>NC_140592.1:1135096030-1136449765 GCF_964204655.1 Triturus cristatus
GTTCATCCCACAACTTTGCCATGTGCTACCAGATGTGTGGGTGCATGACGCACTACTGTTAATTGGTGTTTCATCATTGGGATTTTTCAGTTCTGAGTTGTGGTGATGTTGTCAGACACAGATGGGACACAGTCAGGGGTCCCCAAGGCACTTGTTAGTTCGCAATATCATGTAGTTGTCCCTAGGTGGTACCTTTCAGTGATTGAGACATGTGTATGTGCGTGTGACTGGTCCTACTTGTCTGGTTCAGGGATGCAATGTTTGCAGGTGTCAGCATGTGTGCCTTGTTGTTCTCCTTGGCTTCTGCATTGTCCTGGGACTGTGGGAGGTATTCTGAAGGTTATGTGAGCTTTGACATGATGGCCAGGTACCGCATACTATGCAGTATGTCTGTCATTCCCCAGGGTGGTGAACTGTCCTTGTTTGATGAGTCTGTGGACCTTAGTTCCTCCCAACATTCCTGTGTTTGTCATGGGTGCATGTGCAATGTCACCTGTCCACGTGGGCTTCACAGATGCACATTGTTGTAGTTCAGTGTGTGTGGTGTTGAGGGTGGACTGATGTAAATGTTTGCATGGAAGGGCCCCTAGCTCCCGTTTGTCCATGGATGACAGGCCATGCTGAGTGATTTGTGTTTGTGTAGATGTGATGTACGTTTGCGGCCCAGGACACATGTCTGGTTTTCACAGTTTGTAAGCCATCTACCTTTGTCATCACAGTGGAGGTGTCATGCATGCTTGTGTCACCCCAGTGTCTGGTCCCTGGGTGTAGTGCTGTTGTGTGTCAGTCTCTTGCTGTGTTAGTTTGTGTTCATTCCAGCTTGTGTCACATGTGTCTGTTGTGCTCCCTCTCATCTCACAATGCCTGATTGCCCACTAAGGGTTTCCCAGTGATGATTTACTTTTGTATGGTACTGTGTCCACATCTGTGTCACTGTGGTTCAGCCCCCCTCATGTGTTGTGTGGTTGCCTGGGGATACTGAAACACACACACACACATGTTCTGTCAGATGTGCAGTGTGAGGCTGCCTGTTTGTGTTTGTGCATCTGCATCAGTGCATTGGTATTGCTGTTGTGGGCCATTGTCTGGATGTTGTTTCTGTGATTTTCCCTGTTGTCCCTATGAGTCATATCACATCATTGTGCACATTCATCCTGGTTGTTAGGTGCCATTGCTGGCATGGAATGTGAGTTGTTTACCTGACACCTACAGTCTACACAGGTTGTTTTGATTAGTGTGTCTATTTTCGAGATGTGTGTATGCTTTGTGATGGTCACTTCTGCTCTTGTGTCATTGTACAATGTATGCATTGTCAGCCCCCATGTGTGGTGCTTGTCTGCACATGGCCGAGAGTATGTTTTGTTTTCACAGCACTGTTAGTCTCACCACATCTCTGTGGGTATGGGACACAACCACTAGTTTGCCCCAAATGTATTTCATGTGTTGGGAGCAGGAATCATACATGCTGTTTGGCATTTGCAGCTTTGACCATGATGATACTTACCTTTTGGTCACTGTGATGAGGGGGGTTTAGACCCCATCACCACAATGCTCGACATTTGCTGCAGTTTGGAACCCCACAGTTAACTTTTGTTCTACACAGTGAGGGGGTGTTATTTTTACATTGACACAGTGCTATAGTGATGCTTGCCTTGTGTAGACCACACTCATTTGTTGGTCACACATGTGCTGTTAGTTACATTGTATGTTCGAAGTCATAATCACTGTTGTGGGCATTTGTCACTGACTACACACTGTTGTCATGATGTTGGGGGGGATGTATTTTGCTGACATACCTAATGTTGCAGTATGATGGATGTGTGGTGAATCACCCATCCTATGGGTGGGGGTGGCAGGGGTGATGGGCAACAGGTCCCCTATGAGTGGGGGTGACAGGGGTGATGGGCAACATAAGCCCTATGAGTGGGGGTGGCATTAGTGATGGACAACAGGTCCCCTATGAGTGGTGGTGGCAGGGGTGATGGGCAACATAAGCCCTATGAGTGGGGGTGGCAGGGGTGATGGGCAACAGGTCCCCTATGGGTGGGGGGGCAGGGGTGATGGGCAACAGGTCCCCTATGAGTGGGGGTGGCAGGGGTGATGGGCAACAGGTTCCCTATGAGTGGGGGTGGCAGGGGTGATGAGCAACATAAGCCCTATGAGTGGGGGTGGCATTAGTGATGGGCAACAGGTCCCCTATGAGTGGGGGTGGCAGGGGTGATGGGCAACATAAGCCCTATGAGTGGGGGTGGCAGGGGTGATGGGCAACAGGTCCCCTATGGGTGGGGGGGCAGGGGTGATGGGCAACAGGTCCCCTATGAGTGGGGGTGGCAGGGGTGATGGGCAACAGGTCCCCTATGAGTGGGGGTGGCAGGGGTGATGAGCAACATAAGCCCTATGAGTGGGGGTGGCATTAGTGATGGGCAACAGGTCCCCTATGAGTGGGGGTGGCAGGGGTGATGGGCAACATAAGCCCTATGAGTGGGGGTGGCAGGGGTGATGGGCAACAGGTCCCCTATGGGTGGGGGTGGCAGGGGTGATGGTCAACAGGTCCCCTATGAGTGGGGGTGGCAGGGGTGATGGGCAACTGGTCCCCTATGGGTGGGGGTGGTAGGGGTGATGGGCAACAGGTCCTCTATGGGTGGGGGTGGCAGGGGTGATGGGCAACAGGTCCCCTATGGGTGGGGGTGGCAGGGGTGATGGGCAACAAGTCCTCTATGGGTGGGGGTGGCAGGGGCGATGGGCAACAGGTCCCCTATGGGTGGGGGTGGCAGGGGTGATGGCCAACATAAGCCCTATGAGTGGGGGTGGCATTAGTGATGGGCAACAGGTCCCCTATGAGTGGGGGTGTCAGGGGTTGTAGTGGAGACAGAGTTCCATGAACACACATTGCTATGTTAGCATAAGCGTCTTAGATGTAAAACGCCATCTTGTCACTTTTGCTGCTTTTGCACACAACACCGCAGATAGCTGTTATTATGCAAAAAACTGCTTGCTTGCTTTTTCTTCACAAGAGAACGGTCTGTTGTTCACATCCCTAGACGTGCACCGCGACCTTAGTCTGAACACTGTGTGCAGAAGCTGGCAAGGTCAAATAACAATGTATGCTTTTGAATTCATGTTGGTCGGCCCACGCTCTAGCCATAACACGCACACAGCTGCAAATATCTGAAACTCGGGTGCCTTTAATATTGCATTTTGCATGCATGATACAGACACTTTGGAGAAGACCTTTTCCAGACACAGAGCAGAGCTGATCCTGTGATGTGATTCACCTAAGCTGATATTTACGGTATGGGGTTCCCCATTCAAAACTAGAGACCTTCTATTAGTTTCATAATACTAGCTTACTTGTGAAGGGAGGGTGGCTTTATTCCACTATCATTTATAACATGATTTCTCCCATCATTTTCTATGGCATTGTAACAATGCTGATGGTTTTAATTTTAATCATTTGTCTGCTTATGTTAGCCAAAGTACTGCATCTTAGGGCATGTAGTTAAAAATAAACATTTTAAACTTTACTGTGTCTCTGATTACTCTTGTTGTGGACTGATATGAGAATAATAACGAAAAGGTGTTTCTGATTCCCACCATTCCTGAGAGTACTCTAAGTCGCTTGTTCTGGGTTGTCTAATCATTGGTAGCTTCGAGATGATACAGAGAATGAATGAGACACTGATGCTAGTCGGATAGGGGTTCTGGGTACTGAGGTGAGTTTCTGGTACACCACAATTCACTGAGGTCCTGGTTTCCTGCGCATAGTCTGTGCATGAGCAGAATCCCTGCAACATGGCGCACCTAACGTTTGGTCTTATGATTGAGACGCCTTAGTAGTGCTTATATTAGTCCTGCTATGGCACGTACTCTGGAGAGGGCCCCAGCCTTCACTGAGGAGGAGAACCAGGCCCTGCGGACGGGCTCCTTCCACAGTACACAAGCTGTATGGGAAACCAGTGGAGCAGGTGAGTGTGCAGTCCACTGCCTTCCTAATTGTGCATGTTGTCTGACTAGCAGTACTAGCAGTGTGTACACCAGTGGCAAGCATTTTCACTGACTACTTTCATCCCCCAAAGTCTGTAGGTACATTTAATGAACAGGTGTTCTGCTGCTAAAGTGCATTAGTGCAAGCTTAAACTTCCCAGGCATTGTTAACATGTCAGACATGCAGGTTATTTGTCCTTTCTCATGGTTGCACTACCTGTGTAACTCATTTTCCTTTGTGATGATGACACGTATATCCAAATGTGTGCAGCACAAATATGGGGCATGTGTGTTAATGGAATTTTAACTTTGTCATCCTCACAGGTTGATGCCCACCAGAAGCAGGAGATATGGCCGACCATCGCCTGGGCAGTTCGTTCAGTGGGGGTCTACAAGCGCAGGATCCGTAACTGCCAGAAGAGGTGGCAGGACCTTCGGGGCTGGACCCAGAGGATCGCTAGAGTCCAGCTGAAGCTGTCACCTCCACGCAGGAGGGGTGGACACCGGACCCTGACCCCCCACATGCTCCGGATCCTGGCGGTGTTCTTCCCGGACCTGGATAGGCAGCTGAAGGCCAGACAGCATCAAGGAGGGGGTAAATCCATGCCTAATCTGTGTACTATGTCTGACATGCTAATTGCAGTCTTTTGGCCTGGTCACACTTCCACATTACGTAGGTCTTGTAGTCCAATACTCAGGTCCCTCAATTGTGTGATGCACCCTCCTCATCTGTTCCACAGGTGTGGCCCCTACAGTCTGTTGCTTGTGTCACTAGGGCACTGTGTCCCTGCAGTCAGCTATGCTTCAGCTTCCGGACAGCATCTGTTCCTGTGACTCTGTTGTGTGTTTCATGGGTGGTTCAATTATTTACCCAATGCCTGGTATCTGACATGTGATCTGTGTGTGCCCTTGATATGTGTTCCAATTGCTGGTCTGACTCGCCACATGTGGCTGGGGTATTTCAAACTAAGCCATGAAGCAGGGGACTCCAATTTGTGGGCCTCAGGAGTATGTATATTAAGTATGTCACACTTGCTTAGCCATCTGACTACTGTCCAGGGCCAAACACTGTTTCACGTAGACCTGGGCAGTCATGCCTCCTCAAGGGCATTTATAAACACTCTGTAATCCCACTCCTGTGTATCAATTTACAGGTTGTGCTTAGTGACATGTGCCTTCAGGTGTCTGCCTCAGTGTCATTATGGTGTGGCTTCCTGTTACGTACAACTGAGGTGTCCATGATTTTGAGGGTCAGCAGGACATCTGAGATGTGACTGTGAGAGACAAGACCTGCATGACATATAGGTGTGTGATCATCTGACAGCGCACAATGGTGTATGCAACTATGTTCAGGCAGCTGGGTTATATGCACGGCAGACTGTGATGTGCTAATGTACAGGGAGTTGTGTTTGCAGAGACTCATATTTCTGATTTGCATGATGTGGGGTCTTCTGGGTCCTGGATATGTTGTTTGCAGGGAAGGGGAAAGTGCACTTGTCATCTGCAGAGTTAGCTTTACCCCTGAGCTATGATTGTGACACAGTGCATACTGTTGTTGTCTGGATGCCCTGCCCCTGTGACAGGAGACAGTGTTGACTGACCTTCCAGGCATGCCAGTGCCTTGGCATTTAACTTGCTATGAGTGATCCTGCATTGTGTTCAAGTGTGCACCATGCACCCCATTGTGGTATTGACTATCAGGACATGAGAACATCATAGTGTGAGTTGCTGGCATGCATCACAAGCATGTGAAATGAGTCTCTGCCCATTCCTTCATCCGGACACCTGTACTGAGTCAGTGTCAAGAGATGTGCTGTGTGTATAGTGACATACTCCTACATGTTCACTTGCATGTCCAACTGATGTGTGGGTGGTGCATGTTGGGACTTTGGGGTATTAGCATCCAACATGCAACAGACATATGGGTGCAAGTCAAGGAGGGATATGTGTGCCATGGTTGATGTTCAGAATGACAATTGGCTTATTCTAAACAGTGTTGGCACTTTGAGCAGTGTTCAGCCGATGATGCCAGGGCTTGCCCTGTGATGTGATGTACTTACTGTGGTGTGTGCAGTCAGTGCAGGTGACTGATGTTGTTCTCTTTCTTCCTATTCTTATCCAGATACATCCACGGCCACAGGAGGGGACAGCTCCACGGACCAGGAGGAGCCACAGAGCCTGATAGGGACAGAAGGAGAGGAGTCGGGGGGACCCAGTGGCACGGAGGGCGAGTGGAGCCACACCGAGGAGTCGTCAGCACCATCCACCCCAGCTGAGGGCCACAGCAGCTCTGAGGATGACTCCCTTGTGGAGGCAAGTGTCAGCAGCCACCAAACCCCAGCTAGTGAGGCTGTACCCGCCACCGCCCCCACCACCACCATCACCACCCTCCCATCGGCTCCCATCCCAGAGGTCCGTGGAGGCTCCCGTGTTTGGGAGCATGTCTCCTTTGTGCCAGGCACCGCACCCCCAGCACCTGTGTCTCCTGCTGCCCTGAGTGAGGAGTCTGTGGACTTACTTAGACAGATCCATGTAGGGCAGACATTGATGCTGAGTGTCCTCCATGCACACACCACTCTGTTGACACAACTGGTGTCGTTCATGGAGGGCATTTCATCGGGCATGTCTGCCCTACAGAGGACCAATCAGTCTGTGGCCTCCTCCCTGATGGCAGCAGTGTCCCTCCTCCAACAGTCCCGCACCCCTCCTACCCCTGCACCACTCACGATTCCAAGCAGCCTACCTGTCCGAAGCACACACACACCTGCACATTCTCACAAAGCCACAGACACGGGCAGCACACAAACACCCAAACCAAGGGCTAGACGTGCACACAAGCAAGCGCAGGAGACTGATACAACACTCACAGGGGCTGGTTTGCAGACACACACACAGTCATCCACAACCACTCCGCAGTCCTCCGAAACCTCTCCCTCCCAGCCCCCTTCCCTTGCCTCACCTGCAACCCCATCTCCACAGAAGCTCTTCCTCTGTGACCTTGGCCTCTTCCCCACCGACCCAGCAGATCCAGATTACAAGGGGAAGAGGAAGCCCCTCACACCCGGACACCCTCCACCAGGCACAGTCAGACTGAGGCCCCCACCCGTGAGTCCCCCTGGAGCCGGAAGAGCAAGATCCCACCGCCGCCACACAGCTCCAAGGCAAAGTCTCCATCCTCCATCCCCCAGGCCACCACTCCAGAGGTTCCCCCGCCACACCCTGCCCCGAGTTCCCCCACCCACAGATACACCATCCTCAAAATGCTGAGGCCCTCCCCCCCTACCACTTGCTCCTCCACACCCGGTCAGACGGTTAGTGCCACTGATGTGGGGACCGTGTCCCCCCTCTGTCCTGCCGACCTCACCTGCACCCCATTCCGCTCACATGGATTTAGCCACTGCAGTGGAGTCCACGACCACCCCGTCTGACTTGGGCACTGCAGTGGGGACCCAATCGACTCCATCTGACCTGCCCACTGAAGTTGTGCCGGCACCCACCCCATCTGACTTATGCCCCACAGTTGTGACTGCACCCACCACTTCAGTCAGCTCCACTGCGATTGCAAGTGACTCTCCTGCATCCACCACCCCTTCACTGCCTCCTTCTGCTGCGCCCTGATCCTGTCCCTGCGGTGCCTGGCCTGCCCCCATGTATGCCCCTCCAAGGGGATGTCCCCTGTTCTTACCAGTGCAGGCAAGCAACGTGTGACAGTTGTCACTCAAGTTCACTCCTTGTCATTTTGATAATGGACTGGCCATTGGTCTTTTGTTTGAACGGACGTTTACATTTTCATCTGCTGAATAAAGCTTTTTTCTTTATCCATGTGAACTTGATTTAGCTGTACATTAAGTTGATGATGTTTAGCATGCCTTTGCACCTGTAATGCTTGGTTTCCAATGTTGAATACTGAGGTGTTGATGTGAGGTACTCCATGTGGTCCATGAGATATGTATCCTATTCTGGTCGGTATCCATGTCATCCTTTGCAGCTAACTGGGTGTGTCATGATCAACAATTTGTGGACATCTCTGTGAACATTTCATTTGCATGGTCACATCTGTGGCTTGGACCCAGGCACATACGATGTGCTTCCTATTGTCCAATTTGTCTATTTTCCTGACTTTGGGGGCATCTCCACTGGACCTACAGGTGTGGACATCATTGGTATAGGAGCAACTGGGTCCTCTGTGCAACTTGCTGTACATATGTGTTGAGTAAGTGCAGATGACTTAGGGGAGACTCACGTACCCAGGCTGTTGTGACCAGAGCCTTCATTGTGTGGTAACTGATGGCTGACTGACCAAGTGTTCTGCTGACATGAGTGAGACGTGCTGTGACTATGTTTGGCACAGCTGGGCTTCCACAGGAGTTGGGTCCCCTCAGGCTATGTCACGGATGTGTTGTTCCGTGACATTGCCAGGGCCCATGTTGTGTGGGAATGTGTGTGTGTGTCCACATCCCTTTTCATACACAGGCAGTGTTCCCTTGATATGTTCCTGTTGTTTATGGTTGCTGAGTGGTACTGTGTTCATCCCACAACTTTGCCATGTGCTACCAGATGTGTGGGTGCATGACGCACTACTGTTAATTGGTGTTTCATCATTGGGATTTTTCAGTTCTGAGTTGTGGTGATGTTGTCAGACACAGATGGGACACAGTCAGGGGTCCCCAAGGCACTTGTTAGTTCGCAATATCATGTAGTTGTCCCTAGGTGGTACCTTTCAGTGATTGAGACATGTGTATGTGCGTGTGACTGGTCCTACTTGTCTGGTTCAGGGATGCAATGTTTGCAGGTGTCAGCATGTGTGCCTTGTTGTTCTCCTTGGCTTCTGCATTGTCCTGGGACTGTGGGAGGTATTCTGAAGGTTATGTGAGCTTTGACATGATGGCCAGGTACCGCATACTATGCAGTATGTCTGTCATTCCCCAGGGTGGTGAACTGTCCTTGTTTGATGAGTCTGTGGACCTTAGTTCCTCCCAACATTCCTGTGTTTGTCATGGGTGCATGTGCAATGTCACCTGTCCACGTGGGCTTCACAGATGCACATTGTTGTAGTTCAGTGTGTGTGGTGTTGAGGGTGGACTGATGTAAATGTTTGCATGGAAGGGCCCCTAGCTCCCGTTTGTCCATGGATGACAGGCCATGCTGAGTGATTTGTGTTTGTGTAGATGTGATGTACGTTTGCGGCCCAGGACACATGTCTGGTTTTCACAGTTTGTAAGCCATCTACCTTTGTCATCACAGTGGAGGTGTCATGCATGCTTGTGTCACCCCAGTGTCTGGTCCCTGGGTGTAGTGCTGTTGTGTGTCAGTCTCTTGCTGTGTTAGTTTGTGTTCATTCCAGCTTGTGTCACATGTGTCTGTTGTGCTCCCTCTCATCTCACAATGCCTGATTGCCCACTAAGGGTTTCCCAGTGATGGTTTACTTTTGTATGGTACTGTGTCCACATCTGTGTCACTGTGGTTCAGCCCCCCTCATGTGTTGTGTAGTTGCCTGGGGATACTGAAACACACACACACACATGTTCTGTCAGATGTGCAGTGTGAGGCTGCCTGTTTGTGTTTGTGCATCTGCATCAGTGCATTGGTATTGCTGTTGTGGGCCATTGTCTGGATGTTGTTTCTGTGATTTTCCCTGTTGTCCCTATGAGTCATATCACATCATTGTGCACATTCATCCTGGTTGTTAGGTGCCATTGCTGGCATGGAATGTGAGTTGTTTACCTGACACCTACAGTCTACACAGGTTGTTTTGATTAGTGTGTCTATTTTCGAGATGTGTGTATGCTTTGTGATGGTCACTTCTGCTCTTGTGTCATTGTACAATGTATGCATTGTCAGCCCCCATGTGTGGTGCTTGTCTGCACATGGCCGAGAGTATGTTTTGTTTTCACAGCACTGTTAGTCTCACCACATCTCTGTGGGTATGGGACACAACCACTAGTTTGCCCCAAATGTATTTCATGTGTTGGGAGCAGGAATCATACATGCTGTTTGGCATTTGCAGCTTTGACCATGATGATACTTACCTTTTGGTCACTGTGATGAGGGGGGTTTAGACCCCATCACCACAATGCTCGACATTTGCTGCAGTTTGGAACCCCACAGTTAACTTTTGTTCTACACAGTGAGGGGGTGTTATTTTTACATTGACACAGTGCTATAGTGATGCTTGCCTTGTGTAGACCACACTCATTTGTTGGTCACACATGTGCTGTTAGTTACATTGTATGTTCGAAGTCATAATCACTGTTGTGGGCATTTGTCACTGACTACACACTGTTGTCATGATGTTGGGGGGGATGTATTTTGCTGACATACCTAATGTTGCAGTATGATGGATGTGTGGTGAATCACCCATCCTATGGGTGGGGGTGGCAGGGGTGATGGGCAACAGGTCCCCTATGAGTGGGGGTGACAGGGGTGATGGGCAACATAAGCCCTATGAGTGGGGGTGGCATTAGTGATGGACAACAGGTCCCCTATGAGTGGTGGTGGCAGGGGTGATGGGCAACATAAGCCCTATGAGTGGGGGTGGCAGGGGTGATGGGCAACAGGTCCCCTATGGGTGGGGGGGCAGGGGTGATGGGCAACAGGTCCCCTATGAGTGGGGGTGGCAGGGGTGATGGGCAACAGGTTCCCTATGAGTGGGGGTGGCAGGGGTGATGAGCAACATAAGCCCTATGAGTGGGGGTGGCATTAGTGATGGGCAACAGGTCCCCTATGAGTGGGGGTGGCAGGGGTGATGGGCAACATAAGCCCTATGAGTGGGGGTGGCAGGGGTGATGGGCAACAGGTCCCCTATGGGTGGGGGGGCAGGGGTGATGGGCAACAGGTCCCCTATGAGTGGGGGTGGCAGGGGTGATGGGCAACAGGTCCCCTATGAGTGGGGGTGGCAGGGGTGATGAGCAACATAAGCCCTATGAGTGGGGGTGGCATTAGTGATGGGCAACAGGTCCCCTATGAGTGGGGGTGGCAGGGGTGATGGGCAACATAAGCCCTATGAGTGGGGGTGGCAGGGGTGATGGGCAACAGGTCCCCTATGGGTGGGGGTGGCAGGGGTGATGGTCAACAGGTCCCCTATGAGTGGGGGTGGCAGGGGTGATGGGCAACTGGTCCCCTATGGGTGGGGGTGGTAGGGGTGATGGGCAACAGGTCCTCTATGGGTGGGGGTGGCAGGGGTGATGGGCAACAGGTCCCCTATGGGTGGGGGTGGCAGGGGTGATGGGCAACAAGTCCTCTATGGGTGGGGGTGGCAGGGGCGATGGGCAACAGGTCCCCTATGGGTGGGGGTGGCAGGGGTGATGGCCAACATAAGCCCTATGAGTGGGGGTGGCATTAGTGATGGGCAACAGGTCCCCTATGAGTGGGGGTGTCAGGGGTTGTAGTGGAGACAGAGTTCCATGAACACACATTGCTATGTTAGCATAAGCGTCTTAGATGTAAAACGCCATCTTGTCACTTTTGCTGCTTTTGCACACAACACCGCAGATAGCTGTTATTATGCAAAAAACTGCTTGCTTGCTTTTTCTTCACAAGAGAACGGTCTGTTGTTCACATCCCTAGACGTGCACCGCGACCTTAGTCTGAACACTGTGTGCAGAAGCTGGCAAGGTCAAATAACAATGTATGCTTTTGAATTCATGTTGGTCGGCCCACGCTCTAGCCATAACACGCACACAGCTGCAAATATCTGAAACTCGGGTGCCTTTAATATTGCATTTTGCATGCATGATACAGACACTTTGGAGAAGACCTTTTCCAGACACAGAGCAGAGCTGATCCTGTGATGTGATTCACCTAAGCTGATATTTACGGTATGGGGTTCCCCATTCAAAACTAGAGACCTTCTATTAGTTTCATAATACTAGCTTACTTGTGAAGGGAGGGTGGCTTTATTCCACTATCATTAATAACATGATTTCTCCCATCATTTTCTATGGCATTGTAACAATGCTGATGGTTTTAATTTTAATCATTTGTCTGCTTATGTTAGCCAAAGTACTGCATCTTAGGGCATGTAGTTAAAAATAAACATTTTAAACTTTACTGTGTCTCTGATTACTCTTGTTGTGGACTGATATGAGAATAATAACGAAAAGGTGTTTCTGATTCCCACCATTCCTGAGAGTACTCTAAGTCGCTTGTTCTGGGTTGTCTAATCATTGGTAGCTTCGAGATGATACAGAGAATGAATGAGACACTGATGCTAGTCGGATAGGGGTTCTGGGTACTGAGGTGAGTTTCTGGTACACCACAATTCACTGAGGTCCTGGTTTCCTGCGCATAGTCTGTGCATGAGCAGAATCCCTGCAACATGGCGCACCTAACGTTTGGTCTTATGATTGAGACGCCTTAGTAGTGCTTATATTAGTCCACGACGCCCTCACTGTTGTTTCCGGATAGCGGGAGTGTCGGTTTTAACCTACCTAATAGTTAATATATAGGTTCAATCAAGCTTGTCAATTAAAAAGGTTTTTAATTTATACCCTTTTTGTGCTACTGTTTATATGGATTGTTTTTCTTCTCCGTGTCCTTATGGCTGAAGTCGCTATTGCACCTCTCCGGCATCATTTGACGCAGTTCGGTGTGCCTGACGATGGGATGTCTATTATCTTTGTAGTGAGTGCCAATGCATCATATCCCTATGAGTTGTTTTACTCTTGGGTTACTTTGCCGGCGGTGAATGCAGACGACAGTATGTTTCACTCCTACACTCCTACGGCAGTCCCGGCAAATTATACGCCATATAGGACGCAGGAAATTCATATTTCTGCTTGGCAGCATCGTATTTGGTTCAATGGTGCCCTCCCCCACACGGTTACACCGGTTCGTTTGGGCCCCTTATCCATTCCAGGGGCTACTTGGCCAGTACTGATCGGATTCACCACATCCACGTTATTTACATGCCACGGTGGATGAGTTACGTCAACTCCATACAGCCCTGATTACAGTACATCGGGCTTTGGTGCAATACGTTTCACGCAATGTGCAGGTAGGGGCACCTGTTGTTGCGGGGCAACCAGCTGGCCTGTCCGGGATTACTATTAGTCCCGTCATGGTTAATACGGTAATGGGCAAGCGCCCCCAGAATAAGGACGATTTGCCTTATTGGCTTGCTGAGAAATTTGACCAGCTGGAAGCAGTTTTTCCGAATTCTACTCCTGTGGAAAAACACAGGATACTCACCATTAGTTTGCAGAAAGACTTAGTCCCAGAGGTGGCTAATTGTGAAAACTGGGGTAAAGTTTTTGCGGCAGTCTACTTGAAGTGTTCAAGATCAACACGGTCCGGAGGCGGCGGTCAAGTTGGGGATGAGGCTTGTCGGTGTGTTCGACGTAGTTGCCACATTCATCCTTGGTAACGTCAAGGGAGATGCGGTTCACTTTCAAGTTTTGAATGCTCTGCACCTCGTCGACGATGCCGATAAACCCCGTGAGTTGTCTAAAATTATTGCGGAGGCGTATAGGACCATTGGCCGCAGTAGTTTAGGGGTTAAGCCTTCTGTTCAGACAACAGCTGCACAAAAACAAACTAAGATGGGTTCGTCTTTTAAAGACGAACGTCCAGGTTTTCCGAAACAAAATTGGAAAGCTAAGAAACAGGGAAAGCAGCAACAGAAACAGGGGTCTCGTCCCGCGTCGCCTGTACAGGCGACTGGTGAGCACACATATGACTTGCGCGATCACACTAGGATTAGGTCACCTGATAGATTTCAGGTTACTGAACAACGTTCTCCTCGTTCTTCACAGGAAACATCGGTCTAACAGTCCGGTGGAGGAGAACGTGGCAAAGGTTGGGGTGCCCAACAAGGACGTGAGCAGCCCCGTCAGCCTGACGGTAAAGGCAAGCAAGATGAATTTGCACGCCAACGACCCCCGTTTCAGAAGAAGAAAGTTGCTGCATTAACAGCGAGGTATGCCACAGATAGTAAGAACGCAGCTTCGAAACCTGACATGGGCACTAACGCTGCTCGACAGCGCAGCGGAGGTTACAGTAGTGCGGCTAGCACTGCTTCCATATCTGGAGGCGACAGCAACTGACACATTTATTACTGTAGAAACTGCTAATACTAGAGTGGCTCCCCCTGACAGACTATATGACATAGTCATTTTAATAGAAGGTGACATACAATGTACCATAAAAGGGATTTTTGGGGAAAATCTGACCTGTACGTATGACATTCTGTTAGCAGAGGCGGACTGGCCCCCAGCTTTCATTTTGGCCACTCCCAGAGGGGAGGAGGTAAACTTCCCATCCTTCGTGCACACTGTGCCGAAGGATCAGGCTCTGAACTTTGCAGAAGAGTGGGCTCAGATACTTGCTCCGGCTTTGTACCGTACTCAGGTTGGGTGGGATAAATTGGCACCAAGCCACAAGATTCCTTTACGGTCTATGTCCCAGCCGCAACCCCAATATCCCATGCACCCTGAAGCTAGATCTCACGTTGCAGAAATCCTTGAACAATTGGAATATCAAGGTGTTATCGAAACATGTGTGTCACCGATGAATAATCCTCTATTCACTGTAACTAAACCTGATGGGTCATACCGCCTAGTTTTGGATTACCGCCATTGAACTCTCATTGTCGGACCTGTGCTGTACAGAATACCCACAGTTCTGCCCTCATTGATAGTCTTGTGAGAAAAAGGTTTAAGACCACACTTGACATATCCAATGGCTTTTATAGCCATAATCTGTCCTCTCTTAGTAGTCAATGGACAGTCTTTACTTCAGGCGGCAAACAAAAACAGTTAAAAAAATTAGCCATGGGCTATAAAAACAGTCCAGGTGTCTTTGCCGCACGAGTCGTCTCTCTGTTAGAGAGCATAGACCCTGATGTGTACTCATATGTTGATGATATTTATCTCACAGACGATGAATTATGGCCGCATCTGTGTCGTGTTGACCGCATCATTATCCTGTTTGCGGACTTCGGTTACAAATTCAACTTTGCGAAGTCACACATTGCAGAGTATACAGTGTTGTTTTTGGGCTATGAACTCAAAAATGAAGGTCGAGGATTAGCCCCTCACTTCCTGGAGGAGTGCGCATATTTGCGTGCTCCGACAACACAGAAAAAATTACAATCTTTGCTGGGTTTTCTAAATTTCGGGCGTACTTACATTCCCGATTATGCGCAGCGTATCAAGCCGCTATATGCCTTGGTACAACCTACTTGTTCCAAATCGAGCTGGCTGCCAGAACATTCAGCTATCTTGCAATCTTTGCAGGCTGATCTTCATGCTTCGAAGTACTTACTGACACGTGATAACCACACTAACTTGGTGATAAGAATTGTGCCTGGTGCAGTGTGTTTCACGTACTTAACGTTCAATGAGGGCGACACAGTCCCCATTGCTTACAAATCACACTTGTACACTTCGGCTGAAATGCGCTTTTCCACTGTCAAGAAAGTTTTGACTGCAGTGCAGATGGCGATTCTGAAAGAAAGAGCGCTGTCCACCGTATCCTGCTCTAGAGGCAGTGACGAAAGCCAGTGTACCTAATTCTAAAGCTTTGCACCCACGTTGGATACAATGGGCCACTTCCTTGACATCGCCGGATGTCACCTACATCTTTGATGCCTCATTGCAGACTCAGGAGTACTTGCAGTATGAATTTGTTCATCCAGCTCCTCTGTCATTGCGCCCGCTTGAGGATTACCATTGTGTCATTTACACTGATGGTTTGGCGCAACCGGCAACGGAATGAAAGCATGCTTATTCAGCGGCCTGCGCGATAGTGGCTGGTACTTTTGTGAATAGTGAATTCAAGTCTGATGTCGTGCACACGCAGTCATTGGGTGATTGTACCGCCCAGTTGGCAGAGCTACGTGCTCTGGTGCTCGCACTGGAGTTTGCTGATCCTTGAGTTACTACTCTTATAGTGAGTGACTCTTTTTACTGTGTTCAGTCTTTTAACGACAATTTATTCTTTGGTCTCAAAATGAGTATCGTGATTCCAAGGGTAGCACAATCAGGCATAAAATGCTTTG
Source organism: Triturus cristatus (assembly GCF_964204655.1). Lineage (NCBI taxonomy): Eukaryota > Metazoa > Chordata > Amphibia > Caudata > Salamandridae > Triturus > Triturus cristatus. Next base: position 1,135,112,013 of record NC_140592.1, read on the forward strand.
GGTTCGAGTAGCAGAACCTAAACAGGGTCTGCCTCTCGTGAATGTAATTCATACTCTTGGACACCAGCGAGTTGGTGTCCACGCTGTCGGGAACAGCTTAGCTGACGAAGCAGCAAAAACAGCAGTGGCAACATATCTAGTAGCAGCAGTTACAAGATCCAAAAGCAAGATTGATGATGACATCTTGGCAGCTATTGCTGCAACGGAGAAGGGAAGTAATTACCCTAGAGGTTTCCCTTCTAAATACTCTTATCATTTAAGTCCTGATAAATTTCCCTATGTGAGAATTAACGACGTTGGTGACAGATTGATTCCCAACGCGGAGTGCAGACTTTCCTTGATAACAGCGGCTCACGAAGGTATGGCTTCTGCGCATGCCGGCGTTTCAGCGACTGTTACTCTCTTACAACAACGTTACTGGTGGCGCGGATTGTATAAACAGACTCATGCTTATGTTCTTAATTGTGACATCTGCCAGCAGATTAAACCTTCGACTGCTGTGTGCCCACCTCAAACACAGCTGTACATATCTAATAAACCACTTGGGTGTGTTTATTTAGATCACTGCGGTCCTTTCCCCTCTGATACTGCGTTTAAGTACATCTTAGTTGCAGTGGATTCGTGCACACGTTTTCTTTGGGTATGGCCACAACGGAGTGCTGATGCTTGAACTGTCATCAGGGATTTGCGTGTCTTTGTGGGAATTTTCGCATGTGGTACCCTTCATTCTGACCAAGGTCCTGCGTTCGCCTCTAAGGCGTACAAAGAAGCCATGAGGTCTTTGGGGGTCCAAGTCAAATTTTCGTCTCCATACCGGCCAGAGGGCAAAAGTGTTGTGGAGCGAATGAACCGTGACTTAAAGCAATCCTTGACAGCTAGGGTTTTAGGTACTGGTAGGAACTGGTTGGCCCATTTGTATAGTGTTCAACGTGCACTTAATAATCTCCCTAGAAGGTCTCTGGGTGTGCGGACCCCATACGAAATGCTCTTTGGCATAAAGATGTTTGTTCTGGACCTTGATGGTCTAGACATGGCGGCGTCAGCCGCACCCTTTGAAGTAGATGATCACTGTGCTGTATTACAGAATCTACAAAAGGCCAGAGACGGTCTTCCAAAGGAACACTTGCCCTTCATGACTGATGCTGTGCTTCGGATTCCGGGAGTTGGCTGGCTACCTCGAGTTGGAGATCTGGTCCGTGAGAAGGTGGAGAACAAGAAGGAGTTCGGCCCCTCTTATTGTGCTCCAGTACCAGTGCTTGGCGTGCAGGGTACAAGAACAGTCCTTTTACCTCCACTTCCTGGTCGCAAGGATAACAGGTACATCTCCATTGACAATGTCAAACTATAGCGAGTGGCCGATTCTTCTTAGTATGACTCCAGCGGTCTCTTGTCCAGCAATGCTGAGAAATTCAGTTTTGGCTCCGGCGGCTACCACCAGGCCAGACATTGCCATCGAGATGCATACAGTTACAAATCCTTTGTTGCCACCACCGGCTGGTGGTCCGACTGAAGATACTGAGTATACTTATCCCACGGATGTGTCGTTGCCTGGTTTACAATCAACTGTAGTTGACCAGTCGAGTTTTTCATTTGACACTAACTCTATGACTTCCAATGCCTCATCGAAAATTTCAATTTTTGCTGCTTGGTTTAAACAACATTTTTTAATTCCCCCTTGGACGTACATTTAGCTGGTGCTCTTTACTATTTTTTGTTTATGTACATTGGATTTGTGGTGGTCTTTTTTCGTCTAGTAAATGAACACTATCTCACCAAAAGATCTGCAATTAGATTAATTGATGGAACTTTGGCCCCCCACTCCTCAACGCACATCATGAAAAGGGACCAGACTTTTGTGAATATTACTGCCTGGCCTGTGTTGGATGGGATTGTATGGGATGCTGTTAAATTTCAAATTCATGGTCCCGCAGAGGCGCTTAATGTCCCCAATGTACTTCGTGTTTCTATGGGAGATGGCGTGAAACAAAACATCCGCTCTGATGATTGGGACGTCCAAGCCATAGAGGCACTTTTTTCTGATTTGAAATACTATGCTGCTTTTGATGCTGAAGATTTGTATTTAGACACGGCTAATTATGGGGAGTTGTTTTGCTACCAACACTATGGCAATCATTTCCTGCATAAAGCTAATACATTTAGAAATGTTGTCAATTATACTCAATGGGAACATTGCCCTGCGCCCATTGAAGGCAGCTCTAAAACTCTAGTGAAAAAATTTACATATTTTACTGATTTCAGTGTATCTGAACCTGAAGCCTTTTATTTTAAAATGGCTGCGGAGCCAGCTTCCAAGGTTAGACTGACCCACACTAAATTATTGTATTCCAAGTCCTTTATGGATGAATTGGCTATAGGGGGCTATGAGCTGTGGAAAGATACCATTGATCTTAAATCTGTTTGAGGTTCTAAAGCATGGCAGGTACAAGGTATAGAAGCTCTGCATCATGCTTGCCTTATCCCAAACCAAATTTTGTTTTTGAATTCTACCATTTTTCAAACCACCTGCTTTGGATTGGCTACTTCTAAAAAGATGAATTCACCTTCTGTTCCTGATCTGGGCGCTTATCCACAATGGAATAATCACACAGATCTGTCAATTGATGCTTTGCAGTCCTATATTTCTAATACATCCTTCAACATTTCCAACTTAGATCCTGAAGGATGGTTGATATGGCTTCCTGTCAACATCGTTTTCTGGGTCTATATCCTGGCTATACATAGGTTAGGGTGGACCCCAGATTTGCATCCTCTCATTCTGTTACTACCTATTCTGTCGGGAAATTATGTCAGAATTGGATGCAGCATTCCACCTTAGCGTCTGTTTCATTTATCAAAATTAAATGACAGAATAGATTTGAATGATTTTGTTAAAGGTCCTGTGGGTGGCAGATCCAAAAGATGGGTGTATGCTGTTTACAACGAAGTATGGAAAGTATGGAAATTATCTCAAATTGAGGCTGCTTCCAGATTAAGAGCTCTTGATCAAGCTAATTTGGAAAAAGTGCTAGCTTGCGTTCTATTATGCAGTTTGCATGGACTTTGCAAACATTGAAGGCTGGGAAAGTTCCCTGGGACTACATGAATACATCATCATTATTCCTGCCGTTTAATCTAACTGCAAAACAACAATTCATGTCCATGAAAGATGCAACATACTCGTTACTGCATATTGAAAAGTTAGAACCTTTACCTTTCTCTGTGGCCAAATCGAACTCAGCCGTGTGGCTTATCCACGGTATAATCACCTTGCCGTTTCCATTGTTTAAGTTCAGTATGTGTATGAAACATTATGCCCTAGGCAGATATGAACCACTGGGTACTGCTTTCCTGCATGAAGTTTGGTCACTTCCATTTACATACAGGTGCATGAGAGAGGGTAAAGAAGTATATTTGAAAGGAAAGGAATGCACTTCCACACCTGATCACTCAGTAGTTTGTAGGCACATCCAATTGCATGGTGCCTGCAATGTTCGGGCACCAAATTTAGCTTGCGTTCTGAAGGGAAATCCTGTGCCTGCAATTACGCCCACTTTTACATTATTAGCTAACGGTAGTTATTTGCTTTTAAATAATGAGGCATGCTGCAGGATGCTAGTAGGAATCCCGTACATTGTAACTGTCTCACAACGCGTAGTATGCTGTAAAAATGTCCTTTTCCTGCCCCCACATGGGAGACTGGATGTATCCATCTGGCCTTCCATCCCAACCTTGAAAGCAGAGTTCAACAAGATGAGCAGAATAAGGGCTCCATTGTCTCAAAAAGAAGGTGCACTGACTTCCTCCCGTGAAACATTCGTCCTTCACGTAGCTAACACCCGCACCGAGGTGCATGTGCTTCTGAACACTGATCTCTCCCTTCATTTCGGTGCTCTGATTCATACTATTTTCAATGCCTCGTCAACAACTGGCTTGGTGCATTTTTTCAAAATTGTGGGCTTCGGTCTCGTGACCTCCTTCCAGACAATATTTGGTGTGATACCGGCATTTTTTCATTCTATTTTTTCCAGCGTCTTCGGCGGTGTGTTCCTGTTGGTCTGCTTGCTGCATAATTGCTGCACGATATGTAGCATAGGACAGCCTGCCCCGGCTGCTTCAACTTCGTAACCGGATGCATGAATACTATGGAACATTACCATTGGCCACTTTAAGCGTAGCCTATGGATTGTCCTTCCGTTTCTCTTACTTTACTTGCGTGCAACCTGTTTTTCATTGCCTAGATTGTCCTTTCGAATGGGCTCTGGATTAGTGCCTGTCAAACTCGGTGTCTCCTGCTCCGGATTATGATCGACTGATGAGTCCCTTAGTGGCTCATGAGTTGGACTGTTCTGGCATCGCTATTATGGCCTGTGGAGCGGCACATGGAGTCCTAGGGAATTAGGATATATATACGGCAGCATATGACTTCTTGGCTAGAAGTTATCTTGAAGAACACGCAAGTTGTCCTCTGATTGTGCTAGAGGCTCCAGTTATCGAAGAACATGTATGTTCATTTACTTTGCAAAACTGGAAGGCGGAATCTTTTACAGAACATTATAATGACTTCCTCTTGGAGGCTGTTGCTACTTATTGTTCTTACACGCTGATGGATTAACTTGGAAGTTGTCCAGCTTCCACCAATCCGATCAGAATATTTTTTACTTTTTTCATTTTTAACTCCACACTAGGCTCTGTAACGCCTTTGCGAGATGTTTTTTTTTTCTTTCTCTTTTTCTAACAGTTTTTTCGAACACTCACTACCAATTATATAGATTGGCAATATATGAACTTGGTTCTGTCTCTATCGAACTTGAACTCTGCGTCCCTACTTTGCTTCCCTATTTTGTTCATGTGCCGACCAAGGGAGGGTGTAGTGGAGACGGAGTTCCATGTACACACATTGCTATGTTAGCATAAGCGTCTTAGATGTAAAACGCCATCTTGTCACTTTTGCTGCTTTTGCACATAACACCGCAGGTAGCTGTTATTATGCGAAAAACTGCTTGCTTGCTTTTTCTTCACATGAGAACGGTCTGTTGTTCACATCCCTAGACGTGCACCGCGACCTTAGTCTGAACACTGTGTGAAGAAGCTGCCAAGGTCAAATAACAATGTATGCTTTTGAATTCATGTTGATCGGCCCACGCTCTAGCCATAACACGCACACAGCTGCAAATATCTGAAACTCAGGTGCCTTTAATATTGCATTTTGCATGCATGATACAGACACTTTAGAGAAGACCTTTTCCAGACACAGAGCAGAGCTGATCCTGTGATGTGATTCACATAAGCTGATATTTACGGTATAGAGGGTTCCCCATTCAAACCTAGAGACCTTCTATTAGTTTCATAATACTAGCTTACCTGTGAAGGGAGGGTGGCTTTATTCTGCTATCATTTATAACATGATTTCTCCCTTCATTTTCTATGGTATTGTAACAATGCTGATGGTTTTAATTTTAATAATTTGTCTGCTTATGTAAGCCAAAGTACTGCCTCTTAGGGCATGTAGTTAAAAATAAACATTTTAAACTTTACTGTGTCTCTGATTACTCTTGTTGTGGACTGATATGAGAATAATAACGAAAAGGTGTTTCTGATTCCCACCATTCCTGAGAGTACTCTAAGTCGCTTGTTCTGGGTTGTCTAATCATTGGTAGCTTCCAGATGATACGGAGAACGAATGAGACACTGATACTAGTCGGATAGGGGTTCTGGATACTGAGGTGAGTTTCTGGTACACCACAATTCACTGAGGTCCTGGTTTCCTGCGCATAGTCTGTGCATGAGCGGAATTCCTGCAACAGGGTGATGGGCAACATAAGCTCTATGAGTGGGGGTGGCAGGGGTGATGGGCAACATAAGCCCAATGAGTGGGGGTGGCATTAGTGATAGGCAACAGGTTCCCTATGGGTGGGGGTGGCAGAGGTGATGGGCAACAGGTCCCCTATGAGTGGGGGTGGCAGGGGTGATGGGCAACATAAGCCCTATGAGTGGGGGTGGCTGGGGTGATGGGCAACAGGTCCTTTATGGGTGGGGGTGGCAGGGGTGATGGGCAACAGGTCCCCTAAGAGTGGGGGTGGCAGGGGTGATGGGCAACAGGTCCCCTATGGGTAGGGGTGGCAGGGGTGATGGGCAACATGTCCCCTATGAGTGGGGGTGGCAGGGGTGATGGACAACATAAGCCCTATGAGTGGGGGTGGCATTTGTGATGGGCAACAGGTCCCCTATGAGTGGGGGTGGCAGGGGTGATGGGCAACATAAGCCCTATGAGTGGGGGTGGCATTAGTGCTGGTCAACAGGTCCCCTATGGGTGGGGGTGGCAGGGGTGATGGGCAACAGGTCCCCTATGAGTGGGGGTGGCAGGGGTGATGGGCAACAGGTCCCCTATGAGTGGTGGTGGCAGGGGTGAGGGGCAACAGGTCCCCTATGAGTGTGGGTGGCATTAGTGATGGTCAACATGAGCCCTAGGGGTGGGGGTGGTAGTGGTGCTGGCCATACAACCCCTATGGTGGGCTGTTGTTAGTGGCCAGGATGTGGATCTCCTGTGTGTGTGTGCCATTTTGCGGGTACGTGTCGTTTGTTTGTGTGGTAGGTGTCTGACTTACCGTCTGCGCCGTCCGCGTCTGTTCCTGATCCGGTCATAGATGTAGAGTACTGGTATGACCTGTGCGATGGGATTCATGATGTGTTCGTCTTGTACACGCTGCTTGTTGCTCCGTCTCGTACCAGTTGCAAGCTGGTCCGTCTCGTAGCCATGGATTGAGTTGTGGCGCGAATCGTAGCTGATATGCTTCTTTTCCGGATGCTGTGAAGTGCTGTATGTGGCGACCAGTCCAGCGCGTAGGAAGTACGCATCGTACTTGTCAGGGCGGAAACTGCTATGGATACTGCTTTCGGGCGACTGGGTTCGGCGTTAGGAGTTACGGCTCGGACGGAGATTGGAGCTTGAATCACAGCCTACGTGTCGGTCGGGTTTTTGGCAGTTATGCGCATTGTACTTCATGAACTGGACGGACCGGCTCCGGGTACGGGTCGGTCACAATGTAAGGCTACGAACAGCTCTTGGAGAGCTGTCTGACCCGGATCGAAATCGACCCCTTAATTGTTAATTTAGCCACCTTGTTACTTTGTACCTCTGTGTTTGGCTTGCCTGGGGGAAACCACTCTCCCTTATTCAGTCTACTGTATCTCTGGGCTACAGTGTTGCACAAGTTTACAGTTTGTTTTTCATTCTCCTCCAGTGGGCATTACTAATTAGACTTTATTGTGTGCCATGGCAGAATACTATTATGAGGAGGAGTATTATGATGAGAGTCCCTCTGGGTCAATGGAGCAGGAGTTGGTTGAGGCACTTGATGTGGGAGTTCAACACTCCGTTAATAAGGCACTCGTTCGTGCTATTCAGCCTTTGAAGCGCCATCTGTGTTCCTATGCTCTACAGCAAGGCTGGCTTCCCGGTTCTTCATGTCGTCCCGCGGCCAGTGGGAAGAGTACTCATAATTCTCATAAGTCTGACTTTGCAGGGTTAGCCAAAACTTTCGCTAATGATCATTCCTATGGTCCTTCCAAAGAAGTCTCTGCTTCTATTTCCCCTCAAGGGGATGGTGATGACAATTCATCAGGTACTGCATCTGACCAGGACGACGCTCCTCGGCCTGTTAAAAAACCTTGTAAGGAGCATTATGTTGATGCACCCTCCCATCCTAAACTCCTTAACTTCGACCCCACAGAAATTGTCCATCCTAATTCCTCCTCTTGGCTACCCTCTGCTGAGGTTGAGGATTATGTGCAGTCGCATATCCGCCAAGCCTTGGACAAGGAGGTGCGTACGCGTCTCCGTTCTGAGTGTCCTCGTCCTGATTTGGCTGACAAGCTGGCGGAAACGCCTGACGTCGATCCAACCTTGATAACCTCCCTCAGGAAATATTCCAAGGGTCCTAAAAAGGGGATTGATAGAGCATGGCGGTCTTGTCAGGACAAATTGTTAGATCTCACGGGTCCGCTCACAAAAATTTTGCAGCTCGGCTTCCGAGCTAAGGAGTCCTCTTCGACCATTAACCCTGATGATTTGATTGAGTGGGCTCAACGGGCCATATGCCAACTAGGGAACGCAAATTGCGCGACGTCATGTGAGCGCCGTAGGTCCATTCTTCTAAAATTGGATCCTAAACTGGCCGAATTATCTTCCTCAGAATCTAGCCCATTAGCCCAGGGCCTTCTTTTTGGTCAGCCTTTCCTCAAGGAGCTAACTAAATTTGTAGCCACCTTCAGTGGCCTTGATAAAGCCCAGAGCTCTCTCAAATGACCGGATGATATCGGATGATATCGTGGGCGGTCGTTCGGCCGTGGTTACCATCAAGGCGCCTAAAGGGGTTCTCAGTCCCAGCGGGGAGGTTTTCAGGACTCAGGATACAATAATTCCTACACCTTCTATCCCACCCGCAAAGCAAGAAACACGTTCCGTAAAGGCCATTATAAGGGTAACCAGGGAGGATAGCAGCATTCCTCCACTTCAGGTGAGCTTGATTTTGTTTACCGAGGTTTTGTTAGGGGGCAGGCTTCAGTTTTTTCTTCCCAATTGGCAGCTGATCTCCAACGATGCATGGATTCTCGAGACTGTAAAGGGTTTCAAGATGGAGTTTCTCGGCTCTCCTTTCCAGAATCTCCCTCCTCTACCTCTGAGTTTCTCCCTTCAAGAGCAGTCCGTCATTTCCAAGGAGATAATTTCTCTTCTTCAAAAAGGGGCCATAGTCATGACATCTCATCATCCTCAGGGTTTTTCCAGCACCATATTTTTGGTGCAGAAGAGAGGGGGTGGGTCCAGACTCGTTCTGAATCAAAAGGAGTTAAATGGTTGGCTTGTTTATCGACACTTCAAGATGGAGGGCATCCATCTTCTTCGAGATCTTCTTCAGGAAGGGGACTGGATGGTCCGTCTAGATCTGAAGGATGCATATCTCTCTGTTCCCATCTACACTCCTCATCGCCGGTTCCTCCAATTTTAATGGCAGGGAGTATGGTACGAGTATGAAGTCCTCCCCTTCGTCCTCTCGTCAGCACCCTGGTGCTTCACGAAACTTCTGAGGCCTGTTGTGGAATCTCTCAGCGCCCGGGGTGTTCGCCTAATAATTTATCTAGACAACATTCTCATCATGGCGCATTGTCCCCGTCTAGTAGTAACTCATCTGGAATGGACGATAGATCTTTTGCAGACCCTCGGATTTCTGGTGAATCCACAGAAGTCAGTCTTGGTTCCCTCGCAATCGATGGAGTTCTTCTGTTTCATGATCAACTCTCTCAGTTGCCAGCTTCTCTTACCCAATCAAAAGATCAGATCTATAAAGAGAGAGTTGAGGTTGATTTTGCACAAGCAGATTGTGTCATTGAGATCTGTAGCCCGGATCGTAGGTCTGTTAGCCTCCTCTATTGAAGCTATTTTTCCAGGTCCCCTTCATTATCGGGCTCTCCAGCAGTTAAAGATCCGGCATCTCCAGAAAGGCCTCAGGCATTTAGATCAAATTCCTCTTTCGTAGGATGCGAGGTGGGAGATGTTGTGCTGTTTGGAGCACATGGAGTCTTGTAATGATCGAGCTCTAATCGGAGCTATTTTTCCAGGTCCCCTTCATTATCGGGCTCTCCAGCAGTTAAAGATCCGGCATCTCCAGAAAGGCCTCAGGCATTTAGATCAAATTCCTCTTTCGTAGGATGCGAGGTGGGAGATGTTGTGCTGTTTGGAGCACATGGAGTCTTGTAATGATCGAGCTCTAATCGGAGCCTCTCCGGAGGTAGTGATCGAATCCGATGCCAGTCAGTGGGGCTGAGGAGCCCGGTGTTGTCAGCTAACTACAGGGGGTCGTTGGTCACAGGAGGAATTGACTGGCACTTCTGGCAGGGTCTTTTGCGATCCGCTGTCTATCCCCTCGCAAAACAAATTGTTGCATTCTTCTCCGCATGGACAATGTGTCCGCAGTCCGTTATGTGGAAAAACTAGGGGGGACTCAGTCCAAAATTCTTGCAGAAATCGCAAAGGATTTCTGGCACTTTTGTCTTCAGAAGAACATTTCAGTGATCGCGGAGTATCTTCCGGGTTGCAAGAATCAGATAGCCGGCTGGAACTCCCGTCATCTCCGGGACTTCAGCGATTGGAGGCTTCACCCTCGAGTATTCAGGTAATTGATTCACATTTGGGGTCCATGTCAGATCGATCTTTCCGCCTCTTGCCTCAACAGGTAAATTCCAGCGTTCTTCAGCTGGCATCTAGATCCGGAAGCCCTGGCCACGGATGCGTTTCTGCAGGAGTCGCCTCCCGCTCTGTGTTATGCTTTTCCACCGTTTGTAATGATTCCCAGCGTACTGGCTCGCACCAAAACATTTCAGTCGGAATTGATTCTGATAACTCCTCTCTGGAGGGCTCAAGCTTGGTTCCCGGTACTTCTGGAGATGCTTTGTGCAGTACCGCTCCTTCTTCCTCAGCGATGGAATCTGTTGTTAGATCCTCTAAAACCTCCACATCCATTGGTAGAGTCAGGCCACCTTCTTTTAGTGGGTTGGCGGGCTTCTAGGAGCGTTGGCAACTCCCAGGCCTTTCGAGAGATGCTACCAGATTTATCAACGACACTTGGTCTCCCAACACACATAAACGTTATTCTACAGCCTGGAAAAGATGGTGTAGTTGGTCCTCTCAACGGGAGATGGATCCCGCTTCAGCGGATGTCTCCTTGATTGTCAATTTTCTTGCATCCATAGCTTCTTCCGGTCTGGCCTACAGGACGGTTAATAATTTTCGTTCTGCCATCTCTGCAGGCCATATTCCGGTGGATGGTAAACCTGCTGGTGAGCATCCGTTAATATGCAAGTTACTCAGGGGCATCAGGCTGGTAAAGCCTCCTTGTCCTAAATATTCTGAGTTATGGGACGTGTCTGTTGTCTTAAGATTCTTGGAGGCTTGGCCTTCCTACAAATATTTAACATGCAAACAGCTTTCTGCAAAGCTAACAATTCTACTTTGTCTTGTCTCTTGTAAACGGGTTTCAGATGTTCGCACTCTAGATCTCGCGGGTCGCAGTTTTTCACCAGAAGGTGTTACTTTTCTTATTACCAGACGTACTAAGTGCAATACTACTACTATTACTTATCCGGTTTTTCCTAATAATCCTCAGCTATGTGTGGTACAATGTATCAAGGATTATGAGGTAAGTACTGCTGAGTTTCGTCATGATATGAATGGTCAATTGTTAATTGCTTTACAAAAACCTTTTCGCCCTGTGACCCTAGCTACATTATCAAGATGGGTCAGATGGCTCATGGGCGAAGCTGATATTGATATTTCAAAATTTGGGGCGCATTCAGCCAGAGGCGCTATGGCCTCTAAAGCTTTCACTATGGGCGCTAGTTTGTCAGATATTATGAAAGCGGCTGACTGGGCAACTGATTCTATGTTTAAGCCCTTCTATTATAAACCTATTGTGAATATTGCATCTGCAGTGATGGCACAGCTTTAAACAAGCATAATCGGAGCCTCCGATCCTGACATAGAATTCAAAATTTGCGAACACACGTGACAAGAATTTTCAATTCTATTAAGGACACGGAGGCGAGGATTATCCCACCCAATCTATTCTGTATTGCTTTTTAAATTGCATTGTAGATATAATGTATTTATTTTATACAGTATGCATATTTCTTGTGTCTTTTTTTCCCTACCCTTTATCTTATCATCTTCTTTATATAAAGAGGTGAGATATTACGACCTATATTTTTCATTTCAGGTTCAGACCTTGAATAAACTTCGTTGGTCATTCTCCTTGGAGTATCTTCAGCCTCCCTTGTTGGTCCGGACGTCTCGTTGACTCCAGAGTCAAGTCTCCCATCTACAGCTGTTTGCCTTCGGTTCTTCTCGTTACCAGGATTATTTTGCCTTCCAGACTGTTTTCAGATATTATTTTACTTTTATAGACTTAACTGCTTATTTATTTGTCAAACAAAGAGGATATGGTATTCTCTTATGCTCCTTATATAGGGGTTACTCTATGGTTGTCATGTGATACCCACTATGTGTTCATGGGTATTGTAGTGTTTTTGTTTTACTTTCTTATTGGCTGCTGTTTTTCAGTAAAGAAAAGAGCAGCATAATCCTCGCCTCCGTGTCCTTAATAGAATTGAAAATTCTTGTCACATATGTTCGCAAATTTTTAATTATTTTAAGTCCTAAATTAGCAGCAACATCTGTAAAGAGACAGGCAGCATCTCTAGTAAAGTAGAAAAGTCTTCTGGCTCACACCCAAAAATTGTTGCATAGAATAGAAGCAGTTCTTCAGTTTCCTCATGGTGTGAGCAAAAGTATAATTTCTTTAGCAAATCAGAACACAAGAAAAATAAATGTCATTACCTTAACATATAAGCATCATTCCAATTCCTTGAATAATTATTCAACACCCCATTGCTAATGTCATCCGAAGATGTTCGAACAAATATGAAACTTAAGACATTAAGACTTTTTGAATGAATAAACCTTGTAAAGGAATGGAAAACATAGATACATGTTACAATTTTACATTCACAACATGGAACATTCAACACTAGCAGGACAACAAAGCAGCAGAAATAAACTATTATGACATGAGATTGACTGCTCTGCAGAGCCTATGAAGAGAGGATATGTATGGGAGATTTGGGGCAGAGAGAGGGAGCACGAGTTAGTGACAGAGATGCCTTCAGTCTTGCTCAAAATGGAGTTTCACATAGATATGTGGCCTAAATAAAACACGTTAATCACTTAACTTCTATACATCATTAGAAACTTGTTTCAAGTGCAAATATGTTAATTTAGTCTATATATGTAGAATTGTGTAAGAATGCATTAGCATATGTTACAGAGGAACAAAAAATAAAATCCATAAAAAGTTTCTAAAATTGTTTTGGCTTTTCCTAGTGGTTTTGGAGGAGGAAGGTGTCTCGCTAGTGACACCAACGTGGGATTGAACGGTCTCACTTAGGGTTGCGACCTTTCCCAGATAGAAATACAGGCCATTTGTTCATGTATTATATTTTGCAAGGTTCCAGCCATCAGAACACCTAAATGTAACTTTATAAACATCATCTGTATACATTTTTAACCTGGCCTACCTGAATTTGTTGACTTTAATTACCAGTCCGGGATCATCAAGGCAACTCTAGACCGCATTTTAAAGTACTTTTGTATTATATTTAATGTTTAAAGTATGTACTGAGACGTAGAAAATACCAGCTCTAGGTGATTTTCCTAATATTTTTACGAGTAGAGGTATTAAAATACCGGTCATGCTGGTAAAAAACATCCAGGTAGCAACCCTACTCAGTGTACATTCACTATGAAACTGTCAATAATTACGCTCAATAATGCCCCGATTACTTACTAGTAATCTTCATTACTATTAGTGGTTCTCGTCCAAGTCCTTACTTATATGAGGAACATGGTCTGCTTTAGGCATGGGCAACCTGGACTCAGGCCCAAAGCACCTTGGTTTAGAGGGGCACAATGAACTTGCTTTAAATTGTTTTTTTCTTTTTATTTCATGCTGTAAGACCTGTTCATTATTTTCAGACTTCCCCATAAATCATTTAGTTCCTTTCCCTTAATTGACCTCTATTTCACTTCACCCCTCCACCTTCCTTCTCCTTAACTCCCTGCCCACCAAAACACCTCCTGTGTACTCCAATTTGGCACAAAGGATCAGGAAGTGTACAAAAGTTTCTTTCTCCACAGACAGTATCTGAGAAAAGGTCAGCCTTGATTGGGAAATAAGCCCAGTTACAAGGTAAAAGAAATACCATTTATAACCCCACCTACCCTCAGATGGGTACTATATATATAATAACCTCCCCCAGCATGTCCTATCATTCAAAGACTTGAACCCGGGAGGGTGGGCCGGTAGTATTTACTAGAAAGAGGACAAGTAGGACTAAGACTCATGAAGATTACTGGAAAGTAATCAGGCCGTTACCTTTATGTCCCTCATCCTTCTGCCAGACATTACTTTTATGTGACAAACTAAAGCACTCACATGCTTTTGATGCAGATGACATCATCACAACAATATAATGTCAAACTGAGTTAATTTTAATCGTAATTTAGTGAATATTAGAAAAGTATCATAGTGAAAAATTATAACCAGTCGCACCATAGAAGACTGCAATACCCCCACACCAAAGTTCTTCTATTGTTTTTGCACATACAGAAGTCTATGTTTTATGAATGTGTGATCTGAACCCCTAATACAGGACTTACAAATCTCCTCTAATGAAACCCCTTGCATTTCAGCCCTGGATGCCGACACATCTGATTGAGCAGCCTTGAATGGCTTCTAGAATAGTCTGTTCCTGTTTCGATTAAGCCAATTTAATTGTCTCTCTTACCCATAGGATACGCTCAAAGTTCCTTTAATTGTCTATCCTTCTTGACCGGAAAGATCAAAGGTTATAAACAGCATGTTCGTCTTCCTGAATGCACTGGATCAATCGAGGTAAATAGATACATCCAACACGCTTAACAGCCTTACTTCATCAGAAGAAGAGAATGGAAAAAACAGGTAAAAAAGTTTTCTGAGAAGAATGAAATTTAGACATAAATTTGGGATGAAAAGTGGAATTAGGCCTCAAAATGACTGCATCATCCAAAAAAACCAAAACCGGCGGATAACAGGGAGGAACTAACAGGCACATGCATCAAAAAGAGAGTTTGCGAGTCCTTATTTGCGAATTTTAAGGAATCGCAAATAAAGACTCGCAAAACACGATGCAACAAAAACATTGCGAGAATATTGCGAATCGCTAAAAATCGCTAAATAAATTGCGATTTCGGCATTTGCGAACTCGCTATTAGCGATTTCGCAATTAGCGAAATCGCTAATACCGAAGTCGCTTTTTGATGCATCCTGATGACATCACAACCAGGAAGTGAGCAGCACCAGCCTCATTTCCAGTGCACAGTGTCAGGGAGAGGAGGGAGCTGGCTCTGGGAGCAGAACAGGAGTGTGACAGAGACAGAAGAAAAACTTGTGATATCAAATGGAAGCCTCACAAACAGCAGAGGAGAGCCAAACAGGCAGGAAACGCAAAATTAAATTTGCAGAAAAAGAAATTGACACCCTCATTGAGGGAGTAGTCCACAGCCATGACAAGCTGTTTGGAAAGGCATCATTGAAAGTGGCAGAGCAGGAGAAAAGGAAAATCTGGCTCCGGATCCAAAACAGGGTCAATGCCATTGGGGTGACACACCGCACCATTGAAGAACTCAAAAAACGATGGTACGACTTGCGCAGTCGGGCTAAGGTGCGCATAGCTGACCGCCTGAAGGAGGCAAAGAAGACAGGAGGGGGAACACCAACAGACACTGGGAACACTCCCATGGAGGACTTGATTGAATCCACCATCCAGCCAGAAGCTGTTGTTGGTGTGACCCAGCTGGACACGTCCGGAGCAGCAAACACATCTGAAGGTAAGATGAATGTATGTTTTCTTAGTGTTACAAAATGTAAAGGTAGAACTCGACCATAGCACAGCCCAAGTGCAGACCCTGAACATCCAGTACACAATGCATTCAGTAGGTGAGGGGCATTATGGGAGATGTAGTCAGGTCAAGCAGTTAAAATGTCAAATCTCAGAGTAACAACCCAAAAAAGCTGAATAGAGTATAAAATCATTTACAAAGGCAGAAATTTATTACTGTGCAATTAATATCACAGACATTAAATAATACAGTGTTGCACTGTTTCACCTCACAGATGCACAACGTGTAGAAGATGTGGATAGCGATTCCCCAGACATGCAGGACACCAGCGCAGGTGAACAGATGGACACACCTGTGGTGCAAATAAATCCCTCACGTCCAACAAAGTCACGCAGGGCTACTGTTCCATCCCTAGTCACCATGGAGTGTGAAGATGATGAGGCTGATGCAACACCAGGTGGCAGCCATGGCCAGACAACTTCCATCACACAAACACAACCACAGGTCCCCAGAACTAATCACAGAGCCCGGCGTAGGAGAGGAAGAGCACTCAGGACACAGCAGGAGGAGCAACCAAGTGATGTCTGGGGTGGTCTTGAGGGACAGATGCTCCGTATGCAGCGCCTGCAGACAAAAAACACACGATTAGTACAATTGCAAGTTGGCAAGATGGCTAGCAACATAGCAGTACTGTCAGAAAGTGTGCAGCAACTGAGCAAGGTGATGCATGAGGGAAATGTATCCCAGAAGAGACAGCATCGTCAACTAATGCTGCAATTGAAAATGTTTGCTAAATCAAACAATAGATTGGCCACGACAACTGCACTGCTGGCACGTAGGTCTGTGACCATGCAAACTGAAATGTGCCATTGGAGCGGCGATGTGGCTAAAGCACTGGACCAGGTCACAAATGCAGTTGATTTGCTAAATGCTTCCACAATTGCGGCCAACAATTCCACGCCCGAAGAGGGTAGTGAGGGTGGCTCAAGCCTAAGTAGTGTGGCAGTTCCAGTCCGCACTGCAGGAAGACGCAACACACGCAGCAGTACCCCCGCCGCTTCCAACATAACGGATGACAATGCTGGGTCTGACAGGCGTCTGGGTGTTCGTGGGAAAAAGCGCTAGACTGGCATGTACAAGTGCATTCCACTATGGTGACGTAACCATTTATTTGGATTTGACTTTTCACAGAGTGACAAGTGAATTGACATTTGCAAACCACTTATGTCCATTGCACTGGTCAGATTACAAGTGTGCTTGAACACTCATGGCAATTTTATTTAATTAAAGAATACTCTGATAGCAATAGTCAGTTTCTGTGTCATCATTACTCACCTCAGAAATAATTTTGTGTGATGTCAAATCTTCTCCTACGCCCTTCTGCTGCGCCTGCCCCTTGTGCTGCATGGTGTTGTGGCACTTGCTGGTTCCCATCCTCCGAATCGCTGTCAGACACCTCGATGTCCATTCCTCCCCTTGTCGCTATGTTGTGCAGCATGGCACATGCCGCTACTATCTTGCAGCATTGTTCAGGGTTGTACTTCAGTGCTCCACCGGTCTTATGTAGACATCTGAATCGGCTCTTCAACAGCCCAAATGTGCGCTCTATGATGTTCCTTGTCGAAATATGTGCTGCATTGTACCTCTGTTGATTGGCAGTTGTGGGATTGAGGTAAGGCGTCATTAGGTAATTACGCAAGGCGTATGCGCTGTCACCTACATGTAATGGAGCAAAGAGTCAGTGGCAGCTTCACATTGACATACGTACAATGACAGTGATAAACTATAACACATATTTACCAAGCAGATGTCCCTCTCCAAATTCTCCCCTGACAAGACGGGTGTGTATGCCACTTTGCCTGAAGATATAAGAGTCATGTGCACTCCCTGGAAATTGCGCAACAATGTCAGTGATAATGTTTTTGGCATTGCAAACAACCTGAATATTGAGGGAATGGTAAGATTTCCTATTTCTATATATATATTCCTGTGTTGCAGGGGGACATATTGCAACGTGGGTGCAATCAATACAACCCAAAACATGTGGGAAACGAGCTATCTGGTAGAACTCCTGTTTGGTTTTTGCAAGGTCAAGCGCGGTGGTAGGGAACTTGATATGAGACCCGATCACGGCCATCATGGCATCAAGGAATGCTTTCAATATTCTTGAAAGTGCGCTTTGTGACACACCTCCCGCAACAGCAATGACCCCCTGAAAACTGCCTGACGCCAGAAGGTGTAGGCAACATAGGACCTGCACATGCGTTGGGATGGCATTGGTCCTACGTGTCTGTCGTTGCATTATGGGGTCCAATTCATTGATTAGGTCATGGATCATTGCTGCATTGAGCCTATACTTGTCGTATATCTCATCCTCTTGCTGGCCTAGCAAAGTTATGCGGACTCTGAAGATGCGCTCATTCATTCGCCTCCGTCTCTGTGCGGCAGCCTGCAGCCTCATCCTCCTCGCCATCAGGTAAATCCCTGCCATTGTGAACAGTGCTGGCTCATTCTGGGTGTGTTTAAATGGGTTTCAGTTGGTTTTCACCTGTCTGTGATTTGCACTCATGATTACCACCTGGTTGTGATCCTTCTTATTTAGCGATCGCTAATTTGCGATTTTCATGGAAATCGCTATTTGCGATTTGTCATGCATACATTTTGCGATTCGTTGTTTGCGATTCGGTAATTGGGACACGCTAATACCGATTCGCTATTTGATTCGCAGAATGTTTTGCGATTCCTTATATTTGCGAAAAAATGGATTTTCGCAAATATACAGTTGATGCATTTCAACACTGACTTTTGCGATCGCAAACGGCCTATTTTTGCGATTCGCACCCTTTGCGATCGCAAAAAGGTTTGATGCATGTGCCTGTAAGTGTTTTCCCAAACTCTGTTATGAAGTGACTGCCAACAGAAAAAAAACTTTGTAAGAAAAAACGTAATAACTGATGTTTCTAAGGGTTCAATAGGAGCTAACTGTAAAGATGTCAAAACCAAAGGAAGATATCAAGGTGGTGCAGAAGAATAATAGAGTGGATGTGCAATCAAGAAACTCTTGAAAAACCTATTCAGCAAAATGTCAAACTCGTAAAATGCAGAATCTGCTTTACGAAAATCCCTTCATAGCAAAACACTGAAATTTGAAAGTAGATAAGGCCAAGTTCTTGTTAAAGCCATCAACTAAGAATTGCAGAATAGAACAATTTTTACAAGAATTAGGTGATGAATTCTGATGACAAAACCAAGCATCAAAATTGCCCCAATGCCTAGAGAGGGACTTCAAAGTAGATGGCTTTCTAGAATTAAGAATTAATTGAACCATATTCGAATATACCCCCTGCCTTAAGAGTCAACCTCTCATCTTCCAGACTGACAGGGTGAGAGAGTTGGGAAGTACATGGTTGGAGATCTTCAGTGTAGATGGCAGATGAGGTAGAATTTCAAGGCACAACCAGCGCCAACTGAGAAGTGGGAACCAAATTGTATGAGGCCAATAAGGTACCACCACATTCATAAGCACCTTCTTGCACTTGCTCTTCAATAAGAACTTCTGAGTCAAAGTAAACAGAAGAAATACGTACAACAGTTCCTTGGCCATTTCAGCAGCAACGCATTCACACTGTATGTCTTTGCTTGATCCGTTGTGTAAAACCTTGGAAGCTGAGTGTATATCCTGGATGCAAAGAGATCAATGTATGGGATGCCAGACCATGAGCATATCTGTGGAAAAATCCTCCTGGCTAATGTTCGATTCTGAGACGAAGCAAACACTCTGCTTAGTTGATCTGCTGTCTGTCACATTGTCCAAATCTCGGATGTAAACTACCATTATTGAAAAAAGATGCGCCTCTGCCCAGAGACCCTCTGGCTCGTGCTACCTTTTTCAGAGATTTTGAATGTGTGTTCCTATGATGGTAGATTATGGCCACCAACACTGAATTTTCTGTGCTTATCAACACATGATAAGTCATATTCCTTATTGTGTCACCCCAGCCCTCTGCACTGGGGCCATGATAAAAATCACTGCAGGTTCCAAGTGCATACTACCAACCACAGCAGAGCTTCCCTGATTGAGTGAACATAATCCTGTGTTCTAGACTCTGAAGGTGCCGCTCGTAGGCGTGGACATTTTATTTTATTTTAGAGGGACGAGTGTTTGTAGGTCAGCTCATCTATACCGGGACTGCGAGGACCAGCGTGCTCCCTGCTCTTTGTGCGGCGAAATCATCAGCAGCTGGGGGACTCTTCCCGACTCCTCCCCCAATCCCTATTTTAGATACGCCCGATCTCGCGTAAGCGGGACGCGAGCGGGGCGCAGACCGGGGCTAAGCCCGGGCAAAGGGCGGGCCCTCTGTGGCCCTCAGAGGCACGAAGAGACCGGACCGGGCCCTGTTATCAACATATTGTGGAGGACCTCGTGAGTACTGATACACTCTGCTTATTTGTTGATTATTAAAGGGGGTGGTGATGGACGGAGCATCAGAACCAATCAAACACTCACACCCAGTCAACAGATCTGGGTTTAATCCATCACCGTTCTTTAGCCCACTCTGCCACCCCATTTCAGACATGACCATATGTAAATCAGTCTGACCCTGTGCCTCATGGAAACAGTCCAGCCCGAACTACCAAGCCATGCCTTCCCTGGACCGGAAGCAAGCTTCCTAGGACCGGTTTCTGGCATTTCAGCCGTCTTCAGCCAGGCTTGCTTGAATCCAGTGGCAAAGTGAGCAAGGGACTCACGTATGAGCATACCCTGCCAACATATGGCGAACAAAGCGGTACAAAAGGGGGTGGTGATGGACGGAGCATCAGAACCAATCAAACACTCACACCCAGTCAACAGATCTGGGTTTAATCCATCACCGTTCTTTAGCCCACTCTGCCACCCCATTTCAGACATGACCATATGTAAATCAGTCTGACCCTGTGCCTCATGGAAACAGTCCAGCCCGAACTACCAAGCCATGCCTTCCCTGGACCGGAAGCAAGCTTCCTAGGACCGGTTTCTGGCATTTCAGCCGTCTTCACCCAGGCTTGCTTGAATCCAGTGGCAAAGTGAGCAAGGGACTCACGTCTGAGCATACCCTGCCAACATATGGCGAACAAAGCGGTACAAAAGGGGGTGGTGATGGACGGAGCATCAGAACCAATCAAACACTCACACCCAGTCAACAGATCTGGGTTTAATCCATCACCGTTCATTAGCCCACTCTGCCACCCCATTTCAGACATGACCATATGTAAATCAGTCTGACCCTGTGCCTCATGGAAACAGTCCAGCCCGAACTACCAAGCCATGCCTTCCCTGGACCGGAAGCAAGCTTCCTAGGACCGGTTTCTGGCATTTCAGCCGTCTTCAGCCAGGCTTGCTTGAATCCAGTGGCAAAGTGAGCAAGGGACTCACGTCTGAGCATACCCTGCCAACATATGGCGAACAAAGCGGTACAAAAGGGGGTGGTGATGGACGGAGCATCAGAACCAATCAAACACTCACACCCAGTCAACAGATCTGGGTTTAATCCATCACCATTCATTAGCCCACTCTGCCACCCTATTTCAGACATGACCATATGTAAATCAGTCTGACCCTGTGCCTCATGGAAACAGTCCAGCCCGAACTACCAAGCCATGCCTTCCCTGGACTGGAAGCAAGCTTCCTAGGACCGGTTTCTGGCATTTCAGCCGTCTTCAGCCAGGCTTGCTTGAATCCAGTGGCAAAGTGAGCAAGGGACTCACGTCTGAGCATACCCTGCCAACATATGGCGAACAAAGCGGTACAAAAGGGGGTGGTGATGGACGGAGCATCAGAACCAATCAAACACTCACACCCAGTCAACAGATCTGGGTTTAATCCATCACCGTTCTTTAGCCCACTCTGCCACCCCATTTCAGACATGACCATATGTAAATCAGTCTGACCCTGTGCCTCATGGAAACAGTCCAGCCCGAACTACCAAGCCATGCCTTCCCTGAACCGGAAGCAAGCTTCCTAGGACCGGTTTCTGGCATTTCAGCCGTCTTCAGCCAGGCTTGCTTGAATCCAGTGGCAAAGTGAGCAAGGGACTCACATCTGAGCATACCCTGCCAACATATGGCGAACAAAGCGGTACAAAAGGGGGTGGTGATGGACGGAGCATCAGAACCAATCAAACACTCACACCCAGTCAACAGATCTGGGTTTAATCCATCACCGTTCTTTAGCCCACTCTGCCACCCCATTTCAGACATGACCATATGTAAATCAGTCTGACCCTGTGCCTCATGGAAACAGTCCAGCCCGAACTACCAAGCCATGCCTTCCCTGGACCGGAAGCAAGCTTCCTAGGACCGGTTTCTGGCATTTCAGCCGTCTTCAGCCAGGCTTGCTTGAATCCAGTGGCAAAGTGAGCAAGGGACTCACGTCTGGATTCAAGCAAGCCTGGCTGAAGACGGCTGAAATGCCAGAAACCGGTCCTAGGAAGCTTGTTTCCGGTCCAGGGAGGGCATGGCTTGGCAGTTCGGGCTGGACTGTTCCCATGAGGCATAGGGTCAGACTGATTTGCATATGGTCATGTCTGAACTGGGGTGGCAGAGTGGGCTAAAGAACGGTGATGGATCAAACCCAGATCTGTTGACTGGGTGTGAGTGTTTGATTGGTTCTGATGCTCCGTCCATCACCACCCCCTTTTGTACCGCTTTGTTCGCCATAAGTTGGCAGGGTATGCTCAGACGTGAGTCCCTTGCTCACTTTGCCACTGGATTCAAGCAAGCCTGGCTGAAGACGGCTGAAATGCCAGAAACCGGTCCTAGGAAGCTTGTTTCCGGTCCAGGGAGGGCATGGCTTGGCAGTTCGGGCTGGACTGTTCCCATGAGGCACAGGGTCAGACTGATTTGCATATGGTCATGTCTGAACTGGGGTGGCAGAGTGGGCTAAAGAACGGTGATGGATCAAACCCAGATCTGTTGACTGGGTGTGAGTGTTTGATTGGTTCTGATGCTCTGTCCATCACCACCCCCTTTTGTACCGCTTTGTTCGCCATAAGTTGGCAGGGTATGCTCAGACGTGAGTCCCTTGCTCACTTTGCCACTGGATTCAAGCAAGCCTGGCTGAAGACGGCTGAAATGCCAGAAACCGGTCCTAGGAAGCTTGTTTCCGGTCCAGGGAGGGCATGGCTTGGCAGTTCGGGCTGGACTGTTCCCATGAGGCACAGGGTCAGACTGATTTGCATATGGTCATGTCTGAACTGGGGTGGCAGAGTGGGCTAAAGAACGGTGATGGATCAAACCCAGATCTGTTGACTGGGTGTGAGTGTTTGATTGGTTCTGATGCTCCGTCCATCACCACCCCCTTTTGTACCGCTTTGTTCGCCATAAGTTGGCAGGGTATGCTCAGTCGTGAGTCCCTTGCTCACTTTACCACTGGATTCAAGCAAGCCTGGCTGAAGACGGCTGAAATGCCAGAAACCGGTCCTAGGAAGCTTGTTTCCGGTCCAGGGAGGGCATGGCTTGGCAGTTCGGGCTGGACTGTTCCCATGAGGCACAGGGTCAGACTGATTTGCATATGGTCATGTCTGAACTGGGGTGGCAGAGTGGGCTAAAGAACGGTGATGGATCAAACCCAGATCTGTTGACTGGGTGTGAGTGTTTGATTGGTTGTGATGCTCCGTCCATCACCACCCCCTTTTGTACCGCTTTGTTCGCCATAAGTTGGCAGGGTATGCTCAGACGTGAGTCCCTTGCTCACTTTGCCACTGGATTCAAGCAAGCCTGGCTGAAGACGGCTGAAATGCCAGAAACCGGTCCTAGGAAGCTTGTTTCCGGTCCAGGGAGGGCATGGCTTGGCAGTTCGGGCTGGACTGTTCCCATGAGGCACAGGGTCAGACTGATTTGCATATGGTCATGTCTGAACTGGGGTGGCAGAGTGGGCTAAAGAACGGTGATGGATCAAACCCAGATCTGTTGACTGGGTGTGAGTGTTTGATTGGTTCTGATGCTCTGTCCATCACCACCCCCTTTTGTACCGCTTTGTTCGCCATAAGTTGGCAGGGTATGCTCAGACGTGAGTCCCTTGCTCACTTTGCCACTGGATTCAAGCAAGCCTGGCTGAAGACGGCTGAAATGCCAGAAACCGGTCCTAGGAAGCTTGTTTCCGGTCCAGGGAGGGCATGGCTTGGCAGTTCGGGCTGGACTGTTCCCATGAGGCACAGGGTCAGACTGATTTGCATATGGTCATGTCTGAACTGGGGTGGCAGAGTGGGCTAAAGAACGGTGATGGATCAAACCCAGATCTGTTGACTGGGTGTGAGTGTTTGATTGGTTCTGATGCTCCGTCCATCACCACCCCCTTTTGTACCGCTTTGTTCGCCATAAGTTGGCAGGGTATGCTCAGTCGTGAGTCCCTTGCTCACTTTACCACTGGATTCAAGCAAGCCTGGCTGAAGACGGCTGAAATGCCAGAAACCGGTCCTAGGAAGCTTGTTTCCGGTCCAGGGAGGGCATGGCTTGGCAGTTCGGGCTGGACTGTTCCCATGAGGCACAGGGTCAGACTGATTTGCATATGGTCATGTCTGAACTGGGGTGGCAGAGTGGGCTAAAGAACGGTGATGGATCAAACCCAGATCTGTTGACTGGGTGTGAGTGTTTGATTGGTTGTGATGCTCCGTCCATCACCACCCCCTTTTGTACCGCTTTGTTCGCCATAAGTTGGCAGGGTATGCTCAGACGTGAGTCCCTTGCTCACTTTGCCACTGGATTCAAGCAAGCCTGGCTGAAGACGGCTGAAATGCCAGAAACCGGTCCTAGGAAGCTTGTTTCCGGTCCAGGGAGGGCATGGCTTGGCAGTTCGGGCTGGACTGTTCCCATGAGGCACAGGGTCAGACTGATTTGCATATGGTCATGTCTGAACTGGGGTGGCAGAGTGGGCTAAAGAACGGTGATGGATCAAACCCAGATCTGTTGACTGGGTGTGAGTGTTTGATTGGTTCTGATGCTCTGTCCATCACCACCCCCTTTTGTACCGCTTTGTTCGCCATAAGTTGGCAGGGTATGCTCAGACGTGAGTCCCTTGCTCACTTTGCCACTGGATTCAAGCAAGCCTGGCTGAAGACGGCTGAAATGCCAGAAACCGGTCCTAGGAAGCTTGTTTCCGGTCCAGGGAGGGCATGGCTTGGCAGTTCGGGCTGGACTGTTCCCATGAGGCACAGGGTCAGACTGATTTGCATATGGTCATGTCTGAACTGGGGTGGCAGAGTGGGCTAAAGAACGGTGATGGATCAAACCCAGATCTGTTGACTGGGTGTGAGTGTTTGATTGGTTCTGATGCTCCGTCCATCACCACCCCCTTTTGTACCGCTTTGTTCGCCATAAGTTGGCAGGGTATGCTCAGTCGTGAGTCCCTTGCTCACTTTACCACTGGATTCAAGCAAGCCTGGCTGAAGACGGCTGAAATGCCAGAAACCGGTCCTAGGAAGCTTGTTTCCGGTCCAGGGAGGGCATGGCTTGGCAGTTCGGGCTGGACTGTTCCCATGAGGCACAGGGTCAGACTGATTTGCATATGGTCATGTCTGAACTGGGGTGGCAGAGTGGGCTAAAGAACGGTGATGGATCAAACCCAGATCTGTTGACTGGGTGTGAGTGTTTGATTGGTTGTGATGCTCCGTCCATCACCACCCCCTTTTGTACCGCTTTGTTCGCCATAAGTTGGCAGGGTATGCTCAGACGTGAGTCCCTTGCTCACTTTGCCACTGGATTCAAGCAAGCCTGGCTGAAGACGGCTGAAATGCCAGAAACCGGTCCTAGGAAGCTTGTTTCCGGTCCAGGGAGGGCATGGCTTGGCAGTTCGGGCTGGACTGTTCCCATGAGGCACAGGGTCAGACTGATTTGCATATGGTCATGTCTGAACTGGGGTGGCAGAGTGGGCTAAAGAACGGTGATGGATCAAACCCAGATCTGTTGACTGGGTGTGAGTGTTTGATTGGTTCTGATGCTCCGTCCATCACCACCCACTTTTGTACCGCTTTGTTCGCCATAAGTTGGCAGGGTATGCTCAGACGTGAGTCCCTTGCTCACTTTGCCACTGGATTCAAGCAAGCCTGGCTGAAGACGGCTGAAATGCCAGAAACCGGTCCTAGGAAGCTTGTTTCCGGTCCAGGGAGGGCATGGCTTGGCAGTTCGGGCTGGACTGTTCCCATGAGGCACAGGGTCAGACTGATTTGCATATGGTCATGTCTGAACTGGGGTGGCAGAGTGGGCTAAAGAACGGTGATGGATCAAACCCAGATCTGTTGACTGGGTGTGAGTGTTTGATTGGTTCTGATGCTCCGTCCATCACCACCCCCTTTTGTACCTATTTGTTGATTATAGCTGAGACATTGGATAAATATCCACCCTCAAATTCAGGAGGTACAAACAAGGGTACATTGGATGACTACTTTACCAGGGTCGCTTTGGATATTGGAAAGGAGACTGTACTAGCCGAACGTAGGGCAGAGCGACGTCGCTCCGTAGAATGTATGAAAAACAGACTGCCCACGGACTTCTTGCTCCATACTACATCTCCCAAGCCAAGCCCTCTCACTGCTACCCAGGATTTGTCACCCCTAGATAATGTTCCCATATTATTACGAGATACCCCCTCACTACCTGATATGTTTAACAATTTGCATGTTCCCAATAACTTACCCCCCTCTAGTATCCCTACTATGGAATCTGATATGATTATGGTTTCCTCTTTATCAGAGGTTAAGGTTGTTAAAAAGAAGGTTGGGAGGGTAGTTGCGTCTAAACCTCAAAGACCCCCTCCCTCTAAAAGAAGAAAGAGGGTAGGTGACTTACAAAGAAGTAAGATTAATCACTCTGATTTTGGAAAAAGACCAAGGTCTATTGCAGATACCGTACCTATGCCAAAGTCTAGTGTACCACCTATTTCATCCATAGTGGCTCCTACGGAAACAAGCCCTAACCCTTCATCTTCAGCTTCAACGGCACTTCCCTCATTTGACCGAACTAGCCCTTCACATTGTTCGTCTAAAGAAGTTCTGCATGTTGCCCCCCTTGAGAGTATTGAACGACTATTAAGGTCATTCGTATTACCTATAATGGAAAGATTAAAAAAGATCGAGCAACGGTTGGGGGACCTAGAACTGGCCATTACTAATAATGTGGGGGTACTTAAAGATTCTGCAAACCTAGTACCCCCCCCTTCTGTAGTACCAGTGATACCTTCCAATCTTATAAGTAAAAATGGTAAGGATATTTCTGGTAGTCAACCTAGGGTTATATCCCCCAAAGCAGCTCAACAACTAGTACAAAATGATTTGGGTGAAGTAAATAAGGGAGTGAAAGAATCTGCTTTAGGAAACATGCAAGATGAGAGGGGAGGTACTTTCTCAGCTAGGTCAGTGGACCATTTGAGGTACCAAGTTGATTTACCCCCAGAAGCGGTACCTTACGTGGTAGTGCTTACGAGAGTTCCGATACTGGAAAAGGGCAAAAGGGAAGGGTTTTTTTAGCTTAAAAATAAAACCATGCATTGGCTTACCTTAAATAAGCCCCTTCCCTTTAATGTTAATGGAGAGATATTGCACGTTCGACGACTCCCCTGGTTGGGACATAGAGCTAAGGACATTGAGGGGGACTTAATTGTTATTAATTTTAGAGATCCTAGAGCTGTTATCCATATTCTTAATCACACATCGGGCAAAAGTAGCGGCTCTATTATGCCTCTTGAACTGACATATTTTTATCCAAGATCTCTAGTCTCCCACAGGACGTACTCCGGGGTTTCAGCTCGAACGCAGATATACCAGCCTGTATCATCCATACCTTTTGACAATCAGCATATAATTTATGCACCAATTTCTGTGGCTTGTGAAAATGCATCCGACTGGGTTACTGTACCTTCTAGGAGCCATCGAAATGGTTTTAGGAGGACAGACTATCGGCCACCATTCACCCCGCTGGAAGTTGCAAATAGATTTGATGCCTTCTCAGGCTTTGATGATTGCGATTGACAGGGGGGGTTTCTAATTAATAAGCCCACTATTATGGAGCATCAGGCTGAGAACATTGAGCTAACTTCTTTAGTGCAGACTTTCTCCCCAGAACAATCTATTCTCCCTGTAATTGCTCCTTCTTCTTCTGACCAGCATGTATCGTCCCATAAGCACGTGTCTGTATCAGAAGTTGGATCTGCCATGACTAATGACCTCTATGGTCCCTTGCTCTATGATCCAAACAGCCAAGACCTACCGACTGCCCATGTTAAAATTCTTTCTTGGAATGTGGCGGGCCTTAAGAGCAAATTGCCCATCCCCGAGTGGGGCTCTTTTATGGCCCTCCACGATATTTGTATGCTACAAGAAACCTGGGCACTAAAAAGTAGTTCAGCCCAGGGATTTGCTACATTTGACATTGTGGCCAGTAAGGGCGAGAGGGGTAGACCTGTGGGGGGATTGTCCATATGGGTTGGCACGCACTTGGGAGTCACGGCATTACAAATTAGAACTAATTCGCCGGACGTTCAGTGCGTACTGCTGACTATACCAAATGGGCCAAACATCGCCCTGTTTAATGTATATTCAAGGCCAGTTAGGTGGGGCCTTGTGTCAGAGGCCATTGAAACTTTGTTGACCCTTATTCAGTCAATGGACTCTTCTACTGTGTTAATCCTGGGTGGTGATTTCAACTGTCACTTTGAGCCACTCTTGGATTTGAATATGGGAGGCTCGGATGACGTTGATTCACTGTGGGCCATCCCTCAACCATTGACTTCCCGGGTCAAGGCTTGGACCCGTTAGTTCTACAATTGCAGTCATTTGTGCTTACAACCTCATTACGAGCCTGCAATGGGAGGGTGGAACCTGACAGACCAGGGAATGCAACATTTAATCGGCTCAATCAGTCCTCGATAATTTACTATATTTTTTTAGAGGCTAGACATTGGGACAGGGTGCATGAGTTCAGAGTTATTGAAAGAACTGACAGTGATCATAATGCCCTGGTACTCTCACTTAAGATGGGGAGCTTTGGGCTTAGATGTCAAATTTCGGATGATCACTCTGCCACTGTGCCTTTAATCATAACAAACTGTAGGCGTAGAGTTAAATGGCCAGATTTCCAGATGTCTGCTTCCAAGCTTGCTGCCTTATATAAGACTATTATCCCATTCATTGAAGACATGGGGAAATTTGGTCACTTAGGCAGGGCAACCGAAATTCATATCAATTTGGTAGCAGCAATTAAAGATATTCTCTGCCCTGAGAGACGGGTTAATCGCCCACGGACTTCGTCCCTCCAGTGGCACAATGCCTTCTGTCGGGCTACTAGAAAGGCTCTCTTTAAAGCTTTAAAAACTAACAACAGGGAAGCCATTAAGGCACACCGTTCTGCGTATAAAAAGGCACTTAGTGACGCAAAGAAGGAATGGGAAGTTGCCAAGTGGGAGAATCTGGGTTCTGCACTTGGCAACAATAATTCCAAACTAGTTTGGTCTATAGTAGCAACTGGACTTAGTGGGCATAGCTCGGTTCTTGCCCCCAATATCGCCCCTTCCGTTTGGAAAGCCATTTTTGTGCCCTTTATGGCACTTCTGAGTCTGGTGTTATGGTCGTTAATACCATTGAATCTCAGCAATCCCATAGTGCCAGTGGAACCGAAGAGCTTGTTCGGTCAATTGCCGTCCGCCCATGCCTTTCCACAGATGAATTAATCACCATGCGTGAGGTAGAGACTGCACTAGGAAACCTGCTCCCAAATAAGGCTCCTGGCTTGGATAAACTGCCTGGGGATCTGTTCGGGACTCAACCTAAAATCTGGGCCCCTTATTTAGTCGCCTTATTTAACGGTATCCTGCAGGGGGACGATCTGCCGCCTACTTGGTTAGGAGCAGAAATTGTGCCGATCCTAAAAAAAGGCTGTCCTTTAACCCCTTCAAATTATAGACCCATCAGCCTAATCGATACATCACAAAAGCTGATGGGGAGGGTTATTCTTGATAGGATCCTCGGGTGGATCGAAGAAAAGGGGATACTGTCTACACTCCAGGCAGGATTTAGGTCTGGTACTTCTACCCTAGACCAGATATTTCGGCTGCAGGTCCTGTACTGGAAAACAGCTAAGGTAGAGGGTGGCAGCCTCTACCTTGTGTTTGTGGACCTGCGGGCTGCTTTCGATCTGGTCCCACGTGGGAAACTCTGGAGAGTGCTTGCAGATATGGGTCTTCCGCCCTATTTGCTAGCTATTCTCTCGAGGTTACACCTAAATAATTTTGCGCAGGTAAGGTGCGGAAGGCATGGTGAACTTACAGATCAATTTCCCGTTTTAAAAGGAGTCCGCCAAGGGTGCGTCTTGGCACCTACCCTTTTCAGCCTTTATATTAATGGCCTCATCAAACACCTGAATGGTGTGACCAATAATGACGCCCCTAGACTGGCAACAGGTAGAGTGCCCGCTCTGATGTTCGCGGACGACACACTTTTGTTGTCCAGAACATCATCGGGCATTCAAAAAACCCTTGACGGTTTTGTAGAGTTCTGCCATCTCCGGGGGTTGGAAATCAACATAGGAAAAACAAAGTTTATGATTTTCAACCCCCCAAAGCGCACACGTCCTAACCCAGTACTTTACGGTAGCCCCTTGGAAAGGGTTAAAACATTTATCTATTTGGGCGTTACCCTTACAGAGAAATTTGATTGGCATAAGCAGATTGCTAGATCTACGCTTAGGCTAACTCAGCTAGCGGGGGGATTAAGCAAAGTTTTTAAGGAATCTACTTTTAGGCCGGTTTCTCCTGCACTTAAAATATACAGCCCCCAAGCGAGAATGGCAGCAACCTATGGGGCTGAACTCTGGGGGCACAAGCAGACCCTGGATCTTAAAAGGGTGGAGCAGTCTTTTGTCAGAAACTTAATTGGTCTACCGCCTAGTACGCCGTTGATTCCTCTTAGATTTGATCTTGGGTTGATTCCAATAGAGGAGATCATAAGCGCTAGACCAATTATGTACTGGAAGAGGTTGTGGTCAGTCTCTGAATTGGCTGACTATAGAGTAGAATTTTCTGAGATTTGGCCTATTCTTAGATACAAAGCGATCCCTTGGCTTCAGCACATTAGTACAGTTTGTACTCGGCTTGGTTTCTCCGGATTATGGGATACTCCAGAGACCAACTGTACCGGGATATCTAAGAACATACTCCTCTCTCATATTCATACCCTAAACCATCAGACGTTAATGAGCTCTACATCATTGGGTAGGCTGACATCTGAGTTCCTTTTAATAAAAACAGAGCCCAAGGCCGAGGAATTCATGGATTTAATTGAACCTCCAGCTGCCCATAAGCTGTATATTCAGCTAAGACACGGCACCCTTCCTATAAGATCTTTTACCTCTAAATGGGCCAAACCGAACACTGTAGCTTGCCCCGCATGCACCTATAATATCGAGAATATTCCTCATGTCTTGTTTTTCTGTCCTGCCTATTCTGCACTTAGAAAACGCTGGTTGATCCCTATCTGCAGGAACTTGGGATTCTCGCATTTTACACAGGCTTGCAGGATATTGACTTACGATACCCATCCTCCCATTGTGTTTCCGGTTTCTCGCTACCTGTTGTATATGTGGCGCAGTAGGCAGAATTTTTTAACCTAATTGTCCTACTTATTGTTTCTTTTCAATGTTTTTTGTACTTTTTATGGTCTGTTGACCGAAATAAAGTTATTACAACAACAACAATAATCCTGTGTTCTAGACTCTGAAGTGAAGGAAACAAATGTGAGTGCAGGGGGCACACAAGAGGCATGAGGTGCAGCCTTGCCCACCCACTGTACCATAAACACTGAGGCCACAATGCGATTGTATATCTCCATCCACTCCGTTGTCACTGCTTCTTTCTACATTAACATTTCAGACAAGAGCCTCTTATGATATTGGACTCTTTCCATTGGAAGAAACCTTTTCCCTAAATGAGTGCAGAATCTTGCCCCAATGAAAAGCTGATCCATTGAAGGAGTTAGCTGACACTTGGCCCTGTTTATGAAATCATGTTGACTTAGTCTAGCAATGTTCAGTTTGATAAGGCGAGTTAGCTGCTGCTGAGATGGAGCCTGCACTTGCAAAAGAGGAAGAACAAGGAGGGTTGGGCGGTCTAGCATACAGCCTTCTTATATCGTATGAAAATAACAATAAAGTATACTGTTCCGAAATCTGTTCTCCAGGCGTCCAATAAGGTGTCTGGAGGGTTAGTAGTCATCTAAAGCATTTGCTTTGAAAAAGCAAGTGCCCTTACCCACCCAAAGGTGGCATTTTGCTCATCATTGGGCCTGTTCATTGTTGGGCTGGCGCTGTAATGCCCAACGGGCTCCTCGAGGGGGCTCTTTGCCGGAGATCTTCTCAATGTGCCAAAGTGGTATCAGAAATGTGAAGTATATCCCAGTGTATTCGTTTGGAAGATTGGAGAAAGGTGAAATCTAAAACCGACTAGAGATATTTCTAGAATTGTTTTTAGTATGAGTGCAATATCTATGCCAAAGTTAAAAACATGAGTGAAGCTAAGGGATATAATGTTCCTGGCTTTTCCTAAACAAAAACAGTGAAGTCTACTGAGTTGTTAGTGTTAGGTCGAAATTTTCCATGCCTGTTTAGTCAAGATAGCAACACTTCATCAGGGCCAAAATCTATGAAGGTGTACCTAATCTTCACTTGGGGAGAGTAAAGGTTATAGGCTATTGTATTCTAAATATGTTTTAAGGAGCTTGTCTTACTGTTAAGACCCAAACAATTTTACACCGTGAAAAGGAATCCTCAAAGCTGGTGATCTATTGTCAGTATTGCAGTCTTTCAAAAATAGATTATGTCTTGCTGCAATGGACGTGCTGTGCCATAAACCATTGCCAACGCCCTCACAGCATCAAAAGAAATATCTGAGATAACCTCCACTTGCTTCTTCATGTCCTATAACACGTTTGCACACTCTTTACCTTCTTGGACTGCCTTTAATAGTTCCTTTAAATCTGAGAGAAGTGACTGTACAGTATAAGCTCCATAACCCCTTGTACATGCAGCGATTTGAGAACAAGAGTAGACCCGAAGGACTGCACAAGATTTTGTCTGCTGAATTTCCTAGAATAGTCTTCTTTGCTATGGAGGATCCTTACAAGACTTGCCACCACCGAATCTACATGAATATTGTCTGTGAGCTTCTTATCCATGAAATCCAATGGTTACAGTTTTCCCATCAACCTAGGGAAATTACTACGATCTGGATCCTTTCATTCATCAAGCACTACATGCATAACATACTGAGGAATTGGAAGTCCTACACGTTGTGACCTCTTCATCTGGCATAACACAATATGCTTAGAGGTACTAGCTATTTTCTCCACAGGAAACCTCATATTCTCATAAATGTGGTTCAGCACATTTGGCAACAAGTCTTTAGAAATATATTTACCTTTCAACTCCGAAGATTAAGTTATGGTCTCATCAAATTACTGATGCTGAAACCTCAGCGTACACAGACACGTGCTCTGAAGTACATCTACCAGCGCAGTCTTTTTCTTTAGGGAGACCAACATTTCCAAGATCAGTTTCTTAATTTTTTCTCTCCTCTTTATCCATACCCCTGGACCTTTTAATATGAGGCGATTTCAGAGCCTAGTAAACAGAAGCGGAAAGAGAAGGAGAATGATGTTTTCCTAATCTGCATATGTTTTTCCAAAGTAGTAGTTATCCCAGGATTCCAAAAGTCCAAAAATCAAATCACAAAGTTCAAAAAACCTCGAATCATAACATGAATGAGTCACCTCTGCTCCTTTTAAATCATAAAACAACCTATAACGCCTCAATGGAAAGCACATGTAAAATAGAAAGTATGCACATGCATGGATCACTCCAATCCAGCACATGCACTAATACCTGGAATCCTTCAAAAGCAGAACACTGCTCTCTCGCACATGTGGAAGAACCAACATTACAGAATTGCCTTTATTCCCTGTAGTTGCCAACTACAGTCACCAAACCAATCAATTCAATAAGCCTGCAAGTATTTACTTTACTTTTTCTAAAATGCATGTATCAGAATTACAACAAACAACCTCATCCTCCTCAACTAAGATGGGTGTATAAAAGGCAACTCCTACTCATGGCACACTACTTTGGGAGTCAGGAGATCCATGCATAACTTTACCATAGCCTTGTTGCTCCCACAAAGGCATACAGGTACTCCCAAAACCTAGCAGGGAGGGATACCGATACACAAACAATCCGAGATAGTAGCCCAGAGCTATCACCTCTTCTCCTATTCCTTGTCCCAACAGGAAACAAAATGGAAAGCACTAGGGAAGGTTATTCTATATATATTTCCCAGCTGAGGGTGGGTGGGGTTATACATGGAATTTCATGTTTTGTTTCATGTTCCTTGTATTTGGTCATCTTTCCTCATATAAGTAATGACTGGGATGAGGACGAGGGATGTAGAGGTAATGTACAGTTCTTAAACAAGCCAATGCCTCCAGATTTAGATCAGGTCAAAGTGAAAATAAATTCCACTGATTATATTTCTTAAGCTCCATCTTCTCTGTTCCCAAATATCAGTATGTATGATTTAGGCATTCCAGTAATATGGCAGTGTAAAGCAGTGCTCTGATTTTGCCACAGGCAATTTACATCAAAGATAAAAGTCTAAAGATACCAGCATCTACCGATACAGTTAAATGAAGTGTACCTTTTGAAACGATCCATTCATATGCCAAAGTTGCAAAGAGTTTAAACGTGCCCATGATAATGGGGGCATACTTGTTAGATTCCACAGACACCAGAATTTCTGTGTGCATGTGTGTGACATTTTTATGACGTTTGAATTGACAGCACAGCTGTCTGCAAGACGTCTTCCTTACAAAACATATAGAAGTGGGATTTGGGTGAGCCCACTTTAGGCAGTGGTGTAATGGGATCCGCCTCTTTCAGCTATTGACTTGAAGCATTGTCTCATCTAATGTCAGCCCATAGGAGTATTATTGTCTCACATCATTTTATTGGAATTGCGTTTGTACTGCACTACATACTCTATGTGGCAGGTGATATGTTACACAATGAGGGAAACTTTTATTGAAAAAGTGTTGTATCTGCAAGGTAGATCTGTGTACCAATCATTTTAGTGTGCGAAAAAGAAGATTGAGAGTGTGCACTTTTTACCTTAGTTGGCTTCTTTGTGTTACTTTGCTGTCGCTTGCAGATTTTCTTGGTGACTGCCGATTCTTGTGCCCGTTCCCTCTACTGGAAACAGCATGTCAGACTGCTGCTTTAAAACTTGTGATGGTTAAGTGAGAAAGAGAGAGCCGCCTGGAAGGTCTGTATTGCCCATCATACAGATGCTGTTTATTGTTGTGTAAACATAGTTTTTTTTATTTCAAAGAAGTTTATTGAGTTTTGGGCAAGAGGGACAGAAGAAAAACAATAATGTAAATACATGATAGGATGTGCAGGTACAATGGACCATTCTCTTGTACAAGATTAGTTAATAGGCAATGAACGGTAAGCCATTCAGGGCACGTGAGGTCTGGCTTCCACCAGTAGATTCCTTAGGTTGTCTAAATATATCAAATATATAGGTGCTGATTTAGAATTTGGTAGATGGGTAAATATCCTTCAGGGGGATGGAGAACTTTACTCTGTCGGCATGACAGACATCCCCTTCACCAAATTTAGAAATATCTGCAGGCCCCACAGACATCTCTCTACATTGACAGGTAACGCCGTCATTGTGGTTCCTGTGTTTGTAGGGAAAATTTGACAGATGGTACCGTCAGCCATAATAGATGGGCATCAAACTTTTCAATTTTTTTTTCTTTTCAAAAACAAACTTCCAAAGTGGGAGTGGGTCTGTGAAAAACAAAAAAAATAATGACCCTCCATATCCTGGGAATTGTATCCCAGGGTGTGGAGGTTATTCGTGATTCAGGGTGGACAGTGTAATGTCCTACCTCGGAATGCCCAAACTCTGTCGGGCCTTCAAAGGAAATATTCAGTCAATGGATCAACGGATCCAACAGGGCTCCTTAGTGGAATACTTATGGTCTGCCTGTCTCTAAATAAGGCAGGTGGACCGACGGATTGGAACGCAGGGTACTCTCTCGTGTCTGTGACAGGTCACCCTGCCCGACAAATTCTAAATCAGACGCTTCGTTTTTATACTTTCCATATAGTCCTCAGTTTTATGCCTGTCTTCAAATAATCACCACACCATAAACAGTGATTCTGCCACAGTTTTGTGATCTGGGCTAATTGAGTGTGCAAACTACATTCCCTTGTAAAATCCACACATATTCAGTTGTGCTGGACCTCAGACATTCATGGCAAAGTTTCCATTTTCCATTTCCAAGCGTATTAGAAATATGAAAATATCTCCACATTTTTCATTACAGGTTCAGGCTGCAATAAGCCACTGATGCAGGGTTTGCACAAATATATAGCATTGAATATTCTAAAAATAATCATATAATTTGTGTTAGACCTGTCAGCCCTTTGGGGTGGTCCCTCCTCATCATTATTTATTTTGTCCCACTTTTGCCTCAAACCCTGTTTGAATTTTTCCTTTTTGGGAACCACCAGATTTTTTAGTGTTGCTGCAGATTCAGGGAGCCATTTTAGCTACCCCTGGAACTTCTGTCTGAGGGCCTGGAGCACAAAATGGTGGCCACCTGTGACATCACCAGCACCCACTGGAACCTACTAGAACCTTCTGCAACATTCTGGAGCCCTGTGACAGTTGGAGGCGGTTTAGAATGTTGGGAAGCTAAGACAGAGAGTTGGCAGTTGGAGCTGAGAGTTGGCACCTGACTGGGAAGGAGTGAGGCAGCAGGGGTGGAAACTTGTGCCTGGAGTGGGGTCCATAAACCCACCCTTGATACTAGTCCCTACTGACTGAGCCCAGCCTGGAGCCCTGTGTGGGAAGAAGCAAGAAAAACCATCTTAAGGACCTGGACAGCAGGAACAGGCCTTAGAATCCAAGAACAGCAAGATCCTGACCTGGATACTGGTCTCCCTGGAGTCCGACGTCGAGAAGCTAGAGACCCGGAGCCCGAGGTGGAGAAGCGGCGCTGACTGGAAAAGCAGACGTCGTACCCGGAGCCGCCAGAGGTCGAGAGAGGGCGCCGACGGAGGTCGTGAGGAGTACCAGAGGTCGAGGAGGAAGTCACCCGAGGTCGAGTGAGCGGCGTCGACGGGGGAGTGAAGTCCACCCTCCGGAGTCGCCGGAGACCGAGGTGAAGCGTGCCGGAGGTCGGGAGTGGAGGTCGCACTCCGGAGTCGCCGGAACCTGAGGAGAGGAGCACCGGAGGTCGGGAGTGAGGTCGCACTCCGGAGTCGCCGGAACCTGAGGAGAGGAGCACCGGAGGTCGGGAGTGAGGATCGCACTCCGGAGCCGCCGGAAGTCGACATCGAGCCAAGGCCGGCCGACGTCATCGAACCTGAGGTCGCCATCGGACCGGAGCCGCCCGAAGTCGACATCGAGCCAAGACTGCCCGACGTCATCGAATCGGAGGTCGAGATCGAGCCGAGGCCGCCGACATCGATCCGGAACCGCCTACCGGCGTCGTCAAGAACTGACATTGTGCCGAGGCCGCCGACATCGAACCGGAACCGCCTCACGGCGTCGACACGACTCCAGCGGGGTCGGAGCTTCAGAAAAAGGGCAGTAAGTGGAATAGAGGGCGCCTAAGGCCCTGTGGAATCCTAAGAGACTACTCTAGGGGTTAGAGAGGTGCTGGAGCCAGCTGGACTGTGCCAGGGGTGAGCTGAGACTAATTCAGAGGGGTTGTGTAGAGTGAGAGAGCCAGGTCTCTAGTATTCCCCCCTTAATCTACCTCAGTTTAGGCCTCAGCCTTGTCCAAGCCAGGGAGTGGACACCCTCAAGCCTTCCACATCACCACAAGCTGTGCCTGGGTCAAATCAGCCCACAGTAATCTCAAATGTGATCTGATTCTATAAGTGTCACTGTCAGCTTTTAATTATTTATTGAGGGCACTGTATTTATTGTATTTAACCTATTTATTGCTCCACTGTATTTATTGTTCCACAGTATTTATTGTCGCACAATATTTATTGGTTTGCAGTATTTATTGCCTCTGAATATTTAATTGCCTGTATGTATTGCACTTATATTTATGCCTTAAGTATTTATGATCACCCCTATTTATTGAATCATTAAGACAGTATTTATTTGACCTGCACTATTTAAAAAGCCTTGTATATTGTGATTGTGTTATTATTTATCTAATCAGCAACTAAGAGAAAAAGAAGATAAAGGAAGATATTTTCATAATTTTTACGGTGTAGAGTCGTTTTTGGAACGGATGCACGCATGGTTATTGTATGGGTATGACGTATGCTTAGCACGGTGCCTGATTCCTGACCACTCGAGCCAAGCTACCACTGTATGTCCTGGAAAGACCCCGTTACCACCAACCTCTTCAGGCGTGGGAGTGGAGTATTTCCAACATTAATTGGTGTTCAATGGTGGGATAGAGCTGTGCCTACGTATACTCAACAATAACTGTGGGTAGTCCATAGGCCTACACCGGGAGTTTTCTCAAAGCGGCCTTCCTAATTGTGGGTTTTTGTTTTTTTCCAAATTTACTCTGGTGGTGGGAGGAGGTATTATATAAGGTACCCCCCTGCATAGTTACTGCAAATAACTGTCCTCTGACCTGAGAGGGCAAGATGGAGTTTGTACTGGAGAATTTAGAAACGTACACTGTGGCCCAACTCAGGGAGTTTTGTCAGCGGGAGGGGGTGTATTGTCCCCCAGGAGCAAAGAAGGGTGCACTCCAAACCAGCTTAAGGGCTTGGGGGGAGGCACGCCGAGAAAGCAAGGCTGAGGAGGAGGACAGGGATAGAGAGCCCGACAGTGAGGGAGCTGGTTTGTACCAACCTGAGGTGGGGAACCTGTCAGCGGGGCCCAGGACACTTTCCAGGAAGGGCAGCAGTGCCTCTAGCGGTGGCTTGTCTGAAGTGGAGTTAACAGACCGGAGGGAGAAAAGACAGCTCACATGGGACTTAGCAAGGCTGGAGAAAGAGAAGGAGGAACAGAGGATGGCTCATGAGATAAGGCTGAAAGAGATAGATCTTCAGATCCTGAGAATCGGGGCACACCCTGTACCTAACGGTGGCAGCGAAGAACGAGAGTACACCAGGGAACCCAAACCCTACCTGCCAAAGGACATAGTAGCTAGCTATGGGGTGGGTGACGATATCGCCAAGTGGCTAGCGGCCTATGAGGTCTCGTTAAGGGCCCATGGGGTTCCAGAGAAGTACTGGGGAGGGGGATTGTACAAGTACATGCCTCCAGCTGGAAGGGATGCATTATTGGCCCTCGAGGAGGATGAGCAGACCCACTACCCCACCATGAAACTGGCGCTCATAAGAAAGTTTGGACTAACACCCGAAAAGTACAGACAGAAGTTCAGGGGTAGTCACAAACTGGGCACACAGAATTGGGTGGACTTCCTGGACTATGCAAAGAAGGCACTAGAGGGTTGGATTCAGGGCAGTGAAGTGAGGAACTACGAGGGGTTGTTTGATCTAGTACTGAAGGAACACCTGCTCGAGAAATGTTTCCCTGAACTGCGGCAACACCTGGTGGATAGCAAGCTGACCAGTCCCCGGAAGCTTGCTGAGGAGGCGGACATTTGGGCTAGTACCCGGGTGTCCACAAGGGGGACTGGAGGGGATACTCAAAAGGCCGGACAGGGCGCCCCCCAGAAGAAAGAGGG
The DNA here is from genome assembly GCF_964204655.1 of Triturus cristatus. Taxonomy (NCBI): domain Eukaryota; kingdom Metazoa; phylum Chordata; class Amphibia; order Caudata; family Salamandridae; genus Triturus; species Triturus cristatus. The sequence continues at coordinate 1,135,151,253 of NC_140592.1, forward strand.
AGGGGAAAAGAAAAAGGAGTTCTCCAAAGGCCCCCAAAATAACTTCCAAGGGAAGGGAACAGGATTCACCCCTAGGGCTAACCCACCCAGAAACCCTAATCCTGGCCAGAGTCAGCAGCCAAGGGTTGTCCATTGCTACGAGTGCGGTGGCGTTGGACACTATAAAGGAGATACGAAGTGCCTGAAACGACCACCCCCTCCCATTGGAGGAAAGACCCCCGGAGTAGCTAGTGTAGTGCTCGGGGAGGAGATGCCCTTAACTAAGGGAAGGGAGTGGGCGGGTGTCACTTTAGTGTCCCTGGGAGAACGGGAGATGGTTCCTAAGATCCAGGTGCCCGCAAATACCGTAAAGTATGGGCAGTGGGTCACCATCAACGGCCAAAGAGGGGAGGCTCTGAGAGACACAGGAGCCAGTATGACTATGGTACGTAGCCAACTGGTGTCTCCAGAGCAGGTAATTCCCGATGTACTCCACCCAGCCGCGATGGCTGACGGCAGAACAGGCCACTATCCAGTGGCCGAGGTTCCCTTTGAATGGGGGGGGGTTGCAGGTTCACTTCGAGTTGCCGTAAGCCCTGCCGTGCCAGTCGATTGTCTACTGGGGAATGACATGGAGCACAATGCTTGGAAGGAGGTGGAATACCGGACTCATACTGAGATGCTGGGTACACCTGACTGGGCCTGTGTGAGCACAGGGTCCGCGACTACCCGGAGAGGGAGTTCGTTTCGGCTGGAGCCTGGAACAAAGGCCCAGCCAGCTGCCAGTCAAGGGAAGAACCGAGGACAGGAGGAGCCTGCCTCGGCGTCCACCCCCCGTAGGACGGATAGGCCACCGGAGGTGGTGGACCAGGAGTCTGCGGTGGGGGACGATACCAAACTGGAGGACCTACCCATCCCGGCCGAGTGGCACGTGGAGGGAGGCCCGTCCAGGGAGGAATTCTGCCAGGGCCAGAGGGAGTGCCCTACCCTTGAGGGGCTGAGGCGACAGGCCGAAGCCCAGGCAGCAGGGAACGTTGAAGGGAACTACAGTGTTTACTGGGAGGATGGCCTCCTCTACAGTGAACCCAAGGCACCCCTACACGGATCGTCACGAGCCTTGGTAGTCCCTCAACGTTATCGAGCCTTCCTTCTGGAGTTGGCTCACGAGATACCATTGGCAGGACACCTGGGGCAAGACAAGACCTTCGCCCGTCTTGTCCCACACTTTTATTGGCCTCAGATGAAAGTGTCGTCCGATACCTACTGCCGGACATGTGTGTCTTGCCAAGCCAGTGGGAAAACAGGGGTGAAGCTGAAAGCTCCCCTGGAACCACTTCCTGTCGTTAGCACCCCCTTTGAAAGGGTGGGCATCGACATTGTGGGTCCGTTAGATCCGCCAACGTCAGCTGGTCACAGGTTTATCCTGGTTCTGGTGGATCATGCCACACGGTACCCAGAGGCAATACCTCTGAGGACCATAACAGCACCTGTTGTGGCTAGGGCCCTGATGGGAATCTTTACCCGAGTGGGTTTTCCCAAGGAAGTTGTGTCCGACAGGGGGACCAACTTCATGTCAGCGTACATGCGGGCGATGTGGAAGGAGTGTGGAGTGACCTACCGGTTCACAACTCCTTACCACCCCCAGACCAATGGTCTGGTGGAGAGGTTTAACAAAACCTTGAAAGGCATGATCAGAAGTCTGCCTGAAAGCCTGCGGAGGAAATGGGACGTCCTCCTACCCTGTCTACTCTTTTCTTACAGGGAAGTGCCACAGAAGGGAGTGGGCTTCAGCCCCTTCGAGCTTCTGTATGGGCACCCTGTACGTGGACCTCTCAACCTGGTGAGAGACGGATGGGAAAGAACTCCAGAAAGCTTCCCCAGGATGTGGTGAGCTACATGCTGGCCTTCTGGAGCTAAATGGCTAAGTTGTGGAAGCAAGCTTCTGACAACTTGGAAGCCAGCCAAGCAGTGATGAAGGCGTGGTATGACCACAACGCTCACCCGGTGGAGTTGGAGCCTGGCCAGAAGGTGTGGGTGATCGAACCAGGAGAGCTTAGTGCCCTCCAGGATCGCTGGTCAGGACCCTTTGAGGTGTTGGAGAAGAAGGGTAAGGCTACCTACTTGGTGGACCTGAAGACCCCTCGTCAGCCCCTACGGGTGCTGCACGCCAACCGCCTCAAACCCCACCACGAGAGGCCCGAAGTCATCTTGATGATGGTGACTGACGGAGGAGAGGACGTGGAAAGCGAGCCTCTCCCTGATTTGTTTGCGTCTCAAGAAAAGGATGGGTCGGTGGAGGGAGTGATTCTCTCCCCATCTCTAACTCCTGAACAGCAGGAGGACTGCCGCCAGGTCCTGGGGCAGTACTCTTCGTTGTTCTCCCTTGTCCCGGGTAGGACTCACCTGTGCGTCCATGACGTGGACACAGGAGACAGCCCACCTGTGAAGTCCAAGATCTACCGGATGTCAGACAAGGTGAAGGCCAGCATTCAAGTCACTAAGATGCTGGAGCTAGGAGTGATTGAACCTTCTAGCAGTCCCTGGTCCAGTCCGGTGGTGTTAGTACCCAAAGCCGCACCACCGGGTGCCCAACCGGAACTGAGGTTCTGTGTGGACTACCGGGGACTGAATTCAGTAACCAAAACTGATGCTCATCCGATCCCTAGGGCGGATGAATTGATTGACCGGCTGGGAGCTGCCCAATATCTAAGTACCTTTGACCTTACTTCTGGGTACTGGCAGATCTCTTTGACTGATGGAGCAAGGGAAAGGTCAGCCTTCTCCACGCCCAATGGCCACTACCAGTTCTGTGTGATGCCCTTTGGGCTCAAGAACGCACCTGCCACGTTTCAGCGCTTGGTAAACCAGATCCTCACCGGAATGGAGAGTTTCTCTGCTGCTTATCTGGATGACATAGCCGTCTTCAGTAACAGCTGGGAGGATCACTTGCGTCACCTGCAAGCTGTTCTCCAGGCCCTGAGACAAGCTGGATTGACGATCAAGGCCAGCAAGTGCCAGATCGGGCAGGGGTCGGTAGTGTACCTTGGACACTTGGTGGGTAGGGGAGCGGTGCAACCCCTCCAGGCGAAGATCGAGGCCATCATGGCCTGGGAACCCCCCAAGACACAGACTGAGGTCCGAGCTTTTCTGGGCCTCACGGGATACTACCGTCGCTTCGTGAAGGGGTACGGAACCATCGTAGCCCCCCTCACGGAGCTCACGTCCAAGAAACAACCTCGACGGGTAGTCTGGACGGAGGCTTGTCAGCAGGCCTTTGTGAGATTGAAGAAAGCCATGTGCGAGGCCCCGGTCTTAAGGGCCCCAGACTTTTCCAAGGAGTTCATTGTCCAGACAGATGCATCAGAACATGGCATTGGGGCAGTGTTATCGCAACTCAATGAAGAGGGTCTGGATCAACCCGTGGTCTTCCTATCCCGGAGACTACTTCCCAGGGAACAGAAGTGGAGTGCAATAGAGCGTGAAGCCTTTGCAGTGGTATGGGCTCTGAAGAAGTTGCGGCCATACCTGTTTGGCTCGCACTTCCTGGTTCAGACCGACCACAGACCCCTTCGTTGGCTGATGCAGATGAAGGGGGAGAATCCCAAGTTGTTGAGGTGGTCTATTTCCCTACAGGGAATGGACTTTCAGGTGGAACATCGGCCTGGAGTGGACCACGCCAATGCAGACGGTCTCTCAAGGTATTTCCGCCTTAGTGATGAGAACTCCCAAGGGGTTGGGTAGCTCTCCCCACTTTCAGCTGGGGGGGACGCGTGTTAGACCTGTCAGCCCTTTGGGGTGGTCCCTCCTCATCATTATTTATTTTGTCCCACTTTTGCCTCAAACCCTGTTTGAATTTTTCCTTTTTGGGAACCACCAGATTTTTTAGTGTTGCTGCAGATTCAGGGAGCCATTTTAGCTACCCCTGGAACTTCTGTCTGAGGGCCTGGAGCACAAAATGGTGGCCACCTGTGACATCACCAGCACCCACTGGAACCTACTAGAACCTTCTGCAACATTCTGGAGCCCTGTGACAGTTGGAGGCGGTTTAGAATGTTGGGAAGCTAAGACAGAGAGTTGGCAGTTGGAGCTGAGAGTTGGCACCTGACTGGGAAGGAGTGAGGCAGCAGGGGTGGAAGCTTGTGCCTGGAGTGGGGTCCATAAACCCACCCTTGATACTAGTCCCTACTGACTGAGCCCAGCCTGGAGCCCTGTGTGGGAAGAAGCAAGAAAAACCACCTTAAGGACCTGGACAGCAGGAACAGGCCTTAGAATCCAAGAACAGCAAGATCCTGACCTGGATACTGGTCTCCCTGGAGTCCGACGTCGAGAAGCTAGAGACCCGGAGCCCGAGGTGGAGAAGCGGCGCTGACTGGAAAAGCAGACGTCGTACCCGGAGCCGCCAGAGGTCGAGAGAGGGCGCCGACGGAGGTCGTGAGGAGTACCAGAGGTCGAGGAGGAAGTCACCCGAGGTCGAGTGAGCGGCGTCGACGGGGGAGTGAAGTCCACCCTCCGGAGTCGCCGGAGACCGAGGTGAAGCGTGCCGGAGGTCGGGAGTGGAGGTCGCACTCCGGAGTCGCCGGAACCTGAGGAGAGGAGCACCGGAGGTCGGGAGTGAGGTCGCACTCCGGAGTCGCCGGAACCTGAGGAGAGGAGCACCGGAGGTCGGGAGTGAGGATCGCACTCCGGAGCCGCCGGAAGTCGACATCGAGCCAAGGCCGGCCGACGTCATCGAACCTGAGGTCGCCATCGGACCGGAGCCGCCCGAAGTCGACATCGAGCCAAGACTGCCCGACGTCATCGAATCGGAGGTCGAGATCGAGCCGAGACCGCCGACATCGATCCGGAACCGCCTACCGGCGTCGTCAAGAACTGACATTGTGCCGAGGCCGCCGACATCGAACCGGAACCGCCTCACGGCGTCGACACGACTCCAGCGGCGTCGGAGCTTCAGAAAAAGGGCAGTAAGTGGAATAGAGGGCGCCTAAGGCCCTGTGGAATCCTAAGAGACTACTCTAGGGGTTAGAGAGGTGCTGGAGCCAGCTGGACTGTGCCAGGGGTGAGCTGAGACTAATTCAGAGGGGTTGTGTAGAGTGAGAGAGCCAGGTCTCTAGTATTCCCCCCTTAATCTACCTCAGTTTAGGCCTCAGCCTTGTCCAAGCCAGGGAGTGGACACCCTCAAGCCTTCCACATCACCACAAGCTGTGCCTGGGTCAAATCAGCCCACAGTAATCTCAAATGTGATCTGATTCTATAAGTGTCACTGTCAGCTTTTAATTATTTATTGAGGGCACTGTATTTATTGTATTTAACCTATTTATTGCTCCACTGTATTTATTGTTCCACAGTATTTATTGTCGCACAATATTTATTGGTTTGCAGTATTTATTGCCTCTGAATATTTAATTGCCTGTATGTATTGCACTTATATTTATGCCTTAAGTATTTATGATCACCCCTATTTATTGAATCATTAAGACAGTATTTATTTGACCTGCACTATTTAAAAAGCCTTGTATATTGTGATTGTGTTATTATTTATCTAATCAGCAACTAAGAGAAAAAGAAGATAAAGGAAGATATTTTCATAATTTTTACGGTGTAGAGTCGTTTTTGGAACGGATGCACGCATGGTTATTGTATGGGTATGACGTATGCTTAGCACGGTGCCTGATTCCTGACCACTCGAGCCAAGCTACCACTGTATGTCCTGGAAAGACCCCGTTACCACCAACCTCTTCAGGCGTGGGAGTGGAGTATTTCCAACAATTTGTATTTACATTGGATACTTGTATTTAAACAAACTAACCTCTAACACAGAGGGGCACAAATGCCCCAGCAGTGAAAGGGTTATGGAAAGTCAACTCTTTACAATTTGGCCCCATAGAAAGCTCCCCCTGTGTTGTGTGGTGTGGTGCGACAGCAGTGTGATGAGCAGCGGCCGGGGTTGAGAGTTCAGAGAAATGGAACGTTGTAGTGGTGGGTAGACCAGGGTTCCTGGCACTGGGCGCGATCCAGATCTAGGTGGGTTTACCTTTGGTGCACCTTTAGCCCGTCTGCACTGCAGCCCCATTAAGCAGGGCCTGAGAGGCACGCAGGAGGTGGGGGGAGCAGAAAAGGGCAAGGTGGGAAATGGGAGGTGGGAATGGAACGGAGGCAGAACGGGCAGAACCAGACAAAAGTCACAAATAAGGAGAGGAAAAGAGAAAACAAATGGCAAAAACTGCAGAAAAATCACAAATAAGGGACACAAAAGAGCAAAATAGAGAGCAAAGGAGACAGAATACAGTGGTCAAAAATACAAAAAGGAGAGCACCACAGGGAGCAAAAGACACCATAAACGGTGGTCAAAAACACACCAAGAGGTCACAATAAATGTAAAGAGACAGAAAACAGTAGTCAAAAATACAACACAAGGCACGAAAGAGAGCAAAAGAGACAGAGAACAATTGGCAGAACACAACAAAGAACACAAAGAGTGAGAAGTCTGAGAGAAAGAGGCAGAGAGATAGAGACAGGAGCAGGTAGAGGTGGGAGCTTCAGGTGCAGGAGCCTGGTGAAGAAGGGCCTAGCCTGGTCGTAGGACAGTGCGCAGGTAAGTCCAGGAAAGGGTTAGGGCTGTGCACTTGCTTACGAGCTGGTCTGCACTGCAGCTGCCATTAAGTAGGTCCTCGGACAGGGGAGGAACCCAGGGGACTATGGGCGGGGCAGAGAGGGGCACAGGATGCAGGAGAGAGGGACATGGGAAAGCGGGAGCTGGGAAAGGTACAGAGGCAGAACCAGACAAACGTCACAAATAAGGCGAGTAAAAGAAATAAAATATGGCACAAAACGGAGAAAAATCACAAATGAGGGCCACAAAAGAGCACCAGAGAGCACAAGAGACAGAAAACACAAGAGGCACAAAGGTTAGCACAACAGACAGCAAAAGAGAAGAAAACAGTGGTCAAAAACACACCAAAAGAGGGTACAACATAGTGCAAAAGAACACAACAAGTGGCACAAATACAGCAAGAAATCTGAGAGCAAGCGAGAGAGAGAGAAAGAAAAAGAAGGCGTGAGAGAGAGCAGACAGGAATGGATGGAGGCTGGAGCCTATGATGTAGGAGCAGGGTTCAGAAGGGTCATGCCTGGTCAGAGTACCGGGCACAGGTGAGTCCTGGAGGGGAGAGCTATGCCCCTGCTTGCGTAGACCTAGTTCCTTGTTCGAAACTCTCAGTTTCCAAGTACGGGCATTCGTTCTTTTTCTTTCTTCATTCTATTAACATTTATCCTATAGGATGAGGAGTCTGGTAGTTCAGTGGAATAATGCATTCAGTCCAGGAATTGGTGGTTGCCTTCATAGTCATAAGTTGAATATTGGTGGGTCCACTGTTGAGTAACACTAAAGCATGTTATATCCAGCACAAAGAGACCCAAGGATGTACGAGTGCTTCACAATACACATTTGTTTAATGTATGTTTCAAGACCACTGAAAACATTTCAGTCTAAAACCCATACCTTGTCATGGTCATTTCCTGCACTTCTATGTCCTCGGCAGGTTTTGTCAAGGAAAAGGCTGTTGATGAGTGGCATATATATTCCATTAAAGCCCCATTATTATATTGTCAACAGTTTATAAAAATGTGTCCCTTACCAACGATATGTTTTCCTGATGGAATCGATATTTTAGCAATTCAGAGCTGTCCAATTGATAGTGCAACTAGTTTAACAAAGATTATGACAGCCCTCATGTTCTGTCAGAATACCTCAGGCTAAAACTCATCCAGAAAAAGTCTTGCTAAAAATACTGTTGATCCTTGGTGAGTAGTCATAGAGAGCATTCATTTATCACCCAAGCATTCTGCCTATTATTTGTACACAGAACATTGTGCTCAGAAGAAGACTTGCATGTATTGGAAGGCAATTTAATCTTTCCACCCTGGACTTTTTTTAACAGTTCGAAGAGCACAAGTGCTCTTCACAATTCATTTATATTGAAACACTGCTCCAGTATCTCATAGACAGTATTTTACAATTCTTTTAGGTGAATTAATTACACAAACGTTACACTTAAATAAAATGCTAACAGCATTTTGCCTCTGACCTAATTATTTCTAAACATCCATCCACCCAGTATTTAGGACATCAATAGTGCAAAATACCACAAAAACAATGCCAACTAATGATAGGAAATTGCATGTATGCCATAGTAATATATACACAGACATAACATCCAACTCATATAGAAATTATTCTAAAGGTGTGCAGACAGCTACAATCCTTAACATGGAATGTATTCAATTAAAACGGTAGTGCATGTGTTAGCCAAAGTCATGCCAGTACGTTTGTCACCTAAGACACAAGAGTCCAATAACCACTAAGCTTGTATTAACAAGTTGTTTATAGAGGCTAATAATAACTTCGTTTTTATGCCTTTGTTGTGAAAAAAATACTTATATTTGAAAAGATCTGTTTTAAAATCTATATGTCCATGTATACTCTGCCTGGCTAAACCCCACAAGCACCCTGATATCTGAAATGGCCCTGGAACAGAAATATCTGGGTTTACAGGAGACATAGCTCCAGATGCAGACAATATCAAGCGTATTATATATTTGTCAAGACCAACTGTGGGAGGGCGGGTTTGATAAACAGGCGAGGAGGCCGAATATATTTCCCAAAAACACGTTGTTTATTATCAGAAAGTGGTTTTTGAATTTGTTCAGAGGATATGTCTTCCTGTTCTTCTCCAGATTCGCTCTGGGTTGAGCTGGACGGGGCGTCCGAGGTAGATGTTCTGAGCTCCTCCTCGGTCTTGAAGGTGTGTCCCCGGAGGCTCATAGAATAGGAGAGAAAAGGGAGCCGTCAGGTACTCTGTTTAATTAGGAATTCAGTCTCTTCCAGTCACCACACCGGGAAGTGATTAAAGGTCGGTAGAAAGGGTGTGTCTAGGGATAACCTTAAGATATGGTGATTTCTAAGAGGGGGGGAAGGAAAACGTCTTATGGTTCAGAGGTTGGACACATGCCGAAGAAGTGAAAGAGAAATGAAAATAATAGTGCTCTCTGTCGGCAGCGGTGCATAGAAATGCCCCATTTAAAGAGGAGAACCCAAAATACAACGTTTCACTGTACAAAGACCTCTGCAACTCGAAGCCTGTCGATGCGCTACCCGTGCCCTTCACCCGATACACCTCCCTCCTCCCGCTCACCCTCCCCCTTGTCCCCTGAGGCGTTAGGACTCACCGGCTCCGCCGCAACTCTCCTGAGTTGCCGCCGCTCTCCAGCCTCCTCCGGTGGGCACCACCACTCCTCAGTCCACTGTTCGTTATGGTCCTCGTCTTCTTCCCGGTCGTCCTCAGCCTCCGCGTCTTCCTGGGTCTCCGCGTCGTTCTCGCCGGGTATTCCGAAGTCTCCGCTCTCCTTCACTCGTACTGCCTCACCGCCATTGGTCACCACCCCCTCCTTCCTGTTTCGTCCTCCTTTCATTGGGACAGGAGAATCCCTTCTGGGTTCATCTCCGCCCCCTTCCGGTGTCTTCTCGTAGTCTCTCTGTGAAGAGACAGCATATGGGATCGTTGGTTGTTGTCGGCTCGATTCCTCCTTCCACTCCCAGGATGCATTCTGTTGACCCAGGACGCCGGAGTGTTCTTTCCAGGGTGACCCGAAGGTAAGCCCTGCGTCGTCCTCCTCACACCAACAAATGACAGTTTAAGCATAGAGCCAGGAGTAATGAAGGCGATTACCCCCTTCCCTTCTACATAACCCTGCCATTGTACATATATTTGTGGTGCAATCATCAAAACTACATTCTGACATGGCATATATTGCAAGATTATGATTTATGTTATGAAGAAAAACTCAAACAAAGTGACCAACTGGAGTCTACAAGCACGGTAATTCGCACCTGTGTCATTCCCCCAACCCACATCCAGCAGCTTTGGTGTGTGTCTATGATCGTGGATGTTAGAGCAGTGCCACCCTACCGAGTGTCTTCCAATGATGAAGAGGTAAGTCGGTCCCATAATGTCCCAGCAACTGTGAGAAAGCCACTTTGTCCCGCCAACTCCAACACCCTCATCAATCGTGGGTACCTTCCTCTTCCTGTATGGATGACTTGAATTCTGCCAGTATTGTGTCCCAGTTTTGAGCTACTGGGTATTTGCGCAACCCTAGTGCATCCTCCCTGTGTAGTGCCGTACTTTCTGCTTGCGCCCACACAAAGAATGATTGTAGCCGAACCTCAAGTGGGAGAGGGTCTGGGGACCTCTACCTGCAAGTAATGAGCCGCTTGGCGGTTAAAAAGCCCAAGTCAAGTAAACGGGAAGTTATCTTGTGTTTTTTTAGGTCTAGGGAATAGACCAAGTACACACACTTCCCAAGTGTGTAGTGTTGGACATTCCATACAGGAGGATAGTCGGGTCATGATGTCCTGCCATTAGGTGTGCAAGGTCGGACATGCCATACCATGTGGAGCAAATCAACATTAACCAGTGCACATCGGGCAGGCAGCGTCTGTAGAATGAAAATATCGATTCATTTTGGCAGGAGTAAGGTATGCTCTACGCATGATGTAAAATTGTATTTGCCGGAATTTCATATTCCGCAGAATGTGGGCAGGCCCTGCCATTATCATTGTCCACTCCCTATCTGTACAGGGATGAGCAAGATCTTCCTCCCAATGAGCTCGCAAGCGTGTGTATGGGTGTGTGAGTCAGCAACGAGGCAGTTAAAGAATGTATTTAGTGACTACCTGTCCCCATAACCTGAAAGTATTGTATTACTAAATGAGACTGCGGCTCAGTGGTCATAGCGCCCCACGCACGAGCCAAAGCCACCAGAAGCGAGTTGTATAGTAGGAATTGCCCTGGTGGTAAGTCAGTGTTGCCTGCTAGATCCTCGTGGGAGAGTAAAACGCCCTCACCATACAGGTCCCCTAATGTATGTAGACCGGCCGCATGCCAGGCGGAAAGCTCCACCCCCTTGTAAAGACCGCATATCTGGACGAGCCCAGGAAGGGAAGCGCTGGTGCATATGGAGTCACTAAACTCGTCAGGTAGAGGCTCCGTAGGTAGCAGCAGTACGCAATGGCCAATAGCAGGGGACCCGGTATGGCAGCGTGAGTGATCGGTTGGAATAGGTGAATGATACGAGGCATTGGCCAGGGCGGTAGCGTGGTGGCAGTGTGAGCTAGCTGTAAGCCCGAGAGCCATCTAGCAACCCATTGTAGCTGTGCCGCCAAGTAGTACAGTTCCAAGTTTGGTACTGCTAACCCCCCCTGATCTAGGGGTGCATACAGTTTTGCCAATTCCACCCTGCAGCGCCCAGCTTTCCAAATGAATTTGTGTATGTCTTTCAAGATCTTGGAAAAATGTAGCTGGTATGTAAATGGACACTGGGTTTACTCTTATCTGTGCTGAGATAGTCCCTAATTAAATATGTGAACCCAGACAGCCTTCAATTTCAACATCAAAAGCTTATATAGGTCACTTCTGCTAAATGATTCAACTAAATGTTCAATAAAATGGTAAGGAGTAAGCTTGCAAGCTATTTTGTTTTCAGCCTCTCCCTACTATCACCTTTTGAAAGACTGTAGTGAACAATTTTCATTTGGCAAAAGCATGTGCATCAGAGGCATCTGAGGAATTAGCTAATAAAAAGCTAAAAACAAGGAAAACAGGCTCCGCTTCCGTGATGCTCTTGTCTGTCTCTGGAACAACAAAACAATGTATCTAGCCACTCCCATGATGGTTTCCTCAACCGGTTCTATCTCAGCATGCGTTGGTCTGCTAACAGAATGTTACCTGATTGATTGTGAGCTCCTGATGCTGTTCTTGTGATTTCAGTCAAGAAAATAAAACAAGCAAGGAAAAGAAATGCTTACTTGAATTGTGATCTGCCAACTATAATTCTCATTTATAATTTTTCAATGAAATCATGTGTATGGTATTTTCACAGAGCATGCCTTTGCTGCGTACAAAAAAGATTTTCTTGAAAAATAACATATGACAACAATTATGGAGCATTTACACATTATTTTTAGATCAAACTTCAAGTGGTAATTGTATTGGGGGAACTCTTTCCAAGATGGCTCCTGCATTCAGCAGAAGTACCTGCCAGCTTTTTCTGCTTCTGAAAACAATGTTCATCATGCCTTGCACTGCCAGAACCTCCTAGGAAACAGAATAGTACATCCAATAACCAGTATTATGACGACGACACAAAAATATTCCTCTTGGGTGATCTAAGATATTAAGGATGTTGCTTAAGGAATGGTTAAAGAGGGCTGAAAATAGGTATAACGTGTGAAGTAGGCTGACCCAAAGCTCCTCTTTCTTCATTGTTCTTAGCATAACAAGGTCTTTGTCGGCACCACATTTAAAAAGAGGAAACAAATACATCCCAGGGAGGCACACTGTGCTAACATGCCTGGGGGCATTCAGTGTTTTGGATTCAATGGCATGTCAAGAATTGTAATGGCAAGTGGCGCAGTCCCCTTACCCTACATCAGGTGAGACATCTTGCCCACATAATCAATCAATCAATCATAGGCATTTATAAAGCGCACTACTCACCCGGAGGGTCTCAAGGCGCTAGGGGGGGGGGGGGGGGGGGGGTCCGCTACTGCTCGAACAACCAGGTCTTGAGCTTCTTCCTGAAGGAGAGGTGGTCTTGGGTCAGGCGTAGTTCGGTGGGGAGGGCGTTCCAAGTCTTGGCGGCCAGGTGGGAGAAGGATCTACCTCCTGTTGTCGCTCTGTGGATGCGGGGGACGGCTGCGAGGGCGAGACTGGTCGAGCGGAGGTGGCGTTTGGGAGCGTAGAAGTTGAGGCGGCTGTTGAGGTAGGTCGGGCCTTGGTTGTGTAGGGCTTTGTGTGCGTGGGTGAGGAGCCGGAAGGTGATTCTTTTGTTGATCGGGAGCCAGTGCAGGTCTCTCAGGTGTCTGGAGATGTGAGTTCGTCTGGGGACGTCGAGGATGAGTCTCGCCGAGGCGTTCTGGATCCGCTGGAGTCTCTTCTGGAGCTTGGCGGTGGTACCGGCGTAGAGGGCGTTGCCGTAGTCCAGTCGACTGGTGACGAGGGCCTGGGTGACTGTTTTCCTGGTCTCGGTGGGGATCCACCGGAAGATCTTACGTAGCATGCGCAGGATGTTGAAACAGGACGAGGAGACGGCGTTGACTTGTCTGGTCATGGAGAGGGAGGAGTCCAGGATGAAGCCCAGGTTGCGTGCGTGGTCTGTCGGTTTGGGTGCGTTGCCCAGGGCAGGGGGCCACCAGGAGTCGTCCCAGGCGGAGGGTGAGGAGTCCAGGATGAGGACTTCCGTCTTGTCTGTGTTCAGTTTCAGGCGGCTGGTCGTCATCCACTCGGCCACGTTTTTCATCCCTTCGTGTAGGTTGGCTCTGGCGGTGGCGGGGTCGTTGGTCAGGGAGAGGATCAGCTGGGTGTCATCGGCGTAGGAGATGATGTTCAGGTTGTGTTGGCGTGCGATGGCCGCAAGGGGGCTCATGTAGACATTGAAGAGGGTGGGGCTGAGCGAGGAGCCCTGAGGGACGCCGCAGGTGACTTCCGTGGCTTCTGATCTGAACGGGGGCAGGCGGACTCTCTGTGTCCTTCCGGTGAGGAAGGAGATGATCCATTCCAGTGCCTTCTCCTTGATCCCGACGTTGCTGAGGCGCTGCACTAGGGTGCGGTGGCAGACAGTGTCGAATGCCGCGGAGAGGTCCAGGAGGATGAGGGCCGCTGTTTCTCCGTTGTCCAGCAGGGTTCGGATGTCGTCTGTGGCAGCGATGAGGGCGGTCTCGGTGCTGTGGTTGGCCCGGAAGCCTGACTGGGAAGGGTCGAGGGAACCAGTCGTCTCGAGGAAGGCTGCCAGTTGCTTGTTGATGGTCTTCTCGATGACTTTGGCTGGAAACGGGAGGAGCGAGATGGGGCGGTAGTTCTTGAGTTCGGTGGGGTCCGCCGTTGGTTTCTTTAGTAGAGCGCTGAGTTCGGCGTGCTTCCAGCTCTCAGGGAAGGAATCCTACTACCTTAGCTGCTGCTTGTTTAATGTACTACTACATATCAGGCATACATTAGTATGATATAATGGGGTTGGAAAGCTTTCTAAATCTATTACTGTATATACTGGACACACACTAGTGTGCAATAATGGGTTTGACAGGCTCACAGTTCAGATCCTGCTATACGCAGTTACACTAATTGGTCACGGAGATTATACAACCTTTTGTCTCCCACCCTCCAGATATATGTACTAATGAATGTGGTATGAGTGCACTTGGGATGGAATGTATGTGAGGTAGTGTGTATGAATGCCCTTTTCTTGTTTCTCTACTCGGGGGTTAGTGATGCAAAGACTGTTTTACATGCTGTCATGTTACAATTATGTAATATTGTCTGTAGATGTTTAACACATTGATTTTATATTTAAAAGAAATGTAAATGAAAGTATACATTTTTTTTGGATAAAACAAAGAAAATAAATAATGTGAACATTTATAAACATGGCTATGTTTTTTGACTTATTTGTTGTTTAGCCTATATTCAGCCCATGTTGAATTTAATTTCAGTTTGACAAAAGAAATATAGGTCACGAGGGAGTTTATTCAGATTGTGTTGTTGTTCTCCCCTCTTCTCCCTGGCCTTAAAATAATTTGCCTAGAGGGGGTCCCCTTATTTTGCTCAGGCTCACAGTTTATGCATCAGACCTAGATATGTGACATTTGGAATCTCGTGGCTTCATTGAAGCTTGGACTGTGCCTTGGCTGGTCCAACCAGCTCTGATTACTATGTAGATAGCCGAGGCTTCAATTACAGAAACGGTTCGAAATGTATTACTGGGGGGGGGGGGGGGCTTGGCCTAGTGATCTAGCACAGTGGACGCATGTTAGGCAAGCTCTGCTTAGCCCGTATTAAATATCCTTCATTTATCCCGTTTCGTCAGACAAATTACCATAGTAGGTCTCCCGCAGCTGTGGTAGAACCGGGTGGTGGCGATTGTGACCCATAGGTGTGCCGGGACCGGAGAGTTTGAGGCGGCAACGGTGGTGCGCAGCCCTGGAGGCCTGATGGGCGAGATTGAGGCGGAGATTTCTGAGCGGCGGCTGGAGTAGAGAACGCCGTGCACAGTAGCGCCGAAGTGCTCCGAGTGCAGAAGGGCTGGCCGAGGGCTGTGTTATGTTCTGGGCCCTAGGCCCACATGCTGAGTGAAAGACCACGCAGACACTGGAATGTAGTACTGATAACTCCCCCCAGAGCACGTGCGCTCCGGCTCTTTTATTTGCGGGGTCACCTGACTGGTGACATCCGTGTTGGATGGGTGAGGGGGTGTGTGTGGGCCAGCCCTCGGGGGAGTGGCTGGCAGAAACACTAGACTGTGTCCAGCAGGACACAACATTCCTCCCAAATTTTAATAAAACAAAAGACAACAAACAAAAGTCCAACCTATGGGAAGGAATGAGAAAAACAACTAAAATATATGGAAGTCTCACAGTTCAGAGATGTAGTTCGCAGCACAGCGGTGAACAGGTGCAGCTGGGAGGACCCAGACGTCTTGGCACATGTCCATACTTTAACCAGGTATATCTGGGGACGAACACAGTGCTGATGATATCCGGACCTTTCAGCTTCGCTTCAGTTGAGGGATGGTCCACCTACGTGATGTTTATCGGTCCAGCGTACTCTTGCTGTGAGACAATTAGTGTCTTATTGTTCAACATGGGTGCATCAGGAGCGTATAGATGAGCCCACTGCAACACCGGAAGATTGTGTCGCTTGATCCTTTGACGACAGTCTTGGCATTCGGTGACCTGTTGAAATTCTCGGTTGGATGGCCTGGCTACTTCCTGGAATCCATTGGTGGGGCACAGTAAAGTCCATCTCTCACGCTCTGGGAGGCCCCTTGGATGAGTTGCCCCGGGACTGCACATGGGCTCTGACTCTGGAGCCACTGCCTCGTCACTCGTGCAAACTTCAGGGGTGGATGTGTCTTTGTCGGAAACATGCTCTCGCTACCAGGATCAGGACAGGTACCGGTTAAACAGATGGTCACTGTATTTTCGGATCGTCGCTGGTTCTGGCAAGTGGTGTAGGACTCCAGTTATGGTACTTGATGCTCCATGATGGTAGTGATGCACATGACAGATGATGGAGTGGATGCCATGAGACGACTCGCACAACATGTGGTGATGACTGGCAGCGAGTAGGGATGACTGGCGAATCTTTGCAGTCATGATACTCGTCGGACACCTGGTGCAGCTCTTCTGATTTGGCATTTGTGTAAGCAGAACCAGGGAGGCCTTTTCTTTACGCAGCCGGTGACAAGTGGCTGACGGTCACTGAAAAGAGTGACATCCCCGCACTCCAGTGGCTGGCGTGTGTTAGAAGGTGCACTCTGGTGAACGGCGTCCCTTTGTTGACTTTCACTGCACACCAGTTGTCGTCTGCTTTCTTGTAATAGGACCGTTACCGTCCTATATTTCTCCACTCCGTAGCTTTTCTGAAGATGTGGCGAGAAGGCCAGGTAAACTGGTACGGATCTCCTACTCACTCCGTCTTGTTCTCTGAGCTTTGCATTTGCTCCCGCCACCAACCTCTCACCGGTCCAGTCCTGTCAGAGAGGACGGGGCGTCTTCAAAGGTGCGTCCGCCAATTTCAGGGACGGTAGTGAAAGTAGGCGTGCTTTGAGGGATCCGTATATTACGGCTGTAATTTAGGGTTGCTGTGGGAGGTAAGTATCTCCCTTTTCTTGCGTCAGTAGTGGTGACGCGCCACTCGGAGTGCTGGAGTCTCTTCCTGCCTGCAACGGACTGTTGCACACCACAGTCGTAAGGCAGTATTGGGGGCACTCTCTGAATAATCTGTGGCCCACTGCTGGGCGACGTTGAGGCAGGTGGGGTGATTACGATCTCTCTTCCTCCTGCTTTCGGGCCACACAGGGCCCCTCTCCCTTCTGGGAATTTCCTTGGTGCTTTGCAGATGGCGGGTAATCGCCCTTCCGACTCCTCTTTTCCTTGCCTCTGCTCTGGCAGCAGTGGCGCTGTATACTTGTTTTTTTTGCCACAAAGCTCGCATTTCTCATTAGAGCTTGTCACTGTTGCGTGGCTTCTTCTCTCGGTTCACGACACTTTCAGCTTTCCAGGGTAGGTAATTCTCTGACTGAAGACATTGGTAGTGGCATCAGGGTGGCTCTGTGTGCATAGCAGCAGGGTGTTTCTCTCTCCTGGTCGGGACTCTCTCTCTTTCTCCACCGGCCTGGGGGAACTCTTCTTCTCTCCACCGGCCTGGGGGTCTCTTCTTCTCTCCACCGGCCTGGGGGACTCTTCTTCTCTCCACCGGCTTGGGGGTCTCTTCTTTTCTCCACCGGCCTGGGGAACTCTTCTTCTCTCCACCGGCCTGGGGGTCTCTTCTTCTCTCCACCGGCCTGGGGGAACTCTTCTTCTCTCCACCGGACTGGGGGACTCTTCTTCTCTCCACCGGACTGGGGGACTCTTCTTCTCTCCACCGGCCTGGGGGTTCTCCTGCGCGCTGTGTCTTCATTAGCTTTATTGTTTCCCAGTCCCGTCAGTTTCCTCTTCACTGCTGGGATAGCTTCCTTGGCTGTCTTTTCTTCTCATAGAACTGTAGCAGCTGTTCCTGTGTTGCTGCACACTTGTTTGGTGCTGTGCCCGTCATTAAGGGATGCATTGTCTCTGTATCCCTTGCATCTAGGCTCTCTCTGTATGCAGTCTTGTATTTTCTCTGCGTCTTGAGACAGTGTTTTCTGCTGGCTCCTTTAGGTGCCTGCTCATTTTGCAGTGGTGGCCATTTATCACAAGGTGGCGTGCAAGTCTTCTTTCCTTCATTAGAGCTTATCACTATCGCGTGTCCACTTCTTTCAGGTCACCACACTTTCAGCTTTCTCAGTGTACATAAGTCTCTGGCTGCAGGCATTGGCAGTGGCGCTTGCTGATGCCATGAGATGATGTTACTCCTCACAGGCACTGAAACTGATAGTTTTGTGACTTATACTGCTATACAGTCCTTTCCTTCGTGGACTTTTCTGCCTGGGTTGTACTCTTGGTTGCTTTTTGTGGGCTTCATGTAACTCCTTGTGGGGGTTCACAGTCTCTCACCTCTAAACTAACAGGCAGCCCATAACTGGTGTGTGTGTGTCACCCTCTTGGGTGGTCTTGTGCTGTTTCTGCTTGGAGCACGGGCGCTGTAAGCCTGCTTAAGTTTTTTTGTTTTTGTTTTTTTAATGTAATTTCCCCATTCTGTGGCCGGACTCAGGCAGGGGTGAAAGTTGGCTGCCTTTCCTCCTTACAAGTGTGCTCCGTCCAGGCTGGGCGCGGTACCTCAAGCGACCGCCTGGTGGCACTGTGAACGCACACCACGTCAAGAACAGTGCCGAAGGACGAACGGGAAGGACTCCAAACCCGCAATCAGGTACGAACAAATGCAGTTTATTTCCCCTGAAGAATGCCGTCCGCTTATCTACTTACACTTTAAGGGCGGCAGATGTGAGATATTCCACTTTTATTTCACTTCGCAAAAACGCGGGCGTCATTGGGGAAGGCAGAATGAATGCTCTCCACCAGCGGCTGCCGCACAGCCGTGCCTCCCTCTCACCTGCCCCTTCCCCTTTCCAGGGACTCGTCAGCCTCAGCAGGGGCAGCGGTATCTCTTCTTTTCTCGTCCTGCAGCCGGGAGCATTACTGGCATTGTATTGCAAAAGATGCAGGGAGCTCCGCAGGGGCTTCCGGTGCTAGCGCAGTGTAGCGAGTCTCCCACCCTGCAGTCCAAGACAATCTCCACCGCGGTATCCGCCTCACCTTGGGACAGTGCGTGGCCGGCATCAGCGACCTGCAGATAGCGCTTTCCTGCCTTCCGAGCTCCCGCTGCGTGAACTCGCTTCTCCGATCCTGCCACGGCTGCTGCAGGGAAGTGTCTTCTCTCTCCACGCTGATTGCGGGCAGGTATGGGGCATCCAGTATTGGGGTGGCACACTTAATTATTGGTCACAGCCTTTGTGCGAATGTCTCTCGTCCGGTGCATTGAAAGCAAATGGCACTCTGCAGGCGGAGGCAGACTCGTGGGCGCAGTTCCCCCTCTCACGAGGCACAACAAAGCAGCAACCAGCATGCGGGCGGGGTCAGATCCCATCCTCGTCGCCAGTTGTTATGTTCTGGGCCCTAGGCCCACATGCTGAGTGAAAGACCACGCAGACACTGGAATGTAGTACTGATAACTCCCCCCAGAGCACGTGCGCTCCGGCTCTTTTATTTGCGGGGTCACCTGACTGGTGACACCCGTGTTGGATGGGTGAGGGGGTGTGTGTGGGCCAGCCCTCGGGGGAGTGGCTGGCAGAAACACTAGACTGTGTCCAGCAGGACACAACAGGCTGAATCAGCTCCTGGCAGTTGACTCGGGGCGTGTGAAGCGGCAGTGACGGCGGCCCGGTGAGTGCCTTTGTTCTTCCCCCTCCCCCTGCCTCTTCCATTAATCCCGGCGATCTGACCGCCGAGGGCCAGAGTCGAGTGCTGCGCCAGCTGGAGTCCGGGCTGCCTGTGGTGAGGCCCTAGGGATTGCGCAGAGCCCAGGCTGGATGTCCGCGGGCCGCCTCACGCCACTGTACTCCCCGGCTTTGGTGGTGTGTGGGCCTGCAGCGTGAGGGCCGGCGCAGGAGCAGTTGGGCCCCACAGGTCATAGATATCCGCTCAGTGTCCGGACGCCGCGGACATTTTAAGCACCACAATATTCAGGCCTGGCCCCTGGGATATATTGCCTTCGACTGCATGGGAGGAGGACCATTGGAGGTGCGGGAGAGCGGAGCCGGACACAGGGCCTCTGGCTGATCTGAGTCCTGGGAGCTGAACAGAGTCCCGCTCTGCAGTGAACAGCCCTGCACTTACATTTACACTTCCCCTGGCGGTGGAGGACAGTGCACCCACTGCATGGAGACCGGCTTTGTGACTGCTGGATCCCATGTGATACTGACTTCTACTTGGTGAAAGGCTGGGCCTAGGCCTCATACGCAGTGTGGAACCCAGTGTGGGATGTGAGATACATTACCCTGGATGGCTGGAGCCAGCACCTGGGAGGAAAGTGGGATACCCGGTGGTGGTGGAGGGGAGACACGACTGTCTGCGGACGCGGCTGGGTTAGAACTCGGTGCGGCTTGTGGGCAGGAGGTCTCCGCTCAAGTCCCGATATTTCAAGAGGTCTACAGCAGAGCCAGATATTGAAAGCCGAGATCGCAAAGGGGGAAGATCCACACGCCGCAGGATTTGTCCTGGAGGCCTGTCTGGGGTGCTACAGAACCGCCATCTTGAGGGATTAGTGTCTAGACTGCACCATGACAAAAGACAAAACGGCAGGAGGATCTGCCAAACAGAGCCCGTTGGACCGCTACACCCGAACAGGGGCCTCGGCAACTGAACAAGGAGGTGTACAAGGAGGCGTCCCAGACAATGCCGCACTCATGGCGGCCATCACACAGTCCAGGGACGCCTTGGAAGCGAAGATTGGTGAGGTGGGCTCCGACGTCACGCTCCTAAGGCAAGATCTGAGAAATGCTGTGGAGCGCATTAAAGAGACCGAGACCAGGGTCTCGGAAGTGGAGGATTCAGTCACTACCTTGCAGAAAAAAGTTGCGTCATTGGGACGGTCACCAGAGGCCTGGCTTCGCGAAGATGTGGAGGGCAGGGCCAGGAGAAACAATTTATGTTTTGTGGAATTTCCTGAAGAATGTGAAGGGGGAGACATGTAACAGTTCCTGACTAAGTGGCTCGCAGGCTGGCTTCCTACGGAGTCACTGTCCTGTTGTTTCATTGTAGAAAGGGCGCACAGGGCCCTGATGCAGAAGCCGCCCCCAGGAGCCAGACCAAGGCCCGTCATTGCAAAGATTTTAAACTACCACGACAGGGACACGATTTTAAAGTAAGCCAGAATTAAAGAACCCCTGACATTCGAAAATACCTGTATCCTTATATTTCCAGACTATACAAGAATAGTTCAGCAGAAGCGACTGTCATTTATGGCAGCCAAGGCCCGCCTTCGTGAGCTGAAACTTCCCGACGCGTTGCTGTATCCCGCCAGACTGAGGGTGGTGTACCAGTTCCGCACGCAATTCTTTGAGTCGCCAGAAGATGTCTTCAGCTTGACGGATGCAACCGTGAAGATTCGGCCCCGCACTCCGCCCGGGATGGAATCAGATTTCACATCCAGTGATGTCGTCCGCAAGCCACCCAAGCCCAAAATCAAAGGAACTAGGAGGTTGAGATCTAGACGCCGATCTAAATCCTACAGCAACCCCAACAGATCCACTTCGGTGCCCCTGCAAGGGACTTTGGACTCATAGCCACACCAGGACTCTCCTGGATGGGGGACTGTTGATAATACTTGCTTAGACCGACGAAGCATGAGCGGGGGCTAGTACCTTTGTTAGACTCTCAATAGTCGAGGGGAACGCCTGTTGAATATGGGCAGGTTACTGGGGAACCTTTGGCAGGGGTCTCCCGTTTGGGGTCCACAAGCCACTTCTGCCACAACAGATACTTCAGCTGTTTTGAGGTATAAGGGGGTGGGGGGGGGGGAGTTGGGGTACGCATGTTGTATATTAGCACTGCGTCACCATTGTACACGGCCACTGTTTGCACACTAGATGATACTTGTCCCACATACCGAAGTCCCGAGACCCTTAGATAGCATTCCATTGCATGGCGACTCCAGGCGGGGGACCTTCGGATAGTGAGTTGGAACGTCAGAGGAGCGCTAGATAAAGTTAAAAGAGGGGCTATACTGCAACAGGCTAAAGGGTACTGTGCAGACATCCTGATGCTTCAGGAGACACATTTATTGGGAACTAAAGCGTTGTGTCTCCTCAGATATGGTTATATTCAAGTGTTCACTCTGGTTTTACCAGGGTGTCCCGTGGGGTTGCGATTCTAATCCATTGTAGGGTCTCATACAAACATATCAAGACATGGACGGACATCCAGGAGAGATACGTATTTGTTAGGGGTACCATATATGAGGAACAGGTGGTATTGGGCTGTGTATATGCCCCCCGCCGCTGTCATGGGCACCAGTTGAGCGCCTCACGACTCTGCGGGCGGATATACCAGAAGGGTTGGGAATAGTAGGGGGGGGACTAGAATGACGTGATCGACATGGCAATAGATAGATGGAGAGCAGGGGGATATTCCAATGTGCATCAAGTTACCAAACTGAACTCCCTGGCGACAGGGATAGGGCTGGGAGGATCCATGGTGGCAGCTGCATGGTGAGGAACAGGGATACACTTATTTTTGACGACGCATGATTCTTACTCCCACCTTGATTATATATTTGTACCATTAGATGACGTCTGTAGGGTGAGGGCGGTTGAGATCCTCCCAAGAGGTTTGTCCTATCACTCCCCAGTCGTTCTTATGGTGCAGTTGGGTCCTGAGAAACACCCCTTTCGTTGGCATCTCTCCCCCTGGCATCTGCAGGATGAGATATATTGGGAGCATATAAGGCAGGCAATCGAGCAATACTTGGATATAAATGTGGGGACGGTAGCAGAGGCTGAAATCCTGTGGGAGGACATGAAGCCAACCATATGCGGGTAAGAAATTTCATTCTGCGCGGTAGCATGTCGACCCCGGCGGGAATTGCTTCTGCAATCAGAGGCCCTAATAATGGAACTAGAGCGGAGCAGTAGGGGGGAGGGAGGGAATCTGGTGTACCGACAGCTGATGCTGGTACGACAGTCCCTTGCCGACACTCTGATGGATGAGGCCCGTCTTGTGTCCTGCACCAGAATTTATCAATGGGGCGACAAGTCCCATAAATTACTTCATAGACTGTGTCAAGGGGCCTTGCATCCTCAGGTTCTTCCCAGTATATCTGGCACAGTTGGGACGGCTCTTAGCGACCCCTCCCTCATAGCAGAGAGTTTCGCAAGTTACTTTGCAGAGCTGTACACCCCTAAGGAACCACTACTTTTAGATGTCTTATCGCCCGCGCCCTCTCGGACGAAGCACGAGAAGATCTTGATCTCCCGTTCCGCGAGGAGTAGATTTGCACAGCTCTGGGAGATTTGAATTCTGGAAAGGTGCCGGGTTCGAATGGATTCCCATGCAAATTTCTTAGGAAATACTTCTTCAAATTGGGGCCTCATTTTCTACGAGTTGTGGACGAAGCGAGAGACCGAGGTCGTCTTCCATGAGACTGGAGACACTCGGAAGTGGTTGTATTTCATAAACCTGGACCAACACGCCTCATATCGCTCCATTTCATTGTTGAATGTCGAGACCAAAGTTTTGGCCAATCGCCTCCAACCCCATATAACCACTTTGATCCATCCAGACCAGGTTGGGTTTAGGCCCCAGAGAGTGACGCATCACAACATCTGACGAGCGCACACTGCTATAGCCACAATCCAGGGAATGTGAGTACGGGCCGCCCTTTTGATAGCAGACATGGATAGGGCGTTTGACTCCCTTAGCTGGGTGTACTTGTTCTCACTCTTAGATCGTCTTAACATGGGTCCGCAATTTTTGTCATATCTAAAATTGTTATATACAGACCTCACAGCGTCGGTGCGTGTTGCGGGATCCACCTCCTTCACATTTCCAATTGGCAGGGGCACCCATCAGGGGTGTCCCTTGTCGCCATATCTCTTTGCGTTAGCATTGGAGCCCTTGGCAGCGTGGGTGCGGATGGATATGCAGGTGGCGGGTTTTGAGTGGGCTCATGGGTATTCGGATCGCATTGCATTATATGCAGATGATGCCTTATTCTTTTTTACGGATATCAACAAGACGGGACCAAGGTTGCTGCGCATTATGCACATTTTTGGGGAGTCCTCGGGCCTATTTATGAATCAGCGTAAATCCACTGTGGGTGCTGGGGGGAACCGCTGGACTGAGGCCTTGGACTTCGGCAGTTCAGGTGACGCCTGCGGGAGTGAAATATCTGGGAGTTTTCCTGTCGGATCTGATGAGTGTGGCATGGGACAGAAATATTGTCTCGATATGGGCACGGGTTCGTGAGGAGCTGAAAACGTGGTCGCACATGCCTCTCTCCATTTTTGGTAGATCGCTATTTTTAAAATGGTGTTGCTGTCGCGCCTGCTCTACCAACTGCAGAACCATCCATACCCGGTGCTCCCTACGTGGTTCTGCCAGGTTAACGCGGCATTGGGCCAATTTCTGTGTGAATGGGGGGCGTCCAGAGTCGCACTGCGGACCTGCTTTCAGTCGAGGTATTGCGGGGGGTTGGCTATGTCGGATGTCCAATCGTATTATATGGCATTGCACCCAGTGCTTTAAATGGGCCGGTACTCACCGGTACTGAGTACCGGCACTTCTGAATTTTTTGGCCCTCAGTACCGGCACTTCTCATTAGCGAAGGAGAGTACCGGTACCCTAATAGATGGCACCGCAGGCTCCGGTTGGTTATCTCCTCTAGCAAAGGGTAGATGCCGCTTTGCTTCTCAGGAGCTTGTAAGCGCGCCAAGCCTCTTGCAGATTCGCTGCTGGAGATTCCAGCAGCGTCCATGTGAATGGCCTGAGACTGCAGGGGTCTAAGAGGGCTTGCCGTGCGTCACGCTGTGATTAACAGTGCTGGGTCTAGACAGACCCTTCACTCTCGGTCAGGTGTTTATCTTTACGAGGTCGATAATTGGCTTAAGTGACTGTAACCCACATTAATCACCACCTAAACTGCGTAGACTTTATCAGTTCATTTCTAAGCACTATATGCTCAGCATACACAGAGGGACGTATGTCTTACAGTCTGAGCTATTACCAGCAAAACTCAGGCTGCAGAGCCAGTACTTTGCATTACTTTAACTGGAACTGAACATGCAATGAAAGCGGTTTACTTCAAGATCCTGGCAATTGTTTAAAATGTATTTAAACAACTGTCTAGCGAAACATCGGGTGTGAGGGCAGTTGAACGCAGTAATCGTTAAGAAGGGCAGCAACCAGGGAGGGACGTGAAAGTGTGGGAGATCATCAGAAGATTCTTCTGAGAATATGATTTAAAGAAATATAAGGCGTGACAGGGAGGGGTGAGAGATGCAATGGTGTGATGTCATTTTTTAAACAAACAGAACACCCGGCGCATAAGCCTAAGCCTGCTCCACAATGCCTTTAGATGCACTTTGCAGCAGGTTTGTGGAATCAAAGTGCGCAGGCTTTCATAACGAATTTAATAAGAAAAGCATGCCAGCTGCTGCCAAGGAACATTTCTGTAAAGTCATAAATCTGGTGCATTTCTTAACTTTAATTTTCCAGACGGCAAATTTAGGGGATGAGTACAGCATGGAGGGGAGAACAGGAGACAAGTACGGAAAAACCAGGGAGAAAAAATAAGACTTGTGGAGAGTAAGCAAAAGGTGGGAGGAAGAGGAGCAGAACTAGTGAGAGAAGCTTAGAGGCTGGGTAAAGATTAGAGGCAAGTGGAGAGGACATGTGAATGTAAAGGCGCGGAGCCAGCAAGAGAGCGGAAGAGCCTGGTCGTAGGGAAAAGGGCAGTGGCATTGTTTTAAATGGGCCAGTACTCACAGATACTAAGTCCCGGCACTTATTATTTGTATCCCTGTTAGTACCGCCACTTCTAAATACTGCTGAGGAGAGTACCAATACTCATGATACTCTCCTCACTGGCTGCTAGTAGTGGTGAGCACTCGGCTGTCATGGTTATAACTTAGCTGACAGCCAAGGCGCTTCTATAGTCCTGAGCAGAGCAGCTGTTGAACTATTCAGCATGGGATCATTTGCATGATGATGTCCCTGTGTTCACCATCACACTGTGTTTGACAGTGGAGGGCCCATTTAGGCCCTGCGCTGTTAATCACCTTCACACTGTTGTGTGAATTTGTTCAAACACAGGTATGGAGGTAGCACATGGACACCGGCAATTTAGAAAATCATGCGAGGTAAGGAGTTTAAAATTGTTTTATTCCCACCCGAGACTTTTTGCGAGTGTTTGCTTATGTCGCTTGTCGACTTGTGTGTGTGCCTGTTTTTCTGTGAGAGAAAAGGAAGAGAATCGGGACACTCAGTAGATTTTAGAGGGAATGTGTAGAATACATGCGTGCGTGTGCGTGTGTGTGTGCGCGCAAACTTAAGTGTATATAGTATTGTGCCAAACACCAACAAATAATAATATGGCATTAAGAAGCAGCAAATATTACAAAACGAGGGACTGTTCACATATCATCCTATTTGGGTTTCATTTTGTGTAATGAGTTAACCTGTTCGTTTACATAAACACATTTCTCATGTGTTTTTCATAGTTGCTGCAACTGATATAGAAGTCATTATGTATCATCATATGTCGCCATAAGCCCCGCCCCTACCCCCGCCCACTCGCCACGTCTCTAGCTCATATTAATGAGTACCTGCACTTATTTTTTCCCATTTAAAGCACTG
Source organism: Triturus cristatus (assembly GCF_964204655.1). NCBI lineage: Eukaryota > Metazoa > Chordata > Amphibia > Caudata > Salamandridae > Triturus > Triturus cristatus. The sequence continues at coordinate 1,135,177,612 of NC_140592.1, forward strand.
ATTGCACCTATTAGTACTGAACGAATGGTGGTATGGGGATAGGAAGGACCCCGCTTATGCAGTGGAACAAAGGTGTATGGGAGAGTCTACCCTTCATACCATATTGTATTCAGCGCCCCTACACAACTCTTTACTGCCAGCCACTTGGGTGGTATTCCAGGTGTGGAAACAGTCCCTCCACAGGATGGGGTAGTGGAACAAGCTGACTGGGGAAACCCCACTGTGGCACAATAGCCAATTGCCACAGCTTGCTGTGTTACCAGGATTTTGTGGGTGGGATAATATAGGAATCTACATTAGGAAACGTGATGCGAGGCTCTGTTCTGAAATCATTCCAGTATCTTCAATAAGAGTATCAGTTGCCAAAAACTCTAATTTCAGCAAGCCATTTATCCTAGTATCTCGGGATTAGAGGCTCTCCCCTAATTCAGTCCTATTGAAGCCAAGGTGTTCATGGGCGATCTGCAGGATCATAAAATCTCTAAAATCTATCAGTCACTGGTGATCAACAGCTCTACTACTTTAGATAAACTTAGAGAAGCATGGGTGGGTGATCTTGGCCAAATAGACGGAGATGATTGGATGGATGCACTGACCTCCCCTCGGGGAGCAGCGATAGCAACGCGGCTACATCTTATCCAAGTTAAATATCTTCACCAGGTTTATTATACAAGGCTCAGGCTGTGGAGGGCGGGGCTAGTGTAATCCCCGATATGCCTGCGGTGTGGTCAGGACGAGGGATCCCTAATACATACAATCTGGCATTGTACAGCACTCACAAGATTTTGGCGAGGGGTTCTGGACTGTCTTGCAGAAGTGTTGGGGTGGGAGCTCCCCTCCTCACCAAGATTAGTAATTTTACATATCATGGAGGGTATAGGAGGTAATTTATACAAGAGGCACCTGTTACTTTTGGGGCTTACATTGGCTAAAAGGGATATAGCAAGGCTGTGGAAGGCATCAGCCCCACCTTCTCTCTCGTCATGGAAAAATGGGCTGGACTTTTGTATGGGATTGGTGATCCCAATATTCAAGGCCAAGGGATGCCCACAAAAGCACCCCAAGATCTGGAAAAGATGGGCAGACTACCGGGGCCTCTATCAGGACCCAGTGCCCCCAGTGGATGCATCTGTGTCTATGCTGTCATGCGGGCCTCTTGGGTAAGGGACCAATTATATGGTGTTGGAATTTATTTGTTGGGGTGGGCGATGTGGTGGTAAATGAAATGCAGTAGTGGAATAGTGCAACGGGGGGTTGGGGGGTTCAATACGTTTATATTGCATTGTTTTGCATAACCATGATAATGATAATGTATAAACTATATGTCAATGACAATAATCTGCAATGTCTAATATGGCAGATGTTTCCTGGGTTAAGGAGCTCTGCACTGTACTTGACCTTTGACATAATAACATTTTGTTTTGAAGAAAACAAAAAAGAAATGTATTACTGTAGGTTTCCACCTATATTTTGAGTCCAATTCTGGCAGGGGTTCTTGGATGTCAAAGATTGGGTGACATCAATTTATGATTTATGACCATTTTATTGTCATTAAAATATGTCTGTCTGCCTTTGCGCCTGCCTTTGGTATTTTATTGCAAGACCGGAGGCTCCTATTATGCCTTCTCTTATCTTGCTTTATTAATAGCAGCAGTCAAGACAACATGCCAAAACTACAAGACCCATGAGGCCGCAGGAAGACGGACCAATAGGAAACAATAGAACAAAGAAAACACCAATCACCAGTCAGTAAATACTATAACCGGCCCCTTGACTGCGAACAGCTCCTCTCTTTTCTTGCTGCTCGCAGTCAACATAAGTTCCATTTTACATTACTTTATATTTCTTTGATGTTTCTGTTTGGTGGCTTTTATGATGTTTTAATAGGTATTGTACCTCAATTTAACTGCCAGGTTGGTTCAACGAGGTCCCAGCTATTTCGGCTGCCAATGTAATCTCTCTCTGTGGCTCAGGCCTTTACACACACTGGGTAACGGTCTTAGCCAGCCATTTTCTTTATTGTTCTGGCCGCCTCGTTGCAGAAGTTTTCCTTGTTCCCAGCCTCTCAGTGTGTGTTGGACTTGGCCCTTTTTTGCAGGGTCATCCCTGAACTTTTTGCCTTTCTCCTATATTTTTTCTGACCTGTTGTTGGCTGTTTTATGACTCTGGGCACTTTACCACTGTTGATCAGTGCTAAAGTGCATATGCTCTCCCCATTGTAAATTGTTGTATGAATTTGTGATTCCGTGATTGGTTGGTTTGGTTTACCTGTCAGACCCTAGAACAGTGGACCAGGAGTGCCCAGGGCTTGTAAATCCAAATGCTGCTGGTGGGCTTGCAGCACTGGTTGCGCCACCCACAGAAGCAGCCTGTAAAAGTGTGTCTAAGGTCTGCCATTGCAGAGCCTGCATGCAGTCTGGTACTGTCATGCTGACTGGGCAAGTGCACCCACTTGCCAGTCCCTAAACCTTTCCTTTTCTTCATATCAGACACCCCTATGGTAGGCCCAAGGGCAGGGTGCATTGTAAGGATAAGGTAGGACATGCCGTGGTGTTTGTGGCATGTTCTAATAGTGAATTACAGCCATTTTCGTTTTTCACTATTGCAAGGCTACCTGTTCTCCATAGGCCAGAATGGGCAGTTTGGTTATTACATCTTATAATCCTAACTGACTCAGAGAAGATGGTAGAAATTCGAATTTAGTATGCCTGAACACAGAATGATGAAATACATCTTCTAGTGAAGTTGGTTTTAACATTCTGTGTTTGAAAATACCACTTTTAGAAAGTAGGCATTTTCTTGTCTAACCATTCAAACCTGCCTCTGCTAGGCTGTGTATTCCCTGTCTGGAGTTTGAGTGACAGGGCTGGGGAATTCCAGGAGACAGGGTGAGGTGTCTCAGTGGTGAATAGAGAGATCTGCATCTAGATGGGTGGGAGGAGTTGCATCTGGGACCTGAATAGGGCTGCGCCTTCCCTCCACAATGCTGGCTTCACCTCCTGTGGTGCGTCTGTTGTGTCTGCCCTGCACTCTGAAAAGAAAGGAGGAGTAAGGTAAACAAAGTGCTCCAGGACTGACCAGGCAAAGGTCAAACAAGGCAAAGGCCCCTCTGCCTTCAGAGGACAAAGGATTTTGGGGTATAAATATTGGGACCCTGATCCCAAGAAATTAGATCACTTTTGGAACAAGAAGAAACCTTTACTGAGGAGCAGAACCTGAAGAAACTGAGGAGAAACTATCCCTAAGCTGAAGTGCTGCTTGGGGGATTTGCCTGCAGTGGTTTGCCTGACTGCCAAAGGAAGGACAAGAGACGTTGTGTGCTTATTTCAACTTGTAAGGATCTCAAGGGCTTGGAACAGAGCTTGCCTCCTGCTGAAGTCTCAGGGACAACAGACTTCAACCCCCAGCCCCCCAGAGTTCTTTGGAAGTGCCTGCTGCTGTTTTGGGTCTTCTGAGGGGCTGCGTGTCGCAAGGAGCTGGAAGCGCGACTCAACGAAGCCGAAGCGTGTCGCTGCTGCTGCTGCTGTCGCACTTCTGAACAAGGGTGTTGCCGTTGGAGTTGTCGCACTGCACCGCATCGAGAGAAGAGTCTTGCAATGAAGAGGAAGCGTGTCGCTGTGGCTGCTGCCTGCCGTCGCACTTCTGAACAAGGGTGTCGCCGCTGGAGTTGTCGCACTGCACCGCATCGATAAAAGGGTCTCGCAACGAGAAAGAAGCGTGTCGCCGTCACTGTTGCTGCCGTCGCACTTCTGAACAAGGATGTCACCGCTGAATCTGTCGCATTGCACCGCATCGAGGAAAGTGCCTCGCATCCCAAGAGAAGCGCGCCGCCGTCAGAGCTGCTGCCGTCGCACTTCTGAACAAGGGTGTCGCCGCTGCAGTCCACGCATCGAACCGAGAACTTCTCGTATCCCCGGAGAAGCGTGCCGCATCTGGAAGATCTTCACGTCTTTATTTCTTTGCAACAGAACTTTGCCGCATTTCCATCGCTGCGACATTGCTTGTCGTGGAAGCGCAACGCTTGGTAAGGTACATTGACGCAAAGTGTTGCATCTTATGAACTGAACTAAGCTAAAAACTACCATCTTAAAGTAATAGTATTGTGTATTCTTGTCGTTTAGGGTCTTGTGGTAAATCTATATAAAGTATACTTACTTTTTATATAAAACTTGTGGGGTGTCCATTTGTAGTGTTGTCACTGGATTACTGTATGTGGTCACAAATGCTTTACACACTGCCTCTGAGATAAGCCTGTCTGCTCGTGCCAAGCTACCAAGGGGGTGAGCAGGGGTTATTTTAGGAGTGTACCCCCTTACCCTGACTAGAGGCAAGGGTCCCTATTTGTCACAAGTACCTACCTTTGCCAACAAGAGACCCCCAAATCTAACAGTGTGGGAACTGCTTTCCTCCATTTCATTCCGGAGTCATTTGCGGTCCTTCTCTAGCCTCGTTCTTCGCTTTGCCTCCCTCTCTCCTTTCACCATGCTCTTTGGGCGTGGCCTATAGTTTCCTACTTCCCTGTGTTTCATTTCTCTACCGCAACTTGGGGGAGTGAGCTTAGGAGGTTGCCAGCCCCTTGAATTTTAACCTGTTATTGCCTGGTGATTCTCATTTGTTTATTTTATTTGGAATGGAATTGGCTAGGTCTGCACTCTCCAGCGTTGATGAGGTCCAATTTAAAAGTGACTTAAATGATTTTATTAATTCTTCTGTGGAAAGAGCTGTAGCAGCTTCTGTGACTAAAATGTCCAAGAAAATTGAAAATTCTGTGGCAAACATTATGTCAAAGACTCTCATGGCCCATTCTGTGGGGGATAGCAGGAAAAAAAGCAACTTCTGAGTTTTGTACAATATCAAAGAAGGCGCAATCTGTTTCTCTATCCCCAAAATCTGTGACTGGTGAGGTTTCCTCACATATGGATGGGGAGGCAGTTCCTCTCAGGCCTCCTAATCAGGAGGGGAATTTCAAGATGCCTTCTAAGTGCAAAGATAAATCGAAAAACATTCAGGCGAAGTCATCAAACATAGTAATCATAATTATGGACACTGATGACGACTTAGGTGGTCAAGATATTGACGATGATTGTTATAATAGGGGTGCCTTTGATCCCTCTCTCCTTCTGTCTGTCAAAAAACAAAGTTTTGTCCTGTGATCCCTTTGAGGCACAAACTATTTTGGATCCTAAGGGTTTCTCAAAGTTTATCCCTGGTCTTATTCATCATCCAAATTCCACAGAATGGTTTCCTATTGATAACGTTGGCGAATACATAATTTCCAGACTGCGTTTACCGTTGGACAAGCAAACCAGGGCCAAACTAAAATCGAAATGTCCTGGACCTTCTCTGTCATTCATTGTTACTTCTAACCCTATTGATCCTACCCTATTAAATGTTTTCTCTATATTCAGCAAAGACCCGCGTAAGGATGTCAACAATGCTTGGTCAACTAGCCAAGACAAAATACTTGATCTGGTGGTTCCGTTTGCTTGAATCTTTGATCTGGCAGAATCCGCTAAACTAGACAATTGGGGGGCGTGACCAAGATAGCGATGGAGTGAGACGTGTCTCATCTCCGCTCAATCTCAACCAGGCCGAAAAACCACCTCCCGCCCTGGTTACAGCCTCATCTCTGCCAGATCCCCAAAGTAGAGGAACCGGGGCGATCCCGGTCACAGCAAGAAAGAAACTTGGGTCCAGAAAGCAGCTGGAATGAGTGAGGATAACTCGAGCCAGAAGGCGTGACCTGAGCCCGCCTAGATTCAGATGTGGGAGCTGAAGCCAGTGGAAGAGAGAGAGTGCCGCGGCCCAGGAGACCTGAACTCTGTGCATTGACATCGCGGTGGCCTGCAGGCGAGAAGTTGAGGCAGCGTTGAATCGCCACACAAGGCAGAGTGACCCAGGCAGCCGAGTGACAGAGAGGCGGCGTGGTCAGTGGGAGCCCACTAGGCTCGATTAAGGAACAGCGAGAGCCGACTGACACGTCCTGGTGCCTGGTTGAGGCCCTGAGTGCCGGGCAGAGGTCCTGCGGTGACCCAGAGGCTTCAACCAAGAAGCAGGAGGTGAGTCGGACATCGGCTGAGACCTTACGAGTCGGGCTGATCGGCAGAGGGCGAGGCCCTGAGCATGGCAGTAGGCCTGAGGGAAGGAGAGGCCTCCCATGGCCCATGGCCAGAGGGGAGAGACTTTGCAAATTCCATCTGCCAGGTTAACGCTGAGGAACCGGCCACGAGGTGGGTCAGCCTGATACGCAAGCAGAGTCCAACACGGAGGCCTGCCCGTGTGGGGCAGAGAGTCTGCTCTGGGGCCTGAGACTGGGGCCTGGGTTGCAGACAAGCCAGCGAAGAGGCGCTTAGTTGGGGGCGAATGGTGGAGCAGACAATGCGATTAGGGCCGAGCATTGGTATTCCAGGCTGGAAGGCACATCCCTCACGTACAGCTGCTGATCATAAGAGGTGAAAACTAGCCTTAGGACTGGGAGAAGGCTGGCACTTGCTAACTCAATAAATTTGTAAGAACTGTACAGAGACTGCTCTTAGGGAAAGCGGCAGACACAGACTAATCACTGTCAAGCAGAGCCCAGGCCTAGGAGGATCTTGATAACTTAGAAACACTGGCATCCTGGTCGGAAGGACCAGACAAATAACTATACATAGACTTGAGTACAGTCTAGACACGCCTCACTCTAAACAGGGAGGAATCAGAGGTAAGAGCTTCGGCAACCGTAAGAGAAGGAGGAATGGAGGATCCTGTAGAGACCGTGTCACGGGGTTCCCTAAGAGCCTGTATACCCCACCCCAATTCGCAGAGTACCCAGTACTGACACGAGGCATTTGATCGCACCATATACAACACCGCGAAAATGGCATCTGCGAGGACGAAAAAAGGGGGCTCCATTAAGGATATGTTCACAAAATCGGTCGGCCCCCAGGCAGGCGAGAACAAAGGTGGACAAAGCAGAGCACCTTCCCCGTCGTCTGAGGACCCGGAGACTCCAGTCACATGCCTGTATTTGGAGGCCTTGTTCTCAGGCCTGAGAGAAGATCTACTGGCAGACAAAAGGGATTTAACAAGTGAACTACAAGCAGTCCGAAAGGAAGTGACAGACATTGGTAAGCAGGTAGATACTCTAGAGGAAAGGGGAACCTCGTGTGATGAAGAATTAGAGCAACTATAACAAGAAGTCATACGTCTGTCAGAAAAACAACTCGACCTCCAGGCCCACACGGAGGACTTGGAAATCACCCTAGTAGAAATAACATTCGCATCAGAGAAGCCCCCAGGAATGCAGGAGGAGAAAGCATTGAGACATATGTAGCTGAACACTGCAGACAAATCTTTGGGGACATCACAGCAGAGACAATTCATCACCACCCCACACAAAAGACTCATTACTGGTACGAAGATGGCTCGCCTACGGCCATCCAGAGCCCGGAGACTTTGGTTAATCGATGATCTCGTTATAGGGCTTGTTTACAGGTGACAGTTAGTCATCACATTTATTCATTTTCGACCCATGAATGTACTTTCCCAGGAACTGGGAGAGGGTGGAGGGGAACCCATGGAAGGGAACATAAATCACCCTAGGGAACTGACATGATAGCGGATCCACAGACCCTGAGGGTTGTGACTCTCAACGTCAAGGGGCTGAATAGCCCAGTCAAGAGGAAGGCGATCCTCTTCTACTTAGAAAACACATGAGCAGATATATGCCTTCTACAAGAGAGGCATCTGTTGTGCAGAGATTGGCATAGACTCAAGTCCAGAGCTCTCCCATAACAATTTTTCTCCTCTCTGACCCGGAAAACTTTTCAGGGTAAGGTGGGTGTAAAAGTAGCAGAGATCAAGGGCCACCTCCTGGGGTATCGCAAAAACGTTAACACACATTCGATGCTTGTGGGATCTATATACACCCCAAACGAAAGGCAGGAACAGTTTATACAGGATGCAATAGGGGAAATAATGGCAGCCCAAGACGGCTGAGTAGTATTGGGGGGTGATCTGAACTTGTTGATCCATAGACTTGGACTGCTCGACCCAGCGGCAGGGGAACAGCAGGGGTGATTAGTGACAGGGGCTTGGTGGATACATGAGCTGGGTATGAGGGAACTCTGGCGGGGGCTTCACCCTGAGTTGAGAGATTACACATTTTAGTCCCACATGCAGAGATCTTACGTGTGTCTCGACTACTTTTTAGGCTCCATGGAAGTGCAGATGGCGGTACGCTCAGTAGAAATCGAACCTAGAGCTCTATCAGGCCACTCGACGGGTCAATTGGACCTCCCGCTCCCACCCCAACACCGAGACGCCCACGGGTGGCGATGGGTGGAATCCCTACTCTGTCCCCAGAAACGATCCAACAGGTGGAGAAGGCGTTCAAGGAACACTTGGAGGTCAACGACCTCCCCGAAACCCCACCCGCAATGATCTGAGATGCCTTAAAGGAAGAAATTGGAGGGGGGGGCTGCTGATAGCTATTTCAGCTGCCGAAAACAAGGATAGGCGGGAGAAACTCGCACAGCTTCAAAAACAGGTTCGGGAACTCAAACGTATTCACCACTGCACGGATGCTCCACAGGTCTGGAGACAGCTGGAATCCGAAAGGAAGCAATTAGTAGGTCTAGACCTGGATCATGCAGAGTACTCAATCCTTCGCCTTAAACATGCGTACTATTTGGGAGGAAACAAGTGTGGGCGACTATTAGCTACCAAGCTCAGAAGGCAACGCCAAGCCAACACGGTAGAAGCGTTGAGAACCGAATCAGGGGAAGTGATAGACGGAGATGATGCGATAGCAGTGATTCAGAGCTTTCTATAAGGACTTGTATGCAGCATAAGACCTTCACCCCCTGTCGATCGCTACCTACCTGGAGGGAGCCATGGTAACCAAATTATTTCTTTAGACCCAGGAGTTAAGGCTCAAGGCATATTATTTGGAGATTCTTTCATCAAAGAACTTTCCAAATATGTTACTATGTTCCCACCCATTGCTAAGGCTCAACAATCCATGAAAAAAGTTTTTGCCCAGCAGCTTTTTGCAAGGGCTGGTAAAGGCAGGAGCCGCTTTACAGGCCATAACTACTTTTTTCAAGGACACAGAGGTTCCTTCTCCAGCAACTCTGACTACAGTTCCCAATACAAACCTCAGTTCTATCTGCAACGAAGCAGAGGTTGCAGGGGTCGGGGACAAAGATTCGACAGAGGATCCACTGATCAGGGTATCACTCTTTCTCTTCCTCAATGGCAGATGATTTTTTCAGACCCTTGGGGTCTTTCTACAGTTCAGGGTTATGTTATAGAGCTTTATGCAGAACCTTCCCAGTAAGAACCTCCCCCTTTACCTCGTTTCTCCGCAGAAATGTCATGCATGATAGATCAAGAGATTCAGTCTCTCCTACAAAAGCAAGCAATTCAACCATGTATCCCAGATTTCTCAGGTTTTTTCAGTTACATTTTTCTAGTACAAATGAAAAACAAGAAGATGAAATCCGTCACCAACCAGATATTTTTCAATCACTTTGGGGGGTATCACCACTTCAAAATGGAGACGATTCTTCACCTTCGGGATTCATTAATTCCACACAATTGGATGGTCAGGTTAGATCTTCAGGATGCTTATCTTACTATTCCCATTCACCACAGCTGCAGAACATTCTTTAATTTCTGTGGCAGGGTCAGGCCTATCACTTTTCTTCTCTCCGTTTCGGCCTTTCATCAGCTCCTTGGTGTTTCACCAAGATGATGAAACCTGTCGTCACTTATCTCAGATCTCAGGGAATTCATCTGATCATTTATCTGGATGACATTCTATTAATGTCTCAAAATCTCTACTCCCTTCAGTCTCATCTTCACACAAGCAGTTCTCTCCTTACGGATTTGGCTTTTCTCCACAACATAGAGAAGTCAGTCTTAATCCCAATAAGACAAATGAAATTCTTGGGGGTTTCTAGTCGGTTCTTCAAAAGCCACTCTCCATCTTCCTTCATCAAAAGTCAAGGTGATTAAAGGCGAGATATTGTCAATCCTTCGGGGTTCGCAGATTTCCCTCAGATCGTTAGCTTGGGTTGTAGGTCTTCTTTCTTCTTCAATTCAAGCGATTTTACCAGGATCCCTTCATTATCACACACTCCAGCGTCTCAAAATTTGGCATTTGTGAAAGGGTCTCGCTTACTCAGACGTCATTTCTCCAGATCAAGAATCCCGGTTAGAACTTCAGTAGAGGATAGACCATTTAGATACCTGGAATGGCAGGACCATCTTTGCGTCAGCCCCCAAACTAGTATTAGCATCCAATGAAAGCCGAGCAGGTTGGAGCACCCGCTGTGGATCGATCTCAAGTGGAGGCTCATGGTCGTCAGAGGAGTCAAGACTGCATATCAGTTGTTTAGAAATGCTTGCAGGCTCCTTTGTGATCAGAAGCCTTGCAAAAACAGGGTACGAAGCTCTATTGTCTGCATGGACATCTCTGTGGTCCAGTATATCAATCGTTTGGGGGGCACAAGGATTAGGAGGTTTCCTAAATGAAATGAGCAGTTATGATTGAGAGGATGTTGTAGGATTACCTGTTCTGGACTCATACACTTTAAGGCACTGACCAACACGGTGTTTAGGTTGAGCTGGGAAGTAAGGGTAAAAAAGAGGTTAAATTCGTTTTGGTATGCATGTGGACTGAGAAGAACACACCTGTGGTGGTAAATTGTTGATAGGTAATATCCAGTGCTTTGACATCAGAAATACGTTAAATAGAAACAAGGCATAACAACAGAGTAAGTTTTGCAGATAACATTTTAAACGAAAGGTTGCTACATCATTCAAAGAAGATTTATTATCTCTATTTTCGACGTTTCCTGTCAGCATGTAGGACACTCTTGGTTCATCACTTTAACTAATTATTTTCTTGAAATAGAAATATTTTTAGTGATGGACTTGGTTGGTGATGATGCAAATATCACAGTTCCTTTAACTTACATAACCTGCAGAGGCTCTTCATGAAACAGAGGGTCTGTTTCCATATTTTGAATTTGTTTTAAATAACGCAGTCACCCAAAGCGATATCTGACCCTTTGGCAGGTCTTCTGTGGTCTGCATTCACTTTCATTTTGAACTTTGCAAGTTGATATCTCTGTGGAATGCTGTCATGTTCTTTTACTATCGACTTTAGCATCTGTGGAAGCCTAACTCTGTTGCATATGTCGAAATATCAACCCTAGAGGTGTCTTTCCTGGTAAACTATGCACAGTTCCTCTGTAATCTCTTAGAGTTTGTCACAGAATTTGATCAACCATGATTTGCGTCCTTTTCGCTTGTTGTATTATTTTATGTTGTTGGTAACACTTTTAATCATTCCGTTTGTGTATGGCCAAATAAGTGCGATCTTTCTAAATGTATTCCTAAATACTGCATAAACCGTTTAAATACGTTTTCATTAAATGGGGGCCCATTATCTGACTTGAGATTAGTGGGTATACTCCACTCTACAAATATCTCATTCAGCATAGGAAGTACATATGTTGATGCTGGAGATGAGACTTGTCATACAGTTGAAAAACATGAATAATCATCGGTCATGACAAGTAAAAAAATTCAAAAATCCATTGGACCATAAACATCAACCGTTACTGAGTCCCAAGTAGCAACAGTAAGTTTAGACATATCTAGCTGCTCTGAAGATGGGTGTTGTCTCCCAGTTGACTGGCACAGGTGGCATGATTTTAAAATGGTTTCCTAGAGTACATCTAGCTCATAAAATAAGATTTATCCTTTATAAATGTTTTTGGTTTTCCTACATCCATGTGACTTACATGTGCCATTTCAACAATACTTTTCTATAGTTTGTCGAACTATATTTTGAGCACCTCTGAGCAACAGACCAGTAGTAGATATTGATAGTTCATTTTGAATCAGTTTACATGCTAAGGCATCTTTTGCTGCAACGCCTTTTGTAAATTTGTTAGCAGTATTGACATGTTTCCATCTGTTCTTCTTTATTATGCAAATTGCTTCTTAAAGCATGTTGTCTTTCAACAGTGCTTTTACAAGTTCAGATTTTTAGATTCTATCTGGAGTTCAGTGTTCAATTATAAAGTTGATATACTCTTCTGCCATTGTCACATTTCTTTCTGTTGTTGGAAGTGAAAGACAGAGATATACAGTCGGTTGGATTATAGCCTTTGCCGGGCTTGTGTACAATTTTGTAGTCATGTTACATGAGACGAATACCCCATCTTTCTATTCTTGAAGGTATTTTTGCTTTAGGGTTCCTAAATAAAGTCAAACTAATTCGATGATCTGTGACTATTGTGAATAGTTTTCCAAAAAGAAACCAATTATATAATGTTAACAGGCCCACACAATGGCAAGGTATTTCTTTTTGGGTTCAGAATATTCTTGTTCTATTGTAGTCAGACATCTGCTTTATAAGACACCACATGCCTTGAAGAATCTTTTCCTGGTCTGTGTTGTGCTACAATTGCTTCTATTCCAACTGGGCTCTCATCTACAATCAATTCAGAGCATACCTTTGAATCAAAATACGCCATTTTTTGCAGCTTTCACCTTTTTTTAATTGTCATATTCTTGAGTCAAATTAAAACTTTGTTCATTCGTTATTAGATCCCTTATGAGTGCACTGAATGTTGCAAATTGAGGTATATGTTTTTGAAAAAGTAGCTTGCCATACCTAAAAAGATCTAACTTCAGTAACATCAGTTAGCATGGAGTATTACATATTGAATCCATTTCTGATGCATCAGAACGCATTCCTTGCTTTGAAAAGATTTGAGCACAAACTCAGTTCTATTTGTCCAACTCACATTTGTCGTTCCAAACTCAATTTGACATTACAAATTTCAAATCAAATCATTAACCGGTTATTCATTCCATCCTCGTCGACAAGGTCAAAGATTGGGTCTTTATTGTATTGACTAAAAAATTGGGTGACACCAGCTTCTGATTTATAAAATGATTAGTTGTTAAAAAAGGTTTGGCTGCTTGCTCTTGCCTCTGCTAACTTCCTCCAATCGCTTGCATTACAGAATGGAATCCCAAGATCAAACGATGCTGGACTACACACAGGCAGCATTCTCTCATACAACATTACAATGGAGCATTACAATTCTTCTATGAACTCCTATTAATACCCATGCAAGAACATTTTGGCATTTTTAAATGTATACTGTGTACATTTATGCATGTAGAAATGTAACAAAGCAGTGCGATTGAACCACAAAAAATATTTTTTTTAAGGAGAAAATATTTTCCAAAAAGAACTTCTTCTACACTCCCATCTCTTTGGAAGGAAGTCTCCATCCCTTTCCCATCCAGGATAAAGATGTACTTCTACCTTTTACAGGAATAACTATCCAGCTACTGAAGGTTTCAATCCAACAAACTGTAAAAAAAAAAAAAAAACCTCTATACAATGGGTTCTTGGTTCAATTCTTCCCTGTGATCAGTAGGGTGGATTCGGAATTTACCCTTGATTTACATATTGGTTATTTTTACATTTCCATGACATTTGCATGCAGAAACTTCCCAGGAGTTGGTGTGGGCATTTGACAATAGCAATTCAGTGTATTTTGGATTCAGATTAGGTTCTTAACACACATATGGACAAAAGGAATCCATTATGTCAGAGCTCCTTGTCAGAATAAGGGATCCATGGAGCTCATGGGCCTATAGGCCCCAATGATGACATTTTGTACGCGTTCTTTTATGGGCAAAAACCAACGTGGCAAAGGTGCATGTAATAATATCTCAGTTGCGTTAGACCCCACTCACTCTTGCTGCCGATAAAGAAACCAATAAATGCTTCAACTAATCCTTTGGCCACTCGTATAAGAATGGTTACCTGCAATTTCACTGTGTATGGTTGTTCCAGAAACATTTTGTTCATGAGGCATCTATTTCTAGGTCAGAGCAAATACAATGGTGAAGATTACATTGAATAACACACAAGATGTGGTAGGTGGGGTATCTTTCTCCTTGGCTTTAAAAACTCATATGTTTCGGCTCCATAGTATCCATAGTGCCTTGGTAAGTGTGTTCTCTACAACTGTAGCACCATGGACGCAGTCTAAGCGGTGCCATATAAATACTCAACGTGATAACATAGCTTCAACTTGTGCATTGTTGGGGGAATCAAGGAGTGGTAACCGGCTTACTCATAATAACAAAAGAAAACAAGCATTTGCAATGCAATAGGTCTCGCACTATTAAAGTCTGAGCTATTGGCATTGCTATTAATAATGCAACACAAATAGCTCAAACATTCAGTAATGCGGGACCTATTGCATTGCAAATGCTTGTTTTCTTAAGACATGGTACGGGGCAGAGTCAGAAAGGGGGTAACAAAAACGAGCAACAACATCCTTCCAAACACTGCAGTTTGTTATTACAGTCTGGCTCCAAGGAAACATCTGAGATGTACCGAGGAAAAAGCCCTGAGCTGAATAAAAACATTGACACCTAGACGAGGTTTGTCCACTTAATGTCCGGGTGGAGGGCTCCGATCACCGCCCAAACCTGCCGCGAAGGCGACTTCTACGAGCCGCAGGCTCTCCGAGGGTGAAACATGTCAAATTCCAAAACCCTGGCCCATGTGGATTCGGAAACACTAGCCCATGTGGTCACAATAGACAACCTATCCGAGGGTAACACAGGCAGAATAGGAGACTGTGAGAACGAGTCAATTGGTGAACGAGTAGATGCATGCGCAGGTCACGTACATACGAATGAATTAAAAAATGAATGACTGGGCACAAGGCTAAAGTATTAGTTAATGAGTACTGGCAGAGCGCAGGCACCTCTCACGAGTAGATGACACCACCCTACAACATCCTGGCCTCCCTCAGTCTTAAGCATTCATCCAGCCACACTGTCACTTGTTTTTCACTCATTCATGCACTCTCATTCATCCATTTGTGCATACATCATTCATCCATACATTCCCTTTTTCGTGCATTAATTCACACACGCATCCTACGACTCGCCCATTCATTCTGCTTTGAACTGGGTCAATAACCCATTTGCCCGTGCACTTCCTTATACTTGCATTGGATTGCACCCTGATACGCTCTCGCCTTCACCCAGGCACCTATAGACACAACTACTCATACAAAATCATATTTTTAAAAAAGATGACTTATTGGCTTTTCTAGCGCTCGTTCTGGTCGAAATAACAATCGATGCGGCTCTTCTCAACCTGGTCGCAGATTCAAGGCACATGGACTGCAAACAATAGTCAGCGCTGTTCTTTTGAAATGAAAGCTTTGGGGTTGTCGCGTGGTCAGCGCTCCAACTCCCATTGGTTGCTGGCCTCTTGTGAAGTCTGCCATAGCACAGTGGACTAGCCTAGCCTACTTGCTATGTTCACTGTGCGAGGATACCTCCAGCTGATGTTTACAATCACACATTTACAAAGGTAGCGAGAGCTGGAAAATGTAGGAGTGCCATCGAAATAAAGTCCTATGTGTTCCCTCGTAAACTGCATTCCCACATGAACACACGAAACGCATTCGCTGTGAATTCAATTGTGTACGTTCGAGGCTACCGCAGTACGGAGCAGAGGCGTCTTAACACAACATTCTCTGCCTACCAGGCAAAGAAGGGAGAAAAACCCAAGAAGGCTGGGGCTTAGAAATACAATGCGCTCGACCAAGGATGCTAGTTGAACACAACATGACCCTGGGCAGCTCACCGTTCCTAAAGAGTGGGCTGAATTCGCTTCTTCTTTTATTGAAATTATTTTTCTCCAGAAAAATCTTATAAAAACATACACATGTTCACAATACATGTGGATAGTGAATAAAATCATAAAGATTGACTTTATAACAGTTTAAGCATTCCCAAAATCTGCCAGTGCAGACACTGCTACCAAGGCTACCACAGGCGCAAGAGTCTGGTAAGAACATAAATTACCGGGATCGTAATCCGGAATACGAGCTTGGTAATCAGCTCCCACTCTCATCCCGACATCTAGAAAGACAAAAGCAAGGGGATGAGCCTGATGGGCATTCTTTTTCTCCCCCACACAGCCCTCCATGACCTCTCTTTCACAGCGTTTGAGGCTCCCACCGTGCTCGTCGTCGCTGCCGCTGTCGTCGCTCATGAGCCCGTTGGAGGGGCTTTTGGCGCCGTTGGGTCGGGTCCTCCCCAGGAACTCAATCCCCTTGTCCATCATGCCAGGCATGGTGGGGCTGCGGTGTGTTAGGTGTGAGTAAGGGGCAGCCCCGCGCCTGGCCGGCTCTGGGTCTCTGGGAGGTGGGGAAAGTTAAACATGGAGTCGCGGTGGTGCTGCTGCAGGCGGCGCTCGGTTACGCTCATAAACGACACCCCTTTACGCACAGCAGGAACGTTAGAGCAGAGGCGGGGTGGTGGCTGAGGTCCGTTTGCTTTCCGTTATGCTGTCTGAGTCTGAGGACAGTTACTGGGTGCCGCTTTTCAGTCCCTGGTTGTTCCTGTCCGTCGGTCTGTGCGCTGCTGTCGCTCATCGCAGGCAGCCGAGGAAAGGAGCTTTGGTCAGTACTGCAGGAAACACCGAGGTTTGTTAGCCGCTTTCTATCTCCTAGGAGGAATCCCGCCCGCATGTGTGCTTGGACAGCAGCAGCCCTGCTCCAGGAGTGAGGGACACGGATGGGAGCGGTGGTGGGGGAAGCGGAGGGCACAGGGGCGTGGGGGTTTGGAGCAGGAGCACATAGTGGTTGCGCGGTGCCTAGGACGTGCGTGTTGAGAAACTGCATGCTGGCTTGCGAGGGAAGCGGGACAGGAGATGTGCACGCCGCGTGGCTGTAGGCGCGTACACCAACTCAAATCCGCCAAAAGCCTGCGCGTGCACATCTCCTGTCCCACTTCCGAGGCAAGTCAGCAACAATAGATCTCGCTTGCGCGCAGCGCTTCGCGCTGCGTTCGCAGGCGAGACCTAAAAACAAATTAATTGCCTAAAGCTGTGTAAACCCAGGCCTTGAGTGATATGAAGGTTGCCCTCGTGTCCTTCCACCCTTCCTTATTCACTTATTGATCACCGACTGTCTGCATGCTGATGGGAGCATGAATGCAGGATGAGTTGGTGAAACACTTGGAACAAGCTACTGGAGAGCAGCAGGCAGAGCAAAACATGGCAGAAAACTGGACTGATGGCACTTGACATTACTAATATTTTTCATAATACAGAAAAATAAGAAACGTTTGTGCGTAACTGCCAACCAGCCCAATCTCAGAAGTTGCGTCAGACTAAGAGTGGATATCCATATTTCTGAAGCCTCAAAATATTCTAATTCTAGGTGTTTTCAATTGCACATTCCTGGATTTCACCAGCCTCTACCAGAAGATCTGAGTCCAATCAGTGGGGAGAGTGGAAAGAGCTTTGCACGAAACAGACAGGACTAGAGAGGTTACTGTCAAGGTAGGAGGGGACAGGGTGAAAGGGATAACGTTCTAGGATATTTTTTGCTGCAGCAGTTTTAAACGGGTGCATTGAGAATTAACTTATCTGCGTACTAAAATGAATAGGCATTTGTTAAGTGTGAAACTACAAGTGGCAGTACGTTCTCGTTTCACAACCATGTCTTTCTTTTGATTAACAATGTCTTTCTTTTGATTAACAAACTAAAAAATATACACAGTTATTATGAACACTGTGAAGATCGCGTGTCTTCTTATCGAACACTGTGGGTGCCTTTACAAAGGCCGTGCAAATCCTGATTTGGGTGCGAACGGCAGGGTTTGCTCAAATCCTGATTTTGAATTGTACATACATTTCTGCTCCTCTACAGTTTGTCTTAGACATTTCACCACAAAATTGCGGGCCCAATTTGCCCCAAAAATGGTAACAAAGAGGAAACACATGCAATATTAAGGTGTTGAAATTCAGGTACTATATATATGATAGCTCCTTCTGTCCTCATTCTCTCAGAAGGAGGTGCAGCACACATAGTAAATACCGTCCGAGGGTCTCCATATTCACCAGATGCGTTACTATTCACTAAATATTTGGCAACTCATCATGATGCATTGTGTTTTGATACTTTTCATTAGATTAACTGAATAAAAGCTATTGAAGCCTGGAGTGTTTGATTTTTTTAGGACAGGAGTTATTTAGAATTTACTACATCTTGCTCCCGCTTTCAAAGTATACATTTTAAGCTACATGAAATCTGGAAAAAAAATAACCATTATGATTCCCAATGTATCTATACAACTCTAATGATGCAGTTGAAGTAGACATCACTGCAAAATCAATTTTCAGTACCAGAGCCTCTGATCCTGTTCCAGGTGGCATCTATGATGACTTTACAGTGGAAAACATGATCCTTGTAAACAAACCTTACAATGCTTCTCAAACTCATCTCAAATGTAATCGCAGAAACTCCTGAATCTTCTCCCAAGAGTCTGTCTGGGCACGACAGTGAGCCACCACCTCACCTCCACCCAGAATGGGTACCCCGAGGACCCTATCTCTGGCTGCCAAATAAAAAGGGGAGCAAGGAGGGTCAATTCTGTGCCCAGCACCAGGGTAACTCAGTAGCTGAAAGTTCTGTTTTCCATGTTCCTGGAGGCGACTGATGGCAATTTGTGCATATAGGGAGCTCTTCCAGTTGCGGTCATCTTCCCCCACCACAAACATGAAATTACCATTAGCTTTCTCTATAGGGATGATACTTTCACTGTTCGAAGGATCCATCGGGTCATCCAAGGACTCAAAGACATCAAACACAGCGGTGTCAGAGATCTGGACCTTGTCCATGTCATAGCGCAGCCCCGGCAAGATATTCTCACCGTAGTGTAAGTTTGCAGCAGTGTTGGAGCAGCAGCCGGAGATGCTGATGGCCACAACTACTTGTGGTAGGAAGGTAATCATAGATAGCGCCAGATCTCCACCTTTGCCAGTCCCAATGACACCTACACCTGGACCCTTCACCTAAACAAAAAAGAAAACAAGGTTCTTAATACGATATCTTAAAATAAGTTTAGTTGCTTAAAAAAGATGACTTCATGCAGGTTTCCTTAAGCAAGTTGCAAGGACATATGCCAGATTTAAATTTAAAAGCATTTTTTCAACTCGTGGTTGCATACTTTTTAGGTCCCCACTAAAAACGTATTTGTTCTCCTGAACATCCTTTAAGTAGGGAAAAGTTACAGGCAGATCAGAACCAAGAAACGATCTACTTATTGATTACATACACCAGCTTTCTACTACGTTTAGTTTCACTTCGACTAATTCACCTCTAGCAACCCCACCTTTCCTAATCCTGCCATGCAGGATTTTGTTCTCATCACTGAAACTAACATCATGTTGCACATCTGTCTAGGAGGCCATGGCTTATGTTACAGATTCAATAGCTTCTTTTCTCCTCACTCCAGAAGCTGTAGCATCAAACATCCCAACTGAACATCATGTTGTAGTCTGATTTATATTTTTAAAATACTTTAATCACTCACAATATAGCAAACCCTCTGGTGGCCCCAGCTTCTTTGCTACATCACATATTTCCTAAGCTCTCTCATTCTACCAAACCCTCTCATGATTGACCCAACTTCAATAGGATATCACATTTTTGTGTACAACTGTTAATGAAATAAAAGCAACACCCCCTCCTTCCCCATGACTCCATCTGTCCCTTCTGCTACCCTATCTCCCCGTTGCCTCAAAAGACAGCACCTGAACGTACTGTAAGCTGCACATGTCCATTCAGCCAAGGACAGTGAAGTATCGGAACAGTAAACCATTGTAAGTCCATAATAGTATGCACCTATCTGTCCTTAGCCCTGCATTTAGAAGGCTAAAAAGGAAGACGAAAGGGAATAAATAACTCGTGTATATATAAAACTACTAGGTTTGTAACTCCAGGCAACTCTGCTCTCCGCCATAGAAGAAATACAAGCATATCTGTCTGTGATAGTCAATTTTATGTTAAAATATGAAATGATGAAACAAAATCCCTACGGAACACCTATATATATCCTATCAACCTCATGGTAATGCATTGGCTAAGCTGTTTTGTCATCTCCCTATTTTATGCCAAGGCATGTAACTATCTCCAATGCTGGACTGGCAGGACCGGGTACTGGGTGCTGGAAGGATGGGGATGGAGGCGGTTTTGTTACTGGGAGGTTGGGGGGTGGTTTTGTTACAGGGGTGGGCTGATTTTGCAAATGTGCTGCAATATCGGCCCTCAGCAACAAAATCAGCAGGCCAGCTTAATCCGCTTAGCACTCACTTTCGTTTCCAGCCTCCCTTTGTTTTGAAATATGTTATGGTTTTAATGGCACCCCCTACAGAGTTCCTTGTATACCCAGCAGTTGTGAGCAATAATAAAAGTGTCAAGATATCTCTAGATATTAATCTTCCTGCTGGAAAGAGATCAGAGTTGTGTATAGTGGCAGTTTTGGCTCATCTAAGGTAGCACAGAGGGTTAATATGGCTGCTGCAAACAACGAGTACCAGGCAGATCACAGAAATGTATAGCTCAGTGTGTTACAGCTTTTGTCACAGAGATCCTTTTGGTAATGTGTAGATCATAAGTTACAATTGTAGTCTAGCACAGTAAGCTATAGACTGCCCTCACAGAGCTGCATACAAACTGCATGGTAAAGGTTACAAAGTTATGTTTTTCCCAATCTATCATTATACTAATGTTGCTAAAAAAGGTTTGTTTGGGTAGAAATAAATGCTTATCAGTAAAGTCAACGCTAACTACTGTTTTACATTTTGAATCCTGAGTTTCAGCTTCTCCAGACCAAGCACTCTTAAAAATGCATGGTAATATGGATGACATGTGAATCCTACACCTTGTAGTCCCCTTTGTCTTATGTAACATTTTCTATGCACTGACTTACACATGTATTATTCATTGTCTCTATGTGTATTTGATGTAAAGTGCTCCGACACTCTACACTGGTATGGGAGGTGCTACAAAACAGATGAAATACATGTGAGAGTAGGGGCTATTAGGAGATGTGGGGGAACTGCTGGAGCATGATAGTGAGGGAATCATTGAAGGCCCAACAAAAATTGTTGTATCCTGGTGCACTTTAAGGTCATAATTTACTATGTTTTAAAAGCTAATACAATTAAATATCTAATGAAAAATGTGTTTTAGAATGCACAATTTTTGACAATTTTCTCCAAATGTTCTTGGGGGAGAACCCCCTAAATTCCCCTAGTATTGGTCAGGATCACTCGCTCACTACTCAATGTACGGGCTGGTCTGACAAAATTTGCCAGGGCTGCTTTGGGTTCCCTGTCCAGCCCTGACTATCTTCACATACTTCAAGAAGCTATTGGGCCTACAATACGATAAAAGAGCTTTGGCATATCCCCTATTGTAATCATTCTCCATATGGATTTTCTATGTAAATGGGAAGGAGACCTTTTGTGCAGCATCTCATTTCTGCACAAACAACACCTCTGTTTGAAATACGATCTAAAGACAAGTTACTGTAACAAAAAAAAAATTGCTTTCTCCTTCCATCTAAGCTGGTTCCGTGTGAGGCCGGTCAGCCTTGCAGTGCTAATCACTACCAGTAGTAATCCAGAGGGGAAATTAAAAAGTCCTTTATGCCGAGTTTGTGTTATTTTTGTTACTTCTCGAGGCCCCAAGCCTTACACATATACACTCTGAATCAGCGCCTTCATGTTACATAGATTCAGGCCTAGATTACATGTAGCATGCATGCCTTACGGGAAGGCCTAGTGACACACTCATTCTGCTTAAATGGTGCATACATTTACCTAATGCTAATTCATTCGGTTTTCTAAACACCACATACAACACACTTTAAGTTCAGAAACCTCAGTCAATTGTGGAAGTAATAAGATTTCAGCCTGACACAAGTAATTAGGTGTCAGTTGCATCATTTATTGAAGTAGTAGCGGATCTCTGATTGACTGGGATTCTGATGATATATGTGAAGGGTCAATCCTGGCAATTCCTAAAGGGCAATACCCCTTCTTTTCTTTGAACTGGTTACTGTTGTGTCCATATCACAGCAGTAAATCATGGTATCCTTCTTTTGTTCACCAACTTTGCGGCCATTAACTCATGCATTTACAAAATCAATATTTGTGTTCTTTGGTGCAGATGTGTGTTACGAAATACAGTGTTTACACTATTATAGTGTTTCTGAAAAATTTCCTACAAATGTTTCATAGATTAGAAAAGAAACTTGTTAGAGTGGGAGTGCCTTGGAGCTCATAAAACAATATTAATTAAAAGTTAGTGCTTCAGTTCATCTTTGCTGGCTAACCACTTTTTTAAAATAAAATATTTTTATTGAGTTTTCACAAATAGTCAACAAACGTAAATAACAGACTAGGCAAAACAAAACATTCAGCTGCGCCATCCTGGTCAAGAACCAAATTAAAATATACATTACATGCCCTGGAACCCAAAGTATTCACACCAAGGACCCCAAATCTTTTATTTTTTTTACATTTTTAATATTTTTACAGCATCACTCATCATTTACATCATGCAACTTGCTGCTACTTGGCGATTAGACTAAACCAACTTGTTTCCCGTGCCCCCCCCCCCCATCTCGGGTGAAACTCAGGTGTGATAACATATTAACAACATTTTGGTATGTAACAAGGCGGGATCACAGTATACAATGAGCAGGTTGCAAGCCAACAATTTTTTTTTTTTTTTTTAAGAACAGATATTATTTGCCAAAGAATAAATATATCGCAAAGCACTGTAACCCAGCAACTCATGCACATAAAATGTACATAGAAGTGACTGATAATTTCGATGACAAATTAGGACAATTTAAGAGCAATTCATTTGAAATATGAACCAAATAAAGAAGAAAAAAAAACCCTGTCGCACTCGCGCCTACCCCAGAGTAGCACCAGAGGAGAACGAACACATCTATCCAGACATAATACACCTACATCCACGGGGCAATATTGCATATCCACTATAGTGGGAGGGACACCAAGTCAGCAAACCTGGCTACTGAAACAGGTTCCAGCTCTAGGCCACGATACTCTACCCATCTCCGCCAGATTTTATAATGTTTAAGTGGGCACCCCCTGGTCACAAAATAGGGATCTCCAGCCCCATACAGAAAACCATGCCATTTTTCCGCACAGATACCGAGGGCGCCCTTGGAGCCTTCCAAGCTTTGGCAATATCCCCCTTGGCCAATGTGAACCCTAATAGCATAAGAGGACGTTTGTATACGTTACCTCCTATATCGTCCATAACATGTAACTGGACCAGCTTTGGGGAGCTCCCATCCCAGTACCTCAGAGAGGCACGACAGAACTCCCCACCAAAATCGTGCTAGTGCGGTGCAGTGCCAGATAGTATGGAGCAAAGTACCCTCCTCATGTTGGCATTGAAGACACACCAGGGAGGCCACCAATCCCACCCTCAAGAGCCTGACCCTAATGAAATAGACCCGATGGAGATACTTATTCTGGATAAGGCGAAGACTTACGGCTATGGATGACCCCCGCGGGGAGGCCAGGGCCTCCACCCAGTCCTCCTCCTCCAGCGGGCCAATGTCTCCCTCCCAGGCCTCCCTAAGACGCTGCAATGTGAGGGGACTATGTGTTACCAGGCACTGGTAAATCTTGGAGACTGTGTGGTCATGGAGGTCCCCCAAAAATACCTTTGCCTCTATGGGACTAAACTCAGCCAGGGACCCCAACCCTTCAATGTAGGGGGTGATAGCATGCCGGAGCTGTAGGTATCGAAAAAAATTGGATTTTAGGCATTTGAAAGTCCTTTTGTCGATCCTGAAAGGACTTCAGATCCGATCCCCGGATGACGTCCCCCAGAGTGGAGATGCCAATACGGTCCCAGCCCCGAAAGCCGGACAATGCAGCCAGTTGCGGCAGTCGCCCACTGTTCCAAAGGGGAGTCTCCAGAGTCAACTTATTCCACCACCCGGTCCTCCGCAACACCTGTCGCCATATTTGAAAGATGAGTTTCGTAGCCGGTGGCAAGGAGCTGCGTAACGCCGCAGAGTAGAGTAAAGTGTGTAGGGTGTGATCTCCCATACAACGCCTCTCGACCGTGTAGGCTGGATTGGCCCTATCCCCAAACCACCATTGAGGAATAATAGATGGGAGGCCATATAATAGGACAGGAGATCGGAGGTTGCCAATCCCCCACAATACGTGGACTGGAAACAGGTCTGCAGTGCCACCCTTTCCATTCCGCCAGCCCACAGAAAATGACCCAGGGCCGCATTAACCCGTTGGAACCATCCAGGAGAAATCGGATAGGGATGGTTTAAGCCAACATTTTTTGAGCCTGGGGTAATTCTCAGGGTTTCCCAGGATTACAGTGCATAACAGTGCGTAAATAATGCATCTTTGGTATTTGCGACCCACCTACATTGTTCCGAACCGGTGTACCCTCCCTCGTATGAAGATACAAGAGTATTTTCTCCACGCTTTAGATCATCTTCTAGCTTCTCATCCCGCCTAACATGCCTCATTCTGACCTCTTCCGCAGTCACCCACTCCAGCATATCCCAGAACTATTCCCCATGACCTGGTGTGCATGCGTTGAGCCATTTAATAGCAATTCGCCATTTGGCAAGTACAAGTGCCAGGCGCAGAGATTTACAGCTTAATTTTCTTTTGACATGAGACAGGAGATGGCCTAACAACAATTTGCGGGGTTGTACCTTCAAACTCCCATCCAGTAGCTTGTTTGAGTGTCAGCAGTAGCCTCTCTCCAGTACAGTTTAATGTGTGCGCATTTCCAAACTATATGCAAGTCATCCGCAGGGGCTCTGCACCGCGGGCACCCGTCTGATCTTGCAGGGTAGATAACCTGCAATGTCTTAGGGGTAAAGTACAATTGGTGAACATAATTATATTGTATGACCATACGCCAATCTTGTAGGTTGATGTCTTCCCCTAAGCCCTCCTCCCATTGAGAATGTGCTTTTGGGGTAACTGTCCGAGCATCATCCCATATTGCTCTGTATAGGTGAGTAATAAGACTCCGACCCCCTGTCATGTCCATCAGTCTATTCACTGTCTGGTAAGGGGCAGGCTCTTCCGGAAAGCTAGGCCAGAGCTCACATGCAGTGGTCAACATCTTATTATATTGTAAGTATGGTCCCACGCCAAGTGCAAATTAGTCTGTTGCATCCTCCCGGGTTGTAAATTAACAATCCCCCCCCCCCCCCCCCCCAAGTATAAGTCTCCTAGCAATTCACAGCCTCCATTTTTCCATTCTCCCAACAACATGGTGTTTTTTTTAATCTATTCAGCGCCCATATTACATATCTCGTACACATGGGGCTCTGCGAAGGACAGTTATGACCACTCATTCCCAGATTTGGCCCATCTGCCTAACCAAGTGTGGGTAAGTGCCCAGGGTGCGTGCCCCAATCATGAGGAGCTGTGGTAAGCCTCTGAGCCCATCTAGGCGTTCCAACAGCCTCTTCTCCCAATTATCCCTGTCTTCAAACCATTGAATCGCATGTTGGAGGTTTGCTGCCATATAAAAGAACTCTAGATTGGGGAGTTCAATGCCCCCTCTTTCCCAGGGCAACATACAAAGACCAATTCTTTTCCGTTTCATGGACCATAATTGATCCACATGGAGGCTGTCCAGCTCTCTGGAGTATCGTCGGGGGATCTCATACAACTAGACCTGTAGGACATATAGGCAGTGAGGTAATATCACCATCTTGAATAGGGCCAATCTCCCCATCAGTGTTAGAGGAACGTCTTTCCAGAGTAGGACCGACACATGTAGTCTGGTCAGGACCATATCTATGTTCAGATCCAGGAATCTCTGCCTTTTTGTGGCTATCCTAATACCCAGGTAGCGACCCCTTCCAGGCACCACAGCAGTGGAAGTTGCGGGAGCAGTACGGGGTCCATACCCGCCAGTGTCCCCAGTGGCATAAGTCGTGACTTCTGTGCGTTCACCGAGAGGCCGGAGACGGACACGAACTCAGACAGTGCCATCTGCAGTATCAGCAGTGCCTCTGTCGGCTCCCGCAGATACACCAGGGCATCATCGGCGTAAAGCGATATTATATGCACAGTTCTCCCTACCTTAATTCCCCATTGCATAAGCCTGTGTCGTAGCAACACCGCAAGCGGTTCCATTGCTACCACAAATAATAGAGGCGATAGGGGACATCCTTGCCTCGTGCTGCAGCATAACGGGAAGGACTCTGACACATAGCCACCAGTTCGGACTTTAGCGGTCGGTGAAGTATACAAACGTTTTATCCACGCAATAAATTTGAGCCCAAACCCCATTTTCCTGATGACCTGACATATGTATGCCCACACTATAAAATATAAGGCTTGTTCTATATCAAGGAATGCAAGCATGTACGGGTCGTCTCGTATTTCAGGGGCCTGTAGGACGTCAAAGAGCCTTCGGAGATCTAACATTGTGCTTCTCTTAGGAATTAACCCACATTGGTCTTCATGTATAAGTGTAGGTAGGTAGGGAAGCATTTGGGATGCCAACAGACCACTCAGTATTTTGGTACCCATGTTAAGCATTGAGAGAGGTCTGTCAGACTTCACCTCATCAACTGGTTTGCCCGGTTTGTGCACTAACACCACAAGTACAGGGGGCGTGGCCAAGTAAAATGGTCGACAGGACGTGAGCCCTCCGAGCTCCCGGCCTGGGAATGGCTTCGCTGCCCGAGTGTGGGATACACCAGCACGTATAAGCGGGATATGGGACAGGCTAGATAAGTACACACTCTGTCAGTATCGGCAGCGCTTGCACAGGGAGGGAGACAGATCGGGATGCTTCCTGGCTTGGACCTATATTACTTTGCTGAGCAGCTTCAGCATGCGTCCCGTTGGTTAGAAGATAGAGACAACAGGAATAACGACTCCTTGCTGGCCGAGTGCACTCGGACATGCTTCCAATTGCGCTGATGCAGGGCGGTCAATGACCACCTGCCCTATGTAATACACCACACAATAAAATATATGGCAACAATATGTGGAAAAGGTACTGAGACACGCTCCGATTGTCAGGGAGCTCCCTATATGGATATTAGCCCCCGTAAGAGACAGGAGCTCACACGTGTACTTTCAAGCGTGGATGGAGGTGGGAAGCGACGTCCTCGTGGACCTCTACCCGAACGAAACGTTTTTTACATACGAACAAGCCTGCGAAGACTTTACACTGGGTCATTACCTATACTACATGGGGCTGTTGGAGAGTGCTAGAATAACTTGGCCCGAGTACCCTAACATTCCGCAACCGACTCACACATTGGACACACTGCTCACATGCGGACCTGGGTGCAGGTTGATTTCGCTCCTGTAGAAGACTCGACTGCCCCCCACCTCGGGCAAAAGCAGCGTGGGATGGGGACCTAGATAAATAAATAGATGATAAGACATGGACAGCCATAAGCACGCTTACACACACAGTTTCCTGCAACACGCGGTTCAAGCTGATCCATTAGAACTTTTTGCACCGTACCTGCCTTACGCCGCTGAGACTAAGGTCTATTTCTCAGAGCCACAGAGACATGAACCCAAATGTGACATGGAGAAGGTAGATTTTTTACACTTATCATGGCCATGTCCTGGGCTGCAGCAGTTCTGGCCTCGGGTTGTGGCAAAGGTGCATGAAAGCATAGGCCTCCACATACTGGAGGAGCGACTACAATGTCTGTTGGGCCATGTACGAATACCCATACAAACTGCTACAACTGATGATAGTGTTAGCTAGGCGTAGACTTGACATTACCTGGATGGGACAGAGAGGCCCAGACATAAGAGCATGGCTTAAAGTTGTGCGAGAGTGGGCGCTAGCAGAAGAAGCTCAAATGAAATTAAATCTTAGTGAAGATAAGCTGCAGACGGATTTGACCGAGTGGCGAGAACTGTGCAACTCTTCCCTGAACCCCGACACTCCTGAGAATGACCAGCAGGAGTCTGCGACGAGCGAGGGTTGGTCTTTTGGAGAGGATAATGGGTCTGGAGAGCAGCAAATACGTACAGAACAGTTGTGTGACACCTCTTGATTCGATGTAATGTTTTACTTTACCTGGGGGACGCTAGGTGGCGCACCAGCGAATGGACGCCTTCCTGTAGGGCTCCCGCTGTCCGGCGGCATAAATCCGGTTATTTATCCTCAACGGGCACACCTGGGTGCCGTCATCGCAAGCGAAGGTCCAGAAAGATGTCAGGAGTGGGCAGGCGGCCGTAGAGGGCTCTAGCCGCTGTGGTACCGACGAGAGAGGAGTCGAAAGTTGCGGCGGACGCGACGACGGAAGGCGCTGGGCCGCGGCCCCGGATCGGGCTGGTAGGCGAGGCCGTGGCTGAGAACGCGGTGGAAGGCCGCAGACAACGGAGACGGTCTGGGAGGCCCCCCCCGGGTTCGCACGTGACCTGGCTAGGCAAGAGGTGCGGATCGGAGCGACGGATTGCCGGGTGAGAGCGAGCAGCGGTGCCTCCTCCCCCCCCCCCCCGGGTCCCCTGGAGTGGCTGCGGGGCCTGAGCACCTCCTGCGGCCCGGGATTGGTCTGGCGTCGGCTGGCGCTTGGTAGGGGACCTCGGGGCAAGAATATTTTGGAACCGGGGACAGAGGCAAGGGGTGTCGATCCCTTCCCCCACCCCCTGATATTGCGAGAGGTGCAGCGCGACGAGTTCCTGACACAGAAGAGGCAATATCTGGCATGCAGGTGGCATGGTGCGATGATGCTCGGCTGAGGGGCGGAAGGAGCCACGACTGGCACCACCGGTTACAGCGTACTGTCCCCCCAGGACTGAAGATAATGGCTGGTGCGCCCCGCTTGCGTGGTTGAGAGAAGATAAAAAGCACGTGGCCTGAGGTA
Source organism: Triturus cristatus (assembly GCF_964204655.1). NCBI lineage: Eukaryota > Metazoa > Chordata > Amphibia > Caudata > Salamandridae > Triturus > Triturus cristatus. The sequence goes on from NC_140592.1 coordinate 1,135,206,406, forward strand.
TTGATGTAGAGCTGGTGCAGTTGTGCGTGCGATCCACTTTTAAACTGGGTGCGGATACGATTGCCTGCATAGAGGGACGTGCACTATAAAGACTATACGAATTCGCAGACTGGCGAGTTAAACGCTCTAGAAGGAGCGGAAGTGGGGGTGTCGCTGTGATTGTGCTGGTGGTACCGGAGACCTTCGCCCGGGGACAGCGATGGGCAGGACGGACACTAGGCAGCCCAAACTCACGTTTGCGGCTAGTAAGAAAACGACAGCGCCAGGAGAGACGGCGCGCCACCCGGATGAGACAGCTGAGGCGTCGGGGGGAGCTGTGGATACGGCGATGAATTTACAGGATGTACTACGCGAGGTGTGCCAAGGGTTTGCGACAATCGCGGACAAAGTGGACAGGATCTCGTCACGTATGGATGCGGTGGTGCACAAGCTGGACGCGCATGAGGAGCGCTTGAAAGAGGTGGAACAGCGCATATCTGACTCCGAGGATACGGAGACACAACACTCGTCGCAGTTATCCAGAATGGACAATCTCCTACGTGTCATCGCAGCTAAAAATGAGGATTTAGAAGCGAGAAGCAGATGGAACAACGTACGCATCGTAGGTATTCCAGAAACGACAAATGTGGGCAAAATGGAGGAGTACGTCGAGAAGATGCTGGTGGCGGCGATTGGCTCAGACGGTTTCTCTACACACTTTATAGTGGAGCGGGCGCATCGGGCCCTGGGCCCCAGACCGTAGCCGGGAGCGACGCCTAGGCCGATTATAGCCCAGATGCTAAATTACCGCGATCGTGACGCGGCCTTAAGAGCGGCAAGAAGTTCGAGGTCGTTGTCGTATGAGGGTAATTCCTTCACGCTGTATCCGGACTTCACTCCACTGGTCCAAGAGGAACGTAGGAAATTCCTTGCAGTCAAGACAAAATTGCGAAACCTGCAAATAGACTACGCATTGCTCTACCCGGCGCGGCTGCGGGTCACGTACCAAGGGAGACAGAAATTCTTCACAAATCCACAGCAGGTGGAGGATTTTCTCAAGCAGCATAAACGGACTCGGAGGTTGGGGGCTGGAGCGGAGGATGAAATGGCCCCTAGTCAAGAGATGCTGGAAGATGGTGAACCGTGAGTGGACAGTACTGTATCTGCCTACAGACTTACTGCTGAGCGTAGAGCGTTGCCCAAGAGCTCAGATTGGGATTTATTGTTGAAGGACAGTGTAAGGGTCTTTGTATTGGTATGTTTGATGTGGGGGATGAGGGGGTATTATGATAGACGGTTGATACCGGGGTCCCTATGGTATCGGGTCCATCTCCGTCTGCGATGCAGGAACTTATTGATATAACAGGTTTATTGATATCATTAGCCGCTGATGGTATGCCCCAGATGCCTCTGATTATAGCGCCGGACGCCCCTCCTGGTTGCCGGGCTGGGCTGCACTTTATGTGGTTCGGGCGGGCTGTCATGGGGGGGTATTAGTGGTGCCACCTAGATAAGTTTCCCGATGGAAATTACCCTAGCATACGGTTTTGGAGTTGTGGGGTGTCTTAGCCGGGGTGTGTGTGGGAGGGATTGGGAGGGTACGTTGCTGGCAGGTTGGGGATTGCTTCAGTGGGAGGGGGGTACAAGGGTTGTAGTACTTGTTTATCTGATTGGAGTTCGCAAAATGAGATGAGTGTAACGACGTGGTACGGTGGTGGTTGGCTACGGTATAGGAAAAGGCTAGGAATGCACAGCGCTGACACTGCGGGGGTTCCTGTGGTCGCATTGGCTGGATGTCACAGGGGTTATGTGCGGTTTGGCTGTTCCCTTGGGCGGGAGATGTGGTTGAGGCAGGGTGGCGATCTGGATTATGTGTGGTTGACTGAAGATGACTGAACAAGATCGTAATTCCAGACTAACGGTCCTGTCCTGGAACGTCCGTGGGTTGAATGATGCGAGGAAGTGTCGGAGGGTGGTGGCCTATTTGGAACAGCATCAGGCGCAGGTCGCTCTGCTGCAGGAAACGCATCTTAGTCCCCGGGATACTTATACATTTGCGAGTAGATGGGCGGCCGTGCGTAGTTTCTCCTCATATTCAGGGTACGCCAGAGGTACGGCGATTTTGATTAAAAAAACGGTGCCGTTTGTGCGGTTTGGTGAACGTACGGATGATGAGGGTAGATTTGTATTGTTATGGGGTAGACTGGGTACTGACATGGTCACGATTGTAAACTGTTATGGGCCAAATGTGGACTCGCCTGCGTTTTACACCAAGTTGTGGGGTGAGATACTGAATACGGGATGCATATCATATGGGGTGGAGATTTTAATATTACATTGACACCTGGACTAGATAGATCGGATGGTAGCCCCCAATATAACAAAAGTGCGAGAGATGTGGTGGCGGGCATAATACAGGAAGGCGACCTTATAGATAGTTGGAGGTTCGTGCATGCTGGGGTCCGTGAGGGGACACATTACACAGCGTATGCCAACACTTGGGCTAGGCTTGACTATTGCTTACTGTCCCGTGGATTAGCGGTGGATTTAGGCAGAGTGACGCACTTGCCGCGGTCCTATTCGGACCATTGTCCGGTGCTGGCTCAGGTAGCTATCCCGGGGTACGGTAGGGCAACAGCACCGTGGCGTTTGCAACCCACGGCACTATTGGATCCCCTATTCCAGACAGAATTGGGGGAGGAGATAGCGGATTTTTTTTACGCGCAACAAAGGGTCGGTAGAAAGTGTTGAGACCATCTGGGAGGCGTTTAAGGTAACGGTGAGGGGTTATTACATCTCCAAAAGCTTTGGGGTATTAAGGGCCATACGCGGCACGCTCGCCAAGCTGGAGTCCGAACTTAAGGAGCTGGAGACTGGCATGGCCCGAGAGTCGATGGGCCCTCTCCACAAGGAGTTTAGGGAAAAGCTGTCACAATACGAGCGAGAGGCGGACAGAGAGGCCAACTTCAGGGGGAAATATTGGCAGGCCCGTCGATATTGTGAGGGGGAGAGACCTGGTCGGGCATTGGCGGGAATCACTAGGCGTTCACGGAGCACTTCGCACATATTAGAGATACGTGCATCGAGCGGAGTTATACATCAAGACACAAAGGGGATTTTAAGGCAATTCACCGAGCATTATGAGGGGTTATATGCCGCCCGTGACGGTGTTGATGTCCAGTTTGGGGACTTCCTAGACGATGTAGCATTATGTTGGTTGAGTGATGAACACAGGCAATTCCTGGGAGCCCCATTTGAGCTGGCTGAGATACGGGAAGCGATTATGTCTCCGAGTAATGGTAAGGCGCCTGGTCTGGATGGTTTACCTGCGGAATTTTACAAAAGCTATATTGATATAATGGCCCCTGTGCTTCGTGAAGTCTATGAGGACTCCCTGGAGACAGGAGTGTTGCCGGGAACGATGAGAGAGGTGGTGATAACCTCCCTGCTGAAACCAGATAAGGACGCGGTGGATTGCGACTCCTATAGACCACTATCCTTGATAAATTGTGATGCCAAGATTTTGGCGAAGGTGTTGGCCACGCGACTCTCATTGTTAATGACTAAAATTGCCCTTCCTGATCAGGCAGGGTTCGTCCCGGGTAGATCCACCGCAAGTAACTTGCAAACGCTTTTTTCCTTGATTCAAACAATAGCGCCGGAACTGCCTGTCGCGGCTATATTCCTGGACGCCACCAAGGCGTTCGACTCAGTTGAGTGGAATTATTTGTTTGCTATTCTGTACAGGATGGGTTTTCCCAAAATCTTTGTCGCTTGGATAAAACTGCTCTATACTGACCCTACGGCCAGGGTGTTGATCAATGGGGAGCTGTCTGATCCGATTCAATTGAATAGGGGAACCAGACAAGGGTGCCCGCTGTCCCCGCTGCTGTTCGCCATAGCAATTGAACCTCTGGCATGTCGTATCCGACAACTGCACAAGCAAAGTGCCTTCAAATGTTTTCAAAGGCAGATAGATGTGTCCTTAAATGCTGATGACTTAACGCTCTATGTGGTGGACCCGCAGAATAACCTGAATCCGCTGCTCCGCGAATTTGTGGTGTTTGGGAGATTGTCTGGAATTCACATTAACTGGAAGAAATCGCAATTTTTCCCTATGACGACCGCGGTAGGGAGATATGCACTGGATTTCCGCTTGAGTGGTGTGAGTCGGATCTCCGATACTTAGGGGTTCGAATTTCGAAAAGCCGGGAAGAGACTTTACGTCTGAATTATGGCACAGCCATAAGTAAGTTGGCGGAGGATGTTACGCGCTGGATATCATTGCCGTTGACTATGGCTGATAGGGCCTCATTGATTAAAATGGTGGTGTTGCCTCGCTTCTTATATTTTTTTCCAGAACATACCATACTACCCAGGTGCGTTTTTTTTCCGGACATTGCGCTCTGAGTTATTGCGACTGTTTTGGGCTGGCAAACAGCCCAGACTGGCTTGGTCGACTATCACCCAGCCGTACAGTAAGGGGGGATTTGACGTTCCCGACTTCCATGCGTATTACATGAGCGCGCAGGCACACTTTGCTTATCATTGGTTTACCCCTACGCCCTGCATGCCGCAGCTGGCGGTAGAGGACTGGATAGCTCGGCCTCTGCCACTGCAGGGTATCATACATGGTCCCGTCACTGCGATTGAAACGCCGTTCACCACCGTGACGTGCACGATTGATGCCTGGCAGCGAATACTGCGCAGGATGACATATAGTCTGCTATATGCTCCGACGTTGCCGCTGGTTTATCATCCGAGCCTCTCTCTGTTGCAGGAAGGAGGGTTCCGCGGGTTATGTGCTAAGATAAAGATCCGACAATGGGGAGATCTCATCGTGAATGGTCAGTTCAAGACGAAAGAGCAATTTTTCGAGGGATATCAGCCTAATCCGCTGGAGGTCTTTTACTATCTCCGGTTGCGGCAAGAGATGAGACTGGTGATACCGCATTATCCGGAGGAACCTGAGATGGTGAATCCGTTGCAGGTTCTGCTTGCTTCTACGGATGGTAGGCATTTGGTCTCTCAGCTATACCGCAGTATTCGAGAGTGTGTTGGGAATGCAGGCTGTAAAGCGCTTCGATGTTGGATGGTTGAGTTGGGTAGGGACATCACGGAGGCACAGTGGGCGTATTGTTGTGAGCTCACTTCCCAGATCTCCTCCAGCTGCAGATTGCGTATGATCCATTATAAGTTTCTGCAGCGTTGGTACTACACTCCTGTTAGGAAGCTTCGATTTCGGTTGTCGGATACTGACCGATGTGAAAGGTGCCACTCGGAGGGGGCTGATTTTCTACATCTGGCTTGGATGTGTCCAGGGGTGGCTGCCTACTGGTTGCAAGTCCATACTGCGCTTACGGCTATGGTGGGGGCTGTGGTTGAACTGGACCCGCTCGTGATGCTGCTGGGCCATACAGCGTCGGTACCTAAGGAGCACCGTAAATTTGTTAGCATTGTACTGTTGCTTGCGAAACGGCGTGTTGCATGTATGTGGGGTAGGGGGTCGAGCACCAAAATTCAAGGAGTGGTTGGAGGATGTTCTGTACTGCCAGGACCAGAACGCGATCTATGCCGAAACGCAACCATTGAAGAGCAGGGCTAAAGACATATGGGATCCGTTTAGAGCATATCTGTCGGCGCAGACTAGCTCCGCTGAAGGGGAAAGTCAGGTACCGGAGAGCGCAGTGCTGACTGGTATGGCATCCGACTAGCAGGTGCTCATTGCGGCTTGGCCTTGGTGGAGAAGAGACGAGTGGGGACATATGTCGCAGGGTGCTATGTTCGCTTGCCCAGAGTGATCGGGACTCGTGTGACCTCTAGTGGGCTGCTGTGCTTGGGGTTTTTTTTTTGTTTTTTTTTTGCCCTATGTTTGGTGATAGCTGATGGCACATGGTCCGAATGGGCCTAATGGACACACCCTCATCCCGTGGCCCGGGACTGCTATGTAATACCCATCACTGACACTCAGAAAGGTATATATAAAAACGTGCCGCCGGACCCCCGGGTTGTCGGCAGATTGGCTGTGTACAAGGGGGTTGAAATCTCGATATAATGTCTACTCTAGCCGGCCCGTGAGGTTGTAGGCGAGAGGATGTATGGTTGTGGAATGTTGAAATAAAGGTTTTTGAACTTTAAAAAAAAAAAAAAGAAAAAAAAAGTTTTACTTTACCTCATTGTTCCTGGAAAATGTATATGTGGAAAACGGTTGGCCGCAGGGCACCCGACGATGTGCATAAGATGCTTGTTTCTCAATGCTGTATTGTTTGTTCAAAAAACAAAAACAGAACAAGTGCTTCTGGGAGGCGCCCCAATAGGTAAGCCACGCCATATACCTCAAACAGCCTAGCTACAATCAAGTCTGCAGATTTATGATAAAATTCTGCAGGCAAGCAGTCACCTACAGGCGTTTTCACCGACTTTTGACTTTTCAAGAGTCAGGTCAGCCTTGACTATATTCCTATCTTTCGGTCTCACAACAGGGCAGTTCTAGTTCCGCTACGAGGTCTGTCCCTGGGGTCTGGCGTTGTTGTTCCCGGCGCATATAAGTCAGTGCAATTAAGTCGTATCAGCTCATTTATAGCTGCCTATGATGTAAGTAATGTGCCCTCTAGGTCCTGCAACGCCAAGATGGGATCTTGGGAGTCCTGCTGCCTCACCAATCTGGCCGAGAGAGCCCCCGTTTTGCCCCCTTCTGCACGTAGTCACGGTCTGTGGGCCGTGTAAGTGTATTTTTCCAGTCTACGCCTGTCATCGAGTACGGCACTACGCAAGCTGCGCCACTCTTCTAATTTGGAAGGTTGAGTCAGGAGCATCCTTTCTATTTCCAATAATTTGGATTTGTTACGTTCCATGTCACCTATCAAATATTTCCGCACCCCGTATGATGTGTTCATACACACTCCTTGAAGTACCACCTTCATCGCTTCCCAGTCATGAGTCCTAGTCATAGAACTTTCCCAATTTTCGTGGAAATAATGTCCTAGTGTCTTTTGGACCAAGGCCAAAAATGGAAGGTCCACCAGGGCCTCCGCACATAGGCGCCATTGTGGTATCGCTGGGTGCGGTCGTTCCCGCGTCAGGGAGAGAAAGGGGGGGGGGGGGGAGTGGTCAGAAAGATACCTCACCAGGTATGTCACCTCATAAGTCAGAGTTGCGAGGCCTGGAGTCGAGAGATTGTAATCTAGTCTGTGGGGCTCGCGGTCCAGCGATGGGTCTAGTACACAATTACAGTTGCCTGCGAGCAATATGGCATTGGTTAGGATTGGACTCGCTGCTGTCACCACCTCAGTAAAGAACTGTGGGTGATCTGCGTTCGAAGCATATACTGAAATTATACAGAGATATCGCCCATCTAGTGCTCCAGACAGGATTACAAAACTGCCATCAGTGTCCACTACATGGCCCCTATGCTGAAACGGCCCCCCAGGGGCCATCCAGATTAAGGTACCCCATGCGAACCCCGAATACGATGTTGCATACAGACGACACCTCCATCGCTTACGCAACGCCCGGAGACAGTCGCACGAGACATGTGTCTCCTGTAGAAAGGCGACCGCGATATGGTATCTCTTAAGGTATACATGCACTCTCTGCCGTTACCTGGGCTATGCTAATCCCCTGACATTCCACATCAGGAATTTGAATGTCTTATCTACCATTCTAATTTATCTGTAGGAGCTGGTCCAAGCTTGGACAAAGCTACAGTTAGCGCCTCGTCACACCCTCATCCACCTGAAACACCCCCCACCCCACTCTATTGAAACAAGAAAACAACTTCCCATACCCACAACTCTCCCCCCCAACCCCTGCGCAGTACCACCAACCTGTCCCGCCTCACAACAAGCGACACTAAAAACTGCTAGTCCTGCCCCATACCCAACTCTGTACTCATGAGTACATGAAACCAAAAACGTGAGATAACTGTTGTGCAAAGCTAGGTGTCAGTGCACCACGACCGGCACCAGAGGAAGGAAGGACTAGAAGAAAACCCTCCTGCTATCCTGCCAAACCATACAACCCCTGGTCCCTACATGTGAAGACTGTGCACCTCAATACAGTGCTATCTAGAAGAAATTCTAGCCCAGGACCCTCCACTTCCTAAAAGGTACATATAGACTTTAAATTAGAAGGATGTGGGTGCCTAGATCCAGACATCACCTCCCACCCCGATTTCACAACAGCAGAGCCATACTAACGATTTATACTAGTCTAGAATGTAGTAAAGAAAGATTCATTTGTAAGGGCCTCGTAGGAGTTCCCATCTGTGCCACCACCCATCGCAGCCTCTGGTCTGTAGAAATTAGTTTCGTTTGTCAAAAGAAAATCATGAATGGCCGTCGTCTGTGATGTCAGTGTAGTACTCAGGGCCACACCATCTGTCTAAGTTTTGAAGTTGCCAGCTGGGCATTTATTTCACGCAGCGTTCCATCAGAGAAACCCTCTATGTGTACCTGTCCAGTTTGGGAGCCTGGTTGTACAGTTTTTGGAGCCTACCGGAACGATCCGCATCGAGCCGCTAAGGTATGTAGTCTTAGTTGCCCCCCCCCCCACCCCCCACCCCCACCCCCCCCAAGGACAAGGAAGGAGGCCCTGGAAGCGTGTCCGCCCAGTCTGATGCTTCATCCGCCATACAAAAGAAATGCACCTTTTCCTGAAGGGCCCCATATCACATAATGTTTGTGGGGCACCCCCAGGCTGCATACACCAGCTCCTCCGTTTTGGAACACCAGTCCATCACCCACTGCCAAGCCAACAGGCCTGAGGCGGCAGTGGAATTCCAGTTCCGGGTGATGACCCTTTTCCCAAGTAATGAACCCACCCCCAAAAGACATCTATCAGAGCACCTCCCCACCCCCCCCCCGAGGTTTTCTAGCAGGCCCAGTAGTCTGATCCTTGGCGAACAGTCAATGGGCCTTCCCAGCACCCATGACAAGACCACCAGGAGTCGGGACCATTCTTGGTATACAATAGGGACGACTAAATCACATGGAAGACGTCTGCTTCTTCTGTCACACAGCTAAGACATTAGTGTTGTGGGGGCCGCCTGCGCTGGTGTGGACCCCCGATGCTTGCGCCGCCGCTGCAATAAGGGACACCACACTGTGTACGGGTGTCGGCGCGTGACTGACTGCTCAGGCCGCGCCCCTTTATTTTTATAACCAGGCGTACGCCACGTTCGTGGCGTACGCGTTGCGTAATGACACTGCGCGCTCTAGCGTTAAACGCTAGAGCGCTAATTGTAACATCCCTCCCCAACTTGGACAACAAAATAAACTAAAGTCCATAATAGTCACTCACTTGCGTGGCAGGCAAAGTCTTTAAGGCGGCTGCTGGGCGTGGGATTCGCTCTCAGACCATACCTGGCAGTGGCACGAGTGCCGGAGCTGGGTGGGTGGTTATTCGGGGCTTCACCTTCCGTGGGGGAATGATGGCTCTGCTCTGGGGCGCTGCAGGCCCCACTGGACGTCAGTCCTGGTCCCAACTCTGGGGTTGAGATCTCTTCCTCCCCTCCGTCCAGTCCCCTCTGGTCGCGGTCGGTGGCCTCCAGAATGCGTTTGAACCACGAGATGTTCCTGGTGGTCGACTCCACCCCTCTTTCTGCTGTGACCATTGTACCCCGCCTCTGTGCCACAGTCCAACTGCCTGGTTCATACCGGGGTCTGAATTTTCCTCCTGGCCTTCTGTCCTTCACGAGGACGTTGTCCCCTGGTCTGATGTCGCGGTCTTGACTGCCTCTGGCTCGGCTTACTTGTCGGTTGCGGTGTGCTCGTCTTTGGAAAACCTCCTCCGCTTCGAACGGTGGGGGCGCCCACCCTGGGACTGTGGGTAGCCCATCGCGGCGGGGCCCATTGAGCATGAGAGACCACGGGGCTTGTTTGGTGGAGCAGTGGGGCGTGCTCCGATATTCTCCCAGGAATCGCTGGATTTCCCTCTCGGGGTCTAGTTGCTCTACTCCGGCTATTCGAATTACTTTATTCAGGGTCCTCATGAAACGCTCTACTTCTCCGTTGGCCTGTGGCCACTGAGGAGTGATTCGCCGATGGTGTACTCCCTGACGCTGAAGGAACTCCCGGAACTCCTGACCATGGAAGGGTGGCCCATTGTCACTCTTCACCTCCGAGGGGCGCCCGAACATGGCAAATATTTTCTCCAGCGCTGGTCCCACGAACATGAAGGCTGTAGACGGTAGAACTTCCACTATGGGATACTTCGAGAAGTTGTCCATGACCACCAGCGACACTTTTCCGTTTGGGAGGCTCCCGAAGTCTATACTAATCTTGTCCCACGGGTATCTTCCTGGTTCTTCTGTCACGATGGGGGCCGGAGGTTCCGGGCCGCTCGTCACCTGGCACGCGGCACAGCTTCTTACCACCTCATCCACCATGCCATCTAGCCCCGGGAACCATATCTTCGCCCTCATCCGGGTCTTCATCTTCTCCGTCCCTTGATGGCCCTCGTGAGCAATTGTCGTGGCCTGACGGCGTAGTGCGGTGGGCATGACGATCCTAGACCCTCGCAGGACGACACCATCACGGGTCATGCTTAGTTCATTCCGCACTCGCCACATCTGCTGCAAGTCCTTCTTGTCCTCGTCCGCCCACGAGTTGGCGGTGTGCAGGAAATCAACCCAGGACCCTTTTTGAAGAGCTCCCCGTGTCCTTGCCAGCACGGCGTCGTGCTCCCCAGCACGTATGATCTCTTGGATTGTCAGTATCCGCGGGCAAGTTAGAGCAGCTAAGAGGTCGATGTGTGCCTCGGTCTCCTCTTCTTCTTCCTTCCCGCCCGAGGATGTCACCCCCTTTTCCGGGTGTCGTGACAGAAAGTCCGCCGGGTTCTTCGCACCTGGCCGGTATGTCACCTCCATCTGGTATTGCTGTAGACCGATGGCCCACCTCTCGATCCTCGGGGGGGGGGGTGGGGTGCTGTCCCTTTGAACAGGGGCACCAAAGGCTGGTGGTCTGTCACCACAGTGAACGGGTGTCCGCAGACATATAGGTGGAAATGCCGGCAACCCCATCGGATAGCTAGCGCTTCGCGTTCAATCTGAGAATACCGCTGTTCAGTCGGGGTGAGCGCCTTGCTGGCGTATGCCAGGGTGGCCCATGTTCCTGGTTCTTGCGTAGGGACTGCGCCCAGTCCCACCGGGCTGGCGTCGACAAGCAGTTCTGTCTTCCTGGTCGGATCAAAGTACACCAGGGTGGCCTGGTCCAGGAGCGTGGTCTTGATCGCATGGAAGGCGTCTTCTTCCTCTTGCCCCCAGCGCCATAGGGCATCTGCTTTCGTGAGGCGTCGGAGAGGTTCCGCCGTGGTGGCCAGGTTTGGGATGAACCGCCCACAGTACGTGGCCATCCCGAGAAAACTGCGGACTTCCGACGCAGAAGTTGGTGGTGGGGCGTTCTTGATGGCCTGGGATTTTCTTGGATCTACTTGAATGCCATGGTTGGTAAACGTGTATCCGAAAAACTCGATGCTTTGTTGAAAGAACTGGCACTTCTCCTTGTGCAACGTGACTCCAAACTCTCTCAGCCTCATCAGTGTGGACCGGACTCGTCGGTAGTGTTCATCCACTGTTGTGGCGTGTATCAGTATGTCATCACTGACGTTTAGCACTCCCGGTAGCCCCTGCAAGATGTCTCTAATAGTGTTCTGAAATATTTCGGCCGCTGAAGAGATGCCAAAGTTGAGGCGTCGGTACCTGCGTAGCCCCAGGTGCGTGCTGAATGTAGTGATATACCTGCTCTCTTCGGCCAGCGTTAGTTGGTGGTACCCCGCGTTGAGGTCCAGTTTGGAGAACCACCGTGCTCCGTTAAGGTCTGCGATTATGTCATCCATCGTGGGTGTGATGTGCCTCTCCCTTTTGATGGCCTTGTTGGGCAGCCTCATGTCGATGCACACTCGAATCTTGCCTGGTTGCCGGGGCTTTTCCGCTATCACCATGGGTGATACCCAGGGGGTGGGTCCGGTTACTGTCTCTATGACACCTTGCTCTTCCAACCTCCTCAGCTCCTCCTCTACCAGCGGGCGTAGGTGGAAGGGAATCCTCCTGTGTTTTAGCGCTGTGGGTGTGACCGACCGGTCAATGTGGAGCTTGACTGGTGGTCGTCGGATGTTCCCCAGACCAGTGAACAGCTCCGGAAACTGGTCCAGCAGGGTAGTCGTCTGGGATTCTTGCACCTTCCGGAGGAATGCGATCAACCCTAGGTCTTCGGCTGCGTGCCCGCTGAGGAGGGTGTCGGCCTCTTGATTGATCACATGTATGTCAATCGTTATCTCTGCGTCATCTGACTTCACCGGCACCGTCATCTTTCCTGCCAACGGCAGGGGTGTGTCACTCCCGTAGGCATAAATCTGGGCTTTTGACCGTCGGAGTTCCGGCTTGGGTCGGAGGCGATTGTATTGTTGCACTCCCATCACGGTGACTGACGCCCCTGTGTCGATCACTGCGTTTATCCGGGACCCGGCGACTAGGATGTCGCACCTCGGTTGTGGTCTCCTCGAACTCTTGAGGGCTCTGGTGAATGAAATCAGGTATGTCTCCCCTTCGTCATCATCGGACTCCGTTGCATTTTCCTGCAGGGCCTGTGCTTGCTTGCCCCTTGGGTTGGTGGGAGAGGACAACGACAGCTGGGATAGTTGTCTCACCATGGCCTTCTCCGGCCTCTTTCCTCTCCGGTCTCGTTGCGTGGCTCGTTTGCGACAAACAGACGCAAAGTGGTTCATCACGCCGCAGTTGTCACACGCCTTTCCTTTCGCGGGGCACGTCCTGCCTCCGTGTTCATCATACCCGCAGTACCCGCACGGGGCTGCAGGCTTCTTTGCCGCCGGCCGGCGGGAAGCTCCACGCGACTGTATTGCGTCGGCCCGCTCTGTTTTGACTGTTACTCCTGATCCGGCGCTTCTTGTGAGCGCCATCTCCATCTCCTCTGCGCGGGCGTCGGATAGGTCGTGGGACCGTGCCAGCACTAGAATGTCCGCCATCGGGATGTTCGGTTGGCGGAGGATGAGTGTCCGTAGCTTTTTGCTGCGTATGCCGCATATTATCTGGGCCCTGATCTCCTCTTTGGCTCTATCACCCACGAGGTGCGTGTCTGCCAGCACCCTCAGTCGAGCGTGGAATGCATCCACCGACTCCCCTTCCTTTTGTCTCGCTTGGCGCAACTTGAAGTGTTCAAAGTCCGGGTTCAACTGGGGGTCGAAATGCGCATTGAGGGCTCTCACGGCCGCGTCATAGTCGTCCGCGTTCCCTGTGTTGGGGAGGTGCTTGAATAGGAGATAGACTTCTTCCCCTGCGTAGTGGAGTAGTAGGGACCTTTTCACGGTGCCATCCGTCTCCCTGGTGCCCGCAAAATAGTTGTCGAGTCGGCCAATCCACGTCTGCCAGCGTGGGGCGGCCGTGGCAGGGTCAGCAGCTTCACTAAACGGCGGCAGAACGCCTGACGCGGGGTGCAGTGGCACTGCCTGGGCGGGGCGCTCATCATCCCCCATGGCTCCCTGGGGCACAGCACAGCAGGAGGGACGGCAGCAGGCAGAGGAGGCCGCAGTGTCAGGAGATGCCCACACTTGGTGATGACAGAGGGCGTTAGGGTTCAGCCCGGGCGCAGCAGGCAACTGGGGCAGGGGGCTTCAAGGCCCAGCCAGGACACAGCAGGGACACAGAGTCCTACAGTTCAGTGGCAGGGATGTTCATCTGCCAGGATGGGCTGTGTTTAGTGCACACGTGCACTCACCGTTGGTTGGAGGGGCCCAGCTGCACTGCTCGCGTGAGACTGAGCCTGTTCCAGTCGGCCCGTCAGGAGCACGTGCGCGCGCGCGGGACTGCCGCGGAGCGCGTCGATCAGCTGGGGCACACGTGGTTTGATCTCCGCTCTCGTCGCCAGTGTTGTGGGGGCCGCCTGCGCTGGTGTGGACCACCGATGCTTGCGCCGCCGCTGCAATAAGGGACACCACACTGTGTACGGGTGTCGGCGCGTGACTGACTGCTCAGGCCGCGCCCCTTTATTTTTATAACCAGGCGTACGCCACGTTCGTGGCGTACGCGTTGCGTAATGACACTGCGCGCTCTAGCGTTAAACGCTAGAGCGCTAATTGTAACAATTAGGACGACGGGAGTTTGCCCGCATTCCACAACATCAGTGGAGTCAGGCTAATCAATTTCAAATGGAGACTGTACTTTTCCCAACTTCTCCATGTACAGCCTGTTTAGGACAGCTTTATGGGGGAAAGTGAGCATGCTTTCTATTCTTTGCTTTATATGAGATGCCATCTTTGCGAGGGAGAATGAATGATTTTCAGTAGTCAAAAATGCTATGTCTACTAGGGCTAAAACAATGATAACACACATTTTGAAAATGTAGTCTGCAATATGGTGTGAGTTATGGCAATAATACAGAACTCTGCGTTATCATGGCTTAAGGATATGGGAGTTTTTATTTACTTTCATTTAATTTCATAACATTAGCAATATTAAACGAGGACGCAGACAAGTAGAATCGAGATACAAGATTCCATAAGGATGCAATTAGAACACAATGTACATGTGTTGCTACTTACCTTTGGATGCCTCTGCAGACATTTTGCTGCTTCTTCAAAGTATTCAAGGCAAAAATCTTTCATTGTTGGTGGCAGGTCCTCAAAGTTAAAGTACGGCAGCGCAAGGGATGCAAAGCCCCTACTAGCGAGCAGACTAGATCGGTACTCCCGAAAACCTCCTTCATCGCCAAACATATCAATCACGCCAGGAAAGGGTCCATCACCTGCAAAGCCAGACCATGTAAAGTTAGATAATGTGTTAGCAGAAGGTTTGCTCCTATTGAAAAAGTAGAAATTAAAGTTTCCAATGAGCTGAAGTTAAGAGTGAAGGCAAAAAGTCTTGGGAACATGGCTTGATGCTAAGACACAACACGTTCTATTTTGTAGAGCGCAATCACCCATATTAAAACCCTCTCTTTATGTACTCAAGATTCTATGGAAGACATCATATGACACTCAAGAAGCAGTATGTTAAAAATCATAATACATTCGAACAAAAGCGGTCATCGAAAAAAGTCATTTCCATCTAAGAAAAAAAGTTGAATAATCTCAGCACGGTTCAGTTTGAAATTAAAGTAATGTCTTGAGTAGGAGGATGACGTTGCATTTTCGCATCCATAATAATTGTCTACAAAGAGTTGCAGAATATTGTTAAGAAACCATTTCTTTATACTGAATGTATGACATATTTGCATGTAGACAGTGCCAAACAGGCCATGCAGAACATAGAGTGCAGTGCTATATGTATCATTGTACCATCTAGGCACCCATTGGTGTGCTGTTTGGGAGCTTTATTCTGGCAAGACAGGAGGGGACAGGCAAAGAAAGGAGTATGGGGCAAGCAACAATGGGGAGAGGAGCGGACTGGACAAGTATAAATTGCAGAAAGAGGGAGGTGCAGCAAGCAACAATGCAGGGGGCAATGGGGTGGAAGGGGGTGCAAGAAAAAAGAAAAGAAAGTACCTTCATATGCGGTGAGCAGTGAAAGGACACTGGGCTAGGGAAGAAGTACTTGGGCCATGCTCCACGGTAGCGATAAACAGACGAAGAGGAAGTGAAGCTGGCACTTTACGACCAAAGAGAAGGACAGTAAAGAGAGTGACGAGGAAGACAACCAATGGTAAGCAATGAACAGGCTCTATCTCAGGCAAGACATAAACTATAGGGTGTGGGGGAAGTGGGAAGGGAGGGGGCAAACTGTCAAAGAGGCGAAGGTGCCCCGCAAAATACTGAAGGGAATAAAACAACCAACAGTGCCTACAAAACATTTGTGTCCTGCCGCAGGAGAAACAGCCTTTCCATCGCAGTCTTTAACAAGCAGGACCTTTACCATGCAGATAAGTGTTTATACTTTTACCACAAAGTACTTTTCCACACAAGTATTTTTTTTTTAATAACATACTTTTAATGTTATATAAAAAAAGTTATTTTACGTTTTTTCGGATGGGAAGAGGTAAAGGGTGGTGAGGGTGACTTTATGGTTATACCGGGTTAGTAGAGGTATAGGGAGGTGAGGGTGACTTGACGGTTAAGGGGTGGGTAGAGGGATGTGAAGGTGACTTGAGGGTGATGGGGTAGATAGAGGTAAAGGAAACTGAAGGTGACAGGAGGGCTCGGAGGTGGGTAGAGGTAAAGGGAGGTGAGGGTGGCTTGTGGGCTCAGGGGTAGGTAGAGGAAAGGAGAGATAAGAGTAACTTGAGGGCTCAGGAGTGGTTAGAGGTAATGGGAGGTGAGAGTGACTTGAGGGTCGAGTGCTGGTAAAGTTAAAGGGAGTTGAGGGTGACTTTAGGATTTGGGGTAAAAGGAGGGGCGGATGACTTGAGGGTCGCGTGCTGGTAGAGTTAGAGGGAGGTGAGGGTGGTTTGAGGATTCATTGGTCAGTAGAAGTAAAAAAGAGGTGAGGGTGACTTGAGGGTTCAGGGGTGGGTACAGGTAAAGGAAGGTGAGTGACGAACGCTCAGATGGGTAGAGGTAAAGGAAGGTGAAGGTGACTTGAGGACTCAGGGTCAGTAGAGGTAAAAGGAGGTGAGGGTGACTTGAGGGTTCAGGTGTGGGTAGAGTTAAAGATGGGTGAGGGTAACTTGAGGATTCCGGGGTGGGTAGAGGTGAAGGGTGGTGAGGGTGACTTGAGGACTCAGGGGTCAGTAGAGGTAAAAGGAGGTGAGGGCGAGGGCGCATCACCCGCTATAAACAAAGGGTGGAGGTTCGGGTGGGCTCGCACGGCGGTGTTAGAATTAATTGTTTTGTAACTTACCATTTGCTGCAGGCTGCTTCCAGCGTTACATTCGCCTCCTCTTCTTTTCCTGGGTCCCAGCAGCCCCTAGGACCCAGACTCCCATCCAATCCCCGTGCTGCAAAGCAGCCCAAGAATTGGTCTGAGCAGGCAGGAAAGACTCCCTTCTCAAACCAAGGAGCCTGTGGGGTTTCTCCGGCCCAGCTGCTCAATGCAGCTGGGCTGGAGAAAACCTAAGGGCATGTGTGTTTTGGTCAGCCTGAGACAGCCAGCCAAAACACATATACGCACTTAGGGAGTGAAGTGCACATAGCCCACCTCCTCCGCCCTCCCATGCCTAGGCCCCGCCCCTCCCAACACCACTGGCTAGGAGCCAGCAAATGCAAAATATAAAACGATGCAAGAACATCGTTTTATTTGACAATTTTTGGGTCTGAGCCAGGCAGTGGAGCGACACTTCTCCGCCATTGCGGAGGAGCCGCCACAGCTCCAGTGACACAAATAGTCATGTAATAATCTTTGCTTTCTATTACTAGTGTTTCATAAATCACTTCTGGGGGTTGTAAGCGCTGTTAATAACGGATGTCATTGATACTCAATTTAATGGTAATCAATTCACTCATCTAGGGGGGGGAGGGAAAGCTGTGTGTTCCTTTCATCAAATCTAGGAATACCAGAGGCAAAGAAAATACCTGGATTTAATGGATTGGTCACACCACACACGTGACACGAGATCCCCGAAGGGAATCATTTTAGAGACACAAAATGCAATCACTGTTACCACCTTTCAGACCGTGCTTCAGTTACCTGGAGGCAGAAACAGGCTTCCTCTCACAGCACCCTCTCTCAGTCTAATCCTCTGTACTCCTGGGGCTGCAAACCACCTCTCCGTCTTCACCTTTGCTATTACCTGCCCTGGGAGCTGCTTGGGCTGAGAGTGGCCCTGGTGGGCTAGTAATTCCAGGATCATAGGGGTCTTCATCACATCTCTTTTTTCCAGCCTTTCATACGGGTGTTCCAGCGCTGCTGGGGACAGGCTCCAGAGCAGTCCCATGGGTTCCACTCCTGTGTAATGTCCTCCCGAGGAGGGGTCTCTGGCCAGGTCAACATTTCCCTGCTCATCAGCCTGGTAGTGGGCACACGAGTCGAACAGGACCTCCTCCTCACTCTCTACCAGAGCCCTAAGGGTCACCTTCTGTTGGGGACTAAGCCCCTGCACTTTGGTCCCTAGGGGCTCATCTGCGAGACATGGTTTGGGGCAATGCACAGTGATGCTCGCCACGGACCTCAGGGAACCCAGGCCCAGAGTCCTGGAGCAGAGGTCCCAGCCTCGGACAGCAGCCACGCGCAGCATAGTTCAGCGAGACCCCCTAACTCGGTGTCCCCTTTTGCTCAAGCAACGGAAACACTACTTTGGACTTTTGCCCGTCCATTATAAACACAGAAAAAGGACTAACTGTCAAATCCATATGAGCACAGGGCATGGAAATGGAAGAAGTACATCAAACACTCTTTGAAAAGCCAAGAACATCGGACGGGACATTACGGATCAGACCTGAAACTCCACGTTCAGTTACGGACAGAAATACTCGAATACGTGACATTCTTTAAATAAGGGTATATAGTTGTAAAACTCTAATATAAACGTTACTTAAACCCGGGAAGTGGATTTAAATATCGGTCTTTTGTAATAGGTCAGATATCGGCGGTGCGTCAAGGCCACCATATAAACGTGTTAATTGCAGCTGAGAGCATTCAGGGAATAGACGACAGATGAGCGGTATTATGCTGCTATTTTGCAAGGATAACGTGTTATTGCCGTAATAACAAATTGGACTGAAGTGTGGGACCCAAGGCTCGGGGTTTGGCTCTCGAGCACGTGCACGACCCGAGCTCTCGAAATGTTTCCATGTAAATTATGCGGCAAAGCTCACGTAAAATAAGACACGGCCTCTTCAAAAGTCTAAAAAGTTTATTTATTTAACACGTGGACGCTTTGTCAATAATACGCTATAACGCTACGTTATCGTCCACTGAGACGTACATATTAAAAGTGATATTTTTTAATCATAAACTTAGAACGGTTCCTGCCCCCCGCCCTGGCGACCATGCCATTAGTGAATTAAGAGGCAAGTCAGTTGTGTACGCGTAAGTATGTGGCTTGGAACGAAGGATTCTTATAAATAGAGCAACATTATAGCAGGCAGGCAACTAGAGCCAAATTTCGGGGGGGGGCTGAAAAAGATTTCGGGGGGGGGGCTAAGTCTTCCAGCCATAGGCAGAGTGGCTGTAAGAAGGGGTGAAAACACAACAAAAGCCTCATTAACGAGTAAATGGTATTTTAAAGACCCGTGAAGTACTCTGGTGCGGCTGCAATTAGACGGACGCCAGCCCGCGAGGCTGTCTCGGCCGGGCTGACAAACATGACGGGGGGGGGGGGCTGAAGCCCGGTGAGCCCAATGGGTGTTGCGCGCCTGCATTATAGTATACTAAATTAAAAACAATACTTTTTTGTACAGTCAGCTGAGCTCGAATTCCAAACTCATATATTTGAAGGTGTTTTCATATTCCACAATGAAGCAAAGGAACATTGAAAAACATAAAATATTTTCCCAAGATCACACGATTTGATTAAGATGGGAAACCGGAATTAATCAACATGCTTTCAAAACTTCTACAAACAGCCACTAAATGGATGTTTAATTTAATTGCAAGATCGGAGGTTCCTATTGTGCCTTCTCCTATCTTGCATTTCTTGATAGCAGAAGTCAAGAACAACTGAAACAAGCATTGGTAAATGCATTTGGTTTCACCTATTTGATTGATAATAAGCTGTTTTTCATTGTAAGTTGTAGCTTGCGAGTAGTTGTACAATATAAGTTACAGAAAGTCTGTTAAAGTGTTATAACTTGTTTATGTACAAAAAGGCACTATATTGTGCTGTTACTAATGGTATAGTGCGGGTAAGTAATAGCAAAATTTTGAAAAATTAAATGAAAAAGGGAAATAATAGAATTAATTGATATAATAGCAATATTATGTGTTTAGAGGAGTTCTGACACCTTCTGGGCCCGGTGCCACTGGACCTGTTGCAGCTTTCAAATCATGCCCGTAGTGCAAGATAATTGCATTTGTTACTGCCTGCTTAGTAGTAAAATATAGCAATATTAGGTGTTTAGAGGGGTTATGACAACTTATGGCCCCGGTGCCATTGCACCTGCTGCACCATTTCAATCAAGCCCCTTTAATATGCAAGGTACCTGCATTTGTGGTAGCCTCTTTTGTAGTAAATATAGCAATATTATGTGTTTAGAGGTGTTCTGACAACTTCTGGGCCCAGTGCTACTACACCTGCTGCACCATTCAAATCATGACCTTATTGTCTGCAAGGTAACTGCACTTGTGGCTGCCTGTTTAGTAGTAAAATATAGCATAGCTCTTGTGTATTAACTTTATTTTGAACGTGCAATGTTTATTGCAAAATTAAGAATTTGATCATAATGATCAAATAGATTACGTTGAAAAAATCAATCCGATAATACCTACAATGTGCAAAGAAAGGTACAGAGGCATAAATAGGAAATTCCACAAACGTTCTAAGGCTAAAGCATCTGCTTTACACAACTAAGTAATACAAAGCAAGCATTCCAGCATGCTGTTAGAAGAGATCTTATCTTGAATGTGAAGGAGGCTTAAACAGTGTGAACAGCTTTAGTAGAAGTATCGTAAATGCGTGCAGCCAGGGGAAGTTACCAAAAGAAATGTTCCACACAGAAGCGAATGAACACAGTCATTTGGGTTGGGAACTGATAAGAGCCCCCTTTTAAGATATATTAAATACAAGAGATTTCACAAGCACAGCGCAAGTGCTGTGCAGGTGAACCCTAAAAACAACAAGTCCCTTGAGACCAAAGAGAAACGGGCTAATGAGAACAAATAGAACAGTGATGAACCAATACCGGAGTAGTAAACAGTATAACAGTCCCCTTGACTGCGACAGCTCCTCAGTTCTTGCTGCTCACTGTCAAGAGAAGTACCTTCTTTCATTTCTTTTTCACAAACGTTGGTTAATTCTTGTGGTTGTACATTTTGTTTGTTTTAACATTGTTACCATTATAGGTTCCCTCGTGCACCTCGCACACTTACCTTACGTCCATTCGTTCGTGGACTGCATCCACCATTTTCAGTGTGCATTTCCTTTGTCTTGCCTTGTTCACATCTCAGGTTTGTTCATTTTCAGGCAGTTGCTTTTGTTCTGGTGACCGCTTCTCTGGACAGCCTTCCCAGAGTCTGGCTTGGTCCTCTCTATCTGCCGCCTCCGCTCTTAATCACGCCTCGGTGTGGCCCATTCTATCTTTCCACCCCTTTCACCATGCTTTGCTGGTAACTGTTCCTGCCTTTAGGGTGTGTTTGGAAGAGAGTTTCCTTCCCTGCCAATTTTAACCATTTATTCCCCTGTTTCCTGGGGTACTGTACCTTATTATTATTCTCTGCAATGGAGTTAGATAGTTCTCCATTTTCTCAGGGCACTGAGGAAAATGGGGGCTAATTAAAAAATGATTTAAATTAGTTTATGAACTCCTCTGTGGAAAGAGCTGTGGCAGCTTCTATGAACAAAATGCCCAAAAGTATGAAAAACTCTGTGGCAAATAAAATGTAAAAGACTTTGATGGCCATTCTGCGGGGGTTAGCAGAAAAAGGAAAGCCACCTCTGTTTTACCTACAATTTCTAAAAAGGTGCACTCTGTTTCAAGTTCCCCAAAAATTGCACTTGCGACTGGTTAGGTCTCCTCACACGTGGACAAGGACATGGCTCCTCATACGCTACCGATCAAGGATGGGAATTCTAAGATGCCTTCAAAGTGCAAAGATAAATTCAAAAAAATTCAAGTGAAGTCATCAAAGCTTATTTCCCAAATTTTAGACTCTGATGACAACTTATGTAGCCAAGATACTGATGATGATACAGACAATTTTGGTGCCTTTGATCCCTTTTCCACCTCTCCTGCCAAAAGCTAAACTATCGTTCTCTGAACCCTTTGAGACACAAACTAATCTGGATCCTAGGGCCTTCCTATGTTAAACCCTGGTCTTATCCACCATCCAAACTCTACATAATGGTTTTCTATTGAACATGTTGGCATTTACATTACCTCCAGACTTTACTTGCCCTTAGACAAGCAAACCAGGGCTAAACTGAAATCTGAATGCCCTATTACCTCCTCGCCTTCTATTGAACTTTCTCTTTTAACTTTGTTTTCCAAATTTGGCAAGGACACATGGAAGGGAGTTGACAAGGTCTGGTCTACTTGCCCAACAAACAATTTGATCTTGTTCCTCCGTTAGCTAAGATTTTTGATTTGGCAGAAGCCGCTAAATTGGAAAACAATATGGTGGATCCTGAAGAACTTTCCCTATGGATCCAGAGGGCTTTCTGCATTTTAGGCAATAACAATCCTGCCATTATACATGAATGGAGAAAGGGTCTCCTTCTCAAATTGGATCCCAAGTTGGCAAGTCTCATTACCCTGGACCCAGGTGTTAAGGAACAAGGCATGATATTTGGAGACTCTTTTGTTAAGGAGCTATCTAAATATGTTACCACTTTTACATCCATTGATAAGGGTCAGCAATCCATGAAAAGGGTTTTCCCTATGGATTTTTGCAAGGGCCAGTAGAGGCAGGAGCCGGTTTACGAGTCGTAATTACTTCAGACTATTGGGTTCTAGCCACAGTTCAGGGTTATTTTATAGAGGTTTATGCAGATCCTTTGCAACCAGAGCCTCCTCCTCTCCCTCGGTTCTCTGTAGAAATGTCCCATATGATAGCTCAAGAGGTTCAGTCTCTGTTAAACATGAAATTCAGCCATGCATCTCAGATTCTTCAGGCTTTTTCAGCTCTATTTTTCTAGTACAAAAGAAAAACAATAAGATGAGACCCGTCATCAATCTGAAATTTTTCAGTCACTTTGTGGTGCATCGCCATTTCAAAATGGAAACAATTCTTCATCTCCGAGATACTTTGCTTCAACATGACTGATGGTCAGATTGGCCCTTCAGGATGCCTACCTTACCGTTCCTATTCATCACAGCTGCAGGAAGTTCCTCCAATTCCTGTGGAAGGGTCTGACCTACCATTTCTCCTTACTTCCTTTCAGCCTTTCCTCTGCTCCTTTGTGTTTTACCAAGATAATGAAACCTGTTATCGCATATATAAGATGAAGGGGGATCTGTCTTATCATTTATCTAGATGATATCCTCTTAATGTCTCAAAACCTGCATTCTATTTGTTCTCATTTACAGATAACCTGCTCTCTTTTTTCAGATCTGTGTTTTCTTCTCAATATAGAAAGGTCAGTGCTCACTTCTTCAAGGCAGATGGAATTCATAGGGTTCCTTATCAATTTTTCCAATGCCACTCTCCATCTTACTTTGTCAAAGGTCAAGGCAATAAAAAGCGGAATAGCATTAGTTCTTCAGAGTTTGCAGGTTTCTCTCAGGTCTCTGGCACAAATTATCTGTCTTCTTTCCTTCTCAATTTGAACAATTTTCCCAGGTCCTCTTCATTTTCGTGCCCTTCAGCGACTCAAAATCCGTCACTTGCAAAGAGGTGTTGCCGGCTCAGATATCCTTTCCTTAGGTCCCGAATCCCGGTTTGAGCACCAGTGGTGGATAGACCATTTAGATGCCTGGAATGGCAGGACCATTTTTGCGTTAGCCCCAATCTAGTTTTAGAATCGATGCAAGTCGAACGGGCTAGGGTGCCCGCTGTGGACAAGTCTCAACTGGAGGCTCTTGGTCATTAGAGGAGTCCAGACTGCATATCAGTTGTTTAGAGATGCTTGTAGGCTCCTTTGTATTCAAAAGCCTTGCAAAAAGGTAGGATCGTTGGCGCGGGGCGGCGTGAAGTCGACAGAAGACAAGGAAAACGTAGATAAAAAAAGCAAAAAAAACTTACCTTGCACAAGGTAAGTGGTTTTCATTTTTTAAAATTTATATTTCCCTTGTCTGTGAACTCCACCCCCACCCCGTGCCCCCACCCCACCCCACCGCTCTTGCTGCACGGGCCGCACCTTCTCACAACCTGGTTCTAGACAACTTCCTCCTTCGTTCAGCTTGGAACATTGCAGGATCTCCCAGTCTTGCTCTTTCCTTTTGACAGACGCTTCAGTCTTCATCAACAATTCCTGGGCTCCTGGCACCTCCAAAGCCTACAAATCAGCCTGGTCTCTTTGGGCAAGCTGGTGCTTGGTAAAATCTATTGATCCCTTTTCAGCAGATGTAGTTTATATTATAAACTTCTCAGCAGCGGAAGCTTGCTGAGGTAAGTCCTACCATACCATTAATTTGCACAGATCAGCGATTAATATGAACCATCCCTGCATCAATGGGTGGAAAACCAGTGGGAGAGCATCTGCTCATTTTTTGTCTTTTAAAGGAAGTAACATTTACTAACCCCCATGTCCCTAAATACAGTAAACTTTGGGATGTTACTGTTGTTTCGAAGTATTCTATTGCTTGGACTGAAAATTCGACTCTTTCTCTGAAGATGCTCTCTGCATAGCTTACAATGATTTTATGCCTTGTTTCTATTAAACGTATTTCTGATGTCAAGGCTTTAGATCTTACTTCTCTCCAGTTTACTCCCACAGGTGTTTTTTTTCTGAGTCCACAGGTATACTAAAACAAACTTAACCTCTGTTTTCTACCCTTATTTTCCAGATCAACCAAAACTCTGTGTTGGACAATGTCTTAAAGTGTGTGAGTTCCAAACAGTTAATCTTAGAACATCCTCTCAGTCACAACTCCTCATTTCCTTCAGAAAACCTCACAATCCTGTTTCCTCTCCCACTCGGACTCGTTGGGTCAGATGGATGATATCCCTTGCTGGTACAGATGCCTCCATTTTTGGAGATCATTCTTCCATGGGTGCTATGGCCTCTATTGCTTTCTGGGCTGGTTCACGACTGGAGGACATTCTCAGATCAGCTGATTGGTCTAATGATAATGTGATGAATTTGCCGCATCAATTTTTGCACTATGTATATGTTTTTGTGTGCTTACTGCTTTTAGCTATTGTTTTTATGCATGTTGATTGTCATTGTTTTTAATGTATATTCATGCTGGTATTTTATTTTGTACTTTTATGGATATCTTTTTATTCAAATAAAGAATAATTAAATTGAATGATAATGTGTTTCATACATATTATTGTAAACCTGTTCACAAACCAGCTTCTGTTGGTGTTAATCTGCTTTAAATTAGCATATTAGGAGCCTCCGATCTTGCAATAAAATGTAGATTTTCCTAGTATTTTATGAAGGAAAATCTTAATTTTATTAAAGACACAGAGGTGAGTATTATTCCACCTCAATACTGTTTTAACGGAGTGTTTTTTCCCTCCCTCATAGGGGCTCCAGCTTTACCCGCTTCGTCTTAACAAAGTTTCAATGGGTGCTGTTCTTCCTTCATCTGCCATGCCTACTGTGGATTTGTCTGGACCTTCTTCTTGGGATGTTTTAGATTTCATTTCTTTGGACTCAGATACTAAAACTTTTTCCAAGAACTGTTTACTTTTTCCTTAGCTTGTTTTCTCGTTCTATTCATCTTTCCTTTATTTATGGAACATCATTGATTTCTCGCACACAGAAAAGAGGAGCTGTTCGCAGTCAAGGGGACAGTTATACTGTTTACTACTCCGCTATTCGTTTATCACTGTTCTATTTGTTCCCATTGGCCCATTTCTCTTTGACCTCATGGGACTTGTAGTTCTTTCTGTTGTTCTTGAGTGCTTTTATCAATAAATGCAAGATAAGAGAAGGCATAATGGGGAACAACCTTTACAACGCAATTATTACAACGCACTACACTTACAATGCAATTTTTACAATGCAACATCCACTACAACGCATTCCATTACATCGCATGACACTACAACGCATTTTTAAAAACTACCTTTACAACGCATTCCATTACATCACATACTACCTTTACAACGCATACCATTACAACGCATAATATTACATTGCAGTTAAGGTAAGTATTGGATAGTATAGGGGTAAAACCCCTACACTATCCAACACTTACCCTACTGTTGCACCCCTTGGAGTTAGAATAGTAATTTTTACCCCTACACTATCAAACACTTACCCTACTGTTGCACCCCCTGGAGTTAGAATAGTAATTTTTACCCCTATACTATCCAACACTTACCCTACTGTTGCACCCCCTGGAGTTAGAATAGTAATTTTTACCCCTACACTATCCAACACTTACCCTACTGTTGCACCCCCTGGAGTTAGAATAGTAATTTTTACCCCTACACTATCCAACACTTACCCTACTGTTGCACCCCCTGGAGTTAGAATAGTAATTTTTACCCCTACACTATCCAACACTTACCCTACTGTTGCACCCCCTGGAGTTAGAATAGTAATTTTTACCCCTATACTATCCAACACTTACCCTACTGTTGCACCCCCTGGAGTTAGAATAGTATTTTTTACCCCTATACTATCCAACACTTACCTTAAATGCAATGTAATATTATGCGTTGTAATGGTATGCGTTGTAAAGGTAGTATGCGATGTAATGGAATGCGTTGTAAAGGTAGTTTTTAAAAATGCGCTGTAGTGTCATGCGATGTAATGGAATGCGTTGTAGTGGATGTTGCGTTGTAAAAATTGCGTTGTAAGTGCATGCGTTGTAAGAGTATGCGCTGTAACGTCATACATCCAGGCATAATACTTGCCTCTGTGTCTTTAATAAAATAAAGACTTTTCTTCATAAAATACTAGGAAAATCTATGTAGAAATAGAAGATGCACCAGAAGTGAAGTCGGAGTCATATACTTTAGCCCATTTAGTTAGTTTTATTGGTAACAGAAGTAAAAATGGCCATCAGCCAACACGTTTCGTTCCTTCGACCAAAGGAACTTCATCAGGGCTGAAACAATGACATAAGACACAGTGTAAATATTCACATACAAAAAACATAAAAGACAAAATGCAATTCCCCAAAATACATGTACACGTGTAGAACTCTAGGGTATCTACAGAGCAACACAAATCAACTTAGAGATGACGCACTTAGACCCATTGGGTAATCAAACACAAAAATAATCAAATCTAGACACAGCCTACACAACAATTATATACAGGTATCAATAACATATTTACAGCATATGTACAGTATTGTATACATGGCATGGACACCATGTCTAATCTATATGGACATCATAAATTGGTCAATAACTGCAAAAGCATGAATTCTTAGATGGCTTCTGAGCATACAAATTAGACACTACTTATATATGAGCAGCGATAAAATAAATCTTTCGAGTTCAAATGTGAATAAAACATATAGAAAAAGATAGGAAAACAGAGGAAAGAATAAAGGAAAATTCCAAACCAAATGCAAGAACGGCGAGGTATACTTAAAATCTCACCTCAGACAGCCACGTAGAGTGTTCTATAATATCATCCATAATTTGTAACAATCAAGAGATCGCCCCATAATATGGGTCAAACAAGTCAGGTCATGAACTGTAATCTGTAGGAGTGAAAACCCCTTTAGTACGGTACTACAAGAACTTATAAATACATTGTTAATATCAACATATTTAACCTGGTGGCCTGTTTCGATCACAGTTGGTAAACTGGTCTGCCTCTGTTGAGGGGTACAGAATGGCCTACCTCTGTTGCAGGGTACAGACGGACATAGATGTATATATATGTGAGCCGCCAGACAGTTACAGATGTTCATAAAGGGTGACTGAACGCTATAAACCAAAATCACCTCATAATATCTAGTAGGAGGGCCTCCACTCCCCTGGTAAGAGATAAAGTGACCTATGTTCAAAAAGTGGAAGTAATATTGCAATTGATAATCAACCCATCAAATTGTCGATATGACAATAGCGCAACTGAAGAAATGCGCTCGATGGACATGCAAGACAAAAAAGAACAAATCTATAGGGTGAACCCTACATGCCCTGAAGTGATTTACAGAGATATCTCACTTTTAGTCCTTAATTAAGTATTACGAATCAATATCGCCTAGGGGACTCAAAATGTGCAGCTTAACGTCCGAAGTTGAATCAACAAATGTTTTGTTGCTAGGTAGGGTCCGTCTGTCTCAAAATGGTGCTAGTGCTGAAAAAGTACCTTACAGGCCCATATGAGGGAAGGGAGGGGGTTAACAAAGGATAGACTGTTCCCATGTATTGCAAGAGAATGGTCTCAGACCCCATCAAGACCGGTGGCGAGCACGCTTGGCCGGAAGGCATTATAACTGGTTATAAGTAACCCAGGAAATGGATACCAAGAAGGGTGAGATCAGAGCTAACTCTCATAATCCTATCTACACTTACCGGAGTCTTCTGTATACCGAAGCTCAGCAAGTAAGCCAGTCGAAAAGTCAATACTGCGCGCCAAGTCCGCACTCATTAAAATAACAGTAGGTAGTCAAAAAGGCGTGCTGACGTAAGCCACGTGACCTAGGTCAAGTGGCTACGTCATAACGAATATCCCAACCACAATCGCCATCTTGTAATGGGGAAAAATAATAATAGGGTGGATAACAAGTGCCTTATAAAAAAGTCAAAATCAACATGGTCTTAGTTTTTATGTTGACGAGAAAAACACATTGATCATTATGCTTGTATCATAAACACAAAAATTGATCACAAAATAAGATAAATAATATATATAACAGTAGACGTGTCATAGACACCAGTGATAGAAAATAGTCAAGAAACAACAATGTCCCCCGGTCACAACAATGCATTCTAATATAAAGTATCGGAGGATATTTTAATCT
Organism: Triturus cristatus; assembly: GCF_964204655.1. NCBI lineage: Eukaryota > Metazoa > Chordata > Amphibia > Caudata > Salamandridae > Triturus > Triturus cristatus. Next base: position 1,135,234,969 of record NC_140592.1, read on the forward strand.
TGAGGTGCCGAGTGAATTTGCACCTCCGATTCGACATATTTCCCCTGCAGAAAGACAGGCACTCAACAGACTCTGCAGGGACTGTGATATAGTCATAAGAGAAGCCGACAAAGGCGGTAATGTTGTTATCATGAACCGCACAGAGTATATGAATGAAATCTACCGACAATTGGGAAATCAATCATGCTACAGGGAGACAGTTGGCAACCGATTCCTGAACTCACTACCATGATCAATGTGAGATTAAATTAATGGAAAGATGTGTGTATACTCACCGAAGACGAATTTCAATACTTAAGGGTGGACTGTCCTAAATTCCCTTGTATCTATATTCTTCCTAAAATTCACAGGGGGGGGGCAGTTCCCCCCAGGTAGACCTATTATTTCGGGGGTGGGCTCGCCCACTGAAAGGTTATCTGAATTTGTCAATCTCAGACTACAGAAACATGTCCTCAACCTACCCTCCTACATCAGGGACAGCAAAGATATCCTGGTCAAATTCAAGGACTTCCAGTGGTCTGATGAACTCATGTTTGTTACCTTCGATGTTGAAGGTCTCTACACATGTATTCATAAAAACTTTGGACTCATGGCGGTACAGTCCTTTCTCGACAGGGATGGGGCTGAGCTGTATGAGTATAATGAGATGATTGTTGAAATGATGGATATCATCTTGTCAAACAACTTTTTCCTTCATGTCAATCGCTGGTTCCAACAGATACAGGGGACTGCGATGGGTTCCAGGTCTGCTCCCTCATACGCCTGCCTCTATGGGGTGGTATGAGAGGGAGCATGCCTGGGGCAAATGTACCTACCCTGGACTGAATTTATTGTGTCTGGGAGAAGTACATTGACGATGTTATCTGTCTGTGGTCAGACTCTGACGAACAGCTACAGCAATATCTCTGCCATTTGAATGCCAACAGTTACAACGTCATATTTACCATGTCATTCCATAGAGAGAAAATACATTTTCTGGATATTCAATTTTATACTAAAGATGGCACAATACAAAGTACCTTGTACAAAAAGGAGACAGCATGCAATGGAGTATTGCTTGCCTCCAGTGCACATTAAGGTTCTGTCACAAACAACATTCCCTTTGGGGAAATGACATGGATTGGGGGAAATTGTAGTGAGGACGAGGAATTTCAATCTAATGTCCTTGAGTCTAGAAACAAATTTATCAGAAGGGGATATAACGATAAGATCTTGCAGAAAGCTGAATCCAGAATACATCTCATTAACAGAGAAGACACCCCTAGGCAAAAAGCTAAGCAAAAGAAAGGAGCTGTCATGTGTAATAAACTCAGGTTTGTGACCTAATATACTACTCACAGCAATAAGCTTTTTAATATCTTCTTAACGAATTGGCACCTCTTCACTGAAATCCCTGGTTTAAAGGCCTCCGTAAGCAGCATGCCAGTGATTACATACAGAAAGGTAGTATCGCTTATAAACACCCAATGTCCAAGCTATGTTACCACTGTTGGGAATAGGGATACATGTTTGCCATTGAAACCCAATGGCTTCTTTACCTGCGGCACATGCAGTGTCTGCCCCTTGGGTAAGAACAGGACCAAAACTTTCACGAACAACACCACAAAGTCTTATGTCATCAAACATTTTATCAACTGCAATACTACCCACGTTGTATATGTATTGGGATGTAGATGTGGGATAATATACCTAGGCAGCACGACACGCTGCCTAAAATCCCGTATACAAGAACATCGAAGGGTGATAAAAAACAAGGACAGTAGATACCCCATGACAGACCACTACCAAAATGTACATCCTAATGATGTTACTTTCTGGTTTCATGGGATTGACCACATCGCTGTAAATAAAAGGGGAGGCAACAGAGAACTAACACTAAGACAAACCGAGGCAAAGTGGATCTGTCGATTGAGGGCCAAAATGAAGGGACACAACACTGATGGGAAGATGCACTATTTTTTGGAGTAGAAATTGTTGTGATTAGCTATACTCCAATAATGGGCCTTTTATTTGTCTGTCACGCTATATTGAGTTATAACACAACTGTCAGAGGCATGTATGTATCTTTTCAGCATAACTCTATCTACCCTTACCTCGCTGCCCTGTATACATACTCCAGTGATTCCAAATTGATTTCTAAAAACTTGGATGGTATGTAGTAATGTGCATATAAGGATGAAAACTTTGGTGTTCATATACATTATTTTGTGCCCTCGGGTGGCACATCGATTTCTACAACTCTAGGGCGGAGGTACTACAGTGTGTCGCCCTTAGGCCCTTTCTGTTAAATTTCTTAATTCGATGGGTAATGATGACCTTTATTTCTCTTGTTCATACCAGGGCTTTAGGTGTTGTTTTTCCATGATACACTGCATTGCTTCCAGCATGAGCCGCAGTCACTAAGATTTATAGGTTGGCTTTATTGTTGCTATGGTGCTAGGAAACTATCACGCCTGCTCGAGCCCTTCCTGTTATAGCTAGGAGGTTGACCGGTACCACCATTTTACCGGTTTTCTCAACTCAAGGCAATTGGGTGGACAACCGGGGGATATTGTTGTTTCTTGACTATTTTACCGGTTTTCTTAACTCAAGGCAATTGGGTGGCTAACCGGGGACATTGTTGTTTCTTGGCTATTTTCTATCATCAGTGTCTATGACACGTCTACAGTTACATATACTCTTTATCTTATTCCGTGATCAATTTTTATGCTTATGATACAAGCATAATGATCAATGTGTTTTTCTCATTAACATAAAAACTAAGACCATGTTAATTTTGACTTTTTTATAAGGCACTTGTTATCCACCCTATCATTATTTTTCCCCATCACAAGATGGCGATTGTGGTTGGGATATTCGTTCTGACGTAGCCACCTGACCTAGGTCACGTGACTTACGTCAGCACGCCTTTTTGACTACCTGCCGTTATTTTAATGAGTGTGGACATGGCCTCCGGTATTGACTTTTCGACTGGCTTACTTGCGAAGCTTCAGGACACAGAAGACCCCGGTAAGTGTGTATGGGATTATGAGAGTTATCTCTCATCTCACCCTTCTTGGTATCCATTTCTTCGATTACTTATAAACGGTTATAATGCCTTCTGTCCTAGCGTGCTCGCCACCGGTCTTGATGGGGTTCTGAGACCATTCTCCTGCAATATATGGGCACAGTCTATCCTTTGTTAACCCCCTCCCTTCCCTCATATGGGCCTGTAAGGTACTTTTTCAGCACTAGCACCATTTTGAGACAGACGGACCCTACCTAGCAACAAAACATTTGTTGATTCAACTTCGAATGTTAAGCTGCACGTTTTGAGTCCGTTAGGCGATATTGATTCGTAATACTTAATTAAGGACTAGAAGTGAGGTATCTCTGTAAATCACTTCAGGGCATGTAGGGTTCACCCTATAGATTTATTCTTTTTTGTCTTGCATTTCCATTGAGCGCATTTCTTCAGTTGCGCTATTGTCATATCGACAATTAGATGGGTTGATTATCAGTTGCAATATTACTTCCACTTTTTAGACATAGGTCACTTTATCTCTTACCAGGGGAGTGGAGATCCTCCTACTAGATATTATGAGGTGATATTGGTCTTTAGCGTTCAGTCACCCTTTATGAACATCTGTAACTCTCTGGCGGCTCACATATATATACATCTATGTCCGTCTGTACCCCTCAACAGAGGTAGGCCATTCTGTACCCCTCAACAGAGGCAGACCAGTTTACCAACTGTAATCGAAACAGGTCACAAGGTTAAATATGTTTATATTAACAATGTGTTTATAAGTTTTTGTAGTACCGTACTAAAGGGGTTTTCACTCCTACAGATTACAGTTCAGGACCTGACTCGTTTAACCCATATTATGGGGTGATCTCTTGATTGTTAAAAATTACGGATGATATTATAGAACACTCCACATGGCTGTCTGAGGTGAGATTTTACGTATACCTCAACGTACTTGCATTTGGTTTGAAATTTTCCTTTGTTCTTTCCTCTATTTTCTTATCCTTTTCTATCTGTTTTATTCACATTTGAACTTGAAACATTTATTTTATCGCTGCTCATATATAAGTAGTGTCTAAATTGTATACTCAGAAGCCATCTAAGAATTCATGCTTTTCCAGGTATTGACCGATTTTTGATGTCCGTATAGATGAGACATGCCATATATACAATACTGTACATATGTTGTAAATATGTTATTTATACCTGTATATAATTGTTGTGTAGGCTGTCTCTAGATTTGATTATTTTTGTGTTTGATTTCCCAACGGGTCTATATGCGTCATCTCCAAGTTGATTTGTATTACTCTGTAGATAACCTAGAGTTCTACATGTGTACATGTATATTTGGGAATTGCGTTTTGTCTTTTATGTTTTTTGTGTGTGAATATTTATACTGTGTCTTATGTCATTGTTTCAGCCCTGATGAAGTTCCTTTGGTCAAAGGAACGAAACACATTGGCTGATAGCCATTTGTACTTTTGTTACCAATAAAACTAAATAAATGGACTAAAGTTTTCAAGTCAAGTCAAGAAAGCTTTATTCGACGATTGTCATAAAAGCATACAAAATTTATATATATACACAGTTACAGACGACATATTTAAAAATAATTTAAGACAATAAATAAAGGCATTTGGACAAAGATTAACATTACAAGGTATAGGGGTGGATTATCCCGCCAACATTTTATTCCTGATCACCCATGCCCTTCCTAGGAACTTGGCAACAGATATGTAGACAAATGGGATTTCAGCAGAACGCATAATACGCACGGCCACCTTAACATTTCTGGTACCCAGCTGTCGGCACATTGATTTTAGCCAGAACTGGCAGGGAATTACATAGGATGGACATTGAAACAGAAAATGATTGACCGATTCAATAGGTGCAGTGCAGCCAGGACAATTAAGCACGTTAGACACGGCCCATCTAGATGTAAACTCTCTTACTGGGAGACTGCCAACCCTGAATTGAAAATATAGCTTCCTGTCCAGAGGATTTGTAATGTCATCCCAAAAAGGTGCCAAAGAAATAGTATCCTTAAAATCAAGAAAGATACCAGACAATGAAAGCGGGGCTGTGGATCTAAAAACTCGAGTTGCTACCTTTTCCCAATATAAAGCCTTCAATACTTGCTTAGACGGGAAACTAGCGTTTAGTGGGTCCTCCCACAAAATTTTTAAGCCCAAGTCCTGAAGCGAATCACGCAATCTACGAAGCCACTTGACCTTATGAAAGGTGTCCAATTTAATAATATCCATCAAGCCAAGAGCAAAGAGCCTAAGTTCAGGAGTCACCCATATGCGTCTCCAATATAAAACTGGGCGAAACAGGGCAATTAGTGCTATAGGCCTTATACCTAGATCATAGGACAGGGGGCAAAGGGGAGTACTCTGTGGTAGTTTGGTGAGATTCCTTAAGAATCTATTTTCAGAGGTAGATAGTTTATATACATTGTCAAATCCCCACAACTCTACTCCGTAGAGCGCAGCACCAACCACTTTACCATCATACACCCGAAGAGCAGGGTTAATGGGTTTAGTCAGGGATTTGGCGTGTTCTTTACTTAACACGCCAGAGAGCTGGGAGTGTTTAAGGGATGCCAAATCTACTTGCTTTTTCCATCCCAGATCATGTTGAATGCAAATACCTAGATAAGTAAAATCTTGGACCTGGTCCAATGGCATATTATTCATATATATTTTACTTTTAAAAGATTTCGACTGGTTAAAAGACATAAATTTGGATTTTAAAACATTAATTTCGAGGCCGCGGGCTGAACAGAAGTCCTCGAAAATACCTAAAGACTTCTGTAAGCCACTCGGTGTTTTAGAGATTATAAGACAATCGTCAGCAAACATTAAAATAGGAATTTTTCCACCTGCCAAAGAGGGGGCATCTACATTTGCATCTATTAGTAATGAGGCCACATCGTTAATATACAGGGAAAATAAAGTTGGTGCGAGTACGCATCCCTGTCTGACCCCCTTCTGGATAGGAAACTGTTTAGTCACTTGGCCGACACCACCCCATCGAATCTGTGCAAAATTATCTGCATGAAGTCTGGCAATTAGGGAGATTAGGGCAGCAGGCATCCCCATCTTGTCTAAAGTAGTCCATAGGGATGCCTGGGGGACAAGATCAAAGGCTGCCCTAAGATCTATAAAGGCAGCCTATAAGCTACCCCCCCCTAAGTAGACCACTTTCCAGTAGAGCATGGCAAAATGCAGCACCTGGTCAATGGTGCTTATTCTAGCTCTAAAACCAGCTTGTAAATGGGAAAGGATTGTATTCTCTAAAGCCCAGTCCAGCACTTTATTCAGGATCAACCTGCCTAAAATCTTTTGCGTAGCATCAATCCAACTGATTGGACGATAGTTAGCAGGGAGGGACTTGTCTCCTTTCTTAAACACCGGGATAATTTCAGCACCTTTCCAAGAAGTGGGGATCGGGGCACCTCTGGCAATTAAGTTGGCTAAAATTAAGATATAGTTTCCCCAAGATTTGCTATTATTCAAAAAAATGTCAGCAGGGACTCCATCCAACCCAGGGGCTTTTCCAGGAACCAGTGTCTTAAGGGCAGTAGCAACATCACCTATGGAAAATGCGTCTTCCTTGTAAAAGATAATTTGATGATTAGAAAAGGGACACGTATCCTCTTCAGCAGCATAAAGGACCTCAAAATGTTTGACCCAAGCATCTTGCGAAACCCAGTTTTGGGGTTTATCAGGGTTACCCCCAGTACCCCATCTAAAAACAGACCAGAAGCGTCTCATATCCTTTTGGGCACCTGCTTCTCTAAGTTCCTGCCATCTTTGGAAGTCCCACGCTCTCTTCGATTTAAAGATAGCTTGCTTATAGGCATATCTGGCGGTACGAACTTTAAGACTATCGCCAGATTTCAGTGCAATTCCCAAGTTCACACGAGCATCTCTACATTCAGTAGAATACCATCGTGTTGTAAAATCTTGTTTGGGCTTAGGTAGTTTGCAAGGCCTAACAAAAATATTTTTAAGTTCAAGGAAGAAAGAATCATGAATCGACATTTCAGGTATACAATGTGTTTCCAAGAGACACTGGTTATACACGACCCCTAAATCTTGGGTGGCAAGCTCTAAGCTATTTAAAATACGTGTTAAACATTCTTGACTTTGGACAATCTTAGTCCACTTAACATGGCGCAGATCGTTAGTGATAACTACATCTTGCTGATACTGCGGAGGAAAACCTCTATGGGCGATGGGAGTCGCCCAATACAAGATAGACAGAGAGAGGGGATTGTGGTCACACTCCAGTCTGTCTATGACCACCATGCCCCTCAGGGTCTCCCAAAGATCTAGTGATAGCAGAATGTAATCAATCCTGCTAGCACGGCAACCACTCTTAAAGGTAACAGTCCCTAACTTGTCTTGTTCAGTCCTGCCATTTGTTGCACAAAGCCCCGAATTCAAACAGAGGGCATTAATCTGGATTGCTAATTCGGTCCAGCGAATAGCAGGTTCAATGTCTAGACTTGGGACACCCCAAAGGTCATCCTCTACTTCTGAAATACTCCGATCAACACCAAGAAGGGGTTCAAAGGTTGTGTTAAAATCACCGGCTAAAATAACATGGGAGTGTTGGGAATAAAAGAGCATAAGTTCATCCAATCGGCCAATGGTATCAGACTTCTTTCCACCTGTGCTTCTAATGTAGACGTTATAGATATCCAGGAACTTTCCATCTTTAAACTTGAGGTTGAGCAACTGGATATCTGGGTGTGAGGTAGGAAGCTCCTTAACAATGACACCAAGGTCCTGCCTACTCCAAATGGTGAGACCACCAGAGGGGCGACCCTTTTTACCCTTGACCGCCAAAACATTGAAGTTCAGGAAACCCAACAAAAACTGGGCCTCAAGTATCCAGGTCTCCTGGAATAAGCAGATATCATAAGAATTAATAAATGATACCCAATTTGGATCTTCCAATTTAGATTTTAGCCCTGCAATATTCCAGGACAAAAGCTTCCCAAACTCTGCGTGGGGTGCATTGTCCACCTCTTGAGTCTCCGAATTAGTACTCACTTGATTTACCCTTGCCGGGTCATTGGGGAGGCCTTCCATTCCCCCACTAGCCAGGGTACCTGCCTCAACATTTGGGGCTTTATCAGACAGCAAAGAGCAAACAGGAAAAACTGCTGAGCTACACTCTTTACGCAGTCAGTCATTTTGTTCTAGGTACGACTCTCCCGGGGGCAATCTAGGGGCACCATCTAGGCGAGAAGAACAAGTAGGAGTAGACCTCATTTGGATTGCAGAGTAATCCGGGGAACAGCTTCTAAACTCGAGGTTAATTAAGTTGTCTGCTATAATAGGGTCGGCAAAAGTAACCTCAATAAAGTCCATCCCTCTACCAGCCTGGGAAATCCTACTTACTCTGGCTATGTCGGCTCTAATTACAGAGCAACAACCCTAAAGTATATAACTCCGACTTCACTTCTGATGCACCTTCCATTTCTACAAAGACTTTGTTCACTCTGGATTCTGGCGGCACTTAATGGCGGCAAGTGCGGGAAGTAGATGCACAGAACTCTAAATTAATATAAACATGGATTGATGTGCTGAACCTTAGGGTCAGCCGTTGTAAGAAGTGTTATGTTTGTTACCAGGAAAATCTACAGTGTCTCTCATTTTTACTTCAAATATTACTGCTTTGCTATTACCTGTTTGTACAAGAAGGAAGAGGGAGGCAGGAAGACAGAAGCCACATGAAAGCTCGACCCATTTCGGGTCAGAGGTTCCAGGAGGAACTCGAGCTGAAACAAAGCCAGGCTTCAGGCTTGAGAATGCTTCGCACTTCCAGTGGCACGCCCACCTCGAAAATGGACACAGAAACAGTGATACATTGTTTTCTTTTTTAAATGTCTTTTTTCAGTGTTATGAGTGCTTTGGTTTACCTAATATTATTTAATAAAATCGTTATTTTAGCCTATTTTCAGTGTGATGAAGGCTTTAGATTGCCTAACACCATTTTGTAAATTATTTTTTTCAGTCTATTTTCAGTGTTACGAATGCTGGATTGCCTAACATTATTTCGTATAGTCATTTTTTTCAGGTGATAGTGTTCTGGCTTAGTTTTCAGTTTGCGCTGTAATTGTATGGAGGGAAAACATAAACCTTAACAGCTGCTAACCAGCTCTATGCCAAACGTGATCATTTTCAGACAGTGTAGTAAAAGAGCCACTCTTGTGGTTCGGCACCCTATGATGACCTCCGACTACCACCATTTTAACTGACTATGGTGTATTATTTTACCCTAGTCTTAATGTAGGATGGTCCTGCATATATCTGCTTCTCTTCTGTCCTGTAATCTTGCTGCCTTTCAGTGGGAGCTGTCCAGGAGTGGAACAGTTTTGCCAAGAGCAGAGCGTGTGGAATGTACTTTTTGGTCTTGAAGTGCAGTGTTGTGGGCGGTGGCACACAAATGTGCTCGGTGTTGTGCATTGATGAGAATTATGAGTTCTTACTATAGGCTTTGATATGGCTTCATGTCATTCTGATTTCTGACTTTACCTTGCTTCAAACTTTTCTGTGTGCACAGTGGTGCTTGTAAATTGTGTGGATGAGAATTATAGGTTCTTACTATTGGCTTTGACATAGCCTCATATCTTATTGCTGTCTGACTATGCCTTGCTGCTGCGTGCACAGAGGTGCTTGCAAGTTGTTTGGGTTATTCACATTCAAGGTCTTTCTGTTTTTCTAGCGATTGTTTTTGTTTAATGTACTCTGGAAGGCCTTGTGAGAGCTTCGTCAAGATTGACGCTGGAAGAAGTGAGAATGGAGGAAGAGACGTGCGAGCTCCTTACTGCCAGGGGATGCTTGCCTTGGAACTTGGCCAGTTCTGGTAAAATTCCTCTGGTGCTGGGAGGAGGTCTTTCGCGAATCTTCTAGTCTGTTTAAAAGATGAGGGTTGCAGACTGAGAAACTGGGAGTTTGTATTCCGAACGAGGGCAGATCCCTGGCTGCTGAGCTCTGATCCCCGGTTGTCACTCCCCCAGTCAGAAGTGGGCAGTGTATACACCAGGTGATGTATTTAGTTGTGTGGTTATTGTCATTGTGATGTGAGTTGATCATTTTAGGTGTTTTCTTTGTGGTGTGTAAGGTGCACATCCCGAGTAATCCTCTGCTGTATATATATAAATATATAGATGTCTTTCCTATCTCTTGCAGGACATCCAGTATATTTTATGTAGTTTGCTGCTTGTTTATTAATCAGTATTATTCATACATTTGATGAATATTTATTCATGCATTTAGAATATAGTTTGCTACAAATATTTGAATATTGTGCATTTGGTATTTGAGATAGCCTTTGTTTAGAGAGCATTATGCAATAAACCCCAACCCTTATTCTAAAAGAGAGTCCTGCATTTTATTTTACTTGTTCATTTAAAAGTGTTTGATACCTAATGAATCTGCATTTACTGATATATTTGGCCTACCGTTCATTAATAAACATGTGTGTGTTATTTCAAAGCACCTGAATTTGTCTTTTGGCTCCAAAGTGGGAGTGCTGTGCAAAGTGTGTATGTTAAAGGTACAGTGATACATTTGCCTCTCTTTGGGGGAGCGCAGGGTTTGTGAAAATCAGATTTAATTACAGACAGTCCTGTCATTTCGGCAATAACATCGCCTTTCATTCTGAGACTTGTAATTTTGCTATTACAGTTATGGGCACTCAGGCTTAAAAATCCCAATATATATACACCTTTCAAGTATCAACGGAAGATGAAGTCAGTCATTTATGAAGAGTTGCCCTGTTGGAATCAATAGAGGCATGTGAAGTATGAAGTAATTTATTGCAGATTAAAACCCAGCTGCGCAGAGCCAGCAAGCCCGCCTAGCCTCTACTCCTTTGCCACAGTTCTGTATTCCTGTGTCATTCGATTCTGATGCATCAGAATGTGTTGACAAAGTGTGTTTGACTTGGCCCTACTCTATCAGGGTCATCCCCAATTTTTTTTCGCCTTCACCCTCCTGCTATCTGAACCCGTGTTTGTTGGCTTTAGGACACTGTGCACTCTACCACTACTAAACAAAACTAAACTTCTCGTACACTTGCCTTTAAACATGGTAAAATGGCTTAAAACCAATTTGCACATTTAATGTACTTGTATTTCCCTAGTAAAGTGGTACCATGGGCACCCAGGGTCTGTAAATAAAATGCTACTGGTGCACCTGAAGCACCGATTGTGCCATCCACTTAAGTAGCCTTTAAATATGTGTTAGGCCTGCCATTGCAGCCTGTATATGCAGTTTTATACTGCCAATTCTACATGACAAAATAAACCCTTTGCCAGACCTAACCATTCCTTTTTAATACATATAAGTCACAAAGGACAGGGTGCAGTGTATTTGGAAAGTTGGATATGTACCTTTAACTTTTACATATCCTGGTAGTGAAAAACTCTTTAATACATTTTTCACTACTGCTGGGCCTACCTCACCCATAGGATAATATTAGGTTAACGTATTATATTTAAGTGATAACTTTCAATTGGGAGCAGTTTGTTGCGTTTGGTGTCTAAAGAATTGTAATTTAAAACTCTCTTTAAGGAAGTTGTCATTTTCTTGTCCCAACCACTTGATGCTTGCAGTCTGTTTCCTGGGTAACATGACTAGGTGTAACTGGCTGTTGGGCATTGTGTATTGCTTCCAGACAGTGCGACAAATGAGCATAGGTGTTTGCAGGATGGGCCAACTGTGACTTGATGAGGGAGAGGAACTGTCATCTACCACACTTGCATATCACAACGGCTCTGCCTGGGCACACTTACAAAGGGTTTGACACTAGTCTATTGTGACCCCAGACATGTTGGGGTCAGGGCAGGGATGCATGAAATTCCAAACACCTCTAGGAATGGAAACCTCCAGATCCTTCTCCTATTTCAAATTGGGCAACAGGTATAAGTAATTGGCACTCAGACCCAACTCTAAAATACACCTCTGGACCTGTGGACGGCTCAGAAGGACTGCTGTGCTGCTCTGCAAGAAGGACATCTTGTCTTGTGAAAGGACTGAACCTGCATCTTGAATCGAGGACCACCAGGGTGATTCCAGTGGCTAGTTGCCTGGCCTCCTGATCAGAGCCTCAGGGGCAGAAAAGGCTCCAACAACCTTGAATCACCCAGCACCTGGTCTGCTGTGTGTCTTGCCCCAAGTGATGCCATTCCAGTCCTGGACCATTAGAAGTGGGCCAGAGATCCTCTGACTGCCCAGCTGTGGTCCTGTGAGCAGAACCAATGCAGCGCATGGCATCTCCTTGCAGCGCTGCTTTCGAACCACCGCTGTGCGACGCATCCCTGATGCAGGACTTTGCATCGCAGCCCACAGTCAGCAGCATCCTCAAAGACGACGTAGGACTTCACATCATAGCCTCACAGCTTCTTCAGTACCACTGGTGCGTGCCACATCTTAGACGAAGGTCTTCGCATTGCAAACCCCTCATTGTTGGCATCCTTGACGACTCAGGACCTCGCATCACAGCCTTGCAACTCTTCATTACTGCCGCTGTGCAACACATCTTCAACACAGGATCTCACAACACTCCGCAACCAGGTCTAAAGGTATTTTATTCAGTGGGCTTAGTTTGGCCCCTGTATCTGGCCACCTACCATCGCTGTTGGCCTAACTTGTGACTTTGTCCCAGTCTAGCGCTACCAGATAACCACAGTTGGTGCTTTGTACTTTTAGGCTTGATTTTCACTTAAATCTTTGAAATTGCATCTCTCTGGTTCTACTGATTGGATTTTTGTCATTTTGGTGTCAAATAATTTATGAAATTCTACTCTATTTTTCCAAATTGGTGTAGGATTTTTCTTTTGTTGTGTTTTTACTTCATTATTGTTTAAAATGCTGCATACTTTATACATTGCCTCTAAGTTAAGGGATCCTACCAGTCTGGAGCCACGGGCCTAAAAAGTGAATTTTTTGGCTGTTGAGGGGGTGACGGACAATCGTTACCTGGTTTCGGATCGTGGCGGACAGTCCCGACTGCAGAAATCGGAGGTGGCCGGAAAGACGCCACAAGTGCGGCTGTGACCTGCGTAGCGGGTTGCTAGGGCTGCGAGAGCTGGCCCAGCTGGCACTCGAACTTGAAGCGGACGAGTGAGCTGCGAGGTCATAGTGTTCCCAGCGGGGACCGCGGAAGTCTCCCCCCCACCCTGCCTTGGCGACCAGGGGATCGACGCCCGTGAGGAGCTCTGAAGCCTGAGGCAGGCCCAGGGAGTGATGTGGCTGAGACAAGATGGCGGCACAGGACTGAGCTAGCTGGAGACGCTGCCTCCGCGAAGGTGAGCTGCCGCTCAGTGCGATTTAGCGGCCGAGCGCGCCTGAGTTGTCGTGCCTGCCCTTCCGAGCACTGCCTTGCCCACCAAAGTTTGCCACCACCGGGGACCCTCTCAGCTGCACCGGGAACGGCGGACTTTTCCTGTGAGATGCGCCTCGCCAACTTCTGGTCTGCCGGCGGAGCCCCCAGTTGCACCCTGTTCACGCGCGCTCCAAGAGAGGAGTTCGGAGAGCGACGAGCTACGCTACCCCCAGCTGCGGTGAGCGACTCTGTGGCGCATTAGTCCAGCCGAGCGCACTCCGGTTAGTGGGCCCTTTTCCTTTCTACGCCATTGCACTTCCCACACCCCGCTGTTATCAAGATCCACCGCCATGACACTGGAGCGGGCAGATTCGCTCAGGAGGGCGCGGTAATTTCATTTTGGGCCCCTGCTCCTCGGCCAAACCATCACCATACATGCCAACATTTCAGAAGAGCAAAGTGGGAGATTTTTTAGAAAAAATCGGGAGAATGGGGCCTTGAGTCGGGATACTGTCATGTATGGTAATACTCCCACCCTCCCCAAGCCGCCATTTTAACTGTGTGCTGTCTCGGCCTGAAAGAGCGCTGGCCCTGACGAGGGGCGAGTGCACAGTACCTAGCTCATTTGCACCCATATTGACTCCAGCAGAGGATGCAGTGGAGGCTAACAATAGTGCTGCACCTGCCCCTACGCCCGCCTGCACCTGCCCACTGACACCTACCGGGCGGGTCTGGTGGTAAAGCGCACCTCACCCGATAATATTGTTTGTATAGTGGAGGAGAATGGGGCACTGCCACCTGGGATCGGCCTGATCAATGTGGTGTCAGCACTGTAACTTGCACAGGGCTAATTGCATAGTGTACTCACCTGTGCAGAACTGATAGTGGTGCAACACTGCGAGCCTCAATTCATACGGAGCGCTCTGACCTGAATATAAATTCTTGTTACAATATAAACTTCAGAAGGTCCCTGTACTACATAATAGAGGGGTAGGTAAGCAGGGATTAAACAGTTCAAAATACAGAAAGTGAACCCCTATTAAGAGGGTGACATCTCCAATACCACAGAAGAAATAAAAAAAAAATTTATATAGCATTTTCTTCGTTTTTTATTATAAAAATATAGAATTATTAGTCAATTTTTCTGTTTACAAATACATGATTCTAAAAAATTTTTTGTTGTTCGAAGATATTCATTTATAGACAGCTATTCGTCAGGCTACAGTCAGCGAGGCAATACAATTTACAAACAAACAAACAACAGGGCATGTAAAAAATAACAATCAGTGCAATAAATCAAACAAAGTACCATACAAATGTGTAGACAATACAATGAATAAACGAAAAAGAGAGAGACAAGCAAGCAAATTCGCCAATCAACAGGTACGCCGACGCGCGTTTCGGAGCCTTCCTTCCTCAGGCCGTTGATGGCATTTCAAAGGACAAAGAAAATTAAACTAATAATAACAAATAAACAATAATTCATAAGTAACAAAAAAGAATAAACTTTCTGTGCCTCGAGAGTATTATCTGTGGAAGAAGAGATACCTATGTTATCCTTTTATACAATGCGATATAAAAAATACACAATACCAAAATATTTAAGGGGAGCCAGTACACCACGGAGAGTTAAAAAACAACTCAATTAAAGAGATAAAAAAGAATAAGAAGAAGTGATTTTATACACAAATCGAAGACAAGTTAAGCACTCTAGAACCATGAGAGGGTGACCGATGGGAATGTAGAAACACCATAACGTGTGACCCTAGAGAAAAGAACAGATGATGAAAACACAATACACACTTGTAGATATCAGAAAACAGGTCGCGATCAAAATGATCAGGGGCTGGAGTAGGCGATGAGTAAATCGGAATCACGGTAAACTCGAAAGCTAATCAATCCCAGAGTAGTTTGCCAGTTCGACAATATATGTCCAGAGACTAGAGAGGAAAAATATATCTGGGTTAATCTCAGGAAGCCTTCATAGCTATTAGGCCTATGAAGAATGTAACAGATAGAGACTGGCCACATTATGCGAACCTTATAATAAAAGTTTCAAAACCAATCACTGGAACTTACATTGAACAATATAATGGTTCAGGGGATGGTGAAAGCCTCAGTTCATCATGTCCAGATATAGCTGACATAGATTGAAGCCGTCTTGCTCTAGTGGGAATCGCGGGTCAACCTTAATTCAAGGTAATCTATAAAAGAAAACGCGATGGTGCTCCTGAGAGAAAGAACTCAAGGCAGGGGGGTAGAATACAGGGGAGATAGCATACACGCAATGAATAATAGTAATCTGGCTTATAGTGATTCGTGAAATCGCACAAATACCAACAGGGCAGATTTAACAGCTCAGCCTTAAGGAGCCTGCCGTGATATTAAGAATCTTTATAGTCAATAGTCAATATGCCGACAGAATTGAAGCTCAACCTTTTACTTCAATAAAAACTAAAGGGAGGTATTCTGTCGTATATAGAGTATAGTAGAGGATGAGACTGGTGCTGTAGAAAGTACTAAGCAGAGAAGCCCTGATAAGTAAGCACTACGGTAATATTAAGGTAAAGAGGTGAGAGTAAACCCGCTATATGGCGCATCACGAATACTGAAGCAAAACTTACTTGGCATTTTTTCAAAAAGCGAATCGTCTGCGACGGATTCCAGGGCGGCGCCCTCTCGGTATCAGCAACGGCGGATCTAGCGAGTCTCTAGTGAAGTGACCTCTTAAATACTAAAGGTAAGATTGGAATATGGGCGGGAGGAGTAGGATAATTCTCACCTGGTAGTGATTAGCGAGTTCTGTGGTAACGAGGTAGTAGAATATTCTCCCTCGAAAAACGAGCTTACTACGGCCACCATCTTGGAGCGGGAAATATAACTAAGAAACACCAGGAATCGATAAATAAATCAAGATGTCAAAGGACCTAGTCATACCTGAATTAATAATAAGAAAACGGTGTTAGGCGGTTGATAATAGCAAAGTTGCAAGATCCAATTGTAGTAACATTTTTTATTTAAAAAGACGGACTGACAACAGTCGCCATCTTGGAACAGGCAATAGGGCCCGTAATCACCAAAACTGAATGAATTATAGCTGATAACGAAAGACAAAAAAAATAAAAAGCAATAACAAACAGGGTCAAGGTCAGGCGACATGTTAAGTAGAACACAAGGTAGTTCCACAGTACCAACGACAGATGAATGAGGCCAGAAAATCGCCCCTCTAATAAGTTCATGTATAGCCAAAATATATATATGGTGTCAACAAAGGGTAATCAGGGTGAAAAACTGTAAGGGGAGTATAGAGTCAGTAAAGGATAATAGATAGATTATGTAGCGAAATAGTACTAAAAGTGCTAAGATTAATAGCACCCCACTGTCAAAAAATGAAAATGAAGAAGTCTACCGCAGAAATAAAGGTAAAAGCTGAACAAAGATAGCACTAGATATCTCAGTAGATCGCGTTTTCCCAGGGGAGACATTCATTGAGACCATTGTCAAACGTCTGAAGAGTGTAAATCCAAAAAACCTCTCGTTTTTTTCTATGTGCTTCAGTGTTGTGGTCACTGAGTATTTTTACGCGTTCCAAAATAAGCCATTGAAGATCTTTAATCAGATGCTGTTTCTCAAGCCAGTGTTTGACAAGGGGCGCTCCTGACCGTTTGGTATTAATGGAAGATTTGTGTTCGCAAAAGCGTACACGCATCTCTCTGCCGGTCTCCCCCACATAGCCTTTACCACAGGGGCACAAGATTAGATAAATAACGTTGGTCGTTCTACAGTTAGTCATTTCAGTGAAAAAGAAGGTCTTTTTACCCCATTTAAGGTTCGAAGTAGTTTTAACAAAAGGGCATGCCTGGCATCCGCCACACTTGTGGGTGCCCTGGACAGCTCGAGAACCCGTGATGGAACGTTGGACCATAGGGTTTTCACTGGGCATAATAGATTTAACCAAGATGTTTCTCAGATTCCTGTTCCTTCGGAAGGCAAAGATCGGTTTAGGAAGATCTTTCTGTGGGTTGCCAGAGTTAAGGATGTGCCATGACGAGTTGATTGCTTGGCGCAATTTATTGTTGAATGTTGAGTGCTTAGTGA
This sequence comes from Triturus cristatus, assembly GCF_964204655.1. NCBI lineage: Eukaryota > Metazoa > Chordata > Amphibia > Caudata > Salamandridae > Triturus > Triturus cristatus. The sequence goes on from NC_140592.1 coordinate 1,135,252,424, forward strand.
CACAAACAAGTTTCTCTTGTGAGTTTTTACTTTTAGGAGTCAAAAGAGAGTCGCGAATATAGTATTTCGCCCTTTTGTAGGAATCCTTAATTAACCTGTGGGGATATCCTCTACTCTTCAATTTGATTTTGAGGGTATCCGCATGATCCTCAAAGGATCGCATACTAGTACAGTTCCTGCGGAGACGCAGGAACTGACTGAAAGGGATACTATCTTTTTGACTACGCGGGTGGAAGCTGTGGTATTGTAAAATGGTATTACGGGCCGTTGGTTTGGTCTATAAAGATACTTCAATATGATTATTGATGGCCTCTATCCAAATATCCATAAACTCAATTCTTACGTTGCTTGTTTTGGATGTGAACTTCAAATGCGGATCACAAAGGTTAATCCAAAGAATGAATTCAGTAAGTTGCTCTTCCATCCCTCTCCAAATAAAGAAGATGCCATCTATAAATCTACAGTAATGGGTAATATTCTCAGAGAATGGTGCCACTTCGTTGTATATAAACCTTTTCTCAAATACCCCCATATAAAGATTTGCCACATTTGGAGCACAAGCGGCTCCCATGCTGATGCCTAATGTCTGTTTATATACAGTACCGTCAAATTCAAAATAGTTCTCATTGAGAACAATAGCAAGGCACTCAAGGATAAACAGGTTATCAAGGTCATTGGTAACCTCATTTAGGACACTGCTAACAGCTTCCAAAGCCCCGGTGAGGGGTATATTGGAGTAGAGCGCCTCGATATTCATCGAGACCAAGATATCAGTAAGGGGATTAAATTCAATACCTTCTATTTTAGAAAAAAGATCTCCCGTGTCTCTAACAAAAGCTGGCAGGTTGCTGACTAAAGGGGCCAGAAACACATCAACAAATTTTGAGAGGGGTTCGGTCAATGATCCAATAGTAGAGACAATAGGTCTGAATGGGGGCCTATCCAAACTTTTATGTATTTTGGGAAGGCCATAAAGGATGGGGATCTGGAAGTGTTCTTTATTAAGGTATTCAAATTCTTGATTGCAAATGCTACCCGTATCTAGTGCTCTTCTAGTGATATCAAGGATATTGTTCTTAATTCTCTGTGCAGGGTAATTATTAACCTTGATGTAATTCTTAGGGACCTTAAGCATGTTGTTTATTTCGGTTTTATATTGGTCACAGTCCATTATGACGATACCCCCGCCTTTGTCGCTAGGTTTGATCGTGATATTCTTATTGATAGCCAGCGATTTCATGGCCTGGTATTCGTCATAAGTGAGGTTGTAGGGGGGTTTAGGTACAAATTGCATCATTTGTTTGATTTTCTTATTGACAACTCTTTCAAAAATCCCAACCTCGGGACCAACTTCTTCTAGACTGGGGGTAAATATAGATTTAGGTTTCAATCCAGATTTGTTCTCTATCTCTCGTACATCACGATTTTCAAAAAATCTATGCAGACGAACTTTACGAAAGAAGGATTGTAAGTCTTGATTTAGTTCAAATTGATTAAGACCAGTACCAGGAATGAAAGAAAGGCCTCTAGTAAGTAAATCCTCGGCATGTATATCCAGTCTGATCCCAGAAAGATTAAAAATAGGGATGGATTCAACCTGGGGTGAATGGTCTATTCTCTCCAGTATTGGTTGCGTCTGGTTTGGAGGAACTGTGGGGGGTTGCTCTCTGTATGTTGATACCGACCCCTCTCCTGGGTTCTGTATCTCCCTCTCATATTCCCCCGTCGGTTGCCTAAAAAACAAGAGTTTCTCCTATGTCCCTCAAAGCCACCTCTCCTGTTGCTATAGTTATCGAATGAACCATGGTTATCTTCACCTTCCGATCCAGACGTATCTGAGAAGGTAAGAATTCTCTTGCTGGACCAATATTGACGATCCGGCTGGTTAGTGAAGTCTCTAGAGCCATTGTAATATTGTGGTCCTAAATAAGGATAGACCGTTTCCTCAGAGAAATATCTTATGTCCTTGCGTAGTTTTTCCGTCTTTTTCTCAATGAGGTAGTCACTAAATGAGATCAGCTCAGTGTTAATGTCATCAAGTTTTCTTTTAGCATCCTCTACTGGGTTGTTTTTCTTCATGGTATCCTCCAGCTCAGCAATTTCCTTCATGAGCACTTCAACCACTTCTCTAGCTGTTTCAATAATCAGAATCATGAGATCTCTTGAGCATTTGTTGGCTATAAGTGACCAACGCTCAAGAAATTTCCTTATTTCTATAAATAGGCCTGGGATGTTCCTAATTCTAAGGCCATTTGGGATCACTCCGGCTTTAAGGTATTCAATCATGAATTCTGCGTGGGACTCGGTGCGTCTCGCTTTCTTTTTGAGATTAAGTAGTCTAAACCACTCTTCGTTTTCACCTTTATTGGTGGGGACCGAGCTGCCAGAAGTGGAACTATCACCAATAAGTCTAGCAAAGTCCTCATCAGAGAACCCAAAGGTTTTGATTTTATCCATATTGACTACTATAATGGTTTAGAGGGGGATTAGATGTAACTCATGCAAGTATGTGTAAATAAGGGAAAGATAAAAGATACCTAAAGTAGGTAAGTTAGAAAATAGGGCACAGCGAAACAGATAAATAAAAAAAAAAATATATATAGGAAAATAATAAGAAAAATAAATACAAGAGAAGAAAAAAGGGAAGATAGAAGCTCTCCAACCAGCGTGATAGGCACCCTAAATATAAGGTAGTTAAACCCTCACAGCAACGTGCCGGGAATAAAACAATATAAACTTCAGAGGGTCCCTGTACTACATAATAGAGGGGTAGGTAAGCAGGGATTAAACAGTTCAAAATACAGAAAGTGAACCCCTATTAAGAGGGTGACATCTCCGATACCACAGAAGAAATCAAAAAAAAAATTTATATAGCATTTTCTTCGTTTTTTATTGTAAAAATATAGCATTATTAGTCAATTTTTCTGTTTACAAATACATGATTGTAAAAAAATTTTTTGTTGTTCAAAGATATTCATTTATAGCCAGCTATTCGTCAGGCTACAGTCAGCGAGGCAATACAATTTACAAACAAACAAATAACAGGGCATGTAAAAAATAACAATCAGTGCAATAAATCAAACAAAGTACCATACAAATGTGTAGACAATACAATGAATAAACGAAAAAGAGAGAGACAAGCAAGCAAATTCGCCAATCAACAGGTACGCCGATTCGCGTTTCGGAGCCTTCCTTCCTCAGGGCGTTGATGGCATTTCAAAGGACAAAGAAAATTAAACTAATAATAACAAATAAACAATAATTCATAAGTAACAAAAAACAATAAACTTTCTGTGCCTCGAGAGTATTATCTGTGGAAGAAGAGATACCTATGTTATCCTTTTATATAATGCGATATAAAAAATACACAATACCAAAATATTTAAGGGGAGCCAGTACACCACGGAGAGTTAAAAAACAACTCAATTAAAGAGATAAAAAAGAATAAGAAGAAGTGATTTTATACACAAATCGAAGACAAGTTAAGCACTCTAGAACCATGAAAGGGTGACCGATGGGAATGTAGAAACACCATAACGTGTGACCCTAGAGAAAAGAACAGATGATGAAAACACAATACACACTTGTAGATATCAGAAAACAGGTCGCGATCAAAATGACCAGGGGCTGGAATAGGCGATGAGTAAATCGGAATCACGGTAAACTCGAAAGCTAATCAATCCCAGAGTAGTTTGCCAGTTCGACAATATATGTCCAGAGACTAGAGAGGAAAAATATATCTGGGTTAATCTCAGGAAGCCTTCATAGCTATTAGGCCTATGAAGAATGTAACAGATAGAGACTGGCCACATTATGCGAACCTTATAATAAAAGTTTCAAAACCAATCACTGGAACTTACATTGAACAATATAATGGTTCAGGGGATGGTGAAAGCCTCAGTTCATCATGTCCAGATATAGCTGACATAGATTGAAGCCGTCTTGCTCTAGTGGGAATCGCGGGTCAACCTTAATTCAAGGTAATCTATAAAAGAAAACGCGATGGTGCTCCTGAGAGAAAGAACTCAAGGCAGGGGGGTAGAATACAGGGGAGATAGCATACACGCAATGAATAATAGTAATCTGGCTTATAGTGATTCGTGAAATCGCACAAATACCAACAGGGCAAATTTAACAGCTCAGCCTTAAGGAGCCTGCCGTGATATTAAGAATCTTTATAGTCAATAGTCAATATGCCGACAGAATTGAAGCTCAACCTTTTACTTCAATAAAAACTAAAGGGAGGTATTCTGTCGTATATAGAGTATAGTAGAGGATGAGACTGGTGCTGTAGAAAGTACTAAGCAGAGAAGCCCTGATAAGTAAGCACTACGGTAATATTAAGGTAAAGAGGTGAGAGTAAACCCGCTATATGGCGCATCACGAATACTGAAGCAAAACTTACTTGGCATTTTTTCAAAAAGCGAATCGTCTGCGACGGATTCCAGGGCGGCGCCCTCTCGGTATCAGCAACGGCGGATCTAGCGAGTCTCTAGTGAAGTGACCTCTTAAATACTAAAGGTAAGATTAGAATATGGGCAGGAAGAGTAGGATAATTCTCACCTGGTAGTGATTAGCGAGTTCTGTAGTAACGAGGTAGTAGAATATTCTCCCTCGAAAAACGAGCTTACTACGGCCACCATCTTGGAGCGGGAAATATAACTAAGAAACACCAGGAATCGATAAATAAATCAAGATGTCAAAGGACCTAGTCATACCTGAACTAATAATAAGAAAACGGTGTTAGGCGGTTGATAATAGCAAAGTTGCGAGATCCAACTGTAGTAACATTTTTTATTTAAAAAGACGGACTGACAACAGTCGCCATCTTGGAACGGGCAATAGGGCCCGTAATCACCAAAACTGAATGAATTATAGCTGATAACGAAAGACAAAAAAAATAAAAAGCAATAACAAACAGGGTCAAGGTCAGGCGACATGTTAAGTAGAACACAAGGTAGTTCCACAGTACCAACGACAGATGAATGAGGCCAGAAAATCGCCCCTCTAAAAAGTTCATGTATAGCCAAAATATATATATGGTGTCAACAAAGGGTAATCAGGGTGAAAAACTGTAAGGGGAGTATAGAGTCAGTAAAGGATAATAGATAGATTATGTAGCGAAATAGTACTAAAAGTGCTAAGATTAATAGCACCCCACTGTCAAAAAATGAAAATGAAGAAGTCTACCGCAGAAATAAAGGTAAAAGCTGAACAAAGATAGCACTAGATATCTCAGTAGATCGCGTTTTCCCAGGGGAGACATTCATTGTGACCATTGTCAAACGTCTGAAGAGTGTAAATCCCAAAAACTTCTCGTTTTTTTCTATGTGCTTCAGTGTTGTGGTCACTGAGTATTTTTACGCGTTCCAAAATAAGCCATTGAAGATCTTTAATCAGATGGTGTTTCTCAAGCCAGTGTTTGACAAGGGGAGCTCCTGACCGTTTGGTATTAATGGAAGATTTGTGTTCGCAAAAGCGTACACGCATCTCTCTGCCGGTCTCCCCCACATAGCCTTTACCACAGGGGGCACAAGATTAGATAAATAACGTTGGTCGTTCTACAGTTAGTCATTTCAGTGAAAAAGAAGGTCTTTTTACCCCATTTAAGGTTCGAAGTAGTTTTAACAAAAGGGCATGCCTGGCATCCGCCACACTTGTGGGTGCCCTGGACAGCTCGAGAACCCGTGATGGAACGTTGGACCATAGGGTTTTCACTGGGCATAATAGATTTAACCAAGATGTTTCTCAGATTCCTGTTCCTTCGGAAGGCAAAGATCGGTTTAGGAAGATCTTTCTGTGGGTTGCCAGAGTTAAGGATGTGCCATGACGAGTTGATTGCTTGGCGCAATTTATTGTTGAATGTTGAGTGCTTAGTGACACAAACAAGTTTCTCTTGTGAGTTTTTACTTTTAGGAGTCAAAAGAGAGTCGCGAATATAGTATTTCGCCCTTTTGTAGGAATCCTTAATTAACCTGTGGGGATATCCTCTACTCTTCAATTTGATTTTGAGGGTATCCGCATGATCCTCAAAGGATCGCATACTAGTACAGTTCCTGCGGAGACGCAGGAACTGACTGAAAGGGATACTATCTTTTTGACTACGCGGGTGGAAGCTGTGGTATTGTAAAAGGGTATTACGGGCCGTTGGTTTGGTCTATAAAGATACTTCAATATGATTATTGATGGCCTCTATCCAAATATCCATAAACTCAATTCTTACGTTGCTTGTTTTGGATGTGAACTTCAAATGCGGATCACAAAGGTTAATCCAAAGAATGAATTCAGTAAGTTGCTCTTCCATCCCTCTCCAAATAAAGAAGATGCCATCTATAAATCTACAGTAATGGGTAATATTCTCAGAGAATGGTGCCACTTCGTTGTATATAAACCTTTTCTCAAATACCCCCATATAAAGATTTGCCACATTTGGAGCACAAGCGGCTCCCATGCTGATGCCTAATGTCTGTTTATATACAGTACCGTCAAATTCAAAATAGTTCTCATTGAGAACAATAGCAAGGCACTCAAGGATAAACAGGTTATCAAGGTCATTGGTAACCTCATTTAGGACACTGCTAACAGCTTCCAAAGCCCCGGTGAGGGGTATATTGGAGTAGAGCGCCTCGATATCCATCGAGACCAAGATATCAGTAAGGGGATTAAATTCAATACCTTCTATTTTAGAAAAAAGATCTCCCGTGTCTCTAACAAAAGCTGGCAGGTTGCTGACTAAAGGGGCCAGAAACACATCAACAAATTTTGAGAGGGGTTCGGTCAATGATCCAATAGTAGAGACAATAGGTCTGAATGGGGGCCTATCCAAACCCTTATGTATTTTGGGAAGGCCATAAAGGATGGGGATCTGGAAGTGTTCTTTATTAAGGTATTCAAATTCTTGATTGCAAATGCTACCCGTATCTAGTGCTCTTCTAGTGATATCAAGGATATTGTTCTTAATTCTCTGTGCAGGGTAATTATTAACCTTGATGTAATTCTCAGGGACCTTAAGCATGTTGTTTATTTCGGTTTTATATTGGTCTCAGTCCATTATGACGATACCCCCGTCTTTGTCGCTAGGTTTGATCGTGATATTCTTATTGATAGCCAGCGATTTCATGGCCTGGTATTCGTCATAAGTGAGGTTGTACGGGGGTTTAGGTACAAATTGCATCATTTGTTTGATTTTCTTATTGACAACTCTTTCAAAAATCCCAACCTCGGGACCAACTTCTTCTAGACTGGGGGTAAATATAGATTTAGGTTTCAATCCAGATTTGTTCTCTATCTCTCGTACATCACGATTTTCAAAAAATCTAAGCAGACGAACTTTACCAAAGAAGGATTGTAAGTCTTGATTTAGTTCAAATTGATTAAGACCAGTACTAGGAATGAAAGAAAGGCCTCTAGTAAGTAAATCCTCGGCATGTATATCCAGTCTGATCCCAGAAAGATTAAAAATAGGGATGGATTCAACCTGGGGTGAATGGTCTATTCTCTCCAGTATTGGTTGCGTCTGGTTTGGAGGAACTGTGGGGGGTTGCTCTCTGTATGTTGATACCGACCCCTCTCCTGGGTTCTGTATCTCCCTCTCATATTCCCCCGTCGGTTGCCTAAAAAACAAGAGTTTCTCCTATGTCCCTCAAAGCCACCTCTCCTGTTGCTATAGTTATCGAATGAACCATGGTTATCTTCACCTTCCGATCCAGACGTATCTGAGAAGGTAAGAATTCTCTTGCTGGACCAATATTGACGATCCGGCTGGTTAGTGAAGTCTCTAGAGCCATTGTAATATTGTGGTCCTAAATAAGGATAGACCGTTTCCTCAGAGAAATATCTTATGTCCTTGCGTAGTTTTTCCGTCTTTTTCTCAATGAGGTAGTCACTAAATGAGATCAGCTCAGTGTTAATGTCATCAAGTTTTCTTTTAGCATCCTCTACTGGGTTGTTTTTCTTCATGGTATCCTCCAGCTCAGCAATTTCCTTCATGAGCACTTCAACCACTTCTCTAGCTGTTTCAATAATCAGAATCATGAGATCTCTTGAGCATTTGTTGGCTATAAGTGACCAACGCTCAAGAAATTTCCTTTTTTCTATAAATAGGCCTGGGATGTTCCTAATTCTAAGGCCATTTGGGATCACTCCGGCTTTAAGGTATTCAATCATGAATTCTGCGTGGGACTCGGTGCGTCTCGCTTTCTTTTTGAGATTAAGTAGTCTAAACCACTCTTCGTTTTCACCTTTATTGGTGGGGACCGAGCTGCCAGAAGTGGAACTATCACCAATAAGTCTAGCAAAGTCCTCATCAGAGAACCCAAAGGTTTTGATTTTATCCATATTGACTACTATAATGGTTTAGAGGGGGATTAGATGTAACTCATGCAAGTATGTGTAAATAAGGGAAAGATAAATGATACCTAAAGTAGGTAAGTTAGAAAATAGGGCACAGCGAAACAGATAAATAAAAAAAAATATATATATAGGAAAATAATAAGAAAAATAAATAGAAGAGAAGAAAAAAGGGAAGATAGAAGCTCTCCAACCAGCGTGATAGGCACCCTAAATATAAGGTAGTTAAACCCTCACAGCAACGTGCCGGGAATAAAACAATATAAACTTCAGAGGGTCCCTGTACTACATAATAGAGGGGTAGGTAAGCAGGGATTAAACAGTTCAAAATACAGAAAGTGAACCCCTATTAAGAGGGTGACATCTCCAATACCACAGAAGAAATCAAAAAAAAAATTTATATAGCATTTTCTTCGTTTTTTATTATAAAAATATAGAATTATTAGTCAATTTTTCTGTTTACAAATACATGATTGTAAAAAAAGTTTTTGTTGTTCAAAGATATTCATTTATAGCCAGCTATTCGTCAGGCTACAGTCAGCGAGGCAATACAATTTACAAACAAACAAATAACAGGGCATGTAAAAAATAACAATCAGTGCAATAAATCAAACAAAGTACCATACAAATGTGTAGACAATACAATGAATAAACGAAAAAGAGAGAGACAAGCAAGCAAATTCGCCAATCAACAGGTACGCCGATTCGCGTTTCGGAGCCTTCCTTCCTCAGGGCGTTGATGGCATTTCAAAGGACAAAGAAAATTAAACTAATAATAACAAATAAACAATAATTCATAAGTAACAAAAAAGAATAAACTTTCTGTGCCTCGAGAGTATTATCTGTGGAAGAAGAGATACCTATGTTATCCTTTTATATAATGCGATATAAAAAATACACAATACCAAAATATTTAAGGGGAGCCAGTACACCACGGAGAGTTAAAAAACAACTCAATTAAAGAGATAAAAAAGAATAAGAAGAAATGATTCTATACACAAATCGAAGACAAGTTAAGCACTCTAGAACCATGAAAGGATGACCGATGGGAATGTAGAAACACCATAACGTGTGACCCTAGAGAAAAGAACAGATGATGAAAACACAATACACACTTGTAGATATCAGAAAACAGGTCGCGATCAAAATGACCAGGGGCTGGAATAGGCGATGAGTAAATCGGAATCACGGTAAACTCGAAAGCTAATCAATCCCCGAGTAGTTTGCCAGTTCGACAATATATGTCCAGAGACAAGAGAGGAAAAATATATCTGGGTTAATCTCAGGAAGCCTTCATAGCTATTAGGCCTATGAAGGATGTAACAGATAGAGACTGGCCACATTATGCGAACCTTATAATAAAAGTTTCAAAACCAATCACTGGAACTTACATTGAACAATATAATGGTTCAGGGGATGGTGAAAGCCTCAGTTCATCAAGTCCAGATATAGCTGACATAGATTGAAGCCGTCTTGCTCTAGTGGGAATCGCGGGTCAACCTTAATTCAAGATAATCTATAAAAGAAAACGCGATGGTACTCCTGAGAGAAAGAACTCAAGGCAGGGGGGTAGAATACAGGGGAGATAGCATACACGCAATGAATAATAGTAATCTGGCTTATAGTGATTCGTGAAATCGCACAAATAACAACAGGGCAGATTTAACAGCTCAGCCTTAAGGAGCCTGCCGTGATATTAAGAATCTTTATAGCCAATAGTCAATATGCCGACAGTATTGAAGCTCAACCTTTTACTTCAATAAAAACTAAAGGGAGGTATTCTGTCGTATATAGAGTATAGTAGAGGATGAGACTGGTGCTGTAGAAAGTACTAAGCAGAGAAGCCCTGATAAGTAAGCACTACGGTAATATTAAGGTAAAGGGGTGAGACTAAACCCGCTATATGGCGCATCACGAATACTGAAGCAAAACTTACTTGGCATTTTTTCAAAAAGCGAATCGTCTGCGACGGATTCCAGGGCGGCGCCCTCTCGGTATCAGCAATGGCGGATCTAGCGAGTCTGTAGTGAAGTGACCTCTTAAATACTAAAGGTAAGATTAGAATATGGGCAGGAGGAGTAGGATAATTCTCACCTGGTAGTGATTAGCAAGTTCTGTGGTAACGAGGAAGTAGAATATTCTCCCTCGAAAAACGAGCTTACTACGGCCGCCATCTTGGAGCGGGAAATATAACTAAGAAACACCAGGAATCGATAAATAAATCAAGATGTCAAAGGACCTAGTCATACCTGAACTAATAATAAGAAAACGGTGTTAGGCGGTTGCTAATAGCAAAGTTGCGAGATCCAATTGTAGTAACATTTTTTATTTAAAAAGACGGACTGAAAACAGTCGCCATCTTGGAACGGGCAATAGGGCCTGTAATCACCAAAACTGAATGAATTATAGCTGATAACGAAAGACAAAAAAAATAAAAAGCAATAACAAACAGGGTCAAGGTCAGGCGACATGTAAAGTAGAACACAAGGTAGTTCCCCAGTACCAACGACAGATGAATGAGGCCAGAAAATTGCCCCTCTAATAAGTTCATGTATAGCCAAAATATATATATGGTGTCAACAAAGGGTAATCAGGATGAAAAACTCTAAGGGGAGTATAGAGTCAGTAAAGGATGATAGATAGATTATGTAGCGAAATAGTACTAAAAGTGCTAAGATTAATAGCACCCCACTGTCAAAAAATGAAAATGAAGAAGTCTACCGCAGAAATAAAGGTAAAAGCTGAACAAAGATAGCACTAGATATCTCAGTAGATCGCGTTTTCCCAGGGGAGACGTTCATTGAGACCATTGTCAAACGTCTGAAGAGTGTAAATCCAAAAAACTTCTCGTTTTTTTCTATGTGCTTCAGTGTTGTGGTCACTGGGTATTTTTACGCGTTCCAAAATAAGCCATTGAAGATCTTTAATCAGATGCTGTTTCTCAAGCCAGTGTTTGACAAGGGGAGCTCCTGACCGTTTGGTATTAATGGAAGATTTGTGTTTGCAAAAGCGTACACGCATCTCTCTGCCGGTCTCCCCCACATAGCCTTTACCACAGGGGCACAAGATTAGATAAATAACGTTGGTCGGTCTACAGTTAGTCATTTCAGTGAAAAAGAAGGTCTTTTTACCCCATTTAAGGTCCGAAGTAGTTTTAACAAAAGGGCATGCCTGGCATCCGCCACACTTGTGGGTGCCCTGGACAGCTCGAGAACCCGTGATGGAACGTTGGACCATAGGGTTTTCACTGGGCATAATAGATTTAACCAAGATGTTTCTCAGATTCCTGTTCCTTCGGAAGGCAAAGATCGGTTTAGGAAGATCTTTCTGTGGGTTGCCAGAGTTAAGGATGTGCCATGACGAGTTGATTGCTTGGCGCAATTTATTGTTGAAAGTTGAGTGCTTAGTGACACAAACAAGTTTCTCTTGTGAGTTTTTACTTTTAGGAGTCAAAAGAGAGTCGCGAATATAGTATTTCGCCCTTTTGTAGGAATCCTTAATTAACCTGTGGGGATATCCTCTACTCTTCAATTTGATTTTGAGGGTATCCGCATGATCCTCAAAGGATCGTATACTAGTACAGTTCCTGCGGAGACGCAGGAACTGACTGAAAGGGATACTGTCTTTTTGACTACGCGGGTGGAAGCTGTGGTATTGTAAAAGGGTATTACGGGCCGTTGGTTTGGTGTATAAAGATACTTCAATATGATTATTGATGGCCTCTATCCAAATATCCATAAACTCAATTCTTACGTTGCTTGTTTTGGATGTGAACTTCAAATGCGGATCACAAAGGTTAATCCAAAGAATGAATTCAGTAAGTTGCTCTTCCATCCCTCTCCAAATAAAGAAGATGTCATCTATAAATCTACAGTAATGGGTAATATTCTCAGAGAATGGTGCCACTTCGTTGTATATAAACCTTTTCTCAAATACCCCCATATAAAGATTTGCCACATTTGGAGCACAAGCGGCTCCCATGCTGATGCCTAATGTCTGTTTATATACAGTACTGTCAAATTCAAAATAGTTCTCATTGAGAACAATAGCAAGGCACTCAAGGATAAACAGGCTATCAAGGTCATTGGTAACCTCATTTAGGACACTGCTAACAGCTTCCAAAGCCCCGGTGAGGGGTATATTGGAGTAGAGCGCCTCGATATCCATCGAGACCAAGATATCAGTAGGGGATTAAATTCAATACCTTCTATTTTAGAAATAAGATCTCCCGTGTCTCTAACAAAAGCTGGCAGGTTGCTGACTAAAGGGGCCAGAAACACATCAACAAATTTTGAGAGGGGTTCGGTCAATGATCCAATAGTAGAGACAATAGGTCTGAATGGGGGCCTATCCAAACTTTTAAGTATTTTGGGAAGGCCATAAAGGATGGGGATCTGGAAGTGTTCTTTATTAAGGTATTCAAATTCTTGATTGCAAATGCTACCCGTATCTAGCGCTCTTCTAGTGATATCAAGGATATTGTTCTTAATTCTCTGTGCAGGGTAATTATTAACCTTGATGTAATTCTCAGGGACCTTAAGCATGTTGTTTTTTTCGGTTTTATATTGGTCACAGTCCATTATGACGATACCCCCGCCTTTGTCGCTAGGTTTGATCGTGATATTCTTATTGATAGCCAGCGATTTCATGGCCTGGTATTCGTCATAAGTGAGGTTGTACGGGGTTTAGGTACAAATTGCATCATTTGTTTGATTTTCTTATTGGCAACTCTTTCAAAAATCCCAACCTCGGGACCAACTTCTTCTAGACTGGGGGTAAATATAGATTTAGGTTTCAATCCAGATTTGTTCTCTATCTCTCGTACATCACGATTTTCAAAAAATCTATGCAGACGAACTTTACGAAAGAAGGATTGTAAGTCTTGATTTAGTTCAAATTGATTAAGACCAGTACTAGGAATGAAAGAAAGGCCTCTAGTAAGTAAATCCTCGGCATGTATATCCAGTCTGATCCCAGAAAGATTAAAAATAGGGATGGATTCAACCTGGGGTGAATGGTCTATTCTCTCCAGTATTGGTTGCGTCTGGTTTGGAGGAACTGTGGGGGGTTGCTCTCTGTATGTTGATACCGACCCCTCTCCTGGGTTCTGTATCTCCCTCTCATATTCCCCCGTCGGTTGCCTAAAAAACAAGAGTTTCTCCTATGTCCCTCAAAGCCACCTCTCCTGTTGCTATAGTTATCGAATGAACCATGGTTATCTTCACCTTCCGATCCAGACGTATCTGAGAAGGTAAGAATTCTCTTGCTGGACCAATATTGACGATCCGGCTGGTTAGTGAAGTCTCTAGAGCCATTGTAATATTGTGGTCCTAAATAAGGATAGACCGTTTCCTCAGAGAAATATCTTATGTCCTTGCGTAGTTTTTCCGTCTTTTTCTCAATGAGGTAGTCACTAAATGAGATCAGCTCAGTGTTAATGTCATCAAGTTTTCTTTTAGCATCCTCTACTGGGTTGTTTTTCTTCATGGTATCCTCCAGCTCAGCAATTTCCTTCATGAGCACTTCAACCACTTCTCTAGCTGTTTCAATAATCAGAATCATGAGATCTCTTGAGCATTTGTTGGCTATAAGTGACCAACGCTCAAGAAATTTCCTTTTTTCTATAAATAGGCCTGGGATGTTCCTAATTCTAAGGCCATTTGGGATCACTCCGGCTTTAAGGTATTCAATCATGAATTCTGCGTGGGACTCGGTGCGTCTCGCTTTCTTTTTGAGATTAAGTAGTCTAAACCACTCTTCGTTTTCACCTTTATTGGTGGGGACCGAGCTGCCAGAAGTGGAACTATCACCAATAAGTCTAGCAAAGTCCTCATCAGAGAACCCAAAGGTTTTGATTTTATCCATATTGACTACTATAATGGTTTAGAGGGGGATTAGATGTAACTCATGCAAGTATGTGTAAATAAGGGAAAGATAAATGATACCTAAAGTAGGTAAGTTAGAAAATAGGGCACAGCGAAACAGATAAATAAAAAAAAATATATATATAGGAAAATAATAAGAAAAATAAATAGAAGAGAAGAAAAAAGGGAAGATAGAAGCTCTCCAACCAGCGTGATAGGCACCCTAAATATAAGGTAGTTAAACCCTCACAGCAACGTGCCGGGAATAAAACAATATAAACTTCAGAGGGTCCCTGTACTACATAATAGAGGGGTAGGTAAGCAGGGATTAAACAGTTCAAAATACAGAAAGTGAACCCCTATTAAGAGGGTGACATCTCCAATACCACAGAAGAAATCAAAAAAAAAATTTATATAGCATTTTCTTCGTTTTTTATTATAAAAATATAGAATTATTAGTCAATTTTTCTGTTTACAAATACATGATTGTAAAAAAAGTTTTTGTTGTTCAAAGATATTCATTTATAGCCAGCTATTCGTCAGGCTACAGTCAGCGAGGCAATACAATTTACAAACAAACAAATAACAGGGCATGTAAAAAATAACAATCAGTGCAATAAATCAAACAAAGTACCATACAAATGTGTAGACAATACAATGAATAAACGAAAAAGAGAGAGACAAGCAAGCAAATTCGCCAATCAACAGGTACGCCGATTCGCGTTTCGGAGCCTTCCTTCCTCAGGGCGTTGATGGCATTTCAAAGGACAAAGAAAATTAAACTAATAATAACAAATAAACAATAATTCATAAGTAACAAAAAAGAATAAACTTTCTGTGCCTCGAGAGTATTATCTGTGGAAGAAGAGATACCTATGTTATCCTTTTATATAATGCGATATAACAAATACACAATACCAAAATATTTAAGGGGAGCCAGTACACCACGGAGAGTTAAAAAACAACTCAATTAAAGAGATAAAAAAGAATAAGAAGAAATGATTCTATACACAAATCGAAGACAAGTTAAGCACTCTAGAACCATGAAAGGATGACCGATGGGAATGTAGAAACACCATAACGTGTGACCCTAGAGAAAAGAACAGATGATGAAAACACAATACACACTTGTAGATATCAGAAAACAGGTCGCGATCAAAATGACCAGGGGCTGGAATAGGCGATGAGTAAATCGGAATCACGGTAAACTCGAAAGCTAATCAATCCCAGAGTAGTTTGCCAGTTCGACAATATATGTCCAGAGACTAGAGAGGAAAAATATATCTGGGTTAATCTCAGGAAGCCTTCATAGCTATTAGGCCTATGAAGGATGTAACAGATAGAGACTGGCCACATTATGCGAACCTTATAATAAAAGTTTCAAAACCAATCACTGGAACTTACATTGAACAATATAATGGTTCAGGGGATGGTGAAAGCCTCAGTTCATCAAGTCCAGATATAGCTGACATAGATTGAAGCCGTCTTGCTCTAGTGGGAATCGCGGGTCAACCTTAATTCAAGATAATCTATAAAAGAAAACGCGATGGTACTCCTGAGAGAAAGAACTCAAGGCAGGGGGGTAGAATACAGGGGAGATAGCATACACGCAATGAATAATAGTAATCTGGCTTATAGTGATTCGTGAAATCGCACAAATAACAACAGGGCAGATTTAACAGCTCAGCCTTAAGGAGCCTGCCGTGATATTAAGAATCTTTATAGCCAATAGTCAATATGCCGACAGTATTGAAGCTCAACCTTTTACTTCAATAAAAACTAAAGGGAGGTATTCTGTCGTATATAGAGTATAGTAGAGGATGAGACTGGTGCTGTAGAAAGTACTAAGCAGAGAAGCCCTGATAAGTAAGCACTACGGTAATATTAAGGTAAAGGGGTGAGACTAAACCCGCTATATGGCGCATCACGAATACTGAAGCAAAACTTACTTGGCATTTTTTCAAAAAGCGAATCGTCTGCGACAGATTCCAGGGCGGCGCCCTCTCGGTATCAGCAATGGCGGATCTAGCGAGTCTCTAGTGAAGTGACCTCTTAAATACTAAAGGTAAGATTAGAATATGGGCAGGAAGAGTAGGATAATTCTCACCTGGTAGTGATTAGCGAGTTCTGTAGTAACGAGGTAGTAGAATATTCTCCCTCGAAAAACGAGCTTACTACGGCCACCATCTTGGAGCGGGAAATATAACTAAGAAACACCAGGAATCGATAAATAAATCAAGATGTCAAAGGACCTAGTCATACCTGAACTAATAATAAGAAAACGGTGTTAGGCGGTTGATAATAGCAAAGTTGCGAGATCCAATTGTAGTAACATTTTTTATTTAAAAAGACGGACTGACAACAGTCGCCATCTTGGAACGGGCAATAGGGCCCGTAATCACCAAAACTGAATGAATTATAGCTGATAACGAAAGACAAAAAAAATAAAAAGCAATAACAAACAGGGTCAAGGTCAGGCGACATGTTAAGTAGAACACAAGGTAGTTCCACAGTACCAACGACAGATGAATGAGGCCAGAAAATCGCCCCTCTAAAAAGTTCATGTATAGCCAAAATATATATATGGTGTCAACAAAGGGTAATCAGGGTGAAAAACTGTAAGGGGAGTATAGAGTCAGTAAAGGATAATAGATAGATTATGTAGCGAAATAGTACTAAAAGTGCTAAGATTAATAGCACCCCACTGTCAAAAAATGAAAATGAAGAAGTCTACCGCAGAAATAAAGGTAAAAGCTGAACAAAGATAGCACTAGATATCTCAGTAGATCGCGTTTTCCCAGGGGAGACATTCATTGTGACCATTGTCAAACGTCTGAAGAGTGTAAATCCCAAAAACTTCTCGTTTTTTTCTATGTGCTTCAGTGTTGTGGTCACTGAGTATTTTTACGCGTTCCAAAATAAGCCATTGAAGATCTTTAATCAGATGGTGTTTCTCAAGCCAGTGTTTGACAAGGGGAGCTCCTGACCGTTTGGTATTAATGGAAGATTTGTGTTCGCAAAAGCGTACACGCATCTCTCTGCCGGTCTCCCCCACATAGCCTTTACCACAGGGGGCACAAGATTAGATAAATAACGTTGGTCGTTCTACAGTTAGTCATTTCAGTGAAAAAGAAGGTCTTTTTACCCCATTTAAGGTTCGAAGTAGTTTTAACAAAAGGGCATGCCTGGCATCCGCCACACTTGTGGGTGCCCTGGACAGCTCGAGAACCCGTGATGGAACGTTGGACCATAGGGTTTTCACTGGGCATAATAGATTTAACCAAGATGTTTCTCAGATTCCTGTTCCTTCGGAAGGCAAAGATCGGTTTAGGAAGATCTTTCTGTGGGTTGCCAGAGTTAAGGATGTGCCATGACGAGTTGATTGCTTGGCGCAATTTATTGTTGAATGTTGAGTGCTTAGTGACACAAACAAGTTTCTCTTGTGAGTTTTTACTTTTAGGAGTCAAAAGAGAGTCGCGAATATAGTATTTCGCCCTTTTGTAGGAATCCTTAATTAACCTGTGGGGATATCCTCTACTCTTCAATTTGATTTTGAGGGTATCCGCATGATCCTCAAAGGATCGCATACTAGTACAGTTCCTGCGGAGACGCAGGAACTGACTGAAAGGGATACTATCTTTTTGACTACGCGGGTGGAAGCTGTGGTATTGTAAAAGGGTATTACGGGCCGTTGGTTTGGTCTATAAAGATACTTCAATATGATTATTGATGGCCTCTATCCAAATATCCATAAACTCAATTCTTACGTTGCTTGTTTTGGATGTGAACTTCAAATGCGGATCACAAAGGTTAATCCAAAGAATGAATTCAGTAAGTTGCTCTTCCATCCCTCTCCAAATAAAGAAGATGCCATCTATAAATCTACAGTAATGGGTAATATTCTCAGAGAATGGTGCCACTTCGTTGTATATAAACCTTTTCTCAAATACCCCCATATAAAGATTTGCCACATTTGGAGCACAAGCGGCTCCCATGCTGATGCCTAATGTCTGTTTATATACAGTACCGTCAAATTCAAAATAGTTCTCATTGAGAACAATAGCAAGGCACTCAAGGATAAACAGGTTATCAAGGTCATTGGTAACCTCATTTAGGACACTGCTAACAGCTTCCAAAGCCCCGGTGAGGGGTATATTGGAGTAGAGCGCCTCGATATCCATCGAGACCAAGATATCAGTAAGGGGATTAAATTCAATACCTTCTATTTTAGAAAAAAGATCTCCCGTGTCTCTAACAAAAGCTGGCAGGTTGCTGACTAAAGGGGCCAGAAACACATCAACAAATTTTGAGAGGGGTTCGGTCAATGATCCAATAGTAGAGACAATAGGTCTGAATGGGGGCCTATCCAAACTTTTATGTATTTTGGGAAGGCCATAAAGGATGGGGATCTGGAAGTGTTCTTTATTAAGGTATTCAAATTCTTGATTGCAAATGCTACCCGTATCTAGTGCTCTTCTAGTGATATCAAGGATATTGTTCTTAATTCTCTGTGCAGGGTAATTATTAACCTTGATGTAATTCTCAGGGACCTTAAGCATGTTGTTTATTTCGGTTTTATATTGGTCTCAGTCCATTATGACGATACCCCCGCCTTTGTCGCTAGGTTTGATCGTGATATTCTTATTGATAGCCAGCGATTTCATGGCCTGGTATTCGTCATAAGTGAGGTTGTACGGGGGTTTAGGTACAAATTGCATCATTTGTTTGATTTTCTTATTGACAACTCTTTCAAAAATCCCAACCTCGGGACCAACTTCTTCTAGACTGGGGGTAAATATAGATTTAGGTTTCAATCCAGATTTGTTCTCTATCTCTCGTACATCACGATTTTCAAAAAATCTATGCAGACGAACTTTACCAAAGAAGGATTGTAAGTCTTGATTTAGTTCAAATTGATTAAGACCAGTACTAGGAATGAAAGAAAGGCCTCTAGTAAGTAAATCCTCGGCATGTATATCCAGTCTGATCCCAGAAAGATTAAAAATAGGGATGGATTCAACCTGGGGTGAATGGTCTATTCTCTCCAGTATTGGTTGCGTCTGGTTTGGAGGAACTGTGGGGGGTTGCTCTCTGTATGTTGATACCGACCCCTCTCCTGGGTTCTGTATCTCCCTCTCATATTCCCCCGTCGGTTGCCTAAAAAACAAGAGTTTCTCCTATGTCCCTCAAAGCCACCTCTCCTGTTGCTATAGTTATCGAATGAACCATGGTTATCTTCACCTTCCGATCCAGACGTATCTGAGAAGGTAAGAATTCTCTTGCTGGACCAATATTGACGATCCGGCTGGTTAGTGAAGTCTCTAGAGCCATTGTAATATTGTGGTCCTAAATAAGGATAGACCGTTTCCTCAGAGAAATATCTTATGTCCTTGCGTAGTTTTTCCGTCTTTTTCTCAATGAGGTAGTCACTAAATGAGATCAGCTCAGTGTTAATGTCATCAAGTTTTCTTTTAGCATCCTCTACTGGGTTGTTTTTCTTCATGGTATCCTCCAGCTCAGCAATTTCCTTCATGAGCACTTCAACCACTTCTCTAGCTGTTTCAATAATCAGAATCATGAGATCTCTTGAGCATTTGTTGGCTATAAGTGACCAACGCTCAAGAAATTTCCTTTTTTCTATAAATAGGCCTGGGATGTTCCTAATTCTAAGGCCATTTGGGATCACTCCGGCTTTAAGGTATTCAATCATGAATTCTGCGTGGGACTCGGTGCGTCTCGCTTTCTTTTTGAGATTAAGTAGTCTAAACCACTCTTCGTTTTCACCTTTATTGGTGGGGACCGAGCTGCCAGAAGTGGAACTATCACCAATAAGTCTAGCAAAGTCCTCATCAGAGAACCCAAAGGTTTTGATTTTATCCATATTGACTACTATAATGGTTTAGAGGGGGATTAGATGTAACTCATGCAAGTATGTGTAAATAAGGGAAAGATAAATGATACCTAAAGTAGGTAAGTTAGAAAATAGGGCACAGCGAAACAGATAAATAAAAAAAAATATATATATAGGAAAATAATAAGAAAAATAAATAGAAGAGAAGAAAAAAGGGAAGATAGAAGCTCTCCAACCAGCGTGATAGGCACCCTAAATATAAGGTAGTTAAACCCTCACAGCAACGTGCCGGGAATAAAACAATATAAACTTCAGAGGGTCCCTGTACTACATAATAGAGGGGTAGGTAAGCAGGGATTAAACAGTTCAAAATACAGAAAGTGAACCCCTATTAAGAGGGTGACATCTCCAATACCACAGAAGAAATCAAAAAAAAAATTTATATAGCATTTTCTTCGTTTTTTATTATAAAAATATAGAATTATTAGTCAATTTTTCTGTTTACAAATACATGATTGTAAAAAAAGTTTTTGTTGTTCAAAGATATTCATTTATAGCCAGCTATTCGTCAGGCTACAGTCAGCGAGGCAATACAATTTACAAACAAACAAATAACAGGGCATGTAAAAAATAACAATCAGTGCAATAAATCAAACAAAGTACCATACAAATGTGTAGACAATACAATGAATAAACGAAAAAGAGAGAGACAAGCAAGCAAATTCGCCAATCAACAGGTACGCCGATTCGCGTTTCGGAGCCTTCCTTCCTCAGGGCGTTGATGGCATTTCAAAGGACAAAGAAAATTAAACTAATAATAACAAATAAACAATAATTCATAAGTAACAAAAAAGAATAAACTTTCTGTGCCTCGAGAGTATTATCTGTGGAAGAAGAGATACCTATGTTATCCTTTTATATAATGCGATATAACAAATACACAATACCAAAATATTTAAGGGGAGCCAGTACACCACGGAGAGTTAAAAAACAACTCAATTAAAGAGATAAAAAAGAATAAGAAGAAATGATTCTATACACAAATCGAAGACAAGTTAAGCACTCTAGAACCATGAAAGGATGACCGATGGGAATGTAGAAACACCATAACGTGTGACCCTAGAGAAAAGAACAGATGATGAAAACACAATACACACTTGTAGATATCAGAAAACAGGTCGCGATCAAAATGACCAGGGGCTGGAATAGGCGATGAGTAAATCGGAATCACGGTAAACTCGAAAGCTAATCAATCCCAGAGTAGTTTGCCAGTTCGACAATATATGTCCAGAGACAAGAGAGGAAAAATATATCTGGGTTAATCTCAGGAAGCCTTCATAGCTATTAGGCCTATGAAGGATGTAACAGATAGAGACTGGCCACATTATGCGAACCTTATAATAAAAGTTTCAAAACCAATCACTGGAACTTACATTGAACAATATAATGGTTCAGGGGATGGTGAAAGCCTCAGTTCATCAAGTCCAGATATAGCTGACATAGATTGAAGCCGTCTTGCTCTAGTGGGAATCGCGGGTCAACCTTAATTCAAGATAATCTATAAAAGAAAACGCGATGGTACTCCTGAGAGAAAGAACTCAAGGCAGGGGGGTAGAATACAGGGGAGATAGCATACACGCAATGAATAATAGTAATCTGGCTTATAGTGATTCGTGAAATCGCACAAATAACAACAGGGCAGATTTAACAGCTCAGCCTTAAGGAGCCTGCCGTGATATTAAGAATCTTTATAGCCAATAGTCAATATGCCGACAGTATTGAAGCTCAACCTTTTACTTCAATAAAAACTAAAGGGAGGTATTCTGTCGTATATAGAGTATAGTAGAGGATGAGACTGGTGCTGTAGAAAGTACTAAGCAGAGAAGCCCTGATAAGTAAGCACTACGGTAATATTAAGGTAAAGGGGTGAGACTAAACCCGCTATATGGCGCATCACGAATACTGAAGCAAAACTTACTTGGCATTTTTTCAAAAAGCGAATCGTCTGCGACGGATTCCAGGGCGGCGCCCTCTCGGTATCAGCAATGGCGGATCTAGCGAGTCTCTAGTGAAGTGACCTCTTAAATACTAAAGGTAAGATTAGAATATGGGCAGGAGGAGTAGGATAATTCTCACCTGGTAGTGATTAGCAAGTTCTGTGGTAACGAGGAAGTAGAATATTCTCCCTCGAAAAACGAGCTTACTACGGCCGCCATCTTGGAGCGGGAAATATAACTAAGAAACACCAGGAATCGATAAATAAATCAAGATGTCAAAGGACCTAGTCATACCTGAACTAATAATAAGAAAACGGTGTTAGGCGGTTGCTAATAGCAAAGTTGCGAGATCCAATTGTAGTAACATTTTTTATTTAAAAAGACGGACTGAAAACAGTCGCCATCTTGGAACGGGCAATAGGGCCTGTAATCACCAAAACTGAATGAATTATAGCTGATAACGAAAGACAAAAAAAATAAAAAGCAATAACAAACAGGGTCAAGGTCAGGCGACATGTAAAGTAGAACACAAGGTAGTTCCCCAGTACCAACGACAGATGAATGAGGCCAGAAAATTGCCCCTCTAATAAGTTCATGTATAGCCAAAATATATATATGGTGTCAACAAAGGGTAATCAGGATGAAAAACTCTAAGGGGAGTATAGAGTCAGTAAAGGATGATAGATAGATTATGTAGCGAAATAGTACTAAAAGTGCTAAGATTAATAGCACCCCACTGTCAAAAAATGAAAATGAAGAAGTCTACCGCAGAAATAAAGGTAAAAGCTGAACAAAGATAGCACTAGATATCTCAGTAGATCGCGTTTTCCCAGGGGAGACGTTCATTGAGACCATTGTCAAACGTCTGAAGAGTGTAAATCCAAAAAACTTCTCGTTTTTTTCTATGTGCTTCAGTGTTGTGGTCACTGGGTATTTTTACGCGTTCCAAAATAAGCCATTGAAGATCTTTAATCAGATGCTGTTTCTCAAGCCAGTGTTTGACAAGGGGAGCTCCTGACCGTTTGGTATTAATGGAAGATTTGTGTTTGCAAAAGCGTACACGCATCTCTCTGCCGGTCTCCCCCACATAGCCTTTACCACAGGGGCACAAGATTAGATAAATAACGTTGGTCGGTCTACAGTTAGTCATTTCAGTGAAAAAGAAGGTCTTTTTACCCCATTTAAGGTCCGAAGTAGTTTTAACAAAAGGGCATGCCTGGCATCCGCCACACTTGTGGGTGCCCTGGACAGCTCGAGAACCCGTGATGGAACGTTGGACCATAGGGTTTTCACTGGGCATAATAGATTTAACCAAGATGTTTCTCAGATTCCTGTTCCTTCGGAAGGCAAAGATCGGTTTAGGAAGATCTTTCTGTGGGTTGCCAGAGTTAAGGATGTGCCATGACGAGTTGATTGCTTGGCGCAATTTATTGTTGAAAGTTGAGTGCTTAGTGACACAAACAAGTTTCTCTTGTGAGTTTTTACTTTTAGGAGTCAAAAGAGAGTCGCGAATATAGTATTTCGCCCTTTTGTAGGAATCCTTAATTAACCTGTGGGGATATCCTCTACTCTTCAATTTGATTTTGAGGGTATCCGCATGATCCTCAAAGGATCGTATACTAGTACAGTTCCTGCGGAGACGCAGGAACTGACTGAAAGGGATACTGTCTTTTTGACTACGCGGGTGGAAGCTGTGGTATTGTAAAAGGGTATTACGGGCCGTTGGTTTGGTGTATAAAGATACTTCAATATGATTATTGATGGCCTCTATCCAAATATCCATAAACTCAATTCTTACGTTGCTTGTTTTGGATGTGAACTTCAAATGCGGATCACAAAGGTTAATCCAAAGAATGAATTCAGTAAGTTGCTCTTCCATCCCTCTCCAAATAAAGAAGATGTCATCTATAAATCTACAGTAATGGGTAATATTCTCAGAGAATGGTGCCACTTCGTTGTATATAAACCTTTTCTCAAATACCCCCATATAAAGATTTGCCACATTTGGAGCACAAGCGGCTCCCATGCTGATGCCTAATGTCTGTTTATATACAGTACTGTCAAATTCAAAATAGTTCTCATTGAGAACAATAGCAAGGCACTCAAGGATAAACAGGCTATCAAGGTCATTGGTAACCTCATTTAGGACACTGCTAACAGCTTCCAAAGCCCCGGTGAGGGGTATATTGGAGTAGAGCGCCTCGATATCCATCGAGACCAAGATATCAGTAGGGGATTAAATTCAATACCTTCTATTTTAGAAATAAGATCTCCCGTGTCTCTAACAAAAGCTGGCAGGTTGCTGACTAAAGGGGCCAGAAACACATCAACAAATTTTGAGAGGGGTTCGGTCAATGATCCAATAGTAGAGACAATAGGTCTGAATGGGGGCCTATCCAAACTTTTAAGTATTTTGGGAAGGCCATAAAGGATGGGGATCTGGAAGTGTTCTTTATTAAGGTATTCAAATTCTTGATTGCAAATGCTACCCGTATCTAGCGCTCTTCTAGTGATATCAAGGATATTGTTCTTAATTCTCTGTGCAGGGTAATTATTAACCTTGATGTAATTCTCAGGGACCTTAAGCATGTTGTTTTTTTCGGTTTTATATTGGTCACAGTCCATTATGACGATACCCCCGCCTTTGTCGCTAGGTTTGATCGTGATATTCTTATTGATAGCCAGCGATTTCATGGCCTGGTATTCGTCATAAGTGAGGTTGTACGGGGTTTAGGTACAAATTGCATCATTTGTTTGATTTTCTTATTGGCAACTCTTTCAAAAATCCCAACCTCGGGACCAACTTCTTCTAGACTGGGGGTAAATATAGATTTAGGTTTCAATCCAGATTTGTTCTCTATCTCTCGTACATCACGATTTTCAAAAAATCTATGCAGACGAACTTTACGAAAGAAGGATTGTAAGTCTTGATTTAGTTCAAATTGATTAAGACCAGTACTAGGAATGAAAGAAAGGCCTCTAGTAAGTAAATCCTCGGCATGTATATCCAGTCTGATCCCAGAAAGATTAAAAATAGGGATGGATTCAACCTGGGGTGAATGGTCTATTCTCTCCAGTATTGGTTGCGTCTGGTTTGGAGGAACTGTGGGGGGTTGCTCTCTGTATGTTGATACCGACCCCTCTCCTGGGTTCTGTATCTCCCTCTCATATTCCCCCGTCGGTTGCCTAAAAAACAAGAGTTTCTCCTATGTCCCTCAAAGCCACCTCTCCTGTTGCTATAGTTATCGAATGAACCATGGTTATCTTCACCTTCCGATCCAGACGTATCTGAGAAGGTAAGAATTCTCTTGCTGGACCAATATTGACGATCCGGCTGGTTAGTGAAGTCTCTAGAGCCATTGTAATATTGTGGTCCTAAATAAGGATAGACCGTTTCCTCAGAGAAATATCTTATGTCCTTGCGTAGTTTTTCCGTCTTTTTCTCAATGAGGTAGTCACTAAATGAGATCAGCTCAGTGTTAATGTCATCAAGTTTTCTTTTAGCATCCTCTACTGGGTTGTTTTTCTTCATGGTATCCTCCAGCTCAGCAATTTCCTTCATGAGCACTTCAACCACTTCTCTAGCTGTTTCAATAATCAGAATCATGAGATCTCTTGAGCATTTGTTGGCTATAAGTGACCAACGCTCAAGAAATTTCCTTTTTTCTATAAATAGGCCTGGGATGTTCCTAATTCTAAGGCCATTTGGGATCACTCCGGCTTTAAGGTATTCAATCATGAATTCTGCGTGGGACTCGGTGCGTCTCGCTTTCTTTTTGAGATTAAGTAGTCTAAACCACTCTTCGTTTTCACCTTTATTGGTGGGGACCGAGCTGCCAGAAGTGGAACTATCACCAATAAGTCTAGCAAAGTCCTCATCAGAGAACCCAAAGGTTTTGATTTTATCCATATTGACTACTATAATGGTTTAGAGGGGGATTAGATGTAACTCATGCAAGTATGTGTAAATAAGGGAAAGATAAATGATACCTAAAGTAGGTAAGTTAGAAAATAGGGCACAGCGAAACAGATAAATAAAAAAAAATATATATATAGGAAAATAATAAGAAAAATAAATAGAAGAGAAGAAAAAAGGGAAGATAGAAGCTCTCCAACCAGCGTGATAGGCACCCTAAATATAAGGTAGTTAAACCCTCACAGCAACGTGCCGGGAATAAAACAATATAAACTTCAGAGGGTCCCTGTACTACATAATAGAGGGGTAGGTAAGCAGGGATTAAACAGTTCAAAATACAGAAAGTGAACCCCTATTAAGAGGGTGACATCTCCAATACCACAGAAGAAATAAAAAAAAAAATTTATATAGCATTTTCTTCGTTTTTTATTATAAAAATATAGAATTATTAGTCAATTTTTCTGTTTACAAATACATGATTGTAAAAAAAGTTTTTGTTGTTCAAAGATATTCATTTATAGCCAGCTATTCGTCAGGCTACAGTCAGCGAGGCAATACAATTTACAAACAAACAAATAACAGGGCATGTAAAAAATAACAATCAGTGCAATAAATCAAACAAAGTACCATACAAATGTGTAGACAATACAATGAATAAACGAAAAAGAGAGAGACAAGCAAGCAAATTCGCCAATCAACAGGTACGCCGATTCGCGTTTCGGAGCCTTCCTTCCTCAGGGCGTTGATGGCATTTCAAAGGACAAAGAAAATTAAACTAATAATAACAAATAAACAATAATTCATAAGTAACAAAAAAGAATAAACTTTCTGTGCCTCGAGAGTATTATCTGTGGAAGAAGAGATACCTATGTTATCCTTTTATATAATGCGATATAACAAATACACAATACCAAAATATTTAAGGGGAGCCAGTACACCACGGAGAGTTAAAAAACAACTCAATTAAAGAGATAAAAAAGAATAAGAAGAAATGATTCTATACACAAATCGAAGACAAGTTAAGCACTCTAGAACCATGAAAGGATGACCGATGGGAATGTAGAAACACCATAACGTGTGACCCTAGAGAAAAGAACAGATGATGAAAACACAATACACACTTGTAGATATCAGAAAACAGGTCGCGATCAAAATGACCAGGGGCTGGAATAGGCGATGAGTAAATCGGAATCACGGTAAACTCGAAAGCTAATCAATCCCAGAGTAGTTTGCCAGTTCGACAATATATGTCCAGAGACTAGAGAGGAAAAATATATCTGGGTTAATCTCAGGAAGCCTTCATAGCTATTAGGCCTATGAAGGATGTAACAGATAGAGACTGGCCACATTATGCGAACCTTATAATAAAAGTTTCAAAACCAATCACTGGAACTTACATTGAACAATATAATGGTTCAGGGGATGGTGAAAGCCTCAGTTCATCAAGTCCAGATATAGCTGACATAGATTGAAGCCGTCTTGCTCTAGTGGGAATCGCGGGTCAACCTTAATTCAAGATAATCTATAAAAGAAAACGCGATGGTACTCCTGAGAGAAAGAACTCAAGGCAGGGGGGTAGAATACAGGGGAGATAGCATACACGCAATGAATAATAGTAATCTGGCTTATAGTGATTCGTGAAATCGCACAAATAACAACAGGGCAGATTTAACAGCTCAGCCTTAAGGAGCCTGCCGTGATATTAAGAATCTTTATAGCCAATAGTCAATATGCCGACAGTATTGAAGCTCAACCTTTTACTTCAATAAAAACTAAAGGGAGGTATTCTGTCGTATATAGAGTATAGTAGAGGATGAGACTGGTGCTGTAGAAAGTACTAAGCAGAGAAGCCCTGATAAGTAAGCACTACGGTAATATTAAGGTAAAGGGGTGAGACTAAACCCGCTATATGGCGCATCACGAATACTGAAGCAAAACTTACTTGGCATTTTTTCAAAAAGCGAATCGTCTGCGACAGATTCCAGGGCGGCGCCCTCTCGGTATCAGCAATGGCGGATCTAGCGAGTCTCTAGTGAAGTGACCTCTTAAATACTAAAGGTAAGATTAGAATATGGGCAGGAGGAGTAGGATAATTCTCACCTGGTAGTGATTAGCAAGTTCTGTGGTAACGAGGAAGTAGAATATTCTCCCTCGAAAAACGAGCTTACTACGGCCGCCATCTTGGAGCGGGAAATATAACTAAGAAACACCAGGAATCGATAAATAAATCAAGATGTCAAAGGACCTAGTCATACCTGAACTAATAATAAGAAAACGGTGTTAGGCGGTTGCTAATAGCAAAGTTGCGAGATCCAATTGTAGTAACATTTTTTATTTAAAAAGACGGACTGACAACAGTCGCCATCTTGGAACGGGCAATAGGGCCTGTAATCACCAAAACTGAATGAATTATAGCTGATAACGAAAGACAAAAAAAATAAAAAGCAATAACAAACAGGGTCAAGGTCAGGCGACATGTAAAGTAGAACACAAGGTAGTTCCCCAGTACCAACGACAGATGAATGAGGCCAGAAAATTGCCCCTCTAATAAGTTCATGTATAGCCAAAATATATATATGGTGTCAACAAAGGGTAATCAGGATGAAAAACTCTAAGGGGAGTATAGAGTCAGTAAAGGATGATAGATAGATTATGTAGCGAAATAGTACTAAAAGTGCTAAGATTAATAGCACCCCACTGTCAAAAAATGAAAATGAAGAAGTCTACCGCAGAAATAAAGGTAAAAGCTGAACAAAGATAGCACTAGATATCTCAGTAGATCGCGTTTTCCCAGGGGAGACATTCATTGAGACCATTGTCAAACGTCTGAAGAGTGTAAATCCAAAAAACTTCTCGTTTTTTTCTATGTGCTTCAGTGTTGTGGTCACTGGGTATTTTTACGCGTTCCAAAATAAGCCATTGAAGATCTTTAATCAGATGCTGTTTCTCAAGCCAGTGTTTGACAAGGGGAGCTCCTGACCGTTTGGTATTAATGGAAGATTTGTGTTTGCAAAAGCGTACACGCATCTCTCTGCCGGTCTCCCCCACATAGCCTTTACCACAGGGGCACAAGATTAGATAAATAACATTGGTCGGTCTACAGTTAGTCATTTCAGTGAAAAAGAAGGTCTTTTTACCCCATTTAAGGTCCGAAGTAGTTTTAACAAAAGGGCATGCCTGGCATCCGCCACACTTGTGGGTGCCCTGGACAGCTCGAGAACCCGTGATGGAACGTTGGACCATAGGGTTTTCACTGGGCATAATAGATTTAACCAAGATGTTTCTCAGATTCCTGTTCCTTCGGAAGGCAAAGATCGGTTTAGGAAGATCTTTCTGTGGGTTGCCAGAGTTAAGGATGTGCCATGACGAGTTGATTGCTTGGCGCAATTTATTGTTGAAAGTTGAGTGCTTAGTGACACAAACAAGTTTCTCTTGTGAGTTTTTACTTTTAGGAGTCAAAAGAGAGTCGCAAATATAGTATTTCGCCCTTTTGTAGGAATCCTTAATTAACCTGTGGGGATATCCTCTACTCTTCAATTTGATTTTGAGGGTATCCGCATGATCCTCAAAGGATCGTATACTAGTACAGTTCCTGCGGAGACGCAGGAACTGACTGAAAGGGATACTATCTTTTTGACTACGCGGGTGGAAGCTGTGGTATTGTAAAACGGTATTACGGGCCGTTGGTTTGGTGTATAAAGATACTTCAATATGATTATTGATGGCCTCTATCCAAATATCCATAAACTCAATTCTTACGTTGCTTGTTTTGGATGTTAACTTCAAATGCGGATCACAAAGGTTAATCCAAAGAATGAATTCAGTAAGTTGCTCTTCCATCCCTCTCCAAATAAAGAAGATGTCATCTATAAATCTACAGTAATGGGTAATATTCTCAGAGAATGGTGCCACTTCGTTGTATATAAACCTTTTCTCAAATACCCCCATATAAAGATTTGCCACATTTGGAGCACAAGCGGCTCCCATGCTGATGCCTAATGTCTGTTTATATACAGTACTGTCAAATTCAAAATAGTTCTCATTGAGAACAATAGCAAGGCACTCAAGGATAAACAGGCTATCAAGGTCATTGGTAACCTCATTTAGGACACTGCTAACAGCTTCCAAAGCCCCGGTGAGGGGTATATTGGAGTAGAGCGCCTCGATATCCATCGAGACCAAGATATCAGTAGGGGATTAAATTCAATACCTTCTATTTTAGAAATAAGATCTCCCGTGTCTCTAACAAAAGCTGGCAGGTTGCTGACTAAAGGGGCCAGAAACACATCAACAAATTTTGAGAGGGGTTCGGTCAATGATCCAATAGTAGAGACAATAGGTCTGAATGGGGGCCTATCCAAACTTTTAAGTATTTTGGGAAGGCCATAAAGGATGGGGATCTGGAAGTGTTCTTTATTAAGGTATTCAAATTCTTGATTGCAAATGCTACCCGTATCTAGCGCTCTTCTAGTGATATCAAGGATATTGTTCTTAATTCTCTGTGCAGGGTAATTATTAACCTTGATGTAATTCTCAGGGACCTTAAGCATGTTGTTTTTTTCGGTTTTATATTGGTCACAGTCCATTATGACGATACCCCCGCCTTTGTCGCTAGGTTTGATCGTGATATTCTTATTGATAGCCAGCGATTTCATGGCCTGGTATTCGTCATAAGTGAGGTTGTACGGGGTTTAGGTACAAATTGCATCATTTGTTTGATTTTCTTATTGGCAACTCTTTCAAAAATCCCAACCTCGGGACCAACTTCTTCTAGACTGGGGGTAAATATAGATTTAGGTTTCAATCCAGATTTGTTCTCTATCTCTCGTACATCACGATTTTCAAAAAATCTATGCAGACGAACTTTACGAAAGAAGGATTATAAGTCTTGATTTAGTTCAAATTGATTAAGACCAGTACTAGGAATGAAAGAAAGGCCTCTAGTAAGTAAATCCTCGGCATGTATATCCAGTCTGATCCCAGAAAGATTAAAAATAGGGATGGATTCAACCTGGGGTGAATGGTCTATTCTCTCCAGTATTGGTTGCGTCTGGTTTGGAGGAACTGTGGGGGGTTGCTCTCTGTATGTTGATACCGACCCCTCTCCTGGGTTCTGTATCTCCCTCTCATATTCCCCCGTCGGTTGCCTAAAAAACGAGAGTTTCTCCTATGTCCCTCAAAGTCACCTCTCCTTTTGCTATAGTTATCGAATGAACCATGGTTATCTTCACCTTCCGATCCAGACGTATCTGAGAAGGTAAGAATTCTCTTGCTGGACCAATATTGACGATCCGGCTGGTTAGTGAAGTCTCTAGAGCCATTGTAATATTGTGGTCCTAAATAAGGATAGACTCTTTCCTCAGAGAAATATCTTATGTCCTTGCGTAGTTTTTCCGTCTTTTTCTTAATGAGGTAGTCACTAAATGAGATCAGCTCAGTGTTAATGTCATCAAGTTTTCTTTTAGCATCCTCTACTGGGTTGTTTTTCTTCATGGTATCCTCCAGCTCAGCAATTTCCTTCATGAGCACTTCAACCACTTCTCTAGCTGTTTCAATAATCAGAATCATGAGATCTCTTGAGCATTTGTTGGCTATAAGTGACCAACGCTCAAGAAATTTCCTTATTTCTATAAATAGGCCTGGGATGTTCCTAATTCTAAGGCCATTTGGGATCACTCCGGCTTTAAGGTATTCAATCATGAATTCTGCGTGGGACTCGGTGCGTCTCGCTTTCTTTTTGAGATTAAGTAGTCTAAACCACTCTTCGTTTTCACCTTTATTGGTGGGGACCGAGCTGCCAGACGTGGAACTATCACCAATAAGTCTAGCAAAGTCCTCATCAGAGAACCCAAAGGTTTTGATTTTATCCATATTGACTACTATAATGGTTTAGAGGGGGATTAGATGTAACTCATGCAAGTATGTGTAAATAAGGGAAAGATAAATGATACCTAAAGTAGGTAAGTTAGAAAATAGGGCACAGCGAAACAGATAAATAAAAAAATATATATATATAGGAAAATAATAAGAAAAATAA
The DNA here is from genome assembly GCF_964204655.1 of Triturus cristatus. Taxonomy (NCBI): domain Eukaryota; kingdom Metazoa; phylum Chordata; class Amphibia; order Caudata; family Salamandridae; genus Triturus; species Triturus cristatus. Next base: position 1,135,284,438 of record NC_140592.1, read on the forward strand.
ATAGAAGAGAAGAAAAAAAGGAAGATAGAAGCTCTCCAACCAGCGTGATAGGCACCCTAAATATAAGGTAGTTAAACCCTCACAGCAACGTGCCGGGAATAAAACAATATAATCTTCAGAGGGTCCCTGTACTACATAATATCTAATATATCTAATATAAAACGATCTGTTACATCCTTCATAGGCCTAATAGCTATGAAGGCTTCCTGAGATTAACCCAGATATATTTTTCCTCTCTAGTCTCTGGACATATATTGTCGAACTGGCAAACCACTCTGGGATTGATTAGCTTTCGAGTTTACCGTGATTCCGATTTACTCATCGCCTACTCCAGCCCCTGGTCATTTTGATCGCGACCTGTTTTCTGATATCTACAAGTGTGTATTGTGTTTTCATCATCTGTTCTTTTCTCTAGGGTCACACGTTATGGCGTTTCTACATTCCCATCGGTCACCCTCTCATGGTTCTAGAGTGCTTAACTTGTCTTCGATTTGTGTATAAAATCACTTCTTCTTATTCTTTTTTATGTCTTTAATTGAGTTGTTTTTTAACTCTCCGTGGTGTACTGGCTCCCCTTAAATATTTTGGTATTGTGTATTTTTTATATTGCATTGTATAAAAGGATAACATAGGTATCTCTTCTTCCACAGATAATACTCTCGAGGCACAGAAAGTTTATTCTTTTTTGTTACTTATGAATTATTGTTTATTTGTTATTATTAGTTTAATTTTCTTTGTCCTTTGAAATGCCATCAACGCCCTGAGAAAGGAAGGCTCCGAAACGCGCGTCGGCGTACCTGTTGATTGGCGAATTTGCTTGCTTGTCTCTCTCTTTTTCGTTTATTCATTGTATTGTCTACACATTTGTATGGTACTTTGTTTGATTTATTGCACTGATTGTTATTTTTTACATGCCCTGTTGTTTGTTTGTTTGTAAATTGTATTGCCTCGCTGACTGTAGCCTGACGAATAGCTGGCTATAAATGAATATCTTTGAACAACAAAAAAATTTTTAGAATCATGTATTTGTAAACAGAAAAATTGACTAATAATTCTATATTTTCATAATAAAAAACGAAGAAAATGCTATATAAATTTTTTTTGGGATTTCTTCTGTGATATTGGAGATGTCACCCTCTTAATAGGGGTTCACTTTCTGTATTTTGAACTATAAATTCTTGTTAACCACCAGAAGGACATATAAAATCTAGCAGGGCCTTGAATGCGCAACGCGATCCCACCTTGCATGTCCCTGTCGTCCCCAAAAGACTTAGGTTGCCTGTGCCACTGTATGCAGACGTAACGTCCTCTAACTCCCTGATTTTGGCTCACGGCTGAGAAGCCTTTGGCTATAAAACAGGAACACGTCAGTAAGTGCACGAATTGCTGATACTATACTTAACACCAGCGCATAGCTGCCAAGGTTTCAGATTGCCATTTGTGACATTTCCATAATTTCACTGAAATTATGAGTGTCATTTCAGCGACTATGAGTGACACTTTATCGTGAGCAAAAATCATGCAATGAAGACCAGGGAAACTTCTTAACATCAGAAACTACAGCCATTTGAGCAATAAGAAACTCAAAGAACTTCTTGAAACTTCTACAGAGCACCAGAAATGGAAGTGCACTAACCCTAGTGCTCCCTCCTGACAGATGAGAGAGAGCCCTCCTGGCAAAAGAAAACACCACCATGACCACGGGCACCGGCGCACCGTAAGTCACACCAGATCAAGCCAGCCCTAGCGATGTGCACCCTTGGGCCCTTGCTGGCTGTCTGGTGACCCTACTGTGCTTCGGAGTGAACGTTGAGTGCTATACCTACACAGGATTGAGTTCTGATTCGGATTAAAACCTGGTTGCGCCTGGTGCGCCCAGCTGTGCCTGCAGGGCCTCTGCAAGTGTGATTGCGACATCATGATACGAAACAAGTTAAACTCACCTTTGAGCATGAAAGACTCACCCGGCACAAATATAAAGAAGTGGACACTGATTTTTCTGTCCCTTCTGGTTGATGTCGCCTATCTTCAAAATGGCGCCGGTCAGGCGATTTCAGGTTGACGCCCTGTGTGGTCCACAATAAGATGAGCAGAGGGGCCGACTGGACATCAGCCATTGTTTTCTTCCTCATCTTGTTTTTCTATGTTTATTCAATGGTTGGGCCCCTGAGGTTTGGGATCGCCATCTGTGTAAATCCTGAGTAAATCCTGGAAATCGAGCCTATCAAACCAAGCTACTTGCTTCATATTGCTAAAATATGATATAATATTATAATATAATATAATTGCTTCCCCACAGACTATTGTTTTTGGATTTTATCTTTTGCCTTTTGAGGTTTGTGTTTGTTTACCTATCTAATTTGCTCCAATTTTACGATGTAATCTGTTTTGCTACCTAATCTGCTCTTGATTTTTAATTCCTCCCTTGTTTATCCTACTCCCCTATTTTATCGTGTTTGTTTACCTATTTAATGTGATCCATATTAGCACTGAATCTGCTTTTAATATCTTATCTGCGCCTGACTGTATTTCCTCGCTTATTTGCCCCCTTGCTTGACTCATCATATCTACCATGCTTGTTTTACCTTTTCTACCCTACTGAACATCAGTGACGTAATTTGTTTTGCTATCGAATTTGCTCCTGATTTTATTCCTCTCTTGCTTAACACTACCTCCTTATCTTGCCCCTGATATACCATATGGATTTAAAATATCCACCGCTTCCTCCCCAGCCTTTCATTGTGATATTGATATCTCCATCTTCAAAACAGGTAACATCCTCATACAAGCCTCGCCATCCCACCTTTCTATCTTTGAACACCACTTTAGCACTATGTCTCTCCTCCTTAACCACTCAGCGCCTAACACTCCTCCTCCCCAAATGAACAGAGCCCCTCAAACCTCTTCCTCTCACCTCCCCCCCACTCTACATCCACTCTCAACCTCCAAAAATTGTCCTCATCATCTCCCTCCCTGGACCCCCCTATTGATAACGACTACCCCCATCCCCAATTACCTACTTCTCATCCCCCACTTATCTCCCTCTCTCCCCCTAACCCTCTTAACCCTTACTCCTCTGACCCCTCCTTGAATAACGGTAGTCCCAAACTCCTGTCACCTACTTATCATTCACTTCCCATGACCCGCCCTCCCCCTGTCCCCCAAACCTCCCTCCCCCTGACCCAACCACTCACTTACCACACCGTCTTTTCCCCTCAACCACCTATCACAACTCCTCACCCCCTACTCCTACCAATCCCACACACTCTCTGCTCCTCCCCTTCCTCTCTACCCGACCCCCTCAGACTCTACCTACCCAACCCCCCAACTCCGCACCTCAACCCCCAATAAACACCCATCTTCCTCAAACCCCCTCACCCCACCCTCAATAATTACACAACCCCATCACACAATATATTCGTTTCTCACTCACGTCATGCCCTTTTATCCTCTCTGACCACATCACCTGAAGATTTCTGCCCCTTGTATAACCTAACCCCTCCACTCTCACTTAACAGCTCCGCCAGCCATCACCCCATACCTACTACCCTATCTCCCCCTCACACAGTAGGCCTCCATCCGCAACTAATCATGACCACTCCCTATCCCCAGACCATTCTCCTCCCAACTCCTATGCCCCGTCATATGGCCAGGTACTACCTACACCCCCTCCTCCCCTTTTCAAGACCCGTGACAGGAGAGAAGTTTTGGATGCGGGGGGCGTGACACTCCCCGGCCGTATTTATTATATACAATTAATACACATTAATCATAATTACAATATTTACAAAAATGTAGCAGAAAATATACTTTACACTGATTACAATTGATAAGTACAGATATCTAATGGCTAATCTTAACATAACTCTAATACAAAGGTTTCCTATCCATATCTAAACATATCTTTATTAATCTTTACAAACTTTATTTTCTGCGTACCTGATAGAGCCTACGGCAAGGTCACTAACTGGCGTAAGATCCTTATCAATTTCTAACCACGCCCTCCAGCCGGAGTGCGCATGCTCAGTTCACCGTGAGGGTCCTTCCCCCTCGGTTACCCCGGTACACTCTATACCTGATCTCCATAAAGGGGCCCTTGCAGCCGTTGTGCACGTGTGGGATGGCTAATCAGCCTAGAGAAAGCGTGACTCCCTCCTCCCCCGCACCCAACTGTCCCTGGAGTTTTAGGAGAGACCAGTTGTCCCTCCTACTTGGGCGACACCATTCGGGAATGGCGCCGCCCTCTAAGGACCTTAAATTTACTGCTCACCAATCATGACCTTACCGCCTGACCAACAGAAATCAAAATACGACGATATAAGACCTGTGATAAACAAAATTGGCCTTTATACACAACCTTGACAATTATTCTTGTCCTCCTGGAAATATACATAGTTTAAACATTCTTTGACTAAGCAACACCTAAAACCCATTTGCTTTTAAGGGGATGGTGGGTGGGAAAATACAAGTTACTGCCTCCTAGCGAGGCGTGGGGGCAAGCTGGGGAGTCAGGAAACAAGAGGCCGGTTCCCTGGCTCCCCAGCCCTTTATACCAATGCTGGTCCGGCCAGTCCTACTGGCCGGACGTTTGGCAATCGTCGCGACCCGGAAGTGATTCACATCACTTCCGGGTCACGCCTGAGCCAATGGGGATAGGTGGCGCGTCTGCCGCGACACCATGTGCGCGAGAGGCACGCCCTCGGCTGTAGCGGAGGGGGCTGGCTCGACCGCCATACTTTTGGCATGGCCGATGCCGGCCCCGCCGTTCTATTCCTTCCCTCTACCCGGAATACCCCGAGCCTACACACCACTGTACTCGTCCTACCTACTTTAACTTCCGAACCCCTCACTCCTCCCAGCCCCGTCACCGCTCACCCCACACCATCTACCACATCTCCCCCCTCACACATTAGTCCACCCTCTGCAAATAATTCAGACCACGCACTCCCGATACCTCCCCTCTCCTCAATTGCACAGATCCTACACAACATTGAATGTGACATATCTAATTTAACTACGGAATTTGCCCGTCTCAGAAAAGACTTCTTCGTACACAGCTCCAGATCCCTCCCTCACCATAAAACCAGCATCCTCCCTCCCTCAAATATCCCCAATAACAAACACAATCTTTGGAGATCACTCCCTCTCCAATGCCATAAGCATAGACCTCTCCGCACCTCACACCATCTCTCCCCGTCCGACCTCGCCGACCTTTGTATCTCCTACCTTCCTAATCTGCCAACCACCAACCCTCCACTCCTGTATGCCCCCATCCGTTATCATAGGAACATATAGAACCCCCTCCTCCCCTGCTTCCCCCAGACCACCACCCCAACTTTTGGCTGATCCACTCTTGCCCACCCTCCATACCCAACCCCTGACCACTGAAATGTATGCTAGTTAACTGTTGCTCTGTGGTCCTACATGCCTCGGAAATCTCGGAAACAATCCTGAGTGAATCCATTGATATTGCATTCCTCACTGAAACATGGCTAAATGACCACTCAACGAGCATACTTGACCTTCTCTCCCCCCCCGGGATACTCTATTCTTAGAAAAGTCAGACCTAACAGAGTTGGGGGAGGGCTAGCCATTATCTTCAAAAAGGAACTTCAGATTTCCCTTATCACTAACCCAGGCTACTCCTCATGCGAATACCTGGAAGCAGAACTGTTAACTCAAAACTCCCTCCCAATTCGTCTACACAACTTCTATCGCCCCCCGGGACCACCACAGCCCTTCATTGAGGACTTATCTGATCTACTGGCGCAATCAGCATTATCCAACTCAAAAAATCTCTTTCTTTGGGATCTCAACCTCCATTGGAATGATACCAAGGACCCCACCATCTCCCTCCTCACTACACTTCTTGAAATCAACGAACTCAAACAACTCTGCCAATCTCCAACTCACATTAAAGGATCCATACTTGATGTCATTCTGTCCAACAATGATCTGACCTACGTAACCAATATCATCCCCACTGACTGGTCCGACCATCACCTTATACTGCTCACCATTGCTACCTCAGCAAACCCCCCCGCCCCTAAAACTACCAGACCTAAGAAATTGACCAGAAACCTAAAAGGCATCCCCCCAGGTGTTCTACAATCGCAACTCCAAGCTCAACTTCTTCTCATTCCCCCCTCCCAAAATGCGAATGAGCTCACTGAACTATTTAACAATACTGTTACAGATATTCTTGACCAACTAGCCCCCCCTAAACTCAAAAACCAAAGAAACACCCCCTCAAACTCTTGGTTTAATACAGAGATAAATAATGAGAGACGGGCACTCAGACTGTCGGAAAGAACCTGGAGACACCATCCCTCACCCTCCCATCTTGCACTTCTCAGACATGCTAGATCCACTTACAAAAAACACATCCTCAAGGAAAAGGCATCCTTCTTCCGCACTCAACTTGACCGTGCCAAAAACAGACCCAGGGAACTCTTCAAAATCATCCGAAACCAAACTTCCCCCGCACCTCCTAATATGACAGCCTCATCAGACAGATGTGAAGAAATTGCCCACTTCTTCTCAGAAAAAATTGCCAAAATTGACCAATCCTTCCTTCCCACACAACTATCCTCCAACTTCCAATCCAATCTTGTCCTCAGCTCTAATGCCTACTCCACATCCCCCCTTCCAGACGACACTCTCTGTCCTCTGCCCTCTATCCTACCGCTCCCCAGCGAGCCTCCTCACCCACCCATTTCCATACCCCCCCCACCACTCCTCAGGCATCTCACCTTCCACATCCCCAGTAACCAACTCCCCTAAATCTCAACCTAAGAACAATGCCTCCTTGCTCAACTTTCTCCCCGTCACTGAGCTTGAAGTCCTCAATATAATTGGCAATCTAAAACTGTCCTCCCACACAAAAGACCCAATACCCTCCAACCTTGTCCCTGCCCTTAAGCACATCATCACACCATTCTGGACCAAAATCATCAACACCTCTCTCTCTGTGTCCCCTCCTCCCTTCAGTTTGGTCAAATCTCACCCATAACCAAAAACCCCAATTCTGACCCTAATGACCTAAATAATCTCCGCCCCATCACTAACCTCCCCCTTCTCTCAAAGGTACTTGAAAAATGTGTCCTACTACAACTAGACAAACACATAGAAAATTTCAACCTTCTCGACCTCTTTCAATCTGGCTTCAGAAAAGGCTGCAGCACCGAAACGGCAATGCTCAATGTGATAGATGACATCCATCAATCACTTGACAATGGCGAGACCTGCCTTCTTATACTTCTTGATCTCTCCGCAGCATTCGATACAGTCAACCATTCAGCCCTACTTAATGTGCTCAGGACCCGTTTCGGCCTTAATGGCACCGCCTACAAATGGTTCATCTCTTATCTACAACACCGAACTAAGCAAATCAAAATTCAAAACTGTCTCTCTACACCCACTCCTGTCTCCCTTGGAGTCCCCCAAGGATCTATTCTCTCTCCCTCCCTCTTTAACCTCTTTATGGAACCCCTCACCCTCATTCGTAACCAAGCAGGCATAAATTACCACCTCTACGCCGATGACACCCAATCTATTACAAGATTAAAACTCATGCTGACATCTTACACCTGAACAACATCCTTACCAAGATCCAAACCTGGTTCCATTCCAATCATCTCAAACTCAACCCTAACAAAACCGAAATCATTCTCTTCTCCCCCCAAAATAACCCTCTACCCATTCAATCATGGATCCCTGACCTCAATGCACTCAATTGCTCACTCACCCTGTCCAACTCCGTCAAATCTCTTGGCATCACTATCGACAACACCCTAACCCTTAATGTTCACATCAAAAACTTTGCGAAAGGAGCCCTCTTCACTCTCCGCCACCTCAAGAAAATCAAACCATTCATACCCACCGATGATTGCAAACTCGTAGTTCAGTCGCTTGTTCTGTCACATATTGATTATGGTAATGCCATCCTCAATGGAACCCCCAAAGTACACCTAGCTCCAATCAGAGCTGTGCTCAACCTTGCTGCCAGGCTCATCACGGACTGCAAACGCTTCGATCATATATCCCCGGCTCTCAAATCTCTTAAATGGCTCCCTATCGAAGGAAGATCTGCCTACAAAACCGCCTGCATTACTCATAAAGTCCTCCACCAAAACACTCCACATTACCTCTCAATGAAACTCCACTCTGCGGACTCCACTCGACCTCTGAGAAGCACCAACACCCTACTCCTAATCCCACCTCTGCATAAAAAGAAATCTACACAGTCTCACGCCTTCTCTCGCAATGTCCCTATTATATGGAATGCCCTCCCAAAAAACCTGCGCTGTAATCCCTCCTATTCTAGTTTAAAAAAAGACCTCAAAACCCACCTCCTCAATTATTATTGGGGTTCCGAACCTGTGTCCTACTCACGATTTCTTATCTATCATACTATATTTGCTCAGTAATTATCTACCCTGTTCATCATTTACCTAATTACTTAAATGTATAGCTCCTGCCCCTGTTTATTTATCTGGTTTTGTATAATGCTCATGTTGTTTGTTCTTTGATATTTCAAATTTCTGTTGCACTACCTTTCATATGCTTTTATACCCTATGTGCCTTATACTATCCTTATTTTGTATAGCGCTCTGATACCTCTGGGTCTAGCCAGCGCTATATAAAACCTTCAAAATAAAATAAAAAATAAGTTAAGCCTGACTGCTTTTGGGACAAGCTACTAAAAGGTTGAGCACATGTGTTTGGGGTTTGCGTGTGTCTCACTCTGACAGAGATTGTGAGTTCTACTTGAGTAGGGTTTCACCCGCCTCTCAGCCAGTAAGCCTGTTTCAAACATTACACGAAGTCAGATTATTTTATTTCTTGGCATGGGGAAATTAAGTGGTTTGCCCAGAATCACTGGATGTTGAACCGATGCCGAGACTCGAACCTGGTTCACTGGTTCCAAAGTCAGCAGCTTTAGCTGTAAAGCCACATCCTCTCCCCATCGTGGCTAGCACGCTACTGATAGCCTGCAGGACTAATCAGGCTTTTTGGCATAATGAAGATGATGTTAGATATACAATACATAATGGTGCAAGTCTCCTCTTTCCAAGCAGCAATGAGCTGCCGTGCTCAGCTAACTCAACTAATACATATGGCATCAAACTAGCCCTTTCCTAGCACAAACTATACACCTGTGAACTCACCTGCATTTGTAAGGTGCCTCCACTATTCACTTCTATTCACCACCTGACAAACAAAATGCCTCCATAGACTTTAAGTCACCGCCTTTCCAAATCTATATCACACTCCAAAAAGCACTCATTCCTCATTGTCCTCAATGTTCTCACCCTCTTAAATGTCTGACTTTACCTGCATTTTGAGGCAAGAGGTTAACTGGTGTTTTAAGTTCCTAGTCGGCAGGGCCTTCACCCTTAAAATGTCTACATACATAAATGCCAACATTAAACAAGCATTGGGATAGCCAATAGGTCTCGCATTTTGGACCGTATAAGTGGTAGCCAGAGGTTTTGGCTTTGCTTTTGTTTTGAAGCTATGTTGTAGAGCAGTGTGGCTTTTGTGTAGCATGTTGAAAACTTATAATAAAGAAGACTGGTCATCTTATTTTGTAGACATACAAAGAATGCTGTTCCTCCTGGTCAGGGGTGATTCTGTGAAGTACACAATCTACCCCGGGTGGAGATAAAGTGAAAAATGAAAATTGACACTGTGTCACATACTGCATCCACTAGTGCATGATCACTATATCCGAGCGCATTTGCTTCCTATATAGTACATGCACACGAGGAGTCTTCAGCTCCATCACACTAATGTACATTTATGATAAAGTGATTTTAATTGATTTTTGTTGGCCTTCTATGCTTCTTCCCTTTCTTCTAGGCCAGTCCATTGCGAAAGTGATAGATTAATTCACACTTTCTTAGGGCAGACTTGACTAGGTACATACACATATATGTGAGACCCTGTCATACACCCTCACGATTGTAGATAGTTTGCACCACACTGGTCCTGATGAATTGCCGCTGGATCCTCCTGACCATTAGGCGAGAAACATGTTGACCATCCGAGATGAGCGTTGTTAGTCCTTGACTTAATAAGTCCAGACTACCGCCACTCACACTGTTTTTAAATAGGGTGGTTTACTGACCTAATAAATGACGTTATTCAGACTAATCAACCCTTTTTAATACACCCACCAACATCTACACCTACCTGGCCCTTACTTGCACTCATCTTACGGCAAGGAACAAAAGATCTCCGAAAAAGAGCCCCTTACAGGGTGCCCGTTGGGTATTGCAGCGCCGACCCGACGAGGAGCAAAACCCAGATGATGAAGCATGACACCTAGCTTGCTGGGTGTGTGAGGGTTTTAGTTCCACCCTTGTGGGTCCCCCACTCCCTTTACATTTTTTGACATCAATTTTCATTTTTCACTTTATCTCCACCCGGGGTAGATTGTGTACTTCACAGAATCACCCCTGACCAGGAGGAACAGCATACTCTTTCTTTGTATGTCTTTCCAGGGCATGTACGCTGGACCTCATTAAATATAGCCCACCCACTTTACTTCCTCTCCTTTGTTTAGACATCTTATTTTGTAGGCATGTGCATGCATTACCACGTGAAATGACGCATGCACCTTTTTTAGGGCTTTTGTGTGGGATTCCAAAACGGAGCTTGGAGTCGCACCACTCGCAGGCGTGTTGTTTTTTTTTTTTATAATATAATAGCGATCGCTTTCGCGATCGTTTTCAGTGCTGCTTGTTTTCACTTATTTTCCATTTACCTTGCAGAATGTAAAAAACAATCAAGCATACTTACAAACTGTGATAACATGTCCACCGTTACCATTATTTCACATTTTCCTTTCAGAACTATGCAAGTAAGTGCCTAGGTTTATCACAGCCTGCGGCTCTCAGACCACGGGTACTTCGTATGGGGTCAATGAGGACTGCCCCGATCAGGGCCGGACTGGGAACCAAAACCGGCCCTGGCAAAGAGCTCGGCCGGCCCCGGGTGGTTGGGGGTGCCGCCGAGCTATTTGCCAGGGCCGGTTTTCGGCCGATTTTGTTACAGGGCCGATTTTGCAGTTATGCTTCAAAAACGGCCCTATAACAAAAACGGCCTCCAGGGGCCCAAAACCGGCCCCCACCCGTGCGGCGCTCGGGGATTGCCCGGTGCCCGCTACGGCCAGTCCGGCCCTGGCCCCGATCTCCACCAGAAATATGGTGTCTCCTATGCCCCTGGTTATAGAGACGGATGAGGGGGGTGGCGAGGAGCTGTGCCGTTCATGCACGGGGGCTACGAGGAGCAGGAATGCTGAGGAGGACTAAAAGTTCTGAGGAGGGGAAAAAGGAGTGACACGGTGAGGGGCAGATAGTGTCTAAAATCAGCGTGGCACAGGCAGGAGCGCTGTGAACGACAGTGCGCTGCTCTGAGGAGGGTCCGGAGCAAGGGGGCGTGGGGAGGAGGGGGCTCCAATCCCACTCCTGGAGCCGGCAGCGCCGCTGAGAAGTTCTGTCCGAGCCACTGATTTCACAGCGTTTTGCGGGTCGATTATTGGCTGGGCTGTGCGTTCGCTGTTGGATCAAGTCTTCTTCTCTGGATGTAATCTCCTCCTCAAACGGATCTGTTCTTCGTTGCCTGGATTTATTCCCTCTTTGTTTTTATTATTATCTGTCCCGGGATCTCACGTTTCCCCACCCCTGGTCCTCTGGCGATTTCCTCCACTGTCCTGACTCCCGCACCCTAAGAGATACCCCGCCTCCACTTGTCTAACCTCTTTTCCCAGGATACAATCCGCATAGTCCGCTCCACACCCCTCCCAGGTGTCCCCGTTACCTTTGTAACCTAAGGAGAGTCCCCCACCCCACCCCTGTCCTATGACCCCAATACTAGCCCTCCCCTGCTCTCCCAGTCCCAGGGATACATCGCTCTGGGGTACTCCCTGCCCTCCCTATTTCTCTGACACTTTTTTGTCTGACCTTTCCGCCCCTAGAGTACCCTACTGCTCCCTCCCATACCCGGGGGCCGAGATCTTGCCCACTCTTTCCCATCTCAAGTGTACTTCTACCCCGCACCCCTGCTCTAGGTGTCACCGTCTCACTTAAACCCTATTCTAACTTTACTCCCTGCACCTGCTTGCTCTCCCCTCCATTCCATAATACCCCTCCCTCAATTGAAGATGGTTCCCCGGCATCGGTGCCCGCCGCAAGGCCAGCTGACGGGTGCAGTGGTTGGAGTTCCAAGGAGGGTGCCTCCCTGACTTTGTTGCCCGCTGGCGCTGCTTTTAGGGTCTGGGACACCTCTCCTTCTAATGCTGCTGTTGCCCTGTGTGGGCGGGGCCAAGACCCCCAGCTGCCATGAGGTCAGGACATCCTTCCAAATCCGGCAAATCAGGCCACTCAAGCTGGTGCCAGAGGTGCCGGCAGCAGGTGAGTGCCCCTCTCGCATCGATGTCCCCAGCCCTCAACCACAGTTTGTTGCTTACTGATTGCCTCCTCTCTGGTGCCTGCCTTGTCAATAGTAAACAGTGTGCCCTACCGCCAGTGGTCGAAGTGGGGGAAAAAAAGTAGGGGAACTGTGGGCGGAGAATCAGAGGGCGGGAATAACCCAAGGATTGGCTCAGTGGGCGGAGCCAGAGGTGTGGCCAGAATGCGCAAATATCCCAATTTTTAGTATTTGTTTGGCATTTCACTGCCCAGTTTAATCAACCAATGGATACACATGATTATATAAGGTTATAATGAGTTATTGACATTAAAACACATTCACAAAGTGGGATATGCTTCTAATCACAGAATGTCCCAAATACGATAAAATGTGGAAGCACAAGCAATTTTTCGCAGAGCCATGGTGTTTATCATCAGCACTTCTCCCTTTTTCCACAACAGCAGTTCAAACATGAATGGCAAAATATCCTAGTTTGCAAATGTTTTCTATATAACTCTGGCTCTGCCATATTTGCCTCCTAATGCAAGATCTGCTGCATGATCTGACCATTTAAACTAATAAATAGTTTGTAGCTCAAACGTATCAAAAGTTAATAAAAAGTGTGACTTGTATTGCTGCGGAGTGGATGGCTTATTGCAAAGGTTGACTGATCATCTTTCTCACTGTTGCATTTGTATGTTACACTGGTGCTAATAAGGCAAAATCTTTCCAAAGACTGTTAGCATGTGTACACGTCAAAATAATAAAATATCAGAAAGTATACCTCATTACGCTGCAGCCTTTTTTTAAATGCATAATTTAGTCAACACTGTGGCATAATTTTGTCCTCCTTTGCTGCATATTTAATTCCAGTGACCCCACATGTTAAAAGTGCTTGTGAATGAAGCAGAGAGACTGTGCAGTTTACGAACTTAGTTTGGTGTGCGTGCCAAATTCTGCATTGCCAATCCCTGGTGAGTTGCAGCTACTACTTCTGAAACAAGGCCAATGGAGGTACCACTGGGTGAGGCGGACTGGCCTCAAGGGCAGGGCCGGTCTCAGCACTGGTGGTGCCCTCTGCATTAAGGTTTGTTAGTACCCCCCAATGACCACCTCTGCCATGGATTCCCTCACTACCACCCTTTAACAGTGCCCCTCAAGTCTCCATAACCACACTCTCTCTCAGATGCATTTAATTTGATTTACAGTGCCACTCATACCAGTGTAGGGTGTCAGAGCACTTTACATCACACACATTACTCAGAGACAATCAATGTGTGTGTAAATCACTGTATAGAAAATGTTACATAAGACTAAGGACTAGAAGGTGTAGGAGTGACATGACAACCATACTACTAGGCGGTATAGTTTAATAGTGATTGGTCTGGAGAAACAAACTCAGAATTTTAAAACATAATACCATGGTTGGGGGTTCTCTTTAATAATCAACATTGATTTCTGTCCAAAAGAACACTTTTTGCAACATTTGGATAATCAAAGACTGGGGGGGAAAACATAACGCTCTAATCTATACCTTGCTGTTTGTATGCAGCTCTTAGATGAAAGTTAATAGCTCACTGTTCTATGTTAGGATTTTAACTTATAAACTGCAAGTAACAAAAGGATCTCTCTGACAAAAGCAGTAGCTCACTGACCTATTTACATTATGTGCACTTTGTGATCTGTGTAGGAAGGTGGAATCTGACTACATGGTTGCCCCCACTTTTTTCCTGGTGTTTTGCTGGTTTTTCGACTTAGTCTGGCTGGGATCCTGCTATTCAGGACCCCAACCTATCTGCTTTCTCCCTTAAATTGATTACAAGTACTATAGGTACACTCCAGATTGGATTCTGGGGTACCCTTCTAAGTCCCTAGTATATGGTATACTATGTACCAAGGGCATAGGTACCCCAGAGGCCTACCAGGGGCTGCAGCATGTATTGTGTCACCCCTGGGAAGCCTTCCAAAATGACACCACAGGTCTGCTACTGCAGCCTGGGTAAGGTGGTGCATGCACCCCTTACTGAGATATAGGTTAACTATATCTCTCCATATTACTGCACATATAAACCTATCAGTCACCCCTATGGCAGGGCTTACCAATCCTGAAGGCAGGGTGCTGGGTTTTATGTGAGAGGGTGCCCATGCATGAGCAGAGCCCCTCAGCAGCCTTCAGAACCTTTATTCTGGGGTTGTTTGTGATGCTGCCAAACCATACACTCTTAAGTGCATTATACCCAAACGGTAAATGCTAACTTTGGAATGGCTGCACGGAAACATGTTGTATTTGGTGTCAAACACTTTGGAATCATACCCCCACACAAGTAACTGGTGTGGGAGTATGATCCCACCCTTCTAGAGGGAGAGACATGACAGCACCGGTATACCCGGTACCAGCTAACAGAGCCCTGGCAACACAAAATGGATGCTGCCAGCCACAGACACGAGTCTGCCCTCCTGTTGCTGGACGAAACTCTGGCAGGGGAGGCCTGGACAATAGGTTTCCTGTCACAGGGAGGTGTCACCACCTCCCAGAAAGGCTTTAGTGTATTGGGGCTGGGTGGGTGCACTCCAAGAGTGCTTTGAAGTTCAGCACTGGGGGCACATTTGGTGTCCCTGTGCATAGTCCAGCTCAAACCGGTTGCAGGGGCTACCAGCCACTGCTCTGGTGCGAAACTGGACAAAGGAAATGGGTGTACCCACCCCTCTTTCCTGACCCTCCCATAGGTGGGTCCCTAGAGTTTGTTCCACCCCTTCCTTGGGTATAAGAAAGGAACCCCTGGCTACAGGACTTTAGATTACACCTGGACAAAACTCTGATACTGAATCCAGAACTTCGACGATCTACATTGAACTAGATAAGGAAAGAATCTCCCTTGGAGTAAAGGAGTTACTCCCCTGCAAGGCAGGCACCAAAGACAGATCTGACCGGTTTGCAGCTCCGAAGCTCCCGCCAGACTCCGAAAAATTTTGCAACACAGGAGGTGGGTTTCCGTGGTCTTAGAGGTAGAACAGTGCCCACAGCAAGTCTGAGGCCCGTATCCCTCGTGGCGACCGTGCAAACCGAACCCCTGGACACCACGTCACTTTGCAGAAGCATCAGCTTTCCAACAACTCCTGCAGCTAAGCTTTGGATTACTTATAGCCCTTACCCCGAGCAGCATTTGCACTGAAGATTGCCCGCCTACACTCCACGAGTGTTCCGTGAGCTGGCCCTTTGTGTTTTCTCTCGAGGTCCCTTCGCGATCCCTAGTCCGTCGACTGGTGGTTCCCTGTGAAGGCAACTTTACCTCTAATTAGGCTTACCTGATTGCTCCAGACGTGTATTGACTCTACATTGCTTGGGGAGTCCCCAGGACCTTGCTGGTCTGCACCAAAGCATCTTTTCTCTTTCTGCGTGGGTTGCTGTTGCCAAGGCTTGTTGTGTTCAATACGAGGACCGACACCCCAGCATTCAACATCCTTTGTGGGACAGCTCAAATCCAGCTTCTGGTTGTCGTCGACGCCTCCTGGTCCTCGTGGCTGCAGAGTCAAGCTTCGCCTCTCCGCACTTGAATCACCCAACATCGGTGTGTTTTCGTCTACCGTGCCCCCGGTCACTGGGAAGTGACCCAGACTCTGTACCCTCTACTTTCAGGTTCTACTGATCTTCGATCCAAGCTTGGATCACACCGGACACTTTTCTCCTTCCCGGCAGCAGCACTTTGCAGTAGATCACCATTGAAATCAACGACGATCCTCGACACCATTTGACACCTTTGCACCTGGCTTCCCTGGGTGAGGTAACTCAAGTACACCGGTGCTCCCGTGGGTGCTGGCCCTAGAACCCCCTAAGTCTAAAGGGGGTTTCTCAAAGTCCTCTCCTAAGTGTCCTTAACTTCTAAAATTCCAACCGTGACTTTCCCATAAAATAGTACGGGGCTCGCGCCTGTGTTCTCACACTGCACACGTCCCCTGTGGGTCTCCTGTGTCACTACCTTGGGTGGTTCCTTGGAGTCCCCGCAATTCTACGTGCTTTAGGCACTGTGTCTAGTGAAGTCGTGGTTCTTATACCACTTTCTTAATATATGGTTTGGTCCGCCCCTAGGGCCCATTGTATATTGTGCTATTTACTGTCGTTTTAGAACTGTATTATTGTGCATCTTGGACTCTAATCTCATAAAGAGATTAGTAGTGAGTGTTTAGAAATAAATACATATATTTTATATATACCTTGTGTGGATCTCCTTTCATTTAGTAATTCAAGAGGTTATAATCTGGTAAACCAAGCTGCTTTACACTCCTTCAAGACTTAGCCTGAAGGCTGCTCTCCATAGCTACCACTAGGATAGCTTTCAATGAAGGTTGTCTTTAAACCTATCATCAATAAGGGTTGTTTGGACTGGTACAAGGTGCCCACTATAACTAGTGGACAGCATATACCAGGCCAACTTCTCACAATCTGTATGGTACATGTTCTTTGCAGCAGGCACATTAACCCTCTGAGCTACCTTTCCATGAATCAGAACTTCCACTAGACAAAATGATCTCTCTCTAGGAAGAACATTAAACACCAGAGTCATCATGACATTTTTATTGTTGCCGAAAATTGCTTGAGGCCAGGAAGAAGGCAGCAAGCACTTTTAAAACCTTAATATACTTGCAAACATAATGCCTCCACCCAAAGTCAGCACCCGGTGCGGTCACACCGGTTGCACTGCCCTAGAGCTGGCCCATCTCAAGTGTCCTGTGACCTCAGTGACAGAGTCACTGTCGCTCTAGGGTGTGCTGCTTCATAGGCCTGTCTGCAAGACTGGAGGTGAACTTCAATATGGATTGTGGTGGACAAACCTTGAAGGTTAACCCACACTTGCCACTGCTAGGGTCCACCTGCTGGTGCTAAGACACCAGGGCTTCTAAGGTCTTGCGCAGCCTTCTAAGGTCTAGCATGGGATTGTGCTCTCTCAGGAGAGTGGTCTGGTGGACTGGTTATTAAGGCTGAACCTGGTTCCCCAGTTACAAATTGAGTAGCTCTGGCCATAGTGCCACATTCTCTCCCCCACTGAACACCATACTGCCCCACTGAGAAAAACTCACACTGCCTTCAACTACAACCCAATTGCTGCCGGCTATAAACACCTGGATGTGGCTCAATTTAAATGATGCAGAGCAATATGAAGCCTACAAAAAAAAGTGACAACATCCTGGAAAAAGCAAACACTCATAGGGAATGCAAAATTTAGCAAACCATGTGAATTGTAAGCAGGAACAACATGGTTACCTTAATGCGTTTACACTCACTATTCAGAAATCAGTGAGTGCTCTTGCCTGAAAAGTTAAGGACATGACTACAGGGCCCTGAATGGACCCATTTCAATGCCCATTGCTTATATCCTTACAAAACGTAAGCAGTATGGTAAAAAGACCACATCCCTGTACGCAGAGCCGCAGTACACATTTTGTTTTCCAATCCACACTTTACAGTACCTCCAGGATTGGTGCACTAGTTGCAAGCCCAGGGAAAACAAGACAAGAAAACAAAAATAGCGCTTCACTGGCAAACTCTGTAAAAGTGGCGCTATTGTGTTTGGGTGTGAATAAAATCAATCTGGTCAGTTTGCTACCAGCAGGGGCGCAACACCCATTGGACTCAAAGGGCTTCTGCCGCTCCTCCCCGCCCCCCCCCCCTCGTGTGTGGCAGCCCAGGATGAGACAGCTTCCCGGGCACCCAGACAGCCCCACCGAGCACTTCACAGGTTTTTTAAAGACCATTTGCATGTTAATGAGGCCTTGCTGTTGTTTCACCCCTTCTAAGAGCCCCTGCAGCTCCACTCTGCCTATTGCTTAAAGATTAAGCCCCCCCACCCGAAATGTTTTCTTTGCCCTCTGGCTACCAATCTGTCTTACTTTACTTCGTTATTTTTCCTATTTTTAACCTTTTATTCCAGATGCTGCACTTTGGAATTAAAATACGACATTTCCAGCAAAAATTATTTTCATTTTTGGATCCATTTCACAGGGGAGGAAATAAGAGAAAGGAGAGGAAAGAGAGTGAAAACCCCGTCTTGAAGTCATGGTTTTCAGTAAGAGAAGAACTGCTAGACAGAAAGAGAGGGAAGAGGGAAAGAGTTGGGGGGAGGGGGGAAGGCAGCTGAAGCTACAGAGCAGAAGCGGACACTGTATTTTTCTTCTCTGGGTAAGAAGAAAAAGACAGGGTCCTGTTACTTCTCTGCCGCCCGTCCTCGAACGCCAGGAACGCTGCGCTTTATACGCCATGCCGATTTCTTGCGTCCCGGGACGCATTTTCAAAATAAAAAAGTAGGGGAACGGAATCGCTCGAATTGAAGAAGTAGGGGCACGCCGTGCCCTGCCGTTCCCCCCCACTTCGACCACTGCCTACCCCCTTGTCTGGTGCTGGAAGTTTCATGGTCTTGGAGTTTCTTCTTGATGTAGTTTGTCCTGGTACTTCCGGTGGGAGAGGGGCTTTTGTTTCACATAATTGGACAGGACATACTATTTACATGTGCATTGAGTTTGTGGGCCGCCATATTGACAGATAATGCCACTTACATAACCCATGTGTTTTTGGGCCTCCATATTCACAAGCTGCACTGTGCTGCTTACATGTGTAATTTGGCCGCCTTATTGACAGGCAGTGTTGTGATACAGGCGCTAAGGGTCTCTGAGCCCCCATCATCTAGACGATGCTACTTACAGGTGTCATGTGTTTTTATGCCACCAGTCTGACAGGCCATGCGCCTTAAACGCGGAAGGTGTTTTTTTGTGCGCTGACTTGCTTACAGTTCGTGCTACTTAAATGCGCCATGTGTTTTTGGGCCAACATATTGTGAGGCCATGCTACCTACATGTGTTAGCTGTTTTTGTGCTGCCAGGCTGACAGGCGCGCTCTTTACATGGATCATGTGTTTTGTGGCCTGTGTACTGACAAGATAATGCTATTTAGATAAACCATGTGTTTTTGTGCTGCAATACTTAGAGGCCATGTTACTTTCATGGACCACGTGTTTTGGACTGGCATGAAACAGGACAGTTTACTTGCCCCGTTTGTTTTCGTGCTGCCTTATGTTACTTACATGTACCATGTATTTTTGGGCCGCTATACCGGCAGGTCGTGCTACTTACATAGGTCATGTTATTTCGGGCTGCCATACTGACAGACCTCATACGCTATGTGGTTTGGGGCCACTGTACTTTCACGGTATGTTTCTGAGGCGAAATGCAAGGCGGATATCTATCTACTTGTTAACTTATGTTTCTGTAGCACTACAAACAGTTGGAAGTGGCTTGAGAGGAATTCTTGGTGTGAGGCTGAATTTGCTGGACAAAGGACCAGTGGCGGGCACACGTGCAATGGCCAGGATAGGTAGAAATGCGGTTAATTTGTTGGCCTCTGGGAATGTCTGTAATCAACAACGGCTAATCCGGGAATTCCTCTCATTTGCATGTTCTTTCTCAGCTGCAGGTGTCTTCTTGTGGGCTATCCCAAAGGCGCGGTGGGACGCATCATGTACCCCCGTGCAGCAGTTTGCTGTGGTCTATCCCAAAGTCACGGTGGGGCGCATCATGTACCCCCCAATGCATCAGTTTGCTGTGGTCTATCCTAAAGGCTGGGTGGGCCGGGGTCGCATCATGTACCCCCCATGCAGCAGTTTTGTGTGGTATATCCCAAAGGCCCGGTAGGCTGGGGTCGCATCATGTACCCCCCATGCAGCATTTGTTGTGGTATATCCCAAAGGCCCGGTAGGCCGCATCTTGTACCCCCCCATGCAGCAGTCTGCTGTGGTCTCTCCCAAAGGCCCGGTGGGCCGCATCATGTACCCCCTCGTGCGGCAGTTTGCATTGGGCAATGAATCACATCGCAGACCGATGGGGGATACAAGGTCGCTTTTATTTCAGCAACAACAATTCAATACAATAATACAATCAATGAATTTGCATGTAACCCCACATGAAATATCCCCACTGAAATTTCCCCATATTGATCCCCCATGAATTTCCCCCCGTATCGATCCCCCATGACTTTTTCCCCATCTTGATCCCCCATGACTTTTTCCCCATCTTGATCCCCCATGAATTTTTCCCCCATATTGATCCCCCATGAATTTTCCCCCACCTTGAACCTCGACCCCAACCCCTTAGTTTGTCCCCCTTTCTACCTCCTGCCTCATTCCTCTGTCCTCTGTTTTCCCTCTGTCCTAAGCTATTCTGCCTGCCCTAACCCTTCCTGCCTGCCTCAATCCCGTCCAAATCTGCCAATAGGTAAAGGAAACCCAGTGATAACCCGGGAAGCTAACCCAAAATGATGGGCAACTAAATGCATAAAAGGGGAGGGTGGGAGGGGCACAAAAACTGCCGCGCTGCCTCCTACCTTAACCTAGGACCCCCAACTGGCACTAATTAGAACGCGGCATTTGAAAACCGCCGCGTTCTAAAGCAGGCGCGCGCTCGGTCTGGGCAATACCATGCCCGAAGCCGCCCGGGGGTGGGCATTCTTCGAATGCCACCCCCAAGCCCCCATCGGGCAATGAATCACATCGCAGACCGATGGGGGATACAAGGTCGCTTTTATTTCAGCAACAACAATTCAATACAATAATACAATCAATGAATTTGCATGTAACCCCACATGAAATATCCCCACTGAAATTTCCCCATATTGATCCCCCATGAATTTTCCCCCGTATCGATCCCCCATGACTTTTTCCCCATCTTGATCCCCCATGACTTTTTCCCCATCTTGATCCCCCATGAATTTTTCCCCCATATTGATCCCCCATGAATTTTCCCCCACCTTGAACCTCGACCCCAACCCCTTAGTTTGTCCCCCTTTCTACCTCCTGCCTCATTCCTCTGTCCTCTGTTTTCCCTCTGTCCTAAGCTATTCTGCCTGCCCTAACCCTTCCTGCCTGCCTCAATCCCGTCCAAATCTGCCACCAGGAAAAAACCCTGCAAAGGCGTTTTTCCTGTCCCCCCCCCCCCCCACCGCTAAAAATTTTAATTGTGAAAATTCCCCCTTTCAGCAAAGATTAAATCAAAAAACCCAAATCGGTTTAGTATCAACAGCCAATTTAGATGAAAATGCCAGGTCATAAAATCTTGTTGTCAAGACACAATTAAGGGACTGTCGCCAATACAGCCCTCAACCCCAAGTTGCCATCCCAGTAGATCAAGGGACTTTCTTCAATATTCGCCAAATACCTTTTTTTTTTTTTTTTTGGTATCACCAAAAAATCAACCCCCCCCCATGTTTGAAAAATCTGAAAATCAGTAACACAAATCCATAAAGTTGTACCAAGGTATTTACCATTTATCCTAATAAACTCAAAGCTAAAAACTTAAGTTAGATCTAAGACAACACGGATCAGTCATCATGATTGCCAACTTAAGACAGGTGTGTCCCACGATCCAGAAGCTTGTCATGTATGCCGGAGAAGAGATTTGACAACCTGGAAAGAAAAAAGATGTTAGCAAGACCAACAAACTATGTCTAAAACTCATTCAAATCTCTAACATATCTTAGCAGTTTGCTATCCAACGGCCTAACCTTACAGTTGCTGCACAGAAAAAACCCCCTCTGACCGTTTCCAGAGCTATTCCTACTCTAATAGAATGGGTACCAAATTCTAAAAGATGGAAGACCTAACAAAAGCAAAATTTTCTCGAGACCCCTAACAGCTGTGAACCTGTCAACGCAGACCCAACCTGATGCTGAAACAGAAAATGAGTATTTGGATAACTTTCAAATTGGTCAAATTGTAACCAAGCTGATCATGGGCATAGCGGACCGCTAAGCTTCCGCAATACCCCATAGCCCCTTGTCTTCATTGGTCTGTTTTAGATGATTCTAAAAGAATATTTAACAATTCAGGTGTGGTTGATACATTGGAATATATTAGCCCAGGAAAAAACTGATTTTCTTAAACAACTCGGATATCCTAAAAGCTCCAAAGAATAACTATAACATGCAGACTTGAAATAATGAAGCTTCCAATGTGGAACAACAAGGTCTAGGCAGTGTTGGTACAAATGCCTCCCAGTAACGAAAAAATATGTAGGTTAGCACAGCCCAGTGCCACATCCCTGTATATAAGGCAAACCTAGGAAAAAATGTTAATCCCCAAATCATCCAGAGAGGGGTCATAACCCTAAAAGTACTTACCATAGAGAGAAATGCCTTAAAGCTTCCCCGCAATGGTGGTAAGGGATACATTCTTATCCTGTTGCTCAGAATAACGCGCAGTATGTTGATGTTACTGAGTAAAGAGCCTACTTGATCATTGTTACAACGAGTCGTATATGACTGGAGAAAATTCGCACAAGCCCTTATGTAAGCTAAGCATGCGCTGATAACAAAAGAGAGTCCCACCAACATCTTTATCTCCATCCCGCTAGAACCATACTGCCTGAGGAATCAAATCCTTCCTTGGTCTGCTTTGGGTGCCAAACACAAGGAATGCTATTACTGAGAACAAGATCACGCATCTCCTATAATATTGTCCAGACCAGATATATGCTGAACTGTAAACTTTATATTAAAAGCACGCAACACAGCATGACACAGCACACAGCATGAATCTCTGCAACAAGTCAAGCAGACGTTTTGCTTTGCCTTCTTACCAGTTACCAGATCCACTTACAGTTTGCTGTGGATATGAAAGGCACTGATTTGCTGCCAAATACTTACTCTGTCAACACTATGATCAAAGAAAGAATTCAAAAATGAAAATACTGCGATTCTCATTAATCCACGCACCTTTTCCGGCCTAAAAACCCAAAGCCAATACCTCCTAGCGCTTCATCATTTTTTCATTTTTTTTAAAATTTATTTATTTATTAATTTTACTAACCATACAACACGTTCGCCCAGAGACGTTCTAAGCCTGTGATGAGGAAAAGAAATGGCAGCCATAGCAACACCCAACCGTTAACATAAAGATCTCCCGGCATTCAGTACCCTGCGAGCAAAATTGAGGTGACCTAGTAACCGCTGTATTCCAAAAAGAGTAAGTTTGGTGACATCCTGGCAGGTATCAGCAAGTGCGCAATTCCCTGCACTAAAGTGACTGGTCACCTTACCTCAATTTTCACTGCAATAAACTACATACCGAAAAAATATGAGGCATGTAGAAGATACTTTGACTTCTCTTTAGCCTGAGGCCCGCCTAACTCTTGCATTAAAGATTAAAAGAAATGGGGTGCCTTGACCCACTTTTGTGATCCTTGTGATCGAACAAAAAGAAAATTATCCATATAAAAGGAACACTTATGAATGAGATGACCGGAATGAGAAAATCCCTTGCAGAAAAAGAGCTTAAATCTCCGAAAAGCTGACTAGGGACTGCACAACCCGTGGGAAAAAAATTTATTGACAAAGAAATGTCCTTGAAAGTGTATGTCAAGGAATTCAAAGTCTTGTGGATGAACTGTGTTGGAAACCCACTCCCACACTAGAAGGGGTGGTGGTGGTCTTCCGGACACACTGTGGTAGCTTGGCTCGAGTGGTCAGGAATCAGGCTCCGTGCTAAGCATACAACATACCCAAACAATAACCATGCGTGCATCCGTTCCAAAAACGACTCTACACCGTAAAAATTATGAAAATAACTCTCTTTATCTGCTTTTTCTCTTAGTTGCTGATTGGAGAAAATAAATAACAATCACAATATACAAACTTTTTAGAAAGTGCAGGTCAAATAAATACTGGCTTAATGATTCAATAAATAGGGGTGATCATAAATACTGAAGGCATAAATAAAAGTGCAATACAGACAGGCAATTAAATATTCTGAGGCAATAAATACTGTAACCAATAAATATTGTGCATCAATAAATACTGTGGACCAATAAATACAGTGGAACAATAAATAGGTTAAATACAATAAATACAGTGCCCCTAATAAATACTTAAAAGCTGACAGTGACACTCATGGATTCAGATCACTTTTGAATTCCTAAGGGCTGATTTGGCCCAGGCACAGCTTGTGGGGATGTGGAAGGCTTGGGGGTGTCTACTCCCTGTCTTGGTCAAGGCTGAGGCCTAAACTGAGGTAGATAAAGGGGGAAAATACCAGAGACCTGGCTCTCTCTCTCCACACAACTTCTCTAGATTAGTCCCAGTTCACCCCTGGCACAGTCAGGTTGGTTCCTGCACCTCCCTAGCCCCTTAGAGCAGTCTCTCAGGTCTCCACAGGGCCTTAGGCGCCCTCTACTCCACTTACTGCCCTTTTTCTGATGCTCCGACGCCGCTGGAGTCGGGTCGATGCCGTGAGGCGGTTCCAGCTCGATGTCGGCGGCCTCGGCACAATGTCAGTTCTTTGACGACGCCGGCAGGCGGTTCCGGTCTCGATGTAAGCAGCCTCGGTTCGATCTCGACCTCCGATTCGATGGTGTCGGGCAGTCTTACTCGATGTCGACTTCGGGCGGCTCCGGTCCGATGGCGACCTCGGCTTCGATGACGTCGGCCGGCCTTGCCTCGATGTCGACTTCCGGCGGCTCCGAAGTGCGATCCTCACTCCCGACCTCCGGTGTTCCTCACAGGTTTCCGGCGACTCCGGAGTGCGACCTCCACTCCCGACCTCCGGCACGATTCTCACAGGTTCCGGCGACTCCGGAGTGCGATCCTCACTCCCGACCTCCGTTACCCTTCACCTCGGTCTCCGACGACTCCGGAGGGCGGACTTCACTCCTCCGATGACGCCGTTCACTCGACCTCGGGTGACTTCCTCCTCGACCTCTGGTATTCCTCACGACCTCTGGCGGCGCCCTCTCTCGACCTCCGGCGGCTCCGGGTACGACGTCTGCTTTTCCAGTCAGCGCCGCTTCTCCACCTCGGGCTCCAGGTCTCAGGCTACTCGACGTCGGACTCCAGGGAAACCAGCTTCCAGGTCAGGATCTTGCTGTTCTCTTGTTTCTAAGGCCTGTTCCTGCTGTCCAGGTCCTCAGGATGGTTTTTCTGACTTCTTCCCACACAGGGCTCTAGGCTGGGCTCCGTCAGTAGGGACTAGTATCAAGGGTGGGTTTATGGACCCCACTCCAGGCACAAGTTTCCACCCCTGCTGCTTCACTCCTTCCTCCTTCACGTTTTTGCTGCTCACTCCTCACCAGTCAGGTGCCAACTGCCAGCTCCAACTGCCAACTCTCTCTCTTAGCTTCCCAACATTCTAAACCGCCTCCAACTGTCACAGGGTTCTGGAATGTTCTGGAAGGTGCTAGCAGGTTCCAGTGGATGCTGGTGATGTCACAGGTGGCCACCATTTTGTGCTTCAGGCCCTCAGACAGAAGTTTCAGGGGTAGGTAAAATGGCTCCCTGAATCTGCAGCAACACTAAAAAGTCTGGTGGTTCCCAAAAAGGAAAAATTCAAACAGGGTTTGAGGCAAAAGTGGGACAAAATAAATAATGATGAGGAGGGACCACCCAAAGGGCTGACAGGTCTAACACGCGTCCCCCCCAGCTGAAAGTGGGGAGAGCTACCCAACCCCTTGGGAGTTCTCATCACTAAGGCGGAAATACCTTGAGAGACCGTCTGCATTGGCGTGGTCCACTCCAGGCCGATGTTCCACCTGAAAGTCCATTCCCTGTAGGGAAATAGACCACCTCAACAACTTGGGATTCTCCCCCTTCATTTGCATCAGCCAACGAAGGGGTCTGTGGTCGGTCTGAACCAGGAAGTGCGAGCCAAACAGGTATGGCCGCAACTTCTTCAGAGCCCATACCACTGCAAAGGCTTCACGCTCTATTGCACTCCACTTCTGTTCCCTGGGAAGTAGTCTCCGGGATAGGAAGACCACGGGTTGATCCAGACCCTCTTCGTTGAGTTGCGATAACACTGCCCCAATGCCATGTTCTGATGCATCTGTCTGGACAATGAACTCCTTGGAAAAGTCTGGGGCCCTTAAGACCGGGGCCTCGCACATGGCTTTCTTCAATCTCTCAAAGGCTTGCTGACAAGCCTCCGTCCAGACTACCCGTCGAGGTTGTTTCTTGGACGTGAGCTCCGTGAGGGGGGCTACGATGGTACCGTACCCCTTCACGAAGCGGCGGTAGTATCCCGTGAGGCCCAAAAATGCTCGGACCTCAGTCTGTGTCTTGGGGGGTTCCCAGGCCATGATGGCCTCGATCTTCGCCTGGAGGGGTTGCACCGCTCCCCTACCCACCAAGTGTCCAAGGTACACTACCGACCCCTGCCCGATCTGGCACTTGCTGGCCTTGATCGTCAATCCAGCTTGTCTCAGGGCCTGGAGAACAGCTTGCAGGTGACGCAAGTGATCCTCCCAGCTGTTACTGAAGACGGCTATGTCATCCAGATAAGCAGCAGAGAAACTCTCCATTCCGGTGAGGATCTGGTTTACCAGGCGCTGAAACGTGGCAGGTGCGTTCTTGAGCCCAAAGGGCATCACACAGAACTGGTAGTGGCCATTGGGCGTGGAGAAGGCTGACCTTTCCCTTGCTCCATCAGTCAAAGAGATCTGCCAGTACCCAGAAGTAAGGTCAAAGGTACTTAGATATTGGGCAGCTCCCAGCCGGTCAATCAATTCATCCGCCCTAGGGATCGGATGAGCATCAGTTTTGGTCACTGAATTCAGTCCCCGATAGTCCACACAGAACCTCAGTTCTGGTTGGGCACCCGGTGGTGCAGCTTTTGGTACTAACACCACCGGACTGGACCAGGGGCTGCTAGAAGGTTCGATCACTCCTAGCTCCAGCATCTTAGTGACTTCACTATGAATGCTGGCCTTCACCTTGTCTGACATCCGGTAGATCTTGGACTTCACAGGTGGGCTGTCTCCTGTGTCCACGTCATGGACGCACAGGTGAGTCCTACCCGGGACAAGGGAGAACAACGAGGAGTACTGCCCCAGGACCTGGCGACAGTCCTCCTGCTGTTCAGGAGTTAGAGATGGGGAGAGAATCACTCCCTCCACCGACCCATCCTTCTCTTGAGACGCAAACAGATCAGGGAGAGGCTCGCTTTCCACGTCCTCTCCTCCGTCAGTCACCATCATCAAGATGACTTCAGGCCTCTCGTGGTGGGGTTTGAGGCGGTTGGCATGCAGCACCCGCAGGGGCTGACGAGGGGTCTTCAGGTCCACCAAGTAGGTAGCCTTACCCTTCTTCTCCAACACCTCAAAGGGTCCTGACCAGCGATCCTGGAGGGCACTAAGCTCTCCCGGTTCGATCACCCACACCTTCTGGCCAGGCTCCAACTCCACCGGGTGAGCATTGTGGTCATACCACGCCTTCATCACTGCTTGGCTGGCTTCCAAGTTGTCAGAAGCTTGCTTCCACAACTTAGCCATTTGGCTCCGGAAGGCCAGCATGTAGCTCACCACATCCTGGGGAAGCTTTCTGGGAGTTCTTTCCCATCCGTCTCTCACCAGGTTGAGAGGTCCACGTACAGGGTGCCCATACAGAAGCTCGAAGGGGCTGAAGCCCACTCCCTTCTGTGGCACTTCCCTGTAGGAAAAAAGTAAACAGGGTAGGAGGACGTCCCATTTCCTCCGCAGGCTTTCAGGCAGACTTCTGATCATGCCCTTCAAGGTTTTGTTAAACCTCTCCACCAGACCATTGGTCTGGGGGTGGTAAGGAGTGGTGAACCGGTATGTCACTCCACACTCCTTCCACATTGCCCGCATATACGCTGACATGAAGTTGGTTCCCCTGTCGGACACAACTTCCTTGGGAAAACCCACTCGGGTAAAGATTCCCATCAGGGCCCTAGCCACAACAGGTGCTGTTATGGTCCTCAGAGGTATTGCCTCTGGGTACCGTGTGGCATGATCCACCAGAACCAGGATAAACCTGTGACCAGCTGTAGTCGGTGGATCTAACGGACCCACAATGTCGATGCCCACCCTTTCAAAGGGGGTGCTAACGACAGGAAGTGGTTCCAGGGGAGCTTTCAGCTTCACCCCTGTCTTCCCACTGGCTTGGCAAGACACACATGTCCGACAGTAGGTATCGGACGACACTTTCATCTGAGGCCAATAAAAGTGTGGGACAAGACGGGCGAAGGTCTTGTCTTGCCCCAGGTGTCCTGCCAATGGTATCTCGTGAGCCAACTCCAGAAGGAAGGCTCGATAACGTTGAGGGACTCCCAAGGCTCGTGACGATCCGTGTAGGGGTGCCTTGGGTTCACTGTAGAGGAGGCCATCCTCCCAGTAAACACTGTAGTTCCCTTCAACGTTCCCTGCTGCCTGGGCTTCGGCCTGTCGCCTCAGCCCCTCAAGGGTAGGGCACTCCCTCTGGCCCTGGCAGAATTCCTCCCTGGACGGGCCTCCCTCCACGTGCCACTCGGCCGGGATGGGTAGGTCCTCCAGGTTGGTAACGTCCCCCACCGCAGACTCCTGGTCCACCACCTCCGGTGGCCTATCCGTCCTACGGGGTGGGGACGCCGAGGCAGGCTCCTCCTGTCCTCGGTTCTTCCCTTGACTGGCAGCTGGCTGGGCCTTTGTTCCAGGCTCCAGCCGAAATGAACTCCCTCTTCGGGTAGTCGCGGTCCTTGTGCTAACACAGGCCCAGTCAGGTGTACCCAGCATCTCAGTGTGAGTCCGGTATTCCACCTCCTTCCAAGCGTTGTGCTCCATGTCATTCCCCAGCAGACAATCGACTGGCATGGCAGGGCTTACGGCAACTCGAAGTGAACCTGCAACCCCCCCCCATTCAAAGGGAACCTCGGCCACTGGATAGTGGCCTGTTCTGCCGTCAGCCATCGCGGCTGGGTGGAGTACATCGGGAATTACCTGCTCTGGAGACACCAGTTGGCTACGCACCATAGTCATACTGGCTCCTGTGTCTCTCAGAGCCTCCCCTCTTTGGCAGTTGATGGTGACCCACTGCCCATACTTTGCGGTATTTGCGGGCACCTGGATCTTGGGAACCATCTCCCGTTCTCCCAGGGACACTAAAGTGACACCCGCCCACTCCCTTCCCTTAATTAAAGGCATCTCCTCCCCGAGCACTACACTAGCTACTCCGGGGATCTTTCCTCCAATGGGAGGGGGTGGTCGTTTCAGACACTTCGGATCTCCTTTATAGTGTCCAACGCCACCGCACTCGTAGCAATGGACAACCCTTGGCTGCTGACTCTGGCCAGGATTAGGGTTTCTGGGTGGGTTAGCCCTAGGGGTGAATCCTGTTCCCTTCCCTTGGAAGTTATTTTGGGGGCCTTTGGAGAACTCCTTTTTCTTTTCCCCTCCCTCTTTCTTCTGGGGGGCGCCCTGTCCGGCCTTTTGAGTATCCCCTCCAGTCCCCCTTGTGGACACCCGGGTACTAGCCCAAATGTCCGCCTCCTCAGCAAGCTTCCGGGGACTGGTCAGCTTGCTATCCACCAGGTGTTGCCGCAGTTCAGGGAAACATTTCTCGAGCAGGTGTTCCTTCAGTACTAGGTCAAACAACCCCTCGTAGTTCCTCACTTCACTGCCCTGAATCCAACCTTCAAGTGCCTTCTTTGCATAGTCCAGGAAGTCCACCCAATTCTGCGTGCCCAGTTTGTGACTACCCCTGAACTTCTGTCTGTACTTTTCAGGTGTTAGTCCAAACTTTCTGATGAGCGCCAGTTTCATGGTGGGGTAGTGGGTCTGCTCATCCTCCTCGAGGGCCAATAAAGCATCCCTACCAGCTGGAGGCATGTACTTGTACAATCCCCCTCCCCAGTACTTCTCTGGAACCCCATGGGCCCTCAACGAGACCTCATAGGCCGCTAGCCACTTGGCGATATCGTCGCCCACTCCATAGCTAGCTACTATGTCCTTTGGCAGGTATGGTTTAGGTTCCCTGGTGATCCCTTGGGTTTGGCTGTCACCATTAGGAACAGGTTGTGCCCCGATTCTCAAGATCTGAAGATCTATTTCTTTCAGTCGCAATTCATGGGCCATCCTCTGCTCCTCCTTCTCCTTCTCCAGCCTTGCTAAGTCCCATGTGAGCTGTCTTTTCTCCCTCCAGTCTGTTAACTCCACTTCAGACAAGCCACCGCTAGAGGCACTGCTGCCCTTCCTAGAAATGGTTCTGGGCCCTGCTGACAGGTTCCCCACCTCAGGTTGGTACATCTCAGCCCCCTCGGGGTCAGGCTCTCCATCCCTGTCTTCCTCCTCAGCCTTGCTTTCTCGGCGTGCCTCCCCCCAAGCCCTTAAGCTGGTTTGGAGTGCACCCTTCTTTGCTCCTGGGGGACAGTACACCCCTTCCCGCTGGCAAAACTCCCTGAGTTGGGCCACAGTGTACGTTTCTAGATTTTCTAGGACAAACTCCATCTCGCCCACTCAGGTTAGAGGACAGGTTTTGTGCAGTAACTATGCAGGGGGGTACCTTTAATAATACCTCCTCCCACCACCAGAGTAAATTTGGAAAAAACAAAAACCCACAATTAGGAAGGCCGCTTTGAGAAAACTCCCGGTGTAGGCCTATGGACTACCCACAGTTATTGTTGAGTATGCGTAGGCACAGCTCTATCCCACCACTGAACACCAATTAATGTTGGAAACCCACTCCCACACTAGAAGGGGTGGTGGTGGTCTTCCGGACACACTGTGGTAGCTTGGCTCGAGTGGTCAGGAATCAGGCTCCGTGCTAAGCATACAACATACCCAAACAATAACCATGCGTGCATCCGTTCCAAAAACGACTCTACACCGTAAAAATTATGAAAATAACTCTCTTTATCTGCTTTTTCTCTTAGTTGCTGATTGGAGAAAATAAATAACAATCACAATATACAAACTTTTTAGAAAGTGCAGGTCAAATAAATACTGGCTTAATGATTCAATAAATAGGGGTGATCATAAATACTGAAGGCATAAATAAAAGTGCAATACAGACAGGCAATTAAATATTCTGAGGCAATAAATACTGTAACCAATAAATATTGTGCATCAATAAATACTGTGGACCAATAAATACAGTGGAACAATAAATAGGTTAAATACAATAAATACAGTGCCCCTAATAAATACTTAAAAGCTGACAGTGACACTCATGGATTCAGATCACTTTTGAATTCCTAAGGGCTGATTTGGCCCAGGCACAGCTTGTGGGGATGTGGAAGGCTTGGGGGTGTCTACTCCCTGTCTTGGTCAAGGCTGAGGCCTAAACTGAGGTAGATAAAGGGGGAAAATACCAGAGACCTGGCTCTCTCTCTCCACACAACTTCTCTAGATTAGTCCCAGTTCACCCCTGGCACAGTCAGGTTGGTTCCTGCACCTCCCTAGCCCCTTAGAGCAGTCTCTCAGGTCTCCACAGGGCCTTAGGCGCCCTCTACTCCACTTACTGCCCTTTTTCTGATGCTCCGACGCCGCTGGAGTCGGGTCGATGCCGTGAGGCGGTTCCAGCTCGATGTCGGCGGCCTCGGCACAATGTCAGTTCTTTGACGACGCCGGCAGGCGGTTCCGGTCTCGATGTCAGCGGCCTCGGTTCGATCTCGACCTCCGATTCGATGGTGTCGGGCAGTCTTACTCGAT
The DNA here is from genome assembly GCF_964204655.1 of Triturus cristatus. Classification (NCBI taxonomy): domain Eukaryota; kingdom Metazoa; phylum Chordata; class Amphibia; order Caudata; family Salamandridae; genus Triturus; species Triturus cristatus. Next base: position 1,135,316,304 of record NC_140592.1, read on the forward strand.
GTCGACTTCGGGCGGCTCCGGTCCGATGGCGACCTCGGCTTCGATGACGTCGGCCGGCCTTGCCTCGATGTCGACTTCCGGCGGTTCCGAAGTGCGATCCTCACTCCCGACCTCCGGTGTTCCTCACAGGTTTCCGGCGACTCCGGAGTGCGACCTCCACTCCCGACCTCCGGCACGATTCTCACAGGTTCCGGCGACTCCGGAGTGCGATCCTCACTCCCGACCTCCGTTACCCTTCACCTCGGTCTCCGACGACTCCGGAGGGCGGACTTCACTCCTCCGATGACGCCGTTCACTCGACCTCGGGTGACTTCCTCCTCGACCTCTGGTATTCCTCACGACCTCTGGCGGCGCCCTCTCTCGACCTCCGGCGGCTCCGGGTACGACGTCTGCTTTTCCAGTCAGCGCCGCTTCTCCACCTCGGGCTCCAGGTCTCAGGCTACTCGACGTCGGACTCCAGGGAAACCAGCTTCCAGGTCAGGATCTTGCTGCTCTCTTGTTTCTAAGGCCTGTTCCTGCTGTCCAGGTCCTCAGGATGGTTTTTCTGACTTCTTCCCACACAGGGCTCTAGGCTGGGCTCCGTCAGTAGGGACTAGTATCAAGGGTGGGTTTATGGACCCCACTCCAGGCACAAGTTTCCACCCCTGCTGCTTCACTCCTTCCTCCTTCACGTTTTTGCTGCTCACTCCTCACCAGTCAGGTGCCAACTGCCAGCTCCAACTGCCAACTCTCTCTCTTAGCTTCCCAACATTCTAAACCGCCTCCAACTGTCACAGGGTTCTGGAATGTTCTGGAAGGTGCTAGCAGGTTCCAGTGGATGCTGGTGATGTCACAGGTGGCCACCATTTTGTGCTTCAGGCCCTCAGACAGAAGTTTCAGGGGTAGGTAAAATGGCTCCCTGAATCTGCAGCAACACTAAAAAGTCTGGTGGTTCCCAAAAAGGAAAAATTCAAACAGGGTTTGAGGCAAAAGTGGGACAAAATAAATAATGATGAGGAGGGACCACCCAAAGGGCTGACAGGTCTAACAAACTGGAAGTAACGTAAACGCAGATCTAATGTTACATTTTGGCTAACTCCGCTCTTGAGCCGGCCTTCTTACCAGACCAAAACCTACCTCCACTAAAACAAACTGCACCACCGTGTCAACCTTGGTGATAAAATAGTTGACAGACAAAAACTTGTAGTCAGGAAAATGTTGTATCAAGTGAAAATCTCCTTAAGTCTGTCTAGGAACCATTTCCAAAGGAGAATTGATAAGGTTGTGAAGAGGCCAAGAAAAGAAAAGGGGGGGGGGGCAGCCAACCAACCTACGCTCTGCAATTTCACAGTGGATTATGAGTTATGACCTGTGAGAACTGTTCGGCAGATTTAAAATTTAGAGCAAACCTGCTGTGTCTAGGCCCTTAATAATTTGAGCTGAAAACCTTCTTTTAAAAAACGCCCCCACTCTAAATTCGAAGCTTTTTTTTTTTTTCTTTTTTTTAGTGAAGATTAAGAATTGAAGCTATTAACAAAGCATGGAGAAATAAAGTGTTGATGGACTGAACAGTAAAAAATGCCCATGTTAATGTTAACTACAATTCAAAGGCGTCACTGACTATACTACAGCATAAAGACAATACCACTGCATTATATAGAAATATAAGCCTACTGCCTGACCTACGATATAAAGCTAACACCACTGACTCACCAAAGCCATTGCTGCTGGTTGATCTACAGTAAGTAAACATTACAAACTTAACTGCTTTTTGACGTAAGGCTGTAATGGGGCACCCATCCCTCTACCTGGACTAGTAGGAAAACCGGATCTTTGTTCACAAAAACCTTGCAAAAAAGGGGGTGCTGACCACATTTGAAACATTCATGGCTATATTTACATGGATCCTTCTGACATAAAACCGGTTAGAATTCCAGCAGACTCCTGTAGCGAAATCATAAGATTTTGCTGAAGTGCCCGCCCCTCTTAGGGTGGGGAGCAATATCAAGCCCACTAGCAGTATGCATCGTTGGGAAAGGTCTCCGAGAGATGCATCTATTGCACCCATTATTTGTTATCCACGTCACCCCCAAGGCTTCTATGTAACTAGGGCTAGACGGGCTCAAAAATCTTGTCATAATGTAGCCGGGCAAAAAATAACCAAATCTTGACTGAGCCTTTCTAATCGTATCCAAGTATTTAAAATTGAGATTGAACGCTCTGGAAATCTTACACTGTGAAACACTTGTAAAAAACAGAAAATTTGTGGTCCAAAAATCCATATTAATGGGAACCCTGGGTCTTTAAGGAAACTCCCCAGCCTCCTCTCTAGAGCCTTCTTTGGATTGAATCTCCCTGTACAATAAAATGAAACGCCACCACAAACTCTCCCTCCCAAATCTTGTCTTTTGGTATGCTTGTCAAGACATAACCCCAAGAGTATCGACATCCACGTATATGGAAAACTTTTAATACCTATGACTCTTGTCCTTACTATCCTTCTCCTTAGTAAATTCACAAAATTAGATTCTGTAACAGTGGAAGTACCTCATTTTGGCAACAAACCTAGCCTCCGCGGCCTTACCAGCAACTCCAGGTGCTTTACGTTTCCTAGAAACTTTTTGAGTAATGAATATCAATCAGCGGCTCACCTGCTTTACTGGGCTTTCTTGATGTTGAAAGCTTTTCTTGCTGGCGCACCAAATGCCTTGGAAAAACGCTCCAACTCCTCCAAATCCCTTCAGATTCTTGTATCTGCAAAATATTACTCGGAAAAAATCTTGTTAGTGAATCCACCCCCCCAACCCTCCCCTATTTTGAGAGAGAAAAAAGACTATTAGACCAAATCTTCATCACTAGCACTCTCACCCTCTCCCAACTCAGATAATTCATCATCACCAATAGCATGAAATCCCTTGATGAGCCCCACTACAGGCTGGTTGAAATCCATCGCCCACACCACCATCAAATTGTCAGCAGATTCCCGCTTTTTGAACTGCATTTTTGTGAGTGGACGAAGGCATCAGAAAAACCCGCTCCAATATTTTCCTTTTGCTGACGAGTAGGTAAACAGGACGCTTGATACCTATTCAAAAGAGTATTTCTGCACCTGATGCCCTTTTGCAGACTTGTCTTATGGTTGGCCTGCAAGACACTAGAACTCGCAGACATGTGGAAGGAAAACAAACAGGACGCTTGATACCTGAAAACGAAACAGGACGCTTGATACCTGAAAAGAACAGGACGCTTGATACCTGTTCAAGGCGTATTTCTGAACCTGATGCCCTTTTGCAGGCTCGTATTATGGTTGGCCTGCAAGACGCTATAACTCGCAGAACTCGGATGAAATAGCAATTTTCTGTACCCTCACTGCTAACCCACATCCACTTCCCTGCTCTTTATGCTCACCATTAACCCTGACTGACAGAATTCACTGAAGGGGGGGGGGGGAAATAATAGGAAATATCATATTTAGTAGTTTAACTTAATAAAGCAGTGACCTGAACAACATCAAATAAGCCATAAGTTAAATCCCCACAGGTAGCGCCATTTCCCCTTTTTTTTTTTTAAAACATATCCTGTCAAACCTGACACAGCCACGAGTAGGAAATAAACCATTCTACCCTGCGTAACAAAGCAGCACAAAATACCCCCACAGCAGCGAGGACTCAGCCTTAATTTTAAATAAACGAACAACAAAAAACGCTACAAAAACCAACAACACGGCACCAAAAACAAAGGCGCTCAGGAATAACACATATTCCTTATTGTCAAGAGGACCACTGCACGATAGACGTAAAACCCCTCCCTACACCCCATATGTAAATTACAAAATATTTCATTACATGTCTTAGAACCAATTGTCGTAATACTATGTCAAATATACATTCACAAGCTCTTAGAAAACCCAAAATAAGCACAATACATATCGTATTTTCCATTCACGCTAAAAATGGAAAGGCTCATCATAAACCAAAACCAGAAATGTTTCATTAATTGTCGTTTGTAAAGCATTTTATCTTAATGCTAAAGATACTTTCACTATTTTCATCACAAAAACGCTACTAGATGGCACACTCTACTTAGCAAGTTAAAACACCTAATTGAAGTACTAAAACAAATCAAGCTCCGAAAACCATTGTTAAATACACAATTCAATTTACAGTAAAGGCAAGCTCTGAGGCACAAAAACTGCCGCGCTGCCTCCTACCTTAACCTAGGACCCCCAACTGGCATTAATTAGAACGCAGCATTTGAAAACCGCCGCGTTCTAAAGCAGGCGCGCGCTCGGTCTGGGCAATACCATGCCCGAAGCCGCCCGGGGGTGGACATTCTTCGAATGCCACCCCCAAGCCCCCATTTTGCCTGTTTCTGCTGCCAGGTAGTGCTGTGGGGGTAATTTCTTATGATTAGTAGCTCAGGTGGTTTCATCACAGACACAGCACGAGCTATTTTACAGTCTTTTCTCTCGGCAGTAAAGGTGTGTAATAATGCACTCCTTGATGGCGTGAAGGGTTTGAATATTTCCAGCACACATTTAACCTAAGATGATAAAAAAAAACTCTTCCCAGACAACAGAGAGGGGCATTCACTTGCAGCGGTTCGGGGTAGTGCAGGGTGATAACTTCACATATTTCCCACTTCTCACAGTGATCAAAGACAAAGATGCTTGCACAGAAGTTATCCTACAAGCAGTGGAAATCGCTCATCGAAAGCAGAAACACTTTGGCAGGACTGTTCTGTGACTATGAATTGCGGGGTTTTGACGGCAAATTCTTTTGCAAGTTTTGTTTGCTGACCCAAGACGAGACAACTTGTATAACTTGTGCTGGTGCATTCCTTGATTGAACTGGGGGAGCACACTTGACTTTAATTGGTTTGTTTGCTTCCACAATTAAAATCAAACCCCTTGAGGCACTTCAGTTGGGAACACAACGTATACATAAAAAGCATAAAAAGTCTCAGGAGAAGCTTTTCTACAGCCCCCCATTTTATTTATGTGCTCTTTAACCCTGAAGAGGGTCTGCACCTATAGGTCTGTTGTCTTCCTCTGTCTACTCTCTTTAGGTAATTGGAAGAAGTAACATGTGGATAACCAGCTTGACTAGATTTTAACTCCGGAACCTAACCACTGAGCACTAGGTATTTTTGACATCTTGGTTTCATTTCCTTATTGACTTGTTGCCGGAGTTTATAGGGCTTATGACAGAAGCATCCAGGTTCTTGACAGGATGACCTAAACAAAAAACCAGAGGGGTAAAGCGATGAGACATTGGTTCAAAGACAGGCTTACAGATTGAAGGTTGGAAGCTCAAAGAGCCATTCTTTGAGTTAGAAATATGTGGTGGTGGACGACATCGCAGCACACTCAATCTCACCGCACCTGTTTCCGAGTATGGGAAAATATTGTCTAAAAGGTGTTTGGGGGATCTGCTATCAAGAGCTGGATTATGAACTAATGCCAACACCTTAAATTATCATCCCTTCTTGGCTGGTAGCCCTTTGGGGGCCATGACCAGTGGTTTCATGCGGTCTTTTCATGTGGAATTAGTAAACAGCCGTGTTGTTGAATTTGAAAGATTTGAGCTTTTGTAAGTCTGGTGCTGGTTGTGTTTTTTGAGCGGTGCTTCGCAATTTCCAAGATCTTACTACGACCTGCAGACCAATTGGGTTCAACAACACCTACCCAGGGAGTCCATGACTGTTTATGAAATTAAATAATATTAGCTGATTAATAAAACATATACCTATAAAAAAGCAAAATGGAAAACTGAAAACATTTAAAAGTCTGTACATGTGAAGCATTTTGAAACTAAGGCTAAAAATGAAATTGGTAATCTTGGCTTGATTTGGGCTTGGCAGTTCGTGCTGGACTGTACCCATGGGGCACAGGGTCAAGACTGATTTGCATGTGGCTGTGTTCAAACTGGAACGGCCTAGTGAGCAAAAAAACGATGGATTTAGGCCCAGATCTCTGTACTGGGGTGAATGTATGACATTGTTCTGCATTCTGTCCATCAACTGTTGTTTTTGCATTTGTCACCCCGAGTGGGAAGGGTATGCCCAGACGTGGGTCCCGTGCTCTCCATGCCACTGGAATCAAGTTATCCTGGCTGAAGAGGGGTGAAACCCCGAAACCGGTCCTAGGATGCTTGTTTCCAGTCCAGGGAGGCCCTGGCTTGGCAGTTCGGGCTGGATTGTACCCATGAGGCACAGGGTCAAGACTGATTTGCATATGGCTGGGTTCAAACTGGAACGGCATGGTGAGCAAAAAAACTATGGATTTAGGCCCAGATCTCTGTACTGGTGTGAATGTATGACATTGTTCTGCATTCTGTCCATCAACTGTTGTTTTTGCATTTGTCACCCGAGTGGGATGGGTATGCCCAGACGTGGGTCCCGTGCTCTCCATGCCACTGGAATCAAGCTATCCTGTCTGAAGAGGGGTGAAACACCGAAACCAGTCCTAGGATGCTTGTTTCCAGTCCAGGGAGGACCTGGCTTGGCAGTTCGGGCTGGACTGTACAGATGAGGCACAGGGTCAAGACTGATTTGCATATGGCTGGGTTCAAACTGGAACGTCATGGTGAGCAAAAAAACGATGGATTTAGGCCCAGATCTCTCTACTGGGGTGAATGTATGACATTGTTCTACATTCTGTCCATCAACTGTTGTTTTTGCATTTGTCACCCCGAGTGGGAAGGGTATGCTCAGACGTGGGTGCCGTGCTCTCCATGCCACTGGAATCAAGCTATCCTGGCTGAAGAGGGGTGAAACCCCGAAACCGGTCCTAGGATGCTTGTTTCCAGTCCAGGGAGGACCTTGCTTGGCAGTTCGGGCTGGACTGTACCCATGAGGCACAGGTTCAAGACTGATTTGCATATGGCTGGGTTCAAACTGGAACAGCATGGTGAGCAAAAAAACAATGGATTTAGGCCCAGATCTCTGTACTGGGGTGAATGTATGACATTGTTCTGCATTCTGTCCATCAACTGTTGTTTTTGCATTTGATTTAGGGGAGCACAGCAAACAGTATCCGGGTTTGATGATGGTTGAAGCACTGGTATGCTCTGAAAAAAAATAGCAAGGGTTTGGAGTAAAAAAGAAAAAGTTAAATGCCACGGTCTAGCATATTATTTTGCAATTTAGAAATAAAACCACATTTTGTGAAGCTTCAACCTTCCCTTTAAAATCAAAATTTCAATGTATGTATTTTTTTTGTTTGTGAATTAAAACGTATTGCATACTTGTATTTTTGTTTGATGTACACTTGTTTCTGTATTTTGCATATTGTTTTGAGGTTTCACGCATAGAAATTGCATATTCCTTGGTCCCTGGTTCCCAGTACTAACTCAGAGTCAAAAGTTTAACAAGCATTTGCAATGCAATAGGTCTCGCATTTGTGAGAGTTTGAGCTATTGGCATTGTAAATGATAATGCCTATTATTTAGGTTTTAAATACCAACACATAACTAAAAAGCATTGTCATTAACAATGTCAAAAGCTCAAACTCTCGCACTTGTGAGACCTATTGCATTGCAAATGCTTGTTTACTTTTGTGATCCAAAAAGGAATGTGATAGCTCTAGCGCTTGCTTGAGTTAGAGCTATTGGCGTTGTAAATAATAATGTCTTTTACCTATGGGTTATGGAGTGTATGTATGTGGTGTGTAGTGGAATTATGTGAGCTGGATTGGAATTGTTAGTTGTGGAACTGTGTGGCATGCAAATGTGTGGTGTGGATTTGTGTAGTGGAATGGTATGTGGTGTGCTGTTTCATTTTGTAGCATGATGTGGAATTATGTGGTTTGGATTGGATGTATGTGGTGTTATGTAGTTGTGTTGTTGAGTTGAATTATGTGGTTTGTTGGTGAATTATGAGGTGTGGAATGGTAATGTGTGTAGTTGAATCGTGTGGCATGGAACGGTGTGACGTTGAGTGAAAGAGCAATGTGATAGATATGGGAAGAAAAGGGGAAGGAATTAGGAGATGGGAGGAAAGATGAGAGGATGTGAGAGAGGAAGGAAGAGAGGGAAGCACTGAGAGAGAGAGAGAGACTGAGAAAGGAAAAAGGGATAGGAGAGAAAGCAAGAAGAAAAAGAAAAGACCTTAGTGAAAGGTGGAAGGACAAGATTTGAGTAATTGGAAAAGTGAATTTGAAATAAAGCTTGAGGAAATTGGATATAGGATTAAGGAGTGAAGAGGGGAATTAAGAAGAGCAAAAAGAAAGAAGGAGGAAAGGAGGTAATGAAGAAAGATAGGGAGACAGAGAGGAAGACGCCTGTCTTCCTGTCTGCAGAAGGGACAGTGGAAGTAAATAGGAAGGAAGAGTTTGAGGGAAGGAGGAATCGAGGAAGGAGGGAGAGATGGTTGAAGTAATGAAGAGTGGGAAAAGGAGGGAGGGTTAGGAATGAAGGAAGGAAAGAAGCAAGCGGGAAGCCAATAAGGAAAGGAGGAACGAGGGAATAAGGAGGAGAGAGAGAAAAAGGAAGGAACGGGGGTCTGAAGGAGTTATAAGGGAGGATGGGTGGAAGAGATGTTGTAAGTGAGAGTAAAAGAAGCTAGGACGTTAGGGTGGGTTTGAGGGAAGGAGGTCAACACATTTTATTTATTCGGTTAGGCTGCCAACTGTAAAAAGGATAATGTTATATTATATAACTGAGAAACTTGTTCAGGAGTACTGACCATACCTATGGTGTATAGATGATGGTGAGCATGTTTTTTTGTCTGCATGCTGTTTATAGAGGTGGTGGAGTTGCTTAGTAGACAGGGGGTAATTATTGGGGATTCCAAGGACACTGTGATTGGTGTATTGGTGAATGTTTTGGTTGTGTGTTTGGTTCAGCCTGCAAGAGAGAGAGCATGTTTATATATTTTCATAGCGGAAACCAGACCAGAGGGAATGTGAGCGCTATCTATGAGCCGCAGTTACATATTTACACAAGGACACAGTGCTGCTTTTACTTACAGCATCCCCTGCCCCACTTAACGTGCCCCACCGCTCAGCCGAACTCCTACTTACACCCACTCAAGAAATGTACTGAAACAGAGCCGGTGGGGGAGCCCTCTCGGTCACCACTCCGAAAACGTGGGTGGAATAGCCTCGCACTTTACATCAGAGCACTGCATGTATATATTGTAATAAGCAGAATTGCATTACTCATTAACATATGATTTGTAAATATTTATTGGCAGCAACCTTATCGAGCGTAACTAGGCGAAGTTATAGCTTTCTCGCACCTTTTTAACTGAACTCACATAAAAGCAGCTCCTGTTACACACGCCGCTGCCGTGGTGCTGAAGGTTAAACACAAGAAAGACACTCTCCCTTTCACTTACTTACCTTTGAATTCGCTGGGGGTGGCGCAGAGCTCCGGAGGCCCGAGCCGAGGCAAACAAATGTTTATGAATGGGAAAGTGCTGAGTCAGCGACCAACAGCTGACTACTGGGCGGCAGATCTGAGCACCGAGAGCACACCTTCATCAGTTAGGGTGCTGAGTGGTGGTGGCAGAAGTTGCAGGCAGGTAAAAAGAAGGAAGTAGGGGGTTGAGCCTGAAACAATAAAGGTCAAAACGGTATGGGGCGGGGCTTTAGAAGTGCTGACACACCCAAGCAGTGAGCTATGCACCTGACCATAATTCGGTCAAAAGAACGAAGGGGCTGTTCTGTAGGTTTATGGGGTCAGGCCAGAGGTCAATACAAGATCAGCAACACCCTCATAGGAAGGAATTGCCAGTGGAGGAAAGGATTTATGACTGCAGGTGACACTTAAAGAGGGGCATGGTGAAGCAACATGGCACAATTTTGTGATTCGCCCGTACACTGTGTGGATTATAGCCCAAATTCTGTTTGCCTGCCCAACTTGATTTTCCCTCGCACAATTGGGCAAAATATCTTTGAATTGTGGGAGATGTAGCCCAATCTGTCAACCCTGCTGCTGAGTGGGCACGCGGCGTGCAGGGGGAGGAAAGATGGAGGGTGTGGAAGCCTCGGAGCACGAATGTGAGGGCTGGGAGAGGGGGAGGGGAAGCAAAGGGAGAGGGGAGGAAACATGCGAGGGGAGACCAAGCGTTCCCGTAGTCGGTTGTTTGAAGCTTTTGAAAAAGACAGAATGCATTGCATATTATTGTTAGATGGACGGCAGTTGGCATACTGCGGAGTGGGTGCACCCCTGCTGTTGAGCGTTTCTGTTCTGGCACTGCCCTGTGGCGACAGTGTGGTATTGGGGAACTGTCACCAAATTGAGAGGAGGGGCATGCATGTTTCTGAGGGCCAGAGCGGTGTCGAAAGGCTCATGCTTGGCTGCCTGCAGTTCTTTTTTTTTGTAAATAATTGTTATTGGGATTAAAAAGAGTAACAGAAGTACAAGCAGCACAAGAAAGAAAGATAACATGATAAACAAGCATTTGCAATGCAATAGGTCTCGCATTAGCGAGACTTTAAGCTATTAGTATTGTAATTGACAATGCCTTTTATCTATGTTTTAAAACCCAAAACATAAATAAAAGGCATTGTCATTTACAATGCTAATAGCTTAAACCCAATTGAATGCGAGATCTGTTGCATTGCAAATGCTTGTTCTGTCACCCAGCTACCCTTGGACTGTCACTGGAGCGCTGCTCCCCAGGCTCAGGCTCCAGAACAGACACGCACACGAACAGTGAGCAGCCAGTTGCGAGTCTCCTCTCCTCTCTGTGTTTATGAAGAATCGCAAGTCGAACCCAAGGTAAGATAACTCTGCTGTCTAACACCAAGGGAAGGTCTTTAGACAAGCCACAAGTGGTACCTAGGGAGATAGCTCGCTGTCTGCCATTAAGTGCAGGTCTTTCAACAAACCACAAATGTTATACACAGCTATAATTCTTCTATACACAGGTCGTGGAAGCTCCTTAACAAGCTATAAATGTTGGACAGCAATATCGCTTTGTTGTTTACTGAAAAATTAAGCACCTCAACGAGACAGTCAGCTCTGTTGCTCAGCGTTGAGTAGTTTCTCAAACAAGCCACACATAGTTCTGCTGTCTATGAACAAGCCACAGGTGTTATATACTGAGAGAAAGCTCTGCTATTTACCTGGAGCAAAGCTCATTCAGCAACGCACACGTGTTACATAATGAAAAAGATCTGTGGTACTTGTAGCAGAGTGAAATCCCTTCAATATGTCACAAATAGTACATACTAAGATAGCTGTGCTGTCAAGCCCACGACAAATCTCCTTTAACGCAAGTGTTCCCGGAGGTAGCTCTTCCGTTAACTGATTTGTAAAGCACTTGCAGACATCCAGTGCTTTAAATGGGTACCTGCACTCAGTAATGTGATAGGGAGAGTACCTGCACTTCTCAGGACTGCTGCGACATAATGGGACAGTACCAACCAGCATGTTTCAGCAGCAAACATGTACTATTTAGAGTACCTATCTGTTCTTCTATATTTCTATTAAAGCACTGCAGACAGCTAAGTTATGCGTGAATGAGTGAGGTAATTTAATTGATGGCGGCTAACCTGATCACTGTCGAACTAGAGGAGGACGCGGAGCCAAATAGTGAGGAGATATCAGCCAATTCGAGTTCTGAGCGGGACAATGAAATAGAGCGAGAAGCGAGAAAAAATAGACATCACCAAGACAGATGACAACGACATAGAGAACAGAATATAAAAATCAAGGTCTGATCCTACTTGCGAAGACAGGAAAACAAAGGTGCAGACCCTTGACATTCATGTTTCGTTGGAAATCAGATGGTTAACCGGTATAATACTTTTTGAGCAAAGCCTTCATATATCATTCGTCCCCCAACATAAGAACATAATCTGGTTTCAATCAATTATCTCGAGTCATATACGAAATCAGTCAATTGGAACATCAAGGTGTTATACTCAGAGCGGATTCCTGACGAAGGCCTAGCCGAAACGCGTTGTGTCAATCGACCGCCTATGTGCTCATTTTTCAACAATTGAGTATAAAGTTGAGATAAATAAGTCTTTCACTGATTTTTGATTTTAGTCTCTGTATATAGTATGTGTGAGGAAAAATAATCATAGCAAAAGTAATGAGTTATCAACATGATTAACATTAGCAGGCTAAGGACACCTCTTATGATCAATCAGTTTTGAATCAATCATAGTCCACATTGTGTACATAGGAATTAATTTGTATAGATGATGACTTGCAGATACATTGTTGTCCATATGTGTTGACGAAGAAAAGAATTTATTGTAAAAAAAAGATACTGAAAAACAAAAAACTAAAAAAATATAGATTTATATTTTGTAATAATAAAAGAGATATATCATATATCCATTAGCCTGTATGCCTATCTATTTTACGACTTGCATTTGTTAGGCATTATTTGATGATTGTTAGTAGAATGTGAGATATGCATGTTTATTGGGAGTCAATTTGCAAACAGTATTTATCCGACACTGTGCCCGGTGTTTACCTTTTCCCATATGAGGTAATTTATACACCATACACCACAGCGTAAATATTCATGAATTATATGCGTTAGTCTAACCCCTGATACAAGACATTTAGCATCTGGGTCTAGGAAACACTGCACGTCGCCATGATCAGTGGCGTTGTAAAGTTATGAAAACACCTCCTCAATGTTGTCTTGAAAAGTTGACTGGTTTGTGTACCAAACCCTTTCGGGCCAAAGAGTTGAGCCAGTCGCAATGTACTACATGAAACGTGATGCCACATTGAAATGAGAAGCATATTTATGTCTGATTTACTGATACTAAAAGGGACGCAAAAACTATTAAGGACAATCTTATGCTTCCTCGTATTTCTTATTCAAACTTGTTTTTCAATAAGTGCATTAACATATAATTCAAAATCTATTATTTGTTATACATGACAATGCGGTTTTTTATGTTTTAAAAACCAAATATAAATAAAACGCCTGCTGCAGACCCACATTCCGTGCTGTGTCGAGCAACAAGGGAGAAAAAGAGAACAAGCATTGGTCGCGGGGAATGCAAGGATGGGGGCTGCAGCGGGAGAGAGAGGCGGAGGCGCGAGCGCGTCGGCAAACACGCAAGTGGTGAGCGCGCAGCAGCGCCCAAAGTGAAAGTAATTGCACTTTCACGCGAGCGTGAACGCAAGCATTAGGGCAGCAAATGCCGGTGGGAAGCACTTTTAAATCCCACTTACAAAAGTCGAGCAACAGCGCATGAGCTGCTGTAGGCTCGACCTAAAAACAGATATAAAAGATAAAACTATACGAAATATAATACGGTCAAGTTAGAAAAACTGTAAAGTACAATCTTATGCTATAAGGTAAGTAAAAAGAGATTTTCTGAGATAACAGAGATGATGAAACCATGGAAATCCTATGTACATCGCATATAAAATTCCACCATGTTAACGTACATATTTTAGAATTATCTTTCCAACAAGTAAGGATAACTTTAACCCCTTCAGTGCCCATGACGAGCTGGACTCGTCATGGGCCGCGGTGGCGCTGTGCCCATGACGAGTCCAGCTCGTCATAGACCCCGCCCGCTAATGCAACGGCCGGCACTGGGCGGGGAAAGGGGCGGGCACTGAAGGGGTTAAAGGCAAGAGCAATAAAAAGATCAAATAACCTGGACTTCATAGAAATCAACAGATAAGGATCCTAAAAACACATTTTGAATTGATAATGGAATACAAAATTGAAATATCTTAGAACATTTAGACCAAATAGATTTTCAAAAGTTAAGAACATTAGGGCAATAATATATTAAGTGAATTAGTGTGCTATTAGAGGAAACACATGCCCAGCAAAGAGGTGAGGTGGAAGGATTGATTTGTATGAATAAAACAGGTGTACGAACTACCCTATTGTATAAGGAATATAGGGATTGAGTGATACTGGCAGCTTTAGACGTGGTAACATTTTATGCCATAAATGTATCCCATTGCTGAGTCGAGAGGGATATCGACAGGTCTTGTTCCCATGCCGTTTCAATTGAGGATTTTAGTCTTACTGATGTATGAGCAGATACAAGTTTGTATATGAGAGAAGCTTTAGGGTTAGAATCGAAGAGTGCAGGTGAGTCAAAAGACCGGTATTTTGCTTCTTTTGTCATTGGATACAGGTATAGAACACAACAAGTAACATTACACCTACAACAAGCCTGGACTATTGGCTTAGTCAATAGCTGTTAGTTGCATAGGATAAAAAAAGCAACAAGTTTGGCTTCGTTGTATATAGAACATTGAAAATGCCTCAATTCTAAAATGATGAGAGCGTAAAAGAACTACCACCAGTGTATTTGAAGTTACATCAAAGGCAATGCAGAGTTAAAAAAAAAAATTCCACTGAGGGTGAGTGGAGGGGGGCAGAGAAGCACATGGTGCTTTAAAGTAACACAGAGCGCGTGACGAAGGAAAGCATAGAAGGGAGGCCACTGCAAAAACACGCAATATACTCTTGGCATCAGGTAAACGCAGGTACTATAATTGGCACGCATGTAAAGCGCTCCGATACCATTAGGTCGGGTTGAGGTTGCCCTATATAAATTAGTACAAAAATAAATGTCACCTTAAACATGTTTATCTTCAATACTGGAAAGCAAGAATGGGGGGGGGGCAGCAAACTGGGGCTGCTGGGGTCCTGTGGAGGTCAGGGTGTCCTGCACTTTCTGATAGCTGTGGAAGGCAGCAGCCCAGCTCCAATCCCTATGTGGAGAGTGCAGAGCAGTTGCAGCAGCAGGTAGAGCTCTGGGCTGCAACTCGTTGTTCCACTCGCAGCCATGCACACAGCCCCCATAGCCAGGCTCCAGCAGCAGGAAGCCACTGGCACGGTAAAAAAAACAGAAGGCAAAAACAGAAGGCAAACAGTAAAGTGGAGTGCTGGGGTGCTGAGAAGCACATGATGCTTCAAAGTAACACAGAGAGGGTCAATTAAGGGAAAACGTTATCTCCCTCCCCAAAAAGGAATGTGAATTTAGGCAATGTAATCTGTGCTCATGTAAACGCTACGATACCTTCAACAGTCAAAACGCAACACAAATTCTGTCCAATTTAGCGGTGCTCAGCTCTGCTCCTTAAATTTAAAGTTCAAGTGGCACCCTTTATAAATAAATAAAGGTGCACGTAAAATGTTGAACAATTAAGAACAGATGCTTCCGAAGCCGTAGGCGGAGGTGTTGGGGGACAGCACGGAGAGATCACGAGAACTGGCTCTGGAGGCAGCGCCCTGCACCCCTAAGTGGCGAGGAAACGGTGTAAAGAAAAACTTGTGCAGTAAAGATTTCTTTTCCAAACGCTTCCTTCTAGCTTTTGATTCTGAAGCGCCTGGCCAGCGGTTCCCCCAAGTCCCTGTGTGCTAAGGCAGGAAGGGAGCAGACAGTCAGAAATAGGGGAAAATAAAAAATAATGAAAAAATACAGAGAAGGATGAGAAGGGTGCAAGGGGTAAACGTATTGGTCGAAGCAAAGGGACAGAAAATAAGCTTTGGCAACGCGGCCGCGTCACTTTGAAAGTGATCGCGATCGCGATTACGATCGCGTGCTAGGAAAGACACATGGCGCTGCGCGCGTGCACGTTCACGTGCACTGTAGCTTTAGGCCACGGCAGCACTTCGAAAAGCCTGTATACAAAATGTCTCGGCCAGATCAGCGCAAGCGCTGGATCAGGCGAGACCTAAAAAGGAGTGGAATCTGCAAAGTAAAGTTTTGGCTAGCAAAAATGCTTAAAGTATCTTTGCTGGTTGGGTGTATTGAGGCAAACAAGAAGGTAGATCATAGTGTTCCTGCAATGTAGTAAAGGGTACTACAGAATTTTGAAATACTATTTGGTGAACATATAGGATATCCTTTTCTTTCTAAGGCTTGAAATAGAATGATTTATGGTGAAACTTAATGAAACTTAATGAATTTATTATACCAAATAGAGGAAACAAGAAAAGCTTGATAGAAGTTTGTGCCAAAAGTGAACAATGAGTGTAATAGATGTTGGAAGTATTTTAAGATAGGGTATTTAAATATAAAAGTACAGTTGGACACAAACCTAACATCATATAAAGAAAATTAATTTAATAGAGAGCATTCAAAATTAATCCAGCTGGGTATGGGGAAGTCTTGAAATTGTCTATCCAAAGCATAGAGTTGTCTAAGTAAAAAAGCAGTATGATATAGCTTAAAATTAGGAAAGCGTACGCCTCCTAAATTTTTTGGTTTAATTAATTTGGATAAGGCAATACTGGCGGATTTATTGTTCCAGAGAAATTTGGTACAAAGAGGATTCATTTGGTTAAAATAGTATCTAGGGATTTTAAAAGGTAGCTTAGAAAGTAAAAAAAGAATAAGGGGAACAATCATAATTTTAATAGTATCCAATCTACCCCACCAGGATAAGTGGAGAGGTGACCAAGAGGAAAGAGAGTGTTGAATCTTGAGTTTTAGTGCGCTAAAATTGTGGGCAAGAGATTGTGGGATGATAGGTGAAAACCAGACACCTATATATTTAATCTTAGATGGATGACACCACATAAAATTAGTATCAGAGAATATAAATTGATAACATTAAGAAATTAAAGGTAAAATCTCAGTTTTAGAGAAATTCAAATTGTAGCCAGATATTTTAGAATATAAATTGATCTGCAAAAAGGGACGTAGGGAAGTTAAGGGATTCGAGAGGTATATCAAAATATCATCTGCATAAGTAGATAATTTTGTTTCAAAATAATTATGTTGGAAGCCTGTTATCAAAGGGTTATGACGAATGCGCTCAAGAAAAGGTTTGAGACAAAGAAGAAATAAAAGAGGAGAAAGGGGACAACCTTGTCTAGCACCTCTATGTGAAGTAAAATAAGGGGATAGAAATCCATTGACAGACACACAAGCACGTGGTTCGGAGTATAATAGTTTGATAAACTAAATGAATTTGGGTCCGAAACTGAACCAATGAAGAGTTTTGAATATAAATTGCCAA
This sequence comes from Triturus cristatus, assembly GCF_964204655.1. Classification (NCBI taxonomy): domain Eukaryota; kingdom Metazoa; phylum Chordata; class Amphibia; order Caudata; family Salamandridae; genus Triturus; species Triturus cristatus. Next base: position 1,135,333,205 of record NC_140592.1, read on the forward strand.
TTTATGGTGTCGAATGCTTTTTCAGCATCAAGAGAAAGTACTGCAAGAGGATCCGGATATCTTCTCCCTAATGTAAGGATATTGGAGAACATCCTAGCATTATCAGAGGTAAGCCTCCCTTTATTGAAACCAGATTGGTCAGGTTTAATAAGAATAGGTATAACATCGTCTAATCTAGAGGCCAGAAGTTTTGCAAATATTTGGCAATCATAGTTAATTAATGAAATAGGACGGTAGTTTTGACACGAAGTATGATCTTTGCCAGTTTTGGGGATGATCACACTAAGCGCATCTAAAAAGGAGCCTTCGGGCTAGATTTCAATAAAAAGAAGGAGAAAAGCTCAAGTAAATGGGGTGCAAAAGTAGATGAAAAAGAAGAAATAAGTTCAATGGAAAACTATCAGGTCCTGGGGCTTTAGCTTTCTTCAGAGATTTGATGGCATCCAAAATCTCTTTGAAGAGTTATATCTTTTTCAAGAAGGGCCATAGCTTTTCGGGTAAGGAGGGAGGAGAAGGGAGATCATTAAAGAATGATTGGGTATGATGTTCAGAGGGATGAGTATCTTCTGTGTATAATGTATTATAATAAGATTGAAAAGCATTAATAATGTTTGAATCTGAATGTAATAAGGTCATAATAGGCTTTATAGCTTTCTTTTCTGATTTAACTTTTAAATAGTTACCCAACATTTTACCAGCTTTATTCTGTCACCATGATACTTGGATTTTATTTTAATAAGTATATTGCAAGCATCAGTGGTAGCCATCTTATTCAGAGTGGACATAGCTTTAATAAGGTCCCGAAGGTGAGAAGGGGATTTAGAAGTATAGTAAGTGTGTTCAAGAGTCTTAATGTGTTGGAGGGTGGAAAGGTATTGGGAACTCAACAACGTATTCCTTCTAGCAGTGCAAGCAATGGTAGAGGCTTTGAAAGCATCCCAGTTGTTATTGACGGAAGTATCACTTGGTTTCTTAAATTATAAAAATTATTTTATAAAAGTGTTAGCTTCTAAAATAAAATTTAGATCAGATAGTATAAAATGGTTAAATCTCCATATAGCATGTTTAGGAGTAGTAAGGGATAAATTAAAAGTGGATAAAACAGTGGCACGATCAGAAATAAAAATCGGGCCAATCTAAGAAGATTGGATGGAAGGTGTAGGAGAGTAGGGTCTGCAATCCTATGATCACCCAGATTTTTTGCTTTTGCTTCATTGGTTTACGACTTTCTCCGGCTGTGGGCCTGCCAATCAGACCCACAGCCTAGCTGTTCTCTCTCGAAATTAACACACATGTACGTTAGGTGCATCCACTAATTGGAACTGGGCCGCCTTGTCAGTCCCTGTCTCAGCATACCACAGGTATCCAGGGCATCGGTGTACCCAGGGCCTACCAGGGGCTGAAGCATGTATTATGCCACCCCTGGAATGGCCGCCCAAATCTGACACAACTGGCTGCACGACAGCTGGGGCCACGTGGTGTAATCACCCGTTGCTGTAGGTGTAGTATTCCTACACCTAAACCCTAAAATGGACACATGGATTCCTATCAGTCACTCCTATAGCAGGCCTTATCAATCCTGAAGGCAGAGTGCAGGGAATCATGTGGGACGGTGCTCTGGCGCGAGCTGAGCCCGTCGACGGCTTGCGGAACCAAGTCCTAATAGCCGTTCCAGGGTGACGCGGGCCAACTACTTTTAATGCATTATAATCCTTGCGGTTATTTGCTAACTTTGGCATCACATCACCTACACATGTCGAGTAAGGTGTCATACGAATGGGAATACGAACCCCTCGCCAGTCCTGGCGACGGGGTTAGCATTCCCCCCTTTTAGAGGGACACGACATGGAAGTAACCTTGAACCCCGGTTAAAGTTGACTCAAGCCTCAGCATCACAAAATGGATGCTGCCACCAGACACAAGTCTGACCTCCTGCTGCTGGGGGACCTTCCAGCAAGGGGAGCTTGGACAAAGGGTTTCCTGTCGAGGGCGGTGTTAGCACCATCCCAGACAGGGGTTGTGTATCCCAGGTAGGCAGGGCTGAAAGGAAGGTGATTGCAAGTGGCACCCCGGTGCTCACTGTGCATAGCCCGGCTCAAACCAGTTTCGGGGGCACACCAGCCCCTGAGCTGGCGCGAAGCCGGACAAAGGATAGGGGTGTAACCACCCCCCTCCTGGCTCCACCCATAGGTAGAACCTAGTCACGGGCCAACCCCTTTTTCTTAGAATAAAGGTAGGAGCGAGTCCCCTTCCCAAATTGGATAATCAGATAATCGGATAACTCCGAATCACGAACCACTTTCCACGAAAGGAACTCTTGACTATTTCTGAAGACTCTCCCTTGTGGCTAAGGAGTAGCCACCCTGCACCAGCAGGCACCATCTAAGCGCTTGCGGGTTGCTGTAAGTCTCTCCTACGGATCAAGACTGCCCAGCTCGACGAGACCCGAGTCCCTGCCATCTCTGACCTTTTACCTGCCTCATCAGCCCAGCTGAGAGTCGTAGGTGTGACGAGACCTGCGGGACCGGCTATCTTCAGAACCTGCACGACGCTTATCTAGCACGCCCACCGAGGGACCCTCGAGTGAGTGCACCTAGGGTTTGAGAAGCCCTAACCCTGAGCAGCTCCAGCATCGAAGTCTGCCTCCCCAGCATCCCCGAGATCTGCGTGGGGGCCCTTCCGCTCCTTGTTGTTCACCGCGTTGTTCGACCACTTGCCGACCGGCTTGTGGCCCTCTTCACGACGCACCACGATTGTTTCATCACTAGTCTGGTTGCTCCAGACTGGCTCTTGCTCCCCTTCAACAGAGGAGTACCACGGACCCTCCTGGTCCACTCCCGACGCCATCTTGACTCCCCCGCCTGGGTTGCCACTGCCAAGATCCGCTGCCCCTTCCTGGGCCCAGCATCATCGACAGCAGACACCTTCGTGGGACAGCTCGCCCTCCATCCTGGTCGCCGCCGCGCCTCCTGGTCCGAGGAACAGCCGAGTCCGACGTCACCCACTCACCTGGTCGAGGTGACTTCAGCCGGTACCCTCCTGGTACCCACACGATCGCTGGCTAGCGGTTGAGAACTGAGTCCCCTCTGCTTTCAGGTTTTCCTTCATCACCGATCCAGGCTTGGATCTCGCTGAATATCGACACTGGTCGCCTGCCAGCAACTTCTTCTTTCAGGCTCCTGAGACTACACGAGGACTCCCGACATCTTGACGAACTTCACGCAGCCGCAGCCTCCGGGCTAGGTAACTCGAGCATCTCGGTGCTCCATCGCAGGTTCGCTCTACAAGTGTCCAGTTCCTTTTTCGTTTAGTCCCACTGATCGGAACACTCCGGAATCAGTACCTCCAGACTCTATCCATTCGCATTTCCCTGTAAGTGTAGATGGTTTCCCGTGCCCCTCGGGCATTTGTGTAAATTGTGCAACTGAAGTATTTTCCTAAGAGTTTTGTAGTGTGCTTAGCTCCCTGACTCATAAAGAGCCAGGGTAGTCTTGTTATAAATAAATATCCTTTATTTTCATAACAACTTGTGTGGTGTCCTTTCACTTGATGTTCAAGGGGTATATGTGATGGTAAACAGCTGGCTTAACACGCCCTCTAGAGTTTAGCCTAAGACTGCTCGTATCCACGCTACTAGGATAGCTGGTCTAAAAGGTTGACTTACAACCAATCATCAATAAGGGTCGTTTGGAATGATACACGGTGATCACTAGAATAGTGAGCACTACATATCAGGCCAACTTCTCACATTGGTGAGCAGCGGTTGGGATTTGAGCTTGCTGTTGTTTTACCACACACGTATCCTAAGAATATCGCAGCGAAAGATCACATAAGTACCCAGGCACATATAACTTAACTTAGAATACTCCGAGTTCTACTGAACCGGCTGTTGTAGTGTAACAGGGCTTAGCACACCCTGACTACAACTCTTAGCAAGGGACCAGTAGGTAAACACATAGTGTAGGTAGGTGCATCACTTACACCTCACTAGACAAGCATGTCGGTCCACGGAGAGTCCTCGCAGACTCCCTTAGTGGTCAGTGACCCTCCACAGGTCGTGTCACGATATGCAACTCTTAGCTTCAAGGAGATGAGACAACTGTGTGCCTCCAGGAAGCTAAACCAGGGTTCTAACCCTACCATCGCAATTCTGATAGGTCTCTTAGAGGCGTACGATGCTAGGAGGTCCTCTAACACAGGTCCCCCCAGTGCAGATGGGAACATGCCTCCCTTAGAGGGAACCCTCGGTGACCCCGACCTCGACCTCCACACAGAGGAGGAGGACGAGGACGAGTTATCGGGAGACGAGGCAGACAAAGGTCCAGTGGTAGTCGGCAGGCTTACAAGGACCAACTTAAGCAGGCATGAGAATGGAACTGGGGGAACCCCGGGCCCACGCTCAAGCAGGCTTAACCTTGGGAACGGACGAGCTAGGTCTCTCTCCAGAGGCTCCGGCAGATCGGTTCATACACATGTCTCTCAGGCATCTTCTCAGAGAGGAATGACGTCCCCTCAGAGAAGGGAGCATGAAGCGAAGATGAGGGAGGTCAATCTGAGGATCGAGCGGGAAGAACTTGCCCTCGCCAAAGAAAGACTTGCCCTGGCCCGAGAGCAGAAATTAAGTGGGTTAGATCCCACTGGTGGCAGCAGTCTCAATAGAGAGAAAGACAGGGGTATAGACACTAGACACCTGAGTAAAATAGTGCCCCCCTTTAAACAAGGGGACGACATCCACAAGTGGATAACTGCCTTGGAGAGGGCCTGCACTGTCCAGTGCGTCCCCCCAAGTCAGTGGGCAGCTATACTGTGGCTTTCCTTTGAAGGTAAAGGAAGGGACAAGCTCCTCACTACAAGAGCTGAGGATGCTAACAACTACCAAGTCCTGAAGAACACACTGATTGATGGGTTCGGCTTAACCACGGAACAGTACCGGGTGCTGTTCCGAGACACCCAGAAAATTCAGTCTCAGGATTGGGCTGACTTTGTCGATTGTGCCACTAAGGCTTTGGAAGGCTGGTTGCTGGGTAGCAAGGTTACTGATTACACAGGATTGTACAATCTTATCATGCGAGAACAGATTTTAAACAACTGTCAGAACCAATTGTTGCATCAGCACCTTGTCGACTCGGATCTGACCTCTCCCCAAGAATTGGGAAAGAAGGCAGACAGATGGGTCAGAACAAGGGTCAAGCAGAACCAGAATCAGAACCAGGGTGGTCAGAAGAAAGCAGACCAAAAGGGTAACAAGAACGAACAAAATGACCAGAAGTCTTCGACAGGTCCCCAACAAACCAAAGAGGGTGGGGGTCAGGCTTCACAGAAGAAGAAGACTCAAGAAGGCCAGTCAAAAAGGTGGTGCCAATACTGTAAAAGTAAGACTCACTGGTTTAGTGAGTGCACCAAGAAAGGAGGGCAAACTCCTACCACTGCAGCCCCTAAGGCACCTGCACCCCCTAGTACAGTCAGCAGTGGTAGTGCGCCTCCCAAGGCATTAGTTGGGTTAACCTTGGGAACCGAGGGGAGTGACGACTTAGTCGGCACGCTCACTCAGGCCGTCCTTGTCTGTACAGGGGATATGGATATGACCCCTGATGCCAGTCCCAATACTTTGGGCAAATACAGACAGACACCTTTGATCAATGGAAGAGTGGCTCAGGCCTACAGGGACACGTGTGCCAGTGTCACCATGGTGACGCCTAACTTCGTGGACCCTGGACAGATCATGCTAGGTACCAGTTACCTAGTGACCAATGCCAGCAACGTCACTACCAATCACAGTATGGCAGTTGTTGATTTCTCCTGGGGAGGGGTAAGTGGCCCGAAAAAGGTTGTGGTTAGTTCAGACCTCCCCGTAGAATGTCTGTTGGGCAATGATTTGGAAACGTCACAATGGCCAGAAGTGGAGCAGAGGACTCACATGGAAATGTTAGGCTTGCCAGCACATGTCCTTGCTGTGACCAGGTCACAGGCCAAAAGATGCCCCACTGAACAGGTGCTGGATCCTGGAAGAACGGACCAGACACCTTCCAAGAAAAGGAGCAGTAAGGGTAAGGCTTCGGCTTCCCCCTTGCCCCAGGTCATGGATCAAGTCTCCGAGGAGGCTGACCTTAAAGAACTGAGGGAAACTGAGCCGCAAGAGCTTGAACCTGGTCAGGTTGAGTTTCTGGGCTCAGGGGGACCCTCCAGGGAAGACCTGGGGAAGGCACAGTTAGACTGCCCCTCACTTGAACCCCTCAGACAGCAGGCTGCTGCTGAGGCTGCAGGGAACGCCACAGGTACCCACAAAGTGTACTGGGACGATGGACTCCTGTACTCTGAGGCAAGAGACCCCAAACCTGGTGCGACCAGGAGGCTGGTCATCCCCTTGTCTCTGAGAGGTTTCCTTCTCACCTTGGCCCACGAGATTCCCCTTGCAGGTCACTTAGGCCAGAATAAGACTTGGGACAGGATTGTTCCACACTTTCACTGGCCCCACATGTCCGAAGATACGAAGGAGTTTTGCCGCTCCTGTGTCACTTGCCAAGCCAGTGGTAAGTCAGGTGGCACGACAAAGGCCCCCCTCATACCACTACCAGTGGTGGGGGTACCCTTTGAACGAGTGGGGATCGACATTGTCGGACCAATGGAACCCCAGACAGCATCAGGGCACAAGTTTATACTGGTGGTGGTGGACCACGCCACCAGGTATCCTGAAGCTATTCCCCTTAGGACCACTACAGCACCTGTGGTGGCACGGGCCCTACTTGGAGTGTTCTCCAGAGTGGGCTTCCCTAAGGAGGTCGTCTCAGACAGAGGTGCAAACTTCATGTCGGGATATCTGACTGCTATGTGGAAGGAATGTGGTGTCAACTACAAGTTCACCACACCCTATCACCCACAATGCAACGGGCTGGTTGAGAGATTCAACCGGACCCTAAAAGGGATGATTCACGGACTACCTGAAAAGCTTCGGCGGAGATGGGATGTCCTGATACCCTGCCTCTTGTTCGCCTACAGAGAGGTCCCGCAGAAGGGGGTTGGCTACAGCCCTTTTGAGCTTCTGTTCGGACATCCTGTAAGGGGACCCCTTTGTTTGGTAAAGGAAGGATGGGAGAGACCTCTCAGAAAGCCGGCATCGAACATTGTGGACTATGTACTCGGTCTCCGCTCGCGGATGGCGGAGTACATGGAAAAGACGTCTAAAAACCTTGAGGCGAGCCAAGAATTACAGAAAGCTTGGCACGACCAAAAGGCTGTCCTGACTGTGTATCAGCCTGGACAGAAGGTGTGGGTGCTGGAGCCAGTGGCCCCAGCAGCACTCAAAGACAAATGGTCTGGGCCCCACACGATCATTGAGCAAAAGGGAGAGGTCACCTACTTGGTAGACCTGGGAACTCCCCGGAGCCCCCACAGGGTGCTCCATGTAAACAGGCTCAAGGCATATGTCGACAGGGAGGGCATGGGCTTGCTCATGGCCACAGATGAGGGACAGGAGGAGGAGAGTGACCCTCTCCCCGACCTGCTCTCTCAGAACCCTGACGATGGATCAGTAGATGGTGTTGTCTTTTGTGGCAGCCTCTCTGGACATCAACAGGAGGATTGTAAACAAGTTCTTCAATCCTTTCGACATATGTTCTCTCTGACACCCAGTCAGACCAAGTGGTGTACCCACGAGGTCGACACTGGGGACAGTCTGCCCGTAAAGAGTAAAATCTATCGGCAACCTGATCATGTCAGAGACTGCATCAAGACAGAGGTGCAGAAAATGTTGGAGCTGGGAGTCATTGAACCCTCGGACAGCCCCTGGGCTAGTCCCGTAGTGCTCGTGCCGAAACCTCACACCCAGGGCGGTAAGAAAGAGATGAGGTTTTGCGTGGACTACAGAGGCCTCAATGCAGTCACTAAGACTGACGCCCACCCGATACCGAGAGCAGACGAACTTATCGACCGGTTGGCCTCGGCCAACTACTTAAGTACGTTTGACCTGACAGCTGGGTATTGGCAAATCAGGTTAGCTGAGGAGGCCAAGCCCAAAACAGCATTTTCTACCCCGGGTGGGCATTATCAGTTCGTGGTAATGCCCTTTGGTTTGAAAAATGCACCTGCCACCTTCCAAAGGCTGGTGAATCGAGTTCTCACTGGGTTGGACGACTTCTGTGCGGCGTATCTGGACGATATCGCTGTCTTTAGCTCCACCTGGGAGGATCACCTGGTCCACCTGAGGAAAGTGTTAGAGGCCCTGCAGAAGGCAGGCCTCACTATCAAGGCCACCAAGTGCCAGATAGGGCAGACACAGGTTGTATACCTGGGCCACCTTGTAGGTGGAGGCCAGGTTCAACCATTGGAGAGCAAAATACAGGCCATCCAGGACTGGGCTCCTCCAACCACCCAGACTCAGGTTCGAGCTTTCTTGGGCCTGACTGGTTATTACCGGAAATTTGTCAGAAATTATGGATCCATTGTGACCCCGCTAAACGACCTGACAAGTAAAAAGATGCAAAAAAAAGTTCAGTGGACAGCAAGCTGTCAGAAAGCATTCGATGACCTAAAGCAGGCCATGTGCACAGCACCTATCCTAAAGAGTCCAGACTACTCCAAACCATTCATTGTCCAAACAGACGCTTCGGAGCTGGGTGTGGGAGCTGTTCTATCGCAACTGAATTTTGATGGTCATGACCAGCCCATAGCTTTTATTAGCAGGAGGCTGACCCCCAGAGAGAAGAATTGGTCAGCTATTGAGAGGGAGGCCTTTGCTGTGGTTTGGGCCCTGAAGAAGTTGAGGCCATACTTGTTTGGCACTCACTTCAAGATTCAGACCGACCATAAGCCCCTCTTGTGGCTAAATCAAATGAAGGGTGAAAACCCCAAACTACTTAGGTGGTCCATTTCCCTACAGGGTATGGACTTCACAGTGGAGCATAGACCTGGCACTGATCATGGCAATGCAGATGGGCTCTCCAGGTATTTCCACTTAGAGCAAGAAGACTCACCTGGTCAAGGTTAGCTTATTGTCCCAAAGTTTGGGGGGGGGTCATGTAGGAGAGTAGGGTCTGCAATCCTATGATCACCCAGATTTTTTGCTTTTGCTTCATTGGTTTACGACTTTCTCCGGCTGTGGGCCTGCCAATCAGACCCACAGCCTAGCTGTTCTCTCTCGAAATTAACACACATGTACGTTAGGTGCATCCACTAATTGGAACTGGGCCGCCTTGTCAGTCCCTGTCTCAGCATACCACAGGTATCCAGGGCATCGGTGTACCCAGGGCCTACCAGGGGCTGAAGCATGTATTATGCCACCCCTGGAATGGCCGCCCAAATCTGACACAACTGGCTGCACGACAGCTGGGGCCACGTGGTGTAATCACCCGTTGCTGTAGGTGTAGTATTCCTACACCTAAACCCTAAAATGGACACATGGATTCCTATCAGTCACTCCTATAGCAGGCCTTATCAATCCTGAAGGCAGAGTGCAGGGAATCATGTGGGACGGTGCTCTGGCGCGAGCTGAGCCCGTCGACGGCTTGCGGAACCAAGTCCTAATAGCCGTTCCAGGGTGACGCGGGCCAACTACTTTTAATGCATTATAATCCTTGCGGTTATTTGCTAACTTTGGCATCACATCACCTACACATGTCGAGTAAGGTGTCATACGAATGGGAATACGAACCCCTCGCCAGTCCTGGCGACGGGGTTAGCATTCCCCCCTTTTAGAGGGACACGACATGGAAGTAACCTTGAACCCCGGTTAAAGTTGACTCAAGCCTCAGCATCACAAAATGGATGCTGCCACCAGACACAAGTCTGACCTCCTGCTGCTGGGGGACCTTCCAGCAAGGGGAGCTTGGACAAAGGGTTTCCTGTCGAGGGCGGTGTTAGCACCATCCCAGACAGGGGTTGTGTATCCCAGGTAGGCAGGGCTGAAAGGAAGGTGATTGCAAGTGGCACCCCGGTGCTCACTGTGCATAGCCCGGCTCAAACCAGTTTCGGGGGCACACCAGCCCCTGAGCTGGCGCGAAGCCGGACAAAGGATAGGGGTGTAACCACCCCCCTCCTGGCTCCACCCATAGGTAGAACCTAGTCACGGGCCAACCCCTTTTTCTTAGAATAAAGGTAGGAGCGAGTCCCCTTCCCAAATTGGATAATCAGATAATCGGATAACTCCGAATCACGAACCACTTTCCACGAAAGGAACTCTTGACTATTTCTGAAGACTCTCCCTTGTGGCTAAGGAGTAGCCACCCTGCACCAGCAGGCACCATCTAAGCGCTTGCGGGTTGCTGTAAGTCTCTCCTACGGATCAAGACTGCCCAGCTCGACGAGACCCGAGTCCCTGCCATCTCTGACCTTTTACCTGCCTCATCAGCCCAGCTGAGAGTCGTAGGTGTGACGAGACCTGCGGGACCGGCTATCTTCAGAACCTGCACGACGCTTATCTAGCACGCCCACCGAGGGACCCTCGAGTGAGTGCACCTAGGGTTTGAGAAGCCCTAACCCTGAGCAGCTCCAGCATCGAAGTCTGCCTCCCCAGCATCCCCGAGATCTGCGTGGGGGCCCTTCCGCTCCTTGTTGTTCACCGCGTTGTTCGACCACTTGCCGACCGGCTTGTGGCCCTCTTCACGACGCACCACGATTGTTTCATCACTAGTCTGGTTGCTCCAGACTGGCTCTTGCTCCCCTTCAACAGAGGAGTACCACGGACCCTCCTGGTCCACTCCCGACGCCATCTTGACTCCCCCGCCTGGGTTGCCACTGCCAAGATCCGCTGCCCCTTCCTGGGCCCAGCATCATCGACAGCAGACACCTTCGTGGGACAGCTCGCCCTCCATCCTGGTCGCCGCCGCGCCTCCTGGTCCGAGGAACAGCCGAGTCCGACGTCACCCACTCACCTGGTCGAGGTGACTTCAGCCGGTACCCTCCTGGTACCCACACGATCGCTGGCTAGCGGTTGAGAACTGAGTCCCCTCTGCTTTCAGGTTTTCCTTCATCACCGATCCAGGCTTGGATCTCGCTGAATATCGACACTGGTCGCCTGCCAGCAACTTCTTCTTTCAGGCTCCTGAGACTACACGAGGACTCCCGACATCTTGACGAACTTCACGCAGCCGCAGCCTCCGGGCTAGGTAACTCGAGCATCTCGGTGCTCCATCGCAGGTTCGCTCTACAAGTGTCCAGTTCCTTTTTCGTTTAGTCCCACTGATCGGAACACTCCGGAATCAGTACCTCCAGACTCTATCCATTCGCATTTCCCTGTAAGTGTAGATGGTTTCCCGTGCCCCTCGGGCATTTGTGTAAATTGTGCAACTGAAGTATTTTCCTAAGAGTTTTGTAGTGTGCTTAGCTCCCTGACTCATAAAGAGCCAGGGTAGTCTTGTTATAAATAAATATCCTTTATTTTCATAACAACTTGTGTGGTGTCCTTTCACTTGATGTTCAAGGGGTATATGTGATGGTAAACAGCTGGCTTAACACGCCCTCTAGAGTTTAGCCTAAGACTGCTCGTATCCACGCTACTAGGATAGCTGGTCTAAAAGGTTGACTTACAACCAATCATCAATAAGGGTCGTTTGGAATGATACACGGTGATCACTAGAATAGTGAGCACTACATATCAGGCCAACTTCTCACAGAAGGGATTAAAGATTTTGAGGCCAAAATATAATCAATTTGAGACATAGTGTGATGAACATTAGAATAGAATGTATACTCACATGTATCAGGATTACTGGTTTTCCATACATCATAGATTGGACGAGAGGTAATAGCAGATTGAAATGCTTTATGCGATTTATCTGGTTTGAATTTACATTTAGATTTCCTGTCGGAAAATGGGTCTAGCCAATCATTAAAATCACCAGCAACAATAATATTAGGATTGGTAATGAAGGATAGCTTTAGTTTAATACTATGCCAAAAATCCGGATCAGACTTAACTGAATTGTAAATGTTGAGAAAAGGGACCTGTTTATTATAGACTATGGCGTTAAGTAATACCCATCGTCCACTCGTATCACATTCAGTTGATAGAATTTGAATTTTTAAAGATTTGTGACATAAAATGACAACCACACCCTTTCGGTTAACAGCAGTGGAAAAGAACACCCCACCCACTGATGTTTAAGTGATTTAGCATCGTTACAATGAGTTTCCTGTAAAAGATCGATCTGACAGTTAGGTTTAGATAAATGTGAAAGTACTTTTTGATGTTTAACGGGATGACCCAAACCACGAACGTTCAACGAAACAACATTAAACATGCTGATGAAAATAGACAAGGATATGGGAACGATGATGACGAACTGCAAAAACAACAATGGAACCAAAAAGACACCATTTGTCAAAAATTGAATAACATGAAGGTACTATCAGAAGAATAAATAAGAAAAACAGGTAAACTCTCATGTAACTATATAAGTATGAAGCGGAAGATACAAAAGGGAAAAGAGAAGGGAAAGGAGAAAAGAGAGAAATAGGAAATAAGAGAAGAGTAAAGAAGATAAAAAAGAAAAAAACAAATGGATAGATCAAGGACATAAAGCCAGATTTGAAGTCAAGAGAAAAATAAATAAGAACCAGGCATGTCAGCCCCCAGAAGCAGGAAGAACAATGGAAGGAAAGAACAGAAATAGACTGGGGAAAATCAGGCCACTTAAAACATATTAAGGAACAAAATTAAAGAGTACAGCAGTAAACGAGAAGCAATGCAATGTGATTAATATAGCAAATTTAGGACATTGCACATTTGTGTCCATAGGAATCTTGGTGAGGGTTTGCAGAAACAGTTTTAGTTTAGTCGGATCTTCAAATGAGCGAGAGACACCTTCGTAGGTAATTTTGCAGAGACAGGGATGTAATATGCCATAGCGAATGTTCAGAGATCTCAGTTGAGGACGAAGAGCTAGGAATTATTTACGTCTAGCAATGGTTGCATAGGAAATATCCTGAGAAATGTACATGATATAACCAGACCACACTAGGTGACGTTTCTCTCTGGCAGATTTTAAGACACGTATAAGATCGGTGAATTCCAAGAAGAGCATTATAATATCACGAGGTCTGGTAGATCGAGGTTGAGGACGACCTAAATCATGTGCCCGCTGAATATTAAGAGGAGCAGAAGACTGTAGGTTAAGAAGATCAGGTAAGAATTTTTTCAAGAAGGTCAGGGCCTTCAACATTCTTTGGTAAACCATATAGGCAAATATTATTCCTTCTATTACAATTTTCAAGGTCCTCAGTGTGGAGCTTGCGCTTGTGAATTTCTTGTTCCAGCATGGGTATTTTAGTAGTAATGTCCTGTAGGTGGCCCATGCGTTGTTCCAATTCAAGCATTTTGCTTACCATAGTGAACCAGTGGTCTTCAATTTGTTGTAGTTGTTAATTGGTGGAGCTCATAAACGGTTGTATTCAAGACCGGATTAGGAGATGACTGGATCGGAGATGGAGGATTATTTTTGGCTCTTTTTGGTTAGTAAAAGAGGAAGAAGCTTTTGCGCGATTAAGAGGGTCGCTGGCCATTTTAATGACGTGCGTTGATCGATGAGTCTGCCAATATAATGAATGACTGATGAGAGGCAATAAAACAGAATTACGAAGGAGTTTACACTCTATAGTGCAGAGAAGGCGATGAATTATATGTGACAGGCACACGTCTACTTGGCAGGATGTGGAGCAGAGAGGTTATAATAGTTCCCACTGGCTTGCAATCATGCAGGGGAACATGGAGCAGCAGACTCCCTTGGAGAACGTCCCACGAACATATCCACATCCTTTTAGATTTATTCACATAGAAGAGCGCGATCACCAATGCCATAATATCATTAAGCTCAACAATAGTGTACCAAATATATGAGCTAGGGGTATTAGGCTCAAAGCAGGCTAGAGATAAAGCCCCATTTTGAGAAGTCCTCAGGTAAAAAAGGATGTGTCATAAGCCAGCAGAGGCAGCAGTAGTTCAGAGTGACCAGCACTGGGGCAGTAGTGGAAAATATTGAAGAAGAAAAACAAATGCAGGCTCACCCAGGCATCATGAACATCACTGGAGCTCAAAAGATCGATACGAGCGGCGCGTTGACAAAATGGCGACCGCTCGTATATGAAGATAAATCTTCGTCGCGGCTGTAACGCTAAAAGGATGAGACATTAAGGTCTTCCGACAGCCCACAGTAGCACGGCACAATTAAATAACATGAGACCAGCAAAAAAGAAAGCTGGGCATGGTCTCAAAATGGCTGAAAAATGATTCAGAAGCTCCGTGAGGAAATGGAGCATAACAGTCCGCCGCTATCTTGTCTCAACACGTAAGCCACACCCCCGGCTGCCTGCAGTTCTGCTGGAGGGTGTTTTCCTGCAGGCTTTCCGCTCCGTCTGTCATCACCATGGCGCAAAGGCTTTCGAGCGGACTGACGTGAAAGATTGCTGTTGCTCTATCAGGGCAGCACCGTACCAAGAGATTTGTGTCTCAACCTTGCATGGGCATGGAGTCTGTCCGGGTGGATTATGTGCCAAAACCCAACAACAACACACCTAGGGCTTTGGAGCAACCGAAACATGGTCTAATTTTGGTTCCTTTAAACCAAGAGAAGGAGCAAAATGTGTTCCTTTTAATGGTTGTTTAAATTTTCTGGTTGAGTGTATTTTCCCTTCTTACCTCAGTCATGAGATGCAAATGGCTGGAGTTTGGCATCAATTCACTCATATCACAGTGTCCCTGCACTGTGCACAATGACACTTGGATTACTGGCCCTTATGTGAATACCCCATGGGTAAACACAAATAGTGCTGCTCTATGGACCATGTAGATGCCTGTAGGCTTTAAAGCCCCTCTCCATCCACCCATCCCAAAGGACCACCGTACACCCCCCAGATCATAGCAGGGAGAACATGTAGATACATACTTCCTGTACTCAATGGGAATTAGTAGGCAGAAAAGCTCTCTTGCATCCAATAAAGTACAGGATCACTAAGCGTAAAATGCTCATATGAAAATATGTTGTGGGTGATCTCTCTACAAAGGTAAGGGCCAGCAGGAATTGGCCAAATGTTGAGTTGAGGAGGCTAGCCCAAGACATCTCAAAAGTCCCAATGGGAGGGGAGTGTGGCCAGTGATCAGATGAGTGTCGCATCTGGCTGATGAGCTCCTGTCCCGGATCTCCAGTAAACAGCCTCCCACCATGGTTCTGGACCATGAAGGGGGCAGAGCAATAAGGCAGTAATGATCTTCCCCCAAAAGTGACCAGAGAGCCACCTCTAAGCTCCACTGAGCAGCATAGGCCATAGCCCAGACACAGGCAATCACCATGGTGATTGCAAGTGGCAGCCGCCATCTTGGGCCTTCCCGGCTGAGGGCAGAGTAAAAACGAGGCCGGCATAGGAGTAATGTGACTGACCGAAGAAGAGAATGCCGCGTTTGGGGGTAGTCCTCGGGTGCTGTCTTAGGCCCGCCTATGCCACCTTACTGCAGACTGATCCTGAACACGCACCCTGACAGCAGTGGGAGCAGGTTTCTGCTGCCTAAAATGTGCACGCTTTTGAGGCCACGCTAGAGTCTTTGTAGTAACCCTGGGCCTCAAGACTTTGCCTGTGGGAGTTATTTTGTGGACAGTTCTTGTGCCTACGCTGCCACACCCACTGACTGCATCCTCTAGCTGCGGCATTCCCCCATGTGACCTTGATCAGCATTTAACATCCCTACATAGGGGTGGCTGCGTGTGGATATGGTGACACTGGCTTGACTGGCACATGTCGTGGTGGTCCCCGAGGGATAGTTTTCCCTACAAGCACACTCATGCTCAAGAGGCTGAGACAAGAGCGAGCACTTGGAGATTGCATAAGTCAATTACAAATGAAGAATTCAAGGACTGCTTAGCGGGCCTTCAGGACAAGGTATTCATTATGGTGAAACAGCAGATGCAACTTGCAAGCACAAAAGCCTTGGGCCTCCCTGAAGGCACAAAGGAGAGCTTGTCGCCGGGGAAAGGAGTTGGGACCAATGAAGACAACTTCATGGGAATGAGTCATGAAGTGAGTAGCAAGGTGTAAGAACAGATGGGAGAAATGCACGGATCTTGAGGACAGACAGAGGCGCAACAACATTTGTATATGCAATGTCAAGGGAAGTGAAGAGGGCGACAACATGATTCAATATAATTGTAAAAACATGTTCCACTTTATTCTTCACAAAAGTCAACCTTGCAAGATCACTATTACTTGAGCCCACAAAGTCGGGGAATTGAGACCTGCTCCCAGATACAGATCGATAGATATAATCGCTAAATTGGGCTCCTCAAGGTTGAAAGACAGAATAATGAGGGTAGCTAGGAAAGTCGTTGAGTCTATTTTCCAGGAATAAAGCATTAAGATATACCATGACCTCTCTCAGGCCACTGAATAATAGACACACCTTAGCCCCTTTGACAGCGGAATTGCGCAGGCAGAAGATCCTCTACTGGTGGGCTTTCAGTTTGCTCTGTGGTTTCAACTTGATGATAAATCCCACACAATAACCACCCAGAGAAGGCACAGGAGATATTGGGGCCCTCTAGAGAGCGACCGGAGTCACTGGTGAATGGGGGAAAAGAGTGGCTTTGGAGGACTAAGGAATGGTGGGAGAAACCTAATGCATTGAGCCGAGTGGCTCGCCAGGAATTTGATGCTTCTCATCGTGATGTCTTTGACACGGATCTGAGGCATGAGGCTAGTAGGAGCCTGCCAATGCAAAGACTGTGCGGTCGTCCTTTCAGGCTCCAGGATGCTCTTTTTGATTAAAGCGGGGGGCGGAGAGGGTTATCATTATTTTTACTGTACATGTTATTGGATGATGGACATGGTTCGCTTGTGGTAGCAGGTCAGCTTAGGTAGACGCTGATTGCCACCCTGTCAGCAACTTGATGCACTAAACCTTTCATGGGAGTGCAAGGTGGGGGAATCCGGTAGGGGATAGTGGGGTGTAATACGGGCATCTCGGAAGAGGAGACTTCCGTTCCCTTCAAGATGGCGTCGCCCTGATCCGAAGACGAGGAGGTTAGCGGACTAGTCATGCCGGCCGACGCAGGACTGACGTCGTGCGCCGGAACAAGAGAGGAGGAATCAACGAGTCGAGAGAGGAAGAAGGAGAAGGAAAAGGAGGACCGAGGAGCGACGGAGAGAGAGAAGGACAGCGAAGCGGCGAAAGGTCGAGACCCGGAACCGCCGGGAGGTGAAAGGAACCAGTGGAGCGGCGGAAAGGAAGAGTCGAAGGACCAGGGGCCCCCAGCCTGCATCGCCTCTGTGTCCAGACGTCCCCAGGAGAAGCAGGACGCCGAGACACCCCACGCTACGGTCCTGGAGGACCATAGCTTCAGGCAAGTGCCTTTCTTTCACTATTTGAAAAGGTTGACTGGGAGGGGAGAGAAGGGAGGACGACCTACATAAGTCGGGCACTAGTTAGGACCGCTCTTTCCCCCACTTCCTCATTCCCTCACAAACCGTGGTGATAGTCTGCTCAGGTGAAGGGTCAGCACCACAGATACTGAAACGTAAGCCATATTACTGACCGGTGGTTGTTTTGTGTTTCTTTGTTTCTCCCGGGGACGCCAAGCCAATCAGGGAACCAACAAGGAGCTGAAGGGAAGCTACTTGAAGAAGGGAGACCTGTGGGAGCGGATACCGGACCCGTTATACTTTGTTGTTTATTCATTTCTGGACACCCTCGTACGTTAGACTGTGTCTCTGTGTTAAGACTGTTCCTTTCATCCTCAATAAACGTACAAAGGTGTTACTACATCTTTGGTCCTAACAAAGCTCCGATTTTGTACTGATTAACTTAAGAGAGGATTAGGTGCAGGTCCTGGGAGGTCAACTTACAACATGGGGGTACAGTGGATTGCAGCTTGAATCATCACCGTGGGGACGTATCTGTTTCCCTCCCTTCTCTAGTGGTTAATCAAGACAAATCGTGTAAGGGGGCTGAAGGTATGAGGATAGGGGGGTGTGGGAAGGTGGGTGGGGTTGGGAATTGATGTTCACAGACTTACTAGTCCTTCACTGGGGATTTGGGTCCGATAGTTTCTTCCTGGCTGCCAAGTGAAGGGATCCTCTCGGCAGGGACGCACAGCGAAAGTTAGAGATGCAGTCAGTCCTTTTCCTCAGTAAAATGGCAAAAATAATATCCTGCAATTTAAATAGCCTGAACGCTCCAATTAAGTGACATAAAGTATGGTGGACAGGGCGAAAGACCTGCCCAGACATAGTCTGCTTGATGGAGACACACGTGAGGCGCACAGTCACGTCTTTAATGAAACACTGCATGTTTCCCACCCAGCTCTTTGCACCCACAAAAAGTAAGAAAGGGGGCAGTTATGATTGCATTACACAAGGATTTCTCCTATGAGGTAGTGCGAGTGATCAAGTATAAGGTGGAGGTGTGATACCTTTATCTGGAGAGGTTTCAACAGGAGCAGCCTTACAAAATCCTTAACATTTATGCCCCTAACCAGAGCCAAACCTCTATCTAACCTGGCTGTTGATTAAGCTCAGGAACCTAGGCCCTCCTAGTTTGCTTTGGGTGGGTGACTTTAATGTGGTGCCGGATGGGGCATTAGACAAGTACCCCTCGGATAGATTCCTTCAGGGCTCCATTTCTGCATTGTTGCCCCAAGGACTAAAGGACTTTGGCCTGGTTGAAATATGGAGCCAGACAAGTGAGAAAAGTTTTTTTCCCATGCACACAGATCCGATTCCCGCCTCGACCAGTTTCCGGGGTTCACAAGATATGAGAAGCTACAAATTCTGTCACGCATAGCATGATAGCGACATCGGACCATGCTATGGTCAATTGGGAGAGGAACCATCAGGCAGTGCGCACGTAGCACCCGGCGTGGCGGTTTGATCGGGGAACAACCTTTACAACGCAACTTTTACAACGCACTACACTTACAACGCATTTTTTACAACGCACAATCCATTACAACGCATGACATTACAACGCATGACACTACAACGCATTTTTAAAAACTACCTTTACAACGCATTCCATTACAACGCATACTACCATTACAACGCATACCATTACAATGCATAATATAGTAATTTTTACCCCTATACTATCCAACACTTACCCTACTGTTGCACCCCCTGGAGTTAGAATAGTAATTTTTACCCCTATACTATCCAACACTTACCCTACTGTTGCACCCCCTGGAGTTAGAATAGTAATTTTTACCCCTATACTATCCAACACTTACCCTACTGTTGCACCCCCTGGAGTTAGAATAGTAATTTTTACCCCTATACTATCCAACACTTACCCTACTGTTGCACCCCCTGGAGTTAGAATAGTAATTTTTACCCCTATACTATCCAACACTTACCCTACTGTTGCACCCTCTGGAGTTAGAATAGTAATTTTTACCCCTATACTATCCAACACTTTCCCTACTGTTGCACCCCCTGGAGTTAGAATAGTAATTTTTACCCCTACACTATCCAACATTTACCCTACTGTTGCACCCCCTGGAGTTAGAATAGTAATTTTTAACCCTATACTATCCAACACTTACCCTACTGTTGCACCCCCTGGAGTTAGAATAGTAATTTTTACCCCTATACTATCCAACACTTACCCTACTGTTGCACCCCCTGGAGTTAGAATAGTAATTTTTACCCCTATACTATCTAATACTTACCTTAAATGCAATTTAATATTATGCGTTGTAATGGTATGCGTTGTAAAGGTAGTATGCGTTGTAATGGAAATGCGTTGTAAAGGTAGTTTTTAAAAATGCGTTGTAGTGTCCTGCGTTGTAATGTCATGCGTTGTAATGGATTGTGCGTTGTAAAAAATGCGTTGTAAGTGCATGCGTTGTAAAAGTGTGCGTTGTAACGACATACATCCGGTTTGATCAATCCTTACTGAAGGACAGCTTAACCCATCAAGAACTTAGTAAGGCAAGAATATGATTCGTTCATCTCATCAATGTATAGTCCTACTTATATCACAGCTGATATTTTCATTCAATGGAATTGTGTGCACCACCAGGCCCACTTTTGGAAATCATGAAATGTACAGGATAAACCATTTTTTTTTGCATTAATAATGCCTCTTTTTTGTTCCTAAATGTACAAAGAGAACATGTGCATACGTTTGCCTAAGACATTTCTGACTCGAGATGCCTATTAACTTGATGAGGCAGCCGTGTCAATTTATCTGCTTCTGCTGTATGTTCCCTTAAGGTGGCCATGTCAATCTCTCGGCGTTTTGCCGCATGGCCACGTCCCTGGGTGTGTCATGTCATCAAACGGCCCACAGCAAAACACACAAGATGATGAACGGAATGTTGAACATTGGCAAAACATTCACCCCCAGTCACAGATCTGGGTTTAATCCATTGTTATTTTGCTCAGCACGCCACCCCAGTTAAGACATGGCCATATGTAAATCAGTCTTGACCCTGTGTCTCATGGGAACAGTCCAGCCCGAACTGCCAAGCCATGTCTTCCCTGGACTGGAATCAAGCATCCTAGGACTGGTTTTGGGGTTTCACCCCTCTTCAGCCAGGATAGCTTGACTCCAGTGGCGTAGTGAGCACGGGACCCACGTCTGGGCATACCCTTCCCACATAGAGCGAACAGCAAAACACACAAGATGATGGACGGAATGTTGCACATTGGCAAAACATTCCCCCCCGTCACAGATCTGGGTTTAATCCATTATTTTGCTCACCACGCCACCCCAGTTCAGACATGGCCATATGCAAATCAGTCTTGACCCTGTGCCTCATGGGAACAGTCCAGCCCGAACTGCCAAGCCATGTCTTCACACGGTCCACAGGCACGGCAGCTAAGACACCAGAAGGAACGTGGCAACATTCACGCTAGTTGGTATTATCCGCAGGTGATTCTCTCACTTAGGCGCTAGCCCAGAACAGTTAACAATTCGGTTTACTACAATATGATGCTATCTCCAAGCAGGAGACAGCACGGACACTGGATCTGGCAACTAATTGACTGCGGTCACCTGTAATTGAACACAGATACCGCAGTTCAGCTAATTTCTTGATCAGGGCACGCCTATATAAACGCAAGGTTTTGCTCCCACATTACAATGCATAATATAGTAATTTTTACCCCTATACTATCCAACACTTACCCTACTGTTGCACCCCCTGGAGTTAGAATAGTAATTTTTACCCCTATACTATCCAACACTTACCCTACTGTTGCACCCCCTGGAGTTAGAATAGTAATTTTTACCCCTATACTATCCAACACTTACCCTACTGTTGCACCCCCTGGAGTTAGAATAGTAATTTTTACCCCTATACTATCCAACACTTACCCTACTGTTGCACCCCCTGGAGTTAGAATAGTAATTTTTACCCCTATACTATCCAACACTTACCCTACTGTTGCACCCTCTGGAGTTAGAATAGTAATTTTTACCCCTATACTATCCAACACTTTCCCTACTGTTGCACCCCCTGGAGTTAGAATAGTAATTTTTACCCCTACACTATCCAACATTTACCCTACTGTTGCACCCCCTGGAGTTAGAATAGTAATTTTTAACCCTATACTATCCAACACTTACCCTACTGTTGCACCCCCTGGAGTTAGAATAGTAATTTTTACCCCTATACTATCCAACACTTACCCTACTGTTGCACCCCCTGGAGTTAGAATAGTAATTTTTACCCCTATACTATCTAATACTTACCTTAAATGCAATTTAATATTATGCGTTGTAATGGTATGCGTTGTAAAGGTAGTATGCGTTGTAATGGAAATGCGTTGTAAAGGTAGTTTTTAAAAATGCGTTGTAGTGTCCTGCGTTGTAATGTCATGCGTTGTAATGGATTGTGCGTTGTAAAAAATGCGTTGTAAGTGCATGCGTTGTAAAAGTGTGCGTTGTAACGACATACATCCGGTTTGATCAATCCTTACTGAAGGACAGCTTAACCCATCAAGAACTTAGTAAGGCAAGAATATGATTCGTTCATCTCATCAATGTATAGTCCTACTTATATCACAGCTGATATTTTCATTCAATGGAATTGTGTGCACCACCAGGCCCACTTTTGGAAATCATGAAATGTACAGGATAAACCATTTTTTTTTGCATTAATAATGCCTCTTTTTTGTTCCTAAATGTACAAAGAGAACATGTGCATACGTTTGCCTAAGACATTTCTGACTCGAGATGCCTATTAACTTGATGAGGCAGCCGTGTCAATTTATCTGCTTCTGCTGTATGTTCCCTTAAGGTGGCCATGTCAATCTCTCGGCGTTTTGCCGCATGGCCACGTCCCTGGGTGTGTCATGTCATCAAACGGCCCACAGCAAAACACACAAGATGATGAACGGAATGTTGAACATTGGCAAAACATTCACCCCCAGTCACAGATCTGGGTTTAATCCATTGTTATTTTGCTCAGCACGCCACCCCAGTTAAGACATGGCCATATGTAAATCAGTCTTGACCCTGTGTCTCATGGGAACAGTCCAGCCCGAACTGCCAAGCCATGTCTTCCCTGGACTGGAATCAAGCATCCTAGGACTGGTTTTGGGGTTTCACCCCTCTTCAGCCAGGATAGCTTGACTCCAGTGGCGTAGTGAGCACGGGACCCACGTCTGGGCATACCCTTCCCACATAGAGCGAACAGCAAAACACACAAGATGATGGACGGAATGTTGCACATTGGCAAAACATTCCCCCCCGTCACAGATCTGGGTTTAATCCATTATTTTGCTCACCACGCCACCCCAGTTCAGACATGGCCATATGCAAATCAGTCTTGACCCTGTGCCTCATGGGAACAGTCCAGCCCGAACTGCCAAGCCATGTCTTCACACGGTCCACAGGCACGGCAGCTAAGACACCAGAAGGAACGTGGCAACATTCACGCTAGTTGGTATTATCCGCAGGTGATTCTCTCACTTAGGCGCTAGCCCAGAACAGTTAACAATTCGGTTTACTACAATATGATGCTATCTCCAAGCAGGAGACAGCACGGACACTGGATCTGGCAACTAATTGACTGCGGTCACCTGTAATTGAACACAGATACCGCAGTTCAGCTAATTTCTTGATCAGGGCACGCCTATATAAACGCAAGGTTTTGCTCCCACTCTGACATCGTCAGGGAAGAGGAGAAGAAATCTTTAGGAGTACGCTGAGGGACGCACCTTGAGGCAGTAAGAGTATGAGTGGGAGTGTGAATGAGAAAACAGCACATCTGGCATTGAATGTGTTTTTATCCATTTACAAAATTCATTATTACTTCTAGTTTTGAATTTTCCACCTTTTCCTTCCTTAGAGGGTGACTCCAGGGGCCCCTTTACCCTCCTCCCATGGATGAATTAGGACCCTATATTGGGGGAAGATTGTTAGCTGATCTCACAAACTCAAGAACAATTGATACTTTTGATATTTTGCTCCACGTTTGCAGTGTCACGTGATTTCACACTCGCATGCAATTTTGCATATGCATGGTGTGTATGACATCCCTTATCTGCCAAAAAATACATCCAATTGAATAAGAAAATGTATGTTTATTTTACAGGTAAATGAGAACACCAGTTTTAGTTAGAGGATGACATAGGTCACCCTAACATAGTGGCAATATCTGTAACCAATCTGGTAAGATAGGAGCCCGAATCCAGTCCTGATTTTTTTTTTTAAAACATGTTTTTATTGCAGAGTTGTAAACAAGGCATCCAGTAAGTCAACCTGTACACGCACGACATCTCAAAGCTCATCTGTCGTTATAACAATGCACACAGCCATTCAGCCCACATCCCGGGGGCCGGGCGGCGTACCATCACAGTGACTCAGAGTGTCAAGGCGATCACCTCACAGAGATGTCAGGTCAACAGCGTAATATAGTATCTGCTTTTATACCCATCAAACTCCCTCCCCACAAACGCCGCCAAATATAGTCAGCCACTCAGAGTTGGCTGCACCAGGATTATCCTTATCCACAGCACCAGTCCCGAATCCAGTCCTGATGAATGCCACGGACTCACTTGAGCCAACAGCAGAAACATGTTGACGACAAGAGTGGTGATGAGGTAATAGTTCCCCATATGCCCACATTTTTACCCACATTCTAGTTCTTAACACCAAGTAATACCCTACGATGAAATGTAATTTGGGGTAATACATTAGTTTTTAAATCACTATTGCGCTGGCCCCCCACTTATATTATTAAAAGTGCCTCCCTGTCTCCAGGTGTAGGCCCGCTCTCTATCAAACCCAGTTTTTAGAGAGCGAGCACTGCCTATGATGGAGCATGACACCTTGTCGTGTATGAAGACAGTCCTTAACATTTTTTGAGATGCCTAGCACTCAACCTATGTAGTGGTTTGTAGGGATATTGCTACATTATGTAAGTGACCATTATTTCAGGCTAGCTTCTATTGTGTGTGCATACAATGGGACTAGCCATACATCTTTTTGCCAGTGTTATCGTGCTTACCACGACGGACCCCCTTTGGTTGGTTCCCACAAAGATGGAACTTCTGGAGACATAGGAGGGTCAAGGTTTCAGGTGAACCTGGACAAATCTGAAATGCTCTGAGTTGGGCTGTCTCAAAACATGAAAAACAAACTGTGGACTATAGCTCCGCTGCGATGGCCTTTGGGTAAAAAGCTAAAATATCTGTGGGTGTATCTTATGTCACAATATGGCCTGTCTACAGTGCCAATTATCCCTGATTACTTGAGATCATTAGGAACAACTTTAACAGATGGAAACCCCTATATATTTCTTGGCGTAACATGGTAGCGTCATTAAGCAAAACATACTACTCCTCTTTCTCTATCTTTTTCAAGCTTTAACAGTTAACTTTCCGGAGAGGGACCTGAAGGTCCTGTAACATGACATAGACCAACTCATCTGGGCTGGGGAGAGAGCTTGGTGTCAAGGAAAATAATGAGAACCAAGGAGGTCGTAGTGCTAAAGGCACTCTTGTGGTCTGACACCTTGTGATGACCTTTGACAACCATTATTTTAATTAACTTTGGTGTGTTATTTTACCCTAGCCTGAATGTACAACGTCCTGCATATGCCTTGCATCTCTTAAAAGTTTCCTTCTTGTAATCTTGCAGTCTTTCAGTGGGAGCTGTCACGGAGTAGAACAGCCTTGCCAAGAACAGAACGTGTGGGATGTGCATTTGAAAGCATGAGAGAGAGAGAGAGAGAGGTGTGGAATTAATTTTTTGGTCTCGAAGTGCAGTGTTGTGAGCAGTGGAGCACAAATGTGCATTGTGTTGTACATTGGATGTATTATGAAGTTCTTACTATTGGCTTTGACATGGCCTCATGTCATCCTGAATCCTGACTTTGCCTGGCTTGAGCTTTATCTGCGCACACAGCAACGCTTGCAAGTTGTTTGGGTTAATCACGTTCAAGGATTGTTTTTGTGAGAGATTGTTTAATGTACCCTAGAAGGCTTTCGTGAACTTTGTCAAGATAAAGGCTGGAACATGCGAGATTGGAGAGGGGACGTGGGAACTCCTGCCAGGGAATGCTTGCTTGGAAGCTGGCCAGTTCTGGTAAGATTCCTTTGGCTTAGGGGGGAAGGTTTCTCTCGAACCTTCTAGTGTGTTTTGAGATTATAAAGCTGAGGGTTGTTGACTTAGAAATCGGGATTTTGGAATCCGAATGAGGACGGACGCATCTACTTCAGTACAGAACCCTGGTTAACCACAGCTGTTAATCCCCGGTCAGGAGTGGGCTAAGATGCAGTGTTTGCACCAGGTGAAGTGTTGAGTTTTGATTACTGCCATTGTGATGTTTGGCCAGTGGCTTTGATCATTTGAGGTGCTTGAGTTTTGATCATTGCCATTGTGATGTGTGGCCAGTGGCTTTGATCATTTGAGGTGTTTTCTTTGTGATGTGTGAGTGAGTTGAGGTGCACATCCAAAGTAATCATTTGATGTATCTAATGTATATATATCTTTCTGATCTCTTGCAGGACGTCCAGCATATTATATTTTCTTGAGTGTAATCACATATTATTTGCTGCTTGTTTATTCATTGTATTATTCATGCATTTAACTGTTGCATTTACCAAGTGTATTATTATTGCTTGCATATAAACATATATATATCTTTAATAATAGAAATAGTCCAATACGCTCTTCTCACGGCGGAGATGTAGGCACGGACCTCTCGCCTCCAATCCCAAAATTAGTCAGTCCACAATCAGAAGTGGGTAAAGCAAAGATTTAATACCCAAAGTTAGAAAACAAAGATAAATTCGGACCAGTGTCCTCCATGACGCGTTTCGCTCCACGCAGGGAGCTTGATCACATGATGCGTCGCCGTGTAGTGAGCTCATAAATAGAGAGACACTGTGCACCAATCAAAGGAAATAGAAGACAGACTGCACGATAAGACCTTTGTATACAATATACAAGCAAATCCTAATAGGCATGATCAAAACTTAATTCATGTCATGTGCAAATACGCAGTTACTAGCAGCAGGGTTCAATAATAAATTACAACACAGACAATAATAATAATATTGTATACATATATACATATATATAAAAATACAAAAAATTCAATCCTGAAAATGCCAATTAGGGTGGTAATCAAATTAATGCATAGTGCATATTGTCCTCCCAAAAGGCAAATTAAATTAACCTATATTGTCACAGGATGGGCTGACAAATGTAACAAAAATAGTCAGTGTCCAATACACACGAACCCAGAAAAAATGAAAACAAAACTAAATGCGTAATGAATAGGACACAATTACATATAAAATGACAAAAAATAGCAGCATATATAAATAAAACCAGTCAAAAGAGACTGGATTTATAAATGTATTAAAAAAGCCATTAAAAAGATTAAATATATCGGATTCTTTTTATAAAAAAGATCAATAGCCAAGGGAAGAGCTGAAAGTCCAAAATTGGAAAGCAGTCTGAAAAATTAAAAAATGCCAGAACGACAATATGCAAGAGGTGCATAGAACTATTCAGCAAAAAAAGGGGGGGGGTTTTCAGTAGGAAAGAACGACACATGGTTATCAGACGTCACATAAGGGCCTAGTATTCCCTAAAATATAGCAAAAAGACACAGCTAAAAGGCAAAAACTGTAAAGAAAACACAGAACACAGCAGCATCATGATACAAGCAATTATAGGAAATTGTGAAGATCCTCATTGATATTCAGACCATTTGGCGCTCTAGTATCTAAGGCTAGAATAAAATGTGATTCTCTCTGTCTCAATAATTTATCGCGGTTGCCTCCCCGTCCGGGGTTCGCAACTGATCCTATGACAGTGTATTCAAAGTCTTTTAGCTTGTTGTCA
The DNA here is from genome assembly GCF_964204655.1 of Triturus cristatus. Classification (NCBI taxonomy): domain Eukaryota; kingdom Metazoa; phylum Chordata; class Amphibia; order Caudata; family Salamandridae; genus Triturus; species Triturus cristatus. Next base: position 1,135,360,485 of record NC_140592.1, read on the forward strand.
TGAATGGCTTTGAAATGTCTAGCCACTGGATAATTAGAGTCAGAGTTCACTATTGCCCTAATGTGCTGCAAAATTCGTTTGTGCACAGGAAGTTTGGTGCTTCCTATATACTCTAAATTGCAAGTGCAATGAATTTTGTAAATTGCAAATTCTGTGCGGCATCTTAAATGACCTTGAATTGCAATTTCTTTACTGTTGAATGCTGTTCTGTAATGTGTGCTGTTAGTGGCAAAAGTACAGGCCCGGCAAGAGTTACACTTAAAAAAACCCGTTTTATTCAGCCAGGTGCCTTTGATATTACCTACAGGCATAGTTCTTACAAGGGCATCCCTCATAGAAGGCGCTTTCCTAAAAGTGATAGAGGGTAATTTAGGAAGGATGGGACCCAAAATATTGTCCGTTAAAACAATAGGCCATTCGGAATAAATAATTTTGCGAATAGCATTTTCTTGAGAACTGAATGTAGTTATGCGGCGAATGGACTTCAGATCTGATTCAGGAGTTACCATAATATTCTTGATGCTAGGTTGAAGAAGAATAGCCCTTGATATAGCATTCGCTTTATTGAGGGTGTTAGATCTGGGGGTCTCTAGTTGGCAGGGTAGGTACCACTGTCCAAGTAGGGACCCTTGCTTCTAGTCAGGGAAAGGGGGATACACTGTTAAGATAACCCCTGCTCACCCTCTAGGTAGCTTGGCCTGAGCAGTCTAGGCTATCAAAGGCAATGTGTAAAGTATTTGTACCAACACTCACAGTAACACAGTGAAAACACCACAGATTTACTCCACACCAGTTTTAGAAAAATAATGTATCTTTACTAAAAACTTCACAAGACCAAATATTACAGACAAACCAACATATAATTCAAAAAGGTTACTTTAAGGATAGTTCAAGAGTTTGCAGAAAGTACTCCAGGATGTCAAAGTCAGTGTCCTGCACAATGCGGCTCTCAATGCACAAAATGCGACACTTTCGTGCCCAACAGTACCTGTAGTTGCGATAAGGTTCCCAAAAGCTATAACAAGGAAGATGGCAAAGGCGATGCGATGCTCCTGAGATCCTGGGGAGGCTTTGCAGCAGCCCTGCTTCACGCAGCAGAGGTGGATGCGCCGGCTCCGATCTGTAGGGGGAGGATGCGATACCTTTGGCTTTCGTTGCGTAGGTTTCTTAGGGGGAAGCTTCACGCACAGGTTCGATGCGACACTCTTCGATGTGGTGCGATGCGTGGCGCAGCGTTGCCTTCCGGCGCCGCAACTCTCGATGCGCCACGGAACGGGACTCTGCGTCGACGCACGCAGCGATTGGAGACTTTTCACGCACCGGCAGTGGTGCGGCCCGCAAACTGGTTCTGCGGCAACCCTCGCAATGGCAGGAAGCTTCACGCTTCGGGACGATGCTCGACGCACTCGGCGATGCGGAGACCCTGCGTGTTGCGATGGTGCCGCGATGAAATTTTCCACGCACTTTCGTCTTGCGACACGCAATCGGATGATGCGCTGGGTACCAGTCACTCTTGTTCACGCTTCTGCTTCCCAGCTCCCTCAACACAGCAAAACGACCTCCTGAAGCCCCAAGACTGGGCAAGCACTCCAAGGCAGGTCAGAACTCTCTCAGCAGAGTTCCAGGGGAGCTGGTGGTGAAGTCCTTTTGTTCCTGGGACTTCTTAACAGGGAGCCAGCTCTTCTCAGGCCCTTGGAGATCAGAATCAAAAGAAGGGGACACAGCAAAGTCCTTCCCCTCTCCTTGGCAGCAAAGCAAAACAGCAAGCAGGCAGTCTTCTCCTCTTTAGTTTCTTCCAGCTTTCTCCTTGGCAGAGGTTTCTTCTTAGTTCCAAAGTGATCTAAAGTTTTAGGTGTCTGGGGTCCTCTTCTTATACCCCTCCAAGTCTTTGTCTCTCTTTGTTCCAGTGGGGGGATTCCCCTGCTCAAACCGGTTCCTGGGTGTGCTCTGCTCTGGAGCACCTGGTTCCTTTCAGAGTGAGGGGCAGGGTCGTTAGACGCTCAGCAGGAGGTGGAGCCTTCTTTGTGCCAGCAGAGGCAGAGTCCTCAGCCTGGCCAGCAGGGGGTGGAGCCAGCTTTGTGTTTGTCAGGGGCAGCCCTATTCAGACCCAGGGACTACTCCTCCCACCCATCTAAAGCAGATCTCCCTATTCACCCTGCTGCTGACTCATCCAGGCTCCTGGAGCCACCTAGCACATCACCTGACACCAGTCAGCCAACCAGCACACAGGCACACAGGAAGGTTAAACAGGAGAATAGCTACTTCCTAAAAAGTGCTATTCTCACACAGTGAATTTAAAAACCATCTTGCTAAAAAGATGTATGATTAAATTCTGAACACAGAGATACCAAACTTGGATTTTCTATCTTGCCCTTATGGGAAGATAGGCATGTAAACAGCCTTCCCCATTCTATCCTATGGGCAAGATAGCCTCTCAGCAGTGAAAAACGAAAATGGCTGTGATTCACTACCAGGGCATGTTACACACCTCAGTACATGCCCTACCTTTCAGATACACTGCACCCAGCCCAGGGGGGTACCTAGGGCCACCATAGGGATGCCTGACATGTACAGAAAGGGAAGGATAAGGCCTGGTCAGTGGGTGCACTGGCCAGGTCGACATGGCAGTCCTGGACTGCACATAGGCACTGCAAGCAGGCCTAAGACATCATTTTAGCGCTACTCCTGTGGGTGGCACAATCAGTGCTGCAGCCCACTAGTAGCATTTGAATCACCAGCCCTGGCACACTCAGTGCACTTTACTAGGGGCTAACAGGTGAAACAAATATCCCAATCATGGATAACCAATCAACACAATAATTTACCAAGGGAGCACTTGCACTTTGACACTGATCAGCAGTGGCAAAGTGCCCAAAGCATCTAAACCAGCAAAAACGAAATCCAGCATAGCATCAAAAATACAGGAGGTAGAGGCAAAAAGTCAGGGGTAACCACGCCAAAGATGCCAGGTCTAACACGTGTCCCCTCCAGCTGAAAGTGGGGAGAACTACCCACCCTCTTGGGAGTTCTCATCGCTAAGGCGGAAAAACCTGGACAGACCATCAGCGTTGGCGTGTTCTGTACCGGGGCGGTGTTCCACCGTAAAGTCCATCCCCTGTAGGGAAATGGACCACCTCAACAGCTTAGGATTCTCACCCCTCATCTGCATCAACCATCTGAGGGGCCTGTGGTCCGTCTGAACCCGGAAGTGAGTCCCAAACAAGTAGGGCCTCAGCTTCTTCAGCGCCCAGACCACAGCAAAAGCTTCCCTTTCAATCGCACTCCACCTCTGTTCCCTGGGAAGTAGCCTCCTACTAATGAAAGCTACAGGTTGGTCCAAGTCCTCATCATTTAGTTGTGAGAGCACCGCTCCCACTCCATGCTCAGAAGCGTCTGTCTGCACTATGAACTCCTTGGAGAAGTCAGGCGCCTTGAGTACAGGTGCTGTACACATGGCCTCCTTCAGGGCATCAAAAGCTTCTTGGCAGGCACTGGTCCAAATCACTTTCTTCGGTAACTTCTTGGAAGTTAGTTCTGTCAAGGGAGCCACAATGGTGCCATACCCCTTGACAAAACGGCGATAGTACCCGGTGAGTCCTAAGAAGGCTCTCACCGCTGTCTGGGTTTTGGGGGGTTCCCAAGCCCGGATGGTATCTATCTTGGCTTGTAGGGGCGCCACCTGGCCGCTTCCTACCTGGTGTCCCAAATACACCACCGAACCCTGCCCTATCTGGCACTTACTGGCCTTGATAGTGAGGCCTGCACTATGCAGAGCCTTCAACACTGCGCAGAGGTGTTGCAAGTGTTCTTCCCAAGTGGAGCTGAACACAGCGATGTCATCCAGATATGCGGCGCTGAATTGCTCCAGCCCGGACAGTACCTGGTTGACCAGTCTCTGGAATGTGGCAGGGGCGTTCTTCAACCCAAAGGGCATGACACGGAACTGGAAGTGCCCCTCTGGCGTTGAAAACGCAGACCTCTCCTTGGCCCCATCAGTTAAGGCAATCTGCCAGTACCCAGAAGTTAAATCAAACGTACTGAGGTAGTTGGCAGCTCCCAACCGATCCACGAGCTCATCAGCTCTAGGGATGGGGTGTGCGTCAGTCTTCGTGACAGCATTGAGCCCACGGTAGTCCACACAAAACCTAAGTTCTGGAGTGGCACCTGGCGCAGCAGCTTTCGGTACAAGTACCACTGGGCTAGCCCAGGGGCTGCTGGAGGGCTCAATCACCCCTAGCTCCAACATCTTAGAAACCTCCTTCTTGATGCTGGCCCTGACCTTGTCAGCCACCCGGTAAAACTTCTGTTTCACAGGCATGCTATCTCCCGTGTCCACGTCATGGACACACCAGTTGGTGATACCGGGGGTCAGGGAGAACAGAGATGCAAACTGACCCAACACATGGCGACAGTCCCTCTGCTGTTCTGGGGTCAGGGTGGGCGAGAGGACCACTCCATCCACTGACCCATCTTGCTCCTTAGCTGCCAGGAGGTCAGGAAGAGGATCGCTATCCTCCTCCATCCCTGCATCTGTAGCCAGTAGCATTGTTATTTCAGACCTCTCAAAATGGGGTTTGAGGCGGTTCACGTGTAGGACCCTCATGGGGTTCCTGGGAGATCGCAAGTTGACCAGGTAGGTCACCTCACTCTTGCGCTCCACCACCTCATATGGCCCAGTCCACTTGTCCTGGAGCGCGCAAGGCTCCACTGGCGCCATCACCCACACCATCTGCCCAGGTTGAAATTCCATCAGAGTGGTATGCTGGTCATACCACCTCTTCATCTCATCCTGGCTGGCTTCCAGGTTCGCCTGAGCGAGGGCCCGGAAGCGCTGTGTCTGGTTGCGGATGGCCAGCACATAGCTGAACACATCCTGAGGGGTTTTCCCCGGGGATTTCTCCCAACCCTCCTTCACCAGACTGAGAGGTCCTCTAACAGGGTGCCCGTACAAAAGCTCAAAGGGACTGAACCCTAGAGACTTTTGTGGTACCTCCCTGTAGGCAAATAATAGGCATGGCAAAAAGACGTCCCACTTCCGTCTCATGGGCTCTGTCAGCCCCATGATCATGCCTTTCAGGGTCCGGTTGAACCTTTCAACCAACCCATTTCCTTGAGGGTGGTAAGGAGTGGTGAACTTATAAGTTACCCCACACTCCTCCCACAGAGACTTCATATACCTGGAGATGAAGTTGGTACCCCGGTCAGATACCACCTCCTTGGGGAAACCCACACGGGAAAAGATCCCCATCAACGCACGGCCCACCACCGGGGCTGTGGTTGTCCTGAGAGGGATAGCCTCCGGGTACCGGGTGGCATGATCCACCAGGACCAGGATGAACCTGTTGCCTAAGGCGGTCCTGGGGTCCAGTGGCCCCACAATATCTATTCCCACCCGCTCGAAAGGGGTGCTCACTACCGGAAAAGGCTGGAGAGGGCCTTTGCATTTTCCTCCAGCCTTGCCACTTGCCTGGCAAGTCTGGCATGATTTACAAAAGGAAGCGACGTCCGTCTTCATCCCGGGCCAGTAAAAGTGGGTGGCAAGCCTTTGTCGGGTCTTGTCCTGCCCGAGATGTCCTGCAAGCGGCACGTCGTGAGCCAGACCCAGTAGGAAGTCTCTGAACCCTGCGGGTACCACCAGGGTACGTGATCCACTGGGCTCAGCAAACCTAGGCTCGCTGTACAACAAGTCATTCTCCCAGTAGAGAAAAATGTTCTTCGGATCAGCACCTGCTGCCTGGTCTGCAGCCTGGTGCCGCAGACCTTCAAGAGTAGGGCATGTCTTCTGCGCACGGCAGAACTCCTCTCTGGAGGGACCACCCTCTTGCTGCCAATGGGTCAGCTCAGGTATGTCTCCCAGCTCAGCGACCTGTTCCCCTGTAGGCTCCAGGGCATCCCCCGTAGTTTCTGCTCCTTCCTGGACCGTGGGAACAGCGGGGGTGGACGCACCATGCCCCCTGCCCTTCCTCTTTCTGGCAGGGACCTGGGCCACTGTTTCAGGCTCCAGGTCTGCTTCACAACCCTGTCTGGCTGCCATGGACCGGGTGGTCACACAGACCCACTCAGGCAAACCCAACATCTCCAAATGAGCCTGGCGTTCCACCTCCTTCCACGGGGAACTCTCCAGGTCATTACCTAGCAGACAGTCAACTGGCATGGATGGACTCACAACAACTTTGAGAGGACCTGAGACCCCCCCCCACTCAAAGGGAACATGTGCTACCTTGCAAAGGCGCACAGAGTTGTCAGCTGACACTACTGGGTGAAGTACGTCTGGAATGATCAGCTCCTCAGGGACCCACTGACACCTGACCGTAGTCACACTGGCTCCAGTGTCCCTGAGAGCCTCCACCCTCCTCCCATTGATGGTCACCCACTGCCTATACTTCTTAGTGTTATCAGGGACAGGGGTTTCCTGGACCATCTCTGTGTCTCCTAAAGAGACAAGGGACATAACTGCTAAACCCTCCAAATCACTAGAAATTAAATCCCCCCCAAAAGCTACACTAGCTATACCCGGTGTTGGAGCACCAGTGGGTGCCTGGGATTTCTGGGGACACACAGGAGACTTGTGACCCAATTCCTGACAGTGATAACACTTAATGGGACCCTTGTTATCCGACCTGCCCTTAGGGGGCCAGGTTGGTTTGGGTTTGGACTTGGGGGGCTGGTACTGGTTACCCTGGGAACTATTTTGGGGCCCTTGTGAGAACTCCTTTTGGTTACCCTTGTCCCCCCCACTCTTCTGCTGGGGACCCTGCCCACCTTTGGCAACGGTACCCACAATTCCTCTGTGGACCCTGGTACTGGTCCAGCGGTCCGCCTCCTTAGCAAGCTCAATGGGGTCCGTCAACTTGCTATCTAAAAGATGCTGGCGCAGCTCTGGAACACATAGACTACTCAAGTGCTCCCAACTAATTAAATGTAACAACCCCTTATAATCAGTTACCTTGCTGCCCTTCATCCAACCTTCCAGTGCCCGCGAGTACAGATTCACACACTCCATCCAAGTCTCAGACTCTTTCTTCTTGGAATTTCTAAACTGCAGTCTATACTGCTCTGGAGTAAGTCCATACCTGAGACATAGGGCCTCCTTCATATTGGGATAGGTCATGGCACCTGCTAATTCTAAGGGCTCTAGAGCACTCCTCCCAGAAGCCTCAAAATGTTTCCACAGGCCCGCCCCCCAATGCTGTTCAGGCACACCATTCATTCTTAATGCTATCTCATACGATGTAAACCAGGCATAGATATCTTCACTCCTATTGTAATTCTGTACTAAATCTTTGGGGATATATACTTTACCCCCCTGCACTGGCTGTGCGCTGCCACCATTTGAACCGGACTCCACCTGCTTGGCCTTGATGTCCAGTTCTCTCATGCTCACTTCATGAGCCAGAAGCAATTTTTTCTCCTCCAAGGCACGGGCATTCTTGCTCTCCTCCGCCGCCTTGTCTACTTCTGATTGCTTCATCTTCATTTTCATAATTTCCAATTCATGGTTTCTCACCCTTTGATTCTCCTCCAGCTCCTCTGGAGTGAGCCCCCTACTGGAATGGGAGCTGCTAGCCCTTGAGACTGGTCTGCTCACAGGCAGATCTTGGGGAACAAAACCATCCTCTTCATTTGCATCACTTTCCTCTTGGGCCTCCCACCAGGCCTTCAGGACTCTTTGTAACACATCTTTTCTAGCTCCGCTTTTAAAAGAGCAACCACGGTCTTTGCAGAATTGCTTGAGATCTTCAACTTTGTATGAATATAAATCCGCAATGGAAAACTCCAATTCTGCCTTCTCGCTTGTTGCCACCTGAGACATGATGCTCTTGAAGAGTTACTCAAAAATAGAATCAAAAAAATATAGTATGTGGTTGTCTATTGGTCTGCACTTAAACTAGTGATGTACACCAATTACTGTGGGTCAAGTACAAATACAAGTTCAATCCTCACCGCTGACCACCAATGTTAGATCTGGGGGTCTCTAGTTGGCAGGGTAGGTACCACTGTCCAAGTAGGGACCCTTGCTTCTAGTCAGGGAAAGGGGGATACACTGTTAAGATAACCCCTGCTCACCCTCTAGGTAGCTTGGCCTGAGCAGTCTAGGCTATCAAAGGCAATGTGTAAAGTATTTGTACCAACACTCACAGTAACACAGTGAAAACACCACAGATTTACTCCACACCAGTTTTAGAAAAATAATGTATCTTTACTAAAAACTTCACAAGACCAAATATTACAGACAAACCAACATATAATTCAAAAAGGTTACTTTAAGGATAGTTCAAGAGTTTGCAGAAAGTACTCCAGGATGTCAAAGTCAGTGTCCTGCACAATGCGGCTCTCAATGCACAAAATGCGACACTTTCGTGCCCAACAGTACCTGTAGTTGCGATAAGGTTCCCAAAAGCTATAACAAGGAAGATGGCAAAGGCGATGCGATGCTCCTGAGATCCTGGGGAGGCTTTGCAGCAGCCCTGCTTCACGCAGCAGAGGTGGATGCGCCGGCTCCGATCTGTAGGGGGAGGATGCGATACCTTTGGCTTTCGTTGCGTAGGTTTCTTAGGGGGAAGCTTCACGCACAGGTTCGATGCGACACTCTTCGATGTGGTGCGATGCGTGGCGCAGCGTTGCCTTCCGGCGCCGCAACTCTCGATGCGCCACGGAACGGGACTCTGCGTCGACGCACGCAGCGATTGGAGACTTTTCACGCACCGGCAGTGGTGCGGCCCGCAAACTGGTTCTGCGGCAACCCTCGCAATGGCAGGAAGCTTCACGCTTCGGGACGATGCTCGACGCACTCGGCGATGCGGAGACCCTGCGTGTTGCGATGGTGCCGCGATGAAATTTTCCACGCACTTTCGTCTTGCGACACGCAATCGGATGATGCGCTGGGTACCAGTCACTCTTGTTCACGCTTCTGCTTCCCAGCTCCCTCAACACAGCAAAACGACCTCCTGAAGCCCCAAGACTGGGCAAGCACTCCAAGGCAGGTCAGAACTCTCTCAGCAGAGTTCCAGGGGAGCTGGTGGTGAAGTCCTTTTGTTCCTGGGACTTCTTAACAGGGAGCCAGCTCTTCTCAGGCCCTTGGAGATCAGAATCAAAAGAAGGGGACACAGCAAAGTCCTTCCCCTCTCCTTGGCAGCAAAGCAAAACAGCAAGCAGGCAGTCTTCTCCTCTTTAGTTTCTTCCAGCTTTCTCCTTGGCAGAGGTTTCTTCTTAGTTCCAAAGTGATCTAAAGTTTTAGGTGTCTGGGGTCCTCTTCTTATACCCCTCCAAGTCTTTGTCTCTCTTTGTTCCAGTGGGGGGATTCCCCTGCTCAAACCGGTTCCTGGGTGTGCTCTGCTCTGGAGCACCTGGTTCCTTTCAGAGTGAGGGGCAGGGTCGTTAGACGCTCAGCAGGAGGTGGAGCCTTCTTTGTGCCAGCAGAGGCAGAGTCCTCAGCCTGGCTGGCAGGGGGTGGAGCCAGCTTTGTGTTTGTCAGGGGCAGCCCTATTCAGACCCAGGGACTACTCCTCCCACCCATCTAAAGCAGATCTCCCTATTCACCCTGCTGCTGACTCATCCAGGCTCCTGGAGCCACCTAGCACATCACCTGACACCAGTCAGCCAACCAGCACACAGGCACACAGGAAGGTTAAACAGGAGAATAGCTACTTCCTAAAAAGTGCTATTCTCACACAGTGAATTTAAAAACCATCTTGCTAAAAAGATGTATGATTAAATTCTGAACACAGAGATACCAAACTTGGATTTTCTATCTTGCCCTTATGGGAAGATAGGCATGTAAACAGCCTTCCCCATTCTATCCTATGGGCAAGATAGCCTCTCAGCAGTGAAAAACGAAAATGGCTGTGATTCACTACCAGGGCATGTTACACACCTCAGTACATGCCCTACCTTTCAGATACACTGCACCCAGCCCAGGGGGGTACCTAGGGCCACCATAGGGATGCCTGACATGTACAGAAAGGGAAGGATAAGGCCTGGTCAGTGGGTGCACTGGCCAGGTCGACATGGCAGTCCTGGACTGCACATAGGTACTGCAAGCAGGCCTAAGACATCATTTTAGCGCTACTCCTGTGGGTGGCACAATCAGTGCTGCAGCCCACTAGTAGCATTTGAATCACCAGCCCTGGCACACTCAGTGCACTTTACTAGGGGCTAACAGGTGAAACAAATATCCCAATCATGGATAACCAATCAACACAATAATTTACCAAGGGAGCACTTGCACTTTGACACTGATCAGCAGTGGCAAAGTGCCCAAAGCATCTAAACCAGCAAAAACGAAATCCAGCATAGCATCAAAAATACAGGAGGTAGAGGCAAAAAGTCAGGGGTAACCACGCCAAAGATGCCAGGTCTAACAGAGGGCATGTATTAAAAGACTTTCTTTATAACCCCTGTCAAGAAATCTTTCAAAAGCTGCCTTCTGACAGTCAGTTGAGACAGAATCAGAGCTACAGATACGGCGAATGCGAATGAATTCGCCGTAAGGTATACTATTGATCAGGTGACGTGGGTGCGCACTGTCTGCAAAAAGAATCGAGTTACCTGCAGTTATCTTCCTATGTAGTTTAGTGCAGAGTGTATTACTGTCAATGTATACCAAAACATCAAGGAACTCAACAGAACAATTGTCAATGGAAGCAGTGAACTTCAAGTTCAAATCATTAACATTGATATCTTCAACAAATCTGCTGGCATCATCCTTAGAACCATTCCAGATAAGAAATATATCGTCTATATAACGCCAGTAATGTACCACATGGCTCCACCAGTGCTGGTGGGTGGTCCTGAGGACATGCTCCTCCCACCAGCCCACATGCAAGCATGAGTAGCTGGGGGAGAAGCAGGCCTCCATCGCCACACCACGCACTTGATTGTAAATTACATTTTCAAACAAAAAGAAATTGGTGGATAGGCAAAGTTCAATCATCTCTAAAATCATGTTATTGTGGTCTTTCATGTTGATGTCCCTATTAGCCAAAAAATGCTTGGTGGCACTCAAACCATGACAATGTTTAATGCTGGTGTATAAGGATTCAATATCTTTGTGTATTTGAATGTTATGCATTTGGCATCTGGGAAAGCCTTTCTGTTAGAGAGCATTGTGTAAAATAAAACCCCAAGCCTTATTCTAAAAAGAGAGTCTTTGCATTTTGTAAAATAAAACCCTTTTCTAAAGGTGTTGTTTGTTTTGTGTTAATGTCTCCTGCCTCGCCGAGTGTTGAGCCACCATGTGGGAGCTGTATTATCTTAAAGGCGAAGCAAGACAAAGGTCTAGAAGGCAGAATCTCACAGACATGAGGGAATATTATCAAGTGGCTCAATTCTGTATATTCTTTGAATGGTTACTGTAGGAGACTGAACATCATTTGGTCCATATAGATGCTGCCGTTATGGAAAGGACCCCCTGGCTAGTACCCAGGCTCCTCAAATGCACTTGACCCACGAGTGCTATTTCTCGGAGATTCTGAAGCTCAGGTTTGAGATTTGGGGTAAACTCACCATAAGCAGCGGGATAACGACCTTCCCATCCCCCTTTACACCCCTGCTAGGCATCATGGATTTCTCTCCAGGGAATGTAAAGGGATTGTTTACGCATTGGAGCAAGAGTTAGGGGTATTGCAAAATTCTTTGTGATCTCTTAAGGGGCAGGGGAATTAAGGATTTCCAATGATGCAAACACGACTTTCAACTACAAGAAACTGAGAGCTTGCGATATCTGCAATTAATCCACTAGGGTCTTCACCCGTACAATAAATTGGCGGGCACACATCTGTTAACTACTTGGGAGAAGTTACACACCACCCACACTCAGAGACGTTTTAAGGCATAGGCAAAGTGGGCTCTGGTCCGAAGCCCCCAGCTTTCTAGGGACCCGATCACTAAGCTTTCAAAACAGTCCCAGACGCTGGCATAACACAAAAAGGATCAAAATGACTCAGAAACCACTTCCCAAGTCTCCAATATCTTGTAAATATTCAACGGCTTTGCAATGAATGGAGGCATCCTGAAGGACTGGAGTCCTCTTAAAGTTTGAGGGCCATGGAACAGGCCTGCCAATGATTATATCATAGTTTCTGAGGGCGTGAATGAACCGAAAATGGATAATACATTTAGAGTTGTTCCGAGCAGGAGGCCCAAAATTATGTTAGACCCAGGGACCCCAAAATCCTTAAGATGTCCCTGCCTACACTGGTCCCAGAGGTCTGATCTCTAACATTTATCTATTTCAACTAAGATGGCCTCCGACATAGAATGGACCTACATAAAGCCGTGCGGTTGAGCGGGCACGCAACCTTCCTTCTTCCAGCATCCAGACTCTCTCTAGGAGCATGCTCACTGCTCTCAGGGCCTAAAGTCATAAAAGATAGGTTTGAAAACTCTTCTTTTATCTGTTCCTCGCAGGCTGTGCACCAGGAGACCCAGCAAGTCCATCAAACAGAAACGGACAGTTTCTTTAATTTCAGATCGGAGTGTTTCAAGAGGCTGCAGGAGGCAGTGTAAAATAAACACAAGTATGATTGTGTTTCACACCTAATGAGATGGTGAGTATATAGCATTACTGCCAGAGCTGCTAATTCTGGACAGGGGAAACAGGTTCCAGTCTCGATGCTCAGGTAAAGCGCTTTAATACTTTCTGGTGCAGTTTGGTATACATAACTGCAGAAAAATAAAACTTTCAGCTTATAGAATTGGCAATTACTTTTTAACTGATCCTCCTTTTTGTTCATCTTCGCAAATGAGAGCACCTTCAAATATGTGAAAACAGTCTTTGCAATATACAAAACGTCTTTTTTGTTTGATTCAATAGCCTATAAAGTTTCTCCATCAATAATTAGAATCTACGAAACATATAGGGTACTCATGATCCCCGATTTGCCTTTTGACTGACTAATAGCATTGTCTTTCTATGTAAGTGGTGGGGAGGGGTGCACAGGAATATTTCTTAGTTCATGTTTAAAAACTCTCACTTGTAATAAATACTTTGCACATAATCTGATATATTATGGTCAGTGACACTGAAATTACGTGGCAGGACAGAACCAAATTATGCTTCTGGGCTTTTAATTTTTTTTTAAAGAACTTGTTTATTTTTGATTTCACAGTTGTTAACAGTGCTATGTCATATAACCGTTGCAAACATGAAATAAACTGTATAGCCATTCCTCACCTTTCACCCATTTTTTTATTTTATTTGTAAAGGCCTTCAATATTACAGTACTTGTGCTACATGCAGTCCGTAGGAGAAGTTCCTTCATCATTAGGTTCAAGACTTTTCGTGGTCGAACCCCTCCCTCCGCCACAGAGCCTGAATTCACTGTATCCTGCTCCATTGTTGTTGTTGCTGCTTCAAAGTCCTCTATGGCCTCTCTCCATAAAGTTAGTTCCTCTTCCGCATGCTTATCTACCCTAAATCCGCGTAGCTTGAGTTCCTCTGCTACAGCCCATTCTTTCACATCTTTAGTCCACTAACAACATGGGTCCCCCAGTGCCCATCCATGTCATGGCTACTCGCCTTTTTCGCAATCAATAGCGCCAGCTGTGTGAATCGCCATTGCATTTTTCCTCCCTTACGTTGTTTAAGCATGCCCAATAAACAAGCTGTCGGTTCTGGCCGTAGTGTCACTCCCCCTACACTCTGTAGTGACTCAACTACCCTGCCCCAATATGCATGTACTGCGGGACACTCCCAGAATTATGCTGCAGGGTTGACTAAATTATGCTACAAGAAAAGGCAAATTATGTGGTATAATGTGGCGCATTTTTTGATAATATAACTTCATAGTGTGGTCATTTTTACACATGGTAATACTGTCTGTGCAAAGATCTCACCTCATGACTACCAATGTAACAACCAAATGCAGAAATATGGAACTGAAAGATGACCAGTTAACCTTTGCAAAGGGCCTTCGATTGAGTGCGAACACATGTTGCCAAATTCTCAGTTTAAGCGAGAAACATTATTTTTTTTTAATCTGCAGATTATCCATCAGATGATGGATTATATGGAAAATGCGGCAAATTCATAATTTGGAAAAAAGCTTCAGCCGCAGATTAGCATGAATCCAGTGGCCAGACTAAGGTGAAACGCTTCCACGTTTTAATTTTTTGAATTTTGAAGACACCTTACCATATTCTAACATGATCTGTGTTGCACGATTGACATGCTGCATATTTTCAAGGCTCGGCTTTTGCATGGGCTCTTAAGATCAGTAGGCAACCTCAGCTGTCCCTGATAATTTGATGCCCCGCCCATCTCTACCTTGCACCATAGTCAGGGCCACTGGAATTGTGAGGCAAGATAGGACAAAATTATGTTTCAGGGTTGAATTATGCAACAAGAAAAGATGCCCTTTTTGAAAGTACGACTATATTATTTTGTCATTTTCACACATGCTAACAGTCTGGGCAAATGTTTAAACTCATTAGTACCAATTTAACATCCAAATACAAATTAGCAACAGAAAGGTGACCAGTCGACCTTTGTGGCGGGTCTTCCACTTTGCAGCAATACAGGTAGTCACTGTTTTGGTAACTTTTGATCCATTTGTGATAGAAACTATTTTTGGGGGATTAAACTGCAGATTATACAGCACATGCTAGATTGTTTGACACTTGGCAAATCCATACTTATGAGGAAAAGGCCGCCGCCGCAGAATTGCATAATTCTAGTGGCCCTGACCTTAATCCAAGATTGTGAGCATTCTGTCAAGCATAGGTGCTGTACTGGAAGGAGAGCCTTCAAGTACAAAACATATCCTTTAAGACTTTTCCCACTGTATGTGGGCTTTTCAGTGCAACACTTATGCAAAGTTTGAAAAGTATTAAACATTTTAAAGGTTTTCCCACTGTATGTGTGCTGTACAGTGCAACACTTATGCAAAATTTGAAAAATATGAAGACTTTTAAAAGTTGCTTCACTATTATGCCTGCCTCAAGGAGTTGTAATTTTTGTGCTCAAATCCCTGTCTATAAATGCTAGTAGATAGGGATTTGTATCAAGACCCGTGGGTAGTTGCCCAAGTAGCACCCACGGTATGCCTCTTTGATGCAAAGTAGAGCAAGGTAGGGCAAACTGCTTCTTTGCATTTCTGAGGGGCAGCTTTCCCACACATTATGATTTGTTTTGGACAATAAATCCGACCACAACACTGTGTGCTGGGCCTGTGGCACTTTTGTGATGCAAACTCAGCACAAAGTGTTAGTTAATTTGGATCTGACTCCCTAAACAGGCAATATTATTAGGACGACTTGTGTTCTTACTGTAAGCTAATGCAATTAAGTGTCTTTTAATACCAATCGAAGAGGTGAGGGTGTATTCTTTTCTGGTTTGCATTAGGGCCTATGGCACCCTTACTATGCCACTGATTTTGGTAGCATGCACACTGCCGTGCTTGTGTTTTAAGTTATTACTGGTCTTCAGTGCACGCAGCCTTAGCTGCAGTGCACGGAGCACCTTTATTACTACACATTGATTGTCGTCACACCATCCCCAGAGAATCTTGAGAGAGACTCTAAACCGACATCCCCTCGCTTTGTGAAAGCGTACAGAACAGAGAGAGAATGTATAAACTCATGACCGTGTGGCATGTTACATCTACTAAACTGAAAAGGATGAATGGGTCCATTGATGGGCGTGCTGGAGGGGGTGCGGTCACGAGGGTGACTATATACAAATTTGGTGGTTATACCCAAAGCTAGCAATGTTCTGAAAAGAGATCCTCAGTCACATTAGAGGGTGTTAGGATATCCACTAAAGCCCAACCTCACTACCATAATCCTGGGTCTCAAATCTGTGGAAAGGAGGATTGACGAATAATAATCAATATGTTACTGGCTGCAAAAAAAGTGTGGCACTGTGGTGGGAGACCTCAATTGTCCCATCCATGCAGGAATTGGCGGACAAGCTCTGGACACTGATCGCCATTGAGAAACTAACTTGAAGTGTTGCCAGTCCGGACTGTAAATTTGATGAACAATGGTATCTTCTTGTAGATTACCTTCCGGGCAAGGGCCTGGTCTATGATTATCCTAGATCACTGTGGTCACTCCGATTCTTGACCTAGTGTAAGACTCCCTTTGTCACTGACTGTTTTATGCTCCTAACTAGATATGCATAAGAGGATAGTTTCTCTGCAATGCCGCTGTTGTCCCTACTGCAGCAACCATTCTAACATGCATTTCTTTTGTATTGCAGAAAACCCAATAAACCTTGAAGTGAAAGCTCCAGGGGGAGCTCCAAGTCAGAAAAACCTGGATGAACACTGCTTCAGGATGTACATGTAGATCCATTTTACTGTAAACTTACACATCCTGGTTGCTTGGCAGTGCCTGCAAGAGTTGTGCCTTTCTCACATCTGGTAGACACTGCACAGTATATGCTCCCTCCACAACAGCTTCTGCACCATGTTTGAAGCATGTCTGTGAACCTCACAAAACACCTCTATTATAGACCAAAGTCCATTGAACTCCCTATCAACAATGCATAGTGAAAGAGCACCAGGAACTCGAGCAAACCGTAGTGCTTCATGGCCGCGCCTGGGATGTGAAACACTATATAAATGATAGAATACAGTACAATAATATTTAGGATTGGGACGCAGAGTCTGCTAAAGCAATAATTCCTGGTACAGAAGACAAAGAGGGAAATATAATCCACATTACTCAAGTATGGTCTGGTATATATAATGCCCATTTTTGCAAAATATTATATTTTCAGCATGAATGAGTAACATGCAAACAGTACAACACATCTTTCGGAAACGAAGCATAAGATAAAACAATTCCATGTAGCTTGCATCTTCTGCTTCTGGCTTCACTCTACAATTTAGAGCTGTGATCTGCATTTCAAGGAGCCTTTTTCCTTGACACATATTCTGACATTATTAAATCAAGACAGCTCCCTTCCCTGGCAGAGTGAGGCTACTGTGAATATGATAAATAATGATGCTTCGTAGACCACAATATAGCAGCTAGGAAAGCAGGTAAGAACAGAGAATGTATACGTCTCCCCCATTAAAAGAACTTTGGGAATTTGGAATAAAGTGGGTGTCCTTAAACTCCTAGGGGCAGATTTATGAGCCCCTTGCGCCACTTTTGCGTCACTTTTAACATGGGAAAAGTGACGCAAAAGTGGCGCAAGGGGCTCATAAATCTGCCCCCTAGTCTTTCCCTCCTCTCTTACCCCAATAGGGTAAAACATTATTTTAACCCAGCTTTTCAAATTCCAGTGTTGAAGTTATGCAGGTACCTTGCCAGAAGAGACGTATAGAATCATGTTGTGGTGTCTGTTACACCTGTTCTGCGGCTCACCAAAACCTGAAGCGTTTTGGGGAGATTGTACTTACTAGTCCTGATGGAATGTATAATGTAGCGCTTCCCAGAAGTGGTCCTTCTGAGACTTTTCACCTACAGGTGGAGAAGAGGCAGCAGATAGCGCTAGTCCTCTCAGGGGCCAAGCAATCCATAGCTCCTCAATGGGGCACAGATATTGTACCCACCACCTTTAGTTGGCTCACAAGTGTTCTGGGAGCTCATAATGATGGAAACAGTTATGCTTGCCTTGGAAGACAGGGCTGCACCTTTCATTCAAACTGGGACCCTGTGCTCAGATTTTTTGGTAATGATTTTTGGGAATTAATATGTATCCAGAATATAAAATTGTTAAGCATTATCCCAAGCAAACTTTCCTATTTGGCAAATATCCTACAATGATCCTGTTCAGACTCCACTGATGGGGTCCATGGATAGCTTCCTGGCACATCTTATCTTCCAACTCCAAATACTCCTTATATGGTATGGGACCAGAATATTGTAACTAAAGTATCATCTGACAGAAGTATTGTGTTCTAAATCTCATTGAAAAAACTAACTAATGGAGTCCATAATCGAAAATCTCCATGTATGCCCTTGTTTTCAAATGTAGGAGACATTCAAGATCTAGTCGTGAAGTCGGGTGCGGAGAGGTCAATGCGAAGCGAGGGTGTAAAGTGGGCAGAATATATCTAATCTTTACTATTGTCATGTGTGTATGCAATATGCGGTCTTTGCTAGGTTTAATTACATGTTTTTTAAATGGCCTCACAATGGAAAGAATGCATTATTAAGTCTCTTTTGAAAAAGTCTTATCTTGAGTTAGGAGATCAACCCAACTATTGTTCTACCAGCAATTACAAAAATCCATGAGAAGTTCACTGCCCACTAGCGTTCTAGCCATGTGTAGTCTAACATGTTGAATTTCACACACATGAGATTTTGGCCTAGGAAGGGAATTAGAACAACTCTGGTGGCAGACGTTGACAGGCTGAGTCTGGACACTGCCCACTTTGCAGGCCTTATCTCGCTCTACCTCTTTGACGCTTTTCATACAGTGGATCACTCTATTTTGAGCCATGTTTAGCAGCAAATCATATGCACTGTTGTGCAGTTGCCTGGTTCTCCTCTTTCTCATCTGGCAGTCATCACGGTTTCACTTTGCCCCTTTTTTTTTCTTCGCAAAAGGTTTTTTCTTGTTCGTTGTAGAGTCCTCAGGATTCTGTCATTTGCCGATTTTTAACATGCACATGAAGCTTTCAGTTGCCTTCATTGGGTCACCCAAATCATCCCACGCCTAAACTAAATCCCAACATACTCTCTGCCCCAGTTTGACTTTCATAGAGAGGTGGATGAGCGACAACTTGCTGCACCTCAGTGCAATCAAATTGGAGATTCTGGCTCTGGGCCATGATCATTTATGGAAATATTCCTTCTCTCTTTTAATATGGGGCATCCAACGATTCTGGCAAAGAAGTAAAAACATTTGGGGTTTTGTATCGACAAGGAACTTTGCTTTGTCGAACAGACTAATGCAGTGATGTCATCGTGTGTCTTTGAAATGAAACTCCTGAGAAAAGTTATCTTTGTTATTCAGCAAGCTCTGCGGACTCCTGTTGCTGCAGCTTGCATTTTGTCGCGGCTTCACTAGTATTAGGTTTGTTATCTAGGCCTTTCCTCTTGACATGTGTACCAGTTGCAACACGTACAGAACATGGATATATAGCTGGTGTATGGCGTCAGAAAATGTGACCATATCCATTCTGTCGGCTTAAGCTTCACCGCCTACACACTATGCAGCCCTGATTGTTTTTGGACATTGTGTGTGGTACTCTGGGGGTTTTATTGGGTCCTGAGAACATTTCGTCCTTAAAGGCTTCACCTTCATGGTCCTTCCCGTGCAATATGGTGGCAGATCTTTTTCCATTATCATCTCCTGTCATTTGAACACACACCCTGCCGCAGACATCAACCTTTGGCTTTTGTTGTGGGGCATGAAGACTACTCTCTTTTGTAAGGATATTGTTGGAACAGGAATGTCCCCTGCATTGTGAACAGATGCGTACCCCTGACCTGAGGGACCTGACTGCATGTGAAATTGGTACTCTGACTTTTCTTATGCCTAGTTTACAAGCTAATCTAGCATGGGTACTGAGGCCTAGCACTATCCATGATGACTCAGAATCCAGAACAAGTTCTGTGACCTCAAGGGGCACACCAAGCATGCATTCTGTCTCAACAAGAAATTACTGTTTATGCCATGGGTTGTTGACATAAAGGGGTGATAGCAGCATACTGGTTTTGAAAATGATACTATTGAATGGTGTTCCCCTCGGCAGAATCATCAAAGTACAGAATATTGAAGACAGATTATTGAAAATAAAATATCAACAGGTAAGATTTTCTATACCTAACTCCACAAATATTTACTTACGCAGTTCATATATCTTTAAGGTATGTAGATGTGAAGTTAGGAATAGTACATCAATGTTTTCCCATATGCACTCACTTTTCAATATTTTGTCCCATGACATTCGGTCCTCAGTATTAGCATGTAATGATATTGTTGGTGTCGATATTCCGTTGTACAATCTACTGGACCGATCATTTTGCTTGCTTCAGATGGAGTGCAGTGTCTACTGGCCCCACCTGTGTAAAGTTCTGCTTATATATGACACCAAGACCCTTGCACTGATATCTTATGCACATGTTCAGTGTGTGTTTGTGTATGGTTTGGATGTTAGCAAGACTCTGTGTTGTGGCGCGAGTATAGTAGCTGGGACTAGCTGGACATATTTAACATTGACCTTGGTGTGACGTGGCACAAAACGGCAGATGGAGTACAGCTTCCCAAGACTGTAGAAGTGTATTGTCTACATTCCTAGGGCTGGAGGGAGGAGTACCACACACACCTGAGATGTGAGAGCATAGAAATAGGGCTAACCTTAGAAATGCAACGAGGACTAATCAGCAGAGGATTGCTGAGTAGTAATTCCTGGGAAGTGCCGAGGTACCCCTCTCCCTGTGCATCCCCCATAGTATTTGTTAAAAACACCTTGGCCATAACTAATCCTACTCCAGGATCTTCCACGCGCCCCCTTGCACCCGAGCCTATTCCCCTCCTTTCTAATCCTTCTCCCTTTTTGGATGTCAGGACCATTCTCAAGCGGGACTCTATCTCCCCCAGTAATTGTGGTGAGGGACATACTTTGCCATCCAACACCCCTCTCACAAATGGGTCGTACCCACTTTCTCATTCTTGGCCAGCCGCTGATGGCAAAAACCTCCCTTACCTTGAGGAGAAGATAGCTGACCTCAAACAGGATCTCCTTGCCGTCAAAGATATCATGCAGACCCTTTTACAGTTCTCCATGAAGATGGAGAAGCTTTGGAATCTATAGCCCTCCCGGGGGACTGATCAACCCAATCCCCTAAGAGTTAATTACAGTGGTAATGAACGGTCCTTGATCATCTCCCCACCTAGCCCTAGTT
This sequence comes from Triturus cristatus, assembly GCF_964204655.1. Taxonomy (NCBI): domain Eukaryota; kingdom Metazoa; phylum Chordata; class Amphibia; order Caudata; family Salamandridae; genus Triturus; species Triturus cristatus. Next base: position 1,135,381,293 of record NC_140592.1, read on the forward strand.
GGAGATCTAGGCCTCTTCCTAACCACCATTTTAGGCCCTGTAAGTCTCAGCCTCAGTTGTAGGTTGAGGACACTCTTGCTCCACTTCTTTCATACAATGGCTCTGGGGGTGTCTCCTCTAACTCTACAATCAACATCCCTACTATTACCTCTGACCCTGACAGAGAACCTAGGGTCACTTCAGATCAGTTAATAAGGAAATCTTACTTCAGAGAACCACTTCTCACCATGAAGTGGTCACTACCAACCCTCACATCAAATTGATGCTTCTCAAATGCAGATCTGCAGTGAACCATGCAACTGATATTTCTGAACTCATCAATTCGCAAAATTTGGACCTCCACTGAAACCTGGCTTAATAATGCCTCCTCCCCAGTTCTCGACATCTTAATTCCTCCGGATTATGCCATTATCAGATATGATTGACTAGTTAAAACTGGGGTGGGGCATTGCTTGCATTCATCATTCCAGCCTCACTATAAAACAATCTCAAAATGCTCTGTTATTCCCTGGTGAGCGACTAGTCACCAAAATCTGGAATAATGGCAAGATTGCCTGTGTGCTCTACACGATTTATCATCCACCTGGTAATAATCTGTTCTTCATCGAGCAAACCGTGGAGGCCATTAGCTCTTGTTCAGACCAACCCAGCCATATCTTCCTCAGAGACTTTAACCTTCATTGGAATGACACAAATGACCCTTTAGTATGATCCTTTAAAGCTTTGCTCTCCGATCTCAATTTCACACAGGTCTGTAAGGGACCCACCCTCAAGAAGGGAGCTACCTTCGATCTTATCATAGTTAAAGACAATATCAAACAATTGGCTGACATTCCAACCTGTGACTGGCCGGATCATCATCAAATTTCCTTCTCCATCCTGGAAAAGATCACGCACAGACAGGGCCAACCACTTAAAGCTAAACAACCAACTCATAATCTGAGAGACATCAACATTAATGTTCTAACATCCATCACCAAGAACAGGATTAAACCACCGCCTAACATGACCAACCTGGACAATCTCTCTGATCACTACATTAGCACTTTGACCAATTTTTCGACACTATTGTGCCAAAGCAACTCAAAAGGATTCCAGTCAAACAATCCAAACCTTGGTTTAATGGTCCCTTAAATGATGAACGTCACAAACTTAGGCTTTCAGAGAGCCTTTCGAGAAACTCTTCCTCCACTTTAAGCCTCATACAGTTAAGGAAGATGAGACGCACCTACAACAAACATTCGCAATGATAAAACCGATCATTTCAGGCCTCAGCTTGACGATGCTAAAAATAGACCCAAAAAGCTCTTCGAAATCCTCAAGCAACAATCTAACCACTCTTCCAACCATATCACAACACCCATGACCTCCCTTCCTAGTGGGGAGGTCTTCTCAGCACATTTCTCTGAAAAGGCAAGAAAACTGGAGCTGCAACCGGCCTCTTTAATTTTGCGGCCTCTGAACTAGACCGCATCATCGGATGAACCTACGAAACCACCGATAGGGTCTTCACCGTCCTTCCACATAGGTTGTGCTCCCAAAAACAACGCCACTTATTTGCGTCTTCCAGATGACACGGACCAATTGTTTTTTCCCTTAGTCGTTTTCTGTTATCCTTTTGGTTCATTCATAAAAAATTCCTTTGTTAGTTATGATATTATTCTAAAAATCTCCTGTGTAGTTATGATCACTGTTCCCAATAAGGTGTGCGCGTGCGCTCGTGCGCACCTCTATTACCTGTAGCGCGCAGAGCTGTGTGTGGAGCGCGCACACACACACACACAGCACATCCACCGAGAGCGTTCACGCCGCTCCTTTTAACAAGCGAGCGGCGCGAAAAACGGGTGTTTCCTGGCAGAGGGAGCGGCAGGAAAGTCTTGGGCACTTGGTATCTTCTTTTAATATGTAGCGCCCGGCTGCGGTGCCTACTGGGTGCTTTTGTTAAGTATTCATGTTAATTGCAGGGCCGTCAGGAGCTGCGATTAACATGAATACTTTAACAAAAGCACACAATCAGACCACAGCCGTGCTTATGTGATAAAAGAAATTCAGCAAGTTTACAAACACGGCGTCTAAAGTTCACGCCGTTTATGTAGACTTGCTGAATTTCTCTTCTTAACAGAGCTGGGCTTCTAGGTGATTGTCTGACTTTGTTAAAGTTTTCATGTTAATTGCAGCTCCAGACGGGCGCTGTGATTAACCTGAAATCTTTAACAAAGTCCCACAATCACCCCTCAGCTGCGCTCTTTTAAGAAAAGAAATGCAGCAACTCTACAAACACCGTGTGTAAAACACACGTCGTGTTTGTAGACTTGCTAAATTTCTCTTCTTAATAGAGCGCAGCTGAGGGGGGATTTACACTTTTCTGTTCTTGGCAGAGTGTGCCACCCGACTTGTATTTTCCTGTTTCTGTCATTGCATCCAGATATATGATACAACAAGTAACATCATACACAGAGCTTTAAGTGGGATGAAGAAACTGAGGGGTGGGTCTCGCAAAGGGGGTGGCAAGTGTAATCAAGGGCTTAGCTTTAAGAGACATAAGCTAAAAATCTGTACTTTTAGCACAGTGCACCGCCCGACTTGTATTTTGCTGTTTCTGTCATTGCATCCAGATATATGATACAAGTAGTAACATTATACCTACAAGTCAGGACTATTAGCTTTGTCAATGGTTGTTAGTTGCATAAGATAAATAAGCAGCAACTATGGCTTGTATATATTATTGAAAAAGCTTGACCTTAAAGCCCTGGTGACCCCACGACAATGTTGCTGTGCCTGAGTTTCAAAAAAAAGAAGGGAAATCCAGAGAGAAAATGACTCTCTTTAAAGGATTTCCCTTCCCCTACAAGGCTCACCTGGCATGACGTCATGCCCTAACTTCTCTACTAGTGAGAAGTGAGCAGTGTGAGCAGCGCACATCGATGTGCCTACTCTCACTGCAGTCTGAAAAAGATGGGCCACCTGTGCCAGGGCACAAAACAGAGCCTGCTAGAGACCCGGTTTGAGGCCCCCCTTTAAAAAACTGCTTATGTTCAGCACTGGTGAGACCCGACCCACTTAAAGCCCTGATCATACCTACTATTGACTTTGCAAATCCTCTGACTGCCTTTCTCTTTCTTTCCTTCTCTTACCAATTTCTCTATTATTGTCATGGCGTGTGTATCCAAATTGCAAATCTGCCTTAAGCCCCCTAACATGGGTTGTATGTGTGGAAATGCACCGTCTTTTCAGTTTTGTAACCAAAGTTTGGAGTGATATTTGGTGCTGCGCACAAGCGCGGTCTGGTTCCTGGCGCACATAGCCATGGCTGCAGCGCACAGACCCTACACTGCCGCACACAGAGGAAAAAAATTAGAGGGAACATTGGTTATGATACCGTTTTAATCTTTTCTTTCCCTAGCCGCTTTATATGGTTTATCTTTCTTATGCTTGTTGGTTGTATTGCTCCTCTCCATAAGCATGATTAGACTGATGGTACATGTATTCATGTTCTTAAATTGATTTGATATGTCATTTGTATTCACGATTGCAATGGTTTAATACTATTTTTATTGTAGATATATTTATGTTATATTTTGTACACTTTGATAGTTTTTTACAAATGACTGAATAAAGATATGATGATGATGATGACACAGAGCAGCTCCACTCTATGGCGTCCACTAAAACCTTCCAATCATTTCAGCGTTCCACTACCTGGTAAGTTTTGTAAAGATCTCAATTCGGCAATTCTCTCTCTTTGGTCCAGGATCATTCGTGAATCTATCTTGTCTCAGGATGGGTCAAGTCACTCCCATCCCTAAGAAGCCTAATACCGATCTAGCTGATCCTAACAACTTCCGGCCTATCACCAACATCAATACTCTAGCTAAATTGCTCTAGTAATGCGTCCACACGTAGCTCTGCAACCACATAGAGATGTTTCAACTCCTTGACCTCTACCAGTTGGATTTCAGAGTAGGGCACAGTACTGAAACAGCACTAACTCACATCGTTGATGACGCCCTGTGATCCCTTGATCTTATGTACCTTGTCTTCTGATCCTTCTTTACCTGTCCTCAGCATTTGACACCATCAAACATGAAAACCTGATTGCTCTTCTTCAGCATAGGATGGGTCTATCGAGCCATGTCTTGAATTAGTTTGACTCTTTTTTACAGAACCGCACACAAAGAATCAAAATGAACCATTCCCTTGCATCCAGTACCCCAGTCACCATTCAAGTTCCTCCAGGCTCCGCACTTTCGCCCACTCTTTTCAACCTTTTTATGGAACCTCTCTCTGATATTCTGAACCGTTCTAACATTCATTACCACATGTATGCTGATGACACGCAACTGTACTTGAAGATCTCCTCTCCAGAGGACATTAAAACCTTAAATGATGCACTCCTACAAACTCAACAATGGCTAGCTCTGAACCTTCTTTTGTTAAATACTCTCAAAACAGAATTCTTTGGCCATCACCATTGCTAAGCAGCATATTGCCCAGCAATGGAAGAGTGTGTCCCCGCCGTCAATCGGCAAGTGGAAAAGGGCCATAGACGACTGTATGAATGCTGAGATCGCAGTATTTCAAGCTCGTAGCTTCCCCCAAAAGCACAGGAAAATATGGCTGCACTGGGCGGATTATCAGGGTATCGAGCTACTTCCCCTTCTCACTCCAGACCCTGGATTAGTGCTGTTCCCGGGAAGCTATTGGCCACTGCACACCCAGGACCAGCATTTAAAACCTCCGGACTGTGTATCAAATTGGTCAACTATAGAACTGTGGGATTTGAGACAACCGGCGCAATGTTTTTGTTGTTATATACACTAGTTTTTCAAAAGACACGATTCAACGTATACATGGTCACGTATTGCCTTTCAAATGTATCCTCCGGCCCACTGCCTGGTATTTCATCATGTAAACTCTATTAAAAATAGATTGTTAAAAAAAAAAGACCAGAATTCTTTTTAATTGTCCCCCACACCCACTCTGCACCTACCCTGGACTGGCTTAAACAACTCACTGCTCTTAACTGCACCCCTCATGTTGTCTGCTAAATCGTTAGGTATCACCTTGGACAAATACCTAAATATGCAAGCTCACATCAGTGCAACTATTAGGGGAGACAATCTTCAGCATAGCACCCTTAAGAAAATCAAGCCTTTCCTTCCACCCAAGGACATATGGCCTGCAGTACAATCCCTGGTTATCTCTCGACTGGAATATGGTTTGGTGACCCTTGCTGGGCTTCCTAAAGCTAGTTTGGCGCCGCTCAGAGCCACTCTAAATGCATCGGCCAGGCTCATCACAGGCTCCAGAAAGAATGACCACATCACTCCAGACCTAATTCAACTAAATTGGCTGTCTATAGAAGCTAGTATACATTTCAAGATAGCTTGCTTGAAGCATAAAGCTATTCATTACAACACCTCGGTTTACTTGGCTAAAAAGCTGGAACTATCTGGCTCGAATTGGAACTTAAGAAGTTCGACCACCCTACTTTTGACACCTCCCAAATTCAAAAAGAAAAGACCTTAGATTGTGCTTTCACTGGTCTTGCTCCAAGAATTTGGAACACTCTTCCTCCGGAGACCAGATCCAACCCATCCACTGACAGTTTCACGAAACGTGTCAAATGGCTAATCTTGAGTGAACATCAACAGCACTAACCTGGCTTACCTTCCCTAGACTCCTCTCTATCTGGATTTGATGCTTCTTTTATACGGTTTGTTTGAATTTTATGCTTTCTGTTAACTTGTTATCTCATTCTATGGACCTTGTGAAACTGCACTGGTCCCTCCAGTCTGGCTGACTCTCCTGCCCCTTGACCGTGATTGTTCCCCCCTTTGTTTGACCATGTGATTATTTAACCACCTCACTTGTTCCATTGTGTTGTGTTATTCTTGCTTTCGCCACTTTGTACAGTGCTCTGATACCCGTAAGGGTCATGTTGGCGCTTTATCAAACTTTTCAAATAAAATAAATAAATGGTAGGACAGTGGTGGTGGGTTAGTAGATTCTGTTGTTACGGGTAGGGAAATGTCTAGGGAGGGCCTGCCCTTTTCTTGTTCCCTAAGTGCTAATTAAGAGGATTGATGACAGTCACCTAAATTCTTCACACTTCATTGTGCTTAGGTTTTGGATACTTCTGCTTGAAGCCAGCATCATCACTACCTTCTATGAGAAAAATCCCCTTGCAAAAATACTGTATGTGCATTGCAGCCAGAAAATGAGTTTTGAAAAGGAACCACCACAAACTGGTTTCTACCATTTGGACAGTAGATTAACCTCACCAGTCTGGAAAATTTGTTCCAGCTCCCAGTTCTTATTGACCAAGGGTAAGTGTGTTCCATGGTGTACTAAAAGCATTGTTATAATTCAGGCCTGACAGCCAGTCTTCCAGAGGTGAGGGGCCATCACCTGCAACTTGCAGAACTGTGGTTCTGCTGAGTGCCTAGAAGCCTTCCTGTTCAAGGAGTTTGCCTTTCACTGCTGAAGGAGAGACTTGGCAAGAGGAAAAGCTTACCTGTGTTTCCTGTGTGTGTAGCACCCACTACAGCGGACTTATATTGGGAGTGTAGCTTACGCCAAGCTGAGCTGTGAAAGTTCATCTGGCCTCCCTGTGTAGTTCATGTGGTGAACTGTGCAAAGAATCAACTACTCCCCCTAGTCTCCCCAAGTGACACGTGCTGTCTACCTTTATTGTGATGTGACCCGAGGGACTTGTTCAGCTGCTGCTCAACATGCTACCAGTCGTACTAGACCCGACAGGCATCGCAGGAACAGAGGACACCCACAGGACCAGAGGCTACAACTTCCGAAGATAGTGACACCTGCTGAGGAATGCTTTGCTAGTCATTTCCATCGGGAAAATCTAAGAGTGAGAGTCACTGCCCACAATCCCACGCCTGCTGGCTGAGATGCTGACTGTGCAAACGCTAATGGCGCACCACCAGCCTTGCAGGGATTGTGCCTGTAAAGAGGTAAAACAATGCCTGTAATGAAAGACTGAGAGACTGTCTTGGACTAAAACAATAGATCAGCACATTTGAAGGATTTACAATTGCCAACGTGAAGCTATGAACTGAAATGCTCTACAAGTTCCCAACCTCAGTAATTGCTCACACAAGCCAGTAACTTAACTTGCACCTGTGACAATTCCTGCCCAAGGTCTTCCTTTGCTGCTGGAACTCTGCAGTGGTGTGAGGACTGTAGCATTTGTGCTAGAACACTGTAGTGGCATGAAAACTTTCGCCTGTATGTTGGCCCACTGTAGTTGATGAGGGAATTGTAGAAGTTGCCTAGAGCCTGGTATTCACATTTCATAGAAATCTATACCTCACACCCCATTTCTGGGCGCGGTATCTCATTTTGCTGAGGTATTAAAGTACTTCTCTTATAGAAAGACAAAAACGAGGATGGACAATAAGTTACTGAGTCTGTTTGACTATTTGAGTTCTGAGACTCCAACCCCACAGTACCTGCCTAAGAAGTCTTTGACTGCTCAACCATGCTACTCTGCGTGTCAAGTACCGAAGGAGTGTACTTGGATTAGTTTGCAGAGTGATAAAATGACGGACCACAGATAGCAGATGAAAACAACCCCAAAAACCATGGTTGTGGCATAATACCCCTCGACTGCCCTGTGACCCTACAAAAAAGGTCTGACAGATATAGTGCTACCCTCGGAGTTGGATGACATTGCTGTGAACTTTTACAGATGGCCACCAGGATGCCTTTATAGGATAGTGCCCTCAACAAGTATTATAAATAATGGGTGGTGAGGGTATTTGGTACAATAATGTTAAGTGGAGAACAGGAAGTCTTAGTGCACCAGGTGCCTCCCAGGCCAGTTCTCTGAAACAGTGGATCAGGATGGCCTGACCATCTACAAATCTGTCTTCACAGTTAAGAGCTGTCAGACACATTTGTTCCTGCACTACAATACAGAGATTTGCAGTGCTCCAGAGCCTTGGGGACTGTATATTGTGGCCTCATATAAGTTACAAATCACCATTATTGTTTATGTGCAGGAATGGACACCTTCCCGCTCATGAACAATCATTCCCTGCAACGCAGGCACCCTTACACTATGGTGTAAGGGTGCCTGCATTGGCGCTAGGTATCTAAATTTAGTGGCAGTGCTAGGAGAAACGCAGGGATGTGCCGTATTATTCTAAATATGACGCATCCCAGCATTTTCAGAATGTCGGGGTGCAGCATTACCAAATGTGGGGAAACACTACGCTTCTGCATTCTGTTGTAAATATGCTCCTTAGTATTTTAAGTCCCAACTTTTCAGGTTTCTGGAGCAGCACCTTGTGATTATGTTTATGCCTTTCAGGACTTTAGGGGCACCACTTGGGGGCCAGGACACACTCCAGCAGAGTCTACCAGCCTTTAGGGATCTTCTCAGGTCCCAGACAGCAGGTCCAGTCTTCTTTGAATCGTTCGCAGGTCCAGAAAATATTCAGAGGAGGGTTCCTTAAGGTGCCACATTTATGGTTGCATTAGCCAATGGGTAGAATAACTGAACACTCCCTAACCAATGGGGAAAAAGTTTGAAAGTTCCCAGGCACAACCCTACCCACTTTTTCAGCAGTTTCTGTTTGCCCTACTGCAAACAGTCCCATAGTGCCCCTCACTCCCAAAATACAAGATGGGGAAACCCCTTCTCCTTTCTGCAGAGGTCCTGTTTTCCCCAAGAGGTGGGGCCAGGAAAATATCCACTCCAAACCAGTTCTGGAGGTAGCTTCCCTCCCACTGGATTTGGTGCCAGCCTGACTGGTGCAGTCCTTGGGGTCAAAGGGCTTCCCTTCTGCAGGTTTCTCCTTACACTAAACGATGAATAGGAAGGCCTCGCTAGTGTCCCTTTCAAGTTGAAGTTCCTGGGTCCACCCCAACCATCCTTTTGGGCTGGGCAGCGGCTATCAGGCTGACACAAATTAGCCTTCATGAGCTTCAGGCAGGGAAAAGGTAACTTTTGAAAAGTGACTTTTCCTAAGTATTTATCAAAGGTTACAGATCAAGTTTATAATCTGTATTTTTTAACTTAATTTAGGATCCAGCTATAGCTCTGCGAGTGTAAACAGCTTTTGGGGTCTACTCACTGGAGGAACATGTAAATATTATTTTGGCACAGGTTCCACTTTTAAATATCAGGCACCATCCCTTGTGGGCGACAAGGTGTTATTAGGGGGTGACTTATTAATATTTAAAAGCAGGGGTCTTCCCGTCAGTCAAAAAGTGTTATTTCAACAGTTTGACAGCAGGTGTTTTTATGCTGCTGAAGTAAGCCTACACGGTGGGCCTAAAGCCATATTTTACATGCCAACCATGTGGATGGCTTAGTAGGTGCTGCATTCCACAGGTGGCATTTAACTATTTTGTACTATATATACTAGGCACTTGTATAGAAGTTACATGTTAGTCAGGGGCAAGTGAAGGTAAGCATGTTTAAAGGGAGAGCACAAGCACTTCACTCCAATTTAGCATGGGTAACAGAATTCTTAGGCCTGCAAAAACAGGAGTCAGAAAAAGGCAAAATATCTGGGATGACCATGCAAAAGAGGTGGGTTTGCTACACCCTTCATGACAGTTTCTACATAAACACTGAAAACACAAATGGCATGCTCGAAAAGAAAAGGTCTTTAAGCAGGAGACATTTTCTGAATGCCAAAATAAACAATTAAACAACACCTTGTGGGTGCTCTCCACCTTGTTAGAGATGCCTGGTGGGGAGAAAATTGGCATGCTAAGATTGCCAGGGGTGCAAGCCAGGGATCTATGGAGGTCTGCACCACTTAGCTCTACAAATATTGCAAACCTCAAGGATTAAGTTTGTTCACTAAGATGGTAGTCATGAAATTTCCAGCAAAGGAATACTGCAGGGCCGGAACCACCCAATTGAGAGCAACGATCAACACAGTACACACTTTCAGTGACAAAAGGATCTGTGATGGATCCAGATACTTCGTGCACTAGGGTCCATCTCCAAGTACACTCCAATATTTTGCCCTTGTGGCACTTCCACAGCACTATGCCATTAATCTATGTTTATCCAAAAACAGAAGTATACTTCTCCTCCTCCGTAGTCAGTCACACCCACAACTATACATACATTAACAATAACAATAGTCACCCAAAAGAAATGTGTGTGGTGGGTTTCTCACCTTTCAGACTGATGCTCTTACCAGTCACAAAAATCTGAAAAGATTTCGTGGGTTGTGTGGGGGGGGGGGGGGGAGGAGGATGTTGGGTGGATTTTCCTAGGGAAAGATGTCTATTTGTAACATAAAACAATGACTGGGTCGTCTTATTGGGCAGTTTGCTAGCAAAGGTATATGCTAGTACAGCTGCGTTTACAATACTTTGTCAATCAGCTCTGCAAGAGCATGCTAGAACGTGCAACGCTTTTTAATTTACTTGTAATCTTGAGAGGTGCCTGCTCCCTATAACATGGGATCCCGGAGTCTGAACAGCCTGCTTTTAAATCTTGTATGATTATTGTTTTGCACACTTGTTTTACCTTACCTTTTAATTTCACAGTAGTGACACATACAGGGGAGCCTGGAGGTGTTGCAGGGGTGCAGGGCTGCAGTTAATAGCCCCACTTTATTTTGCCATTCAGGTTTTGCTTTCTGGCACAGATGTTCGGTTGGACATGCCCCCCTCCTCTAAGAGGATATTTAAATATGCACATTTCGCGTCCGCACAGCAGGCTCACCGCTGGCAAGCCAGTCTGTGCTTGCGCCTGCACCGGGCCCAGAACCCCTGGACCTCCGGTCATCGGTCAAGACAAGAGACTAAATTATTCAGGTAAGGCGCTTCGGGCTTTCTGCCCTCCTCTTAACTCACATTGCATACACCTTGATTTGAGGACACTACTAGATCCTATATCAGATAGCTGTCTGACCTGTAATCGCCATTTTTAAATCCGGCCTTGAGGCCCCGTGTGAATTTAACTACCACCTCCAGCTCACTCACGGCATAACTAACCTTAAATGGGCACTAATTAATGCCCGCTCTCTTCCTAAGCATAAAGTTGAAATTGTGGATTTTATTGAGACTCAGTGTCTAAAATGGACTTTTAATCCCAGAAACTTGGGGCAATGACTCTTGCAGTCCTGATTTTGCAGTAGTGATTCACAAGGATTATTCGCTCTTCAGGTGGGATAGATCACGAAGAAGAGGGGGTGGACTAGCTTTAATTTACCGGAGTGAATTTACGGCTACCTGTAATGTCGTTGGCAACGACTGCGAAGCATTTGAATTCAAACTATCTAGAATGAATCAAGCGACTTTTCTTCTATATTGTCCACCTGGGGCTAGCAAAAATTCATTCTTACAAACCTTTCAAGCACTAGCAGAAAATAGACTACTATTTGATCGGTTTTTTCCATTCTGGGAGATTTTAACTTCCATTTGGAAGTAATAGATGATAAAGAAACTGCAAAGTTGCTTGGTCTTGCAAAATCTCTAGGACTCAATCAGATCATTCAGGAGACCTCACGCTCAGCAGGTCACACGTTAGATGGTCTTTTTACCAACAATCCGTACATACAAATTCGAAATATATCTCCGATGGTGTGGTCGGATCATTATATTATCTCTTTTAATATTGAAAGTGTTAGTGTTAACGAAGGTAAGAATTCTGGCTCCCTTGTGGAACTTAGGCTTTCTTAAACTTCCCCCTCTAGAAACTTCAGTCGTAATTGAAGGTTACTTTTAAATGCTCTCTGTAGGACTTACAGCGTCTCTCGCATCCTAGGAAGACTGAAGCCTTCTATTTAAAAACGTACTTACCTGAACAATTTTTCTCTGATACATAGACATATATAAAAGATACTTGCTATTTCTATAAATTGGTGTAGATCTTCTCGATTCGTGTTGACAATTGTTTATCAATCCTCGACCCACACTACCCCCCCCCCCCCCCCCCCCCAATACAGCACTTTGGGATTGCATAGCAAGCCCCTGTCCACTCATAAGGGAATCCCTGGACTCTTTACAAGGTAGATCACATTTGTGATTATATTACATTAAGAGATACCTTCGTACAAGCCCATACATTTTGCAGTCAGGCCTGCTTGTTAAGTTTTCCATTATCTGTGTGACCACACTTCTGTGGTCCTTTTTCAACCCTACCCAGTGCTTGTGCCAGCAGGCTGGAAGCACAGTTTACACTGATTCAGTGTTACAATTGTTGAAACAGTGCAGCAGACAACACCACAGAGAGACAACATGAAGCAATAATGGAAAACTAAAAATACATTGAACATTCATGGTTAATCACACTCAGTCATTTTTAACAGTAACGTGCTTGACATCTCATATTAAAGGTTTGTAGCCATTCAATTGATATGAAAAGGAACCCTGGAGTGACAGTAAAATGAAAAGGCACTTCGAACAGGAATTCACTCAACTAGACTTAATTTGTATTACCTAAATAGAACTTATTTCTTCTTAAAGTGATTTAAATTACCACTGCTTTCTCATATTGTTTAACTTTTATTTTTTAGAAACAGCAAGAAAAAAAAGACCGTGGATGATATTAAGGAACAGTCATTCTTATAAAGCAGAGCTACTGAGGACTAATGCTGGAAACCATAGGTGGTTGCTTTGTGAGATTATTTTGGCATCGGCATTTCTGAGACTGTAGGTTATATTTGTTAATTAATGTTTCTTTCAATGTCCAGTTAGCTTTCAATTAGGAACTAAATGTTACTGGTAAATTGAAGGGTTATTCTTCTGAAACAAGGACACAAAATGGACAGTTGTTGGACATATACTGCCACTACCTGAATTACACTTCAGAAGATTGTAATTTTGTTTACATTATGTTGCTTTGATGCCCGTACCCCCTTTTTTTCCTTTCCTCATAGATAGTGGTGACCTGAAGTATCTTAGACACTCAAAACTGCTTTCTGCTGGGTGGTTCCTTTCTCACAACCTTTACTCCAGAATACCTTGCTCAGGAATCATCGTGCCACTCTTTCAACACATAACCAAGTACATATTATATAAATATGTGGCAAAGCTGCGCCTCTGGGACCATCAAGGGTAAAGTACACGGAAAATTGTTGACGTAGCCAAATTACTTTTCTGACTAAATGAGTCTCTTGCCCCCGCCAGCCAATTGGCAAAGTCGTTTTGAGATTAGTTATTTTTAGAGGTGTAACTTAACTTCCAAGAAAGCAGGCTTCAGCAGTAAGTACTTTGAATCTCTGGTCTCCATGTCTTTGGATGGAAGCTTGACAGGTGCCATTTTACCCAGGGTAAATGCTTACAAATCCCTAAGCAGTTGGGTTCACTGTAAACGTACGACTCCGGATAGTGAGGGAGAAGTCCAGTGTTTAGGTCCAGTAGCCTTGACTGCTTCCATTGAAAAAGACAGAGAACCTCACCTGGAGTTCACTGAAGTGGAAACTCGAGGGCCACTCCTAGTCAAAAGCAGACAAAAGCTCCTGGCTCGGACAGAGTACCAACTGATATTTATCGAGATGACTTGTCTACTTGGGCACCTGTCCTAACAACGTTGTTCTGTACAGTAGGTGACCACGAGGTGGTACCTGCATTCTGGAAAACACAATTAGTGTTCCCCTTCATAAACAAGCATTTGCAAAGCAATTGGTCTCGCCTTTGGGACCCTAAATATATTTAATTATGCAGCACTTTAGCCTGGGTGCTAAAACATCTACGGTTCTTTAACATGGAGGGAAAGTAAGCACCAAACTGCGTGACACGCCAGGTATGGGAACACATGGAGAGAGATATAGCCTTTCAGCAGAAAATGGTATAGACAAAGCTCTGTTTTTAATATAAAAGCAGGGCCTTCAGCGGTCATATCAATGAAAAATACAAGATTTGAAAACAATATTATTGTCTACGGGTGTTTGTGGAAGACAATTTCTATGGACTGGAATTTAGAGAATGCTAAATTGATTCTGGTATTTTACTGACCTCTGCTGGTCCTTTTCTATCAAGAAAGTTAAATAGAGGCAGTTGCAAGAAAATGTAAAAAAAGAAAGTCTCTCAGTAGAAAGCAATTCTGGTATTTTACTGACCTCTGCTGGTCGTTTTCTAGCAAGACAGTTAAATAGAGGCAGTTGAACAGAAAAAAAGTCCCTGAGCAGAAGCAGACAAGTCCTAGGGCTGATCTCCAGAGGTCACATAGTACATAAACATACAAGTACATAATAAGTATATACAAGAGGTATTGAATGCTCGACCTAAAAAGGTCCTCAAAATGACCCGGCAAACTATCATCCAATCTTTTAACTTGATGGTGTGAGAAACACTTATAGTAAAGTAGTACTCACAAGTTTGGAAGCATGGCCAGAGAGAATACGATCTGGTCACCTCTACAAGCCAGTTTTAGAAAAGCTCAAGGTACAATCATGCATGCCTTGAGGCTGTAGAATATAAGCATGAAATATGTACATATAATAAAAATGTAACCTTGTTCATGACTTTTAGCGACTTAAAAAGAGCCTTTGGCTGGGTCGATAGATCTATTTTGTGGCAGAGTTTGCTCAACCTTGTCCTCACAGATAAGCTTGTACCTGCCCTAAAGCAACTTCATCTTGGAAACAGCGCTTCAGTCAAAGGGGAAATCACTCCCAGTTTTTTAAATAAATCCTGGTGTATGACAAGGTGGTGTCCTTGCACTTCTCCTATTCAATCTTTTTATTGTTGACGTGGACAGAACGCTTTTAGATTCGAACCTGGATGGCCTAACAACTGGGGGGGGAAGATAGAATACCGATTCTTCTGTTAGCCTAGGGTGCTGTTCTCTTGTTCTGCAGTGCATTAGTGGTACACAAGCTACTCAGAGGAGTTAAGGAACAATGCTTAAAGTAGAACCTTATGATGAGCAAGTTAAAAAAAAACAAATTTAAGATTTTAAATGCACTGAGAAATTTGAAGAATTCATTCAAAATCCTGTTGGCCTTGTGTAGCGTTGAATATTTTGACTATCCAAGGATTAGATTTGACGAGAAGTTGTCTTGGGCAAGGAGCTAGTAAAAAGTGAAGCCAGTACGAGCCAACATGCAAATTTGGTTTTCTGGTTCTCCTACAAATGCGGCTGCAGATTAATCAATCCCAGTACTCAACTGAAACCAGTGGCTGAAAGATCGTATACAGCAGAACTCTCGGGCTCAAAAAGGTCACCTTAATGGGGTAGTTGAAAACAGATTTCTGTGTAGTTTACTACACTTAGGACCAGGGACACCCATGACTTTAGCTTTTAAATCAATCCTGTATTGGTTGCAAATTAGGACAAATCCAGAGCTGGCTTTTTATTTGAAAGCTCTGTGTGAAATCTGGCTATGCAAGAGCTTTATAAACTGCCTTGGTTCAGCCACATTGTGATTGCTCGATTGTCTTTGGGTTGTACTGAATTTTGTACAAAGAGTATTTTGCATTTCATGCTACTTTGCACCAATTCGTGGCACACTCAGGGGCACGTGTATCAAAACATCGTTTTGCGAGTCCTTAATAGCAATTTTTTTGCTAATCGCTATTAAGGACTCGCAAAAAGCAATGTATGTAGAAATGGCAATAATAATTGCAATTCCAACATATTCCTTAATTGCGACTCGCAAATTGTGAATCGCAATTAAGGAATACCTTCCCATTCATTTGTATGGGCCTAGAGGCCCATAGGAATGAATGGGAAGACATTCGCAATTTGCGAGTACCTATTAAGTACTCGCAAATTGCGAATGCAATTTCAAGGGTGCAAGGGTGTCAAAAGGACACCCTTGCACCCCTGAAATATGTATTTGGGGAAATGTGGCGCACAAACATGCCCTAAGGGCATGTATGTGCGCCACATGGCACTTTGAAAAATGCAAAAAGTGCATTTTTTAAAGAAATCGCAAATATTACCACCAACTTCGAGTTGGTGGTAATTTGCGATATCTTAAGCCAAAAATCGCACAACTTGGGTGCTTCCTGCATTGCATTTAAGGAATCGCAATTTGCGATTCCTTAAATTCATTCAGAAAATAGAGAATCCCACATTTTTCGATTTCAAGTTTTTCGAGAGCCTTTTGGGATGATACATCCCAAAAGTCTTTTTCCAGTTCGTAAACGGGCGGATTCTGAGAATCGGCCCGTTTGCGAACGGGAAATGGGCTTGATACATATGCCCCAAAGAGGCTTCATCTACGGCCCTTCTATATTAAATACAATATAAGACACCACAAAGATGCAGGGTCTCTATGCCTAGGAGCAGATGCCAATGCATTTTTTAATTCCGTTGGTTTCATACATCTCTGCTGCTTGACCTGCAGGAGATTTGCAGATTTAAAGAGCGCACCAACAGAACATAATAATGGTCTAAATGTCATACTTCTTAGCAAAGCTGGGAGCTTTGCTCGCTGGTACAATATAATGTTACACCTCGTTTATAGGGCTTTGCTTTTTCTCCAGTAGAAGGAAATGAAGGAGTAGATCTGGCATATGAGATCTTACTGTATTTAGCCTAGAAGGAGCAGCAGCCATAATATTTTTAGTATTTGATCAGAGGCACTTTATATTAGTTCATATACACTCAAATTGCTTTTCAACAGCAGCGGGGAAATATTAGATCCAGTATCTGCGACGATTTCATACTCAGCCTCTCAGGGGTGATATCTACAATGTTCGGCAAAGGCACACTATAGCAGCCTATTTGCACACTAACGCTTTAATAAGAGCAGAGGGAAAACGAGTAAGTAGATTCAGCACTTTAGATCGATCATATTGCACTCAGCCTCGCTGGGTGACAAGCATAATATTTTTTAGCATTTGACAGAAGCACTTTATGTTAGCTGATTGGAACTCCGGTATTTTTTTTTCTCATCACAAGCCGTTCAGAATCACTTACATAGTCTGGTGTATAACTGTCCAGTTTTAACCGAGGAAAAATGTATTCGTTGCAAATCTTGTTTTACTTGTTTGGCGACAGAACTGCTTATTTTTATGAGGAAGAGTCGCAATTTGCATGTTGTTGTTGTCGTTTGCTAGGTCAATCCTGTGCTCATTTAGCAATCCGTTTAACTCCACTGGTTAGCAGGTATAAGATTCAAAAGATTAAGGCAAGCGGACAGCATCTTCTGAAATTATAGTAATGTTTACTTTGTTGAACGATTTAGTATGATGAGTTTTTTTTTTTAATATGGATAGGGCTCATTGTAATTTTAAATGGTATGGTAATTTATGATTCATATCTTAGGTTTTATGACTTAGATCTGTAAAGCTAAAATAATAACGTTGAAATACGCAATATTTGACAATTTCCTTGACCTTTGTTTCTTGATTGCGACGATACAAACGGAAGACAGCTCGATGTGTTAATTTTGGTGCATTTGGCACGCGAGCTCAATCCAGACAGGGGAACGTCTCAGCTGGCCATCCTTTTGAAGTCGATACACTTTAGTACCATTAAGATGGGTAATAACAGCACCTATTACTGAAATCTCTAGAAATGTACTGTGTAAAAATACGTTTTTATTTATGGTTTTCCCAAGATTCCATTTTATTAACATCACAAACGATTAAGTAATTTAATTAAAGCAAACCATACTAAATCTTTAATGCATGAACAACCAGCTGATTATGATCATCCCTGTATTTACTATGAAAAGACTACCCGGGGTCAAATAGGTGGTGGAAATACTTACAACAAAATTAGAGAAAAATTAAACCAGCTACGAACCTGGGGGCATATTATCAAGCCATGCAATACATTTATCGCCGCTTTAGCGGCAGAAAACTGCCGCTAAAATGGCGATAATGGGCTTGATAATATGCTCTATGGAATTCCAATTGAAGCCCATGTTAGACGTCCTTCACATTTAAGCCCTTCTGTGCCACGCCCTTTCCCCCTCCTGTGCCGGGCGTTTCATTAGTGGGTGGGGTTCATGACGAGATAGTCTTGTCATGGGCACAGCGCGACCGTGCTCCATGACGAGACTATCTCGTCATGGGCACAGAAGAGGTTAACATGGGCTTCAATTGGAATTCCATAGAGCATATTATCAAGCCCATTATTGCCGTTTTAGCGGCAGTTTTGTGGCGCTAAAGCGGCAATAATTTTATCGCCTGGCTTGATAATATGCCCCTTCGAAAATTTTATTTGAAAATAATATACAGATGGCATGATAAAACATTCTTCTTAAATTAAGTATTAACATGCTTAAATATTCTCGTTTTCTCATCATAAAACATTCAGAGCTGTGAACGGAAACAGTCAATGTTGCTTCTACGAGGTACCCAATTTCCCCAATACTTTCTTTTTATAAACTAAGGATTCAGGGTCAGATTATTTCTCTTTTAAAAGGGTTTACTAAAATCATCCGTTGTTCTCCCAACGAGGTAGTGCTGCAAACCTACTTTTGTAATACTGCTCTTCATACTCCACCAGCAGGCAGGCTGCAAACAAAAGGACATAAGTAACTAAATGAATTTTATGGCTAGTGTTTAAGGCACGGAGTAGGCACAATTTGGCACGGATAGCTAGAAAACATTGTGCCAGTGGCTTTTGAGCTCGCTGCTTCAGTGCATGCCTACACAGCAAGCTAAAAAGGCATGACAAAAATCGCACGTTAATGAGCACATGTAGTTGTGGTTCATGCACATAAAAGCAAATGAATATACGTAAAATATAAATGTATCCATATGTACGTATATCCATGAATCCTTGTACTCAACTGTACAATCTATACCCTTTCCTCTCCACCTTTTGGCTGACAAAATGTCCTAGAATCAATCTTTACGACTGTTAAACCATGAATAGAGGATCAAAGCATAAAACAATTGTTTCCTCACAGAACACCACTACTGGATTATAATACATGAATTTCTGTTGTTGGTTATGTTTCTATAAACAAGGGAAGGAATTCTATGATTTTACTCAAAATAATCAAGAGGAAAAAATATATAACTATTTTAATGTACTTATTACCACTATAAAAATCCATGCACAATTATGTAAATTGTAGGTGGGAAATATTGTTTAGAATTTCTTGTGTTTAAAGGAAAATAAATCGAATTTAAAGAAATACTGGTGAAAAGGCTTCAGGATTAAAGGAATTGTGGAATCATGGAGATAAAACCGGAACGAAAGCATGGGAGGCCATTCCACTTTTTTTGACTACATGAACTGGGACTTAGCTCGAAGAGAATGATCAGATATGGGCTACTTAGATGTAAGTAAGATTGTTGACATCATAACACAGAATCATGTTGTCTACACTAATTAACCTTGATTTGGGTTCCTGGTAAGTGAACAAGACTACAAACTAGGAAAGTGACAGGAGACAAAGGTCGAACGATTGATGGCAAGGGATCCCAGTACAGTATTTGTGCACAAGGCCTCTTAATTTTCAGTGTCATTCTTGGTGACATCACATAAGAGCAGGACATTAAACAGAGGTATGCAGCAGAGCGATACTGCAAGGCAGTGACAAAATAAGGCGATGTCTCAGAAAAACACACATAGAAGTCAGACAGTTGACATAACATAAAATGGGGGAAGATGTTGGAGGCCACATATAGTAGACAGCTCTCTAAGTTATCTTACCTAGTTATCCCAATGTTTCCAAACAGTAGCTCAAGGCTGTGTTAAGAGACTGGAATGATGAGTTGACTAGCGAGTTCTCAAGAGGAAGCCATGTTTACACTTAAGTGGTTTCTATGGTCTAGAAGAAGAGGGGAGAGGATATACGACAAGCAGTGCATACATTGTAATAATAATTATTGAATGCCATGACCCTTATCAGGACACAACTACTAACCATTACACACATACAAGTGTGATCATTCAGACTATAACAGGCCACTCGGAGCTACAAGAATGGTATAGGTGGCAGGTATAAATAGTTCTAATAAATATTGAAGTATTAACACTGTTGCGGATTTCAAAATTAGACAGACAGCACCACCATATGGTGGACTGCAATTAGTGCCAGTGTTGAGAATTAAGTGCCGGTGCCAAGCACCGGAAACTACCAGCCCAAATTAAGCACTGGTGACAACTAATGCAATAGTACAGAGTTGAGAAGAGGAAACATTTTTTTTAAGGCGGCCTAAACTGCTTACCAGCAGGAGAAACGAGGGGACAACATCAGTGATGAACTAACAAATGGGCAACTACTAGAATATTCAGTGTATGACTAAAGTTTGTCTCTATGGTACAGAGTTAAGCAGCGAAACTATGCAACAAGAAATTAACTTAAATCAATGTCATGAAAGAATCAGATTCGACATGCTGCATGTCATACAAAAGCAATGTATGTTAGAAAAAAATTGTTGATTCTCTGCATTGTATTACAATAGTACCCAAATTCTCCGAACTCTAACAGTTTGCTTGGAAAGTAAATAAAGCACATCAGTCATTTCATTGCCATCAATAGTGGTGTTTAGCATTTAGGAGGAAAGAAACGTGTATTAATATCAGACCAATTATAGTTTGCCGGGTAAAGGTTCCTTATCCAAATGTTTGCGGAAAAAGGCTTGTATTTTCTTCCAAGCCCCCTCCTGTGCCCGAGAATGGGCTCCCGGTTCTCCTCCCCACATGACAGGCATGCCCACGAGCAAATGCATGGAGGCAGCACACATTGGAAAATATGGAGGCTCAATGTAATGCCCCGCCCCGGGGTAGACAACAACCTCTGGTCTTTTTTTTCCATGTGCCTCTAAAATGCCGGCAGCTGCATTAGCCATGAACTCACTCTTCCAATTCTGGTCATCCTCTCCGACAATGAAAAGGAATTTCCCTTTAGCCTTCTCGACTGGAATCAAACTTTTGCGGTTCTCTGGTGCCAAAGGGTCGTCCAAGCAGTTTACGATGTTTGCAATACCAGGCTGCGGTAAAGTGGCGCGCTTTAGCTCTCCGCCGATTGGGACTAGAACCAGATCTTTGTAATGTAGTGCAGCGCCGACAGTGGTGATAGCACCATTAATGGTGGCAGTCGCAGTTATTCCTTTCAGAAGAGATGCCATGCTGAGGACAAGGTCACCTCCTTTGGAGTGTCCGAGAAGCCCGATTCCTGGGCCCTTGACCTGGAGAGAAACACAAAAAGATTATACAACTTTTGGAAAAAGAAACATTATTGAAGCAAAAATAAAGACTGGGTGAGCGGAGGTTCAAAGACACTACTGGTGCCAGAAGTATCTTGTAGGAAAAAGGGGCCATATCATTTATACAAGCTAGGCACTACCAGTCTGCCCGTCTCACAATTTCTAACAAATGCAGCAGTTAACAGGGCAATAATGTGTTGTGGCAGACGAGTCAGGCTGCAGCGCTGAAGCCTTAGGTATGACATCTTTTTCTCACCTTTGGGAACGGCCGTCGGTTAGTTTCCAGGACCTATAAATCAGTTCTACTTCAGACCCAGACAGACTTAACGCAGCTTCAACGGGGATGGGAAACTGCAATAAACCGCGGCTTACACAATAAGGAATGGACCAGAATGCTGGAGCGTGTCCATACTTCATCACGCAATACCAGATTCTGTTGCACCCAGCTCAACTTTCTCCATATGTCATTTCTCACCACACAGTGGTTCAACGCGATACAGGGCACTGCTGACAAAGAGTGCCCCAGATGCAACAAACTAGATATTCACTTGTATGGGGATCACACAATACTGGGGTGTGGGGGGGACAGCAGACTTAGAGCACACAATAGACTGGGAAGATGGAAGTATGTCTTTAGGACCATCTCCCGCTTTGCAAACAATAGGCATGGGAGCTCGATTCTTGAACTTGGCTCTGGTTTGGGCCAGACGGGCCCTTGCCATTCACTAGAGGACCTCCTCACTGTAGGATTAACAGAGAGGTCGAGCACTGGGCAATAGTGGAGAAACCTACACTACGGGAGGACGAAAGAAGAGTTCTGCGACAACACCTGATCGAGGAGGACTGGGCCATTATGGGAGCTTTCGTGAGGGTGGTGGAAGAACTGTAGCTTCCCCTGCTCACAGACCAGGGCTCCGACAGACCCTGCGGAGAGGAGGTGGTGGAGGTGGAGGAGCACTGTTGCCGCGCCCCCCCCCCATGTGCCACACGACACAGGGATTGGGGGGGGGGGGGGGGGGGGGGGAAATAGGTGAACCTGGACAAACGCCTTTAGTTACGTTATAGTTATCTGTTATCATACTTTCGTCAAGGCAGACCCTCTTCCAATGTACCTACTCGGCTTTTCCCGGGGACAAATGTCCCCAAGAAACATAGTTACACTGGAAGAGGGTTCGCCTTGATGAAAATGTGACAACAGGCAACCCTCGACCCGGAGGAACCCTGACGTAACATTATAATGTAAAATATAGAAACAGCAGAAGGACACCAAGTAAGTGGTAATATAGTATGTATTAATGTTCTGCATAACCTCGCTTTTTTCAAAACTAACTCTTAATTTTTCATCATATTGACTGGAGGCAGTAATAAAGTAGAGTAGACCTACTAGTCAGATCTTTTTTACTTAGTTTAGCTTTACCCTCCACTCCCCTCCTTGTAAGATCATTTTTATAATTGTATATTACACCAAAAAAGTGCTCCCACGTAGCCGTAGGTTGCAGCACGCCCCAATCCGTAGCGGATCGGGATGGACCCGATGATGAAACCCTGGTGGGTGAGGGTTTTATAAGAAAAACAATATTTTTCTTCCTCTTTGGAGAGTTACGAGATGTTCCCCACTGGGTTCCCATTTTTGCACTCTAATTTAATCAGTATATTGACACTTATTTGATGTTATAACACATTTACCGACTAATTATGCCTGGGGCAAGAAGTGCAGCAAAATATGAACAGTTAGGGAAATCTACTACAGGTACACCAAAATACGAGGGCCCCCCCAGTCAGTTAAACTCACAACGGAATGAGACTGCTAAGAAAATGAGGGACCTCAGACGACAGGCCAAAATAGGCAAACAAGGGTTAACTATTGATACTTGACATTAGGTTAGCGCAGGTACAGTCGAAGAACCAAACCACCAAATTATATTTCAATGACGCACAGAGGATGTGCATATGAGGGCACTACAACAACAAGCATTTACAATGCAATAGGTCTCGCATTTGTTAAAGTTGCAGCTGTTGGCATTGAAAAATATGTTTTTTACTTTTTTATTTGCAGTAGATTAATATGATTTACATCGTGCAATTGGTTTTGTTATGATCCTGTGGCACTGGAGAACGAGTTAATGGGAAATAAAAAAAAGAGCCAGCCTCTGATGAAGGGAGCTACAGGGTACTGAGGAGAGCGGAGGGGCAAGATGACAAGGCTGGGGGGGGGGGGGGGTGGTACCATTAGGAGAGATGGCAGGGTGAGGTGAAAGGAGGAGTCAGGTATAAAGCAGCGACTGATGAAGGAAGAGCCAGGATAAAAAGGTAGAGCCTGTGAAGTGCTGGTGGGGAGTGTCACAATGAGAGACTGAAAGTTGCTGATGAAATAAGTGACAGGGTGAGAAATGGAGAGCCACTGGTGAAAGGAGGTACGGAATGGCGAGGGGAGAGATAGCCCATGAAGTACCAGAGGGGAGTGCTATTAGAAGACAGTGAAAAGCTGAGGTGAAAGGAGGAGTACACTAAGACGACGAGAGACTCTGGTGAATATAGGGACAGTGTGACAAGGAGAGCAGAGACATCAGTGAAGTAGTGGTAATGTTTTTATGCAGGTTATTTTATTTGCAGTGAAGGTTTTGTTTTTAGTAAATTAGAGTTACAGCTATTGAGGCTGTAAATAAAGTGATCGGCGCTCAGGAGACAGCAGGAAGGGAAGTAGCTCACGGTGAAGTAGGGGTGGGAAGATGAGAGCCTGGGACAGAAGATCAAGTTGAGTTAACAGTGAACACCGGGAAGGGCGGGTGATCTGGGTACGGGAGAAAAAACAGCTGTTGGCCCAGCAACTTCGGAAAACCAAATCAATTTGTTTGCCAGTGTGAAATAAAGAAATGCAAATACATAGTGAAAGCGACTCCGTTCTTAAACAATGAAAGGCGTGTTTAAAGTCAAAGCGTTGCCATTTAGAAATAAATGAAGATGCGAGGCGATGCAAATTGCTCGCTGCCACACCTCCCTGTGCATTTTCCGATATGTTTACTTACTTCAGAGAGTAAGAGTCGAAACAAATAAGTGGGTAAATGAGTCTTTTGGATCGGACAACAACATTTTAAAATCCTCATCACGTGCAGCTAAAAATCACAAATAAAAGCATGGATGCAAATCAAGATACAAACAATCCCAATCATCATTTGTCTTGCACATTTAATTTCTGATAGCTACATTTTTTTTTTTTTTTTATAAATTGCAACTTCCAAGGGAAACAAAATGGTAATGTTTTTCTTGTGAGAGGAGGAGTGGGTAGAGCTTCGGAGGTACACTGATTGGGGGGCAGACACTGTGCGTCTGAAGCAGTTGATGGATGTTGGGCACTCTCGGCTCACCGAAAGCGCGTTCAGTCAGAAACAAAGTGTGAAACATCTATTGCATTGAGGGGAGGAGCGGGTGGTTCTTTGTAGCTACACTAATCGTGGGGCAGGCGCTGTGCGTCTGAAGTGAGGTGGAAACAAATTGTGAAAAACATCTATGGCATTAAGGGGAGGAGCGGGTGGAGCTTCGCAGGCGCTGTACGTCTGAAGCGGAGTTGATGGGTGTCGGAGCACCAAAAGCACGTTCAGCCAGTAAACAAACATGAAAATAAAGCCTAAGTCACACCCGATGTGCACAATACATTCCTTACAAAAGAATATGAATTAAGGATTTGTGCAGTGTGATCCCTGAGCAAAAAACCACGAGCGTGCCCACAGGCAACGGCCTATCGCCAACAAATAATGATTTAAAAACCCTGAGTTACGTGCCTGCGAGTGAAACGGATGCCATACTACAGAACAACAAGTAGTCCCTAAACATCGCATACCTAAAGTGCAAAGTAATGAAACTGTAGTTGGTCGGTGCGGCTTCTGATAAAAACGGAAGTGACTAATAGGAGCAGCAACCAATAGGGAGGCCGGAAGTGACGACTGACGCATTAATAACCAATTGCAAGAAGCAGGCGGGATTACTGTCGCTATATGGATTACTGGATGTCTCGGAGAGACAGGGCATGCGTGCAGCCTAGGTGAGACCCAAAAACTGCAGTTCGGAAGCTACCTTAAATACACGACTTGACCGATGGACATTACATAGGGCCTGATTTAGAGTTTGGTGGTTATCACATCCACCTTTTTAGGATATAACGCACTTGCAAGTGGCGGAAGGGATAATTGCCACATGCGTGACGGAGAACTCATCCGCCAAACATTAAATCAGGTGCTTAAGTTTGATAAACTGGGCACAAAATATGCAAATTATGAAGGACTGATTATGTGAGGATGAGAAGACACAATCGGTCTCTCAAGCCTGATGCAAAGAGATATGCTTGATGAAAAGAGATCTATACATAAGACGTTATGTACCCCATTCTGTTTTAGTTTTATTGGTACTGATTAATGAACTGCAAAGATTGTATCTCGAGAGGAGACAGACGAACGCACTAAATGTCTAGAGATTAAGATACCCTAATATGAGGAAGTCAAAGAGGGTCATACAGAGTACTGATAAATAAAATGGTGGAAACAGCCAATGCCTTCTTCAGGATATATAAATATAATCATAACCATACTTGAAGTAAACTTCTTTTTAAGAAGACAGCTTTAAAAGGACTATTACCAATTCGAGTTTAAGGGACTAGGTCTAGAGTAAGAAATCAGTAGATTAATGGTTGCTGCAGTCCACTTAGATGTTGAAAGCAACATATGCAAAGAGTCCTTGGGCGCGCAGTCACAGGGTACCAGTGCGGTATTACCAGCTACTGCCCAATACAATTGAAGGAACAATAGAACTACCAGGATGGGACACATTCTTGGCCAAGAAGCGGGGAAGCAGACCTGGGCGATGCTCATCTTCGGCAGCAGTGTACACTAATGCTTCCATGACCCTTTCCACCTCTCGCCTACTGGATGAAGTCGCTGAGCTTTTCTCTCTCGTAGGAGAGATATGAGGAATGCCTTGTTGAGCTCTATTCTAAGATCAGCAATCCTGCTCTGGGCTGGGCAGTGGCAATAATGTCCAGTCTCAGCACACGTAACACCACAAGTCTTCACGGAGGAGCAGGGCCTGGAGCTTGTGGCTTACAGTAAGGCTGTTAGTCAGCACACCAAGCAGGTTGTTTAATGTTACATCGCATCCCGTTGTAATGCAGGCCTTTACCAAGCATGCGTTACAACTAGGGTGACCAGACATCCCAGATTTCCCAGGACAGTTCAGGCTTTCCTTAATTTTAAGTATATGTGCTGGTTTTTGGAACAAAGGTCAATTCTTACAGAAAGGAGTATTAAAAGCTATGCTCACCTTAAGTACATGGTTTCTATTTTCTAGACAGAGCAGGAATTCGTCTGCATGCCTGGTGCAGCAGATAGTGAGACAGAGTGTGGAGGAGGGCAGGGGGGCTCAAGGTAGAGGTCATGCCATAGCTAATGTTAGTTATGCATAGCTTTTAAACGTGTGGCATATATATAGACACATATTTACTATTTTTCTGTGTGCGTGCGTGAGCATGCGTGTGTATTTTTTTTACAAGGCTACACAAAAATCGGGACAGGCCAGACTTAAAGGTAAGGCTAAGGCTTTTGTCTTACTTTTATGGCTGGTCTGTCTCGTTTTTCTTCTTCTCAAAATCTGGTCACCCTAGTTACAACCCGAATACCATTACAGTGCAAACCTTTTCCACGCATATTACAGTGCAAACCTTTTCCACGCATATTAAGTCAACGAATATGCCTTTACCACGCATGCCTTTACAACAAACTTCGTTAAAAAAGCATGTTTGATAAAAGCAAATGCGTGGTTACCGTTTGCCTGACCTTAAACTCTAATCACGGTCCCTGGCGCACCCCACGCCAGCCCCTCCAACCCTTTCAAAAATAAAATACGGTTCCCCTGCCATTAACCCTTACCCCAAAGCAAGTCCCCTGGCCCCCAGCGCTACCCCTGCGCCCAGCCCTATCTATAGCCAAAACACTACACATGCGCAAGTCCCCCCGCCCTTTCCCTACCCTAAACCACTACCCCTGTGCGACCTCCCTGCCTCCAGCCCCTAAAATAGTAGCCCCCCACACCCCAAGCCCAATGCCACTTACCTCTCTCCTCGTGGTTTGTGCGGTGCATGCAGCTTGTCTGACAGGAGTAGTGCATGTTGTTGTGAGGATGCTGAAGAGTCTCAGTTTCCTCTAATGAAGCGAGTAGCCAAACACAGCTGTTTCAACCCTTATGTCTATATTTTTTTTACTACGCATATGCTTTTATCATACATACCTTTACAACGAAATTCGTTGTAAAGGCATGTGTGGTAAAATCATATAAGTAGTAAAAAATGCGTAGTAAAATCTACGCATTGTAACACATGCATTGTACAGACCATCCAGGATTTCGCGATTTGCCGCGAAATCGGCACTTTTGTAAAAATGCCGCGATTTTTACAAAAGTGCCCGCAAAATCGGCACTTTTGTAAAAATGCCGCAATTTTTACCAAAGTACTACACTCGTCAAACGTTTATTGCTTACTCGGAAACACATGAGCACATCAAAGTATGTATTTCAGTGTCAGCACATTTCCAGTTCATGTGCTGTTTGAAAGAAATGCTTCATTCTACCGTCTGTGGCCTAAACCTTCAACCGCTGCTTAAATTAAAAGTCAGACGAGATCAATACAGTTTTGTTTCACTGCTCAAGAGAAACTCTTATAAACATAATAGCGCCTCACCTGCCAACTCCCCAGTGTCAGAATCCATCAGGCGGGAGAAGAAAACAAATGAAGCCTTCCCTGGCCAGACACCTCAGTGCCAGAGAAATGGTTGTCAAAGGCCTCGGAGAGCGCAAGGCGCCTCGAGATTTCCCCTCAGAGCAGCGCAAGGCACAAATGTTCCTAACCCTGCCTGATAATCAGTCAAAGGACATTTTCATTCCAGTGAATTCTAAATGGGTTAAAAATGGGAAACAATAATGTGTACTCAGCGTGGAGAAAAACCCTTTGAGATATCGGAACGAAGACCGTGCCAATTATCTAAAAACTATGAATATTTCCTTTGTCCGGCTCTTTGAGTCCGGTTATCTGTCGCCGCAGCTGCGTTTTTAATTTGGAGAATTTGAACATGTGGAAAAGGCCATGGTTGCCTATCTAGCGCTGCTGATGAATGTGACACCTTTGATCATTTTTAAAGGAAATTTACACCGTGTCTGTCAGATTTTCACAAAAAGGAAAAAAAAGCAGTAAAATGCAAAGGCTACAAAGAGCATGTTGAGAATATTGCACTCAGCTTGTTATTGGCTTTCTGGCATGCATTCGTTTTTCTGCACTCTCTTCTCACGTGCATCTCATTCCATTTGAAAACTGACAGAGCACTCGGTCTGCTTAAATTGAAAATTTATCTTTTCTGAATCAAAATTACAGTGAAAATTGCTCCATGCTCACCGAAGCACAACAAATTCTGTAACAATAATGAGCATTATGTCAATCGTAAAATTCATCCAGAAAAAAATACACAAGATACATGGCTATTTCAAAGTACTAGAATGTTGCTAAGCTTCTGAACATTTCTGATAAGCTATCATCATTTCGTTATTCGCATAGAGACATTGACATGGAATTTGGACAAAGACGCCATTTTAACTTAATCCGATCGCAGGATCGTGTCACTTGTAAGTGTGTAGGTTGCTTTCTTTTTGGGCACACGAGGCACGCGGCGGGCCCTGGAGGGCATAATTTTTTTTTTAATCACATATATGTAGCCTTGAAGCCAAACACAGTCTCTACATTGTAAATAAACCAAATCTACATCGCTTCATGTTGTTAAATACTTCAAAAAACGAAGATATCTGTGTTTGTTGTAGGAAAAACTGCAAACTAAAATGCCGCAAAATTGCCGCTAAATTTCCATATTTGTGCTGCTAAATTTCCATATTTGTGCCGCTAAATTTGCTAATCCATGCCGCTATATCCTGTGGGGTCTGATTGTAACACTTGCGTTGCAATGTCTGTTTCCTGCAGTCTACCTTCTATCAGGTCACAGAAGCAGCAGATCTTTTCTTCATTCGTGGCATTTAGTCCCTACTGCAGCAGAAGAGACAGGCACGTTTCCTGCCTCTGGTTTAGCCCTTTCTCTGCGAATTTCCACAGACCTTCTTTAAGTTAAATAGTGAACTCCGATCTTGCTCACAAACCATTCAAGGAACCTGACCAGTAAACGTTATATGCCTACTATGGTGTCCTAGTGATCCCATAATGTCCACTGTGCAGTTTATTGGAGGTAGTTACTGGGCTCTTGTTTCTCGGGTGAATGTGAAAAATACAGAGGATATGAACGAGCACTGAATGTGCGTTATAGAAGTCAACCCCTTGGTGAATGTAATGCTGGAACTTGCTTGATCTGGGTAAGATGGACAGAAAGAAACCTTCTGTTCATTAAAAAGGATGTGAATCAAAATCAGGTAGAAACATTTGGCTTATCGTGAGAGGTGGACAGGACAGCAGCAGAGGGGGCATTTAGGGATAGGAGACAGACTTCTAACTACCATTAATCCTAAAAAGCAAGAATCCGAGTTGCATGTCCATTTCTATTAATCCATCAGGTCAGTTTGTAATTGAGTGTTGATCACAGATTGTTTCTCTCCTGACTGGTGTTATACTTCAAAAATACCAACATGTGTTTTTCCCAAATACACAATAGACTTTTTTTAGGGCTCAGTGTCATCTACTCTCACGAAAGAGTTCAAAACTTTGCAAGAATATTCTTGATAAGGCCTCCAATAAACGGTTAGGCCCTCAGTTAATGATCCTGATGAATCTTATTATTCCATAGATTCTAACCTATTCATATGGTGAGTGTCTTGAGATAATATTCTGAACAGTACTACCAGCTTTGCTTTATGAGGTGTTGCCTTTTATTTTCCACCCAAACACACCACTGGGACTCCACAGTGTTTAGACAGAGCACCACACTACCACTTTCACGGTCAAGGGTCCTCATTTAATCTGAAGCGGTTTCATCCGTCTTTCAACCAGATCGATCATGCCTACTTGCCGACCATTTTTTCAGACTAGTGAGTACGTGAGAATATAAGGAGTCTTAGGATTCAGTACCATTCACTAACTGAGGTAAATACTGTGACTGAAGCATTGGAATTCAAAAATTTCCTGAACAGATATTTCGCCTTGAAAAAGTTCATTCTGTGTTTGGACGAAACACGTGTTGGTTGTGTGAAGTGTGACATCAATCAGGAGGAAATAAATGTAGCTCATGCCATTCATGCCTCCAAGACACTCAATTCACCAGCACGCTTCATTTCTCACTCTGAATGTATCAAAGCACTTATACAACACCAAATTTTACAAAATATATATGTATTTTAATCCATAAAATCCTGTCTATTGGTACAATTTATATCACCACAGTATATTAAAAACACTTGAAAACGACATACCACAAAAGACATAATTCTCAATAATTACAATTTCTCTAAAGGAGAATGAACACAGACAATGAACTTTGTCATGTAGATGTTAATTTGGATCCCTTATAAACAGCAGAGGGCATGGATCTAAATTCCCGGTCTCTATTTGGCTGCTGAATTGTCTAAATTTAACAAAAAAAGGTTAGGCGTCGACACGTTTCAGTGGTGCATTCTCAATAGGACCACCTACATAAGGAAATGTAAAGATATTTTCTCCTTAAAATGGCTTTAATCTCACCGGTGCATTTGCACTTCAGTTCGGTCCAACACATCCTGGATTGGGGTTACACAAAGGAGACAGGGGGTATTATGACTCTTTCTTGGGATATTTCTACCTTTTTAGACCTGTACACGATAGAGGGAATCGTGCATAAGAACTGGGGTCTAAGAGACCAGAATGGTGTCATGACAAACACAGGCTGGGAACGGCAAAAAACAATGGCGTATAACATCCCTGTCAATAACAGATTTAGCTCTCTGGACTTGGTAGACTTACTAAATCTCAACAACAAAAGGTCCATCAACAACAAGCATTGGCATAGCCAATAGGTCTCGCCTTTGGGACCTTATAAGTGTTTATCCATTCAACAGTTGATGTTGTTGCACCAAAGATATTGTGCCCGATAAATAAACACTTGTAAATCTCTCTCCCTTTCATGTAAGGCAGCACAGCATCTTTCGTAAAATAGGAAATTAGCACCCAATACTTCATTGTGCATTACACCATTGTACTTCACAGCAAGCAAGTTAGGAATGGGCCTGGTGCACTAAAAAGTAAAACATTGTCTAACCTGCCTGCAATTGAGAAATATCCCAAACACAGGGATTCTACGCCCAGAAACCTGGTTTGACCTCAAATGCCTGGTGATTGAGGACACCTCGTGGTAGTGCTGTCAGCAACTGGAATTTTACCAGCAGCAGTCTAAGAAATCGCAAGCTTGGAGTGCCGTGACTGCGGTTAAATACACAGCCTCTGTTGGCTCGTCGCCCAAGGGAAAGTTCTTGTACCAGCTGCGCAGAACTCAGCTCTTGAAATGTGAGCACCGGAAACCGCTTCCCCCACCATTACTGAGTTTAAACTGCACCCAAACGTATTTGGAATTTAAGTCCGGTGCTTTTTTATCTTCGTTTTGAGTGGGAAAGCTGCACTGTGTTCTTTACAGTTCCATATCAGTTCAACCAGTTGTGGGCGTTTTTTTACAAATCACTGCTACTGTTTGGGGGAGTTCAGTTGGTTCATTTTTTTAAACGAAGGCCATGAGTCAGATCACACACACGTTTGTAAAAGGAATTGACGATGTCCTGAAACGGGAAGCTAAAGCATTGTAACAGGGGATTTGGGTATTGTGGAACGCTATATATTCTGTGCTTTCAATAAGTGTTGTGAAGTGTTTTCTTTAGTGCAGTGTGCAACAGTGAGTGTATTATGAATATTCTGGGGTATGGTGCCACCTGGTGGAAAATTTAGAACACAGCAGTCGGCTTCTTCGTAAACAACCAACAGCCAAGGCGTGATCGAAGAAGTATTTTTAACCACCTTACGTCTTTTCAAATCAACCCAAATATTTGATTTGTGTTATTACGGTCACAACCACAGTTAAAATAATGTTATTTTAATTTCATTACAAATAGCATTTTGTAAAAGCAGTCACAGTTCAAAAACAAGCGTGGGCGCCTCGTGCTGAAAAGAGGCAGCAGGGGGAGGGGAGAGAGGAGGGCACCTGCGCTTCCCTTGTGGGAACGAGAAAACATATGTGTCATGCCCAGACCAGGGGCACTAGGACCCTGGGGCAAAGGGCAGAGACTAGAGGACACTGGACACCAGTTCCGGAGAGGGGGGGGGGGGGGGGGGGGGGGGAAGGACAGGGGCATTCCAGGGCAGGACCTCAGGACGAGAGGTCAGGGTCCACGCACGAGACAAGTAACGATAATAAAGAATACCTGGAACGATCTGGTGTGTCTCGCGTAGTCTGTGGGATCGGGAACATGACAACTGGCGCCGAAGGTGCGTGATCGTGTGCCCAGCAGAAGAAAGAAGAGCGGCGGTCCGCCGGGTCGAAGGACAAGTCATCGAGACCAGGAGCCCACCCTGGCTCGTGTGTGCGGCTACAGAAGGAAACACGACGCGTGAGCCCACCCCGGCCGACATCGAGCGAAAGAAGACTGTGCTGCATCACCCGGTAAGGAGACTGGGAAAGCCGAGTGAACGCGCGCTGTGAACTGCTTGCAGTGCGAAATATCGCGAGAAGAGGGCAGAAGTCAGCCAGAAAGAGGGACAATCAGCATTCAGAAACAGCGTGCGGCCATTTTGAAGTCAGGCAGCGCCCTGATTAGAGGACAAAGTATCGCGAGACCACCAGCGGCCATTTTGAGGTCAGGCAAACAGACCAATAAAAAGACAGAACAGCGCGACGGCTATTTTAAAGTCAGGCAAGGAAAGAAAAGTGCCAAATACAACACTAAAAAGAGAAAACAAGCATTGGCAATGACAAATGAAGAAACAAGCAGAAAACAAGCTTTGGCAAAGGCAAACAAAAGGAGAAAACAAGCACTGGCAAGGACAAATAAAGAAACAAGAAGCAGAAAACAAGCTTTGGCAAAGGCAAACAAAGAGGCAGCAATAAAAGAAAAAGATGGCAGAAAAACAAAGTGCGCAATATCGTAGACCATTACCATTTAATCCATCAGAGCCACAAGCAGGAATACGATGGGAGAAATGGATCAGGCGTTTTGAAAAGGTACATGGAAGCGACGGATGTGACAGCAGCGAAGCAACTAGGCCTATTCCTAAACCTAGTAGGGGATGAAGTTGAAGACCTATTAGTGACACTACCAAAAGAGGAGACTACCACCTATGACAAACTAAAAGCGTGTCTGACAAACAAATTTGACCCGCAAAGAAATGTCGATTTCGAGCGATATACCTTCACGATCGTTTTCCAACAACAAGATGAAACGCTGGATGATTTCGCAACGAGACTGCGAAAGCTTGTAACACACTGTGAATTCGACAAATTCGATAACGAACAAGCCATCAGACTGCGCATCATAGAGGGCTGCCGTGACACGGAATTTCGCGCAAGAATTCTAAAGGAGCCAACGTCCTTAGAAAACATCCTATCACTAGCAAGAGCAGAAGCAAGAGCGACAGCACAAGCAAAGGAACGATCAGTGGACCAAGTGCACCGAATGACAAACAACAACCGCACAAGTGGATGGAAGAAAGACAGAAATGACCAGACAGTGAAGAAACGACCAGAAGGAACGTGCTACAGGTGCGGACTTGAATTTCCACATCGGGGTCCGTGTCCGGCGTTTGGTCAGACATGTCGGAAGTGCAATGGGAGAAATCACTATGCCGGTGTGTGTAAAGGAATGCAATTCAGGAACG
Organism: Triturus cristatus; assembly: GCF_964204655.1. Classification (NCBI taxonomy): domain Eukaryota; kingdom Metazoa; phylum Chordata; class Amphibia; order Caudata; family Salamandridae; genus Triturus; species Triturus cristatus. The sequence goes on from NC_140592.1 coordinate 1,135,415,215, forward strand.
ATAGAGGAAGAACAGAAAGACCACGAGCATCAGCAAGCAGGCATGTCCGACACGTTGAAACAGGAATAAGGAGCTCCTCAATAGAATGCGAAGAAGAAGAAGAAAAAGAAGAGGTACCCACGGGACGACTATATCTCATGTCGGATGTCACTACCGAACAAGCTGAGGAGGGTGAAAGCGGAGAAAGCATATGTCTGGTAGACAAAAGCAAGATAAAAAGGACAGAATCGGTGACAATAGGAGTAGGGTCACACAAAGCAAAGTTTGTCCTAGACAGTGGCGCAACATGTAACATCATGTGTGTATCGGAATACGAAAAAATGAAAATAAAGCCAAGCTTGAGGCCGTCCCGAGTTGAAGTATTCACCTGGGGGTCGCGGACACCAGTAACAAACATGGGGAAATTTACAGAAGAACTGACATACAAAGACCAAAAGACGAAGGAAGAAATTCATGTGTTAATGGGTGACATCCCAGCGCCATGCCTATTGAGCAACATCACAGCTCAGATGATGGGTCTTTTTGAAATGACTTACAACATATCAGATAAAAGAAGCATCCTGAATGAATACCCCAAACTACTGCAAGGCTTAGGGAAGCTAAAAGGGCGGCAAATAACACTACACATTGACGAAACAGTAAGGCCGATAGCGCAACATCGGAGGGTACCAATACACCTGCAGCCGCAGGTAGAAGAGGAATTGGATGCATTACTAAAGCAAGACATCATAGAACGAGCAGAAGGACCTACGCCATGGGTTTCACCGATCGTGGCCGTACCAAAGAAAGATACGTCAAAAATAAGAATCTGTGTTGACATGAGGATACCAAACAAAGCAATTGAACGCGAGAGACATCCCGGACCGCACCTTGATGATATGATCAGCTGTCTAACAGGCATGAGGCGGTTCTCTAAACTAGACCTGTGCAAGGGATACCACCAGCTAGAACTAGATCCTCAGTCTCGATACATCACAACGTTTTCCACACACCTAGGCCTGTTCAGATACAAATGTTTGAGCTTTGGTGTATCATCGGCTGCGGAGATATTTCAAGAGACAATACGACAAGTAATAAGACCGGTAAAAAACAGCCCGAATTACAGCGATGACATTCTGGTGTTTGGAAAGTCAAACGAGGAGCACGACAAAGCGCTAAGAGAGGTATCCTCTCACTTAGAGCAGGCGGGTCTGACACTAAATAAAGAGAAATGTGAGCTGGAGCGAGACGAACTAGTATTCTTTGGCCACATCTTCTCCAAGAAAGGAATGCGGCCGGATCGCAACAAGGTAAACACGCTGGAAAGAGCACAACAACCAAGTGATGTGGCAGAAGTGAGGTCATTTCTTGGCCTGGCCAGCTACTGTGCAAGGTACATTCAAGACTTCGCTACTGTAAGTGCACCGCTGAGGGAATTAACAAAACAAGGACAAAGTTTCGCATGGACTGAAAAATGCAGCAAAGCGTTTGAGGAGATCAGAAGCGCCGTAACGGCAGTAGATCACCTAGCATACTTTGATCCGAGACTGTGCACTGAACTGACCGTAGATGCTAGCCCAGTGGGGCTAGGGGCAATACTGGTGCAACACCATCCAGGAAAAGACTCCCCAAGGCATGTAGTAGCATATGGAAGCAAAAGCCTATCGGATGTCGAAAAAGGATACTCCCAGCCGGAAAAAGAGAGCCTGGCGGTAGTATGGGCATGTGAACACTACCACATGTTCATCTACGGAAAACCTTTCACAATAATAACAGATCACCAAGCAACAATATACGGAAATCCAAATGCAAAAATACCACCCAGGATAGAGAGGTGGGGAATACGGCTAATGGACTACAACTTCAAAATAATACACAAACCAGGGAAGGAACACAATCCGGCTGATTATGTGTCAAGGCACCCCCTGCCACAAGCGTCTCAAGTAACAACAATGGCAGAGGAATACCTAAACTTTGCACTCAAACTCAACACACTGGCAACGATATCAATGGAAGAACTGGAACAGGAGACAGGGAAAGACCTCACCATGCAAGCAGCAATGAAAGTGACGAAACAGCAAAGGTGGAGGCACGTCAACAACAACAACAACTGGGAAGCAGGTGTGAGAAAAGAAGAACTGCTTGCATTCAAAAAGATCAGCGAAGAACTCTCAGAAAGCGAAAATGGAATAATGATGAGAGGCACCCGAATTGTAATACCGCAAACTCTGAGGAGAAGGACAGTAGAACTGGCACATGAGTCACATCGAGGGATTGTGGCAACCAAAAAAATGCTACGAGAAAAAGTGTGGTTCCCAGGACTGGACAACATGGTGGAAGACACCGTGATGCACTGCCACATCTGCCAAGTAACAGGGCCCCCATCAAAGCCGGAGCCACTGCAAATGTCCAAACTACCATAGGCAGTGTGGACAGAACTGGCGGCTGACTTCTATGGACCTCTGGAGACAGGAAATTACCTGCTGGTAATAGAATTCTCCAGATTCCCAATAGTGAGGCAGGTAGCATCAACGTCAGCAAACGCAACACTGCCAGTCCTGGATGACGTTTTCGCAGCATGGGGCTCACCACAGACACTGAAGACGGACAATGGGCCCCCATTTTCAGGCGAGGAATTCAAAATGTTCATGGAATACCTCGGGATCAATCATCGACGAATAACTCCCCTATGGCCACAAGCAAATGGGATGGCAGAACGGTTCATGGGGACAATCAAAAAGGCAATACAAAGAGCAAAGTTGATGCATATCTCAATAGGACAAGCTCAGTGCCAGGTCCTAAGGGACTATCGAAACACCCCTCACAGCTCCACAGGAAGGTGCCCCGCAGAACTGGTGTTGGGGCGATCAAGCAGGACGAGGTTACCACAAGTGAAAGAAAAGGAAAGCATGGAGCGACAAGACATAGCAACGAGAGACACCGAAGCGAAAGGAAAGATGAAGGCATATGCTGATCGGAGAAGACACGCGGCAAGCACAAAGATAGAAAAAGGAGACACCGTGGTAGTACGGCAGAGACAAGTGCGAAAGTCAGACAGTGTTTTCTCAAGGGACCCAGTGACAGGAGTGAAAGGGCCAATGATAACGGCTTCAGTAGGGCCATACCACATCACTCGCAACAGCTCGCACCAGAGAATTGAAATTAAAAGAAGAGGAGCTGCCAACACATGGGCTGAAGGAAGAGACACATGAGGAGACAGCTCCAGTGGACATCAGAACGCAACGACCAAGAAGAGAATGCAAGAAAACAAAAAGACTAATTGAAGAAATGTGAGAAGACAGAGGTCCGTGGAGACTCTCTCTCTAAGGACGAGAAGCAAAAAAAATAAATAAATAATAATAATAATTTTGTTTGCAACAAGGGGGGAGATGTCATGCCCAGACCAGGGGCACTAGGACCCTGGGGCAAAGGGCAGAGGCCAGAGGACACTGGACACCAGTTCCGGGGAGGGGAGGGGGGGGGACGGGGGACAGGGGCTTTCCAGGGCAGGACCTCAGGACGAGAGGTCAGGGTCCACGCACGAGACAAGTAACGATAATAAAGATTACCTGGAACGATCTGGTGTGTCTCGCGTAGTCGGTGGGATCGGGAACACGACAATATGTTACCAGCGGGAGCTAGCAAATATAGGTTGCCAAAGCTCGCTCCAGCAAGGGAATCGCCAAACGTGCACGCGTTGCCATTGAAGGCAATAGAACGCGTGCATATTTTTGGCTGAAAGGCTGTGCCGATGACTAAAGGTCTTTTGCCTATGCAGCGCATGCGCGCTACGTAGGCGAGAGACCTAATAACAACAAGCATTTGCAATGCATTAGGTCTCGCATTTACGCGAGTTTGAGCTATTGACATTGCAAATAACAATGCCTATTGGCATTGTCATTTACAATGCCAATAGCTTTAACTCGTGTAACTGCGAGACCAATTGCATTGCAAATGCTTGTTTAAAGAGAAGTCGAAGGCATACCGCTCTGATTCCTGCGGAGAGGCCTGTAACGTGGATGTCTGCATATTGCTCTTAGAAATACGGCAATAATTACTGTGCACAAAGGGAACTTGCGAACTTAGTTATCTCCCGGAAAAGGAAAATCTAACCTCCTGCATCGAACGTTAAAGAAAAAAAAGCATTGGCATAGCCAATAGGTCTCGCTTTTCGGACCTTATCAGTATTTAGTTATGCAGCACAATATCCTTGGTGCAACAACATCAACTGTTGCATGGCTAAACACTTATTAGGTCTCAAAAGCGAGACCTATTGGCTATGCCAATGCTTGTTTTGTTTGTGGGAGCAGGCAGGCAGTCCCTCCAATAACACTGGCGAAAATCAAAAACTATTTTTGTCCTCAAAAGCAGATATTACCATAGTAGTTCCTGTCACTGAACGGAACTACTTCGTATGGAAGTGCCTGCGCCTGTAATTGTAACTGAGCAGATTCGGTCACCCTCGGTGGCTTTACCCAATGGCTGGAGGGGCCGACCTCTGCCCCAGGCTTTGACGGGCAATAGAAATATGTGGATGACAGCTGAAAAATGGACAAATAGGGTAGGACCAAAGCGCCTATATGTAAATATATTATATTTAATTACAGTCAAAGGAAAAGGTCTTTGCCAACATCAAACCTACAAATCTTCTGCTATACACATCTGTAGATGGAGGGCAAAGGGGCCTCGGGAGCGGAAAATCCGCCACTCACACCTCCCACCCCCCCTAGCACATCCAGGCAACTAAGAGCCATGGGGACTTAAACTATGAATGCTATTGGCGTGGTTTCCTGGCACACACAAAAGCATAAAGCTCGTCGTATCAGATCATCAATTGAAGCAGCGCACACCCTCCCGATGACTTCTGTGCGGAGCAGACGATTTATAACCGGGCTGGCAGGAACTCAGCATTACAGGGACATCTTTACCCAATAACAACCATCAACAGTGCCCAAAACACATGCGTGAGGGTTTCGAAAGAGCCATTGATGTCACTTACATAATTAAAACGAAATCAATATTTTTGTCCTGCTATGGTGACAAAATTGACTGCAACTTTGTTAGCAGCTATTTTTTTTAGCTCTTATCACGATCATTTTGTCCTTCGTCCCGGTTACCAATGTTCCATCCACTAAGCCTGCTACAAGCCAGTCCCATGCCTTTCCTGTGAAGGAACTTCTACCGTCACGAAACCGTGTGCAATTAATTAATTAATTGGAACATACCGTATTTAAAAATGTCTGGCAAGAAAAAACTAACGGGCAAACATATAACCAAATTGGAGTCCATACCTGGGGCTTTCAGTAGAGAACAGCCACTGTCCAAAAAAAAGAGTCAGTAGCACTTGCCCAGTATTTAGAAACCGGCGGCCTTAATAAGCTTCAAAGAGGGAGTCCATAGTAAGCTCCACTGCCCGTCTAAAAAGCTGAAAGACGTATGAGGGGTAACCGATCTTGTGCTTCCGGAGATCATTGTCTGGACTCCTATGCACCTTAGTATTTAACTGTGTATACATTAAGCATTGGCAGTGAGTGTTTCCCACGGTTAAATTGCCTTTGGATGAATATTGCGAATTTTCCCCTATTTTGGGCCACTACTACCTCACTCTTCTTTGCAAACGTATAACCAACAAGGAGCTCGCAGGCAGCACTCACAGTGTGCGCCGGAAGCTGTAGACACAAGGTACGCCGGGAGCTGTAGTTCGTTCATTCCCGGAAGTGGGTGCGGGACACCTACGAGGCTGGGCCAACCAGGCAGCTGCTATGGATTGGGAGTGAAGGGGAGCGGCTGGTGCAGCAGTGACCGGCTGCGGCGATGGAGGTGTGCAGTGGCCGTCTGCCGGGTGACAGCAGGTGAGGAGAGACAGAGACTGTCATGGTGGGAGTGGCGCGGCCGTGTCTTAGGGTGCCCCGGTCTGTCTCCCTTGAGAGGCATCTCGGTGGCGAGGTGTGTGCGCGCGCGTTAGGCAGCCGTGGATGCGGTGAGGGGGTCGGCAGCGGCGGGGTGTGTGCGCGCGTGTGTGTGCGTCTGCGCAAGCGCGTCCACAGACCCCGATTGCTGCGCGTGCCCCGGTCTGTCTCCCTTGAGAGGCATCTCGGCGACAATAGGTCTCGAGAGCGAGACCTAAAAATGAGGATAAACAGGGAAATATACAGCAAGTTAAGCCCCAAATGAAGGGAGAGTTGATGGAGGGAAATAACACCACCGACAAGACCTCTGAGACTCTCGCTAGAACCTGCACCCCTAGCCCTCAGAGTAAGATCTATTGGGCTCATGAAAGTAGTCCAGGGGAGGGGCCAGGGAACTACGACAAGGAGAGGCGCAAGCCCTACACCAGGTAAATTGTACCCCCCAGACCTTGTCAGCTATAACAGACGAACTACAGAACACACAGATTCTTTCCTGGAATGCAGCAGGTCTTAGCTCAAAATTGGACTTCCCAGATTTGGGAGAATATATAGATAAACATGAGCTATGCCTGTTCCAGGAAACATGGTCAAGGACAGAACTACATAGAGTGGGCTATGCTACATATAGCATCCTGGCTGTCCAGGGGGAGACCCTCGGGGGCCTATGCACTTGGGTCGGTGTTCACATGGGATGTACTGCTAAAATGCTAGAGACTTCTTCCCCTGATATCTTGTGCACTCTCCTCACCTTCTATAACTCTCTGAAGATTGCATTAATTAAGGTTTACTCCCGACCAGTGGGGCAGAGGCACACTTCCCAGACGCTTGATTGCCTAGCCACATTTTTATACACTCTACCAGAGAGTTGTCAAGTACTTATAGGTGGAGACCTTAAATGCCAATTTGAGCCTCTTAATGGCATTACTACACCTATTACAAGCGAGGAAGCCTCGGTATGGTCGATCCCAGAAATCAACATTCAGCCAATAAGGGCATGGACTCCTTTAGCCTTGCAGTTGACTTCAGTTACACTTAGCTACTCACAAAGGGCCTGCAATGGCGGATTCCCCTCTGACAGCCCGGGGAACTTTACTTTTAATAAGCCGGGACAGGCATCTATAATAGATTATATGTTGGTAGATGTCAACTATGGCACAAGATTAGGGATTTTACGGTCAATTCCCGACATGAAAGAAACCATAACCCACTGGCCTTGGCAATAGCCCTTCCCATGCCAAAGGACCATCAAAGCATATCCGCACATCCCACCTCAAATCTAGTATCGATTGAAGGAGATAGGAGAGTATGCTGGGGGGATTTCGCACATACAACAGAAAAAGTGGCCACTCTGTATCAGCAAATTGCTCCTTTCAACTGTCCGCAAATAGCTGGGACACGGCATCGCAATTGGCGATGGAAAAAAACCATCAGGATTTACTATCCACATTGGCACCATTTTTTTATAATAGCTATAAGACCAGGCAGAACTCCAAACCCAAGCATCCATGGTATAACAAACCATGCAGGAAAGCAAAGCAGGCCCTAGTAGCTTGTATTAAAAAGAATGATAAGCCACAAATAAAAGAAGCTAAGGCCCAATATAAAAAAAAACAGCTGGAGCAAAAACCAGCTGGGAAGTAGATAAATGGGAAGCTACCAAAATTGCCTTAGATAACCATGATATGCGAGGTTTTTGGAACCTAGTCAAGACAGGGAAACCTGAAGGCCAATTGGCAATTGGACCTAATCTGGGGGAAGAAGTTTGGAGATCCTACTTTAAAACCCTATATTCGAAGTCTGCAGAAAGGGCAGTAGACCTCAGCAAAGTATTAGCCACTGTAGAAGTAAATCCCCCAAATTTGAATGCTCCTCCTTGCACAATGAAGGAGGTTACAGTGGCCTTGGGCAATCTACTACCAGCCAAGGCACCGGGGCTAGATAGGATACCTGGTGACCTATTCCGTTCTGAACTAGCAGTTTGGGTACCATATCTATGGTCATTATTTAATGCCATTCTACAAGGTATGATGCTGCCCCCGACCTGGGCAGGGGCAGAAATTATTCCTATCTACAAAAAAGGTACACCACTCAATCCAGCAAACTATCGCCCCATAAGCCTTATAGACGTCACCCAAAAAATCTATGCTATGTACTTCTGGGCCGTCTGCAATGCTGGATAGAAGAAAATAATGTATTAACACCCCTACAAGCCGGATTCAGGGCCAAGACTTCGACTATTGACCAGATCTTTAGATTGTCATTGATCCATTGGAAAACCGTGATCCTAGAGGGTGGCAGCCTCTACCTCACATTCGTGGATCTTAAATCCGCATTTGATATGGTGCGGCGAGATCAGCTATGGGGCATACTCCTTGATATGGGAGTACCAGATTATCTTTGCCACCAGCTGAAACGTCTGCATCTAGATAATTATGCGAGAATAAGATATGGCAAAAAAGGCGAATTAACTGCCCCCTTCCCTGTAGAGAAAGGGGTGAGACAGGGATGCGTTCTAGCTCAGACACTGTTCTCCCTCTTTTTAAATGGTCTAATCAAAACTTTACTAACAGGTAAAGATGTAGACGCACCGAGGTTGGCGAACCGCAAAATTCTAGCACTTATGTTTCCAGACGACACGCTGCTACTCTCTAAATCATCTATGGGTATGCAGCGTGTACTCGAAGAATTTAGCACTTCTGCAGGAAGAGGGGTTTGGAGATAAATCTCCAGAAAACAAAATATATCGTTTTTCATGCCAATACCACCAACTGCCCACATCCTCAATTGGAAGGCAGGGCCCTAGAGAGGGTATCTGTTTTTGATTACTTGGGGCTCACACTCAATGACAAGATGAACTGGGGATTACAAGCAAAGAAAGCAAACCTTAATTTGACACAGTCTGCAGGGCGTATCCTAAAAATACATAAAAATTGCTCCCAGAGGGTGATCGGCCCATCAGCAGAAATATACAAAATACAGGCTAGGGGAGCCTCACTATATGGGGCAGAACTCTGGGGCCACTCTCCGTCAAATATGTTATCCATGACAGAGAATCTATTTTTAAGGCAACTGCTGAGCCTCCCCAAGAGCACTCCATTAACACCACTCAGGATGGACCTGGTGATTGGTCCTATTGCTGATGTTGTTGCCTCTTGACCACTCCTATATTGGCATCGACTCTGGAGCACACCAGAGTTAGCCAACTATAGGGAGGAACTGAAGGATGTCTTGACCCTTCTGGGTGCAGGGAACCTACCATGGCTAGTTCACATTAGGAATTCCTGCCAGGCATTGGGGAGGACAGATGTGGCTTACACCTGAAGAGACTTGTTCCTTAATCCCCAAAAAGGTTTTACTCGCCTCCTACAGAGAACACAAACTGGCCCAATTATGTCAGAGTACTAATTCCAGTAGTTTGACCTCCAAGTTCATGGATGTTAAACAGCAATACAAGCTGGAGCTGGTACTGGACAACATACAACCATTACTTGCAAAGACACGGTTCCTACAATTTAGACATGGGGTGCTCCCGCTTCGAGCACTCACTAACAAATGGCAAGAACACTTAAACTAGACTGCCCAGAGTATGACAGTCGAAGAAACAGATCTTCATGCTGTTCTTTTGCCCTGCCTACAAAAGGCCAAGGTTCAAATGGGTCCTACAGCTCTGTAGAAATCTGGGGATTAGACATCACATCAAGGCTTTTAGAATCCTTAAACACGAAACGGATCTGTTAATCGTGTTCGCAATCTCCAGGTTTCTATTCTCGATGTGGTGCATTCGTAGGGGCAGCCTAAAGAAAAAGAATCGAGAAAATCCTCAATAGAATGTTCATTACATAAGTGGTCATGCCATGCAGGTATACCTCCATAGCTGAATCTTGTCTTGTAAATCTCTTCCCTTTGTCCGGGTTGCTTTGCTCATCTACTTCTTTTAAAATGTTTTATATTTTTTTATGCTTTAATGTGTTTTTCTAAAATATGCCCTTGGGCCATCAGTCAAAGTTAGAATTTTATATATCACTTGATAACAGCAATATTGCAATTGTCTTTACCATGATGTTAAATATATCTTTATTGTTGAATGACGCTTGCACCATTTCTCTATTGAGTATCGACAAGGGGGTGTGCAGTCATTGCTGAATTTTAAACCCCGTACAATTTGCCTCTGCGCTCTTGGTTTTATGATATCTTAGTATAACATTTGTTACTTTTTGCTTCCTCTTTTGTATCAATGTATTTGTATTATTTTATGTACTTTTATGGCCGTAATAAAGCTTTCTTGACAGACTACTAAAATACCTGCAGGCGCTTGAGGAAAGCCCAGAGATCATTAGATTTTATGTGAAGTGAAAATCACTAACGTATACACTCCACATTCATCGCTACTGTAAACCATCAAAGCAGGCAAGACTTTGTAAAAATGCTATGTTCTCAGGAAGGTCTAGACATTACAGACTACAATACACTGCATCTGGAAAATCCACTTAAAAATGACTCAGACAAGGTGTAAACTAAAGCAAAAACTAGATGTTCAAAAGGCAATCCCAACCACCACAACTGCTTTTTATAAATCACACCCAATGACAACTGTTAATTGAAGAGAAAGAACACAAAGATATGAAGACTGATATCAATCATACATAACAGAGCATAATATTCGATTAGGGAGAATGGATACAATAGAACCAAGTTCTCTTGGAACAAAATTCCCTTTTTGAAACTAGGTTCGAGATTATGTTTAACATAAATACGATACGAATGATTAGTATTTTTCTTTTACTATACAAACAAGTTGATGATAATCCCCCTCATTGGTTATATGGTCAGGAGGTACATAACATGGCTTTCGTTCTCCATGCGAAACATTAGATATGCTTCCACATGGAATTGTTTGCTTTGCCTGATGTTGACGCAACCTTTCAAAATTGTGCTCTACAGGAGGAACTGAAGCTTCTATTTTTTTTTGTTAGCAAACTATGCATCACCAGGCACACAAAATGCATGAGTACTAAGGTTCGAGTGGCAGCAACCGCTGATATTTCATCTGAAGGGTAAAAACACAATTAGCCAAATGACCTACAGCAATTATGCTCAATGTTGTCACCTCACAGTCAACGGGGCAGTGGGTATAGCATGCACACCGCCTAGTGCGTGGGCAGCATTTGCCACCGAACACCAACTTATCAAGAACTGGCAAGTGAAAGACATTACTAATCAACCTCCTAACTTACATAAACTCCTCCAACACAAAGTGTACCTGGTACACTTGTATCCCAAATCACATACTTTTTCCTCCCTTACACACATCAACCTTTATCCTTCAACCACTTCCTTATACTCTTATGTATATGGGGTTTGTGAATGGTTTCTGGGTTTACCAAAAATTAAGGCAAGCCTTCAAAAACATCCTATTGGGGGGGTGTGGGGGTTACATGGCGCCGTGGCGGTCTTTTGGGCTGCGACTTGTATCATTATGGAGGTATGGGGGAGGTTTCTAAGCCTAAACAAATAACAAATGTACACCCTGAAGGACCAAACGCCTGCTTACACCTAGGTATTCCCCCATGAAAACCCATACTTCGATCTCGCTGGCAGGCTTCCTGAAATGAAAATATGAAGAGAGGTGTAGGTGTCTGTACATGTAGAAGTGTAGTCTACCTGAGGGTGTCGCAGCATGTAGTTTACAGCATCCTCAAAATATTCCAAATGGAATTCTTTCATTTGCTTTGGGAGGTCCTCATAGCCGTAGTACGCTAAGGCCAATGTGGCAAAGCCACGACTGGCTAGAAGACTCGCTCTGTACTCAGGAAGGCCCCCGCCAGTGCCATAAATGTCAATAATACCAGGGAAGGGACCGGGCCCTGTAAGAACAAAGAAAGATTTGAGAAAGTGTGATCTTTAGAAACTCCATTTTAACATTTAGTCACTACGGATTTGTTTTAAACTTTTTTTTAGCCATAAGCATTAACCGTCACTCACCTGGCGGCTGGAAAAAGGTTGCTCTGACCTTGCCCTCGCGCACGGGGATCCTCTGCACCCCCTCTCGCATGAAGTTTCGCTCGTTGGTGACCTGGGCAAGGCGCTGACCAGGCGGGTCGTGACCCTCGTACACTTCAAAGTCTACAAAGAAGGGGGTCAGGACGTCTCTCTTCACCAGGCGCCTGTGTGGAGTCTCTGGGAGCAGCGACCACACCAGCCCCATGGGCTCCACCCCCGTGTAACTGCCCCCCAGGGCTGGGGTGCTAGTCAGGTCCAGCGCCCCGCTGCTGTCCGCCCTATACTGGGCGGAGGATCGGAAAGGCACGCCAGTCTCATCAGTGAGAGAAGCCCCGAGTGTGACCTCCTGCAGCGGCGAGAGGCCACTCACTGAGATCCGCACAGGGTCATCAAACAGGCACTTGGCAGAGGGAGCGATCCGCACACTTACCGTAGACATGGCAGCTCTGCTAAGGGCGGCACGAACCCCCACCACCCTGCTGAGCAACAGCGCAGAGGCTCGCCCGAAAACAGACAGCATCTTGTCCCATTCAAGGAGGACCGCTGTTTCTTACTGTTGTGAGATGTGACAGCTCCGTAAGTGGCGCCTGCCGGGGCAGACGGGGTGACATCTATATGCACGCGTGATGGAGGTGATTGGTCGCCGCTCTGCGCAGACGCTAATCACACCCTCAAGGTAGCAAACATCAACATAAAAGAGAGACTACACCATCTGGAACTGTCGAGCGCGCCTGCTTCGAACGTCGAGTTGTATGTCACAGAACAACAAGCATTGGCTTAGCAAGGCCTTTGGGACCTTATGCGTATTTAGCCATGCAGCACGTTACTCTGTGTGCTACAACAGATACTATTACTTCACGTGCCACTGGTAAAAGACCACACCCAGCCAAGGATGGGCTTCCGTGCTATTTAATGAACATATGATAAAGCCTCTTCTGCTTCATAGTTAAGCATTTGCAATGCATTAGGTCTCGCATTTTGCGAGTTTGAGCTATTGGTATTTTAAATGACACTTCCTTCCATTTATGTTTTGCTATTTAAAACATAAATAAAAGGCATTATTATTTACAATACCAATAGGGGGTGACCAGGCGTCCCGGTTTTGTCCGGACAGTTCCTGTTTTTCGCCAGCTGTCCCAACAGATTTCAAGAAATTAAGCTCATGTCTCGGTTTTTAGAGAGGGTGAAAACGGTGGGAAGTATCTTTTTATGTTTTCCAAAGCAGGGATAGTTAGTAGCTGTTATAAAAAAAAAGCAATTTAATTAACAGGCATGCTACTGGCTTTACAAATGGCATTTTATTTATATTCTTACTGCCTCCTCTGTAATTTCCTGCTAAGGAGCACTGTCATTCTGTGCCTGAGTTGAAGTAAAATTGTAGTCCTTCTTCTATTTTGAGGAAATGTCCCGGTTTTTGGCTTTATAATTCCGGTCACCCTAAATACCAATAGCTTAAACTCGCGTTAATGCGAGACCTACTGCATTGCAAATGCTTGTTAAACCAGTTACCACACCAATTTGAGGGTTGGTATCTCATCAATGAATACATTATTTGCAGTCATAATTAGCTTAGTATCATGTGACAGTCGAGATAATTGCTGGCTCTTAAAACGACAACAACTGGTCATTAGTTTCCTCTTGGAAAGCTGGCAAACCTGACTGCATACTGCCAGATGGCGCTTCGCTGAACGGTGTTTAGTAAATCTGGGTGGTAGTGACCTGCTAATGGTATTTGACATAGGTCCTCCTGACGGTAGCTGGCACACCAGTGTAGCAGGGACCGCCACTGTCTATTCATAGGTTGGCATTTAGTGAGAATGAATTAGGCCAGCCTCCTCAATGACCAGTCAAGGATTGGAATTTGCTAACGCCATAGACTGTGCGAACACTAATAGCGACAGTCAGTGGCAGAAAAGCACAAACTGTGGGAGAAGGTGAGGAAAAAGAGGCGGAGGAAGAGCTACCGAGGAAGATTGAAGTAGGAGGGAGAGAGTGTGGAGCACAGAGGGAGAAACAGATGGATTAAAATATCGGGGAAGAGTAAGAGAGAGAATGTAAAAGAAATGTTTTTCAAAGAAATTGAAAGAGAGGAAGATGGACACAAAAATAAAGTCACCGAGAACGTGTAGCACCACCCCATAATAACACAAGAACAGAGCGTGGGGATCACCCCAAACACGAGTGGGCACACAGTCTCTCACACATTGAAATCAATGAGCAACAGACACAAACACGTACAGATTCTAAAAAAACACACACCGAAACCAATAAGCATCAAACAAACACGCACACACAAAGACACACTGTACAGTAATGCAACTATTAAACACAATACACGCACTTCAGAGCAGGGAAGATGTTAAATAACACACTAATCGAGCGCAGTCAATCAACAACTTTCGTACATAGCGACGACAATAAAACACAGATGCAAAATGAAGGCAATGTAAATAGAGGAAATACATTTAATAAGGTGAACATACTTAATAAATTAATTTGACGCCGGAGGGACCTGTGACTGTGACTTTTACCGCCCTGCTAGCATCCGCAGGTTGCAGCACTTACAAAGTGCAGGCAGTACATTTGTGCAATGGCGTAGCAGGCAGCAAATGCTACAGGAGGAGGGGGAGAATTGAAGAGGCGTTGCTGCCTTAAGAGGAAGGTTACTTTTCCGCTGAGTGGGGGGAGGGCTCTTAAAGCAAAGCTGGGATAGCAAAAAGAGCTTTAAGGAAAAGAGCTTAAAGGAGCACGCCTCTGCATGCAAAACAAAAGAAAGGCTGCGCCTTGTAAGGTAAAGCCGTAATGGAGACTAATTTCAAATGAGAGTTAAACGTTATGAGAGAAAACCTCGTGAAGCTGGAAAGCGTCCCAGCTGTACTGTATTACATTGTTGCACTTCCACCCTCCCGGGCCGGGTGCGGACAGGAGGCCATAAATAAAAAGAGAGCCAACCGCTCGTGGTTGTAGCCACTACCAAACACCAGTGTGTCGTGTCCCATAATTAAAGGTCCCCCCTGCATGCTGGTAATGTACACAGGCCGAGGATATATACCCCCCCTCAGGTCACTCACCATATTGGGAATGAGGCGGTACCCGAATCCGCGACTTGCTGGTCTGCCATGGTGGAGCTTGCGGTGAGCTGCATCGGTGCTGTGGCGGTATTGCGGTTCGAGTGTGGCGGTCACGTCGTGGAGCTGCAACCTCTGGGAGAGCTGCAGGCAAGGTGAGGAGGTGGCGGGTGACCGTGCTGCTGGTTGCTCCGCACACCGGCAGAGGTGGCTGAGAGGAGGCGGCGTGGAGGAGGGGCTGCAGCGTGCACTGAGGAGGAGGAACGCATGTCGGTGCTGGGGAACTGCTGCCAGGGCCGGCTGTGAGCAGCTGGAGTTCCCCGTACAATGCAAACCCTGCACTGTGTCCGTAGCAGGGAGAGCGAACTATAGAGCGCTTTTGGGCATGGTGGTGTAGTGACTACCGCAGGGGAATGAACTTGCGCACACCAGGAGGTGAATGCGGAAGCCTGAGTGCGAGCTTCTCTGTATGTGGAGGGTTTAAAAAGTTCCCCTCGGACATACTTTAAACACAAGAAGCGGATGGAAACTGTAGTTAGGCGGTGCTGCTTTCAGAATAAACGGAAGTGACGCATCGGATCTACGGCCAATTATAAGCCCGCTTTGAAATGCAATGCCAGGGTTTACAAATGGCATGTGGCAGGAGAAATTCACTGGCAAAAGGCGGAGTTTCACCCCTGATAAAGATTACTTGATGTCTCGGAGAGACAGCGCATGCGCGCTGCCTAGGCGAGACCTAAAAAGTGTATTTCTTTAATAAAGAAAATATGACACTAATAGGCACATTATAGCATTGTATTGAGAAGTACTTATTAAAGTGTTCTTTTTGTACAATTGGTAGTCTGAACTTATATATCTGGAAGTGCTTCTATGCGTTTTAGTGAAATAAAATATAACAGAGGTACTTTAAATCATGACAAATTAAATACTCAAAACCCTTAAGCATTAAAAACAAAACAATCATATTGATTAAGATCTACTTAGAATGGACGTTCTGATGGTTTTTCTCCCTCTCTCACCATCAAGGAAAAGCTGGCAGTGATAGATAGAAAAAAAACCAATCACCTCACACCCTGTAAACAAACTCCCAGGGTGTGATCGTCAATAGTTTTTTTTTTTCAATAATTGTGTTTTTTAAAAAGCAAAAATGATAAAAGTTTAGTGGTCAAAGCCAATGGGGGCCATCCACCAACATTTTTACACCTTGAAGGGAACTACAGTGACTGAATTTCTCTTCAACGTACAGAGATGACCACTGGGCCGGAGCTCATCTCTAGATAGGGTGGGCTATCTCCGTCAGTGTGGCGGACGTTAGGCCCTAACCACCCTGAGGGATGGTACTCTGTCCACTATCGGCTAAATATGGCCATTTGGGTTTACAAGGTGTTTACTGGGTGGAGAATATAGAGAGACAAAGTTACCTGTATAGTCACTCTGTGCCACATAATGGCTCCAAGAGATCAACTCCTGGCATTCAGGACTAGATATTTCATGACCACTTTGTTGGTCTGTACACTGTGAAGGATCAGTGAGAGGGTAGACTTATACTGTACAACATCATGAGCTATTTCACCCCAAATTTTAATACAGGTATTCATGCATTTATTAGGTGATCTTGATTTTGGCCAATGTGGTAACAGGGGCCAGGGGAGAAAGTGGAAGCTAGGAATAAAACCCTGCCATCCTAAGCCAGCACCTTTGCCACTAGACTACTACTGCTGCCTGGCAACAATGTTGTAGTAGTCTTCCTAAAACATGTATTCTTCACTGTCTATTAATGTTCTGCTAAGATTCTATTATGTCACTTTCATGGTGATGGAATGTGATGGTTTGAACTCCAAGGGGCAGTTATCAGTTGTCCCTGGAAGCTGTGGAGATGAACAGTCAATAAACTGTGTGCTCTTACACTTACCTGGCCCAGTGTAATCACTACAAAATTGCCGACGAGGATGGGATACGAACCCACGTGTGCAAATTACAATGGATTAGCACCCTTTTGCTAAGATTGCTGATAAACCTACGTTAGAGGGTGGTGAAATGGTCATGCGGGGGATACGTTTATTCCTACTGAGTCGCTGAGAGTTCGCATCATTGACTATGGTTATGCGGGTCATCTTGGACAAACAGGCACCAAAAGAAGGATCCGATGTGTGAACTGGTGGCCTTCTATGGATCGCCAAGTTACTGAGGTGGTAGAGGGATGTGTGATGTGTTGCACCAGTGACAAAGTCATCAAGGTTGCTGTTCCTCCTTTACAGGAGGTGGATACACCTAATGCTCCTTGGTTGAAGTTGGCCATAGATTTTGTGGGTCCTTTCAATGTCTTTCCCAATAAATGCAAATTTGCTTTGGTTGTTGCGGATTACTTCAGTAAGTGTTGGTGATAGGGAAATGCTGGCACCCTCCTAAGAGCAAATGAATTAAACTCACCAGACATAGCAGGTTGCTCAGAAACAGAGTAAAATGTATTTATTGGTACCAAATGCATGCATCATTGTTGATCAACAAGGAAGAAGTCAGGTCTCCTGCCTTAGGGGCTCTCAGACTGCTTCTTCCCAGAGTGACTGGTTTCTGGGTGCTAAATACATTTAGTAATGCCATGTCAGCG
The DNA here is from genome assembly GCF_964204655.1 of Triturus cristatus. Lineage (NCBI taxonomy): Eukaryota > Metazoa > Chordata > Amphibia > Caudata > Salamandridae > Triturus > Triturus cristatus. Next base: position 1,135,432,779 of record NC_140592.1, read on the forward strand.
GACCTAGAATAAAACACCAAGCCAAATGTGGCTAACTGGGATGTGCAAGATCTGCACCATGCCAATTATAAACTGCTAGATATGGGCAGACCAGAAAGGCTGGCTCTGCACTGTGTAAGCAACTTGCACAACCAGATAAGGAAACTATCATGAAGTCAGGACAAGCAAAGTGACCTCTAAAGTGGTTTAGAATAGCTGTTGAAGCTTGTCCAGTCAAGGTCAGATAGGAAGTCCTTGGAGCTCTGGGCCTCATGTTAGTGTGCTATATCTAAGCATGATATTTTTGTAGTGCCTACATATGAATTTATATGGATATATATATATATTTTTTTTTCAACAGGTGGGAGGTTCAATTCATGTCTGATCCCAATACACAGGAGGTTATCAAGTTCCTTCAGTGTCTTTTTGCCAGCGAGGGTCTCCCTAAAGAGATTGTATCGGACAATGGGGTGCAATTTACCTCAAAGGAGATGTCTGTGTTTTTGAGTCAATCTGGGATCTCACATCGCCGGGTCGCTCTTTATCACCCACAGGCCAATGGTTTCATTGAGCGGACGAACCGCATCTTAGTTGAGTGTGTTCAGTCCCGCTTCGTATTGCAGGTGGAGGCTCTCACCACTGAGCCTGGTGTCCCTGGGTTGCTGTTCACAAAAGGAATCGCCGGACGGGACTGCAGGTCCCAGGAGCCCTTGAACTGCAGAGCGCCGCAGCTGTGTAGCGGCCCGCCTTCCCGCCATCCCGCCCACTAACGGAATAAAACACCTCGCGGAACCCGCTGGCGCGGGTCCCGCATCGTATTGCAGGTGGAGGCTCTCACCACTGAGCCTGGTGTCCCTGGGTTGCTGTTCACAAAAGGAGTCGCCGGACGGGACTGCAGGTCCCAGGAGCCCTTGAACTGCAGAGCGCCGCAGCTGTGTAGCGGCCCGCCTTCCCGCCCACTAACGGAATAAACGGACCACCCCTATTTCCTATTGGCTGTTGACCTGGCCAAATAGTACCAGTACCAGCGGAGCGGGACGCGACGCGGGACGCCCTGGACGAAGCCCGGACAAAGGGCGGACAGTCTGAGACAGGAGGGGGCAGGTGGGAGCAGCAGACCGGGCTATTGATTATCGTGTTATTTAATTCACCATTTTTCATTCTTATGTGTGTATTGATTGCCTAGTCATTGTTGGTTACCGTTTAATGCCCCTAGGTGTTCGGAGGTCGTATGTGATAATCCATTTGGGAAACACTGGTATATTGTCGTTTGGTGTTTACAAGGAGAAATTGTAGGGGGTGTGGGACCCTGATGTGCTAATTATGCCTAAAGCCAAGACAGCAGCCTCGACCACAACCATGGATAATTACCTGGTTAAGATGGTCGATAAAATTAATCAGGAACGTAGGAAATCTTTAGGTCGTCCAGGGTCACAGTGTTTGTTGTCCCCCCCGCCTAATTGCTTGGCCTCCGAGCCCTCCCCTGTTCAGGATCTTAATACTCCCTTATTACCCACTGATTGTTTAATTGAGGGAGTTGTAACTGATATCATTAGTTTGGAAAGTGATACTCCTGAGTCCATGAATGACCCTGAACCAGACCAAGCTATTATACCTGATGTACCTATCCCTAGCCAGTCTGTATCCAGACGCCAAAAATTAACACGCACCTGTAGGAACACCAGCAAACCTATACAGTCTAAGCGAGGAGGGAATCGCCATGCTAACAAAAAGGACACCCCCCGCAGATAAATCTCCCAGCTCAATCTGCGTTAACGGAAGGAGCTAAGGTCATTTTAGATAAAGAACAGCTGGATCTTAAAACCCAGGCTATAGTTGCCAAGTTTGACATATTTGTTAAACCTTTATTGACCAAACTTTCCACTCTTGCCGACGAAGTAGTCAGATTGGGAGGCATCTTGGATTCTTTTATTAAGGCTAGACCAGCCCCAAACAATATTGCTGGTACACAGGTGCCAGAGGAGACTTCTTTAACTACATCTAATATAGCCCCAATGACGGTTGAGAACAGTAGTTCTGAATGCAGACCTGGGTGTGCCCTTGGAAAGACCGATGCGGTTCTCAATGTACCATATCAGCGGCAAGACACCACTAAACCATCCTCCGGTTCAGTACCGGGGGAATCGTTGGGCCATAATGTAAACACCCCTAACTCCAGAAACCCTCAACCGGACCTGCCACCAACGTGCGCACCATTTGTAGCAGTTCTTATGAATGTCCCCCCTGTTAAGAGGTTTGATAGCAACCCTGCTAATGTAGAATCACACTCGTCATTAAAGAACAAAACTGTGGACTGGCTCCACCGACAGTGTGATTTTCCTGTAGCACTATCTAGGGATATACTTAGTACCAGGAGAACTAATTGGGTCGGTAAATCCCGTAAGACCTGCGAAGGTGACTGTATAGTCATTAACTTCCGTAACCCCCAACTTACCTCCACAGTTTTAATTAAAGCCGCTTCTCTCCCTGCGAGTGAACATGGTATATCCTTGCGGCCGCTTGGGTACTTCTATAGAGATTTTGCAACCCAACCTGTTATTCAATCTGTTGATGAGCGCCATTGGTATAGGCCTAGAGTTCAGGATTTGTGTGCTACTCCCACTATCCCTACGTTTAATAGATTCCAGCCATTAAGTGGGCTTGATTACAATGATTGACTGGAGCCGACCATAGAAGGTGTCAGGTCGGAGGACTTGGACCCGAGCAAAGTGAGCTTTAACACGGCCCCTAGGATATCAACAACTATTACTAACAATATTGGTGTAAGCCAACCAGACTCTACTGTGGCATGTGACCACGAAAGTCTGGTTAACGTGAGAGGGGATAGGTTTTTGTTGAATCCTTCCACCTGCTTAGTTAACTCTGGTTCATGTGTCATAGCTTGTTGGAATGTTGCGGGACTTTCCCACAAGGATGAATGCTTAGGTTGGTTCGATTTTATCAATCTTTTTAATATCTTATGTTTCCAGGAAACCTGGAGTTTGGTCCCCATTAATTATAACGGGTTTGTCTCATATCAAATACCGGCAGTGGCTTCGAACTCAGGAAGAGCCAAGGGTGGCCTACTGACACTGATTTCCGTTGACGCTCCGTTCGTAGTAAAGAAACATGTCCCGGTGGGGGACCATTCCCAGATCCTTTGGCTTTGTAAGGAGCAGGATAGGAATATCCTTTTAATCAATTTTTATAATAATGTTTTTGATAAATCTAGGCAACGGATAGCTTTTGCTTTGGAGGAAGCTTTGGTTAAAATTGTTACAGGAAATGAAATCGCTTTTGATTTTATCTGGTTGGGAGATTTTAATATCTCTACCTGTATGTCCTCTGCCCATAGGGTCTGTGGTTTCTTAAGCTCACGAGGTGAGGGAGTCGCCCATTTTCCCCATAACCCATACGGGGATTCATTAAATAAAATCTTGATGACATATGATATGGAGATCATGGGGAACGCGAGGGGTGCCTTTGATGAAATTGTCCCCACCTTCACGGGCAGAAATGCTAACTCTGTCATTGATTTTATTTGTACTTCCTCTAGCCTTATTCCATGGTGTTCTGCCCCTTTGGTAGTAGATAATTTGATTAGTGACCACAACTGCCTGACCATGGAGATGGTTTTTTGGAAAACTAATATAGGACCCAAACCAAGTATTGTGGATAACATTGAACCACATAGACCCAATGGATTTAGAATTAGGTGGAAGGGGGAGAAGGCAGACCTTTTGTCTAGTTCCATTATTAAGAACTGCTCCAAAGAAATTGAAACTATCTTAGCGAGTGAAGAACCGACAGCTGTAATTTTGAATACATTTGTCGATATCAATCACTCTATAGAAGCAGTATTCACCAAACATTTTAAGGGCGATTCAAATCGGCAAAGGGGGTGGTTTGATCATGCCTGCACTGCTGCCCTTAAGAGCCTTAAAGTGGCATTGGCAGAAAAACAGAGGGACATTAATTTTATCAGGCATCTTAGGGCTACCTACAAGGCAGCAGTATCAGAAAGAAAGGCAGAACTTAAACGAGAGGCCTGGGATAAGTTAGACCGGGCCGCCGAAACCTCTGATTCCTCGCTATTTTGGGCCACTGTCAACAGCCCATTTTTAAGGGACGAGGTTACGCCTGTTCTGTCAGCTAACGTTAGCGTGGGAAGCTGGGTTTCACACTTTTCCCTGATTTTTGATTCTGATAAACATATGGACAATGGAGGTGGGGTCTGGCCAATTCTTCCCTTAGATATCACACCTATCGAGGTTAAGAAATGTATTATTGCAAGTAAAGGTGGGAAGGCTCAGGGACCAGATGGTGTGCCGGTGGATATTTATAAAAAAGAACCTGAAATCTGGGGCCCGTTATTGACTAAAGTATTTAATACTGCTGTGAGACATGGTGCACCGCCCACTTGGGAGGAATCTATCATTATCCCCATCTATAAGAAGGGGGAGAAGGGTGATGCTAAGAACTATCGGCCCATCTCCCTTCTTGATTCGTCCGTGAAAATTATGAGCCGGGTGCTCCTTGTCAGACTTGAAGAATGGGCAGAAAATAATAACATCCTAGCCAATTCTCAATACGGATTCAGGAAGGGCAGAGGCACAGTTGAACAGTGTCTCAACCTAGAACTACTAATTGGGAAATATACTATGGCCAAGAAAGGTTCCCTCTTCCTCTGTTTCGCCGACCTTAGTAGTGCCTTCGATATGGTTAACCATCAGATTCTATGGGAGACACTACTTGGAATGGGGGCACCGGAGGGTATTGTCTATTTCCTGGCCAGACTATATGCTAATCTTAGTTCTAGTGTTCGATATGGCCCGGGTGGGGAGTGTACTCCAAAGTTTCCTGTTAAGCGTGGCATTAGGCAGGGGTGTGTGTTAGCCCCCTTGCTTTTCACACTTTTTATTAACGAGGTAGACTCTGTCTTAAGGTCTGTGGGGGCGGATGCCCCAATCATTCTTGACTCCTATATCCCGGTCTTACTATATGCGGACGACGCAGTACTTCTTTCTAGGACCCCTGTCGGCCTCCAACGCCTCATGGACAGGTTTTCCTTGTTTATTAGGGAAAGGAAGCTGGTCATCAACAAAACAAAGACCTTTGTCATGGAATGCGGTAAGGGCCGTAAAAAACCACATTCCTTCTTTATGGAAGGACAGAGGGTACAGACGGTAGATACATTTAATTACCTGGGTATCACCTTTTCCAAGACAGGTAGCTGGTCCAGCGAAGTCACCCACGTTAGAGCAAGAATGGCGAAATGTGCTCACGGGGTATTCACGTTCGCCTCTAAGATCGGGGATAAACGGATTAGCGACATGCTGAAGATCTACCAGATGAGGTGCCTCTCAATTGCCCTTTATGGAGCAGGTGTCTGGGGGCATGTTTTGGCTGGGAGTCTCCAAGTGGAGGAAAACCTGTTTTTAAAAAGGTTACTTTGTTTGCCTACTTCAGCATCCACGCATTTGGTGCATAGGGAATTTGGAATATCCCATCTCCTAGATTCCATTGCCCATAGACCTTTAATGCTGTGGCGTGCTATCTGGGCTAAGGAGGAGACCTCCATGAACAGAGCTATTATTAAGGACTGTTTATCTTTAGATAATTATTCGAAGAACCCCTGGGTAAATTTTGTTATGCACAGTTTTAAGGACATATATGGTCTTAATTTATACGAGGACTGCTATGCTGCCAACAGTATGTCCAAAAGCGAACTGAAGTCTGTTTGGTTGTCGCTGAAGTATGAGCAACATTTGAAGGCCAGTAGCAATTTACCCACCTGTAAGCTCTATGACAGCTGCTGTGAGTTGTCAGGTTATCAATCATATTTGAGCTTTGTTACTAGACCCTCTCATAGGTTCGTTTTAACTAGACTGCGCTTTGGAATTGTTCACCATTTGGTGGCGTTTCCTAATATTAAAAAATACCCAATTGGTCCTTGCCCTTGTGATGGAGCTACAACTCAAAGTACAATGCACTTTCTATTGTTCTGCCCACTATATGGTAACTACCGTATTGCTTTCTTAAAACCCTTGTATAAGAAACTTGGTGTTAGAACAGTTAAGGATGTCATGAAATTGATATTTAACCCCTCTCCCGATGTTTGTTTCTTTACAGCCACATTCCTTTTAAAAGCTATTAAGGCTAGGCCTAGTATTATCATTTTTTAATATTGTTATTGCTGTTTTTATGTATTACCTGTTTTAACTTCATTGACGAAGTTTTTATGAATTATTCTCGCTATTAGTCTATGTGTATCATTGATGTTTTATGTATGATCTGCTTTTATGGACTTTGTTGTCAAGCTCCGAATAAAGCTTTATGAATTGAATTGAATTGAGTGTGTTCAGTGGGCTGTTTCTACCAAGATTGATATCAAACAAGCAGTCCAAAGTATGTTGTGGGCATATCGCACTACTCCCAGCCCTATCACGGGTTCTAGCCCCTTTGTACTGCTTTGTGGAAGGGAGGCTTCTTTTCATATGTGCCCGGCTTGGATGAAAAAATGGGGTTCACGGTCATTGTGTGGGAATTCTCAAACTGATGTGAGTACGCATACTCATTCTACTGTTCCTGATGAGGTTGGATATGAGCCTAACGTTCATGTGGGAGATTGGGTGAGAATCAAATCTCCTATCAATGTAGCAAAAGGAATGTCTAAGTACGATCCTCCTGTTAAAGTGGATGCCACCTCACGCTTTGCTGTGAGGGTCAATGGGAGGAGTTGGTGGAATTTGTCAAGTATCTATAAAGTTCCTAGGAGGGTTGTGTTGCAATTAGGTCTTGAGTCTCGATGTCATCCTGCTCAAGAGCCCCTACATTTAGGGTACCAATACAGAAAACCTTCTAAAAAAAGGAGATTTCCATCCCTAGAACAAGGAAGGTTACGATACTGTACTGTTTTTATGAGGTCTGCAATACAGGTTTGGCAGTTGTAACTCATTTGTGATTTCATAGTGTGTCTCAAAATCCAAACAGATCATCATCGAACAAATGGAAATGTGGATTCTATTTTTGGAGATGTAGAATTGGGTAAAGAGAAGGTGAATGGCCCCTGTAACTGAAACAGTTCATGAAAGGCAAATGCATCGTTCAAGCTTTCATTAAAAATATCAGTTTCACAAGACTTTATAAGGATGAATGTATCGTTCTTAAGCCATATCAACAAATGGTCAATTTAAGTGTTGTCATGTGAGATCTGTGGCATTTTTAAATTTCTCTGCCATATTTTGGAAACCGGTGAAGAGTCTTCTGCGTTTTAGGGAGTTTATATTATTTATTTATTTATTTGTTTAAGAGTTTTGTGAAGTGCCAACGTATCACCTTTTATCTACTTCTCAGCGCTCAAGAGTCAGGCAATGCAGATTAAGATCCTGTATTCCATTAGATTGGACCAGATCATGGGGTCTCTCACACCTAGACAGATGGCATTTTAAGTGTCCAAAGTTTCCTTGAATAGACCTTAGTACCTGCTCTTGCTGCCTCACCGCAGCGCGGGGACACACTGTTCTAAGTGTAACCATGCGCTTTATAAGATTAAAAAAAAAAAATAAAATAAGTATCCTCAAACCTGTTATGAAGGCTGATATTCTCTGTAGTACTGTACAGCTGTCTGTTGATGGCAGATAGTGAAAAGTGTGTGGGTTCAATATTGTATTTTATTGTAGCAGTTACTTAGCTTATTATACCACTAAGTGTTGTGTTGAAGCACTTGCCGGCACTCTGTATCGAGTAGGGTGATTGGTTAGTGGGATTTTGTCTAGTGCTTTAAATGGGCAGGTACTGTCTGGTACGGAGTACCTGCACTTCTTTAATTTGAAAGGGAGAATACCATTTAAAGTACTGGTTGTGTCCTTGTTTTGATCCAATGTGTGAAGTGTTGCTATGTCGTACATGATGACCACCGGTGGATGAAGACGTGTGAGAGATAGACGCACCTTCATGGCTTGCATCATACAGCATGCTAGCTGCTCTGATCAGCTCTACAGGTCCCTATCTGATGTTTTGATTTTCTTTAATCTTCTCTGCCTAGTTTTCTGATTGAGTCATAGCCAGAACAGAGAGTAAACAAAACTTGCATAATAAGAGACATTTTCAATATAAAGGACTGTGGGCATGTGCATTGGCCCAGCAAAGGAGACACCTGGGAACAGCAGCATGGCAGACACAGGAGTATGCACTGATGTAAAGAGCTCCGATACCCTCGGGTCTTGCCAACGCAATATGGCACTCGTAAATAAATAATAAATTCAGTGACATCCTGATGAATCTCACTGTTTAAGTAGAAAAGAGTGGATTTACCATTGAGCCCTTTAAGCCACATGAGGAATGCCGTGTCTTTATAACCTTCAGTACTGGAAAAGGGATTGTGTTAAGTCTCAGACATAAACAAACCTGCAAGAGTGAGAGTTTGGGTTGGTGTCCCGAGGCTGATCCATTACAGATTTTCGGGATAACCAGTACATAAACTCAGAACTCAGAATGCGATGCATTGCACGTTAATTTATCACACGCCAATACCCACAAAATATGACATGAACCAAAGCACCATTTCCTATTGATGAAATGTTGGCCAACCTTGCTGCCGGGAAAAGCCCAACCCTACCTAAGCGAGGCTCTGACACCGCAAGTCCACATTAAAATACTTTTTATGAGACTCACAATGCTACGTATCACTGAAATTGATCCAGCATGGGCACGCAAGGGGGGAAATACAGAATGCAGGCTGTGCTCCTTCCAGAAGAAATCCTGGCTGCACCTTCTGTGCTGATGCCCCAAACTGAATAAGGAACGTCGGCGCCTTCTTTGCCCGATTTGTATTGTCAATGGGGCAAAGACCCACAGAGAGGCCTCTGCCTTATGTTTCTCCAAATCAAACACAATGAATTTAGCAAGATTGGGGAAATTTACGCATCTGATCAGGATCGCCTTAAAGGAGTCGCAGGAATGTAACCCTGCTCCTGTAACTGGCATGCCAAATCATGCTGGAGGAAGCAGGGTGGTCCCCGATAGGCACTAAGGGGTGCCACCTTTTTATTCCGAATTATTAAGTCTGAATGCTTTAAAGCTTTGTATCGATTGTTTTGAAGTATAAATGAAATACAAGTAACACTGGGGACTGCCCAATGCACCTAAAGGCAAATGGTGGCTCACAAAGCCAGGATATTGATGGGTAGGGTGTGGTGCAGGGGACAGGAAGGAGGAGTTGCCTATTCTAACGAATTTTTTTCAACAGCGTTGTTGTTTTTACTGTAATGATTTTAATTAATCGAACAGTCAATAAAATTCAAGACAGATACTGGAAAAGGGATTGTGTTAAGTCTCAAACATAAACAAACCTGCAAGAGTGAGAGTTTGAGTTGGGGTTATCCACTACTGAGTCCCCCGAGGCTGATCCATGTCAGATTTTCAGGATAACCAGTACATAAATAACTCAGAATGCAATGCGTTGCATGTTAATTTATCACACACCGATGCCCACAAAATATGGCATGAACCAAAGCACCATTTCCCATTGATCAAATGTTGGCCAATCTCGCTGTCCATGGGCAAAATGTATGCACTGCCCATGAGCACTATGTTTGTCCCCGAGTTCTATGTTTGTCCCTGAGTGCTATGCTCAAATTGCCAGTCCCATATCCTGACCTGGATGTTGTTCAGTGGCAAAGGCTCCGACTTTGAAAAACAAGGTTTGTGTGCCCAATATTAACTCAGGCACTGGAGTTTATGGGAAATTCACTTACCCTCCCTGTCTCTCATAACAATTTAATGCTGTTATATATATTTCTACGGAGCGCTCTACCTCATCGCAAAGCAACTTGCACTGTCCCAATTACATGTTTCTGTTCCCACTTCTCATCAGATCCTATTTTACGTACTCAGTTTTCATGTGGTCCACATGAGCTGTCCAGACAGCGTTTTTGGTTGGTGATGATCCTGCCACAATATATGTTCTGCGATGGGGACTCAATGCTGCAACATTTTGCGTGTGTTGGTTAGCGAGCCCATTTTGTAAGATATTCAAGTATTTCATCTGATAGCTGGTGATTTGCTCAAGTGCTCCTTGTAGACTCAAATATTTCGCACAAACCATCAGTTCCAACCTTTTTGATTAGCCTAGACAATAATACAATGTGTTCTCTTTAAAATGGTGAACTGCACTTATTACATTAAGATCCCTATTAATGTACCTGTTTGAGCAGGCCACAGTACAACAATAACGGTTTCAGGGAGCTATCAATGCCCTGGGACTAGTATAGTAAAGTATCAATAAACAGAAGTTACTCCTGCATCCACCAAGTGAATCTGATGCAGATCAGAGCATATAAATTCTCCCTACTTCCACAGATAGAGTAATTTCACAGATACACGCACATACACTCTTCATTCACTAGGGCCCATCACACCGTCATACGCTCTATTACTCTATCCGCACTGAACCTGAGAGAAAACTCCTTGAATACTCTGCATCTACACTAAGGCCGATGCGACCAAATTGATATTGCATTGAGTCATGATTTAAACAATAATAATCACAATAAGGAATTCAATAACTGACAAAGAAATAACCACCCGACACTGTAATTCAAACATAAGGTAATTTATCTAAATTAGTTCAAGTGAAAGTCAATCGATAGCAAAATCGTTATTCTCATATTTACCTATTCTAGCTAAATGTCATAAATGGGTCAGGACAGGTCTCTCAGTAAAGTCTCTCGAGTCGCCGTCCTCACAGCATCGATCTTCACCAGCATGGGTTCAGAAAGAAGTGGCCTCAAAAATCCCGAATGCAAAGACCACAGACCCTCTCTAGTCTAGTATATTTATAATAAAACTAACGAAATAAATGTTACAATCGTTATTCTGAATGTCCGTTGAGCCGCCGAGCAGAGCGAGCAAGAAAGGATATAGCATCGCTACATTTGAAAAACCCTCCGCTCAGGAAAAATCACAAAAATAAAAAGACGGAAGAAGGAAACTCAATCTTGAAAATGTTGCATTATTAGAAGCTCTTCCTCTGAATCTTAGCAAAGTCATAATAGTTCATTGTGGCTTCATTCTCAACCAAGGACAACTCAGCAGATTGGCAGCACGCCTGGAATCGCTGTCATCATAGAAGCTTTTCAAATTGTGCAGAGGGAGGAGGAGCCTAGCGCGCAACCAAGATGGCCGCGTAGGTGCGAGGCTCCCGAGGACCTCCGCGACCTCCTGCATAAATCCTGACAGAATCCTGTCCCAGATGAGGGGACTGTATTTGTGAGCCCGAGCAGAGGTGACACCCGTTTTCCGTTTTTAAATCGGACCTCGGACACCGGCAGGAGCATCGATAGAGGTTTGCGGCCTTCTCCACACCGGCCCCCCGTACTGGAGTTGTGGGGCGATCCGGACACAAAGTGAACAACAGCGGCGGGCGAGGCTGGGTGACTCGCGTACCCCGCACTTTCACTTTCGCTTTTGCGCCCTCCTTGCTGCCAGGCGAGGTTGGGTTGCGGGGCGGTGTGCGGTGGTGTGGTCTCGTTGGGGTGCCCTGCCGGTCCGCCAGCTGCGGTCCGTCCTGCGGAGCGGTGGTCGCTCCCCCCTGGACCCCTTGAACTGGATTGTCGGCCCCCCCCTTTTCTTGAGGAGACTGACTCGTCTTGGGGATTGAAACCATGTCCACAAAACAAGATGGCGATCGGGCTAAGATAAAATCGACCCGCCGTGGCGCGGCCCATCAATCCAACAGTATGGACCGCTACACCCTCCAGAAGGGATCCCCAGAGGCGCCGCGTAGGTCCCCTACGGGCCCGACTGATGCTTCCGCTCTGCCCACGGACCTGACCCTCCGAGACGTCATGGGCGCCATCGCCGAGATGAAGGCCTCGGTGGACCAGCGCTTCGACACTCTGGCGCAGAAGATTGACTCGGTCCTCGTGGACGTGGGCCTCGTGAGGGCTGATTTGTCTAAAACCAACGACCGGGTCGACTCTTTGGCCCACTCTACCGCGGGCCTCAGAACGGACGTGGCGGCCCTCCAACAGGAGGTGCGCAGGCTTGGCCAGGCGAGCGCCCTGATGAATCGTCGGCTGGAGGATTCCGAGGGTCGGGCCCGGAGGAACAACGTCCGCATTATCGGGGTGCCGGAGGGACGCGAGGCGGAGGCGGCGGATCTATTTGTTGAGGACCTGGTTCTCTCCCATCTCCAGCCTCGGGGGCTGAGTAAATTCTTTGCGGTGGAGTGTGCCCACAGGGTCCCCGGGGGTAGGCCTAAGGTTGGAGCCCCTCCGAGGCCTCTCATCGCCCGGATCTTCAATTTTCGGGACAGAGACGCTATCCTACAGACTTCCAGGCTACAAGGGCCGGTCAAACTTGACAATATGGACATCAATTTCTATCCTGACTTCACTCCGGCAGTCCAAAAGCAGAGACTGAGCTTTCTTGGAGTTAAACGTCGCCTAAGGGACCTGAATCTCAAATATGCGATGCTCTTTCCAGCTAAGCTGAGAGTGGAGGTGGATGGCCACACGCACTTCTTTGATCGTCCCGAGGTGGCCGGGGACTGGCTAGACACTTTGCCCGGAGACCGGGGCCGGGGGGGTGGGGGGGGTGCGGTTGGTGGGGAGGGCCCGCCGGATCAGGACTGAGGGACTAATGGTAGGCCTTGCTCTGGACTGCGTTGTTGTCACTACTGACTGTTAGGGTAAGTTCCCCTCCTGTGGAGGTCGTGTGGGGTCTCTTGGGGGATCTCCCTCCTCCTCTGGGGGACTAGTTAGTTTCTATCTATGGGGCGACAGGCACACTGCACTTTGGGGGGGCTGTTTGGGCTCATGCAGGGGTGCAGGGTGGGGGGAGTTCTGTTGGGTTGGGTGGGTTGGGGTGGGGTGTGGTTCGTTTCTACCGCAAGGCAAACCCGTTATTGTATTGTTGTTTTTGAGATGCTCTGGGGGGGACAATTGATGGCTTCGTTATGTGATGGGGGTAGGGATTTGACTTTGTTGTCCTGGAACGTTAACGGACTGGGTGATAGGATCAAGCGGGGTGTGGTCCTGCAGTATCTGAAGCGGATTTCGCCTGATGTGGTCTTTCTGCAGGAGACACACCTTATTGGTAACTCCTTTTGTGCCATGAATCGCCGTGGCTTTCGCTTGGTGGCCCACTCTGGCTTCACATCAGGCTCGCGGGGGGTGGGCATTATGGTCAAGACCTCGCTCCCGCTAGAAATAGAGGAGGTGCGCCATGATGAGAGGGGACGCTACACTGTCTTGGTGGGGAGGATGGAGGGCAGGGTAGTTGTCTTTGTCTCTGTGTACGTCCCACCGGGGCTACAGTCCACCACCTTTGCAGATCTGGGACGCCTCCTTCTTGACCTCCCGGGGGGGCTTCTGGTGGTTGGGGGGGATTTCAATGCGGTGGCTTCTGGGACTATGGATCGTCACCCCCCTAGGGACCTCCCCCGGGCACAGGCGTGGCTAGCGGGCCTTTTGGACACACTGGGATTGGTGGACTGCTGGCGTTTAAAGCATCCCACCCAGCTGCAGTACACCTTCCATTCGGGTGCCCATGGTAGCCTCTCGCGGCTTGATTATGTCCTTGTCCCTGCGGCCTATGCTGGGAGGGTGGGAGAGGTGCGCCATCTGGCGCGGGGTATTTCAGATCATTCCCCGCTCCTGTTGCACTTGGGTGTCTTCCCGAGGGGAGAGGGCAGGGTAGCTCCAATCAATGCTTGGTACCTGCGTGACCCCACTATTCGTGCTGACCTGATTAAAGCATTGCAACGGTATTTTGAGGAGAATGTGGGGTCCGTCCCGTCGGCTATCTCCCTGTGGGAAGCCTTCAAAACAGTTCTTAGAGGGGAAGCCCTCTCCTTTATCTCCCATGCCCGCAGACGCGCACAGGAGGAGGTGACCCGGGTGGAGGCCGAAATTACTGAATTGGAGGGTGGTCTGGGGAGTGGGGTGACTGACGCGGCGCTGCATGTTCAACACCTTAAGCAGGCGGCTTATAGGGCCCTCGTCACGGAGGCGGCCAGGGGCCTTAGCAGAGAACAACAGGGGCGACTGTACGATGTGGGTGATAAGGCTGGCAAACTGATTGCGTGGTTGGATAAGAAGGAGAGAGCTAGTCGTGTGGTCCCGCTGATTGAGAGGATGGATGGTGTACGAATTACTGAGCCGGAAGGCATTGTTTCTTGCTTCGCGGATTATTTCCGCGAGGTATATTCTCCTGTCTCTCCTTGCTCGGAGGAGGATTCCCATGCCCTGCTGCGGGACATCGCGCTGCCCTCGCTTTCAGTGGAGGACAGGAATTCGTTGGATGCCGCTCCCACCTCGGATGAAATCGCCCTCGCCATACGCTCGGTCGCCTCGGGCAAGGCCATGGGCCCGAATGGCCTTCCTATCGAATTGTATAAGCTGCGACCGGATGTACTGGCACCTCACCTCCGCGCGATGTTCCTTGCGGCCCACTCACGGGGCTCCCTCCCGCCGGACCAGCGTCTAGCTACCATCGTGGTTATCCACAAGGAGGGGAGACCGCGAGACCGGGTTACATCCTATCGGCCGATCTCGCTCTTAAATGCGGAGCCTAAAATCCTCGCCAAGGTGCTTGCCAACCGGCTGGTCGGCGTGGTGGGCGATCTGGTCCACCAAGACCAGTCCGGCTTTATTCCTCTTCGCAACACGGCCCTTAACCTGCGGCGCTTGCACGGGGTGCTCGCGCGTGTTCCATTCGTGCGGGAGCCGGCCATCTTGGCGTCCTTGGACGCCACCATGGCGTTTGACACGCTCGAGTGGCCGTACATCTGGGCGATGTTGGCGAAATTTGGATTTGGCCCGGGATTCATCAGCTGGGTCAAATTGTTGTACTCTGACCCATTGGCGCAGGTGGTGGTGAATGGTCGAGTCTCGGCCCCATTCGCGCTGGGACGGGGCACGCGACAGGGTTGCCCCCTGTCGCCGCTCCTGTTTGCACTGGCCTTGGAACCCCTGGCGGAGTGGCTGCGGTGGCACCCTTCTATCCGTGGTCTCCGTTGGACCCCTGAGTATGAGGACCGCGTGTCCCTCTATGCCGACGACATCCTGTTGTACTTAGCCTCCCCGCGTAAATCACTGATTGTCCTGGTCGATGTTCTGCGCTCCTTCGGCCGTAACTCAGGTCTTGTCATCAACTGGGCTAAATCCTGTGTCTATGTGCTTTCCGGGGAGGCTCCTGTTCTCCCGCGGGGCTGCTCGATCCAGATTGCCTCGCAGGGATTTCGTTACCTGGGCGTCTATATTACGCTGGACCCGATGGCCCGCTACGAGCGGAATTTGCTTCCCCCCCTCCAGCGCTTGAAGGAGGACGTCGCGCGCTGGCGGCGCTTGCCGCTTTCGCCGCTCGGCCGGGCGGCATTATTCAAGATGATGTCATTACCGCGCTTTCTATACGCTCTCCAGAACTCGATGGACCTGGTCCCGGCGCGCTACTTCCGTGAGGTTGAGAGTTTGCAGCGCCGCCTGTTCTGGGACGGGAGGCCGCGTATAGCCCTGGCAAAGTTGACGCTCCCGTGGTATGACGGAGGGATTGCCCTCCCGGATATTAAGCGGTATTCCTCCGAATTAGCTGCAATTAATCACGGCCTTTACGGGCCCGCCTTAAACCCGGCATTTGAAATGGACAAGACGCTCCTGCCCGGTGGCGATTACAATCGAGCGCTCTACACTAGCGTGCCCGATTCCCGCCTGACGGGACCCACGCGTGTCATGGTGCGAGTATGGCACGCGGCCAATGCAGCTATGGGATGGAAGGACCGTTTGACCCGGGCGTCACCGTTGTATGCGTCTGAGAGGTTGGGCTCCCTATGGACCTCGAAGGGCTTCGATAGGTGGGACACGATAGGCATTAGTACAGTGGGGGATCTCTGGACGAGGGGAGGATTCAAAACATTCGAGACACTGCAGGCGGAGTTTCAGCTGCAGAGCAGTGAATACTTTCGATACCTGCAGGTCCGTCACGCACTGGGTTCTGTCTTCCCAGACGTGGCCGCCATCCCGGAGTCCTCCCCACTGGAGGATAGAGTGCTAGATGGCCACGTTCCGGACAGCACGATCTCCCTCATCTACAAGAAGTTGATTAATGACCGCTCGGGCTTACTGATTGGGCTCCGCGAGGCTTGGGTTGCCGATGGGTTGGAGCTGGACGACGAGGACTGGATTTCCGCGGTGGCCTCCCCGAAGGAGGTGGCCATCCCGGCTCGCCTTCGCTTCGTCCAGCTTAAGATACTTCACCGGGTGTACATGACGGGGCCAGGGCTTCTGCGTATGGGCTATGCCGCGGATGGACTGTGTAAGCGTGGGTGCGGTGCATTGGCGACTTTTTTACATATTCTGTGGGAATGTCCGAGGGTGGAGCGATTCTGGCGTGGTGTGCATGAGGTCCTGCGAGCGGTTACGCATGTCGTGCTGGTGCCTGAAGCGAGGAGATGCCTGCTGAATGTGTGGGAACCGACCGACTACTCGGTTCCGCAGACGCGATGGGTGACGCTGGGTTATATGATTGCTAAACGTGACATCGCTCAACTGTGGGGATCCCAGAGGCCCCCGGCAGTGTCGGCCTGGAAAGAACACATGGATTGGTGCATGTTCCGAGAGAAGGTGGTGTATGTGGCGCGGGGTAAGCCTGGGGCGTGGCTGAAGGTGTGGGGCCCCTGGAACGCCTACCGCGGGGGTATTTGCGAGCCGCCGTTGTTGCCTCCCGCTTCACCAGCTCCGTCCCCCTAGATGACCCCCTCCCTCAATCCCGGGCACAGTGTTTTCCCAGTCCCGGACCTATTCCCCTTCCCCTCCTTCGATTTTAGTGTATGGTTGGGGTCCCCCCATTTGAGGAGCATATGTTGTCACTTTCGCTCTCGGGTTGCCTTGCGGGTGTGGTTTTATGTTGTTGTGTTGCATAAAACGAAACCGTATTGTGGGCTCAGAGTCGTGTGGCCCACGTTGTTGATACCTCCTGTTTTAGCGTCGCTGTAACGCTAAGTGCCTTATTGTATATATGTCATTTATTTCTTTCACTTTAGCGGCCGGCCGGAAGGTTGTAGGCCCATACCTGTATATATTTGAGATTGTAATAAACGGTTTCAAAAAAAAAAAAAAAAAAAAATTGTGCAGAGGCTGCGATCTGGTGACTTTCAACCATGTTCAGCAAGGCCTTCCGTCACATCTCATTCACTCGAACGTAGGCTGTAAATGGCAGCCATTTTCATTTAGGCCAAAACGGACCATCTTAATTGAAAGAAACACAAACAACATTACTACATCATCGCAATGATTAAACAGTGTTAATTCCCACTAATACCCTTATGTGTATGTAATTATCTAGCCATCTGCGACATATTTAAGCATTAGTACACGTTATTAAAAAGCATGAATATAAAACAAATAGCACTCTCGTCATTTATTTAAACGCACATTATTATTATCATTATTATTGAGCAACATATATGCATTCCCACGTGTAGTTTCTCTTATTAGTATGTCGATTAGTCAAAATCTATCACGAAAAACAATAATTAGTAATTACAGATTAATAATTTTTACTATGACACATAGACAAAACTGGAGCTTTAAACCCAATAAATTTTCAACAGAAAACTCTGCTCCAGCAATCCCCCCTTTGGTGATATTATCACCAAATAAAACAAAACCCCCCAAAAAAAAAAATCCCAATTTAGGAGAAATCGAAATGTCTCTTTCTTTCTTCCCAACTTACACACCAGATTCCCTTTCATCATCCCTTTTTGTCTCCAAGTAAACACTCTCTCTCAATTCTTCTAATTCTATTTCTTGTGGGTCTCTTTCTGACCTCTTTTGTCTCTTTTCAATTTTAGCTCTAATTCTTTTCTTTTTCCCTCCCCTGTTTTTACAACACAAACACACCAATCTTAATATCAACAAAGCAATAATCACACATGTCAAAGGAAACAACACCTTACCTATAATAGTACTACCTATTTTAGCAATAAAACTCTTAACAGCTATCATCTTATTAGCTAATTTAGTCCAAATACTCTCAGCTTCCAGTGGTACTAATTCCTCATGCAAATCAGTAATATTTTTGATATAGACCTTCAGGTCTTTACTTTCGTCAGGAATGTAAGTGCAACAATGTTGAACTTTCAGCATTCCACAGACTCCACCCTCCTTGGCCAATAGAATATCAAGGGCAAGTCGATTTTGCATAGACATGGCACGTATGGCAACCATTTCCGTATTTACCAAAATAAACCCTCCAGCGGTACTTGTCGATAAGCGATCTACCACTGTTGACAGTTTCCGAATTCCATATGCATTTAACGAAATTCCCACTGCTGGAATTAAAGCTCCAAATATATCACCTACTATTTCTGACCAAGTCTCTCTCTTAAAACGTGTTAGTAAGTTAATATGTTCTACATCTTCTATCTTATCTATATGAAAAATCTTTGGAAAGACCAGACCAACATAACATGTGCCATACCAATGGTCAGGCAACCTGTAATAAGCCCTGTTCCCACAAATATAATACACTCCCGGGAAAACTGGATCTTCTCCTCCTCTGAATCCCCAACCCGTTGCAATAAAGTATGTATCATGGCACTCACTAGTCCCAACAAAATAATTATCATATTGAGATTTCCTCCTGGTAATGCATAATTTACCCTTCTGTGGTGCATCTAAAGCCAAAGTTGGACTGGCCCCATTCCTCAACTCCTTTCCCATTTCAATGTCCCAAATTGTCTCACTCATTTTATATTTCCCTGCCTTCTCATGCATGCTAATTCTCCTTTCCTCTACCATGTTCAGGAAAGCTTTCTCTTCTTCTTTCAAACTGCAAGTTAAATTGTTCTTAAAAATGTAATCTAATGTTAATTCTTCTTTTTCAATAAAAATTTCACCAAAAATGTTAGCTTCTTTAGCTGGATTCAGCTTTTTGTTCATAGGCAACTGCTCAAAAATATTATCTTTGTTAGACATCTCATAATCTATTTTCCCTAACAAATAAAAAACACTACTTAACACACTACATGAAATTCCATACGTAGCTGGTAAATGGTGATAAGTAACACCTTCTGAAACAGATGCAGGTAATTGCATACATACATAACAATCCCTAACCTCCATTGTCTTTACGTATTCATACAACAACTTTGAAAAAACATTGCTAGAAAAATCATGAATTGACCTATCTTTATGTATGTTAATGTTACTAATTCTAGTTGGAACTATTTTCTGTGAATTTTTCCCTACATTAGTCATATTCTCAGTATGTATCCCAAAAGTGTCTATTGTAACCCTAAAGGTAACTAATAAAGCAAGTACACACCATAATAGCACTAACAAACTAGTACAGCAGCAGCACATTCTACACCACCTTTTCAAAAAGGCACATCTACTTTGATTATTCTCCGTGTTAGCCATTTTACTACTTTGTCAGTGTCTTTTGACTTAGCCTCTTCTACTCCACTACTGAGTTTAGAACTCTAATTTTATTTCAAAAAGCTAATTTTCAAAGTTTCCTCTTTCACTTTTTCCAAGTGACTCCTTCAGTTCACTCAATTTGGATTTTCATCACTTTTCACTTCTTCTTCAGCAACATCGAATTGTATCAGATCTTCAACAACATCCTGTGCATCCGACTCTTCTCCAATGTCAGTCAGGATAACTTTTAAGATTCCAACAGACTTTTCCTCTCCCTCAACCACTTTTCTCAAGATCCCCTCCGGATTGTCTTGATTCACTGCTTCTTCTTCTTCTCCTTCAGACAATGCCACATAAGACCATTCCGGTGATCTGTACTTTTGGTTGGGTTGTCTAATTCTCTTGATTCTTCCTTGTTCCTTCGATTCTTCTTGTTTTCCACCTTTTGTTTTGTTTTGACTTGACACTTCGTTCACCTGTTCAGCTTTTGACGAATCCACTCGTGTCAATCTGTACCTCAGCCTCTTTATCTTGTTAGGCCAAATATCTCCTCGTACAACCTTTTTCGGTCTCACTTCTTTATTGTTTCTTTCTCCAATCCAAGTCCTTTTCCTCAGAACTCGGCCCTCATGTTTCTCATTCTCACTTTCGTCCGATTCTGTTTCATCTGCCTTTTGTCCTTCAGCAATTCTTTTTTTCTCCACAGACTTCTTTTTCACCACTCGAGATTTCCCTATTCCTGTCCCTCCTCGGGTCTCCGACACGCAATCTTCTTGCTGTCTACTTGTCCCTTCACCTAGCTCATCAGAAATATTCCCTACACCTCCTCGGGGGTCTTCCGCAATCTGTCCCTCTCTATCTTCTTCTGACCCTACTTCTTCTGGTGTAATCTCAAGTGGAATTTCAACCTCCTCATCTGATTCAGGAGTATTCCTTGTGGAATTGCTCTTTTCTCTCCTTTCTTCTCCACTGCTCATTAGAACTTCAGGCACTCTTACAGAATCTGATCTCTCCTCTGAAACTCTCAATGCTTGCTTTGATGCCTCCTTTGGAAGGAAAGAATCACCTGACTCTCTTTCTTCCTCAGCTCTTTCAGGATTCTTTTCCCTTCTCACTGGCTCAGTTTCTTCATCATCACTCGAGTCTGATTCTTCAAAATACTCTTTACCAGTCCCTTCTCTTGGATTTGGAACTCTCAGAGTATGACTTGCATGCACCCAGTTCTTCACACCGGCACACTTTACAGCAGTTGTCGTAGTCAGAATGACTTGTCTTGGTCTTCCCCACCTTGGAACCAAGCAATTTCTTCTCCTGTGCACCTTTATCCTCACCCAATCCCCTGGACTCAGATCATGGGCTTGCTTCTTTTCAAGTGTAGTAGCGTCTTCTCCAACCTGGTGAAACACAGAATGAACTGCGTCAGCCAGGCCTTTACAGTAATCCAAAATCATGTCATCAGTTATTGTCATCAACTTGTTTACAGGCACAAATGCATGTCTCATCGCACGTCCCATTAGGATTTCATGCGGACTCAAACCAGTAGTTCTATCTGGAGTAGACCTAATGGTCATCAACACTAGAGGCAAGACATCTGGCCATTTCATTCCAGTAGCTAAACACATCTTACCAATTCTGTTCTTGATTGTGCCATTTATCTGTTCAACAACTCCAGAAGCCTCTGGTCTGTATGCACAATGTAACTTCTGCTGTATGCTTAGTGCTTCACAAATTAAACTCATGAGCTCATTATAGAAGTGTCCACCTCTATCAGACTCAATCGTTACTGGAAACCCATACCTAGGAATCAGTTCTCTTAACAGTAACTTTGCCACTGTTATTCCATCATTTCTCCTAGTTGGATAAGCCTCCACCCATCTCGAAAACAAACAGACTACCACTAGAACATACCTCAATCTGTTCACTTGGGGCATTTCAATGAAATCTATCTGCATTCTGGTAAAAGGACCTCCTTCTCTGCCTATTGTTCCTAGGCTCACCACTGTTTTCTTCCCAGTGTTAAATTGCTGACAAATCAAACATCTTTGACAGATACTTTCTGCAATCAACCTTAACTTTGCATTGTACCAAGTCTGTTTAAAAGACCTAATCATGGCATCCCTCCCCAGGTGTCCCTGGCCATGATACATCCTTGCCATTGTCGACAGCATGCTGTTTGGCATGACTGGTCTTCCATCTTTACAGACCCAAACATGATCTGATTCTCTTGGAGCACAACCTGCCTTAATCCAATCTCTCTTCTCTTCCTTTCCTGCCTCCTCCTGCAATAGTTTCACTTCATCCCACGTTTCTAGGACATTAGTAAACATCACAGAACAAAGAGACATTTCCTTTTCTCGTTCCCGATTAATCGATTGGTTATTCTTAGCACAATACTGTGCTATGTCATTTGCATATCTGTTACCAAGGGTAACAAAATCATCTCCTTGTCCATGAGCAGCACATTTTACAACTGCTAGTTCTTTAGGCAGCTGTATCGCCTCAAGCAATTTCCCAATCACTTCAGCATTCTTTATTGGAGTTCCACTCGACGTCAAGAAACCTCTCTGTAGCCACAATTGGCCAAAATCATGCACAACTCCAAAACCATACTGACTTTCAGTCATCACAGTCACTCTCAGATTCTTTCCAATCTTGCAAGCTCTCGTCAACGCCACCAATTCAGCAACTTGAGCAGATCTTACTCCTTTCAAAGAAGATGCTTCCATCACTTCTGAAACTTTGCACACTGCATATGCTGCACTCAGCACACCATCGTCAGTCCTCAGACAAGATCCATCCACAAATAATACATGATCACTCACATGTAAAGGAAGATCTCTAATATCTGGTCTTGGTTTCGTACAGTAGTCAAGTACATCTAAACAATCATGATCAATTTCATCCTTCACACCCACATTTTCAGCATCAGGCAACAATGTCGCTGGATTCACATTCACACATCTTTCCAGAGTCACATTTGATGCTCCCAGAATGATTTTCTCATATTTAGTCAGCCGACTATGTGACATATATTGAGTTCTGCTTCTTGTCAAAAGAATCGCCACATTATGAGGTACGAATACCCTTACAGGATATCCCATGATAATACCCTCACTCTGTTCCAGACTTCTGCACGTAGCAGCTACTGATTTCAAGCAACCAGGTAAACCCACAGCTACAGGGGCAAGTGTCGATGAGAAGTACGCAATAGGCCTTCTCAGTTGTCCATGCTTTTGTATTAACACTGAAAGTGCACATCCATTTCTCTCACTGCAGTACGACTCAAACTCTTTCTCATAATCAGGCATTCCCAAAGCAGGGGCTTCACACATTCTGCTCTTTAACTCTTTAAATGCTGCCATTTGTTCTCCATCCAGTTCCAATGGGTCTCTCACCTCACTTTTAGTCAGCTTAATCAATGGCCTTGCTATCAGGGAAAAGTTACTTATCCACTGACGACAATAACCCACCATCCCCAGGAACATCCTCACTTCTCTTTGGGTCCTCGGTGCTCTCATTCCTCTGATGATTCTGATTCTGTCATCAGTCACTTTTCTCAGACCTTTTTCAATATTGTGTCCAAGATAATGCACCTCTTTCTTGCAAAATTGTAATTTGGCTGGAGATACCTTTAACCCTCCATCTGCCAGATGATTCAGTAAAGCTATGGTATCTACTTCACAAGCTTCACGTGTCTTCGATGCCACAAGTAAGTCATCGATGTATTGCACTAGCACTGAGCTCTCAGGCATGATTAAACTCTCCAATGACTTTTTCAATAACTGATTGAATATCGAAGGACTCTCTGTATACCCCTGTGGGATACGACACCATGCTAATATACGCTGTCCAAACCTAAATGCAAAAATAGGCTGGCTGTCATGATGCAATGGAATTGAAAAGAAAGCATGACACAAATCAATCACTGTGTACCACTCAGCATCATGTGGAATCTGATACAAAATCACTGACGGATTTGGCACAATGGGACAACATGCCACCACAATTTTGTTAACCTTTCTCAAATCCTGTACAATCCTGAACTTCCCATTAGGCTTTTTTAGCCCCATTATCGGTGAATTACACGGACTACTCAGTATTTCTTTCAATACTCCCTGCTGGATCATTTTCTCAATTATAGGCGTTATTCCCTCAATTATTTCTGGTGTCATTTTGTACTGAGGAATATTAGGATAAGTAATTCCCTCTTTCACTGAAATTTTCACTGGATCTACATTATTCATCAATCCAAACTGCTGTTTTCACTGTGTCTCTTAATTCTCTAGGTAAGTCATCTGGATTAAAGACGGCATATGTACCCACAATTTCACTCTCGCTATTATCTAGAGTCATCCTGTACAAGACATCCTCATCCGGTGTCTCAAAAGCTATTCCATCCGGAGTACAGAAAATTGTACAATTCATCTTGCACAATAAATCCCTACCTAACAAGTTCACTGGACTGGTGTCACAGATCACAAATCTGTGCATGTCTGAAAATTTCCCTATTTTTACCCTTACTGGTTCAGTAAGACGAGTCTTAATCTGTGTGTTTGCTACACCCACTACTTGGATTGCTTCGTCCGAGAGAGGAAGATTTCTCACATCTGCTGACCTGACAGTTGATCTCGTTGCACCTGTGTCTACTAAAAAAGTAACACTTTCTTCATTTATTTTCCCATCCACAAATGGTCCTGCCTGGTCTATTTCTAGAGTTGCACCAAGTATGCACTCTTCCTCCTCTCCTCGGCACCGTCAATCATCACCCTCAGACTCACTCCCTTCCTTCTTTAACCAGTACTGTTGGACCGGGTTCGAACGTCTCTGTTTGTTTACCTGCTCATCATTGTAGAATCCCGAATCCTGGCTGTACTTTTGGGACCTTCTATTCTGCGGCAAGGGCGGTTTTGGCTCTTGACTCTGCTGCTTAACACCCTTCTGCTTTTGCTGCTGATGATTACACCCCTCGTTCTGCACCTGTTGATTCAAAGGTTTATTCTCATTACTTACTAATGGTGGATTTGTACATTCGGATCTCCAATGTCCCAGTTGACCACAATTGTGGCAAGGGAACTTCTTCTTGGCCTCCTCCAAGCTTCCCTTTCCTTTTCCTACAAATCTGGGCCTATTTCCTGAATTATTCGCCTGTTCCACCAACTGTGCTTCTTGTCTCTCTGCAACTTTTACCTGTGCCCACATTGCCTTCTCTTTCAGCTTCCTTTGTTTTGCTTCAATTTCATCACTAAAATACTTAGCATGTCTCAGGATTTCATCAATCTTCTTACTCTGCCAATCAACTGTATGCTCTCGAATTCTTTCACTAATCTCAGGTCTCAGGCCATATACAAATCTGTATACAAAATGACTCAAATCTTTGTCACCCAAGTGTTCATCTCCACTGAACTGTTTAAAAGCTAGTATCAGCCTTTCATAGAAAGCATGAACTGATTCTTTTACTTCCTGATGTGTTCGATCTATTTTAACCCAGTCTGTCTCTTTTGGAGGTACCTTGTTTTTCAGAAACACAATAACCTGATCGTATTTCCTCATAACTTCTGGATCTGGAGCTCCTGTCTTTTGATCTCTTGGGTATTCCTTATCAGGCCAACCTATGGTTATTTTACACTCAGCCCACAAGTCTGCCGGAACAATTATATCAAACAGACTATTCAGGTGAACCCACAGCACTTTTGACAATTTCACAAACCTGTCTACCTGCCTATACCACTCGACGGGCTTTTCTCTCAGTCGAGGGAAATCATTTGTAAATGACAAAATATCCTGTCTAGTCCATGGAACATGTACATATCCTCCTCCAGGTATTTCTCTCATTGGATAAGCATCCACTGTTTTCTCCTTTTCCCTCACTGGAAATGCTGAATAAGTCCTGTCCACTGATTCTTGCCTTTCTTTGTACCACCTGTCCTTCCATCTTTCTACATCACCCCATTTCCGCAACAAGGAAATCATTTCCTTAATTTGCCCTGTTCTGCCTACATTATTAAAATTTTCTATGTCCTTTTCAGAAAAATCCACTCGATAAGGTTTCTGCAAAGTCTTCACTTTATCCATGTCTACTCCCAATTCACTCGCTATTCCTCTTAACCTATCATGTGTACTTTTAGCCCTCCAGGTGATACTCTTGCACATATATAACAATTCACCATCATGATGATCTCTGAGAATTTCCATAGAAACCGTTCCTGCAATAAGCTCCTCCAATTCTATGCCCAACCTGGCTACATCAATTGCTTGAGATTTTTTCTCTTTCTTTTGAAGAACTTTCAACCAATCATTCAAATCCTCAGCTGTTATTTCAGTAGACTTTTTCACTGTGCTCACTGGTTCTGCCATCCTCTGTGGTTCCAATATTGGCATTCCTACACAACTGGTATTCAATCCTGAATTAAACTGCTCATTTAACTCATCATCGCCTATGGTATGCCTCAACTGATTTTCTCTCATCCTTATTCCTGACTCTCCCGAAGAACCAGCCAATCCATTCCCTATATATGGAACCGTTAAACCACTTTCACCCGTCCTCTGCTTATCAAAAACAGGCATAACCGGACCTATTGTTACAGGTACCGTAACAGCTTCTAGATTCTTTGTCAATTCTCTGATCTTTTCAGTCAGCTCAGATGTTGTTCTGGCTAATTCTCTTGTTTTCTCATCATTAATTCGATCCTCTTTCTCTCGCTCTTTCTCTCTTTCCCTTTCCACGAAAGAGCTACCACCTTTCAAATCAGGAGACACAACTTCTGTCTCAATAATGCGCAAAGTATTTCTTATTGGAGTAGCCACTGGTGTGTTCTCTTCTGGTTCTGGTCTATATGGAGGTGGTCTCTTGTAAATCATGTCATCTAGAACCTCATCCTCATAATCATTAGCTCCAAACCTTTTCACTTCTGCATCAGGTAACCTCCCTGCTTCCTTCCTGTCCTCCTTTTCATCAACTGTCCTCATAGGATATAATCCCTCTGTCATACTCGCATCTCGCCATCTCCTCATTCGATCATGATGAGTTTCACGATCATATTTCCTCCCAAACATATACCTATACTGGCTCCCACTTCTCTGTTTCTCTCGTTCATGCACCTCATCTTCCCATTCTACCAATGCCTCGAACTGTGTCGGCCTTGGTCTCGGCTCAAGACACAACATCTTCTCCCGTAAATTTCTCAACACAGCCAAATTAAATGAACCATGTTCCGGGAAAGCTAAAACACCATCTTCTCTTGTATACCTAACCCAGTTGTCCAACCATATACAAGTATGATACCCATATTTCGCAACCATGAAGGATGCAGGTGTTTTTGTCGGAGGTAACAATTCACCCTCTCTTGTTTTAATGTCCTTATCCTTGTCAAACCATTTCCTTATTTTACCGAACAATGATTTCTTCTTTTTCCCCTCTTGGTAATACATTTCAGCGTTTACCAAAACTCTCTAGTCCCTTCCGTACAGTTACGAATCTTTTGTCCAATAATAGCGCGATTCACACCAACGCACCAATCCTGGAGCGTCTACGTCACTCTGTACTTCTTCCAATCCCTGCGCGGCTCACACTAACGCACCAATCCTAGCGCGAGCACTGTTTTGATTCACTATCCAATCAGAGCGCGGTCTTTCTGACGTCAGTAGTCGCTGCAGCCGCTTTGACTCCTGTCTCTTGTCACTCGACTACCCCTCCTTCACAAAACCGTCTCCGCTGGTCTTGTCTCACAATTCTACAAAATCTATTAGTTACAACATATAAACTCCCGTGGAGGGCATACACACTCCCGTGGAGGGCATACACTATTCCCGTGGAGGGCATACACAGAGCACTGGCTTAACACGCAGACTACACCTAACTGCCAGGCTTGCCCTCTCACGAGAGAAGACGACTTACATATGATCTTT
Organism: Triturus cristatus; assembly: GCF_964204655.1. Taxonomy (NCBI): domain Eukaryota; kingdom Metazoa; phylum Chordata; class Amphibia; order Caudata; family Salamandridae; genus Triturus; species Triturus cristatus. The sequence goes on from NC_140592.1 coordinate 1,135,460,087, forward strand.
TTCTGTCCTGCATATAACAAACCACATAAATACTGGCTTGTGCCCCTCCTCAGGAACTTAGGCTTTAAGGAATACCGTCCTGCATACAGAATCCTAAAATCCGACCTGTCTGCCCCTACTGTATGTGCCGTAGCCAAATTTTTAACCTCAGCATGGTTTATTCGCAATCGCCTCATGTCCAGATAAAACCCCATTTTAAATGTTTTTATGACTGTTTTTACGAGGTATTCATTGTTAAGCTATGTTAGCTAATATTACAGCTTAAAAGTGTTTATTTTATCATGAAACTATTATTGTTCATGTTTTATTGTTAAATTGACATTGTATCTCTTTGTATCTTTTATGGTCCATAGTGACCGAAATAAAGATTTGATGAATGAATGAATGAACATATAAACATCTCCATTGTCTGCTTCGCTAACCACAGAATAGTAAAGAAAATCTTTCTCACAAGAATCCCGCTTTACCCTGAAACAGTGCTTACTTCTGCTCCACCACGGAATTTGTACTCTCGTTGACACAGTAGCACATCCCTCTACTCTGCCCTTCTAACACACATCCAGTAACTGCTTCCTCCTGGACTGTTTCTAGGAGCTTTCACAATTAACTAAATGCTCATACATTCACACACTTTCACACTAGAAAATGTAGCACATGCACACAGAATCCTGCCTTTCCCGAGAACAGCGAACAGTCTGTCCCGCTACAGAATTATAACACACGTTAACCAAGCAGCATTCACTTCTGCCCAGTCCTTCAAGCAAGCTCAGAGTATACCTATTACTTCTCCAGCGGTAAGCTTTAACGGCAAACCTTACGGATCCCTGGGACTTAAGACCAGAGTTTCACAGATAACCTTGGCTACCATACACACTCCTCTTATACACAGAAATATCTCTAGTAGTAACACACGACGATGTCACTAATTCCGAACTCAGACAATGTGACGCACAACTTCAATTGTCACACGTTTTTCCTGCATACGTACAGGTAATTCCAACAATCCCGTCTTTCCCGAGAGCAGCACACACTTCCCTCTGCCCTACTACGGAACCGTCACCAGCTCCCAAGTTCCAGAAGCACTACATAAAACTCAACATAACGACTTCAACATATAGTATTAGTACATATACCAACATCAATAAATCAATAAATCAAAAAGCCAATATACAAGCAATCTAATCAGATCAAGACAATAATCAAAACCATTACTCTGCTACCAGGAAATTGATGCAGATCAGAGCATATAAATTCTCCCTACTTCCACAGATAGAGTAATTTCACAGATACACGCACATACACTCTTCATTCACTAGGGACCATCACACCGTCATACGCTCTATTACTCTATCCGCACTGAACCTGAGAGAAAACTCCTTGAATACTCTGCATCTACACTAAGGCCGATGCGACCAAATTGATATTGCATTGAGTCATGATTTAAACAATAATAATCACAATAAGGAATTCAATAACTGACAAAGAAATAACCACCCGACACTGTAATTCAAACATAAGGTAATTTATCTAAATTAGTTCAAGTGAAAGTCAATCAATAGCAAAATCGTTATTCTCATATTTACCTATTCTAGCTAAATGTCATAAATGGGTCAGGAGAGGTCTCTCAGTAAAGTCTCTCGAGTCGCCGTCCTCACAGCATCGATCTTCACCAGCATGGGTTCAGAAAGAAGTGGCCTCAAAAATCCCGAATGCAAAGACCACAGACCCTCTCTAGTCTAGTATATTTATAATAAAACTAACAAAATAAATGTTACAATCGTTATTCTGAATGTCCGTTGAGCCGCCGAGCAGAGCGAGCAAGAAAGGATGTAGCATCGCTACATTTGAAAAACCCTCCGCTCAGGAAAAATCACAAAAATAAAAAGACGGAAGAAGGAAACTCAATCTTGAAAATGTTGCATTATTAGAAGCTCTTCCTCTGAATCTTAGCAAAGTCATAATAGTTCATTGTGGCTTCATTCTCAACCAAGGATAACTCAGCAGATTGGCAGCACGCCTGGGATCGCTGTCATCATAGAAGCTTTTCAAATTGTGCAGAGGCTGCGATCTGGTGACTTTCAACCATGTTCAGCAAGGCCTTCCGTCACATCTCATTCACTCGAACGTAGGCTGTAAATGGCAGCCATTTTCATTTAGGCCAAAACGGACCATCTTAATTGAAAGAAACACAAACAACATTACTACATCATCGCAATGATTAAACAGTGTTAATTCCCACTAATACCCTTATGTGTATGTAATTATCTAGCCATCTGCGACATATTTAAGCATTAGTACACGTTATTAAAAAGCATGAATATAAAACAAATAGCACTCTCGTCATTTATTTAAACGCACATTATTATTATCATTATTATTGAGCAACATATATGCATTCCCACGTGTAGTTTCTCTTATTAGTATGTCGATTAGTCAAAATCTATCACGAAAAACAATAATTAGTAATTACAGATTAATAATTTTTACTATGACACATAGACAAAACTGGAGCTTTAAACCCAATAAATTTTCAACAGAAAACTCTGCTCCAGCAAATCTAGACGGACAGGATGGAATGTAACTGGATACAAGGGGGTCTTTAAACTCTCAGCAGGAAGATGTCTCCAGGGATATTGTGTGGCTAATTATTTTCACAGCATGCAGGCTTCTGCAGGTTGCAGGGGTGGGAGGAAAAGAATGGTGCTGAAATGCATGCACGTGTGGACAGTGAAGCACCACATGCATTCTTCTCCGGCAAGTGACTAGAGCTGTGTGTAACATGAGACGTTTCCTAACTCATTCAGAAATATTATTATATAGCGCACATCATCAACTAAACTGGGTTGAGGCACTTAAATAAAAGGGAGGTACTACAGCACAGCTTAATAGTGGTTCTTTATCTATTACACTCCATCCATCAAAGGATACTTACCTATGTTTTGCTAGTTACTTTTTTCTGTGTCCCAGGCCCACATTGGAATTGTTGCCAGGGCACCTTAAAGGCCAAATTAACACGCCTGCATCCTCGATTGTATCTATCTGCCCCAGTGGGCGAAGGAAAGAAGAAGGGAAGAGGTGGGGAAGGCAATAAGTATGTGTGAATCACAGCCCCTTAAACAACATCACTACAATGGAGAACAGGTAGAGTCATACACCCGTCCTTAACGAGATTTTCAACAGAGAGAACAAAAGGAAATAAGACAAGACTGAAGCAGAGAAAAGGAAATAAGACAAGACTGAAGCAGAGAACGGCATCCGATGGCCTACCAGGACGAGAAATCACCAACACTGGACTGTAAGCTTTACAACGCATCTTAAATAGTGAGAATTGGCCACTGTTCCTAAGATATGTGTGTGTGAAAAAATAAAGGCGGTATAGAACAATGGAAGCACCACCTGGTGTAGCTCCTGGGCGAGCAGTAAGAAGACTGAGTTATTTTAATGCATGCTAGGGTCTTGTTAATATTGACACCCTCGACTGTACAAGTACCATTCTCCAACAACACCGCAGACCCACGTGCTTGCTCGAGTAAAATATAAGTAAGTGACACTTGCTGCAGCAATATCGGACGAAAGCGGGACCTATGCCAGGTTGTGGGACTCTTGAGGGGAAGGCTGATTAAGGCAGGAAAGATGACAGCAGCCGGCATACATGTCAAGCGGTATAAGCTGGGTGTTCAAGGCGGTGAACTGCACCACCTGAGCTGCTTCTAGATTGGAGTCATTCAGTCAGACTAAGGCAGTATTTTGGGATGGGGCGAGGGGGGTTTCACTCACTGGCACCAGCCCGTTCGCACTGGTCGCCAGGGTGAGGCCTCCATTACACCCTGGCGTGGGCACGGAGGATAGGTATAAATGAAGTCCTTCTTTGATAAGCCACAAGCTCACCCACTGAAGGAAGGAGAAACCCTGAAATTCAAAACAATCCCAATTCACATTGAAAAGAAGCCTGGAACAAGCCTGGGCCTACCAAAAGTAGCCCAAAATAAAAACAGCCCTAATCTATCTAAACAGATCTGATAAAAAGGACCAAACAAGCAATGTGGAAGTGCGGGGAGAAGGGCTGAGCAACAATGACCGGGACTAGTGATTGCCACACTAATGAGGTAACAATCCCTTCAATTTGCCAAGCTCGCCGAGCTTAAGGGGATTATGGCTCTATAGCAGCCTGACATTGAGCTCGGAGCAACTGAAAACATCCTGAGCTTGTGTACAGTGCTCTCACACAAAGGAAAAAGTAGTCCCTCTTACAGTTGTAAAATGGGACAAGTGGAAGGCCACAAGTAGTGGGGGCCTGCCTGCTCCTTGGGAGGGAACAAACAATGAAAAAGGAGGGACAAATAGGACAAAAAACATCTTGGAAGGAAGGATTTTTAAATGGTACTAAAATGGACAAATGAAAAGCAGTGGGTGAGCTGTAAGCCCATAGAGTGAATACAGCACGTCTCGAAGAAACAGCGCATGCGCTGCCTAGGCTCGACCTCAAAAGGAGAGTATGAGCGCTCCTCTCACTTCTTTGAGCCTTCAAGGAGTGTGACCTAGGTTCTTTTTTTTGCGGGATGATTCTATTGATACCAGTGAAGATTAACACAATTTAGCGAGGGCGAGGAGTTAATTTTTTTACAGTTTTATATAGCACACATTTTGTTCAAACACATCAGAGCTCTTTACATGAGCACCAGATTACACTACACAAGGTCAGGCTTTTTTAATTTATTTAGTTTAGGCACAGCCAAAGCCCAGCCTTCCCAGCATCAGTGGTGTGACACAAAATTACGGGGCCCACCTGCAGAATGTGCTGAGTGGTCCCTGAGGCTAATATATATTGGAGATACTCATTGGTATGCTTTGGGAAAGGGTGGGTGCAGAATTCTTGCTGATCTCTTCTGGGTCAGGAGAATTAAGGATTTCGAATGATGCAAATAGAACTTTCAGCCACAAGAAACAGAGAGCTTGCAATATCTCTAACTACTCCACTATGCTCTACACCCAGACAATAAAATGGCAGCCACCCACCTATTAACAACTTGGGAGAAGTTACACGCCACCTACACTGGTCCCAAAGGTCTGGTCTCTAACATTTACGCTATTTTAACTAAGATGGGCTGACATAGAACGGACCTACATAAAACAGTGGTCTAGGATTCTCTGTCACACTATCCCCAGGGCATCTTGAGAGATACTCTAAACCGACATCCCCTCACTTTGTGAAAGATTGCAGAACAGAGAAAGAATGTATAAACTAATTACCCTGTGACATGTCACATATTCTAAACTGTAAAGGATGTATGGATCCATTGAAGGAGTGTCCTGGAGTGGTTGCGGGCAAGAGAGTGACTATATACATATGTGGTGGTTATACCCAAAACTAGCAATGTTCTTAAAAGAGATTCTCAGTCACATTATGGGGTGTTAGGATATCCACAGAAGCCCAACCTTGCTACCATAATCCTCGGTCTCAAATCTGTGGAAAGGAGGATTGACGAATGATAATCAATCTGTAACTGGCTGCGAAACAACATGTGGCACTGCGGTGGGAGACCTCGATTGTCTCATCCATGCAGGAATTGGCGGACAAGCTGTGGACATTGATCGCCATTGAGAAACTAACTTGAAGTGTTGCTGATATATGGACCATAAATTTGATGAACAATGGCATCTCCTTGTAGATTACCTTTCGGGCAAGGGCCCGGTCCATGATTGTCCTAGATCACTGTGGTCACTCCGATTCGTGACTTAGTGTAAGAATCCCTTTGTTATAGACTGTTTTATGCTCCTAGTTAAAATGCATAATATGATAGTTTCTCTGAAATCCCGCTGTTGCCGCTACTACAACAACCATTCTAACATGCATTTCTTTTGTATTGCAGAAAACTCAATAAACCTTGAAGTGAAAGTCAGAAAAACCTAGATGAACAGTGCTTCAGGATGTACATGTAGATCCATTTTACTGTAAACTTACACATCCTGGTTGCTTGGCAGTGCCTACAAGAGTTGTGCCTTTCTCACATCTGGTAGACACTGCACAGTATATGCTCCCTCCACAACAGCTTCTGCACCATGTTTGAAGCATGTCTGTGAACCTCACAAAACCCCTCTATTATAGACCAAAGTCCATTGAACACCCTATCAACAATGCATAGTGAAAGGGCACCAGGAACTTGACCAAACCGTAGTGCTTCATGGCCTCGCCTGGGATATGGAACAATATATAAATGTTAGAATACAGTACAATAATATTTAGGATTGGGACGCAGAGTCTGCTAAAGCAATAATTCCTGGTACAGAAGACAAAGAGGGAAAATATCAAGATGCACATTACTCAAGTGTGCTCTGGTATACATAATGCCCATTTTTGCAAAATAGTACATTTCCAGCATGATTGAGTAACATGCAAACAGTACAACACATCTTCGGAAATGTAGCATAAGGTAAAACAATTCCATGTAGCTTGCATCTTCTGCTTCTGGCTTCCTTCAACAATTTAGAGCTGTGATCTGCATTTCAGGGAGCCTTTATCCTTGCCACATCTTCTGACTTTATTAAATCAACACAGCCCCTTTCCCTGGCAGAGTGATGCTACTGTGAATATGATAAACAATGATGCTTTGTAGACCACACTTTAGCGGCTAGAAAAGCAGGTAAGAACAGAGAATTCATACGTCTCCCCCATTACGAGAACTTTGGGAATTTGGATTAAAGGGGGAGGGGGGGTCATCAAACTCTCTTACCCCAATAGGGTAAAAAAGTATTTTACCCCAGCTTTTCAAGTTCCAGTGTTCAAGTAATACAGGTACCTTGCCAGAAGAGACGAATAGAATCATGTTGTGGTGTCTGTTACACCTATTCTGCCACTCACCAACAACTGAAACGTTTTTGAGTGATGGTACTTACTAGTCCTGATGGAATGTATAATGTAGCTCTTCCAGAAGTGGTCCCTCTGAGACGTTTCAGCTACAGGTGGAGAAGAGGCAGCAGATGGTGCTAGTCCTCTCAGTGACCAAGCAATCCATAGCTCCTCAAGGGCACAGAGATTGTGCTTGCCACTTTTAATTGGCTCACACATTTTGTGGAAGATCATAATGATGGAAACAGTTATGCTTGCCTTGAAAGACAGGGCTGCACCATTCATTCAAATTGGACCCTGTGCTCAGATTTTTTGGTAGTGACTTTTGGGAATTAGCATCCATCCAGAATATAAAATTGCTAAGCATTATCCCAAGCAAACCTTCCTAATTGGCAAATAGCTTACAATGATTCTGTCCAGACTTCACTGATGGGGCCCATGGATACCCTCCTGGCACATCTTATCTTCCATCTCCAAATACTCTTAATATGGTATGGGACCAGAATATTGTAACTAAAGTATCATCGACAGAAATATTGTGTTCTAAATCTCATTTTTTTTTAAAAACTAACCAATGGAGTCCATAATTAAAAATCTCCATTTATGTCAAATATGGGAGACATTCAAGATCTAGTCATGAAGTGGAGTGCGGAGGGGCCAATGAGAAGCAAGGGTGTAAATTGGGCAGAATGTATTTTATTCTTTACCACTGTCGTGTATATGCAATATGCGGTCTTTGCTAGGATTTATGGCCTGTTTTTTCAAATGGTCTTGTTGCCTCCCAATCGAAAAAATGCATTATTAGGCCTCCCTTGAAAAAGTCTTATCTTGAGTAAGGAGATTAATCCAACTATTGTTTTATTTATCTTCTACCAGTAATTACAAAAATCGAGAAATATGCTGCCCACTAGCTTTCTAGCCATCTGTAGTCTAACATTTTGAATGCCACACACATGGAATTTTGGCCTGGGAAGGGAATTAGAACAACTCTGGTGGCAGTCGTTGACAAACTGAGTCTGGACACTGTCCACTTTGCAGGCATTATCTTGCTCTACATCTTTGACTCTATTTTGAGCCACTGTTTGGCAGCAAATTATATGCACTGTTGTGCAGTTGTCTGGTTCTCCTTTTTAGGTCGAGCCTTTGACAACGCATGCGCTGTCTTCAAGACCTGTTGTATCCTTTTCTATGGGCTTTGGAACTTTCATTGATTGTTATCGGTTATTATTGTTAGTGACATTCAGAAATGCAGGCGTCTTATTGGTGTATTTAAGTAACTCTCCCTCCATTGTGTGCATAGCTGGGTTGCTGGCGATTTCACTTAGTGAACATTACCTCCTCGTCCAGTCTTCCTCGCCACAGTATTCACATATGAGCCTTCGGCTCCACACAGAACCCCAAGTAAAAGTAAAAAAGCAGGGCTCTAGTCTCCCCTCCCTCCTCCAATATGGCCCCCAGTGTCTTCAGCCAATCCCATAAAGGGATACATAGCAAACAACACGACCTGTTCTTTTTTTCTGCACTTCTCCAAGTGCTGTGTCGCCTGTGTCCAGGTGAGTGGGGCTAGGTTCCTGCTTCAGCGGTACCGTTATGCCCTTGGGTATCTAGTTTGGGGGTAGTAGTGAGTGGTTTTTCACGATGGTTTGTTGTCTTTTAGCTGTATTGTATTTACCTCCTGCTTCTGCCTTTGCGCCTCTGGTCCTGCTTTAGCGGACTTTCAGTGGCGTTCGTTTTGTTTATAAAGCATGTGTCGTACAGTGTGTTGCTATACAGGAACTGTAACGCTCTAACGCTGATTACCTCGAGGTTTGTTTCATTTCCCGGCCGCGCGTCCTGCTTAGCGGACATAGCGCGGCCGGATGCGTTTGATCTGGGGGCCCGAGGCTCCCGCTGTCATTCCTATCTCATGTTGATGCCGCGTGTGCATGCTGTGGGGGCGGGTGTATCCCGTCCGTGTTTCTTTTGTTAATGGGTCGTTGCGCGTTCCTTGTTGTTCCACTCTGTATCGGTCCTCGCTTGCTCTGTCTATGGGCATGCGCGCGACTGTTTTTCTTCCGGCATTTATGCTGGATTGTCTAATTACAGGTGCTGGCTTGTTTGGTTGCCTAGCAACCCCGGGGCCTTTTATGCCAGGTGTGTTGTCTTCTTCCATGCCTGTGTTTTCTCTTCATGCGTTCACTGGTGTGTTGCTATTATGGAGAGTGGTTCTGTACCTGATTCTGCTCCTGGGGCTTCTGGTTCTGGTATCCAGATCCCATCTATGGAAGTGTTACAGCAGATGATCAATTCTGCTGTAGCTGCTGCTATGCAAAGTCAGACGCCTGTTCCTCCTGCGAAGCGGGCTAAGGTGGATGACGCTGCGGCTGCTGATTCTGACATTGAGGAGGAAGTTGATGTCAGAGGTCGTTTTGTGCAGGGTGCCGACCTGAAGGAGGTGCTGGGTCACATTAGAGAGAACTTGGTGTTTCCTGCTTCTGTTGTTCCTCTGGAAGACGATCTCTTTGCACAATACCAGCGTCCTGAGCCTGATTCTTTGCCTTTACACTCTTCAGTCTTGAAGGTCCTGGAGAATGAATGGAAAGATGTGGACAAAGGTTCCTTTCCACGCTTTTTGAGTAAAAGGTACCCGCTACAGGACTTTGATGTGAAATTCCCTTCTTCGGTGAAGGTTGATTCATTGTTGGCCAGCATGGCGTCTCATGGAACTGTAGTGTCTGAGGATTCTTCTCCTGCTGACCCGGTTGACCGTAAAGTGGATGGTGCGGTGAAACGCACTTTTGCGGCTGCGAATTTCTCTATCAGGGCGGCTGCCTATGCGTCTTACACTATACAATCCTTGCTTAAGGATTTTCAGTCTCTGTCTGAATTGATGGACCAGGGGGAGGATGTTTCTTCTACCCTGGCGATGATGGAGCAACAAGTTTGGTTGCTTTCGGATGTCTCCTTTGACTCTTTAGGTGCAGCGGCTTCCGCGGCTGGGTCTTCAGTAGCTGCAAGGCGACAGTTGTGGCTTCGTTCATGGAAGGCTGATGCTGCGCAGAAAAATCTCCTGATGAAGATTCCTTTTTCTGGGGTTAAACTTTTTGGGTCGCTGATGGATGACATGGTTAAGAAGACGGCGGAGGACCGTAAGCTCCTGGCTCCTGAGAGGGCGGGTCACTTCCGTTCCTTTGGTTCTCAGAGGGCTTTTGGCCCTTCTCGGAGGGGTCGAGCTGGTCAGCCCTTTCGTGGGAGGGGGCGTGGCCGGGGTGCTCCTTCCTTTGGAAAAACCCGGTTCTCCGGTTCCTCTTCCTCCTCCACTCCTGCACCAAAGTCGTGACTGGATCGCTCCTGGTATGGGTCCGGTTGGGGGTCGCCTCAGTTTCTTCCTGGAGTCTTGGAGACTGTCTGTATCGGACAAATGGGTGCTGCAGGTGGTTTCAGAGGGTTTGCGTATTGGATTTATCCAAACTCCCCCAGACTGTTTCAGGGCTACTCCTTGTCCCAGAGATCCTGTAAGGAGATTGGCGCTTTTGGAAGGCATCGAATCCCTGGTGGTAAAGGGTGCGGTGATTCCTGTTCCCATCGATCAGTTGGGGTTGGGTGTGTATTCCATCCTATTCCTGGTGTCGAAGCGCACTGGGGATCTTCGCCCTGTGATGGACCTGAAGTGGGTGAATACTTACATCTCTCACCAAAAGTTCAAGATGGTTTCCCTTCAGTTGATCCTTCCTCTGATATCTCAGGGCGACTTCCTTGCATCGATAGACTTGAGGGATGCTTATCTACATATCCCTGTTCATCCCAAATCTCAGAAATTTCTCCGGTTTTGCGTGATGGGTCAGCATTACCAATTCCAGGTAATGCCATTTGGACTCTGCTCTGCTCCCAGGGTCTTTACTAAGGTTCTGGCTCCTCTTATTGGCCTTTTGCATGGGGAGGGCATTAGTGTGTTTCCTTATCTGGACGACATTTTAATTTCTGCTTCTTCTCTTCCCAAGGCGGAGTTGCATGTCAAGAGGGTGTGCCATGTCCTGGAACATCATGGGTTCCTAGTGGATGTACCGAAGTCCTCCCTGGTTCCTGCACAGGAATTGACTTTCATTGGGGCTCTGTTCAGGACTCAGTTGGGTATGGTGTTCCTACCTCCTCCCAGGATTCTGTCCCTGATGGCTGCTGTTCATGCCCTGTTGGTGGGACATTCTCATCCTGTGAGCCTATGGCTGAGGGTTCAGGGTCTGATGTCGGCATCGTTGTTGACTGTGCCGTGGGCTCGGCTACACATGTACCCGGTGATGTCACACGTTTTGTCGCATTGGGACCCCTGTTCCCTAGATATGACTGTTTTGATTCCTATGTCGGAGGAAGTTCGGGTGGTCCTGGGTTGGTGGTTGGACGAGGGTCATCTGTCCAGGGGCCGTCCCTTTCTGATTATTCCCACCCGTGTGGTCACTACCGATGCCAGCCTGCTGGGGTGGGGTGCTACTCTGGGGGATTCACCGACTCAGGGGGTTTGGCCTCAGTCGGTGTTGTCATGTTCCTCCAACTACAAGGAGCTGAAAGCCGTCCTTCTGGGTTTGTTGGATTTCTCGAATCTGGTTCAGGGTCACCATGTGCAAGTTCGAACAGACAATCAAGTTGTGATGTCATATATAAACCATCAGGGTGGGTGCAGGGTTCAATCCCTCAGTTGCCTCAGCCGTCGGATTTGTTGTTGGGCGGAGTTGAATCTGGAGTCCCTATCTGCCATTTATCTTCCTGGCGTGGAGAACACTGTGGCGGATTGTCTGAGCCGGGTGTTTCCCTCCATGGACTCTTTGTCCCTGACACATGTGATGTTCAGGAGGTTGCAGCGGATGTTTGGTTGTCCGATTGTCGACCTCTTTGCTTCCCAGGACAATTTCAAGATCCGTTGCTTTTGCACAATTATGCCTTGCCGGGATGCATGGAGGGTGGATGCCCTGTCGTTCCCTTGGCCGAAGGGTCTATTGTATGCCTTTCCTCCTGTTCCCCTGATTCCGGCGGTCTTGCAGAAGATCAAGAGGGAGGGATCCTTTGTGCTTCTCATTGCTCCGGGTTGGATGCGTCGCCCTTGGTATCCCCTGATGTTGGAATTAGCTGTGTCTCCGGGGTGGGCCTTGCCATTCAGTCCTTATCCTCTGTTGGGTCCTCTTCTTCCTCTGCCTGTGTTCCGTTCATTGGGTCTGCGGGCCTGGCTCTTGAAAGGGATTCGTTGATGCGAACTGGCTGTTCATTGGCTGTGGCTGGGGTCATTCAACAATCCAGGAGACCTTCTACTCTTAAATCCTATGCTAAACACTGGGATAATTTTGTTTCTTGGTGTCTGTGTCACGATCTGTCGGTGGCTTCTTTGGATCCGGCTCGCATTTTGGATTTTTTGAATGATGGATTTGTGCTGGGCTTGGCCATTTCGACTCTTCGGGCTCAGTGGGCTGCGATTCAGGCGTTCCATGTCCTCCCTTTAATTTCTGTTTCGCTTTTGGTTGCTAGACTTTTTAAGTCTCTCTCTTTCCAACGCCCCCGTCCTATTATGTGTCCTCCACCTTGGGACCTGCCTTTGGTTTTGCGCTCCTTGCAGTTGGCTCCCTTCGAGCCTTTGGAGTCGGTGGAGTTGAAGTTTTTAACACTCAAGGTGGTGTTTCTTGTGGCGATTGCTTCTGCCAGACGTATGGGTGAGTTGGGTGCCTTCCTCCGTTCTGCTCCCTTTTTGTTGGTTTTGTCGGACAGGGTGGTGTTGCGCCCTCATCCTACGTTCATTCCGAAAGTGGATTCTTATTTTCACAGGTCTTCTGAGGTGGTGCTTCCATGTCTTTGTCCTGATCCTTCCTCGGATGAGGAATCCCTGTTGCACCTCTTAGATGTTCGTCGTGCTTTATTGATATATTTGTCACGCACGTCTTCATTTTGCAAAGTGGACAACTTGTTTGTCAATTATGGTTTGTCATGTCAGGGACTGAAACCCTCCCTCTCGACGATCAGTCGCTGGATTAAGGAGGCCATTTTGTTGGCGTATGCTTCGGTTTCTGAAGTTCCCTCCCTTCCTGTTCAGGGGCGTTCCACACGCTCTGTTGCTGTGTCTTGGGCCTCCTTCAAAGGGGTGTCCATGGAGGATGTTTGCCGGGCTGCTACTTGGTCTTCACCTCATACATTCATGTCCCATTACCGCCTCCAGGTTGGGGGTGGGGGTTCTGTTTCGTTTGCATCTTCTGTTCTGACTGTGGGGATGCCTTGAGAGGTTGTCTTTGATTGCTGTACCTCTGTATATTAAATTTTGTTTTTCACTGCACTTTGGTGTGGTCTTTTCCTTACATGAAGCTGATTGCTTTGGTATCGGCTCGTATGTGAATACTGTGGCGAGGAAGACTGGACGAGGAGGTAATGCCCCGATTACTTACCGGTAATCTTCATTACTCCGAGTCCTAGTCTTCCTCGCCACAGTATAGTTTCCCTTCCCTCCCGGCCCTGGTGGTGGCTTCATGTCTGCGGCTTTGTTTATCAGGTCGTGTTGTTTGCTATGTATCCCTTTATGGGATTGGCTGAAGACACTGGGGGCCATATTGGAGGAGGGAGGGGAGACTAGAGCGCTGCTTTTTTAATTTTACTTGGAGTTCTGTGTGGAGCCGGAGGCTCATATGTGAATACTGTGGCGAGGAAGACTAGGACTCGGAGTAATGAAGATTACCGGTAAGTAATCGGGGCATTTTGCATGGCCATCACACTGTATAGCATGTGATGGCTCCTCCTTCCTCTTCCCTCTATGGGGATTATATATTTTTTTCTGGAACTTTTTGTCAGGGATGTGCAGCTGGTAACAATAATACCGATCAGAACTACAGTGCGACTTATGCGTTTTTTATTTCTTCCCCTTTCTTTTACCTCTACGGGGTTTGTATGTTTTTTTTTCTGTAAATTTTTTGCTTTTACAATGGCAGCTGCGCCATTAACGCTGTTCAGGCTATAATATAGTTTTGGGAAAGCAGCCTAGCGCGCTGCGCTTTATTTTTTTCTGATTTCTATGATTAAAGCAGCTAGGTATAAGCTGCGCTGATTGCTTATAAAAGATTATTCTCCCGGGTGCTACTTGTATTCTTTCTAGCTCTATGCTTTAAAAACCCTTCAGCATCTCTCTGCAGCGCCATCAAGAGCTCTGGGCTTGCGGATTATCTGTTCATAGCCCAGTGCGCGCCTACAAATATGTGTGTACGTTGCACTTGTGCTGCGCCGCACATGTATATTAATATGTTGTTCCTGTACACAAGACTGCAGGTCTCTTGTGTACAGAAACAACATATTAATATAAAATATGTCCTGTTTTCATCATCTTTAAATAAGTGACGTAATGCTTCTCTTTGCAGGTCTGAGATCAAAGAGCAGCCGTGCGAGGCACCAAAGCCGGGCCCCAACGATGTGCAGTGGAAGAGAAAGGCTGTCTATCCGCCACAGCTTGACAACAACATTATTTCCCTACAGGACAAAAAGCACTTCAATTATTAAAGCCTTCTGTGCATGCATATATTTGTTTTGCAGCTTATAGCGTAAATATAATGTGGTAATTTATAAACTGACAAATTAACTATGCAGAAATCACAGACCAGTCTGCCTTTGAAGTTGCATTTTAATTAACGTGTAAATACAGAGCTTGTGCACAGTGAATGCAAACAGTGAATAATGGTGCAGGAGCTACACTCTGTCGCCTTGTGACTACCCTGATTTATTCAAGCGTTGGTTCAATCACTTTAATATAATCGTTGTTTTAGTTCAATGTTTAGTTTGTTCTTTATAGGTGATTGCTGTTCCATTACCTCCTCGTCCGTCTTCCGCGCCACAGTAATTACAAATGAGCATTCTGCTCCCACAGAAACTCCAACTAAAAGTTATCATACTAGTCTCCCTATCCCTCCAATATAGACACCAGTGGCAACCACCAATCACCGCTATATTCAATGTTTTACGTTTGAAGGTGATTTTACTAATGTTTTTAGAGGGAAAAATGAAAGTGGAGCCCGATGGTGCCTGATATGGGGCTGGGGCCCAAGGTCAGCTGTGAGATAAGGTGCACTGGAGAGGAGTAGTGGATTATCAAGCCTGTAAGGAAGTGCGTTGCTGAGTCCGGGGTCAGGTGGAGGTAGTAATGAAGAGGGATTCTCACTGAAGGCTTGCAGAAAGGGAGCCTGAGAAGTGTCACTTGCCTGATACTCCCACCTCAGAAACCTCCTCTTCCCATCAAAGGGACATTACATGGAAAAAACACTTTTTGAGAGTGATAATATTTAGAAAGAGATTTGAAAAGAGTGCGTTTTACTGGGCCTTGTAAGACTAAGAAGAGATAAAGGAGGGCCCTGAAGCAGGCCTGTCTAGACATATATGTGACAAATCGAGCCCGCAGTGGCCCACCCAAATGCACCCTTGGCCCACCCAAATAAAAATTCCTGGAGCCGGGCCTGCCACGACTGTAGGCACCCTATGAGGGTAAGAAAACACAAAGGATCTCACCTCTGGAGATCAGCCTGGCGGAAGGTCTATATGCCGCCACGAGCACATCGTTCCTGGGTGATTCCGAGTGAGCAGGACAGCTCCTACACTGGAAGTAAACTATTATAATATCAGTTTGGCTGTACTCTGTACTGAGGCCTAGCACTATCCATGATGACTCAGAGTCCAAAACCAGTTCTGTGACCTGAAGGGGCCCACCAAGTATGCATTCTGTCTTGACAAGAAATTACTGTCCATGCCATGGGTTGTTGACATAAAGGGGTGATAGCAGCATACTGGTTTTTGGAGACTATACTATTGAATGGTGTGTCCCCAACAGAATCACCAAAGTACAGAATAATGAAGACAGATTATTGAAAAAAAAATATCAACGGGTAAGTCTAGATTTTTTATACCTAACTCCACATATATGTACTTACGCAGTACATATATCTTTAAGGTATGTAGATATGGAGTTAGGAATTGTGCATCTATATTTCCCCATATGCACTCACTTTTCAATATTTTGTCCCATGATATTCGGTCCTCAGTATTAGTATGTAATGATATTGTTGGTGTCGATATTCCGTAGTAGAATCTACTGGACGGATCCTTTTTAGGTCGAGCCTAGCACAGCGCGCATGCGCTGCTCCACGAGATGACCTTTTGGAATCGGTCTGCACTTTTCAAGCACTTGTGCTTGTGGTGGCATCCACCTTGCGGGAGCGAGCAGCGGCGCACAGGGGCCATCTGTTTCCAATTAGCGTGGCTGCGCGCGCTTGTTGACATTTCTCTACTCTCGCTCCCCTGCCTGTCTCACCCTCGCCCTCCCTTGTCAACCGTATTTCTTCTTTGATTCAATTCCCCAGCCGTCTGGCACCCGGCCGCGGTTTATGGTTATTAAAAGGCTTGTCTGTTTATATGGTCACATTAACAATTCTTTTTGAGTAGGCCAAACTTGCTGCTGAAAATTCACGAGTAAGTAAGTCACTCATAAAATACCAATGCGTCGCATTTACAAATAGAAAAAAAACTACGGAATTGAGCCCACAGTGGTTACAGTTTAAAAATAAAATTGCATAGGTCAATGAAACTCATATCTATTTTAAGTCGAGTAGTTATCGCAGCTTTTTAAATAACTCTCAACTGCTGCAGCAGCTCAACACTGCGTTGAGCGAGAAGGAAGCTGTTGGCGTGCGCTGCCAAGCTTGATGTTGGGCACGGAGGGCAATGACTGGCACAGATGCGCAAGGCAATGTGCATTTTTTAACAGATGCTGTTCATGTCTAAGTGTAGAGGGGAGTGCCGTTCCCTGTACTAGGAGGAAGAAGGTGAGATTGTATGAGTTCCCAATTAGCAGGCTTCCTGTGATTTTGGCAGAATTGTTTTCGCAGAGGACGTCAACCACTCTGTTGTCTACATGTGTTTGACCTCGGAGTGTAGGAAGAAACACTCGCCACATACACAGGCCGCGCTGCTATCCGTGCCAATGTAAGCATGCTGATTTTGGGATGGACCCTGTGTCAACTGGCTGATGATTGATTCCATGCAGGTATCTCGTCCTCTGCCTGTACGAAAAAAACCCTGAACAAGCATTGGCATAGCCAATAGGTCTTGCCTTTGGGACCTTATAGGTGTTTAGTTATCCAGCACAATATCCTTGGTGCAACATCATCAACTGTTGAATGGCTAAACACTTATAAGGTCCCAAAGGCAAGACCTATTGGCTATGCCAATGCTTGTTCTGGCTTCAGATGGAGTGCAGTGTCTTCTGGTCCCAAAGTGTAAAGTTCAGCTTATATGTGACACCAAGGGGGCGTGACCAAAGAGCCGAGAATGGCAGACGCGTGAGCTCGGAGCTCCGCGTCGGCCCGATAATTATCAGCACATTCCTTGGATGGCGGAGACCGGGGAGTGCCTCAAATTGAACCAGACAGTGCTGGGATGCCGGAGCTGGTCCCGATGACTGGGCGACTCCCTGGGTGGCTGTGGCAAGTCAGAGCTCCCGGCGGCTGTTGGTGTGAGTAGAAGGCAAGATGGCGGCCTAGGACAGATCGATATCGGGGGTCGTGCGGAGCCTGTGCCTGCCTGAAGGTCGTGCCCCGGGCGTGGGCCTAGGATTGGCAACCTGAATCCCGCGGCGAGAGGCAGCGGAGGAACGGCGACCCCCAGGAGGGACACTAGCGCTGTCGTGGAGAGTCGAGCGCGCTTTGGTGCGGCTGCAGTGAATGAAGGGCCCGGTCGGGGCTCATGACCCTGGTGGGAACGCAACGCCACTGGCCCTAACATAGGAGGGTGCACACACCGCTCCTGCAGAAGGAGAGGGCCCCTCAGTGTGGTCAAGGAGCTGAAAGGATACTGGCTAGGCCCTGGGACGTGAACGTGTGAGTTGCTTTGTGGGCTGCAGCTCCCTATGGGCCAGGGAGCTGCCCGGGCTCAACACAACAATGCTGATCCGTCGAGGTAGAGGCTGCGGCTGCCCGGGCCGAGCGCATGGCCTGACTGGTGAGAACGCTGGGAGCTGGTGCAGATGCCCGGGGCCTACATCGGGGCTCAAGGAATAGTGCGTAGTTCCTGCCCGTTGGTCCCCCTTTAGTGTGGGAGCACCTGTTGTCCCTATTGGCTGAGCAGGGTTGAGGTGAACTGGGGATCCCACTGGCTCCTGAAAATGGGTGGAAGAGAACAGCCCTCTGGTGAGTGCCTGAGGCCTAGGGGGTTCCTCTCTGGAAGAGAGCCTGGGAGCAGTGGAGTCCTGCTGACGGACCTTGCTCGTGGGGACTGCCCGGGGACGCCTGGATCATCTGCCCACCCTGTGGGGTGTGGCGGGCCCCCTGCTTGTGCATCGTGACCTCCCTGGTGAGAATAAGGGCAGCCTGGACTGAGTTTTGAGTGGCAGTGGGTGCTTTATCGCCTGGAGGTGTGTTGGTTCGATCCAGCGTATTGGTGTGGGAATAGGCCTGAGCAGAGACTCGGCCACCGAGTGAAGGCAGGAGCACTTAATCTGTCGGGCCCTACGGCAGAGCGACTGTTGAGACCCCTCTGAGTGTAGTGAACCTGGGCCCTGGTATGAGCTGTGGAGTCGAAACGCCGGTTGTCTGATCGACCTTCCTCCCAGGCCCTGCCCAACAGTCGGGGGCTGTTTGGCGCCATGGGCAAACCTCGGGGCCGGCAAGCCGAAGCCACACAAGACCCAGAAGACAGCAACCAGGAACAATCGTAGACTGCTCTGGAAGCTCCATTACTGCAGCAACAGCATAAGATATTTGAGGCTATGGCGGACACGAAGGCCACCCTCCACCAGGACATCAGCACGCTGGCGGTGGGGCTGGGTCTTCTGCGAGAGGAACACAAGAGGCTCTCTGAGAGGGCGAAGGAAACCGAGGCTAGCATTTTCGAGATAGCCCCAGCCCAAAAGGCCTTGGAGCAACAGGTGGGTGTTCTGGAACGGATAGCTGAAGACGTGGAGGGACGCAACTTGGAGTTTTTGTGGGAGCAGAATGCTCATTTGTAATTACTGTGGCGAGGAAGACTAGGACTCGGAGTAATGAAGATTACCGGTAAGTAACCGGGGCATTCCCACACTACAAAAGCAGACGGTAAACTGGCCCTATCACGCGAGCACTGCCACAGATTTTTCTGGGTTTGTGTACCTAAGGTGCTAAACCAGCTGCAGGCACTTCTTGCCGACAGTTCTAACCAGAGATGCACAGGTGTGTTAAGTGTATTGTGTAAAAAAGTTGAGACCTCCAGCTCTAAAGGGCTGTGTATGGCAGTGCTGCACAGAGACTTCCCTCTAATTATGAGAGAGTTTCTCAGAGCAGATGTATGCTGCCTGCGTGTACACTCTAATTTAAAGCGCTGTGATTCCACTCATGAAGAGCTTTCATTAAATTTCTGATGGAACAAGTTTCATTAGTTGAACTGCTGTCAGCCCTGTTTTTTGCACTTCATTGGCGGATTCCTGCTTGGACAATCTGTGGAAACAGACACCTGGTGCAGAGTATTAATAAAGTACTTTAAAGCTGCCCAGCTGGCTGGTACAAGTCACATTCTCTCACTTCCAAGGGACGTACTATTTTTACCAGCCCGTGAGTACTTTATTATTTAATGCCAAGTACCCAGTCTTGTGATAGGCGAATGTGGGTAGACAGGAAGCGACAAAATGTGTAATTTCACACGCTTTCAAGTCCCATCGTTTGAGCGGTGCCAGAATTCTAAATTAAAGTTTCGGCATATGCGGATGTGAAATGTGCCTTGTATTCAAAGGTTAACAGTTCACTTATTAATCACCCCTCCATTCAGTTTTCTCTTAGCACTACCGGCAGGGAGGGGAGCCTCATTCACAGGCCATTGCTACCTATTCTTGGCTTAGTAGTTGGGTCTGGAATCTTTGAGTTGGCTCTGTTATGTCTATGCTGGTTTTTCGCTTGGTCCTGATCTCGCTAAGGTTTTAACTTGTTCATTTATTGGATCAAGAGTATATAAATATATATATATATATACGCAGTTCACCGCCAACAGTAGCCTCACACGGACAGAAGGACGAAAAGCGGACCTCTGATTCGTGGTGCAAATCAAGTTTTATTTGGTGCCCAGCAAGTCCGCCATTACGCGTTTCGACCCCCACTCGGGTCTTGATCACATGAGGGGTAGCGGGATATATATATATATATATATATATATATATATATATATATATCTATCTATCTATCTATCTTTAGAGTCTTCCGTGTATGAGTTGCCTCCTCCTGAACGAGAGTTGCTTCGTTGTTACCGGACCCCACGGAAGTCGGTCTCTTTGAAATTGCCTGTAAAGTCTTCCCCAATATATCCGGAAGAAAAACGAAGCCTTGTGTGGTTTGAGCAAATCTTTATTCCTCAATCAGCCGCTCGCCAAACGCGTTTCGAGTGCGTTGCACCCTTGTTCACTGATGTAGAGATACATTTTTAGCGGCCATTTAACTTTACTTCACACGTGACTTTTCAACTACAAATTGAGCGTATGAGAAAACAGACTCGTAGTTTTAACATGTCTATACAATTATATGCTGTTGGCAACGGATGGAAATCATAATTATAGTCATATGTTATTTCATTAAACTTAAATAGTGAATAATGACCCAAATGATTTCGCGTTTGTAATTAATTCAATTCTATTATGTAACGTGACTCCAATATCCTTAGTTGCTTTTCTCTATTGCCTCCCCTTGGATTTTTTTCAATGGCATCTATCACATAATATGTTAATCCCTCTACTCTTTTTTTGTGGAATTTCTCAAAATGTCGAGCGACAGGATATGCCCTGTCGCCGTTTTTTATTGCTCTCAAATGTTGAAGCACTCTTTTATGTACTTCTAGGATTGTGCTGCCCACGTACCTCAAGCCACAAAATTTTCCTTTTATCTTTCGCAGTTTCTTACTTAGACCTGGTTCATATTTATCTGTATTAACACCATGCCTCTAAGTTTGATATGCTGAGTGAGGGATTAACATATTATGTGATAGATGCCATTGAAAAAAATCCAAGGGGAGGCAATAGAGAAAAGCAACTAAGGAGATTGGAGTCACGTTACATAATAGAATTGAATTCAAAACAGCCAGATGGTTTAAATATTAGAAGAGGATATGTACACACATCTTTAATAATCAGTTCTTATATAAGCTTTTATAAGAAATGTTTTCATTATACAGTTTTGAGACTTGGTTTTTTCCATGAATTGATGCATTGTATTGGCAATCGCCCACTAGGGCTAAAATGACAAGGTTAATTAAGAAGGCCCACAGGGGCATTATCATCGGCAAAAAAATTGATACAGGCAATATTTGTAATTAATTACAAACGCGAAATCATTTGGGTCATTATTCACTATTTAAGTTTAATGAAATAACATATGACTATAATTATGATTTCCATCCGTTGCCAACAGCATATAATTGTATAGACATGTTAAAACTACGAGTCTGTTTTCTCATACACTCAATTTGTAGTTGAAAAGTCACGTGTGAAGTAAAGTTAAATGGCCGCTAAAATGTATCTCTACGTCAGTGAACAAGGGTGCAACGCACTCGAAATGCGTTTGGCGAGCGGCTGATTGAGGAATAAAGATTTGCTCAAACCACACAAGGCTTCGTTTTTCTTCCGGATATATTGGGGAAGACTTTACAGGCAATATATATATATATATATATATATATATATATATATATATATATATATATATATATATATTCACTGAAAAAACCATAGGTTTCACACATGTTATAGTTAGGAATTAGCATTTAAAAAACCTTGCAAATTCACTGAAAAAACCATAGGTTTCACACAAGTTATAGTTAGCTGTACATTTCACTCGTAAAAAACCTATGAAATTCCCCCGTTATAGTTACTGTAGGCAACTATTACTCACGCGACCGTAATCCTCTGCTGATGCTAATACTGTATTTAGACACTTATTTGCCCATGTCTTCTTACATTAAATTTTAGCTATACATATATTACAAATATTTTTTTTTCATAAAGACACATATGTCATCAGCACAGGATTACGGTCGCGTGAGTTATAGTTGCCTACAGTAACTATAACGGGGGAATTTCATAGGTTTTTTACGAGTGAAATGTACAGCTAACTATAACTTGTGTGAAACCTATGGTTTTTTCAGTGAATTTGCAAGGTTTTTTAAATGCTAATTCCTAACTATAACGTGTGTGAAACCTATGGTTTTTTCAGTGAATTTGCAAGGTTTTTTAAATGCTAATTCCTAACTATAATGTGTGTTAAACCTATGGATTTTTTATTTAATTTTGCACGGTTTTGCTTATTTATTTATTTATTTTTTGCATTTTTTTCCGTGCGCGTACGGTAAGCTGACGTTACGCGTACGTCACGTACGTATCACGTAAGCGCACCGTCCTTATGACGTACGGTGCGTTTTCGTAATACGTACGCGACGTACGCGTACACGCATGCGCGTTGCGCGGAACCAACGTCGCGCTTACGCGGGTGTGTGTAATGCGCATGCGCGAGTGCCGTCATACGTACGTGCCCCGTAAGCGCTCCGTAAGCGTTACGTTTGCGCATGCGCACTTTTTTACGAGCGCGTACCGTAAGCTTACGGAGCGCGCACGGTAGGTCATGTGACCCACAAGGAACACTTTTCATTGGTTTAAACTACTTTCAGTTCCAGAAACTTCAAACACCACACCCATTCCCCTCATTACTGCTTGAGATCCCTTAGGAGAAGGAGCTGGATTGACATTGGGATACAATGGCAGAACAGCAGAGCTCTTCTGAGAGTGAGGCCAGCAGCACCACCATGATCCAGAGAAGGAGGAAACAAAAGACTTCTTTTGTATGGGAGTATTTTACTTTTCCAGAGGGGGAGAAAAAGGTGAATGCTCAATTGGTCACTTGCACACTTTGTGGCCGTGTTTTATCTAGAGGAAATCCAAGGAAGAAATATTCCTTTGGAAATCACTCTATGAAAAGACACCTGCAGGATAGACATCCCAGGACCTTTGCTCGACATACTGGAGAAAACTCTTCAGTAAGTCACCAGAGCCCAACCTCAGATGCTCAGCCGAGTACATCATCGGCAGCTCAGCTGAGCCCTTCCTCTGAGGTGGGAGCATCACCTTCTTCTTTTCCTGTGGACATTAACCCTCGATTTGGGAGGGTTGAAATGAGGTGTACAAGATGTGGTGGTCTTATTGTTTATGGGGAGATCAGTCTTCCCCTTATTAACAATAAGATAGACCAGCATGTTTGTAGACGCTTATAATATTCCCATTCTTTCTTTCCTCTATCCCTGTATTAACCCAACGGCTCTTATAAGAGCCAACCTTACCTCACAATTTTTTTTATTTTTTTTTAAGCTTTCCTTTTTGCAAATTTTTTTTTGCCGTGCGCGCACGGTGCGCGTAATTCCGCGAATTTTGCGGAATTTCGCAGTTTACACCGTGCGCGTACGCTACGCGCATTCGGCGATTTTTCGAAAAAAAAATAAATTTCATTTTTGCCCTTGAGGGTCCTTTTGGGACCCCCTGACCAAGGCTAGGGGGTCAGGAACTGTCGAGCCTGCCCCCTTTTCACATTATCCACCTTTTTTATTCACCCCCCTGACAGTGCGAGTGACAAAATGGCGGCCGACACTTCCTCCTTTCTTCCGATTCGAATGTTTACTAAGATCTAACAGCCAATCAGATGTGAGCTCGCGCACGCCACCGTACGCGCACGGTAAGCGCACCGTAAGCGCACCGTAAGCTGCCACAGATATATATATTGATTTAAATGCTATTTTCTCAGAATCTACTCAACAGATTTACACCAGACCTACAAAAGGCACTTCCTTGACCTGGGGACTACCTCTCTGCCAAATTTCAAGTAATTCTGTTCAGCCGTTCGGGCTGTAGCTGTGTTTAAAGGTCCTACGGAAAAATGCATGGGAAAAACGTGTTTTGGGACCCCCCTTTTATCTCAGCCCCCGCTTGACGAATCCCCCCGAGACTTTCAGGGTAGGAGCGGAGCATAGCGCCCCACCTATTTTGAAACATTCGCGAGGATTCGTCGACCGGCGCAAAAGTTATTCAAAATAGAATGTTGCGGATTTCCTATGGAAACGTGGTCCTAACTATAACTACCTTACCATAGGAAATCCGCAACATTCTATTTGGAATAACTTTGGCGCCGGTCGACGAATCCTCGCGAAATTTTCAAAACTAATGGGGCGCTACGCTCCGCTCGTACCCTGAAAGTCTCGGGGTGATTCGTCAAGCGGGGGCTGAGAAAAAAGGGGGGTCCCAAAACGCGTTTTCCCCATGCATTTTTCCATAGGACCTTTAGACACAGCTACAGCCCGAACGGCTGAACAGAATTACTTGAAATTTGGCAGAGAGGTAGTCCGCAGGTCAAGGAAGTGCCTTTTGTAGGTCTGGTGTAAATCTGTTCAGTAGTTCCTGAGAAAATAGCATTTAAATCAATATATATATCTGTAAGCGCGCTCCGTGCGCTTACCGTAAGCTTACCGTAAGCTTACGGTACGCGTACGGTGCCGTGCGCGAGCTCAAATCTGATTGGTTGTCACATGACTGTAAACATTCGAATCAGACGAAATCAGGAAGTGTCGGCCGCCATTTCGTGTGTTTCACACAGAGAAAAAAAGGGAGATAACGAGAAAAGGGGGCAAGGAAGAGAGTTACAGACCCCCTAACATTTGAAAGGGGGTCAAAGAAGGACACAAAAGTACAAAAAATACATTTATTAATTGTAAAAAAAAAACGCGGGGTACGCGTACGGTAGGCTTACGGTAAGCTTACCGTACGCGTACGGTGCCGTGTGCGAGCTCAAATCTGATTGGTTGTCACATGACTGTAAACATTCGAATCGGACGAAATCAGGAAGTGTCGGCCGCCATTTCGTGTGTTTCACACAGAGAAAAAAAGGGAGATAACGTGAAAAGGGGGCAAGGAAGAGAGTTATAGACCCCCTAACATTTGAAAGGGGGTCAAAGAAGGACACAAAAGTACAAAAAATACATTTAATAATTTTTAAAAAAAATCGCGGGGTACGCGTACGGTAAGCTTACGGTAAGCTTACCGTACGCGTACGGTAGAAAAAAAAAATAAAAAAATAAATAAAATTCAGATTTAAGTTTTTAGATATTAGGGGGCTCTAAAAAGAGCCGTTGTGTTTTTGAAGTGATTTTTTAGTGGTACCTACAAGTAAGTACCGACGCAGAGTCTAAGGTTCAAGAGGAAGACTCTGTTCCCTTCATCATTGAAGTGTACACCATCTCCTCTATAAATGTCTTGCATGTCGTAACGCAAGTTGTTGTGGTAAATGGAACCCATACCATAGTCTCGGAGGAAAGCAGAAACAGATTTGTTGACGTGCTTTCTTGCTTTGTCAATCTGCGGACAAAAATGATTGGACCAGTTCCATTTTTGCCTTTGGCATATGTTAGAATACACAAAGGCAGTTTTAGGGAAAAGTGAAAACAGTTGTGCAAAGGTTTCCTTCATAAGCATTTCCAGACCTACCCCAGTCAAAGTGCCTAGGTCATTGCCACCACAGTGCACTATTATGAGGTCAGGGTGTTGGATTTGCATGAAGGATTTCAACAATGGCATCAATTGGTGCCACTTTAACCCTCTCTGACCAATCCATTTAATGTCTACATTTGGCAAAGCAAGGTCTCTCACCATACCTGTTTTCTCTGCATACTTTTCACTCCAGAAGACATAGCTGTGCCCTACAATCCACACTGTGAACATCTTCAAAGGAGATCTGGATGCACTCAGGAGGTGTATTTCAGTAGAATGGGAAAAAAGAAATGAAAGACAGTTTGGAAATGGAGGCATACATATTTTTTTAAAATAAAAAGAACTCATTGGCTGTTTCATACCATTCTACACTAAAAACTAGGCTGTACGTGTCAATTTATAGAAGCATGTTTTGTATTGGTACAGAAAAATGTGTTACCAAAGAACATTACTATGGATTTGCTGTTAGGTTTGAAAAGTCAAGCACTCTTGCTCTTTGAAAATGAAACATTGTGTGGTGAACTTCTGACCTGACTTCACAGAGCAGTGTTCCATGAGCTGTTGCTATGGTAGCAGGCAGAAGTCAAGTTGGGGGAAGGGTGCTAGGCAGAAGTCAAGTTGGGGGAAGGGTACTTTTGGAAAAGGGTTGGTTTTCAACCAATAGAAATGTGTGATTACATTTGAAAAAAAGGGGGAAGCACTGAGATTTAAAATTAACATGTATATGTGTGGAAAAAGAGAGGGAAACATTGCCATTATCTGGTTCTGCTGAGAGGAGAGAGGTGTACAGAACAGAGATCCTGGCTCTGATAATCTGCTGTTTGAGTGCCACATTTCTTTCACAACTAACTAATTTTAAAGGTGAGTTATGAGTTTGAGAGGGTATGTATGTGGTACATTAAGAAATGAATAATAGAATTGGGATTACTTTTGTTGAAGTTGTGTTTATCATTTTGTGTTTTGGGAGAAATTTAAATGTAAGGAACATGTAAAATATTATGGACTATGTTTTTACCATAAATTAAGGTGTACTGGTATAAATGAGGAATACTTTTAGGGTTTGAGGTTGCAGTCAGTAATGCAAATACATTCAGCATCACTAAGGCTGGTTGCCCTTGCTGGAGTGTAGTCATTCACCCAGGTTACACATGTTCCTGGTCTGAAAAAGCAGTTTGGACATGTGTTGTTTTCAGAATCTGAAAAGTGGATTGAAAATGTGTCAGACTGTAAAAGTACTTATCACTTGCCAAAAAAAGAGTAGTAAGTGTGCTTTCAAATTGGCAAAGAAATTTCGTTTTCTGCCTAATTTCAAACCATGACTCGGTGTGCAAAGAGGAATTATAGACAGAGATTTATTGCGTATTACTCTGGTAATTTTACATTTGCATTAGTAGGAAAGGGGCACCTATTTTTCTGCAGAAGCAGACTCTTAGCACACACCCAGCTGCTTATCCTGTAGAATCATGCATAGTATTCACAACCGAGTGGGGTTTGAAGTTGCAGTCAGTAATGCAAATACATTCAGCATCACTAAGGCTGGTTGCCCTTGCTGGAGTGTAGTCATTCACCCAGGTTACACATGTTCCTGGTCTGAAAAAGCAGTTTGGACATGTGTTGTTTTCAGAATCTGAAAAGTGGATTGAAAATGTGTCAGACTGTAAAAGTACTTATCACTTGCCAAAAAAAGAGTAGTAAGTGTGCTTTCAAATTGGCAAAGAAATTTCGTTTTCTGCCTAATTTCAAACCATGACTCTGTGTGCAAAGAGGAATTATAGACAGAGATTTATTGCGTATTACTCTGGTAATTTTACATTTGCATTAGTAGGAAAGGGGCACCTATTTGTCTGCAGAAGCAGACTCTTAGCACACACCCAGCTGCTTATCCTGTAGAATCATGCATAGTATTCACAACCGAGTGGGGTTTGAAGTTGCAGTCAGTAATGCAAATACATTCAGCATCACTAAGGCTGGTTGCCCTTGCTGGAGTGTAGTCATTCACCCAGGTTACACATGTTCCTGGTCTGAAAAAGCTGTTTGCACATGTGTTGTTTTGAGAATCTGAAAAGTGGATTGAAAATGTGTCAGACTGTAAAAGTTAGGACCCTGTTTCCATAGGAAATCCGCAACATTCTATTTGGAATAACTTTGGCGCCGGTCGACGAATCCTCGCGAAATTTTCAAAACTAATGGGGCGCTACGCTCCGCTCGTACCCTGAAAGTCTCGGGGTGATTCGTCAAGCGGGGGCTGAGAAAAAAGGGGGGTCCCAAAACGCGTTTTCCCCATGCATTTTTCCATAGGACCTTTAGACACAGCTACAGCCCGAACGGCTGAACAGAATTACTTGAAATTTGGCAGAGAGGTAGTCCGCAGGTCAAGGAAGTGCCTTTTGTAGGTCTGGTGTAAATCTGTTAAGTAGTTCCTGAGAAAATAGCATTTAAATCAATATATATATCTGTAAGCGCGCTCCGTGCGCTTACCGTAAGCTTACCGTAAGCTTACGGTACGCGTACGGTGCCGTGCGCGAGCTCAAATCTGATTGGTTGTCATATGACTGTAAACATTCGAATCGGACGAAATCAGGAAGTGTCGGCCGCCATTTCGTGTGTTTCACACAGAGAAAAAAAGGGAGTTAACGAGAAAAGGGGGCAAGGAAGAGAGTTACAGACCCCCTAACATTTGAAAGGGGGTCAAAGAAGGACACAAAAGTACAAAAAATACATTTATTAATTTTAAAAAAAAATCGCGGGGTACGCGTACGGTAAGCTTACGGTAAGCTGCTTACCCTGAAGAATCATGCATAGTATTCACAACCGAGTGAATGTGTGTTTTTCTGAAAATTAAATATGTTTTATATATGTATATCTCAAGGTCGATGGAAGAATAAATGGGTATATAAGTGTCTAAATGGATGATTTGTTTTTGAAAAATTGATTGTGTAACTGACTGATTAAGTGTATCATAGTGAATACATGGCTTAGTGAGTCTTAGTGAGTAATGTTTAAATATGTAAATATCTGTATCAGTCTCTCACTTTGTGTATAGGTGGCTGCATGGGTTGGTGAGTAGCTACATGGGTGTCTATATAGGTTATTATTTGGTTTTTTGAGTATCAGTCTGAGTGTCTGCATGGTTCAGTGGGGGGTATTACGTAGTGCATAGGTGCATGAATGAGTGACTCACTGTTTGTATGTGTTGAACACAGCGTGTGTGCAGGACTGTATGGGTGGATGAGTGTGTGTATGGGTGTGTTAGTGAGTGAATGACTGTCTCAAAAGTGTCTTTATGCACCTATTTTTCTGCAGAAGCAGACTCTTAGCACACACCCAGCTGCTTACCCTGTAGAATCATGCATAGTATTCACAACCGAGTGGGGTTTGAGGTTGCAGTCAGTAATGCAAATACATTCAGCATCACTAAGGCTGGTTGCCCTTGCTGGAGTGTAGTCATTCACCCAGGTTACACATGTTCCTGGTCTGAAAAAGCAGTTTGGACATGTGTTGTTTTCAGAATCTGAAAAGTGGATTGAAAATGTGTCAGACTGTAAAAGTACTTATCACTTGCCAAAAAAAGAGTAGTAAGTGTGCTTTCAAATTGGCAAAGAAATTTCGTTTTCTGCCTAATTTCAAACCATGACTCTGTGTGCAAAGAGGAATTATAGACAGAGATTTATTGCGTATTACTCTGGTAATTTTACATTTGCATTAGTAGGAAAGGGGCACCTATTTTTCTGCAGAAGCAGACTCTTAGCACACACCCAGCTGCTTACCCTGTAGAATCATGCATAGTATTCACAACCGAGTGGGGTCTGAGGTTGCAGTCAGTAATGCAAATACATTCAGCATCACTAAGGCTGGTTGCCCTTGCTGGAGTGTAGTCATTCACCCAGGTTACACATGTTCCTGGTCTGAAAAAGCAGTTTGGACATGTGTTGTTTTCAGAATCTGAAAAGTGGATTGAAAATGTGTCAGACTGTAAAAGTACTTATCACTTGCCAAAAAAAGAGTAGTAAGTGTGCTTTCAAATTGGCAAAGAAATTTCGTTTTCTGCCTAATTTCAAACCATGACTCTGTGTGCAAAGAGGAATTATAGACAGAGATTTATTGCGTATTACTCTGGTAATTTTACATTTGCATTAGTAGGAAAGGGGCACCTATTTTTCTGCAGAAGCAGACTCTTTGCACACACCCAGCTGCTTATCCTGTAGAATCATGCATAGTATTCACAACCGAGTGGGGTTTGATGTTGCAGTCAGAAATGCAAATACATTAAGCATCACTAAGGCTGGTTGCCCTTGCTGGAGTGTAGTCATTCACCCAGGTTACACATGTTCCTGGTCTGAAAAAGCAGTTTGGACATGTGTTGTTTTCAGAATCTGAAAAGTGGATTGAAAGTGTGTCAGACTGTAAAAGTACTTATCACTTGCCAAAAAAAGAGTAGTAAGTGTGCTTTCAAATTGGCAAAGAAATTTCGTTTTCTGCCTAATTTCAAACCATGACTCTGTGTGCAAAGAGGAATTATAGACAGAGATTTATTGCGTATTACTCTGGTAATTTTACATTTGCATTAGTAGGAAAGGGGCACCTATTTTTCTGCAGAAGCAGACTCTTTGCACACACCCAGCTGCTTATCCTGTAGAATCATGCATAGTATTCACAACCGAGTGGGGTTTGAGGTTGCAGTCAGTAATGCAAATACATTCAGCATCACTAAGGCTGGTTGCCCTTGCTGGAGTGTAGTCATTCACCCAGGTTACACATGTTCCTGGTCTGAAAAAGCAGTTTGGACATGTGTTGTTTTCAGAATCTGAAAAGTGGATTGAAAATGTGTCAGACTGTAAAAGTACTTATCACTTGCCAAAAAAAGAGTAGTAAGTGTGCTTTCAAATTGGCAAAGAAATTTTGTTTTCTGCCTAATTTCAAACCATGACTCTGTGTGCAAAGAGGAATTATAGTCAGAGAATTATTGCGTATTACTCTGGTAATTTTACATTTGCATTAGTAGGAAAGGTGCACCTATTTTTCTGCAGAAGCAGACTCTTAGCACACACCCAGCTGCTTATCCTGTAGAATCATGCATAGTATTCACAACCGAGTGGGGTTTGAAGTTGCAGTCAGTAATGCAAATACATTCAGCATCACTAAGGCTGGTTGCCCTTGCTGGAGTGTAGTCATTCACCCAGGTTACACATGTTCCTGGTCTGAAAAAGCTGTTTGCACATGTGTTGTTTTGAGAATCTGAAAAGTGGATGGAAAATGTGTCAGACTGTAAAAGTACTTATCACTTGTCAAAAAAAGAGTAGTAAGTGTGCTTTCAAATTGGCAAAGAAATTTCGTTTTCTGCCTAATTTCAAACCATGACTCTGTGTGCAAAGAGGAATTATAGACAGAGATTTATTGCGTATTACTCTGGTAATTTTACATTTGCATTAGTAGGAAAGGGGCACCTATTTTTCTGCAGAAGCAGACTCTTAGCACACACCCAGCTGCCTATCCTGTAGAATCATGCATAGTATTCACAACCGAGTGGGGTTTGAAGTTGCAGTCAGTAATGCAAATACATTCAGCATCACTAAGGCTGGTTGCCCTTGCTGGAGTGTAGTCATTCACCCAGGTTACACATGTTCCTGGTCTGAAAAAGCTGTTTGCACATGTGTTGTTTTGAGAATCTGAAAAGTGGATTGAAAATGTGTCAGACTGTAAAAGTACTTATCACTTGTCAAAAAAAGAGTAGTAAGTGTGCTTTCAAATTGGCAAAGAAATTTCGTTTTCTGACTAATATCAAACCATGACTCTGTGTGCAAAGAGGAATTATAGACAGAGATTTATTGCGTATTACTCTGGTAATTTTACATTTGCATTAGTAGGAAAGGGGCACCTATTTTTCTGCAGAAGCAGACTCTTAGCACACACCCAGCTGCTTATCCTGTAGAATCATGCATAGTATTCACAACCGAGTGGGGTTTGAAGTTGCAGTCAGTAATGCAAATACATTCAGCATCACTAAGGCTGGTTGCCCTTGCTGGAGTGTAGTCATTCACCCAGGTTACACATGTTCCTGGTCTGAAAAAGCTGTTTGCACATGTGTTGTTTTGAGAATCTGAAAAGTGGATTGAAAATGTGTCAGACTGTAAAAGTTAGGACCCTGTTTCCATAGGAAATCCGCAACATTCTATTTGGAATAACTTTGGCGCCGGTCGACGAATCCTCGCGAAATTTTCAAAACTAATGGGGCGCTACGCTCCGCTCGTACCCTGAACGTCTCGGGGTGATTCGTCAAGCGGGGGCTGAGAAAAAAGGGGGGTCCCAAAACGCGTTTTCCCCATGCATTTTTCCATAGGACCTTTAGACACAGCTACAGCCCAAACGGCTGAACAGAATTACTTGAAATTTGGCCGAGAGGTAGTCCGCAGGTCAAGGAAGTGCCTTTTGTAGGTCTGGTGTAAATCTGTTCAGTAGTTCCTGAGAAAATAGCATTTAAATCAATATATATATCTGTAAGCGCGCTCTGTGCGCTTACCGTAAGCTTACCGTAAGCTTACGGTACGCGTACGGTGCCGTGCGCGAGCTCAAATCTGATTGGTTGTCACGTGACTGTAAACATTCGAATCGGACGAAATCAGGAAGTGTCGGCCGCCATTTCGTGTGTTTCACACAGAGAAAAAAAGGGAGATAACGAGAAAAGGGGGCAAGGAAGAGAGTTACAGACCCTCTAACATTTGAAAGGGGGTCAAAGAAGGACACAAAAGTACAAAAAATACATTTATTAATTTTAAAAAAAAATCGCGGGGTACGCGTACGGTAAGCTTACGGTAAGCTGCTTACCCTGAAGAATCATGCATAGTATTCACAACCGAGTGAATGTGTGTTTTTCTGAAAATTAAATATGTTTTATATATGTATATCTCAAGGTCGATGGAAGAATAAATGGGTATATAAGTGTCTAAATGGATGATTTGTTTTTGAAAAATTGATTGTGTAACTGACTGATTAAGTGTATCATAGTGAATACATGGCTTAGTGAGTCTTAGTGAGTAGTGTTTAAATATGTAAATATCTGTATGAGTCTCTCACTTTGTGTATAGGTGGCTGCATGGGTTGGTGAGTAGCTACATGGGTGTCTATATAGGTTATTAGTTGGTTTTTTGAGTATCAGTCTGAGTGTCTGCATGGTTCAGTGGGGGGTATTACGTAGTGCATAGGTGCATGAATGAGTGACTCACTGTTTGTATGTGTTGAACACAGCGTGTGTGCAGGACTGTATGGGTGGATGAGTGTGTGTATGGGTGTGTTAGTGAGTGAATGACTGTCTCAATAGTGTCTTTATGCACCTATTTTTCTGCAGAAGCAGACTCTTAGCACACACCCAGCTGCTTACCCTGTAGAATCATGCATAGTATTCACAACCGAGTGGGGTTTGATGTTGCAGTCAGTAATGCAAATACATTCAGCATCACTAAGGCTGGTTGCCCTTGCTGGAGTGTAGTCATTCACCCAGGTTACACATGTTCCTGGTCTGAAAAAGCTGTTTGCACATGTGTTGTTTTGAGAATCTGAAAAGTGGATTGAAAATGTGTCAGACTGTAAAAGTACTTATCACTTGTCAAAAAAAGAGTAGTAAGTGTGCTTTCAAATTGGCAAAGAAATTTCGTTTTCTGACTAATATCAAACCATGACTCTGTGTGCAAAGAGGAATTATAGACAGAGATTTATTGCGTATTACTCTGGTAATTTTACATTTGCATTAGTAGGAAAGGGGCACCTATTTTTCTGCAGAAGCAGACTCTTAGCACACACCCAGCTGCTTACCCTGAAGAATCATGCATAGTATTCACAACCGAGTGGGGTTTGAGGTTGCAGTCAGTAATGCAAATACATTCAGCATCACTAAGGCTGGTTGCCCTTGCTGGAGTGTAGTCATTCACCCAGGTTACACATGTTCCTGGTCTGAAAAAGCAGTTTGGACATGTGTTGTTTTCAGAATCTGAAAAGTGGATTGAAAATGTGTCAGACTGTAAAAGTACTTATCACTTGCCAAAAAAAGAATAGTAAGTGTGCTTTCAAATTGGCAAAGAAATTTCGTTTTCTGCCTAATTTCAAACCATGACTCTGTGTGCAAAGAGGAATTATAGACAGAGATTTATTGCGTATTCCTCTGGTAATTTTACATTTGCATTAGTAGGAAAGGGGCACCTATTTTTCTGCAGAAGCAGACTCTTAGCACACACCCAGCTGCTTATCCTGTAGAATCATGCATAGTATTCACAACCGAGTGGGGTTTGAGGTTGCAGTCAGAAATGCAAATACATTAAGCATCACTAAGGCTGGTTGCCCTTGCTGGAGTGTAGTCATTCACCCAGGTTACACATGTTCCTGGTCTGAAAAAGCAGTTTGGACATGTGTTGTTTTCAGAATCTGAAAAGTGGATTGAAAGTGTGTCAGACTGTAAAAGTACTTATCACTTGCCAAAAAAAGAGTAGTAAGTGTGCTTTCAAATTGGCAAAGAAATTTTGTTTTCTGCCTAATTTCAAACCATGACTCTGTGTGCAAAGAGGAATTATAGACAGAGATTTATTGCGTATTACTCTGGTAATTTTACATTTGCATTAGTAGGAAAGGGGCACCTATTTTTCTGCAGAAGCAGACTCTTTGCACACACCCAGCTGCTTATCCTGTAGATCATGCATAGTATTCACAACCGAGTGGGGTTTGAGGTTGCAGTCAGTAATGCAAATACATTCAGCATCACTAAGGCTGGTTGCCCTTGCTGGAGTGTAGTCATTCACCCAGGTTACACATGTTCCTGGTCTGAAAAAGCAGTTTGGACATGTGTTGTTTTCAGAATCTGAAAAGTGGATTGAAAATGTGTCAGACTGTAAAAGTACTTATCACTTGCCAAAAAAAGAGTAGTAAGTGTGCTTTCAAATTGGCAAAGAAATTTTGTTTTCTGCCTAATTTCAAACCATGACTCTGTGTGCAAAGAGGAATTATAGTCAGAGAATTATTGCGTATTACTCTGGTAATTTTACATTTGCATTAGTAGGAAAGGGGCACCTATTTTTCTGCAGAAGCAGACTCTTAGCACACACCCAGCTGCTTATCCTGTAGAATCATGCATAGTATTCACAACCGAGTGGGGTTTGAAGTTGCAGTCAGTAATGCAAATACATTCAGCATCACTAAGGCTGGTTGCCCTTGCTGGAGTGTAGTCATTCACCCAGGTTACACATGTTCCTGGTCTGAAAAAGCTGTTTGCACATGTGTTGTTTTGAGAATCTGAAAAGTGGATGGAAAATGTGTCAGACTGTAAAAGTACTTATCACTTGTCAAAAAAAGAGTAGTAAGTGTGCTTTCAAATTGGCAAAGAAATTTCGTTTTCTGCCTAATTTCAAACCATAACTCTGTGTGCAAAGAGGAATTATAGACAGAGATTTATTGCGTATTACTCTGGTAATTTTACATTTGCATTAGTAGGAAAGGGGCACCTATTTTTCTGCAGAAGCAGACTCTTAGCACACACCCAGCTGCCTATCCTGTAGAATCATGCATAGTATTCACAACCGAGTGGGGTTTGAAGTTGCAGTCAGTAATGCAAATACATTCAGCATCACTAAGGCTGGTTGCCCTTGCTGGAGTGTAGTCATTCACCCAGGTTACACATGTTCCTGGTCTGAAAAAGCTGTTTGCACATGTGTTGTTTTGAGAATCTGAAAAGTGGATTGAAAATGTGTCAGACTGTAAAAGTACTTATCACTTGTCAAAAAAAGAGTAGTAAGTGTGCTTTCAAATTGGCAAAGAAATTTCGTTTTCTGACTAATATCAAACCATGACTCTGTGTGCAAAGAGGAATTATAGACAGAGATTTATTGCGTATTACTCTGGTAATTTTACATTTGCATTAGTAGGAAAGGGGCACCTATTTTTCTGCAGAAGCAGACTCTTAGCACACACCCAGCTGCTTACCCTGAAGAATCATGCATAGTATTCACAACCGAGTGGGGTTTGAGGTTGCAGTCAGTAATGCAAATACATTCAGCATCACTAAGGCTGGTTGCCCTTGCTGGAGTGTAGTCATTCACCCAGGTTACACATGTTCCTGGTCTGAAAAAGCAGTTTGGACATGAGGGCCTCATGTAGGTAGCCAAATACCGGTCGGTAACGGCCGATTTTCGGTAATTATACCGTTACCGACCGGTATTTGGGCTATTGTTATGTAGGGGGACGAATTTTGGTTTCGGAATTTACCGAATCGGTAAAATTACCGATTCGGTAATAATACCGATTCGGTAATGTTACCGAATCGGTAACTTTTCCGAATCGGTAATTTTACCGATTCGGTAAATTCCGAACCCAAAATCGAGATGTAGGGGGAGTGTGTGGGTGTGTGTTAGAGTCGGTATTTACCACCAACTTTTAGTTGGTGGTAAATAATCAAAGTATGTATTTATGCATTTTTACGCGCGTAGCAGTGTGCAATGTGGCATACATACATGCCCTTAGGGCATGTATGTGTGCCACATGTGCACACATGGCCGATTCAGGGGTGCAACAGGGTGTCAATGTGACACCCTGCCACCCATGCAAGTGTTCCCCCCATTACCGAATCGGTATTTACCGATTCGGTAATGAGGCATACCTTCCCATCAATGGGAAGGTATGCCTCATTACCGAATCGGTAAATACCGATTCGGTAATTACCGAATAGTAACGAATCGGTAAAAAATACCGACTCATTACCTACATACGAGTTACCACTTCTAAAATACCGATTCGGTATCGTTCGGTATTTTAGAAGTGGTAACTGGTATGCTACCTACATGAGGCCCGTGTTGTTTTCAGAATCTGAAAAGTGGATTGAAAATGTGTCAGACTGTAAAAGTACTTATCACTTGCC
The DNA here is from genome assembly GCF_964204655.1 of Triturus cristatus. Classification (NCBI taxonomy): domain Eukaryota; kingdom Metazoa; phylum Chordata; class Amphibia; order Caudata; family Salamandridae; genus Triturus; species Triturus cristatus. Next base: position 1,135,496,336 of record NC_140592.1, read on the forward strand.
AAAAAAAGAATAGTAAGTGTGCTTTCAAATTGGCAAAGAAATTTCGTTTTCTGCCTAATTTCAAACCATGACTCTGTGTGCAAAGAGGAATTATAGACAGAGATTTATTGCGTATTACTCTGGTAATTTTACATTTGCATTAGTAGGAAAGGGGCACCTATTTTTCTGCAGAAGCAGACTCTTAGCACACACCCAGCTGCTTATCCTGTAGAATCATGCATAGTATTCACAACCGAGTGGGGTTTGAAGTTGCAGTCAGTAATGCAAATACATTCAGCATCACTAAGGCTGGTTGCCCTTGCTGGAGTGTAGTCATTCACCCAGGTTACACATGTTCCTGGTCTGAAAAAGCTGTTTGCACATGTGTTGTTTTGAGAATCTGAAAAGTGGATTGAAAATGTGTCAGACTGTAAAAGTTAGGACCCTGTTTCCATAGGAAATCCGCAACATTCTATTTGGAATAACTTTGGCGTCGGTCGACGAATCCTCGCGAAATTTTCAAAACTAATGGGGCGCTACGCTCCGCTCGTACCCTGAACGTCTCGGGGTGATTCGTCAAGCGGGGGCTGAGAAAAAAGGGGGGTCCCAAAACGCGTTTTCCCCATGCATTTTTCCATAGGACCTTTAGACACAGCTACAGCCCAAACGGCTGAACAGAATTACTTGAAATTTGGCCGAGAGGTAGTCCGCAGGTCAAGGAAGTGCCTTTTGTAGGTCTGGTGTAAATCTGTTCAGTAGTTCCTGAGAAAATAGCATTTAAATCAATATATATATCTGTAAGCGCGCTCTGTGCGCTTACCGTAAGCTTACGGTACGCGTACGGTGCCGTGCGCGAGCTCAAATCTGATTGGTTGTCACATGACTGTAAACATTCGAATCGGACGAAATCAGGAAGTGTCGGCCGCCATTTCGTGTGTTTCACACAGAGAAAAAAAGGGAGATAACGAGAAAAGGGGGCAAGGAAGAGAGTTACAGACCCTCTAACATTTGAAAGGGGGTCAAAGAAGGACACAAAAGTACAAAAAATACATTTATTAATTAAAAAAAAAAATCGCGGGGTACGCGTACGGTAAGCTTACGGTAAGCTGCTTACCCTGAAGAATCATGCATAGTATTCACAACCGAGTGAATGTGTGTTTTTCTGAAAATTAAATATGTTTTATATATGTATATCTCAAGGTCGATGGAAGAATAAATGGGTATATAAGTGTCTAAATGGATGATTTGTTTTTGAAAAATTGATTGTGTAACTGACTGATTAAGTGTATCATAGTGAATACATGGCTTAGTGAGTCTTAGTGAGTAATGTTTAAATATGTAAATATCTGTATGAGTCTCTCACTTTGTGTATAGGTGGCTGCATGGGTTGGTGAGTAGCTACATGGGTGTCTATATAGGTTATTAGTTGGTTTTTTGAGTATCAGTCTGAGTGTCTGCATGGTTCAGTGGGGGGTATTACGTAGTGCATAGGTGCATGAATGAGTGACTCACTGTTTGTATGTGTTGAACACAGCGTGTGTGCAGGACTGTATGGGTGGATGAGTGTGTGTATGGGTGTGTTAGTGAGTGAATGACTGTCTCAATAGTGTCTTTATGCACCTATTTTTCTGCAGAAGCAGACTCTTAGCACACACCCAGCTGCTTACCCTGTAGAATCATGCATAGTATTCACAACCGAGTGGGGTTTGATGTTGCAGTCAGTAATGCAAATACATTCAGCATCACTAAGGCTGGTTGCCCTTGCTGGAGTGTAGTCATTCACCCAGGTTACACATGTTCCTGGTCTGAAAAAGCTGTTTGCGCATGTGTTGTTTTGAGAATCTGAAAAGTGGATTGAAAATGTGTCAGATTGTAAAAGTACTTATCACTTGTCAAAAAAAGAGTAGTAAGTGTGCTTTCAAATTGGCAAAGAAATTTCGTTTTCTGACTAATATCAAACCATGACTCTGTGTGCAAAGAGGAATTATAGACAGAGATTTATTGCGTATTACTCTGGTAATTTTACATTTGCATTAGTAGGAAAGGGGCACCTATTTTTCTGCAGAAGCAGACTCTTAGCACACACCCAGCTGCTTACCCTGAAGAATCATGCATAGTATTCACAACCGAGTGGGGTTTGAGGTTGCAGTCAGTAATGCAAATACATTCAGCATCACTAAGGCTGGTTGCCCTTGCTGGAGTGTAGTCATTCACCCAGGTTACACATGTTCCTGGTCTGAAAAAGCAGTTTGGACATGTGTTGTTTTCAGAATCTGAAAAGTGGATTGAAAATGTGTCAGACTGTAAAAGTACTTATCACTTGCCAAAAAAAGAATAGTAAGTGTGCTTTCAAATTGGCAAAGAAATTTCGTTTTCTGCCTAATTTCAAACCATGACTCTGTGTGCAAAGAGGAATTATAGACAGAGATTTATTGCGTATTCCTCTGGTAATTTTACATTTGCATTAGTAGGAAAGGGGCACCTATTTTTCTGCAGAAGCAGACTCTTAGCACACACCCAGCTGCTTATCCTGTAGAATCATGCATAGTATTCACAACCGAGTGGGGTTTGAGGTTGCAGTCAGTAATGCAAATACATTCAGCATCACTAAGGCTGGTTGCCCTTGCTGGAGTGTAGTCATTCACCCAGGTTACACATGTTCCTGGTCTGAAAAAGCAGTTTGGACATGTGTTGTTTTCAGAATCTGAAAAGTGGATTGAAAATGTGTCAGACTGTAAAAGTACTTATCACTTGCCAAAAAAAGAATAGTAAGTGTGCTTTCAAATTGGCAAAGAAATTTCGTTTTCTGCCTAATTTCAAACCATGACTCTGTGTGCAAAGAGGAATTATAGACAGAGATTTATTGCGTATTCCTCTGGTAATTTTACATTTGCATTAGTAGGAAAGGGGCACCTATTTTTCTGCAGAAGCAGACTCTTAGCACACACCCAGCTGCTTATCCTGTAGAATCATGCATAGTATTCACAACCGAGTGGGGTTTGAAGTTGCAGTCAGTAATGCAAATACATTCAGCATCACTAAGGCTGGTTGCCCTTGCTGGAGTGTAGTCATTCACCCAGGTTACACATGTTCCTGGTCTGAAAAAGCAGTTTGGACATGTGTTGTTTTCAGAATCTGAAAAGTGGATTGAAAATGTGTCAGACTGTAAAAGTACTTATCACTTGCCAAAAAAAGAGTAGTAAGTGTGCTTTCAAATTGGCAAAGAAATTTCGTTTTCTGCCTAATTTCAAACCATGACTCTGTGTGCAAAGAGGAATTATAGACAGAGATTTATTGCGTATTACTCTGGTAATTTTACATTTGCATTAGTAGGAAAGGGGCACCTATTTTTCTGCAGAAGCAGACTCTTTGCACACACCCAGCTGCTTATCCTGTAGAATCATGCATAGTATTCACAACCGAGTGGGGTTTGAGGTTGCAGTCAGAAATGCAAATACATTAAGCATCACTAAGGCTGGTTGCCCTTGCTGGAGTGTAGTCATTCACCCAGGTTACACATGTTCCTGGTCTGAAAAAGCAGTTTGGACATGTGTTGTTTTCAGAATCTGAAAAGTGGATTGAAAGTGTGTCAGACTGTAAAAGTACTTATCACTTGCCAAAAAAAGAGTAGTAAGTGTGCTTTCAAATTGGCAAAGAAATTTCGTTTTCTGCCTAATTTCAAACCATGACTCTGTGTGCAAAGAGGAATTATAGACAGAGATTTATTGCGTATTACTCTGGTAATTTTACATTTGCATTAGTAGGAAAGGGGCACCTATTTTTCTGCAGAAGCAGACTCTTTGCACACACCCAGCTGCTTATCCTGTAGAATCATGCATAGTATTCACAACCGAGTGGGGTTTGAGGTTGCAGTCAGTAATGCAAATACATTCAGCATCACTAAGGCTGGTTGCCCTTGCTGGAGTGTAGTCATTCACCCAGGTTACACATGTTCCTGGTCTGAAAAAGCAGTTTGGACATGTGTTGTTTTCAGAATCTGAAAAGTGGATTGAAAATGTGTCAGACTGTAAAAGTACTTATCACTTGCCAAAAAAAGAGTAGTAAGTGTGCTTTCAAATTGGCAAAGAAATTTTGTTTTCTGCCTAATTTCAAACCATGACTCTGTGTGCAAAGAGGAATTATAGTCAGAGAATTATTGCGTATTACTCTGGTAATTTTACATTTGCATTAGTAGGAAAGGGGCACCTATTTTTCTGCAGAAGCAGACTCTTAGCACACACCCAGCTGCTTATCCTGTAGAATCATGCATAGTATTCACAACCGAGTGGGGTTTGAAGTTGCAGTCAGTAATGCAAATACATTCAGCATCACTAAGGCTGGTTGCCCTTGCTGGAGTGTAGTCATTCACCCAGGTTACACATGTTCCTGGTCTGAAAAAGCTGTTTGCACATGTGTTGTTTTGATAATCTGAAAAGTGGATGGAAAATGTGTCAGACTGTAAAAGTACTTATCACTTGTCAAAAAAAGAGTAGTAAGTGTGCTTTCAAATTGGCAAAGAAATTTCGTTTTCCTCCTAATTTCAAACCATGACTCTGTGTGCAAAGAGGAATTATAGACAGAGATTTATTGCGTATTACTCTGGTAATTTTACATTTGCATTAGTAGGAAAGGGGCACCTATTTTTCTGCAGAAGCAGACTCTTAGCACACACCCAGCTGCTTACCCTGAAGAATCATGCATAGTATTCACAACCGAGTGGGGTTTGAGGTTGCAGTCAGTAATGCAAATACATTCAGCATCACTAAGGCTGGTTGCCCTTGCTGGAGTGTAGTCATTCACCCAGGTTACACATGTTCCTGGTCTGAAAAAGCAGTTTGGACATGTGTTGTTTTCAGAATCTGAAAAGTGGATTGAAAATGTGTCAGACTGTAAAAGTACTTATCACTTGCCAAAAAAAGAATAGTAAGTGTGCTTTCAAATTGGCAAAGAAATTTCGTTTTCTGCCTAATTTCAAACCATGACTCTGTGTGCAAAGAGGAATTATAGACAGAGATTTATTGCGTATTCCTCTGGTAATTTTACATTTGCATTAGTAGGAAAGGGGCACCTATTTTTCTGCAGAAGCAGACTCTTAGCACACACCCAGCTGCTTATCCTGTAGAATCATGCATAGTATTCACAACCGAGTGGGGTTTGAGGTTGCAGTCAGTAATGCAAATACATTCAGCATCACTAAGGCTGGTTGCCCTTGCTGGAGTGTAGTCATTCACCCAGGTTACACATGTTCCTGGTCTGAAAAAGCAGTTTGGACATGTGTTGTTTTCAGAATCTGAAAAGTGGATTGAAAATGTGTCAGACTGTAAAAGTACTTATCACTTGCCAAAAAAAGAATAGTAAGTGTGCTTTCAAATTGGCAAAGAAATTTCGTTTTCTGCCTAATTTCAAACCATGACTCTGTGTGCAAAGAGGAATTATAGACAGAGATTTATTGCGTATTCCTCTGGTAATTTTACATTTGCATTAGTAGGAAAGGGGCACCTATTTTTCTGCAGAAGCAGACTCTTAGCACACACCCAGCTGCTTATCCTGTAGAATCATGCATAGTATTCACAACCGAGTGGGGTTTGAAGTTGCAGTCAGTAATGCAAATACATTCAGCATCACTAAGGCTGGTTGCCCTTGCTGGAGTGTAGTCATTCACCCAGGTTACACATGTTCCTGGTCTGAAAAAGCAGTTTGGACATGTGTTGTTTTCAGAATCTGAAAAGTGGATTGAAAATGTGTCAGACTGTAAAAGTACTTATCACTTGCCAAAAAAAGAGTAGTAAGTGTGCTTTCAAATTGGCAAAGAAATTTCGTTTTCTGCCTAATTTCAAACCATGACTCTGTGTGCAAAGAGGAATTATAGACAGAGATTTATTGCGTATTACTCTGGTAATTTTACATTTGCATTAGTAGGAAAGGGGCACCTATTTTTCTGCAGAAGCAGACTCTTTGCACACACCCAGCTGCTTATCCTGTAGAATCATGCATAGTATTCACAACCGAGTGGGGTTTGAGGTTGCAGTCAGAAATGCAAATACATTAAGCATCACTAAGGCTGGTTGCCCTTGCTGGAGTGTAGTCATTCACCCAGGTTACACATGTTCCTGGTCTGAAAAAGCAGTTTGGACATGTGTTGTTTTCAGAATCTGAAAAGTGGATTGAAAGTGTGTCAGACTGTAAAAGTACTTATCACTTGCCAAAAAAAGAGTAGTAAGTGTGCTTTCAAATTGGCAAAGAAATTTCGTTTTCTGCCTAATTTCAAACCATGACTCTGTGTGCAAAGAGGAATTATAGACAGAGATTTATTGCGTATTACTCTGGTAATTTTACATTTGCATTAGTAGGAAAGGGGCACCTATTTTTCTGCAGAAGCAGACTCTTTGCACACACCCAGCTGCTTATCCTGTAGAATCATGCATAGTATTCACAACCGAGTGGGGTTTGAGGTTGCAGTCAGTAATGCAAATACATTCAGCATCACTAAGGCTGGTTGCCCTTGCTGGAGTGTAGTCATTCACCCAGGTTACACATGTTCCTGGTCTGAAAAAGCAGTTTGGACATGTGTTGTTTTCAGAATCTGAAAAGTGGATTGAAAATGTGTCAGACTGTAAAAGTACTTATCACTTGCCAAAAAAAGAGTAGTAAGTGTGCTTTCAAATTGGCAAAGAAATTTTGTTTTCTGCCTAATTTCAAACCATGACTCTGTGTGCAAAGAGGAATTATAGTCAGAGAATTATTGCGTATTACTCTGGTAATTTTACATTTGCATTAGTAGGAAAGGGGCACCTATTTTTCTGCAGAAGCAGACTCTTAGCACACACCCAGCTGCTTATCCTGTAGAATCATGCATAGTATTCACAACCGAGTGGGGTTTGAAGTTGCAGTCAGTAATGCAAATACATTCAGCATCACTAAGGCTGGTTGCCCTTGCTGGAGTGTAGTCATTCACCCAGGTTACACATGTTCCTGGTCTGAAAAAGCTGTTTGCACATGTGTTGTTTTGATAATCTGAAAAGTGGATGGAAAATGTGTCAGACTGTAAAAGTACTTATCACTTGTCAAAAAAAGAGTAGTAAGTGTGCTTTCAAATTGGCAAAGAAATTTCGTTTTCCTCCTAATTTCAAACCATGACTCTGTGTGCAAAGAGGAATTATAGACAGAGATTTATTGCGTATTACTCTGGTAATTTTACATTTGCATTAGTAGGAAAGGGGCACCTATTTTTCTGCAGAAGCAGACTCTTAGCACACACCCAGCTGCCTATCCTGTAGAATCATGCATAGTATTCACAACCGAGTGGGGTTTGAAGTTGCAGTCAGTAATGCAAATACATTCAGCATCACTAAGGCTGGTTGCCCTTGCTGGAGTGTAGTCATTCACCCAGGTTACACATGTTCCTGGTCTGAAAAAGCTGTTTGCACATGTGTTGTTTTGAGAATCTGAAAAGTGGATTGAAAATGTGTCAGACTGTAAAAGTACTTATCACTTGTCAAAAAAAGAGTAGTAAGTGTGCTTTCAAATTGGCAAAGAAATTTCGTTTTCTGACTAATATCAAACCATGACTCTGTGTGCAAAGAGGAATTATAGACAGAGATTTATTGCGTATTACTCTGGTAATTTTACATTTGCATTAGTAGGAAAGGGGCACCTATTTTTCTGCAGAAGCAGACTCTTAGCACACACCCAGCTGCTTATCCTGTAGAATCATGCATAGTATTCACAACCGAGTGGGGTTTGAAGTTGCAGTCAGTAATGCAAATACATTCAGCATCACTAAGGCTGGTTGCCCTTGCTGGAGTGTAGTCATTCACCCAGGTTACACATGTTCCTGGTCTGAAAAAGCTGTTTGCACATGTGTTGTTTTGAGAATCTGAAAAGTGGATTGAAAATGTGTCAGACTGTAAAAGTTAGGACCCTGTTTCCATAGGAAATCCGCAACATTCTATTTGGAATAACTTTGGCGCCGGTCGACGAATCCTCGCGAAATTTTCAAAACTAATGGGGCGCTACGCTCCGCTCGTACCCTGAACGTCTCGGGGTGATTCGTCAAGCGGGGGCTGAGAAAAAAGGGGGGTCCCAAAACGCGTTTTCCCCATGCATTTTTCCATAGGACCTTTAGACACAGCTACAGCCCAAACGGCTGAACAGAATTACTTGAAATTTGGCCGAGAGGTAGTCCGCAGGTCAAGGAAGTGCCTTTTGTAGGTCTGGTGTAAATCTGTTCAGTAGTTCCTGAGAAAATAGCATTTAAATCAATATATATATCTGTAAGCGCGCTCTGTGCGCTTACCGTAAGCTTACCGTAAGCTTACGGTACGCGTACGGTGCCGTGCGCGAGCTCAAATCTGATTGGTTGTCACATGACTGTAAACATTCGAATCGGACGAAATCAGGAAGTGTCGGCCGCCATTTCGTGTGTTTCACACAGAGAAAAAAAGGGAGATAACGAGAAAAGGGGGCAAGGAAGAGAGTTACAGACCCTCTAACATTTGAAAGGGTGTCAAAGAAGGACACAAAAGTACAAAAAATACATTTATTAATTTTAAAAAAAAATCGCGGGGTACGCGTACGGTAAGCTTACGGTAAGCTGCTTACCCTGAAGAATCATGCATAGTATTCACAACCGAGTGAATGTGTGTTTTTCTGAAAATTAAATATGTTTTATATATGTATATCTCAAGGTCGATGGAAGAATAAATGGGTATATAAGTGTCTAAATGGATGATTTGTTTTTGAAAAATTGATTGTGTAACTGACTGATTAAGTGTATCATAGTGAATACATGGCTTAGTGAGTCTTAGTGAGTAATGTTTAAATATGTAAATATCTGTATGAGTCTCTCACTTTGTGTATAGGTGGCTGCATGGGTTGGTGAGTAGCTACATGGGTGTCTATATAGGTTATTAGTTGGTTTTTTGAGTATCAGTCTGAGTGTCTGCATGGTTCAGTGGGGGGTATTACGTAGTGCATAGGTGCATGAATGAGTGACTCACTGTTTGTATGTGTTGAACACAGCGTGTGTGCAGGACTGTATGGGTGGATGAGTGTGTGTATGGGTGTGTTAGTGAGTGAATGACTGTCTCAATAGTGTCTTTATGCACCTATTTTTCTGCAGAAGCAGACTCTTAGCACACACCCAGCTGCCTATCCTGTAGAATCATGCATAGTATTCACAACCGAGTGGGGTTTGAAGTTGCAGTCAGTAATGCAAATACATTCAGCATCACTAAGGCTGGTTGCCCTTGCTGGAGTGTAGTCATTCACCCAGGTTACACATGTTCCTGGTCTGAAAAAGCTGTTTGCACATGTGTTGTTTTGAGAATCTGAAAAGTGGATTGAAAATGTGTCAGACTGTAAAAGTACTTATCACTTGTCAAAAAAAGAGTAGTAAGTGTGCTTTCAAATTGGCAAAGAAATTTCGTTTTCTGACTAATATCAAACCATGACTCTGTGTGCAAAGAGGAATTATAGACAGAGATTTATTGCGTATTACTCTGGTAATTTTACATTTGCATTAGTAGGAAAGGGGCACCTATTTTTCTGCAGAAGCAGACTCTTAGCACACACCCAGCTGCTTATCCTGTAGAATCATGCATAGTATTCACAACCGAGTGGGGTTTGAAGTTGCAGTCAGTAATGCAAATACATTCAGCATCACTAAGGCTGGTTGCCCTTGCTGGAGTGTAGTCATTCACCCAGGTTACACATGTTCCTGGTCTGAAAAAGCTGTTTGCACATGTGTTGTTTTGAGAATCTGAAAAGTGGATTGAAAATGTGTCAGTCTGTAAAAGTTAGGACCCTGTTTCCATAGGAAATCCGCAACATTCTATTTGGAATAACTTTGGCGCCGGTCGACGAATCCTCGCGAAATTTTCAAAACTAATGGGGCGCTACGCTCCGCTCGTACCCTGAACGTCTCGGGGTGATTCGTCAAGCGGGGGCTGAGAAAAAAGGGGGGTCCCAAAACGCGTTTTCCCCATGCATTTTTCCATAGGACCTTTAGACACAGCTACAGCCCAAACGGCTGAACAGAATTACTTGAAATTTGGCCGAGAGGTAGTCCGCAGGTCAAGGAAGTGCCTTTTGTAGGTCTGGTGTAAATCTGTTCAGTAGTTCCTGAGAAAATAGCATTTAAATCAATATATATATCTGTAAGCGCGCTCTGTGCGCTTACCGTAAGCTTACCGTAAGCTTACGGTACGCGTACGGTGCCGTGCGCGAGCTCAAATCTGATTGGTTGTCACATGACTGTAAACATTCGAATCGGACGAAATCAGGAAGTGTCGGCCGCCATTTCGTGTGTTTCACACAGAGAAAAAAAGGGAGATAACGAGAAAAGGGGGCAAGGAAGAGAGTTACAGACCCTCTAACATTTGAAAGGGGGTCAAAGAAGGACACAAAAGTACAAAAAATACATTTATTAATTTTAAAAAAAAATCGCGGGGTACGCGTACGGTAAGCTTACGGTAAGCTGCTTACCCTGAAGAATCATGCATAGTATTCACAACCGAGTGAATGTGTGTTTTTCTGAAAATTAAATATGTTTTATATATGTATATCTCAAGGTCGATGGAAGAATAAATGGGTATATAAGTGTCTAAATGGATGATTTGTTTTTGAAAAATTGATTGTGTAACTGACTGATTAAGTGTATCATAGTGAATACATGGCTTAGTGAGTCTTAGTGAGTAATGTTTAAATATGTAAATATCTGTATGAGTCTCTCACTTTGTGTATAGGTGGCTGCATGGGTTGGTGAGTAGCTACATGGGTGTCTATATAGGTTATTAGTTGGTTTTTTGAGTATCAGTCTGAGTGTCTGCATGGTTCAGTGGGGGGTATTACGTAGTGCATAGGTGCATGAATGAGTGACTCACTGTTTGTATGTGTTGAACACAGCGTGTGTGCAGGACTGTATGGGTGGATGAGTGTGTGTATGGGTGTGTTAGTGAGTGAATGACTGTCTCAATAGTGTCTTTATGCACCTATTTTTCTGCAGAAGCAGACTCTTAGCACACACCCAGCTGCTTACCCTGTAGAATCATGCATAGTATTCACAACCGAGTGGGGTTTGATGTTGCAGTCAGTAATGCAAATACATTCAGCATCACTAAGGCTGGTTGCCCTTGCTGGAGTGTAGTCATTCACCCAGGTTACACATGTTCCTGGTCTGAAAAAGCTGTTTGCACATGTGTTGTTTTGAGAATCTGAAAAGTGGATTGAAAATGTGTCAGACTGTAAAAGTACTTATCACTTGTCAAAAAAAGAGTAGTAAGTGTGCTTTCAAATTGGCAAAGAAATTTCGTTTTCTGACTAATATCAAACCATGACTCTGTGTGCAAAGAGGAATTATAGACAGAGATTTATTGCGTATTACTCTGGTAATTTTACATTTGCATTAGTAGGAAAGGGGCACCTATTTTTCTGCAGAAGCAGACTCTTAGCACACACCCAGCTGCTTACCCTGAAGAATCATGCATAGTATTCACAACCGAGTGGGGTTTGAGGTTGCAGTCAGTAATGCAAATATATTCAGCATCACTAAGGCTGGTTGCCCTTGCTGGAGTGTAGTCATTCACCCAGGTTACACATGTTCCTGGTCTGAAAAAGCAGTTTGGACATGTGTTGTTTTCAGAATCTGAAAAGTGGATTGAAAATGTGTCAGACTGTAAAAGTACTTATCACTTGCCAAAAAAAGAATAGTAAGTGTGCTTTCAAATTGGCAAAGAAATTTCGTTTTCTGCCTAATTTCAAACCATGACTCTGTGTGCAAAGAGGAATTATAGACAGAGATTTATTGCGTATTCCTCTGGTAATTTTACATTTGCATTAGTAGGAAAGGGGCACCTATTTTTCTGCAGAAGCAGACTCTTAGCACACACCCAGCTGCTTATCCTGTAGAATCATGCATAGTATTCACAACCGAGTGGGGTTTGAGGTTGCAGTCAGAAATGCAAATACATTAAGCATCACTAAGGCTGGTTGCCCTTGCTGGAGTGTAGTCATTCACCCAGGTTACACATGTTCCTGGTCTGAAAAAGCAGTTTGGACATGTGTTGTTTTCAGAATCTGAAAAGTGGATTGAAAGTGTGTCAGACTGTAAAAGTACTTATCACTTGCCAAAAAAAGAGTAGTAAGTGTGCTTTCAAATTGGCAAAGAAATTTTGTTTTCTGCCTAATTTCAAACCATGACTCTGTGTGCAAAGAGGAATTATAGACAGAGATTTATTGCGTATTACTCTGGTAATTTTACATTTGCATTAGTAGGAAAGGGGCACCTATTTTTCTGCAGAAGCAGACTCTTTGCACACACCCAGCTGCGTATCCTGTAGATCATGCATAGTATTCACAACCGAGTGGGGTTTGAGGTTGCAGTCAGTAATGCAAATACATTCAGCATCACTAAGGCTGGTTGCCCTTGCTGGAGTGTAGTCATTCACCCAGGTTACACATGTTCCTGGTCTGAAAAAGCAGTTTGGACATGTGTTGTTTTCAGAATCTGAAAAGTGGATTGAAAATGTGTCAGACTGTAAAAGTACTTATCACTTGCCAAAAAAAGAGTAGTAAGTGTGCTTTCAAATTGGCAAAGAAATTTTTTTTTCTGCCTAATTTCAAACCATGACTCTGTGTGCAAAGAGGAATTATAGTCAGAGAATTATTGCGTATTACTCTGGTAATTTTACATTTGCATTAGTAGGAAAGGGGCACCTATTTTTCTGCAGAAGCAGACTCTTAGCACACACCCAGCTGCTTATCCTGTAGAATCATGCATAGTATTCACAACCGAGTGGGGTTTGAAGTTGCAGTCAGTAATGCAAATACATTCAGCATCACTAAGGCTGGTTGCCCTTGCTGGAGTGTAGTCATTCACCCAGGTTACACATGTTCCTGGTCTGAAAAAGCTGTTTGCACATGTGTTGTTTTGAGAATCTGAAAAGTGGATGGAAAATGTGTCAGACTGTAAAAGTACTTATCACTTGTCAAAAAAAGAGTAGTAAGTGTGCTTTCAAATTGGCAAAGAAATTTCGTTTTCTGCCTAATTTCAAACCATAACTCTGTGTGCAAAGAGGAATTATAGACAGAGATTTATTGCGTATTACTCTGGTAATTTTACATTTGCATTAGTAGGAAAGGGGCACCTATTTTTCTGCAGAAGCAGACTCTTAGCACACACCCAGCTGCTTATCCTGTAGAATCATGCATAGTATTCACAACCGAGTGGGGTTTGAAGTTGCAGTCAGTAATGCAAATACATTCAGCATCACTAAGGCTGGTTGCCCTTGCTGGAGTGTAGTCATTCACCCAGGTTACACATGTTCCTGGTCTGAAAAAGCTGTTTGCACATGTGTTGTTTTGAGAATCTGAAAAGTGGATTGAAAATGTGTCAGACTGTAAAAGTACTTATCACTTGTCAAAAAAAGAGTAGTAAGTGTGCTTTCAAATTGGCAAAGAAATTTCGTTTTCTGACTAATATCAAACCATGACTCTGTGTGCAAAGAGGAATTATAGACAGAGATTTATTGCGTATTACTCTGGTAATTTTACATTTGCATTAGTAGGAAAGGGGCACCTATTTTTCTGCAGAAGCAGACTCTTAGCACACACCCAGCTGCTTACCCTGAAGAATCATGCATAGTATTCACAACCGAGTGGGGTTTGAGGTTGCAGTCAGTAATGCAAATACATTCAGCATCACTAAGGCTGGTTGCCCTTGCTGGAGTGTAGTCATTCACCCAGGTTACACATGTTCCTGGTCTGAAAAAGCAGTTTGGACATGAGGGCCTCATGTAGGTAGCCAAATACCGGTCGGTAACGGCCGATTTTCGGTAATTATACCGTTACCGACCGGTATTTGGGCTATTGTTATGTAGGGGGACGAATTTTGGTTTCGGAATTTACCGAATCGGTAAAATTACCGATTCGGTAATAATACCGATTCGGTAATGTTACCGAATCGGTAACTTTTCCGAATCGGTTATTTTACCGATTCGGTAAATTCCGAACCCAAAATCGAGATGTAGGGGGAGTGTGTGGGTGTGTGTTAGAGTCGGTATTTACCACCAACTTTTAGTTGGTGGTAAATAATCAAAGTATGTATTTATGCATTTTTACGCGCGTAGCAGTGTGCAATGTGGCATACATACATGCCCTTAGGGCATGTATGTGTGCCACATGTGCACACATGGCCGATTCAGGGGTGCAACAGGGTGTCAATGTGACACCCTGCCACCCATGCAAGTGTTCCCCCCATTACCGAATCGGTATTTACCGATTCGGTAATGAGGCATACCTTCCCATCAATGGGAAGGTATGCCTCATTACCGAATCGGTAAATACCGATTCGGTAATTACCGAATAGTAACGAATCGGTAAAAAATACCGACTCATTACCTACATACGAGTTACCACTTCTAAAATACCGATTCGGTATCGTTCGGTATTTTAGAAGTGGTAACTGGTATGCTACCTACATGAGGCCCGTGTTGTTTTCAGAATCTGAAAAGTGGATTGAAAATGTGTCAGACTGTAAAAGTACTTATCACTTGCCAAAAAAAGAATAGTAAGTGTGCTTTCAAATTGGCAAAGAAATTTCGTTTTCTGCCTAATTTCAAACCATGACTCTGTGTGCAAAGAGGAATTATAGACAGAGATTTATTGCGTATTACTCTGGTAATTTTACATTTGCATTAGTAGGAAAGGGGCACCTATTTTTCTGCAGAAGCAGACTCTTAGCACACACCCAGCTGCTTATCCTGTAGAATCATGCATAGTATTCACAACCGAGTGGGGTTTGAAGTTGCAGTCAGTAATGCAAATACATTCAGCATCACTAAGGCTGGTTGCCCTTGCTGGAGTGTAGTCATTCACCCAGGTTACACATGTTCCTGGTCTGAAAAAGCTGTTTGCACATGTGTTGTTTTGAGAATCTGAAAAGTGGATTGAAAATGTGTCAGACTGTAAAAGTTAGGACCCTGTTTCCATAGGAAATCCGCAACATTCTATTTGGAATAACTTTGGCGTCGGTCGACGAATCCTCGCGAAATTTTCAAAACTAATGGGGCGCTACGCTCCGCTCGTACCCTGAACGTCTCGGGGTGATTCGTCAAGCGGGGGCTGAGAAAAAAGGGGGGTCCCAAAACGCGTTTTCCCCATGCATTTTTCCATAGGACCTTTAGACACAGCTACAGCCCAAACGGCTGAACAGAATTACTTGAAATTTGGCCGAGAGGTAGTCCGCAGGTCAAGGAAGTGCCTTTTGTAGGTCTGGTGTAAATCTGTTCAGTAGTTCCTGAGAAAATAGCATTTAAATCAATATATATATCTGTAAGCGCGCTCTGTGCGCTTACCGTAAGCTTACGGTACGCGTACGGTGCCGTGCGCGAGCTCAAATCTGATTGGTTGTCACATGACTGTAAACATTCGAATCGGACGAAATCAGGAAGTGTCGGCCGCCATTTCGTGTGTTTCACACAGAGAAAAAAAGGGAGATAACGAGAAAAGGGGGCAAGGAAGAGAGTTACAGACCCTCTAACATTTGAAAGGGGGTCAAAGAAGGACACAAAAGTACAAAAAATACATTTATTAATTAAAAAAAAAAATCGCGGGGTACGCGTACGGTAAGCTTACGGTAAGCTGCTTACCCTGAAGAATCATGCATAGTATTCACAACCGAGTGAATGTGTGTTTTTCTGAAAATTAAATATGTTTTATATATGTATATCTCAAGGTCGATGGAAGAATAAATGGGTATATAAGTGTCTAAATGGATGATTTGTTTTTGAAAAATTGATTGTGTAACTGACTGATTAAGTGTATCATAGTGAATACATGGCTTAGTGAGTCTTAGTGAGTAATGTTTAAATATGTAAATATCTGTATGAGTCTCTCACTTTGTGTATAGGTGGCTGCATGGGTTGGTGAGTAGCTACATGGGTGTCTATATAGGTTATTAGTTGGTTTTTTGAGTATCAGTCTGAGTGTCTGCATGGTTCAGTGGGGGGTATTACGTAGTGCATAGGTGCATGAATGAGTGACTCACTGTTTGTATGTGTTGAACACAGCGTGTGTGCAGGACTGTATGGGTGGATGAGTGTGTGTATGGGTGTGTTAGTGAGTGAATGACTGTCTCAATAGTGTCTTTATGCACCTATTTTTCTGCAGAAGCAGACTCTTAGCACACACCCAGCTGCTTACCCTGTAGAATCATGCATAGTATTCACAACCGAGTGGGGTTTGATGTTGCAGTCAGTAATGCAAATACATTCAGCATCACTAAGGCTGGTTGCCCTTGCTGGAGTGTAGTCATTCACCCAGGTTACACATGTTCCTGGTCTGAAAAAGCTGTTTGCACATGTGTTGTTTTGAGAATCTGAAAAGTGGATTGAAAATGTGTCAGATTGTAAAAGTACTTATCACTTGTCAAAAAAAGAGTAGTAAGTGTGCTTTCAAATTGGCAAAGAAATTTCGTTTTCTGACTAATATCAAACCATGACTCTGTGTGCAAAGAGGAATTATAGACAGAGATTTATTGCGTATTACTCTGGTAATTTTACATTTGCATTAGTAGGAAAGGGGCACCTATTTTTCTGCAGAAGCAGACTCTTAGCACACACCCAGCTGCTTACCCTGAAGAATCATGCATAGTATTCACAACCGAGTGGGGTTTGAGGTTGCAGTCAGTAATGCAAATACATTCAGCATCACTAAGGCTGGTTGCCCTTGCTGGAGTGTAGTCATTCACCCAGGTTACACATGTTCCTGGTCTGAAAAAGCAGTTTGGACATGTGTTGTTTTCAGAATCTGAAAAGTGGATTGAAAATGTGTCAGACTGTAAAAGTACTTATCACTTGCCAAAAAAAGAATAGTAAGTGTGCTTTCAAATTGGCAAAGAAATTTCGTTTTCTGCCTAATTTCAAACCATGACTCTGTGTGCAAAGAGGAATTATAGACAGAGATTTATTGCGTATTCCTCTGGTAATTTTACATTTGCATTAGTAGGAAAGGGGCACCTATTTTTCTGCAGAAGCAGACTCTTAGCACACACCCAGCTGCTTATCCTGTAGAATCATGCATAGTATTCACAACCGAGTGGGGTTTGAGGTTGCAGTCAGTAATGCAAATACATTCAGCATCACTAAGGCTGGTTGCCCTTGCTGGAGTGTAGTCATTCACCCAGGTTACACATGTTCCTGGTCTAAAAAAGCAGTTTGGACATGTGTTGTTTTCAGAATCTGAAAAGTGGATTGAAAATGTGTCAGACTGTAAAAGTACTTATCACTTGCCAAAAAAAGAATAGTAAGTGTGCTTTCAAATTGGCAAAGAAATTTCGTTTTCTGCCTAATTTCAAACCATGACTCTGTGTGCAAAGAGGAATTATAGACAGAGATTTATTGCGTATTCCTCTGGTAATTTTACATTTGCATTAGTAGGAAAGGGGCACCTATTTTTCTGCAGAAGCAGACTCTTAGCACACACCCAGCTGCTTATCCTGTAGAATCATGCATAGTATTCACAACCGAGTGGGGTTTGAAGTTGCAGTCAGTAATGCAAATACATTCAGCATCACTAAGGCTGGTTGCCCTTGCTGGAGTGTAGTCATTCACCCAGGTTACACATGTTCCTGGTCTGAAAAAGCAGTTTGGACATGTGTTGTTTTCAGAATCTGAAAAGTGGATTGAAAATGTGTCAGACTGTAAAAGTACTTATCACTTGCCAAAAAAAGAGTAGTAAGTGTGCTTTCAAATTGGCAAAGAAATTTCGTTTTCTGCCTAATTTCAAACCATGACTCTGTGTGCAAAGAGGAATTATAGACAGAGATTTATTGCGTATTACTCTGGTAATTTTACATTTGCATTAGTAGGAAAGGGGCACCTATTTTTCTGCAGAAGCAGACTCTTTGCACACACCCAGCTGCTTATCCTGTAGAATCATGCATAGTATTCACAACCGAGTGGGGTTTGAGGTTGCAGTCAGAAATGCAAATACATTAAGCATCACTAAGGCTGGTTGCCCTTGCTGGAGTGTAGTCATTCACCCAGGTTACACATGTTCCTGGTCTGAAAAAGCAGTTTGGACATGTGTTGTTTTCAGAATCTGAAAAGTGGATTGAAAGTGTGTCAGACTGTAAAAGTACTTATCACTTGCCAAAAAAAGAGTAGTAAGTGTGCTTTCAAATTGGCAAAGAAATTTCGTTTTCTGCCTAATTTCAAACCATGACTCTGTGTGCAAAGAGGAATTATAGACAGAGATTTATTGCGTATTACTCTGGTAATTTTACATTTGCATTAGTAGGAAAGGGGCACCTATTTTTCTGCAGAAGCAGACTCTTTGCACACACCCAGCTGCTTATCCTGTAGAATCATGCATAGTATTCACAACCGAGTGGGGTTTGAGGTTGCAGTCAGTAATGCAAATACATTCAGCATCACTAAGGCTGGTTGCCCTTGCTGGAGTGTAGTCATTCACCCAGGTTACACATGTTCCTGGTCTGAAAAAGCAGTTTGGACATGTGTTGTTTTCAGAATCTGAAAAGTGGATTGAAAATGTGTCAGACTGTAAAAGTACTTATCACTTGCCAAAAAAAGAGTAGTAAGTGTGCTTTCAAATTGGCAAAGAAATTTTGTTTTCTGCCTAATTTCAAACCATGACTCTGTGTGCAAAGAGGAATTATAGTCAGAGAATTATTGCGTATTACTCTGGTAATTTTACATTTGCATTAGTAGGAAAGGGGCACCTATTTTTCTGCAGAAGCAGACTCTTAGCACACACCCAGCTGCTTATCCTGTAGAATCATGCATAGTATTCACAACCGAGTGGGGTTTGAAGTTGCAGTCAGTAATGCAAATACATTCAGCATCACTAAGGCTGGTTGCCCTTGCTGGAGTGTAGTCATTCACCCAGGTTACACATGTTCCTGGTCTGAAAAAGCTGTTTGCACATGTGTTGTTTTGATAATCTGAAAAGTGGATGGAAAATGTGTCAGACTGTAAAAGTACTTATCACTTGTCAAAAAAAGAGTAGTAAGTGTGCTTTCAAATTGGCAAAGAAATTTCGTTTTCCTCCTAATTTCAAACCATGACTCTGTGTGCAAAGAGGAATTATAGACAGAGATTTATTGCGTATTACTCTGGTAATTTTACATTTGCATTAGTAGGAAAGGGGCACCTATTTTTCTGCAGAAGCAGACTCTTAGCACACACCCAGCTGCCTATCCTGTAGAATCATGCATAGTATTCACAACCGAGTGGGGTTTGAAGTTGCAGTCAGTAATGCAAATACATTCAGCATCACTAAGGCTGGTTGCCCTTGCTGGAGTGTAGTCATTCACCCAGGTTACACATGTTCCTGGTCTGAAAAAGCTGTTTGCACATGTGTTGTTTTGAGAATCTGAAAAGTGGATTGAAAATGTGTCAGACTGTAAAAGTACTTATCACTTGTCAAAAAAAGAGTAGTAAGTGTGCTTTCAAATTGGCAAAGAAATTTCGTTTTCTGACTAATATCAAACCATGACTCTGTGTGCAAAGAGGAATTATAGACAGAGATTTATTGCGTATTACTCTGGTAATTTTACATTTGCATTAGTAGGAAAGGGGCACCTATTTTTCTGCAGAAGCAGACTCTTAGCACACACCCAGCTGCTTATCCTGTAGAATCATGCATAGTATTCACAACCGAGTGGGGTTTGAAGTTGCAGTCAGTAATGCAAATACATTCAGCATCACTAAGGCTGGTTGCCCTTGCTGGAGTGTAGTCATTCACCCAGGTTACACATGTTCCTGGTCTGAAAAAGCTGTTTGCACATGTGTTGTTTTGAGAATCTGAAAAGTGGATTGAAAATGTGTCAGACTGTAAAAGTTAGGACCCTGTTTCCATAGGAAATCCGCAACATTCTATTTGGAATAACTTTGGCGCCGGTCGACGAATCCTCGCGAAATTTTCAAAACTAATGGGGCGCTACGCTCCGCTCGTACCCTGAACGTCTCGGGGTGATTCGTCAAGCGGGGGCTGAGAAAAAAGGGGGGTCCCAAAACGCGTTTTCCCCATGCATTTTTCCATAGGACCTTTAGACACAGCTACAGCCCAAACGGCTGAACAGAATTACTTGAAATTTGGCCGAGAGGTAGTCCGCAGGTCAAGGAAGTGCCTTTTGTAGGTCTGGTGTAAATCTGTTCAGTAGTTCCTGAGAAAATAGCATTTAAATCAATATATATATCTGTAAGCGCGCTCTGTGCGCTTACCGTAAGCTTACCGTAAGCTTACGGTACGCGTACGGTGCCGTGCGCGAGCTCAAATCTGATTGGTTGTCACATGACTGTAAACATTCGAATCGGACGAAATCAGGAAGTGTCGGCCGCCATTTCGTGTGTTTCACACAGAGAAAAAAAGGGAGATAACGAGAAAAGGGGGCAAGGAAGAGAGTTACAGACCCTCTAACATTTGAAAGGGTGTCAAAGAAGGACACAAAAGTACAAAAAATACATTTATTAATTTTAAAAAAAAATCGCGGGGTACGCGTACGGTAAGCTTACGGTAAGCTGCTTACCCTGAAGAATCATGCATAGTATTCACAACCGAGTGAATGTGTGTTTTTCTGAAAATTAAATATGTTTTATATATGTATATCTCAAGGTCGATGGAAGAATAAATGGGTATATAAGTGTCTAAATGGATGATTTGTTTTTGAAAAATTGATTGTGTAACTGACTGATTAAGTGTATCATAGTGAATACATGGCTTAGTGAGTCTTAGTGAGTAATGTTTAAATATGTAAATATCTGTATGAGTCTCTCACTTTGTGTATAGGTGGCTGCATGGGTTGGTGAGTAGCTACATGGGTGTCTATATAGGTTATTAGTTGGTTTTTTGAGTATCAGTCTGAGTGTCTGCATGGTTCAGTGGGGGGTATTACGTAGTGCATAGGTGCATGAATGAGTGACTCACTGTTTGTATGTGTTGAACACAGCGTGTGTGCAGGACTGTATGGGTGGATGAGTGTGTGTATGGGTGTGTTAGTGAGTGAATGACTGTCTCAATAGTGTCTTTATGCACCTATTTTTCTGCAGAAGCAGACTCTTAGCACACACCCAGCTGCCTATCCTGTAGAATCATGCATAGTATTCACAACCGAGTGGGGTTTGAAGTTGCAGTCAGTAATGCAAATACATTCAGCATCACTAAGGCTGGTTGCCCTTGCTGGAGTGTAGTCATTCACCCAGGTTACACATGTTCCTGGTCTGAAAAAGCTGTTTGCACATGTGTTGTTTTGAGAATCTGAAAAGTGGATTGAAAATGTGTCAGACTGTAAAAGTACTTATCACTTGTCAAAAAAAGAGTAGTAAGTGTGCTTTCAAATTGGCAAAGAAATTTCGTTTTCTGACTAATATCAAACCATGACTCTGTGTGCAAAGAGGAATTATAGACAGAGATTTATTGCGTATTACTCTGGTAATTTTACATTTGCATTAGTAGGAAAGGGGCACCTATTTTTCTGCAGAAGCAGACTCTTAGCACACACCCAGCTGCTTATCCTGTAGAATCATGCATAGTATTCACAACCGAGTGGGGTTTGAAGTTGCAGTCAGTAATGCAAATACATTCAGCATCACTAAGGCTGGTTGCCCTTGCTGGAGTGTAGTCATTCACCCAGGTTACACATGTTCCTGGTCTGAAAAAGCTGTTTGCACATGTGTTGTTTTGAGAATCTGAAAAGTGGATTGAAAATGTGTCAGTCTGTAAAAGTTAGGACCCTGTTTCCATAGGAAATCCGCAACATTCTATTTGGAATAACTTTGGCGCCGGTCGACGAATCCTCGCGAAATTTTCAAAACTAATGGGGCGCTACGCTCCGCTCGTACCCTGAACGTCTCGGGGTGATTCGTCAAGCGGGGGCTGAGAAAAAAGGGGGGTCCCAAAACGCGTTTTCCCCATGCATTTTTCCATAGGACCTTTAGACACAGCTACAGCCCAAACGGCTGAACAGAATTACTTGAAATTTGGCCGAGAGGTAGTCCGCAGGTCAAGGAAGTGCCTTTTGTAGGTCTGGTGTAAATCTGTTCAGTAGTTCCTGAGAAAATAGCATTTAAATCAATATATATATCTGTAAGCGCGCTCTGTGCGCTTACCGTAAGCTTACCGTAAGCTTACGGTACGCGTACGGTGCCGTGCGCGAGCTCAAATCTGATTGGTTGTCACATGACTGTAAACATTCGAATCGGACGAAATCAGGAAGTGTCGGCCGCCATTTCGTGTGTTTCACACAGAGAAAAAAAGGGAGATAACGAGAAAAGGGGGCAAGGAAGAGAGTTACAGACCCTCTAACATTTGAAAGGGGGTCAAAGAAGGACACAAAAGTACAAAAAATACATTTATTAATTTTAAAAAAAAATCGCGGGGTACGCGTACGGTAAGCTTACGGTAAGCTGCTTACCCTGAAGAATCATGCATAGTATTCACAACCGAGTGAATGTGTGTTTTTCTGAAAATTAAATATGTTTTATATATGTATATCTCAAGGTCGATGGAAGAATAAATGGGTATATAAGTGTCTAAATGGATGATTTGTTTTT
Organism: Triturus cristatus; assembly: GCF_964204655.1. Lineage (NCBI taxonomy): Eukaryota > Metazoa > Chordata > Amphibia > Caudata > Salamandridae > Triturus > Triturus cristatus. The sequence continues at coordinate 1,135,518,886 of NC_140592.1, forward strand.
GAAAAATTGATTGTGTAACTGACTGATTAAGTGTATCATAGTGAATACATGGCTTAGTGAGTCTTAGTGAGTAATGTTTAAATATGTAAATATCTGTATGAGTCTCTCACTTTGTGTATAGGTGGCTGCATGGGTTGGTGAGTAGCTACATGGGTGTCTATATAGGTTATTAGTTGGTTTTTTGAGTATCAGTCTGAGTGTCTGCATGGTTCAGTGGGGGGTATTACGTAGTGCATAGGTGCATGAATGAGTGACTCACTGTTTGTATGTGTTGAACACAGCGTGTGTGCAGGACTGTATGGGTGGATGAGTGTGTGTATGGGTGTGTTAGTGAGTGAATGACTGTCTCAATAGTGTCTTTATGCACCTATTTTTCTGCAGAAGCAGACTCTTAGCACACACCCAGCTGCTTACCCTGTAGAATCATGCATAGTATTCACAACCGAGTGGGGTTTGATGTTGCAGTCAGTAATGCAAATACATTCAGCATCACTAAGGCTGGTTGCCCTTGCTGGAGTGTAGTCATTCACCCAGGTTACACATGTTCCTGGTCTGAAAAAGCTGTTTGCACATGTGTTGTTTTGAGAATCTGAAAAGTGGATTGAAAATGTGTCAGACTGTAAAAGTACTTATCACTTGTCAAAAAAAGAGTAGTAAGTGTGCTTTCAAATTGGCAAAGAAATTTCGTTTTCTGACTAATATCAAACCATGACTCTGTGTGCAAAGAGGAATTATAGACAGAGATTTATTGCGTATTACTCTGGTAATTTTACATTTGCATTAGTAGGAAAGGGGCACCTATTTTTCTGCAGAAGCAGACTCTTAGCACACACCCAGCTGCTTACCCTGAAGAATCATGCATAGTATTCACAACCGAGTGGGGTTTGAGGTTGCAGTCAGTAATGCAAATATATTCAGCATCACTAAGGCTGGTTGCCCTTGCTGGAGTGTAGTCATTCACCCAGGTTACACATGTTCCTGGTCTGAAAAAGCAGTTTGGACATGTGTTGTTTTCAGAATCTGAAAAGTGGATTGAAAATGTGTCAGACTGTAAAAGTACTTATCACTTGCCAAAAAAAGAATAGTAAGTGTGCTTTCAAATTGGCAAAGAAATTTCGTTTTCTGCCTAATTTCAAACCATGACTCTGTGTGCAAAGAGGAATTATAGACAGAGATTTATTGCGTATTCCTCTGGTAATTTTACATTTGCATTAGTAGGAAAGGGGCACCTATTTTTCTGCAGAAGCAGACTCTTAGCACACACCCAGCTGCTTATCCTGTAGAATCATGCATAGTATTCACAACCGAGTGGGGTTTGAGGTTGCAGTCAGAAATGCAAATACATTAAGCATCACTAAGGCTGGTTGCCCTTGCTGGAGTGTAGTCATTCACCCAGGTTACACATGTTCCTGGTCTGAAAAAGCAGTTTGGACATGTGTTGTTTTCAGAATCTGAAAAGTGGATTGAAAGTGTGTCAGACTGTAAAAGTACTTATCACTTGCCAAAAAAAGAGTAGTAAGTGTGCTTTCAAATTGGCAAAGAAATTTTGTTTTCTGCCTAATTTCAAACCATGACTCTGTGTGCAAAGAGGAATTATAGACAGAGATTTATTGCGTATTACTCTGGTAATTTTACATTTGCATTAGTAGGAAAGGGGCACCTATTTTTCTGCAGAAGCAGACTCTTTGCACACACCCAGCTGCGTATCCTGTAGATCATGCATAGTATTCACAACCGAGTGGGGTTTGAGGTTGCAGTCAGTAATGCAAATACATTCAGCATCACTAAGGCTGGTTGCCCTTGCTGGAGTGTAGTCATTCACCCAGGTTACACATGTTCCTGGTCTGAAAAAGCAGTTTGGACATGTGTTGTTTTCAGAATCTGAAAAGTGGATTGAAAATGTGTCAGACTGTAAAAGTACTTATCACTTGCCAAAAAAAGAGTAGTAAGTGTGCTTTCAAATTGGCAAAGAAATTTTTTTTTCTGCCTAATTTCAAACCATGACTCTGTGTGCAAAGAGGAATTATAGTCAGAGAATTATTGCGTATTACTCTGGTAATTTTACATTTGCATTAGTAGGAAAGGGGCACCTATTTTTCTGCAGAAGCAGACTCTTAGCACACACCCAGCTGCTTATCCTGTAGAATCATGCATAGTATTCACAACCGAGTGGGGTTTGAAGTTGCAGTCAGTAATGCAAATACATTCAGCATCACTAAGGCTGGTTGCCCTTGCTGGAGTGTAGTCATTCACCCAGGTTACACATGTTCCTGGTCTGAAAAAGCTGTTTGCACATGTGTTGTTTTGAGAATCTGAAAAGTGGATGGAAAATGTGTCAGACTGTAAAAGTACTTATCACTTGTCAAAAAAAGAGTAGTAAGTGTGCTTTCAAATTGGCAAAGAAATTTCGTTTTCTGCCTAATTTCAAACCATAACTCTGTGTGCAAAGAGGAATTATAGACAGAGATTTATTGCGTATTACTCTGGTAATTTTACATTTGCATTAGTAGGAAAGGGGCACCTATTTTTCTGCAGAAGCAGACTCTTAGCACACACCCAGCTGCTTATCCTGTAGAATCATGCATAGTATTCACAACCGAGTGGGGTTTGAAGTTGCAGTCAGTAATGCAAATACATTCAGCATCACTAAGGCTGGTTGCCCTTGCTGGAGTGTAGTCATTCACCCAGGTTACACATGTTCCTGGTCTGAAAAAGCTGTTTGCACATGTGTTGTTTTGAGAATCTGAAAAGTGGATTGAAAATGTGTCAGACTGTAAAAGTACTTATCACTTGTCAAAAAAAGAGTAGTAAGTGTGCTTTCAAATTGGCAAAGAAATTTCGTTTTCTGACTAATATCAAACCATGACTCTGTGTGCAAAGAGGAATTATAGACAGAGATTTATTGCGTATTACTCTGGTAATTTTACATTTGCATTAGTAGGAAAGGGGCACCTATTTTTCTGCAGAAGCAGACTCTTAGCACACACCCAGCTGCTTACCCTGAAGAATCATGCATAGTATTCACAACCGAGTGGGGTTTGAGGTTGCAGTCAGTAATGCAAATACATTCAGCATCACTAAGGCTGGTTGCCCTTGCTGGAGTGTAGTCATTCACCCAGGTTACACATGTTCCTGGTCTGAAAAAGCAGTTTGGACATGAGGGCCTCATGTAGGTAGCCAAATACCGGTCGGTAACGGCCGATTTTCGGTAATTATACCGTTACCGACCGGTATTTGGGCTATTGTTATGTAGGGGGACGAATTTTGGTTTCGGAATTTACCGAATCGGTAAAATTACCGATTCGGTAATAATACCGATTCGGTAATGTTACCGAATCGGTAACTTTTCCGAATCGGTAATTTTACCGATTCGGTAAATTCCGAACCCAAAATCGAGATGTAGGGGGAGTGTGTGGGTGTGTGTTAGAGTCGGTATTTACCACCAACTTTTAGTTGGTGGTAAATAATCAAAGTATGTATTTATGCATTTTTACGCGCGTAGCAGTGTGCAATGTGGCATACATACATGCCCTTAGGGCATGTATGTGTGCCACATGTGCACACATGGCCGATTCAGGGGTGCAACAGGGTGTCAATGTGACACCCTGCCACCCATGCAAGTGTTCCCCCCATTACCGAATCGGTATTTACCGATTCGGTAATGAGGCATACCTTCCCATCAATGGGAAGGTATGCCTCATTACCGAATCGGTAAATACCGATTCGGTAATTACCGAATAGTAACGAATCGGTAAAAAATACCGACTCATTACCTACATACGAGTTACCACTTCTAAAATACCGATTCGGTATCGTTCGGTATTTTAGAAGTGGTAACTGGTATGCTACCTACATGAGGCCCGTGTTGTTTTCAGAATCTGAAAAGTGGATTGAAAATGTGTCAGACTGTAAAAGTACTTATCACTTGCCAAAAAAAGAATAGTAAGTGTGCTTTCAAATTGGCAAAGAAATTTCGTTTTCTGCCTAATTTCAAACCATGACTCTGTGTGCAAAGAGGAATTATAGACAGAGATTTATTGCGTATTACTCTGGTAATTTTACATTTGCATTAGTAGGAAAGGGGCACCTATTTTTCTGCAGAAGCAGACTCTTAGCACACACCCAGCTGCTTATCCTGTAGAATCATGCATAGTATTCACAACCGAGTGGGGTTTGAAGTTGCAGTCAGTAATGCAAATACATTCAGCATCACTAAGGCTGGTTGCCCTTGCTGGAGTGTAGTCATTCACCCAGGTTACACATGTTCCTGGTCTGAAAAAGCTGTTTGCACATGTGTTGTTTTGAGAATCTGAAAAGTGGATTGAAAATGTGTCAGACTGTAAAAGTTAGGACCCTGTTTCCATAGGAAATCCGCAACATTCTATTTGGAATAACTTTGGCGCCGGTCGACGAATCCTCGCGAAATTTTCAAAACTAATGGGGCGCTACGCTCCGCTCGTACCCTGAACGTCTCGGGGTGATTCGTCAAGCGGGGGCTGAGAAAAAAGGGGGGTCCCAAAACGCGTTTTCCCCATGCATTTTTCCATAGGACCTTTAGACACAGCTACAGCCCAAACGGCTGAACAGAATTACTTGAAATTTGGCCGAGAGGTAGTCCGCAGGTCAAGGAAGTGCCTTTTGTAGGTCTGGTGTAAATCTGTTCAGTAGTTCCTGAGAAAATAGCATTTAAATCAATATATATATCTGTAAGCGCGCTCTGTGCGCTTACCGTAAGCTTACCGTAAGCTTACGGTACGCGTACGGTGCCGTGCGCGAGCTCAAATCTGATTGGTTGTCACATGACTGTAAACATTCGAATCGGACGAAATCAGGAAGTGTCGGCCGCCATTTCGTGTGTTTCACACAGAGAAAAAAAGGGAGATAACGAGAAAAGGGGGCAAGGAAGAGAGTTACAGACCCTCTAACATTTGAAAGGGGGTCAAAGAAGGACACAAAAGTACAAAAAATACATTTATTAATTAAAAAAAAAAATCGCGGGGTACGCGTACGGTAAGCTTACGGTAAGCTGCTTACCCTGAAGAATCATGCATAGTATTCACAACCGAGTGAATGTGTGTTTTTCTGAAAATTAAATATGTTTTATATATGTATATCTCAAGGTCGATGGAAGAATAAATGGGTATATAAGTGTCTAAATGGATGATTTGTTTTTGAAAAATTGATTGTGTAACTGACTGATTAAGTGTATCATAGTGAATACATGGCTTAGTGAGTCTTAGTGAGTAATGTTTAAATATGTAAATATCTGTATGAGTCTCTCACTTTGTGTATAGGTGGCTGCATGGGTTGGTGAGTAGCTACATGGGTGTCTATATAGGTTATTAGTTGGTTTTTTGAGTATCAGTCTGAGTGTCTGCATGGTTCAGTGGGGGGTATTACGTAGTGCATAGGTGCATGAATGAGTGACTCACTGTTTGTATGTGTTGAACACAGCGTGTGTGCAGGACTGTATGGGTGGATGAGTGTGTGTATGGGTGTGTTAGTGAGTCAATGACTGTCTCAATAGTGTCTTTATGCACCTATTTTTCTGCAGAAGCAGACTCTTAGCACACACCCAGCTGCTTACCCTGTAGAATCATGCATAGTATTCACAACCGAGTGGGGTTTGATGTTGCAGTCAGTAATGCAAATACATTCAGCATCACTAAGGCTGGTTGCCCTTGCTGGAGTGTAGTCATTCACCCAGGTTACACATGTTCCTGGTCTGAAAAAGCTGTTTGCACATGTGTTGTTTTGAGAATCTGAAAAGTGGATTGAAAATGTGTCAGACTGTAAAAGTACTTATCACTTGTCAAAAAAAGAGTAGTAAGTGTGCTTTCAAATTGGCAAAGAAATTTCGTTTTCTGACTAATATCAAACCATGACTCTGTGTGCAAAGAGGAATTATAGACAGAGATTTATTGCGTATTACTCTGGTAATTTTACATTTGCATTAGTAGGAAAGGGGCACCTATTTTTCTGCAGAAGCAGACTCTTAGCACACACCCAGCTGCTTACCCTGAAGAATCATGCATAGTATTCACAACCGAGTGGGGTTTGAGGTTGCAGTCAGTAATGCAAATACATTCAGCATCACTAAGGCTGGTTGCCCTTGCTGGAGTGTAGTCATTCACCCAGGTTACACATGTTCCTGGTCTGAAAAAGCAGTTTGGACATGTGTTGTTTTCAGAATCTGAAAAGTGGATTGAAAATGTGTCAGACTGTAAAAGTACTTATCACTTGCCAAAAAAAGAATAGTAAGTGTGCTTTCAAATTGGCAAAGAAATTTCGTTTTCTGCCTAATTTCAAACCATGACTCTGTGTGCAAAGAGGAATTATAGACAGAGATTTATTGCGTATTCCTCTGGTAATTTTACATTTGCATTAGTAGGAAAGGGGCACCTATTTTTCTGCAGAAGCAGACTCTTAGCACACACCCAGCTGCTTATCCTGTAGAATCATGCATAGTATTCACAACCGAGTGGGGTTTGAAGTTGCAGTCAGTAATGCAAATACATTCAGCATCACTAAGGCTGGTTGCCCTTGCTGGAGTGTAGTCATTCACCCAGGTTACACATGTTCCTGGTCTGAAAAAGCTGTTTGCACATGTGTTGTTTTGAGAATCTGAAAAGTGGATTGAAAATGTGTCAGACTGTAAAAGTACTTATCACTTGTCAAAAAAAGAGTAGTAAGTGTGCTTTCAAATTGGCAAAGAAATTTCGTTTTCTGACTAATATCAAACCATGACTCTGTGTGCAAAGAGGAATTATAGACAGAGATTTATTGCGTATTACTCTGGTAATTTTACATTTGCATTAGTAGGAAAGGGGCACCTATTTTTCTGCAGAAGCAGACTCTTAGCACACACCCAGCTGCTTACCCTGAAGAATCATGCATAGTATTCACAACCGAGTGGGGTTTGAGGTTGCAGTCAGTAATGCAAATACATTCAGCATCACTAAGGCTGGTTGCCCTTGCTGGAGTGTAGTCATTCGCCCAGGTTACACATGTTCCTGGTCTGAAAAAGCAGTTTGGACATGTGTTGTTTTCAGAATCTGAAAAGTGGATTGAAAATGTGTCAGACTGTAAAAGTACTTATCACTTGCCAAAAAAAGAATAGTAAGTGTGCTTTCAAATTGGCAAAGAAATTTCGTTTTCTGCCTAATTTCAAACCATGACTCTGTGTGCAAAGAGGAATTATAGACAGAGATTTATTGCGTATTCCTCTGGTAATTTTACATTTGCATTAGTAGGAAAGGGGCACCTATTTTTCTGCAGAAGCAGACTCTTAGCACACACCGAGCTGCTTATCCTGTAGAATCATGCATAGTATTCACAACCGAGTGGGGTTTGAAGTTGCAGTCAGTAATGCAAATACATTCAGCATCACTAAGGCTGGTTGCCCTTGCTGGAGTGTAGTCATTCACCCAGGTTACACATGTTCCTGGTCTGAAAAAGCTGTTTGCACATGTGTTGTTTTGAGAATCTGAAAAGTGGATTGAAAATGTGTCAGACTGTAAAAGTACTTATCACTTGTCAAAAAAAGAGTAGTAAGTGTGCTTTCAAATTGGCAAAGAAATTTCGTTTTCTGCCTAATTTCAAACCATGACTCTGTGTGCAAAGAGGAATTATAGACAGAGATTTATTGCGTATTACTCTGGTAATTTTACATTTGCATTAGTAGGAAAGGGGCACCTATTTTTCTGCAGAAGCAGACTCTTAGCACACACCCAGCTGCTTATCCTGTAGAATCATGCATAGTATTCACAACCGAGTGGGGTTTGAAGTTGCAGTCAGTAATGCAAATACATTCAGCATCACTAAGGCTGGTTGCCCTTGCTGGAGTGTAGTCATTCACCCAGGTTACACATGTTCCTGGTCTGAAAAAGCTGTTTGCACATGTGTTGTTTTGAGAATCTGAAAAGTGGATTGAAAATGTGTCAGACTGTAAAAGTACTTATCACTTGCCAAAAAAAGAGTAGTAAGTGTGCTTTCAAATTGCCAAAGAAATTTCGTTTTCTGCCTAATTTCAAACCATGACTCTGTGTGCAAAGAGGAATTATAGACAGAGATTTATTGCGTATTACTCTGGTAATTTTACATTTGCATTAGTAGGAAAGGGGCACCTATTTTTCTGCAGAAGCAGACTCTTAGCACACACCCAGCTGCTTACCCTGTAGAATCATGCATAGTATTCACAACCGAGTGGGGTTTGAGGTTGCAGTCAGTAATGCAAATACATTCAGCATCACTAAGGCTGGTTGCCCTTGCTGGAGTGTAGTCATTCACCCAGGTTACACATGTTCCTGGTCTGAAAAAGCAGTTTGGACATGTGTTGTTTTCAGAATCTGAAAAGTGGATTGAAAATGTGTCAGACTGTAAAAGTACTTATCACTTGCCAAAAAAAGAGTAGTAAGTGTGCTTTCAAATTGGCAAAGAAATTTCGTTTTCTGCCAAATTTCAAACCATGACTCTGTGTGCAAAGAGGAATTATAGACAGAGATTTATTGCGTATTACTCTGGTAATTTTACATTTGCATTAGTAGGAAAGGGGCACCTATTTTTCTGCAGAAGCAGACTCTATGCACACACCCAGCTGCTTATCCTGTAGAATCATGCATAGTATTCACAACCGAGTGGGGTTTGAGGTTGCAGTCAGTAATGCAAATACATTTAGCATCACTAAGGCTGGTTGCCCTTGCTGGAATGTAGTCATTCACCCAGGTTACACATGTTCCTGGTCTGAAAAAGCAGTTTGGACATGTGTTGTTTTCAGAATCTGAAAAGTGGATTGAAAATGTGTCAGACTGTAAAAGTACTTATCACTTGCCAAAAAAAGAGTAGTAAGTGTGCTTTCAAATTGGCAAAGAAATTTCGTTTTCTGCCTAATTTCAAACCATGACTCTGTGTGCAAAGAGGAATTATAGACAGAGAATTATTGCATATTACTCTGGTAATTTTACATTTGCATTAGTAGGAAAGGGGCACCTATTTTTCTGCAGAAGCAGACTCTTAGCACACACCCAGCTGCTTATCCTGTAGAATCATGCATAGTATTCACAACCGAGTGGGGTTTGAAGTTGCAGTCAGTAATGCAAATACATTCAGCATCACTAAGGCTGGTTGCCCTTGCTGGAGTGTAGTCATTCACCCAGGTTACACATGTTCCTGGTCTGAAAAAGCTGTTTGCACATGTGTTGTTTTGAGAATCTGAAAAGTGGATTGAAAATGTGTCAGACTGTAAAAGTACTTATCACTTGTCAAAAAAAGAGTAGTAAGTGTGCTTTCAAATTGGCAAAGAAATTTCGTTTTCTGCCTAATTTCAAACCATGACTCTGTGTGCAAAGAGGAATTATAGTCAGAGAATTATTGCGTATTACTCTGGTAATTTTACATTTGCATTAGTAGGAAAGGGGCAGCTATTTTTCTGCAGAAGCAGACTCTTAGCACACACCCAGCTGCTTACCCTGTAGAATCATGCATAGTATTCACAACCGAGTGGGGTTTGATGTTGCAGTCAGTAATGCAAATACATTCAGCATCACTAAGGCTGGTTGCCCTTGCTGGAGTGTAGTCATTCACCCAGGTTACACATGTTCCTGGTCTGAAAAAGCTGTTTGCACATGTGTTGTTTTGAGAATCTGAAAAGTGGATTGAAAATGTGTCAGACTGTAAAAGTACTTATCACTTGCCAAAAAAAGAATAGTAAGTGTGCTTTCACATTGGCAAAGAAATTTTGTTTTCTGCCTAATTTCAAACCATGACTCTCTGTGCAAAGAGGAATTATAGACAGAGATTTATTGCGTATTACTCTGGTAATTTTACATTTGCATTAGTAGGAAAGGGGCACCTATTTTTCTGCAGAAGCAGACTCTTAGCACACACCCAGCTGCTTATCCTGTAGAATCATGCATAGTATTCACAACCGAGTGGGGTTTGAAGTTGCAGTCAGTAATGCAAATACATTCAGCATCACTAAGGCTGGTTGCCCTTGCTGGAGTGTAGTCATTCACCCAGGTTACACATGTTCCTGGTCTGAAAAAGCTGTTTGCACATGTGTTGTTTTGAGAATCTGAAAAGTGGATTGAAAATGTGTCAGACTGTAAAAGTACTTATCACTTGTCAAAAAAAGAGTAGTAAGTGTGCTTTCAAATTGGCAAAGAAATTTCGTTTTCTGACTAATATCAAACCATGACTCTGTGTGCAAAGAGGAATTATAGACAGAGATTTATTGCGTATTACTCTGGTAATTTTATATTTGCATTAGTAGGAAAGGGGCACCTATTTTTCTGCAGAAGCAAACTCTTAGCACACACCCAGCTGCTTACCCTGAAGAATCATGCATAGTATTCACAACCGAATGGGGTTTGAGGTTGCAGTCAGTAATGCAAATACATTCAGCATCACTAAGGCTGGTTGCCCTTGCTGGAGTGTAGTCATTCACCCAGGTTACACATGTTCCTGGTCTGAAAAAGCAGTTTGGACATGTGTTGTTTTGAGAATCTGAAAAGTGGATTGAAAATGTGTCAGACTGTAAAAGTACTTATCACTTGCCAAAAAAAGAATAGTAAGTGTGCTTTCACATTGGCAAAGAAATTTAGTTTTCTGCCTAATTTCAAACCATGACTCTGTGTGCAAAGAGGAATTATAGACAGAGATTTATTGCGTATTACTCTGGTAATTTTACATTTGCATTAGTAGGAAAGGGGCACCTATTTTTCTGCAGAAGCAGACTCTTAGCACACACCCAGCTGCTTATCCTGTAGAATCATGCATAGTATTCACAACCGAGTGGGGTTTGAAGTTGCAGTCAGTAATGCAAATACATTCAGCATCACTAAGGCTGGTTGCCCTTGCTGGAGTGTAGTCATTCACCCAGGTTACACATGTTCCTGGTCTGAAAAAGCTGTTTGCACATGTGTTGTTTTGAGAATCTGAAAAGTGGATTGAAAATGTGTCAGACTGTAAAAGTTAGGACCCTGTTTCCATAGGAAATCCGCAACATTCTATTTGGAATAACTTTGGGCCGGTCGACGAATCCTCGCGAAATTTTCAAAACTAATGGGGCGCTACGCTCCGCTCGTACCCTGAAAGTCTCGGGGTGATTCATCAAGCGGGGGCTGAGAAAAAAGGGGGGACCCAAAACGCGTTTTCCCCATGCATTTTTCCATAGGACCTTTAGACACAGCTACAGCCCGAACGGCTGAACAGAATTACTTGAAATTTGGCAGAGAGGTAGTCCGCAGGTCAAGGAAGTGCCTTTTGTAGGTCTGGTGTAATTCTGTTCAGTAGTTCCTGAGAAAATAGCATTTAAATCAATATATATATCTGTAAGCGCGCTCCGTGCGCTTACCGTAAGCTTACCGTAAGCTTACGGTACGCGTACGGTGCAGTGCGCGAGCTCAAATCTGATTGGTTGTCACATGACTGTAAACATTCGAATCGGACGAAATCAGGAAGTGTCGGCCGCCATTTCGTGTGTTTCACACAGAGAAAAAAGAGGGAGATAACGAGAAAAGGGGGCAAGGAAGAGAGTTACAGACCCCCTAACATTTGAAAGGGGGTAAAAGTGTCACGTGGTTTTAGGCCACTCCCTATTTACAGTGCTAAGTTAGCTTAATCACGTTAGCTGTTGGAGGACCATCTTGTTGCTTTCGCTGCCTTTGCACCCGACACTGTTGTTACATGTTATTACTTTGAGAAATGCAGACTCGCTCTTGTCTCAAGTGAATGTTATTTATACATCCTTAACAGTTGCTAGTGCCCTTGGTCTGTACATCGAGTAAAGAACTGTTCTAGGACACTAGACGGTGCCGGCTGATTATGTTCAGGGTGATCGTACCACTGTTTAGTCACAACATGCACGCAGCTGCAAATACCAGAAAGTCGAGGGCTTTAATAACACAGCGCAGCATATTGTTAGGGCATTCGATAGAAGAGCTGTTGCAGAGAACACTGAGCTGATCCTGTGATGTGATACACCTGAGCTGATCGATACGGTATGGGGTCCCCTATGCAAGCCTATGAGACCTTCTAATAGTCTAATAATATTTTATTAGTAACTAGAGAAAGGAGGGTGGTTATTTTCCACTGTCATTATAATATGATCGCTCCTTTTATATTCTATGGTATTGTAACAATGTTAATGGTAATGATCTTAACCATTTGTCTACTTATGTTAGCCAAAGTATTGTATAACAGGACTCGAGGTTTATGAATAAATTCTTTAAACTTTACTGTGTCTTAGTTATTCTGTTGTGGACTAATATATATGTGCAAACGGGTATTTCGGGTTCCCACCATTCCTGAGAATAACTAAGTCGCTTGTTCTGGGTTGTCTATACATTGGGACCGCCGAGCTAAATCTCGGATAACGAATGTGACACTAAGCTAGTCGGATAAGGGGTTCTTAGTTCTGAGGGGAGTTTCTGGTACACCACAATTCTCTAAGGTTCTGGTTTCCTGCGCATAGTTCTGTGCATACGCAGAATCCCTACAACATGGCGCACCTAACGTTTGGTCTTAATATCTGAGATGCCTTAGTAGTGCTTTTTATTAGTTCACAACGCCCTCACTCTGGTTTCTGGATAACGGGAGTGACGGCTTAACCTACCTAGGTTTTAGGCTATAGGTTCATTCAAGCTTGATAATAAAAAAGGTTAAACTAATATAAGCCCAAGTGCTACTAAAGATCTCGTTGTATCTTTTATTTTAAGTCCTTATGGCGGTAGAAATTCCCGCTCATAGTAGGGTGTCTCTACGTGCTCATTTGAGGACGTACGGGGTGCCCGATGACGGGATGGCAGTGGTATTTGTCGTGAGTGCAAGTGCTACTTACCCTTATGAGTTGTTTTACTCTTGGGTTACCTTTGAGGCTGTGGAAGACGTTGATAAAACGTTCCACAAATACACTGCTACTCAGGTGCCTCTACATTATACCCCATATATGGCATTAGAAATTCCTATTTCTACCTGGCAACACACTATTTGGTTTAATGGCGCCCTCCCCCACACGGTCACCCCGGCGAGACTGGGTCCTTTGTCTATTGAAGGAGCTACTTGGCCGGTGCTGGCCGGACATACACCTCATCCACGCTACCTGACGGTAGGAGTGGATAGCTTACGTGTACTGCACACGACCCTGATTACGGTCCATAGGGCGTTAGTGCAGTATGTGTCGCGCACTGTACAGGTGGGGGCACCTACAGTTGCGGGACACGGGGCTGATCACCATCATGCGGTTGTGATCAGTCCTGTAATGGTAAACGCGGTTGTTGGCAAGCGCCCCCAGAATAAGGATGAGTATCCTTATTGGCTTGCAGAGAAATTCGATCAACTAGAAGCCGTGTTTCCTAACACTAGTCCTGTGGATAAACACAGGATACTCACTATTACTTTGCCAAAAGAACTAGTCCCAGACATTGTCGATTGTGACAATTGGGGCAAGGTCTTTGCAGCGACCTATTCGAAGTGCTTCGGCACTACGTCTATGTCGGTACTACCTTCCGTTATCAAAAAAGTCCAGGAGGACCATGGGGCGGAAGCAGCTATTGAGTTGGGAATGCGGCTTATCGACAGCTTCGATGTAGTATGTTCCATGATCATGGGAAATCTCAAAGGAGATGCCATGCAGTTTCAAGTGGGAAACATGATGGCGCTTATTGCGGATGAAGATAAGCCGAGGGAGTTTGCAAAAGTTATTGCAAAGGCCTATAGTATGGTTGGACGTAGTGCCCTAGGCGTGAAACCCGTCATCAAGATTCCTGATGTAGTACAGCATACTAAAGTGAGTTCGTCTACAAAAGATGATAAACCCAACTTTCCAAAACAAAATTGGAGAAATAAAAAACAAGATAAACAGCAACAGAAACAGGAGACTCGTCCCGCGTCCCCAGTTCAGGCGTATGTTGAACGCACTTATGATTTGCGTGATCGTTCTCGTATTAAGTCACCTGATAGGTTTCAGGTTCCTGACCAGCGCTCTCCTCGTTCTTCACAGGAATCGGCGGCTTCACACTTTGTTGGAGGAGACCGTGGGAGAGGCAGGAGTGCTCAAGGACGTGACCAACCTCGACAAGCGGACGTAAAAGGCAAGCAGGAGGATTCTGCACGTCCGCGTCCTCCGTTTCAGAAAAAGAAAGTTGCTGCTATCTCAGCGAAGTATGCCTCAGATGGTGCGGACGCAACTTCTGAACATGAAATGGGCTTTGACGCTGCTAGACAGCGCGGCGGAAGTTACAGTAGTGCGGGGAGCACTGCGTCCATTTCTGGAGGCGACAGCAACTAAAATCTATGTAACAGTAGAAACTGCTGATACTCGCGTAGCCCCCCCTGAGAGATTATTTGACATAGTCCTCAATATTGAGGGTGACATACAACGAAAAATTAACGCGGTATTTTGGGATAATCTAACGACCACCTATGATATACTATTGGCGGAGAAAGATTGGCCCCCGGCTTTCGTTCTAAACGCTCCAAGGGGGGAAGAAGTCATTCTTCCTTCTTTTGGACACGTAGTGCCCAAGGAGGAGTCTGAGAAGTTAGCCGAGGAGTGGGCGCGGGTGCTTGCACCTGCGTTGTATCGTAATCAGGTGGGGTGGGATAAAAGTTCTACCCTCCACGAATTTCCATTGCGGTCCGACCCCCAGCCTCAGCCCCAATACCCTATGCGTCGTGAGGCTAGGTCTCACGTCGCGGCTATCCTTGAACAATTGGAATATCAGGGAGTAATTGAAACGTGTGTGTCATCCATGAATAATCCTTTATTCACTGTAACGAAGCCTGACGGATCGTACCGCTTAGTTTTGGATTACCGGCACTTAAACTCACACTGCCGGAATTGTGCGGTGCAAAATACCCATAGTTCGGCTCTCGTTGATAGTCTTGTGAGAAAAAGGTTCAAAACCACACTCGACTTGTCCAATGGTTTTTATTGCCATAACATATCCCCTCATAGTTATGAGTGGACTGCTTTTACTTCGGGTGGTAAACAAAAAGTGTTCAAAAGGCTCCCAATGGGCTATAAAAATAGTCCTGGGGTATTTGCTGCCCGTGTGGTCTCTCTCTTAGAGATGGTAGACCCGGAGGCATACTCGTACGTTGATGACATCTACTTGACAGACGACGAGTTGCTTCCACACCTTGCTCGCGTGGACAACATAATTTGTATGTTTGCGGACTTTGGTTACAAGTTTAACTTTAAGAAGTCCCACATTGCCGAGTACACAGTTTTATTCTTGGGGTACGAACTCAACAATGAGGGCCGAGGCTTGGCTCCGCAGTTCCTTGAGAAATGCGCACGCCTTCGTATCCCTAAGACACTGAAACAACTTCAATCGTTGCTGGGCTTTCTGAATTTCGGTCGTACCTACATTCCTGAATATGCCCAGCGTATCAAGACATTATATGCCTTGGTGCAACCTACTTTTACCAAATCTTGCTGGCTGCCAGAGCATTCGGCTGCATTGCACTCTTTGCAGTCTGACCTTCTTACTGCGATATATTTACAAACTCGTGATAACCACAAAAACCTGGTCATTAGAATTGTGCCGGGTGCTGAGGGGTTCACGTACTTAACATACAATGAAGGCGACACTGTCCCCATTGCTTACAAATCTCATTTATATACTTCGGCTGAGATGCGTTTCTCCACTGTCGAAAAAGTTTTGACAGCAGTTCAGATGGCAATCCTGAAAGAACGAGCGCTATCACAGGGGAAACGCATGATGGTGGTGACACCATTTCCTGCCCTAGAGGCAGTCACTAAAGCAAGTGTGCCGAATTCTAAAGCTTTGCATCCACGGTGGATACAATGGGCAACCTCCTTAGCCTCACCTGATGTCGAATACATTTTTGACGCGGGACTTCAGACTCAGGAGAGTTTGGAGTATGAATTAGTTCATCCGGCTCCACTTACATTGCGCCCGTTGGAGGAGTTCCATTGTGTCATATACACTGACGGGTCCGCGCAACCAGCAACTGGATCAAGGCACGCTTATTCAGCGGCTTGCGCAATTGTTGTTGGTACTTTCGTGAATGGTGAATTCGTTCAGGATGCGGTGCATACGCAGACTTTGGGTGATTGTACCGCACAATTGGCGGAGCTTAGAGCTCTGGTGCTTGCACTGGAGTTTGCTGATTATAAAGTCACAACTCTTATAGTGAGTGATTCTTACTATTGTGTACAATCTTACAACGACAATCTGATGTTTTGGATTGCGAATGGATTTCGTGATTCGAAAGGTGGCACAATAAAGCATAAAACGCTTTGGGCTAGGGTGTCTGAACTAAAATGCAGTCTACCCCTTGTGAGTGTTATTCACACTCTTGGTCACCAACGAGTTGGCGTCCATGCTGTCGGTAACAGTTTGGCTGACGAGGCAGCTAAAACAGCAGTGGCAACATACTTAGTAGCAGCAGTTACAAGATCCAAAAGTAAGATCGATGATGACATCTTGGCAGCTATTGCTGCTTCAGAGACTGGGGAAAACTTCCCTAGAGGTTTCCCTTCTCGATACCATTATCACTTAAGTCCTGATAACGTCCCGTTAGTGAGGATTAATGATGTTGGGGATAGGGTTATTCCCAATTCGGACTGCAGACCTGCATTGGTACAAGCTGCGCACGAGGGTGTTGCGTCAGCGCACGCCGGAGTGTCCGCAACTGTGTCACTGTTGCAACAGCGTTATTGGTGGTACGGTTTGTACAAACATACACGGACTTATGTCCTCAATTGTGGAATTTGCCAACAAATAAAGCCGTCTACGGTGGCACGTCCACCACAAACGCAGCTGCACATTTCTAATCAACCACTAGCGTGTGTTTATTTAGATCACTGCGGTCCTTTTTCCTCGGACACTGCGTACAAGTATATCTTGGTTGCAGTAGATTCGTGCACACGTTTTCTTTGGGTGTGGCCACACAGGAGTGCTGACGCCAGGACTGTCATCAAAGCATTGCGTGTCTTTATAGGGAGTTTTGCATGTGGCACCCTTCACTCTGATCAGGGCCCTGCGTTCGCCTCTAAGGCGTACAAAGAAGCTATGAGAAGTTTGGGGGTCCAAGTCAAATTTTCGTCTCCATATCGGCCTGAGGGCAATAGTGTTGTGGAACGAATGAACCGTGACCTAAAGCAATCATTGACGGCCCGGGTGTTAGGTACTGGCAAAAACTGGCTATCCCATTTGTATGACGTCCAGCGTGCACTTAATAATCTCCCTAGAAGGTCTCTGGGTGGGAGGACCCCGTACATGATGCTTTTCGGAGTTCGAATGTTTGTCCCTGACCTTGAGGGTCTCGACATGGCGGCGGCAGCCGCGCCTTTTGACTTAGATGACCACTGTACTGTCTTACAGAATCTTCAAGAAACAAGAGACACTCTAGCAAAAGAGCACGTATCTTCTGCGACCGAGGCTGGACTACAGATTCCGGTAGTCGGCTGGCTACCCAGAGTTGGTGATCTGGTCCGTGAAAAGGTGGAGAAGAAGAAGGAGTTTGGACCCTCTTATCGTGCACCAGTGCCGGTGCTTGGAGTTGAGGGTACCCGCACAATTGTTTTGCCTCCACTTCCTGGTCACAGAGACAACAGGTACATTTCGGTTGACAATGTCAAGCTACACAGGGTGGCCGATACTCCATAGTCTGACACCTTCAGTTTCTTGCCCTTCAATGATGCGCAGTGCTGTTGTGGTGCGACCATCTGACGTAGTACCTGAGGTTGCCATTGAAATGCAAGTACTTTCTGATTCTGCTGTTCCACCTGCGGATGGTGCTTTACCTGATGATGCTGAATATTCATATCCTACTGATGTCCCATTGCCCCTTTTGCATTCAACTGACATTGTCCAGTCTAATTCTTCCTTTGGAACTGAATCATTGACTTCCACTGCCCCTTCCAAATTTTCTAAATTTTTTGCCTGGTTCAAGAGACAATTTTTGGTTCCCCCCTGGATTTACATCTGGCTGGTGCTCATTTGCATTTTTTTATTCATGTCCATTGGTTTTGTGGTAGTGTTTTTTAGGTTGATAAATGGACACTACCTGAATGAACGTTCTACAATTAGATTGATTAATGGAACTTTGGCCCCACATTCATCGTCGCACATCATGAAGAGGGACCAGACCTTTGTGAACATCACCGCCTGGCCTGTTCATGATGGAATAGCATGGGATACAGTTAAATTTCAAATTCATGGGCCCACGGAAGTGATAAATGTGCCATCTGTATATCGTGTTTCTATGGGTGATGTGGTTAAGCAAGACATTCGATCTGACGATTGGGATGTTAAAGCTATAGAGACACTGTTTTCTGATTTAAAATACTATGCCGCATTTGATACTGAGGATTTGTATTTGAATAATGAAAACTATGCAGAACAGTTTTGTTATCAACATTATGGCACACATTTTCTTCATAGGGCAACCACATTTCGTAGTTTAGTCAATTTTACGCAGTGGGAACATTGCCCTGCCCCGAAGGTTGGTAGTTCAAAAACAATGGTTGGAAAGTTTTCATATTTTTCAGATTTCAGTGTATCCAATAATGCTTCTTTTTATTTTAAGCTTAAGGACGAACCTGTTTCAAAGGTGCGTTTGACCCACACTAGATTATTGTTTTCCAAGTCCTTTATGGACGATTTGGCAATTGGAGGGTATGACGTTTGGAAACATACTATTGATCTCAAGTCGGTCTGGGGAACTAAATCTTGGCAAGTACAAGGTACAGAAGCTTTACATCGTGCCTGCCTCATCCCAAACCACATGTTATTTTTAAATTCTACTATTTTTCAGACAACCTGTTTTGGATTGGCTATCTCTAAAAAATTAAATTCCCCCTCGATCCCGGATCTGAGAGCTTATCCTGGTTGGGAAAATCACACAGATCAGTCCCTTACTATGTTGCAGTCTTTAGTTTCTAATTCCACCTTCAATATTAGTGCATTAGACCCTGCAGGTTGGTTAATATGGCAGAAAAGTTCGGATACCTGTCAACGTAGATTTTTGGGGTTAATTCCCGGGTACATACAGGATAGAGTAGACCCACGTTTTCTGTCCTCACACACTGTCACTACTTGCTCGGTAGGTAAGTTGTGCCAGTCATGGTTGCAACATTCCACATTGGATTCTGTTAAAGTTCACTTGTCACGTTTGCATGGGGAGGTTGATTTGAATGATTTTGTTAAGGGTCCAGCATTGGGAAGATCCAGGAGATGGGTGTATGCTGTTTACAACGAAGTGTGGAAGTTGTCCCAGATTGGGGCTGCCTCCAGACTCCGTGCTATTGACCGGGCCAATATGGAAGAAGTGTTGGCAGTGGTAGATAGTGGTATTGATACCTTATCTTCGAGAGTATATACATTGGATGGCGTTGTTTCGTCTGTTGTGGATGTTGTCCAGGACGATGTGTCGGTTTTGTGTCATGGTCAAAGTCGATTGCGATCGATTGTGCAGTTTGCTTGGACTTTGCAGACGTTGGAGGCGGGGAAGGTACCATGGGATTGCATGAATGTCGCGTCTTTGTTCCGCCCATTTGGTCTGTCAGCGAAACGGCGGTTCATGTCTATGAGAGATGCAGCATATTCGCTGCTGCATGTGGGGGGGTTAGAGCCTTTGCCTTTTTCTGTTGCTGAGTCGGATTATGCAGTGTGGCTCGTACATGGAATGGTAACTTTACCAATTTCTATGTATAAGTTTAGTTCGTGCATGAAACATTATGCCTTAGGCAGATTTGAAAAACTTGGTTCTGCCTTCTTGCATGAAGTCTGGTCTCTCCCATTTACATATCGTTGTGGGGGAGACGGCAGGGAAGTTTGTTTGAAGGGTGGGGAGTGTACGTCTGCTCCTGATCATTCTGTGGTGTGTAGACATATCCAATTACATGGATCGTGTAATATGAATGCCCCTAATTTAGCTTGCGTTTTGAAGGGCATTCCTGTGCCAGTTATAACGCCGTCATTTACGCTGCTTGCTAATGGTAGTTATCTGCTTCTAAATAGTGAGGCTTGCTGTGGGATGTTAGCAGGAATTCCCTATATTGTTTCAGTTTCACGAAGAGTAGTTTGCTGTAATAACGTGCTTTTCCCACCCCCGCAAGGCCGACTGGATATATCCATCTGGCCGACGATTCCAACCTTGAAAGCAGAGTTCAATAGGATGAGCAGAATAAGGGCTCTTTTGTCTCAAAAGGAGGTTGCGTTGACTTCATCACGAGAAACATTTCTCCTTCAAGTTGCGAACACTCGCACGTAAGTTCAAGCGCTTTTGAATACTGACCTCCCCCTACATTTTGGCACACTAATACACACTATCTTCAATGCTTCTTCTACGACTGGTCTGGTGCACTTTTTTAAAATTGTAGGCTCTGGCCTTGTGACGTCTTTCCAGTCTATCTTTGGTGTAATACCAGCTATTTTTCATTCTATTTTTTCTGGGGTCTTCGGAGGGTTTCCTCTGATACTCGCATTAATTGCTGGCATACTCCTGTTGGTCTGCGCACTACGCTATGGCTGCACGACTTGCGCTACTCGACCACGGATCCAGCATGTTCCATCTGCGTAGCCGGATGTGGGAATCTTATGGAACTCTGCCACTGGCTACCTTGAGTGTCGCTTATGGATTATCCTTCCGATTCCCGTTTTTCACTTGTGTACAGCCTGTCTTTCACTGTCTCGAATGTCCGTTCCAATGGGCTCTGGATATGTGTCTGTCAAACTTGGTGTCACCTGACCTGGATTTTGATCGACTGATGTATCCCTTAGTGGTTCATGAGTTTGACTGTTCTGGAGTCGGGTTTATGGCCTTGGGTGCGGCGCATGGAGTCCTCGGATTATGGGATATCGAGAAAGCAGCAGTTGACTTCCTGGCACGAAGTTACATCGAGATGCCTGCTTCTTGTCCACGTGGAGTGCTTGATGCTCATTTCCCTGTGGAACACGTGTGTTCTTTTTCTTTGCTGAACTGGATGTCCGACAATTTTGCGGATGACTCAAATGATTTTCTACTGGAAGCCGCAGCTGCGTATGCTGCTTATACTTTCCTACATTGACTGACTGATGGCGAGTCGAATAAAGTTTTTTTTTTTTTGCCATCTTTTCACAAACGATCGTTGGCTTCTATGGACGATGGTTTGTGTTTTTACATTTTTTTCTCTTCCTCTAATTTTTCTGAACTCTCATTTCAAGCTCTTTAGTCTGCATCATTGATCTTGAACTCTGCGTTCTGTAAAAATATTCGCCCCTGGTTATACCGTGGTTCGATCAAAGGGGGATGTCACGTGGTTTTAGGCCACTCCCTATTTACAGTGCTAAGTTAGCTTAATCACGTTAGCTGTTGGAGGACCATCTTGTTGCTTTCGCTGCCTTTGCACCCGACACTGTTGTTACATGTTATTACTTTGAGAAATGCAGACTCGCTCTTGTCTCAAGTGAATGTTATTTATACATCCTTAACAG
Source organism: Triturus cristatus (assembly GCF_964204655.1). Taxonomy (NCBI): domain Eukaryota; kingdom Metazoa; phylum Chordata; class Amphibia; order Caudata; family Salamandridae; genus Triturus; species Triturus cristatus. The sequence continues at coordinate 1,135,540,335 of NC_140592.1, forward strand.
TTGCTAGTGCCCTTGGTCTGTACATCGAGTAAAGAACTGTTCTAGGACACTAGACGGTGCCGGCTGATTATGTTCAGGGTGATCGTACCACTGTTTAGTCACAACATGCACGCAGCTGCAAATACCAGAAAGTCGAGGGCTTTAATAACACAGCGCAGCATATTGTTAGGGCATTCGATAGAAGAGCTGTTGCAGAGAACACTGAGCTGATCCTGTGATGTGATACACCTGAGCTGATCTATACGGTATGGGGTCCCCTATGCAAGCCTATGAGACCTTCTAATAGTCTAATAATATTTTATTAGTAACTAGAGAAAGGAGGGTGGTTATTTTCCACTGTCATTATAATATGATCGCTCCTTTTATATTCTATGGTATTGTAACAATGTTAATGGTAATGATCTTAACCATTTGTCTACTTATGTTAGCCAAAGTATTGTATAACAGGACTCGAGGTTTATGAATAAATTCTTTAAACTTTACTGTGTCTTAGTTATTCTGTTGTGGACTAATATATATGTGCAAACGGGTATTTCGGGTTCCCACCATTCCTGAGAATAACTAAGTCGCTTGTTCTGGGTTGTCTATACATTGGGACCGCCGAGCTAAATCTCGGATAACGAATGTGACACTAAGCTAGTCGGATAAGGGGTTCTTAGTTCTGAGGGGAGTTTCTGGTACACCACAATTCTCTAAGGTTCTGGTTTCCTGCGCATAGTTCTGTGCATACGCAGAATCCCTACAACAAAAGAAGGACACAAAAGTACAAAAAATATATTTATTAATTTAAAAAAAAAATCGCGGGGTACGCGTACGGTAAGCTTACACTAAGCTGCTTACCCTGAAGAATCATGCATAGTATTCACAACCGAGTGAATGTGTGTTTTTCTGAAAATTAAATATGTTTTATATATGTATATCTCAAGGTCGATGGAAGAATAAATGGGTATAAAAGTGTCTAAATGGATGATTTGTTTTTGAAAAATTGATTGTGTAACTGACTGATTAAGTGTATCATAGTGAATACATGGCTTAGTGAGTCTTAGTGAGTAATGTTTAAATATGTAAATATCTGTATCAGTCTCTCACTTTGTGTATAGGTGGCTGCATGGGTTGGTGAGTAGCTACATGGGTGTCTATATAGGTTATTAGTTGGTTTTTTGAGTATCAGTCTGAGTGTCTGCATGGTTCAGTGGGGGGTATTACGTAGTGCATAGGTGCATGAATGAGTGACTCACTGTTTGTATGTGTTGAACACAGCGTGTGTGCAGGACTGTATGGGTGGATGAGTGTGTGTATGGGTGTGTTAGTGAGTGAATGGCTGTCTCAATAGTGTCTTTATGCACCTATTTTTCTGCAGAAGCAGACTCTTAGCACACACCCAGCTGCTTACCCTGTAGAATCATGCATAGTATTCACAACCGAGTGGGGTTTGAGGTTGCAGTCAGTAATGCAAATACATTCAGCATCACTAAGGCTGGTTGCCCTTGCTGGAGTGTAGTCATTCACCCAGGTTACACATGTTCCTGGTCTGAAAAAGCAGTTTGGACATGTGTTGTTTTCAGAATCTGAAAAGTGGATTGAAAATGTGTCAGACTGTAAAAGTACTTATCACTTGCCAAAAAAAGAGTAGTAAGTGTGCTTTCAAATTGGCAAAGAAATTTCGTTTTCTGCCTAATTTCAAACCATGACTCTGTGTGCAAAGAGGAATTATAGACAGAGATTTATTGCGTATTACTCTGGTAATTTTACATTTGCATTAGTAGGAAAGGGGCACCTATTTTTCTGCAGAAGCAGACTCTTTGCACACACCCAGCTGCTTATCCTGTAGAATCATGCATAGTATTCACAACCGAGTGGGGTTTGAGGTTGCAGTCAGAAATGCAAATACATTCAGCATCACTAAGGCTGGTTGCCCTTGCTGGAGTGTAGTCATTCACCCAGGTTACACATGTTCCTGGTCTGAAAAAGCAGTTGGACATGTGTTGTTTTCAGAATCTGAAAAGTGGATTGAAAATGTGTCAGACTGTAAAAGTACTTATCACTTGCCAAAAAAAGAGTAGTAAGTGTGCTTTCAAATTGGCAAAGAAATTTCGTTTTCTGCCTAATTTCAAACCATGACTCTGTGTGCAAAGAGGAATTATAGACAGAGATTTATTGCGTATTACTCTGGTAATTTTACATTTGCATTAGTAGGAAAGGGGCACCTATTTTTCTGCAGAAGCAGACTCTTTGCACACACCCAGCTGCTTATCCTGTAGAATCATGCATAGTATTCACAACCGAGTGGGGTTTGAGGTTGCAGTCAGTAATGCAAATACATTCAGCATCACTAAGGCTGGTTGCCCTTGCTGGAGTGTAGTCATTCACCCAGGTTACACATGTTCCTGGTCTGAAAAAGCAGTTTGGACATGTGTTGTTTTCAGAATCTGAAAAGCTCATTGAAAATGTGTCAGACTGTAAAAGTACATATCACTTGCCAAAAAAAGAGTAGTAAGTGTGCTTTCAAATTGGCAAAGAAATTTCGTTTTCTGACTAATATCAAACCATGGCTCTGTGTGCAAAGAGGAATTATAGACAGAGATTTATTGTGTATTACTCTGGTAATTTTACATTTGCATTAGTAGGAAAGGGGCACCTATTTTTCTGCAGAAGGAGACTCTTAGCACACACCCAGCTGCGTACCCTGTAGAATCATGCATAGTATTCACAACCGAGTGGGGTTTGAGGTTGCAGTCAGTAATGCAAATACATTCAGCATCACTAAGGCTGGTTGCCCTTGCTGGAGTGTAGTCATTCACCCAGGTTACACATGTTCCTGGTCTGAAAAAGCAGTTTGGACATGTGTTGTTTTCAGAATCTGAAAAGTGGATTGAAAATGTGTCAGACTGTAAAAGTACTTATCACTTGCCAAAAAAAGAGTAGTAAGTGTGCTTTCAAATTGGCAAAGAAATTTCGTTTTCTGCCTAATTTCAAACCATGACTCTGTGTGCAAAGAGGAATTATAGACAGAGATTTATTGCGTATTACTCTGGTAATTTTGCATTTGCATTAGTAGGAAAGGGGCACCTATTTTTCTGCAGAAGCAGACTCTTAGCACACACCCAGCTGCTTACCCTGTAGAATCATGCATAGTATTCACAACCGAGTGGGGTTTGAGGTTGCAGTCAGTAATGCAAATACATTCAGCATCACTAAGGCTGGTTGCCCTTGCTGGAGTGTAGTCATTCACCCAGGTTACACATGTTCCTGGTCTGAAAAAGAAGTTTGGACATGTGTTGTTTTCAGAATCTGAAAAGTGGATTGAAAATGTGTCAGACTGTAAAAGTACTTATCACTTGCCAAAAAAAGAGTAGTAAGTGTGCTTTCAAATTGGCAAAGAAATTTCGTTTTCTGCCTAATTTCAAACCATGACTCTGTGTGCAAAGAGGAATTATAGACAGAGATTTATTGCGTATTACTCTGGTAATTTTACATTTGCATTAGTAGGAAAGGGGCACCTATTTTTCTGCAGAAGCAGACTCTTAGCACACACCCAGCTGCTTACCCTGTAGAATCATGCATAGTATTCACAACCGAGTGGGGTTTGAGGTTGCAGTCAGTAATGCAAATACATTCAGCATCACTAAGGCTGGTTGCCCTTGCTGGAGTGTAGTCATTCACCCAGGTTACACATGTTCCTGGTCTGAAAAAGCAGTTTGGACATGTGTTGTTTTCAGAATCTGAAAAGTGGATTGAAAATGTGTCAGACTGTAAAAGTACTTATCACTTGCCAAAAAAAGAGTAGTAAGTGTGCTTTCAAATTGGCAAAGAAATTTCGTTTTCTGACTAATATCAAACCATGGCTCTGTGTGCAAGGAGGAATTATAGACAGAGATTTATTGCGTATCACTCTGGTAATTATACATTTGCATTAGTAGGAAAGGGGCACCTATTTTTCTGCAGAAGCAGACTCTTAGCACACACCCAGCTGCTTACCCTGTAGAATCATGCATAGTATTCACAACCGAGTGGGGTTTGAGGTTGCAGTCAGTAATGCAAATACATTCAGCATCACTAAGGCTGGTTGCCCTTGCTGGAGTGTAGTCATTCACCCAGGTTACACATGTTCCTGGTCTGAAAAAGCAGTTTGGACATGTGTTGTTTTCAGAATCTGAAAAGTGGATTGAAAATGTGTCCGACTGTAAAAGTACTTATCACTTGCCAAAAAAAGAGTAGTAAGTGTGCTTTCAAATTGGCAAAGAAATTTTGTTTTCTGCCTAATTTCAAACCATGACTCTGTGTGCAAAGAGGAATTGTAGACAGAGATTTATTGCGTATTACTCTGGTAATTTTACATTTGCATTAGTAGGAAAGGGGCACCTATTTTTCTGCAGAAGCAGACTCTTTGCACACACCCAGCTGCTTATCCTGTAGAATCATGCATAGTATTCACAACCGAGTGGGGTTTGAGGTTGCAGTCAGAAATGCAAATACATTCAGCATCACTAAGGCTGGTTGCCCTTGCTGGAGTGTAGTCATTCACCCAGGTTACACATGTTCCTGGTCTGAAAAAGCAGTTTGGACATGTGTTGTTTTCAGAATATGAAAAGTGGATTGAAAATGTGTCAGACTGTAAAAGTACTTATCACTTGCCAAAAAAAGAGTAGTAAGTGTGCTTTCAAATTGGCAAAGAAATTTCGTTTTCTGCCTAATTTCAAACCATGACTCTGTGTGCAAAGAGGAATTATAGACAGAGATTTATTGCGTATTACTCTGGAAATTTTACATTTGCATTAGTAGGAAAGGGGCACCTATTTTTCTGCAGAAGCAGACTCTTTGCACACACCCAGCTGCTTATCCTGTAGAATCATGCATAGTATTCACAACCGAGTGGGGTTTGAGGTTGCAGTCAGTAATACAAATACATTCAGCATCACTAAGGCTGGTTGCCCTTGCTGGAGTGTAGTCATTCACCCAGGTTACACATGTTCCTGGTCTGAAAAAGCAGTTTGGACATGTGTTGTTTTCAGAATCTGAAAAGTGGATTGAAAATGTGTCAGACTGTAAAAGTACTTATCACTTGCCAAAAAAAGAGTAGTAAGTGTGCTTTCAAATTGGCAAAGAAATTTCGTTTTCTGACTAATATCAAACCATGGCTCTGTGTGCAAAGAGGAATTATAGACAGAGATTTATTGCGTATTACTCTGGTAATTTTACATTTGCATTAGTAGGAAAGGGGCACCTATTTTTCTGCAGAAGCAGACTCTTAGCACACACCCAGCTGCTTACCCTGAAGAATCATGCATAGTATTCACAACCGAGTGGGGTTTGAGGTTGCAGTCAGTAATGCAAATACATTCAGCATCACTAAGGCTGGTTGCCCTTGCTGGAGTGTAGTCATTCACCCAGGTTACACATGTTCCTGGTCTGAAAAAGCTGTTTGCACATGTGTTGTTTTGAGAATCTGAAAAGTGGATTGAAAATGTGTCAGACTGTAAAAGTACTTATCACTTGTCAAAAAAAGAGTAGTAAGTGTGCTTTCAAATTGGCAAAGAAATTTCGTTTTCTGACTAATATCAAACCATGACTCTGTGTGCAAAGAGGAATTATAGACAGAGATTTATTGCATATTACTCTGGTAATTTTACATTTGCATTAGTAGGAAAGGGGCACCTATTTTTCTGCAGAAGCAGACTCTTAGCACACACCCAGCTGCTTACCCTGTAGAATCATGCATAGTATTCACAACCGAGTGGGGTTTGAGGTTGCAGTCAGAAATGCAAATACATTCAGCATCACTAAGGCTGGTTGCCCTTGCTGGAGTGTAGTCATTCACCCAGGTTACACATGTTCCTGGTCTGAAAAAGCAGTTTGGACATGTGTTGTTTTCAGAATCTGAAAAGTGGATTGAAAATGTGTCAGACTGTAAAAGTACTTATCACTTGCCAAAAAAAGAGTAGTAAGTGTGCTTTCAAATTGGCAAAGAAATTTCGTTTTCTGCCTAATTTCAAACCATGACTCTGTGTGCAAAGAGGAATTATAGACAGAGATTTATTGCGTATTACTCTGGTAATTTTACATTTGCATTAGTAGGAAAGGGGCACCTATTTTTCTGCAGAAGCAGACTCTTTGCACACACCCAGCTGCTTATCCTGTAGAATCATGCATAGTAGTCACAACCGAGTGGGGTTTGAGGTTGCAGTCAGTAATGCAAATACATTCAGCATCACTAAGGCTGGTTGCTCTTGTTGGAGTGTAGTCATTCACCCAGGTTACACATGTTCCTGGTCTGAAAAAGCAGTTTGGACATGTGTTGTTTTCAGAATCTGAAAAGTGGATTGAAAATGTGTCAGACTGTAAAAGTACTTATCACTTGCCAAAAAAAGAGTAGTAAGTGTGCTTTCAAATTGGCAAAGAAATTTCGTTTTCTGACTAATATCAAACCATGACTCTGTGTGCACACAGGAATTGTTTTTAGATATTTAATTTGTGATGGTTTTATTATGATTTTCACTTGTAGGAAAGGGGTACATAGTATTTTAAGATTTGAAAAGATCATAAAAAATATAGTAATATATTTAAATGAAATAAATGAATTTTTTTTTTAGTTTCTTTCAGGTATTGCTGAAGAGCAGTGAACAAATTTTAAGATGCCTACAAAATCCAGACAAAGGAAAAACCACAAAAAAAATCTATATTTGAAGACAACTGGAGGACCTAAGTTAGATGGAGATGCTCATGTTGGGAAAAAGAGAAAGTCTTCTGGTAAGCAGACAAAAGATTTTTTAAACAATATCTTCAAAAAAAGGAAAAATGTACAAAATGTCTGTACTGGAAAGAATGTTTTAAATAGAAAACAACAGGAAAAAATTGAGCATTTAGTTAATGCAAATATACCTTCAGAAACAATAAAGATTAACTTAAAAAGAAAAACAGCGTTTAAAGAGATTCGTAGAAAAATGTTTCAGAGAAGAGTTATGTCCAATTTGATAAAGGATGTGAAGAAATATAAGAAAAAATCTAAATTTTTTAAGAGAAAAAAAGAAATTGAAGCCATTGCAGCAAAGGCTTTAGAATTAAAAAGGAAACTATTCATTTTAATTTTGAACAGGATGCTTACATTAGATAAAATGGTCAATGTACTGAAATCACAAAGCAAAAGGAAAAGACTAGTGAAAAGAACAAACTTTTGTAAAGTGTTTTTAGGAGAATGGATGCATAGTTCAAGTAGTGAACCTTTTTTTAATGAAGAGAGTTATTTTCAAAGTAATAGTTTGCTGCATGCAGTTGACACCAGAGGTCATGCTTATGAAGTGAAAAATGGTTGTATAATGGAGAAGGAGAAAATGGTTCCAAGAGATGAGGAACAAGTGATGGCGGATGAGGCTATGGGGAGACGTCCTAAAGCCCCAGTGTACACTTGGAATTGTAGTAGTATTTGCACTGTGCGTCAGGAATCTATTGATAAATTTCGTGAGTTTCTAAGAGAATATAGTAAAAAAAGTGCAGAGTGAGAGAGAATACTGGTTTGCAGGGACATTCTCTGGCTTGTCTATCTAGAAAAGTGTGTAAAAGTGTTTTTCATCATTTTAGGATGCTGGCTGTTCATCATACTGAAATGAGAAAGTTTGTGAGACGATTGTATTTTGCTAAAAGTCCAGCAATAAAGTTAGATGAATTGAATAGGGCTCTGTTCCGTGGATCGGTATCAGATGTAGAGAAGGTTACTGATGAAATTCAGTTTTGTTACTTTGGTCCAGAACAAGAGAGTGCAGGTAATGACACAGTTATCGAGGAAGATGTGGAAGAGAATGTAGAACCCTCTGTAAGTAAGAAATTTGATGATCAAATGACAAAATTTGCAATCATCTCTAAAGAAAGACCAAATATTACTTGTATTTGTTGCCGCAGAAGTCATTATAAAAAACAAACCAGGAATGTTGATCTCTACAGAAAAAGTGAAAATGAAGATAATTATAAGTGGAAGGATTTTGCCACATATATATTTCTTGAAAATTGTTTTGAATTGGGTGAAGATCAGCGTATTTGTAAATACTGTTACAACAAGTTAGAAGAAAATAGAATGCCGACCAGAGCTGTACATAATAATTTAGAATTGGATGCTATTCCTGCCGAACTTTCTGAATTAAATACATATGAGTCTATACTTATTCAATGTGTTCATCCCTTCCAGACCATAGTACGTATGGAGCCCAAAACTGGTAAATTACCTCCTTCAGATTTACTGAGAGGTTTAAAAGGAAGAGTGGTGTATTTGCCCTTGGATTTGAAAAAAAATATGGAAACTATTGATGCAGATACTTTGGAAACTGAACCATTAGTTATTCTGGTTAATGGTGTACCTACAAAGAATAAGAAGATTTGGCAGGAGCTTGTAGATGTACGGAAAGTACAAAGAGCAAATTTGTATTTGAAAAGGAATAACAAATGGTATGAATCAATTTATATAGAAGAAGAAGAAGAAGATTTACAAGAAGACACAGAAACACCAACTGGTCAAATTGAAAAAGTGGACAAGTCAAAGGAAGAAGAAATTTATGAACATTTTAGCATACATCCTCTTCATTCAAAAGAAGTTATGGGAGACACTATTGATCTGTTTCAGATGAAGAAAGCAAAAGGAACTCCCGTGAGTGTATGGGAGGAGAGCTTGGAAGCTCGATGTTTTCCCCAGCTGTTTCCTACAGGAAAAGGAGGACGATACGATGTACGTCTAGAACAGATTCCAGCATCTGAGTATCGGACTACAAGACTATATGCAGAAGATCCAAGATTTCGACAAAGTATTCCTTATTTGTTCCATCTTTTATTTGAAAGCGACTTGTCTGCATTGTCTTATGCAGTAAATCACATTTTAAAAAGTGGAGTACATTTACAAAATGTGTCTGCTAAGGATTTTATGGAGAAAGTGCAGCACCGAGATGATCATTTGGAAACACAACTGATCAATCTGATGGCTTGTCAGCGTAGAACAAATGAATATTGGTACCGACGCCATGGTGAAATAAAATGCATGTTACGGAATTTAGGAACACCAACATGGTTCCTTACCCTAAGCTGTGCTGAGTACGCTTGGGATGATTTACTGGATTTTCTACGAGAGGCAAATTCAAACATTAAAAACATCGAATACAAGACAGCAGGAGAACTGTGCTCATTGGATCCGGTTAATGTTTGCAGATATTTCAATCATAGATTTGAGGCTATGATGACCTTCATCTGCAATAAAAAAAATCCACCTCTTGGAGAAGTTGTGGACTTCTTTTGGAGAAAAGAGTACCAGGCAAGAGGTGCTCCTCATATTCATATGCTGTTGTGGATCAAGGATGCCCCAAAGTTTGGAACAGATACTGATGAAGCAGTGTTATCTTTTATTGAAGAATATGCAACATGTGCTATACCAAAAAGCACAGAAGAGAAAAAGTTAAAAGAGCAAGTTTTACGTTTCCAAAGTCATCGGTGTGGAAAATACTGTTGACGGAAGTACAAGACAAAAGATAAATTCTACACTAAATGTCGATTTGGATTTCCTAGACCTGTTCTTTCAAAAGGAAGAGTAAACAGTTTTATGTCAGCTGTGAGACATACTATTACAAGAAAATCACCTAAGAATACCTACAACCTAAAAAGAAAAGAAGAATCAAAAAATATAAATGACTACAACCCAGTCATTTTATCCATGTGGAATGCTAACATGGATATACAGTATGTAGCTGACAATTCCATTGCTGTTGCTCGATATGTTACGTCTTACATTACGAAATCAGAAAAAACTGAATTGAAAGAAATGTGGGAAGAGATTTCTCACGAGAAGACTGTCAGTAAGAAGCTGTACAGTTTCAGTTTAAAGATGTTATCGCATCGAGAAATTGGATCCTACGAATGTTCAGATAGGTTATCTTCTGCAAGTCTCTACTCAAAATCAAGAAGAATAATTTGGGCAAGTTTAGGCCTTGCAGCAATGAGAAATGGTGGACTGAAATCTGTTGGAGAAATTGAATATTTGGCCGAGAATGACCCAGAAAGTACAGATATTTTGAAATCAAACATGTTGGACACATATTACCCAAAGAGAAGTGTTCATCTAGAGAACATGTGTCTCTATGAAGTGCTGCAGAACTACATTTATTCACGGAAAGCTGCAGAAGACATCAACAATGGAAAATATAAAGTCATTGGTGAGGAAGGATGTTTGGTGAAGCAAATAAAAGGAAGTTTGATAAATCACCGGAAGCTGAGTTGCGACACTACTGACAAAAAGGAATTTTACTACTTGGCTCTTTTACAGCTGTTTAAACCATGGCGTTCAGAGGACGAACTACTGGGAGAATTTCAAAGCTATGAAGATTCCTTTAATGCTTGCAAAGACAGCATAGAATGCAGTACTTTCAGAAATTATGTGCAAATGTTAAATGAAGAAATTGAACAGGAAACTTCAATTGCAGCTGAAGTAGCTAGAGACAGTTCTCAAGACAGCCAAAGTTCTGAAACACTCAGTCAAGATCCCCTAGGACAACCAATCGTTGAAAATGAAGCTGCAATAGCAATGACTGAAGTGGAAACAGCTATGAATCAAGCTCAAGAAGAATTTATAGACTTACCAAATTTGGAAAGACAACTGAATGAAGAGCAGCAACAAATTTATGAAGAGATCAGAAACAAAATTGATCACGGATTACAACATGAAAAAAAAGAGTGCTCATGCACATCATTTCAACCAATCAGGATGTATGTAAGCGGACAAGCTGGAACTGGAAAAAGTTTCTTAATCAAAGTCATCAGAAGCTACCTACAGCAAAAAACAGATTCAACTTTGTCTTGTGTGGTTACTGCTCCAACTGGGTTAGCAGCCTATAACATAAAAGGAATCACCTTACATCGTTTGCTAATGTTACCAGTGGAGCATGAGAACAAAATACAATACCACAAGCTAACTGGAGAAGCATGCTTGGAAGTTTCAAGAGTATTGAAGAAGATGCAAGTTCTCATTATTGATGAGGTGAGCATGGTATCAAACTTAATGCTTGCCTTTGTGCATTTAAGAATGCAGCAAATTCTAAGGACAGACTATGACGTGTTATTTGGTGGAAAACATGTCATAGTTTTTGGGGATCTTCTACAGCTTACTCCAGTTAAAGGACAACCAGTGTTTAATACTGTGACACATGAAGACACAAAGAAGTCATTGGGAAGCATTGGTAATGCAAATATTTGGTCCTTCTTTGAGTACAAGGAACTTACTACTAATATGAGGCAAGCAAACGATGAAGAATATGGAAGTATTCTGAAAGATATCAGAATTGGACTACTCACTGAAGCTGGCACGAAAGCATTACAGAGTCGGTTGCTACATAATTTATTCCCAAAGGAAGAAATAGTTGCAGCAAAAATATACAAGAACATTGCAGAAAAGAAAAGTGTCATCTGCTTAATGCCAACTCTACGTGAATGCTCAATATTCAATGAGGAACTTTTGAAATTGGAAAAGGAAGAGATTAGGAAATTGGAAGCAGTGGACAAAATTAAGCATGAAAGAATTACTATTACATTAACAGGCAAACTGAAAAATAAATTGGATTCACTAGAGAAGAACATTTCCAAAACAGCTGGATTAGAAAAAAATCTATATGTTTGCATGAACTGTAGAGTATTTTTAAGGAGAAATTTGGATGTTGAAAAAGGTTTAGTGAATGGAGCTATGGGAAGAGTTGTGGGTTTTATTAATTACCAGAAAAAAGATGGAATTGAATGTTTAAAAATAAAATTTGATCAGATAGAAGAAGTTATAGACATTTGTCGTTGTACAGTTCGTTTCATGCTTGTGAAAGACTTATATGTACGTAGGAAACAGTTTCCGTTTTCTCTAGCATATGCTGTAACTATTCACAAGTCTCAAGGATTGACTGTAGATTGTGCTTTTGTAAACATTGGTTCAACTGTGTTCAAAGAAGGTATGGCTTATGTTGCTTTGTCACGAGTGAAAACATTATCTGGTTTATTTATGATAGACTTTGATGACTCAAAAGTTAGTGCTGATGCAAATTGTGTAAAGGAGTATAATAGATTAAGAAGAACCTATGCTCCTCATTTAGGACAGTATCCTGTGATTGAAAAACATGTTGCTTCTCGGAAAAGGAGATTTGAAAATATCTGTAATGTGGATGAACAGAACAAAAAAAAAAAGGACAGTGATGTGATAGCAAGGAAAAAGAAAAAGGACAGTGTTGAAGAGGTTGTTGGTTGCCATTTTGAAAATAGCTCTGGTGTCAACTGCTACGCTAATGTAGTGCTGAATGTTGTATTTTATCTGGAAAGTTTGAAAGAACAGATAATAGTAAATCAGAGAAAAAGATTCTGTTCTGAGTTGAGTCTCCTTTTTGAAAAGCTGAGTAATGATAAAACTAAAATAGAAAGTGCTACTGAAATTAGAAAACTTTTAGATGTATGTTCAGGACGAACACAGTTTTCTCAAAATGTACAGCAAGACGCACAGGAATTCTTGATGTATTTTCTTCAGGTACTGGAAGAAGAAGGGGTACACATTGAAAATATGTTTGGTCTCTCTTATAAATGGGAACATAGTTGTGAAAACTGTTTCCATACATGTGGCTCTAATGTTGATTCTGAAAGGTTTATTTATTTAACATTGCCAGAGTGTAAAACAGTCACTTTTGCTAAATTAGTTAAAGATGCTAATCATAGCATAGAATGCAGTGAGTGTAAATCAGACATGTTTTCAACATTAATTTTAAAGGAATACGGACAGTATGTAATTTTAATGATGCAACGATGTAGAGCTGATGGTACAAAATTGGATACTTTAATAAAGAAGTTTTTAGGACAGCAATTATCAATTTCAGGAAAAACACTAAATCTGAATTTTATTTATTTTTTTATTTATTTTTTCTACCGTACGCGTACGGTAAGCTTACCGTAAGCTTACCGTACGCGTACCCCGCGATTTTTTTTTAAAATTATTAAATGTATTTTTTGTACTTTTGTGTCCTTCTTTGACCCCCTTTCAAATGTTAGGGGGTCTATAACTCTCTTCCTTGCCCCCTTTTCACGTTATCTCCCTTTTTTTCTCTGTGTGAAACACACGAAATGGCGGCCGACACTTCCTGATTTCGTCCGATTCGAATGTTTACAGTCATGTGACAACCAATCAGATTTGAGCTCGCGCACGGCACCGTACCCCGCGATTTTTTTTTAAAATTATTAAATGTATTTTTTGTACTTTTGTGTCCTTCTTTGACCCCCTTTCAAATGTTAGGGGGTCTATAACTCTCTTCCTTGCCCCCTTTTCACGTTATCTCCCTTTTTTTCTCTGTGTGAAACACACGAAATGGCGGCCGACACTTCCTGATTTCGTCCGATTCGAATGTTTACAGTCATGTGACAACCAATCAGATTTCTTTATGAGTAACTACATATGTTTTAAACTAGTATATGTGACTATTGGTGTATATATGTGAGTATATGTGAGAGTGAGAGATTGAAAGAGTTCCTGTATGAATAAGTATGTGTTTCTATAAGTGATTGTTTAAAAGACTAAGTATGTGTAAGTTTCCGTAGAAGTAAGTGTGGTGGTGTGTGTATAACTGTATATGCAAGTAAATGTATGTTTGATTCTTTATTAGCATGAGTGACTATGTGTGTGAGTAACTCTATGGATGAGTGGCATTGTGTAACAGGATGTATAGGTGTATGAGTACATATGATGGGTGAGTACATGTATGAGTGACTGTATAGGACTGTTGGTGAATGAGTGGATGTGTATGTGGATCTTAAAATTACTGAAGAGGTTATTGTAACTGGTATTGGTATGTCCATTGTTTTGAAAACTTTAGTCTCTGTTAGACCTGTCAGCCCCTTTGGGTGGTCCCTCCTCATCATTATTTATTTTGTCCCACTTTTGCCTCAAACCCTGTTAGTATTTTTCCTTTTTGGGAACCACCAGACTTTTTAGTGTTGATGCAGGGCCAGGGAGCCATTTTCCCTACCCCTGGAACTTCTGTCTGAGGGCCTGAAACACAAAATGGTGGCCACCCATTGTCACCTGAGACATAGCTGGAACCTACTAGTACCTTCCAGAACATTCTAGAACCCTGTGACAGTGTGAGGCAGGTTTAGAATGTTGGGAAGCCAGCTCAGAGTTGGCAGTTGGAGTAGGCAGTTGGCACCTGACTGGAGAGGAGAGAGGACAGAGAAACAGAAGGAGGAAGGAGTAAGGCAGCAGGGGTGGAAACTTGTGCCTGGAGTGGGGTCCAGAAACCCACCCTTGATACTAGTCCCTACTGACCAAGCCCAGCCTAAAGCCCTGTGTGGGATAAAGACCAGAAAATCATCTTAAGGACCTGAACAGCCGGAACAGGCCTTAAAGGAGAAGAACAGCAAATTCCTGACCTGTTTGGTGGAATCCTCCTGGAGACCCGACGTCGAGAAGCCTGGAGACCTGGAGCCCGAGGTGGAGAAGCGGCGCTGACAGAAGGCAGACGTCGTACCCGGAGCCGCTAGAGGTCGAGTGAGGGCGCCGACGGAGGTCGTGGAGAGACACCGGAGGTCGAGTAGAAGTCACCTGAGGTCGAGGTGAGGCGTCGACGGGGGAGTGAAGTCCGCCCTCCGGAGTCGCCGGAAGCTGAAGTAAAGCGCGCAGGAGGTCGGGAGTGGAGGTCGCACTCCGGAGTCGCCTGAGGTCGAGGCGAAGCGCGCAGGAGGTCGGGAGTGGAGATCGCACTCCGGAGTTGCCGGAACCCAAAGTGGAGCCGACGGAGGTCGGGAGTGGAGGTCGCACTCCGGAGTCGCCCGGAAGCGGGGGAACCGTGACCCTGTGACGCCGGAACACGACATCGGGCCGAGGCCGCCCAGCGACATCAATCCGGAGCCGCCTCACGGCATCGACCCGGTGTCAGGTAAAGCAGATCGACGCAACATCGAACCGAGGCCGGCCAGCGACATCGAATCGGAACCGCCCGACGGCATCGACACGGCGTCAAGTGGAACAGATCGACGCGACATCGAACCGGAGCCGCCCAGCGACGTCGACCCGGCGCCGAGCGGAGCCGATTTTCGTGAAAAGGGCAGTAAGTGGTAGAAAGGGCATCTGAGGCCCTGTGGAGCCCTAAAAGACCAGTCTTGGGGCTAGAGGGGTGTTAGGACCAACCTGAGAGTGCTAGGGGGTGAACTGAGACTGGTGCAGGGACCTGTGTGAGGGACTGTGTAGTTGGAAGAATCAGAACCTTAGGTTTCCCTCATTCTACCTCAGCTTAGGCCCCAGCCTTGACCACTCTAGGTGGGACATCCCCAGGCCACCCCAGTGACCAGAAGCTGTACTTGGGCATGGTAAAATCAATCTACCTCATAAATGTGATCTGATTTGCAATTGTTTGATGGCTTATATTATTTATTGAAGGTGTTTTATTTATTGTCTGACCGTATTTATTCCTGCCTTGTATTTATTGTCTGACAGTATTTAATTGCCCTATGTATTTATCGCACCTCTATTTATTCCTTGTGTATTTATGACCTAATCCTATTTATTGCACCTGCAAAGTGTTATTATTTAATTGACCTGCTATTTCTGAAGAAAATCCTTTTGTATTGTATTTGTGTCATAACCCTGCAACTAAGAGAAAAATTAAGATAAACACAAAGAGATTCTTTTATAAATTTTTACGGTGTAGAGTCGTTTTTGGAACGGATGAACGCATGGTTATTGTGAGGGTGTGACGTACGCTTAACACGGTGCCTGACCCCCGACCGCTCGAGCCAAGCTACCCCTCGTGTTGGGAAAAACCGGGTGACTGCTAACCCGGTTGCCCGGGGTTTTCTAACATAATTGGTGTTCAGCGGTGGGATTGAGCTGTGCTTGCGTCCACTCGACAATAACTGTGGGTAGTCCATAGGCCTACACCGGGAGTTTTCTCAAAGCGGACTTCCTAATTCTGAGTTTTGTTTTTCCAAATTTACTTCTGGTGGTGGGAGGAGGTATTACAAAAGGTACCCCCCTGCATAGCTTCTGTAAGCAATTGTCTTCTATTCTGAGTCGGCAAAATGGAGTTTGTGTTGGAAGATGTGGAAACTTACACTGTGGCCCAACTCAGAGAGTTTTGTCAGCGAGAGGGGGTGTATTGTCCCCCAGGTGCCAAGAAGGCTGAACTCCAGACCAGCTTGAGGGCTTGGGGGAGGCACGACGGGAAAGTAAGGCTGAGCAGGAGGACAGGGATGGAGAGCCTGATAGCGAGGGGGCTGGGTTGTACCAACCTGAGGTGGGGAACCTGTTAGCGGGGCCCAGAACACTTTCCAGGAAGGGCAGCACTGTCTCTAGCGGTGGCTTATCAGAAGTAGAATTAACTGACCGGAGGGAGAAAAGACAGCTCACATGGAAGTTGGCGGAGCTGGAGAAAGAGAAGGAGGAACGGAGGATGGCTCACGAGTTGAGGCTCAAGGAGATGGATCTCCAGATCCTACGAGTCGGGGCACAAACTGTTCCTAATGGTGGCAGCAAAGACAGAGAAATCACCAGGGAACCCAAACCCTATCTGCCAAAAGACATAGTAGCTAGCTATAGTGCGGGCGACGATATCGCCAAGTGGCTAGCGGCCTATGAGGTCTCTTTAAGGGCCCATGGGGTGCCAGAGAAGTACTGGGGGGGGGGATTGTACAAATACATGCCTCCAGCTGGTAGGGATGCATTATTGGCCCTAGAGCAGGATGAGCAGACCCACTACCCCCCCATGAAAGTGGCGCTCGTAAGAAAGTTTGGACTAACACCCGAGAAGTACAGACAGAAGTTCCGGGGTAGCCACAAACTGGGCACACAGAATTGGGTGGATTTCCTGGACTATGCAAAGAAGGCATTAGAGGGTTGGATTCAGGGCAGTGAGGTGAGGGACTACGAGGGGTTGTTTGATTTAATGTTGAAGGAACACCTGCTCGAAAAATGTTTCCCTGAACTGCGTCAACACCTGGTGGATAGCAAGCTGACCAATCCCCGGAAGCTTGCTGAGGAGGCGGACATTTGGGCTAGTACCCGGGTGTCCACAAGGGGGACTGGAGGGGATACTCAAAAGGCCGGACAGGGCGCCCCCCAGAAGAAAGAGGGAGGGGAAAAGAAAAAGGAGTTCTCTAAAGGCCCCCAAAATAACTTCCAAGGAAAGGGAACAGGATTCACCCCTAGGGCTAACCAACCCAGAAATCCTAATCCTGGCCAGAGTCAGCAGCCAAGGGTTGTCCATTGCTTCGAGTGCGGTGGCGTCGGACACTATAAGGGAGATGCGAAGTGCCCGAAAAGACCACCCCCTCCCATTGGAGGAAAGGCCCCCGGAGTAGCTAGTGTAGTGCTCGGGGAGGAGATGCCCTTAACTAAGGGAAGGGAGTGGGCGGGTGTCACTTTAGTGTCCCTGGGAGAACGGGAGATGGTTCCTAAGATCCAGGTGCCCGCAAATACCATAAAGTATGGGCAGTGGGTCACCATCAACGGCCAAAGAGGGGAGGCTCTGAGAGACACAGGAGCCAGTATGACTATGGTACGTAGCCAACTGGTGTCTCCAGAGCAGGTAATTCCCGATGTACTCCACCCAGCCGCGATGGCTGACGGCAGAACCGGCCACTATCCGGTGGCCGAGGTTCCCTTTGAATGGGAGGGGGTTGCAGGTTCACTTCGAGTTGCCGTAAGTCCTGCCGTGCCGGTCGATTGTCTACTGGGGAATGACATGGAGCACAATGCTTGGAAGGAGGTGGAATACCGGACTCATGCTGAGATGCTGGGTACACCTGACTGGGCCTGTGTTAGCACAGGGTCCGCGACTACCCGGAGAGGGAGTCTGTTTCGACTGGAGCCTGGAACAAAGGCACAGCCGGCTGCCGACCAAGGGAAGAACCGAGGACAGGAGGAGCCTGCCTCGGCATCCGCGCCCCGTGTGACGGATAGGCCACTGGAGGTGGTGGACCAGGAGTCCGCGGTGGGGGATGTTACCAAACTGGAGGACCTACCCATCCCGGCCGAGTGGCACGTGGAGGGAGGGCCGACCAGGGAGGAATTCTGCAAGGGCCAGAGGGAGTGCCCTACCCTTGAGGGACTGAGGCGACAGGCCGAAGCCCAGGCAGCAGGGAAAGTTGAGGGGAACTACAACCTTTACTGGGTGGATGGCCTCCTCTACAGTGAACCCAAGGCACCCCTACATGGATCGTCACGAGCCTTAGTAGTCCCTCAACGTTACCGAGCCTTCCTACTGGAATTGGCTCACGAGATCCCCTTGGCAGGACACCTGGGGCAAGACAAGACCTTCGCCCGTCTTGTCCCACACTTTTATTGGCCTCAAATGAAAGTGTCGTCCGACACCTACTGCCGGACATGTGTGTCTTGCCAAGCCAGTGGGAAAACAGGGGTGAAGCTGAAAGCTCCCCTGGAACCACTTCCTGTCGTTAGCACCCCCTTTGAAAGGGTGGGCATCGACATTGTGGGTCCATTAGATCCGCCTACTACAGCTGGTCACAGGTTTATCCTGGTTCTGGTGGATCAAGCCACACGGTACCCAGAGGCTATACCTCTAAGGACCATTACAGCACCTGTTGTGGCTAGGGCCCTGATGGGAATCTTTACCCGAGTGGGTTTTCCCAAGGAAGTTGTGTCCGACAGGGGGACCAACTTCATGTCAGCATACATGCGGGCCATGTGAAAGGAGTGTGGAGTGACCTACCGGTTCACAACTCCTTACCACCCCCAGACCAATGGTCTGGTGGAGAGGTTTAACAAAACCTTGAAAGGCATGATTAGAAGTCTGCCTGAAAGCCTGCGGAGGAAATGGGACGTCCTCCTACCCTGTCTATTGTTTTCCTACAGGGAAGTGCCACAGAAGGGAGTGGGCTTCAGCCCCTTCGAGCTTTTGTATGGGCACCCTGTGCGTGGACCTCTCAGCCTGGTGAGAGACGGATGGGAAAGAACTCCCAGAAAGCTTCCCCAGGACGTGGTGAGCTACATGCTGGCCTTCCGGAGCCAAATGGCTAAGTTGTGGAAGCAAGCTTCTGACAACTTGGAGGCCAGCCAAGCAGTAATGAAGGCGTGGTATGACCACAACGCTCACCCGGTGGAATTGGAGCCTGGCCAGAAGGTGTGGGTGATCGAACCAGGAGAGCTTAGCGCCCTCCAGGATCGCTGGTCAGGACCCTTTGAGGTATTGGAGAAGAAGGGTAAGGCTACCTACTTAGTGGATCTTAAGACCCCTCGTCAGCCCCTAAGGGTGCTGCATGCCAACCGCCTCAAACCCCACCACGAGAGGCCCGAAGTCATTTTGATGATGGTGACTGACGGAGCAGAGGACGTGGAAAGCGAGCCTCTCCCCGATTTGTTTGCGTCTCAAGAGAAGGATGGGTCGGTGGAGGGAGTGATTCTCTCCCCATCTCTAACTCCTGAACAGCAGGAGGACTGCCGCCAGGTCCTGGGACAGTACTCTTCGTTGTTCTCCCTTGTTCCGGGTAGGACTCACCTGTGCGTCCATGATGTGGACACAGGAGACAGCCCACCTGTGAAGTCCAAGATCTACCGGATGTCAGACAAGGTGAAGGCCAGCATTCACAGTGAAGTCACTAAGATGCTGGAGCTAGGAGTGATCGAACCTTCCAGCAGCCCCTGGTCCAGTCCGGTGGTGCTAGTACCAAAAGCCGCACCACCGGGTGCCCAACCGGAACTCAGGTTCTGTGTGGACTACCGGGGACTGAACTCAGTAACCAAGACTGATGCTCATCCGATCCCAAGGGCGGATGAATTGATTGACCGGCTGGGAGCTGCCCAATATCTAAGTACCTTTGACCTTACTTCTGGGTACTGGCAGATCTCTCTGACTGACGGAGCTAGGGAAAGGTCAGCCTTCTCCACGCCCAAAGGCCACTACCAGTTCTGTGTGATGCCCTTTGGGCTCAAGAACGCACCTGCCACGTTTCAGCGTCTGGTGAACCAGATCCTCACTGGAATGGAGAGTTTCTCTGCTGCTTATCTGGATGACATAGCCGTCTTCAGTAACAGCTGGGAGGATCACTTGCGTCACCTGCAAGCTGTTCTCCAGGCCCTGACACAAGCTGGTTTAACGATCAAGGCCAGCAAGTGCCAGATCGGGCAGGGGTCGGTAGTGTACCTTGGACACTTGGTGGGTAGGGGAGCGGTGCAACCCCTCCAGGCGAAGATCGAGGCCATCATGGCCTGGGAACCCCCCAAGACTCAGACTGAGGTCCGAGCTTTTCTATGCCTCACCTGATATTACCGCCGCTTCGTGCAGGGATACGGTACCATTGTGGCCCCCCTCACGGAGCTTACGTCCAAGAAACAACCTCGACGGGTAGTCTGGACGGAGGCTTGTCAGCAGGCCTTTGTAAAACTGAAGCAAGCCATGTGCGAGGCCCCGGTCCTATGGTCCCCAGACTTTTCCAAGGAGTTCATTGTCCAGACGGATGCATCGGAACATGGCATTGGGGCAGTGTTATCGCAACTCAATGAAGAGGGTCTGGATCAACCCGTGGTCTTCCTATCCCGGAGACTACTTCCCAGGGAACAGAAGTGGAGTGCAATAGAGCGTGAAGCCTTTGCAGTGGTATGGGCTCTGAAGAAGCTGCGGCCATACCTGTTTGGCTCGCACTTCCTAGTTCAGACCGACCACAGACCCCTTCGTTGGCTGATGCAGATGAAGGGGGAGAATCCCAAGTTGCTAAGGTGGTCTATCTCCCTACAGGGAATGGACTTTCAGGTGGAACATCGGCCTGGAGTGGACCACGCCAATGCAGACGGTCTCTCAAGGTATTTCCGCCTTAGTGATGAGAACTCCCAAGGGGTTGGGTAGCTCTCCCCACTTTCAGCTGGGGGGGACGCGTGTTAGACCTGTCAGCCCCTTTGGGTGGTCCCTCCTCATCATTATTTATTTTGTCCCACTTTTGCCTCAAACCCTGTTAGTATTTTTCCTTTTTGGGAACCACCAGACTTTTTAGTGTTGATGCAGGGTCAGGGAGCCATTTTCCCTACCCCTGGAACTTCTGTCTGAGGGCCTGAAACACAAAATGGTGGCCACCCATTGTCACCTGAGACATAGCTGGAACCTACTAGTACCTTCCAGAATATTCTAGAACCCTGTGACAGTGTGAGGCAGGTTTAGAATGTTGGGAAGCCGGCTCAGAGTTGGCAGTTAGAGTAGGCAGTTGGCACCTGACTGGAGAGGAGAGAGGACAGAGAAACAGAAGGAGGAAGGAGTAAGGCAGCAGGGGTGGAAACTTGTGCCTGGAGTGGGGTCCAGAAACCCACCCTTGATACTAGTCCCTACTGACCAAGCCCAGCCTAAAGCCCTGTGTGGGATAAAGACCAGAAAATCATCTTAAGGACCTGAACAGCCGGAACAGGCCTTAAAGGAGAAGAACAGCAAATTCCTGACCTGTTTGGTGGAATCCTCCTGGAGACCCGACGTCGAGAAGCCTGGAGACCTGGAGACCTGGAGCCCGAGGTGGAGAAGCGGCGCTGACAGAAGGCAGACGTCGTACCCGGAGCCGCTAGAGGTCGAGTGAGGGCGCCGACGGAGGTCGTGGAGAGACACCGGAGGTCGAGTAGAAGTCACCTGAGGTCGAGGTGAGGCGTCGACGGGGGAGTGAAGTCCGCCCTCCGGAGTCGCCGGAAGCTGAAGTAAAGCGCGCAGGAGGTCGGGAGTGGAGGTCGCACTCCGGAGTCGCCTGAGGTCGAGGCGAAGCGCGCAGGAGGTCGGGAGTGGAGATCGCACTCCGGAGTCGCCGGAACCCGAAGTGGAGCCGACAAAGGTCGGGAGTGGAGGTCGCACTCCGGAGTCGCCCGGAAGCGGGGGAACCGTGACCCTGTGACTCCGGAACACGACATCGAGCCGAGGCCGCCCAGCGACATCAATCCGGAGCCGCCTCACGGCATCGACCCAGCGTCAGGTAAAGCAGATCGACGCAACATCGAACCGAGGCCGGCCAGCGACATCGAATCGGAACCGCCCGACGGCATCGACACGGCGTCAAGTGGAACAGATCGACGCGACATCGAACCGGAGCCGCCCAGCGACGTCGACCCGGCGCCGAGCGGAGCCGATTTTCGTGAAAAGGGCAGTAAGTGGTAGAAAGGGCATCTGAGGCCCTGTGGAGCCCTAAAAGACCAGTCTTGGGGCTAGAGGGGTGTTAGGACCAACCTGAGAGTGCTAGGGGGTGAACTGAGACTGGTGCAGGGACCTGTGTGAGGGACTGTGTAGTTGGAAGAATCAGAACCTTAGGTTTCCCTCATTCTACCTCAGCTTAGGCCCCAGCCTTGACCACTCTAGGTGGGACATCCCCAGGCCACCCCAGTGACCAGAAGCTGTACTTGGGCATGGTAAAATCAATCTACCTCATAAATGTGATCTGATTTGCAATTGTTTGATGGCTTATATTATTTATTGAAGGTGTTTTATTTATTGTCTGACCGTATTTATTCCTGCCTTGTATTTATTGTCTGACAGTATTTAATTGCCCTATGTATTTATCGCACCTCTATTTATTCCTTGTGTATTTATGACCTAATCCTATTTATTGCACCTGCAAAGTGTTATTATTTAATTGACCTGCTATTTCTGAAGAAAATCCTTTTGTATTGTATTTGTGTCATAACCCTGCAACTAAGAGAAAAATTAAGATAAACACAAAGAGATTCTTTTATAAATTTTTACGGTGTAGAGTCGTTTTTGGAACGGATGAACGCATGGTTATTGTGAGGGTGTGACGTACGCTTAACACGGTGCCTGACCCCCGACCGCTCGAGCCAAGCTACCCCTCGTGTTGGGAAAAACCGGGTGACTGCTAACCCGGTTGCCCGGGGTTTTCTAACAGTCTCTATTTTTGAATGTGTGTATCAAAGGTTATATTAGGGTGAGAGGAGGTCTGCCACTCTATCACAAGGATGATGTCATCAGTGATGTCATCAGTGATGTCATTTGAGATGTCATCAGTGATGTCATGAGTGATGTCACTGACCATGTCATGAGTGATGTCATATGTGACGTCATCAGCAGTGCATTGCGGGCGCGCGAGTTATAGTTAGCTGAACTAACTATAACGGGGGAATTTCAATGGTTTTGTACAAGTGAAAAGTCCAGCTAACTATAACACCCCTGAAACCTATGGTTTTTTCAGTGAATATATATATATATATATATATATATATATATATATATATATATATATATATATATATATATATATATATATATATATATATATATATATATCCCGCTACCCCACTTGTAAAGCAGGCACGGACACTCTGGAGATTTCGTTTACTGATCTAATAAAACAGAAGGCTCCTGACGCGTTTCGGTGGAAGAACCACCTTGATCACAATGCTCGGCGCTATTAGAACAAATGAATATATATAGAGGCTTGTCATGGCGATCATGTCGTCGACATGGACATAGAAAACAAGTAAAGCAAATGTAAAGCAAGCATGATAATGGCACATGTGAGCCAAAATTATATAAAGTAAAACATGTAAATTACCATCTTTCAAACAGCAATGTACTTACGCATAACTTGCAGATTATAATCAAATGTAACTGAAACCGTACTAGAAGGAATACAGGTAGTGAGCACTCGGGCAGGGTCGGATTGGGATCACAATTCGGCCCGGGCACTCACCAAAAAAGTGGCCCACATTCACGGGTGGTCCCTTTCATCGATAACCATCTGGTTAGTCTCATTAGACTACTTTTTTGGAGAAATGTTTGCTAAATTAAATATTTTAAAGCTTCTAGAGGCTCACTGGTTCAGGAATCCCTTTCTAGGGCTGCATAACATCTTTCCTGTCTGGCAGCATAGGAGCCTATGATCATTAGATCTACGAAGCTTGTCTTTTTGCTCATGGTTTTCAGGTGACATTCAGTTCATGATATACTACTCTACTTAATTCAGCTTTACTCAGCTACCCCCAAAAAGGGGCCCATCTGGTTTTGCCACATGAGTGCACTTACTTTAGGCCTCACTGACATCTTCATGTATTGTACTGTTTATTTATTTTAAGCCTTGTTGTAAATGCTTGGTTACAGCACTGACATTAGTCCGCTCAGTGCTTTCTGTACTTTTGTAGGCACGCGTTTTGTGCAACGCTTCAGGACCGACCTTAAAGCCATATTCAATTATTTCAGCCCGGCACTCCCAACAAGGCCTTAAAGACACTGGGGCTGTGGTGACAACACCTGACCGCTTCTTCTACCCCCTCCGAGCCCACCATAGCCTGAGGTGAGAATGGCACTACGGCCACAAAATCACCTCATCCTTTTGCCCCCCCCCCAATGGAGGCCCCTGCATATTCACACCCTCCCCATAATCTGAAGACCATGGCCCAGCAGGGGATGACACTGCTTCTGGCCAGGCAGGCCCCATGAGGCAGGGGCCAGAGGCGAGAATGCCCTAAAGGCCAGAGCAACACCAGCCCCCAGTCTCAAATTACAGCAGGTCAGGAGAGAGCCTGTGATGCTGACGCCACATTACAGAGGCCTGGTGGGGACTGGGGAACACGATAAGTCTCTCAGTCTGGTTTACAGAGGTCCCAAAAAAATGGCCCACAGGTGCCCCTGAAGCACCGGCCCCCCGGCCAATGCCCGACTGCCTGCCTTCCCAATCGACCTTGCACTCGGGTAAGTACCCAGACCACTCTACTTAACCAGTTCCCTGACCGGCATAGATTCCAATATTAAAGCACAAATATCAATAACATTTCGTTAATGCACACTATGTATCAATGTGTCTACACAGTTGCTGAATATAAAGTGCAGGTTGTCACATAAGAAATAAGGATAAGCACACATTATGCCAAAGTGGGCTTACAGCTCGATCGGATATCCGGTAGGTACACATGTCACCTTCAGGTCAATGAAATTTAACAAATACTGAAAACAGATACTTGACAAGTGTCTAATCTACGTAAATTGCAGATTAACCATGCCAAACTGATTTAAGTGAAATAAAACTGCTGTGCACCTAAAAGACTGCGGGAGTGGGTGCAAAGAACTAGAGATGTAATATTAAGTCTTCATCAGAATTTAATCCATGTGGGATTGTGCTATTAAGCACAAGTATGTACCGCGATTCCAGTCTCCTAAACTGGAGTTCTCTGTCGCCCCCCCAGGGTTTTTGGGGATGGCATCAATGACAAAATACACTAGGTCTTTAGCATTTCCCCGGTGCTGTTCATGAATGTGTCTTGCCACTGGACAGCTTTGATCATCATTTGCTATGGCCCTCAGGTGTTGCAAGATCCTAACATAGACCATGTGGATTGTACTTCCCACATAACATTTAGGACATGTACATTCAAGTACGTAGACGGCAAATTCACTTTTGCACTTATACGATCCTCTTATCATAATATGTGTCTTAAGTAGAGGTGACTGCACTGTCTTGGTATTGCGACCATGACGGCAAGCCTTACACCTAGAACATTTTTGAAAGCCCCTGCTTCCTCTCAGCCACTCAGATCCACTCCTGACCTGGGGAGAGGTCGGCACTAGCTCCCTAGGCATAGACTTAGCCCTTCTAAATGATATGAGGGGAGTGTGGGGAATGTTGTGTCCTATCACTGGATCGCTTTTGATGAGTTTCCAGTGTCTGTGTAGTACAGACTTCTTCAATCTGTGGGGCGTGCGCGACACCATCCTAGGGGGGGCGCGCATTCCACTCTAATTTTACCTTTGTTCACTGAGTCACAAGTCGCAAGTCTTTTTAGAGAACTCCGGTGACGGGGGGAGGGAGGGGAAATCGACGGGGCACGAAGTGACCATGCTTTTGTTATTTTAAGGTCCCAGGAGGGGGTTAATTCATAGAGCTGAAATGCTTCAGCTGCAGTGAGGAGGCAGGAAGTCTCCTCTGCTAAAACCGAAAGTAAACGAACAGACAGGGCTGTTCCTTCGCATTCGAATTATAGTAGAGGAGACTCCTAGCCTCGCACTGCTGCTGAAATGCCTGTCTGTTCCTTTGCTTTCAGTTTAAGTAGTGGAGACATCCTGCCTCTCACTGCAGCTGAAGCATTTCAGCTCTATGAATTAACCCCCTCCTGGGAGGGTTAGCTCTTCCCAGGAAGGAGACAAAGTTTATTTTAAAACTACACAGGCAGGCGCGCAAAATGCCAGCCAGCCATGTGTTCTTTTAAACAGACTGCAAATTGCTTGTCTGTAAATAAAGAAGCATGTTCCCTTTTATTATCAGCCATAGATTATTCAGGCAGCCCTAGAACACAAGTAAAAGTTATTTCTATTTATATTTGCTGTTCAAAGTATGCATGGACAAGTACTGACAATACAGCTTTAGGTTTAGCTTATTTTTGCACCGCCTGGGACATCAAAATAATGAGCTGACAACCCTAATCACAAGACTGGGAGTTTGTTGCAGGATCACCACATTATTTATTTCCTCCACCCTGATCCCTGGTTACTGCCATATTAGCAATAGTTTAACACTTTTGAAACCCTACGCTGCCATCAATAACATTCTGAGTTACTTCAAATGTCGGGGAATGCACCTTGCATTCAGACAACTCGCTCCTCATTCTCGCCTTTCACTTTCACGCTCACCCTGCACTCACACTGATCCCCATGCACTCACACCATTCACCCACTTACCCTGCACTCACAGTGATCACTCTGCACTCACAATTCACTTGCACTGTTCACCCTGTACCTCACCCTGCAATCACACGAGCACACTACTCAACCTGAGCCAGGCGCGTAGCTAGGGGGGGGCGGTGGGGGCGGACCGCCCCAGGCGGCACTATATTTAGGGCGGCTGCCTGCGGCGGCCTTTATAATTTATTTAGGGACACAGTGTCACTAAATCAATTATAAAGTCCCTGTAAAGTCCGCCGCGGCCGGGCGGCCCAGTTTGAGTGCAAGCAGCGCGCTGCGCACTGCGCGCGCTGCTGCTGCACTAACTTGCTATTTGAAATGCCACATTGCCACATGAATTCATGATGACTGACTCACCGTTATCTCTGCCCGCGTTGCCGCCCCGGCGCGTATACTTTGACTGGCCCATCCCCCAGCCTGCTCCAGGGCCGTCAATCTGGAGAGCGCGCGCCAGCGCTACCAATGACGGCCCTGGCTACATTTTTGCCCGGCCCTCGCGTCGCGATGAGAACGTAGCGGTGACGCGTCACGCGCATCACCGCTACGCACTCTCGTGACGACCTTGTGTGGCCTGGGGCACGGCCGTAAGCGTACGGACTGCAGGGCACCCGTTCCTTTGGACTAGTTTTGTAGCGTTTTATCAACTCCCGCCCCCAACTCTAGGCCATGTGTGCCGATGGGATTGAAACTAAGTCAAATAAAGAAATTACCATAGAATGAAGCACATTTCTTCCATTCCACGTTAAGGCTACTCTGTTTAGGAAGCAGGGGGTGCCCGACTTAACAGACCTACCTACTCGTGCGCACACACACCTGGACTGCCAAATCCTCCCCGCACGGCTCCCCTCAGATAGGATGGGCCAGGCTGACCTTTGACCCTGCTGGAGTCTGGCCAGGCAGAAGCGCTAGACCAGAGCTCTTGAATACATTCACTGGAGAGAACTGGGGTGTTTCCTGGTTACCCCAATCCTGGATAGCTGGCGTTAGGCGTGTCCCTCTCCCATACCGACCCTTGGCCTCGTCGAAACCTCAAAAGCAATGAGCAGGTAAGAGCTCGCGTTTTCATTTTCTCGGGGTCTGCCCGTGGACCGGGGCTTGGGGGTCTTACCCTTTCGTGGCCTCTGTTTCATTGTGTTTAACATGCGTTGCATATCACGAGGCTGTAAAGATGAGACGTATGGAGGTTACTTGCTCCTCTGTTTTTGGCTCAAGGTGTGCAACAGAAAGGTGCGACATGCCTTGGTTTTAAAATTATTATTTTTGAAATTGCCTTGGTTCTTCTTACTGTCGTAAAGCGCCTCTTTGAACCGTCCTAACTCTTAGTGGCTGAATGTGCCCAGTGTCTTCAGATAAACATACTGGAGTGTTCTAGAAGTAATGTGAGCATCTTACACCTCAGTTGCACCCTCATACTAACCTGCAGAGCGCTTACGTTACCCTTTTAACTCTGCTATTGTCATGCGTTCATCCTTGTCTGGCTAGGTAGATAAGCTCGCTTTCTGACCACGGTTTATTAAACATGAACAACTTCAGGAGTTATTTTAATGGTGGGTGCTTTAAGTTCTGGCCCACGCATCTTTATTTTCCATTGTGTACCTAGCTGTTTCCAAATAGCTGTAAGGGAGTGGAGGATACGAGATTTTCTAGAACGGGGCTGACTGGGATCAAACGGTAGGAGTTTGAGGTCAGAGCTTTAAGTGGGATGAAAAAACTGGGGGGGGGCGCTCAAAGGGGCGTAGTCGATATACTTAAGGGAGTGGCTTAAAAAAACACGTACGCTAAAAATCTGTGCTTAGCATAATGTGCCACCCCACTGGTATTTTGCTGCTTCTGTCATTGCATCTGTGGAGAAGTGTGGCTCAATGGTTAGAGTGGCAGACCCTGATGCAGAGTTCTGGCCCGGGACCAGAGTTCAATCCCCCGCCTCGGCGGGTCTTGGATTCAATTTCCTCGGACCTGATAATTCTCACCTCGGTGCCTATTCTAATCATGGGTCCCAAGCTGCAACTCTGGGCAATAGCTTGCTTAATCTCCACAACGGCCCCAGCAGCACTGGGATGCCTGGCTTCAACATGGGGGTGCCCAGGAGTGGACATTTCACAGGGAAAGGCCAGGAAGGGTTCCACAGCGGGCAGTGCACTTACAAGTACATACACATTTACATCTGGACAAGTAATATTAAACCTACAACAAGCAAGGACTATTGGTTTTGTCAATGGTTATTAGTGGCATCAGATATAAGCAACAACTATGGCTTCCTTGTATAGCATATTGAAAATGCCTTAGTTCTAAACTGAGGAAAGGAAATATAACGAATCTCTTTGAAGTTATATCAAAAGCCGAGTTAAATGTTTCTTACCCTGATGGGAAGGGCAACAAGCATTGGCATAGCCAATAGGGTTCGCCTTTGGGACCTTATCAGTGTTTAGCCATGCAGCACATTATCACCCACTGGGCAGATGTCTGTAATGGAACTAGTAATTATGTAAAGTGCTTCAATACCTTCGTTTGCGCTACATAATGCAAAAAATAAAAAGGAATGAATGGGACATTATAAGTTTTTAGCCATGCAACAGTTGATGTTGCACCACAGATATTGTGCTGCATAATTAAATACTTATAAGGTCCCAAAGGCGAGACCTATTGGCTATGCCTATGCTTGTTTTCTTTTGTTTACTCGCCAAACATAAGCATGATTTGTTTTAAATAACAGTGTTTGAGGCTTCCTGCCCCTGGGGATTTTTCATGGAACTTTGTGGCTTTTAATGATATTCAGGGTCTTTGTTGTTTTACTTTTTATTGTGGTATTATTTTATGTTGCCTTTTTGTTGTATTGTATCATGATTTTCTTTGTTTCGCTTCTTGGCGCTGTTTTCTCAGTTTGTAGCATTCGTGCCTTTTCTGAATTAAGGACCCTCCAATGTTCACACCCACAAGACACTAGGGTGTGTAAGAAGTTAATCTGTTTTCAGTGAATAGCGATTTTTCTTTCAGAAACACATTGCTAGTTACAATTTGAAAAACTCATTCTTTCCAAATTTCAAACTTGAGTTGAATCTTCCACCAACAAAGAAAGAAAGGGGGCTTATTAACTGGGGAATTAAAGAAAGCTACACCTGTTTCCATCTCAGTAACTTGAGCCAGTAACAGAAGAGGAGAGGTACAAGGTCATCTTAGACAATAAAATGCATCCTAAATTCTGGCCTACGAACCACCCTTCAAAACTACAAACTAACATTAGAAAATGACAACTCACAGTGCCATCAAAACGCATCATCAAATGGTTTTGGCAACAATGGCCAAGATAAAATAAAATTAGTCTCTCTTTTAGAGAACAATGTCTGAGTTCTCAACTTCTGACATAACAAAATTATTCCCATGTGTTCACTCCCAACAGTATGCACTTACTCTGCACAGAAGCCATCGGGCCTTTCCAATGAGAAAAATAATGCAGCGCCTTATTTCATATTCAACATGCTCTAAGTGTGCACTCAAATAGTGCCTTGAACACAGTATTAGAGAAGCAGGCAGTGAAAAGGCACTGGGGATGCAAGCGGTGCAAACAGACGGGTCTCTCAGTCTCTGCTTGAAGTGAGAGAAGCAGGCAGGACGTGAGAAGTAGGAAAAAACCGAATGGGAGAAGAGAGTTTCTGAGGTGGAAGGAGCAAGAAAGTGTGTTTACAATGGTGGAAAAGACAGTTTGTTAGATTTGAGAAGCAGGGTGGTGCGAGCGGGTACTAGCAGACACAGTAAAAAGATGGGAGGAACAGGGACGAGGGGCAGGTGGGACTGTGCACGAGATGGGGAGTTTGTAAATGCGGGTGGTGGAAGTTGCAGAAAGTGAAACAAAGGGAAAAAAGAGTGTGCCATTTGTGACGATCAGCAGGAAGGCATTACAAGCGCTGCTACGAAAAGCATGAAAGTGAAAGATAATAAGACCGCCATCTGTTTCCAATTAACATGAGCGCGAGACAGGCAAATGGAAACAAGCACGGGCATGAGAATTGGAAACAGATGGCGCCACTGCTCGCTCCCGCAACGTGTATGCCATACACGCACGAGCGCTCATTGGAAACAGTGCAGTACATGCACAAGTTTTCCAAAAAGTACAGACCGATTCCAAGAGGTCACTCCTAAGCAGCGCCTGCGCGCTGATTAGGCTCGACCTAAAAATGGTCCAGTCCGTGCGAGGACCAAGAATGAAAGTGACAATGACTGAAAATAAACCAATTTCTCATTTGCATGTAGGTTATTTTTGCTGTGCCCTATGTAAACAAATTAAATCCTGGACTTAGATAAACCATATAATACATAACAAATTAACCAGCCTTGCTTACTGAGCATTCCAAGCACTTAACGCATACTTGCAACTCCGCAATGAACAGTCCCATTTGTATGGCTATTTATGGGTTTCTGTTGCTTGCAACTAAATTCTATCTCGGAGACTACTGTAAGGATACTCTTAAAAAATAAACAAGTTCTACAGGCCAATAACGTGAAAACATAAAAAGTACTACTGGAGAAATGATAAAGCGGTTAATGTTGTAGCAAAATCAGCACAACTTGAAAAACGAATTACGCTCTGTACCATCATCTGAAGTGTGTGTTGCTGCTGTTACACCTTCTACAGCGCACACTGGCGTAGCTGGGGGGGGGCGGTGGGGGCGGTCCGCCCCAGGCGGCAATATTTTCGGGGCGGCGGCCGCGCGGCACTGGTGGCCCAATGCGGAGGCCTTTATAATTTATTTGGTGACACTTACTGACACTACTGTCAGTCATTACAGTAGTGTCAGAGTCCCCAAATAAATTATAAAGGCTGCCGCAAAGGGCCAGCAGTGCAGCGCATACATACGGCTCCGTTTGAAGCACAAGTGCCCCTGATTGCAACTGCAAGTGCAATTGCTTCCTGCAGCGCAAGCATCACCACCTAGCGTGGTGGTGTGGTGCGCAACCGGACCGAGGTCAGAGGGGAAAGGCTCCAATCAGCCAATGAGCTGTCTCAGCTCAGAGATCCAGCCGACGAGCCCTCCCCTTCGTAGTGTGCAGGCAATCGAACGGAGGCCAGGGCTGGCAGATTGGGCTACTTCTCGCACGCACAATTGGGCGATATTTTGCCCGATTGTGCGAGGAAAAATCGTGTTAGGCGGGCTACTGAAATTTGGGCTAGAATCCACCCAGTGTGCGGCGGATTCAAAGCTTTGTGCGGCGCCTGTGGCGCCGCCGCGCTGCAGCCCATGGTTGCCGTGCATGGCACACCTCTTTTCTAAATTAGGTGCGTCTGTGGCTCTATGCCCTGCGGCCCCTGCCCACAAGTAACACCGCCAGGGCAATAAATCTATGGGGGCGGGAAGTTTCTTTCCATTTAGGGTCCTGCGAGATCTGCAGTGACCTTTGACCTGCCCCCAGTAATGTTCCGACCGGCCTTGGAGTAATGGAGTTGTTTGACCCAATCCAGGGTCAGATCAGTTCAATGATGGGCGTGTCAGGCACATTACGGCCCCCCTCCATTCGCATGCAGCAGCAGCAGGTATGGTGACGTCGGAGGTTCCAGCTGTAGGGCTCAGTGTAGTTGGGAAAGAGGGCAGAGGGGTGATGAACACACTAGGCAATAAGAGGAATGACTGGGGCGTCAGAGGAGCAAAGGGAGTGAAACACGGGGAACGAAGGGGTGATGAAAATACATGACAAGGAGAGCGGTGAGAACAGAGGGCAGCGAGGAGTGGCAGATGAGCGCAGAGTGGAAAACAGGAGTCAGGAAGTGGTGATGAAAACACTGGACAAGGAGAGAGATGAGAGCAAAGGGGTGCAGGGGGCAGCGAGGAGTGGCAGATGAGCGCAGAGTGGAAAACCGGGGACAGGAAGGGGTGATGAAAACACAGGGCAAGGAGGGGTGAGAACAGAGAGTGTCAAATGGGGGCACTGGGAAGTGGAGCACAGGGGGCAAAAAAGGGCGAGATAACACCAGGCAAGGAAAAGGATGAGAACAGAGGGTAATAGGCGGGGCGAGGAGTGGCAGATGAGCACACAGTGCAACACTGGGGGCAGGAAAGGGTGATGAAAACACAGTGCAAAAAGAGGGATGACTAGAGGGGTGAGGGGGCAGATGAGCACACAGAGTGGAACACAGGACGTTGTGATTAAAATACAGGGCAAGGAGGGTATAAGTACAGAAGGATGCTGGGGTGACAGATGTGTGCACATCATTCACACTCAACAATAACATTGATGATTATGAAAAGCAGACTTAGGCACCCCACACGGTATGAAATACTCGTTTATTGGCAGGGCAGGCTCCTTTTAATGCACTCATGCCTCAGCAGCCTGCCTGGTTCTGTCACTGGTCAGCGCGTGACAAGCACCAGAGAGATCAGGTTTTTTTTTTAAAGAAATCCTGCTGGGCCCCCACAAACACATTGCTGCTACGCTGGCAGGGTCAAGGCAAAATCATATGAAATACTCTACTAGCTTCCTGTCACGGTGTTCGTGCAATTTGTCTGTGGTTTCGCAAGCAGTAGTAGTGATCACAAGAGTAAAATCATGTACAATGTGAGTAGATTGTGGGCATACGATCATTTTACAGCAGGATCAGGTGCTCTGCAGCAGTTCTTTTTATAGTTTGGCCTTGCTCAAATCAGTGTAAATTATTTTGTTTTATCTGTTTCCATGTACTTAATTTCTTGATTTTGCTTTGTCACTCTTAGCGCCATATGTAGATAGCTAATACTGGTCGGTAACGGCCGAAAATCGGTAATTTTCCCGTTACCGACCGGTATTTGGCCCCTTCTAATGTAGGAGGCAGGTTTTAAGGATTCGGTAATTTACCGAATCTGTATTTTAAGAAATCGGTAAAATACAGAATCGGTAAATTACCGAATCCTTAAATCCTATGTAGGGAGCACTCAAGTGAGTGCATTTTTGGTTTAAGGATTCGTTATTTACCACCAACTACAAGTTGATGGTAAATACCGAATACCTTTTCAAAAACAATTTTGTGCTTTTTTA
The DNA here is from genome assembly GCF_964204655.1 of Triturus cristatus. Taxonomy (NCBI): domain Eukaryota; kingdom Metazoa; phylum Chordata; class Amphibia; order Caudata; family Salamandridae; genus Triturus; species Triturus cristatus. The sequence goes on from NC_140592.1 coordinate 1,135,573,976, forward strand.
AAAGTGCCATGTGGCAGACATACATGCCCTTAGGGCATGTATGTGCGCCACATGTGCACACATGCACGATTCAGGGGTGTAACAGGGTGTCAATGTGACACCCTGCCACCCTTGAATATGCTCCCCCTATTACCGATTCGGTATTTACTGAATCGGTTATAGTGAATGGCTTCCCATTCATTCCTATGGGCCTCCAGGCCCATAGGAATGAATGGGAAGGTATGCCTTATTACCGATTCGGTAAATACCTAATCAGTAATAACGAATATTAAAGAATCGGTAAAATTTACAGATTTTTTTACCTACATTCTATTTACCGATTCTTAAATACCGAATCAGTAAAATTCGGTATTTAGGAATCGGTAAAGAGAAATTACCTACATATGGCCCTAAGTGTCATACCATTAGTAGTTGAATGTCATTCATAAGTACTCTGAAACTTTGAAAATGGCTCACCTAAGCACTCTTAAAACGTGGCAACTATGCAGTTTATTTTCCATATCGGATAGTGTCCTTCCATTTCTGGTGCTTTGAAATAGTTTTAAGATCTTCATAGAGTTTCTTGTTGCTGGAATGGCTGTAATTTCTGATGTTTATATGTTTCCCTCATCTTCTTTACTTGATTGTTGTTCCTGAGAAAGTGTCACTCGTAGTCGTTGAATGTCACTCATAATTACACAAAAAATGTGAAAATGTCACACTTAAGCAATCTGAAACCTTGGCAGCTATGAATCGCCTGCAGGCACCTTTGTACCATTTTTCTTTGCCTTAGTACCATTTTTCTTTGATCAGGCCACAATACTTCATGTTGCCTCGCACACAGAACCGTGCTAGCTGTGTGAAACAAGCATTGGAATTCAATTGTTCTCATATTTGTTGGAGGTGGTGCTATTGGCAATGTGAATGTCCAAGTGTAATTCGTCCATACTTCATTGTTGGTGTCTTTGTAGTTCCTAGCTTATTTGGCAGGTTTGTAATGCACGCAGACCTTCATTTGAGGTTTATGTTTTGTATTAAGCTTGGCACACTTTAAAAATCGTGTTCCTTTCACATTGTGGTGAGTTTGTGGGTTAAAACACCCTTTCCTGTAAGCAGAAGGGTCATCAGATAGGTAGGTTCTTGCAACCACTGTGGCCGTTGAGATGGGCGCACTATTGGAGGAAAGGCTTCTCACCCCTAATTGGAGGGAAGTAGGCCTCTCACACCCATGGACCCCGTTGGCACTGCACCTACTGCATTAATGATAGTATACGTCTTTAAGGCAGTAAACATTTACCTTTCCACTGGCTGAACAAGGATCCACCATACTGATACCTTGCAAAGAACAGGAGATGGAGATTCTTCTGAGTCTTCAGAATGCACTTGCACTTTATCGGGTATTAGCTCATGGGAACATCAAGCAGCAAGCTCCGCACCCCATGCCATGGACTGCTCTCTTCAGATGAGTACCAAAAAGTACGTAACATATGTAATTTGCGTATATAAAGAGATGTTCAGCATTGCTCTTGGAGCATTCAAACAAGTGTGAAAAAACATGGAGCATTGGCCTGTATTGCGATTACTCTGAGGGGCCTGACATGAGTATGCAAAAGGAACTTCATGCTGAAGAGCACCTTTCCCAAGAAGAACGTTTCCGCAGTTGCAGTCCTCAAAATTGGACCAAGAACATTTTTGGGCAGCTTTCTCCACACCATCCGATATCAAGTGAGTGACAGTTTTCCTGACAGACCAACTTTGATTATAGTGTACAAAATATAGGTAATCTGATTAATGTGGGTACTAAACATATCCTTGAAATAGAAGTATATTTTTTAAATGTTGTAGACAGGCTACACGTAAGTTAATGGAGTGGCAACATTGGGCTATTTTCGGCTACTTTTTTGTTGCTTATGGGCTTGAAAGTTGTGAAAAAATCTGGCAACACTGATGTAGGCGTGCAAGGGTCTGTATTGCTACAGCAGGCTTTGAATTGTTCTCTGATTGTTGCCGCCCCGACGTACTGTGTTTGTTGTGGTTGCTTGTGGGTACGTCCCAGGGGCCAGTGGAGGACCAGAGCCAACCCAAGAGGAACTTCTACAGTGGATCACAGGTATCTCCACAGTTGTTTGTTTGGAACGTCTGAAGACAGGAAAGAAAGGAGAGGAGCAGACCGGTACGTCCATCCGGCAAGCGTGTTGAAAATTATGCAAAGGCAGTTTTGCCCCTCAATACCACAAGTGATGGTTGGCGCCTGAAAGGATACAAGCATCCATTAACATGGGGCCCAGTATGCTATTTTCTAGTTTTCTTTACCATTAAAGCATTTTCGAGATTTACCATGATATGGATCGGTAATCCCACAAAATCCTTTTATTTATAAGACATGTCACTGTCATGAGTGTAAAATCTGAAAATGTTGGGGAAGCAACAGTGTGGAGATTTTAGTAGCAAAGCATTTATTGTGGCATTGATAATGCATTGTTGGAGAAAGCTAATAAGACCTGGAATCTGAAAGCACTGATAAGGCATTAGTGGAGGAAGATCATGCGTACCTCAACACTGATAAGGCCCTTCTGTGATAAGGCCATACTGCTGAGGTCCTGTAGCAATGAGGCAGTGCTGGTAAGGCAAGTTGGCGGGGCCTGGGATTCCCAAGGAATGAGAAGACATCAGTTAAAAAGCTGGCACTGTTGATAGGCATGGATGCTTTGGTGGATGGTGATGCTGTAACCCTGCAGGGTCGTACCTTGTTTTTGCTATAGTGGCTTGCTGCTGTGGTGGGCCACCAGTGCTACTCTCAATTAATGCAGGCTGGTGCTAGGTTGGTGACAAGATAGTGAGATCTTAGAAATCTCCCTTGACTTGAATTGAATTTAGCTGTTGCACACACTCCAACTTAGATTGGCACCAAACAGTAGACACTAGGAGTTTGGCAGAAACTCTCTGGCTGCAATGGTGTGGGTCTGACTGTTGAGACTGGTGTGACTCTGTTCTAAGGCAAGGCTTTATGTGTACCACCTCGCCCCCACCTCCCCTCCGTAGTTCATGCTGTTCCGAGTTCGTCATTGCATTATTGTACCTCAAGTCAGAGCACATCGCGTTTGTGCATGTCCCCACTGCTTTAATGGGGGAACCATGATGTTTGGTCATTTAATGTCAGCTGTAGATGATGGATCCCCAAACAGTGTCATGTATGTGCATGTTTGCATTGTGCTGAGGGAATTACCAGGTAATCGTTCACACAGCTCTCTGATGGATGTCACATGCGGTTTTTCTGAGTCCCCAGATAGATCATGCAGTCTGTGTGTTCTCCTTTGTACTGCTGGTCACCGGTATATTCAACTGTGTAGCCTTGGACCGTGTCATGTATGTGCATGTAACTTGCATGATCAAGGTAAGTATTAGCGGCGATACTACGTGTCTCTCGGACCTCTTTCAAGTGCTCGCCTGCATTTTTCCCCAGCACCCCTCCTCCCCCTAGGGGCGGCAACCTGAGGGATAGCCCCGGGCGCCACAAGCACTTGCTACGCCTCTGACCTGAGCTCAAGTGACACTTCACTCACCTGTCCCCCTCACTGCTCAATCTGCAATCTCACTCAAATAAGCCCACCAATAACCATACATTCATTCATCCCACTCTGCACTTATATATGCACCCAAATTCATATGGTCACCTCGCTCACCCTGCAGTCACTACTCTTACCCTACTCGCAAACCATCGCATGGCTCCCCGTGAGCACTCCTGCCACCCACACAGCGCAGAGGGTTAATGTGCCTGCTCCATAGAATGTGTAGCATGCAGATCACAGAACTGAGTGTGAGTAAGCTATGAGTAGCGCTATAACAAAATGAAGAGAGATGAGGTGCATCGTTGGTGAGTGGTAATGAGGGAATTCATGGAGAAGGAGGAAATGTGGGAGGGGCACCAAAAAAAGCTGTTGCACTGTGTGCAACAAGTGCTTGGGCCAGCCCTGGCTGGGAGTGTTAGCCCCCACCCGAAGTTCAGGTCTAGTTGCGCCCCTGTACACGAGTATGGGCATGTCGTGCCCCATCAAGATTTTTGTCCTAAACTACAAAAGGACACATTTACATGCACTGCAATCCAGCTTTCCAGGGGGCCCCTTGATGGACAGCTCTGTTTTTGCCCTGATGGCCTGGAATAATTCCTAAACAGATTCTTATAAATACCGTTTTGTTTTATTTCTTTTTAATGTGATTGATGTAAGGAGTCTATTACTATTTGCAGAGAAATGTTTGTTTCAAGCAACAACCATAAAAAAGTTTATTTTAGATCCAAGCGGGTCCTCACATATGAGAAATTGAAGGATGTCACAGATATTATTCGCTGTAAAATTAGTGGGCTGCTGCTTTGTTACAACAGTGAAAACACACATCACTATCTATGAATATTAGATGTAAACGCTTTTAGAATTTCAACCATAGTGCCTGTGCACTGTTAGTAGCCTGGCTAAAGAGGGAAAGGCAGAGCTGAAAGTGAATCATTTACACTCAAAGCTGTACTGAACAGGGGCCCCCAAAATAGTTTTGGCCCAGGGCACCCAAAATCCTTAACATGTCCCTGCCACCACAAAGTTTGTCAGACAACATTACTCTGAAGTAAAATAGACATCATTCATTTATTATTAGTTCTATTTTTTTTAAACATAAGCCCGACGTGTCCTTAACCCCAACTGCTTCAGGCAAGCAACTTATCGTACTACTTAGGAATTCTCAATTAGGTGTTCGTTCAACGCCCTCTCTGTGGACTTTCAACTTTGTCTTCGGGTGGCAAATTTTTCCATTATAATGCTGCCTAAAACGTTTGTTAATCTTTTCTAGAGAAGATTTGTTTCTCGTGTACCAGCTCTGAGCCAGGGAGTGCTCGAAAAATCTGACAACACTGTCTCCTTTACAGTCCCTGTCTTGGCTGAAAGTGTCTGCAGAATATTCAGCTTTGAGAGAAAATGCTATGAAAACTCTCTTGCATTTCAACTCGTCCTATTTATGTGAGATTGGGTTCTCAGCACTTGCGGTATTAAAGACTAGGGGGCAGATTTACAAGTGCCCTGCGCCACCACTGGTGGCGCAGGGGGCTCCTCCATATTTACAAGGACGGGAAAACCCACCCTGCGTGACTTTTCCTCTACTTGTAAATACGGCCCCTTCACATGCAGCACTTTGTGTTGAAGGGTTGTTCCATGGGTATTGCTGTGGGTGTTCCCACGCAACACCCATGGAACAAGACACATCTCCAGATTTACGAGGAATCGTAAATCTGAAAATGCGTCTGACTGCTACGCCACCCTAGAGGTGTCTTAGCGAAATGAAAACATTTCTCCTCATTTTCCCCTCTTTCAATGCGTGCTGCATTCTACAGCATGCATTGAAAGAGGGAAATGCCTGTAGTGATTGTTTATGTGCAGGAAGATGCCCCTTCCTGCACAAAAACAATCTCCCCACGAGGCAGGCATCCTTGCACCATGGTGCAAGGATGCCTACACTAGCGTATGGCTGCAGTTTCTGCGCCAGTGCAAAGGGGAAGCACAGAGATGCGTCATATTCTTGTAAATATGTCGCATCCCTGTGCTTCAGAAGTGCCTTGTAGATCTGCCCCTGGATGTGGAGCACAACCTGAGGATGGCAGTAGCAAAACTCCATCCACAGATTGACCGTCGGTGGCGAAAACCAGGCACACCCGTCACATCTATGTTGGGGTGTTATCAATCAATGTCATGTGTAAAACAAAGCATCCTAGTAAAAACAATTTGCGCATATTTTATCTAGGAAATGGTGGTTTGAGCTATGTAATAATCTGTTATTTCAGCACACCCACTCACAAACCTGCACTTTACTAAACACTCTTATTGTGTTGAACATTATTTGCTGGATATGGCCCAGGATATGCGTGCGGCGGTCGAATATGTAATGTACCAGATTCCAGAAATTTCTGTCAGGTGTTGGGTGGGGCCCAACAGCTAAAAAAATTGAGCTGGGGGGGCTCAACCTACAAACGTTTGAAGACCTCTGGTGTAGTATGTTACGAAATCTAGCATGATAAGCTGAGTACCCAGTAATCAGATGAACGTGACCAATGTCAGTAGATTGTTTATTCGTTTTAGGTGTGCCCAATAGCAGGTCTTCTCTCTTTTTGGATTTCACCTTGTCTTGGGCTGAATCTAACACTGCCTGACTATAGCCTTGCATCTTGAGTCATGTGCACAGATCACTCTGTACCACCCTCAGTGTATCATTGCTTCTACAATTGCGCTTCATGTGCGGACTTTCTGCATATGGAATGCTATTCTTCAATTTGGTCGGGTGAAAACTGCTGGCATGAAGTATAGAGTTACCTGATGTCGGTTTTTTATAAGTTCTGGTGTGTATCCTATTGCCCTCAATGTAACCCACTAGTACCAGGAAGTGTACTTCATCTTGACTGAGGGCGTGTGTAAACATGAGGTATATATATATATATATATATATATTGTGAGTCACCTCCCCCAAAATCTCACTAAGCTTCGCCGTAGCTTAAACCCCAACATTTTCCATGTTGATCTCGATTTCCCCCCCCTCCCTCTAACTCATCCACTGTATAACCCAACCCTGCCCAACAGGTTTTTAAAGAAAAATTCTTACTGCTCTCCTTTCATGCCCACCTGTTACTCTGTTGATCGTATACCTTACCACTCAGTCACGTTCTATTTTAAAAATCAAATTTTTCTTTTCTGTTTTGGAGGGCATCACAGCTCCTATTTCTTAAGGCCACTCACCCCTTTTTATTCTTTCATTTGCTGTGAAAGGTGAGACCTATTGGCTTTGCCAACGCTTGTTCTTATCTAGCTGTCATCAGGTTTTCACTTTGCCCATTTTAGGTGTCGCCTGATCCAGCGCATGTGCTGGTCTAGCCGAGACATTTAGTGTACGGGTTTTGAAACTGCTGCCACACGGCCTAGCGCTTGCGTTCACGCGCGCAGCCAGCAGCTTTCAGCGCCCGAGGCGCCATCTGGAGCTTTCACTTTTTCCGCCCGCATCGCGTGGGCAATGCTTGTTTTCAAGCTTTGGCCGCACGCGCACACAACTCCTGCTTCTCCCCCTCCTCCACCACATATGGTGTATCGCGCGCGCGGCCAATGCTTGTTTACAGTTGGTAACACTGTCTAGGCATTGGGTGCACCTCATTAATTAGCAGATATAGCAGCAATAAGCAACAGAAAGGTGACCAATCCAGCTTTGCAAAGGGCCTCACACTGCGTGGCAACACGTTTGCTGAATTTTTAGTAACTTGTGAATCGTCTGAGCTAGAAACACACATTGTTTTTTTTTTTTTTTTGGTTTTTTTTTTGAAAGACCTTTATTGTTATGTTTCCCAATACACAGCTTTAGCCTACAACCCCTCGGGCCGGCCGCGTAGTTTGTACATATGCACTTTCTCGTATCTAACACAGCCCAGTGCCGTCAACCCGGGGGTACGGCGGCGATAGAAGGTGCCAGAGTCTCACAGGTTAGAGAGGATAATGCAGGACTCATTTTCTCTGTGTTACAGCCATAAACAAACGGAGAATACCACAATGGCGCCCGGGCGCCTAACGATCAACTACCCCCCCCCCCCAATCCCCTAAAAACCAGTCACCACTCGAACAGCATAAATACCTCCGCACCAGTAGGCGACCACTGCACCCACTTTCTAGCCCCAGGAACAACAAGAGCGTTGGGAGACCTATACAGCCCCTGCGCCGTCCTGCTCGACGGCAGGCGGCTCACAGATGCCCCCCCTAAAATCATTCCATTTGGACCACACTTCCCCCACTTCCGGGGGCACCCTCTTGCTGTATATACAGTCTTTTCTCGCAGCATACACCAGTCCATGTCGCCGTGCCAGTCCGACAGTTTTGGTGGAGTAGGGCTTCCCCAGAGTCTGGCAATGTTCCTTTTCGCCACCATTTGACCAAGCGTCACCCAGAGCCTCCCCTTCGGTGGCAGGTCCGTTGGCTCCCATATGTTAAGGAGACACCTCTTGGCCTCCGGTCGAATTTCCACCTCCCATACCTCCTCCATACACTGTACCACCCTTCTCCAATACCGTTGAATTTTAGGGCAGTCCCACAACACGTGGAAGAAGGTACCCGTACCCCCGCATCCCCTTCTACAGAGTACTGTGTCCACCCTACCCATTTTGTGTAGCCTAGTGCAAGAGATATAGATTCTATGTAAAAGCTTGAGTTGGATCAGTCGCAGTCGGGCTGATATCGCGACCTCCCTGGGGGAGGCTAAAGCATAGAGCCATTCCTCGTCGTCTATCTCCAGCCCATCAGCGACCCACTTTTCTCTAAGGGGCAGAAGCAGATCGGGGGGGTTGTTAATTAATTTTTTGTACGTTAGGGATATAGCGTGTTTCGGGAGATGCCCATCCAGTAACCTATCTTCAAGCGGGGAGGTTTGCGGTGGTTTGGTTTCCGGTGGAATATTGGCCTGTAGGGAGTGCCGCACCTGTAGGTATCTAAAGTATTCAGTGTGTGCCAGCTCATATGTGTCTTGCAGTTGGGCGAACGTGCGGATCCCCGTGGGGCCCCAGATGTCTCTGATTTGGGAGATGCCGATCAAGTCCCAGTTCCGGAAGCCCTTGGTGCGCCCCAGATTGCCCAGTTTTTCAGATGCCCAGAGTGGCGTGGCTAGTGTTAGGACTCCCGCCCATCCGAGCTTCCTCTGAGCAATGTGCCAGATCTGTACCGAGTGAAGTGTAGGGCCAGTGAGATTATGTGTACCTCATTTAGAATAGAGTGCTCTCTCATAGTTCCCTCTGGGAATCAGCCATCTATCCATACCGAAGGCAGGGTCGTTCCCGTCGCCGTATGTCCCGTGATTGATCGCTGTGAGATGGGCCGCCCAGTAGTATTTACGAATGTCAGGGAGGGCTATGCCGCCGTCGTACCACCCCAATGTGAGTTTAGTCAATGAGATTCGGGGCGACCCGGCCCAGAGGAGGTCGCGCAGCCTCTATCGCCACAAAGTAGGCGTTAGGGACTAAGTCGGGATAGTTTTGTAGCGCATAGAGGAACCGTGGCAACCCCAGCATCTTGAATAAGGCTGCCCGGCCCAACAAAGACAGTGGCAGGCGCTGCCAGGCCTTGGCCTCCCTCTGTAGCCGAACCAACGGTGGCTTGAGGTTGTGCTCGTACAACAGGGTCTTGTCAGTTGTGATGAATATTCCCAAGTACCGGAACCCGTCCTCCGCCACCTTGATCGGGCACGCGTCAGGAAGCCTCGGGGGGTCACCCCGCAAGACGTAAAGATGTGATTTGGCCCAATTGATCCGGAAGCCAGAGTTACGTCCGAAACTGGCAAATATGTCGAGTGCCACAATGAGCGACCTGCGCGGCCTGCAAAGGTACAGGAGAATGTCGTCGGCGTAGAGGGATATTCTATCCTCCCACCCTTCCGTCCATGCTATACCTTTTAGGTCGACGTCCTGCCTTATCCAGGCTGCGAACGGCTCTAGGGAGAGGGCGAAGAGAAGGGGAGAGAGCGGGCAGCCCTGCCTAGTCCCTCTTGCAAGCGTGAACACTTCGGACAGCTTGTTGTTAACCAGTACCTGTGCGAGGGGTTCGGTGTATAATAAACGCACCCAAGCTATGAATTGAGGTCCAAATCCTAGTTTGTGCAGGACTGCGAACCTGTATGGCCACTCTAAGGTGTCGAAGGCCATAGTGGCGTCTAGGGAGACCACCACTGCGTCCTCCTGCAGTCTGTGGCGCTGCCCCAGAACGCCGTGTAACCGTCTGATGTTGAGGGCCGTGTTACGGTGGGGCATGAAACCTGATTGGTCCGGATGGACCAATGAAGGAAGCACCGCCTTGAGCCTGTTGGCCAGCGTCTTTGCCAGTATTTTGGGCTCCGCGTTGAGGAGCGAAATTGGCCTGTATGATGCACAGGAGTCTTTGGGTTTCCCCTCTTTCGGGATTGCCACTATAGTCGCGATGCGCTGATCACGGGGCAGCACCCCCATCTCCTTGCTCTGTTCGAACATGAGTTTCAAGTATTTACTAGTGACATCAGGCCGGAGTTTGTAGAGCTCTATCGGGAGGCCATTGGGTCCTAGAGCCTTACCCGGGTGAAGTTCCCCTATTGCACGCTGCAGTTCGGCCTCAGTGATCGGGCTATCCATAGCCTCCCGATCTTCTTCCGAGAGGGAGGGCAAGCGAATGTCAGTTAAGAGGACCCTGGAGTCCTACTCCGGCCGGTCCGACTCACTCCTATAAACCCGCTGGAAGTGTCTCGCAAATTGTTCCACTATTCCCCGGGGTTCTGTCACTACATTCCCAGACTCGGTGCGTATTTCAGGCACCACCTTACTGGCCTGGTTGTTTTTTCTCCAGCCAGGCTATCAATTTCCCGGCTTTATCGCCCTGGTCATATATCCTGCCTAGCTTGTGCTGAGCCACGGTCTCACACATTGTTTTTTGTTGTTAATCCATCATCTGTACATGATTTGAACATTTTATGTGGCAAATGCGGCAAATTTCGAATTGTGCGGCCCTGGCGATTTTTTCATAATTCCAGTAGCCCGACAAAAACCTTACGGATAAAATGGCCTGTTACAGAGTAGCTCACTGCCACTGTTTTCATTCCTTAAAAACACAGCGCCGTTTTCAGCATGTTTGTCTTGGTCCCTCAAGGGCATAGTAAATGCTCCTCTTGGCGAGAGCCTGGTTTGCCTTCTGAGATCAATTCGAGCCCGTCAGCATGGCCTGCCCCTTAGTTTGGAGAGCTATGGAACAGAGGAGGAGTGGAATCACGCAACGGCATAGCGCGCAGAGTGCTTTCACTGGATTAATGGTACTTTGGGTGCTGCATGGTTTCTCGACTGCGTCTCCTTGGCTCATTTCATAAAATGTGTGCACTTTTTTCTGAATGTCAATTCTTTTATAATACGGTTGTAGTGAAGAACACTTGTTTCTACAACTATGTTTATTTCATGTTTTTGAAACACAACCACTAAATGGAAGTGCCATATGTAATAAAATGCATATATATCATTCTGCATGGAATTTATATTTTCAGTTTCTCTCCATTGCGCTCTGATGCCCCAGTGGCCTGTGCTAACCAAAATGACACCAAAACTATTGTTCATGTGCTTATAATATTTCAGAGGGGTATTTACACAGTGGCAAGAGTAGTGAGTATGGGGCACCTCTCCTTTCCGCTATCAGTAGTCATTTGTGAATATTAATGCACCGTGATCATTTCTTTATGAATTTCTGGGTTGCCTGATACTCCTTGCTCTAGGCTACTCTGAGGATGACTGTTCCCGTCGAATAGGATGTTCGCACTTGGCTTCAGTTGCCAGAGGGCCGCAAGAAACTGGACCAGCTTGCGGACTCCCTGCTTGTCTGGTTAAACAGCCTTTACCACGAAGCATTTTCTACGCGTTACGTTTACAACGGTACACTTACCTCGTAAACGTCGTCACAACGCGTATTGCTTCAACGGCCGTCTTTACCACGCAAGCAACGTCATCACGGAACAACGTCTTCATCAACGAAAAAAATGCGTCAGTCCTTTTTTAGTGTCAACGAAGAGCTAAGAAAAAGGCAAAAAAAAGAAGAAAGGGGGCTTGGGGGGGTCTCCCCCCCAAAAAAGAAAAAGCGGGGTAAAGTAAAAATCGAGGTAAAGTCAATGCTTAGAAAAAACATTCCGTTGTAACGCATGTGTGGTAAAGGCATGCGTTGCAACGGAATGCGTAGATACGACATATATTCGCTTGTCTGTCCTCGTAGTGACATTCCTGTTCTTCCTGATGGTTTTCACCACTGACCCATCCGTGACTGCGGTGCTTTAGACACTCTTGGCCGAATTGTCGTTTGATTTACGACCTCTGACACACTTAGAATGAGGCCTTTTGTAATTTCACCGGTCCTCGTGATGGCCCTGTTATTATTAGATCGAAATGCAGTTGAACGAAAAGGTGATATGTCCATAGCTGTCTCTCTAATCTTCAAACATTCGGTACAAAACTACATTTTTATTATTTTATTTTTCGTCATCTGGATTTTCTCGTGTCTTCATGCTTGAATTTTTATCAAAATGCTTTCAGTGAACCACTTTAGAGCATCAATTAAATTTCTCCCATTCAATCACATTATATCTGGCAAGTTGTTCTTGAGACATCAAGTCTATTTTTATCCACCTATATAAAGTTATTGCCATAATGGCACACGTTTTCTTCATAAGAAAGAATTTTCTAAGCAGGTCTAGTAACCACTGTTTAAATCATTGTATTTTATAGTCCTCCTTTTCTAAAGTGAGGGGGGGCGGGACGGGGTCCCAAACAAGAATACCTTTTTATTAGGCGGTGGTCGACTACACTTACCATTGAAACTAGCAACAGTTGTTGGACAATATCGGACCTTGCAGGAACAGCCTCTGTAAGGTTTTGCTGCAACTAGACTGCTTTGGAAATAGTCTACTCTTGCTAGATCTGGACTCTGAATTATTGGTGCATGCCTGACAATAAATATGGCTGGACTAAGTACCATGCTATGGAAAACACTCTATGGTGAGGAGACTTTACCTAGTTCTTCTCTTCCTCTCGATCACAGACTTACCGAACACCACCCGTCATTTAGTAACCACTTCCAGATCCTGTTCTGCCCCTAAGCTAAATCCATCCTCTTCTAAATAGTCTTCTGTTGCCTCTTTTTTGGCAATCAAATGGGGATTGAGCTCCCTCTCTGTATCCTGCAATATTAATATTTATTCACACATTAAGTAATGTCTCCCTCCTGCCACATTAAGATTTGCGGTAAGTTTCTATTGTAAAAACGCCTCATGGCAAAACTACTATTAGAAACACGCATCCGGAGTACCACTGCCGGAGGCAGGTCCTTCTCCCATCGCCCTGCCAAGACCTGGAACACCCTTCCCCTCTACCTGCGACAGACCGAAGACCTGCTGACCTTCAGGAGACAACTCAAGACCTGGCTCTTCGACCAATAGCAGCACGGGTATGTAGCGCGCTTTACAAATTATGTGATTGATTGATTTATTGAAACATCCTTTGACAGTTCGGACACAAGTTTGTGTATGACACGTAAGTGCACATGAACCTTGTAATGTCTGTTGCAAAACAAGCTGTAGCAAAATGTGAACATAGGAGATGCATTAAATGCCAAAGACGTAGCAAAAATGTCACTCATCGGATACTTTCCAAAGCCTCTCTTATTGGTACATTGTAATCTTGGCCTTCCCTTGGAAGATCGTAGTGGGGCAGATTTGAATTTGGCCCGTATTTCGCTTGTGTTTCATTATTCTAAGGTTCCTTTCTGGTTCTGTGTTACGCTCTTAGATTGGAACAGTCTGTCCTCATTTATTGGACTGTTCTTAGAGCATAATAACCTTTATAGGTCTCTCCTACGAGGCACACTCCTCTCTACTCTGTCACTCCACTCTACTCTATGGTATGTTCAGTTTTCCCTTTTCCATTATAGGCACTTTCCTGCAGCTTGGGCTCAGAACTCAAATACCTGGCATTGGATTGGTAGAGCCCTCAACAGCATACTGTCCTGTTCTACTCCTTGCTATTCGTCGCTAGATCCACCTATCAGTTAATAGACTCATTCACCCTCAGCCATCAGTCCATAAATCTATTGTTGTATTTACCCCCCACACGTACGCTTCTACCTACCTGTTTGTGCAGATATGCTTCTGTCCCATGTATGTTTTCTGTGTGCCTGTGTTTTTTGTGTGTGCACAATATTGGCTTGTGTTACTGTTTGGTTTTGTGCATTGCACCAATGCATGTATGTGTGCTGCTCTGTTGGGATTAATTTATATATTTGATGTATGTGTGTGCACCAGAGTACCTTGTGCAAGAATCGTCGTGGCACTCTTTCAACACAGAGCCAAGTACATTGTACATGAATAGGTGGCAATGCTGCGCCTCTGGGACTCTCAAGCCGAGGGTAAAGCACACGGAAAATGGCTGAAGTATCCAAATTGCTTTTCCGACCAAAGGAGTGAATTTAATTTAATTGAATTCATAAAACTTTATTCAGCCGCTAACGCAGCCTTAAAAATATAAGCATACAATAAAATACAATTTTAACCCATACAATCAGTGCATATGCAATACATCATAAAGTCACATGACAAAAACATTGAAGTGCATACAATCATGGAAAATCGCTGCGTAAATTGGTGATGGGCATGCAAAACCAACAGCGCATGTCACCAAAATCCAGACTCCTATGCCAATTAAATCCGGAACCCAGGCCAGTCCTTATTTCTCAACAGTGTCGCGTATTAAAACTGACTGTTATTGATCAGAAGAACCATGTTGAGCCAGGATAAGAGTGGTATAAAACATTGCTGGAAAGAGCGTTGTTAGAATGCATAGTAGCCCTCGAGCCATTGGGAGCAGGGTCAAGACTGACTTGCATATGGCTGGGTTCAAACTGGAATGGCATGGGGAGCAAAAAACGATGGATTTAGGCCCAGATCTCTGTACTGGGGTGAATGTATGACATTGTTCTGCATTCTGTCCATCAATTGTTGTTTTTGCCTTGAGTGAACCACAGCACGCAAAAATGAACACACAAAAGCATGTTTCAGCATCTGGTAACTCCCTTAGATATTGACACACTAGCCTGCATAGTCTCTGATTCTTGATCTTCACTAAGTGGAGCAGGAGTTGCTTGACAAATCTTATATTCAATTCAATTCAATTCAAATAATCTTTATTCGGATACATAATATCCATAAAAGCACAGGTCACGTTAAAAACATTTTCAATAAAAAATGAATAAATGACAATAAATAAATCTTATATAATAACCACAAAATAAAATAAAATGCAGCATAGATTAGCCAGAATGATCATTGCAAGGGCACAGTTTGGAATCAAGGTTGTGCTGATAACCTAAAGGTTAGGCACAGGGTCAAGACTGATTTGCATATGGCCATGTCTAAACTGGGGTGGTGTAGTGGGCAAAAGAACGATGGATTTAACCCAGATCTCTTGACTGGGGGAGAATGTCTGCATTGTCAGCATTCCGTCCATCATTTGTTTGTTGTAACGCTTTTCGCCCTAAGTGGGATGGGTATTCCCAGACGTGGGACCCGTGCTCACTACGCCACTGGAGTCAAGCTATCCTGGCTGATGACGGCTGATAGCCAGAAACCGGTCCTAGGATGCTTGATTCCGGTCCAGGGAAAACATGGCTTGGCAGTTCGGGCTGGACTGTTCCCATGAGGCACAGGGTCAAGACTGATTTGCATATGGCCATGTCTAAACTGGGGTGGTGTAGTGGGCAAAAGAACGATGGATTTAACCCAGATCTCTTGACTGGGGGAGAATGCATGCATTGTCAGCATTCCGTCCATCATTTGTTTGTTGTAACGCTTTTCGCCCTAAGTGGGATGGGTATTCCCAGATGTGGGACCCGTGCTCACTACGCCACTGGAGTCAAGCTATCCTGGCTGATGACAGCTGATAGCCAGAAACCGGTCCTAGGATGCTTGATTCCGGTCCAGGGAAGACATGGCTTGGCAGTTCGGGCTGGACTGTTCCCATGAGGCACAGGGTCAAGACTGATTTGCATATGGCCATGCCTAAACTGGGGTGGTGTAGTGGGCAAAAGAACGATGGATTTAACCCAGATCTCTTGACTGGGGGAGAATGTATGCATTGTCAGCATTCCGTCCATCATTTGTTTGTTGTAACGCTTTTCGCCCTAAGTGGGATGGGTATTCCCAGACGTGGGACCCGTGCTCACTACGCCACTGGAGTCAAGCTATCCTGGCTGATGACGGCTGATAGCCAGAAACCGGTCCTAGGATGCTTGATTCCGGTCCAGGGAAGACATGGCTTGGCAGTTCGGGCTGGACTGTTCCCATGAGGCACAGGGTCAAGACTGATTTGCATATGGCCATGTCTAAACTGGGGTGGTGTAGTGGGCAAAAGAACGATGGATTTAACCCAGGTCTCTTGACTGAAGGAGAATGTATGCATTGTCAGCATTCCGTCCATCATTTATTTGTGATAACCTAAAGGGAAGCACAGCCAGTATTTAACAGTGCCAGCTCTAAACCGGAATAATAATGCTCGATCCAATCTTCCTCCAACCTTTGGCAGATAACTGGTAAGGGGCTTTTCTGGACATAATTGCAGAGAGCTTGCAACCGTAAGTTTAAGCGATTCTACATCCAGCCTGTGACCTGGTGCCTGTGCTAATAGGAAGGCTTGGACTTGCTTTTCCCAGGTAAGGTGTGGAGTGCGGTTTTAGAAAAGGCATGACTTGAGCAGGTTTCCTCAAATGTATTCTTCACATGAGCCAGCCAGGATATGGACAAACCTTTATCACATGGTAAGCAATCGTTAATTATATCTCTTGTGAGGGCAGCTTCCTCTGTTTCCCACACAGCCATCCAAAGCAAGGGCGGCGGGTATGAAATCTATGAATTAAATATCCTAATCCCAATTTGTAAAGTGTGAAGTAGGATGGGGGCACACAATATCTTCCTACAAAAGCGGTTTCCTCTATTTGGCTCGTCGCACACTCACCTATGCCCCTGATTTCCGGTCCATATGAAGCTACTTGGACACACTGGTTGGTATGTATCTTAATCGGTGGACCCAGAGGCCTGCCTCCCGATGATGAAGGGACACTGAGTAGTGATCCAACCGCCTGTGATGATTTCTCCGTATGCTGTGCTATATTTGGGGCCCAGGAACCTGCTGTGCTAAAGGTAACCCCTAAGTATGAAAAACTGTGAGTGCCTAAAATGGGATTAGAGTCCACTGAAATGCTTGGAGGCACAAGCACTTTGGACCGCACGCCATTATAAATGAGTTAATAAAATTTGTTTAAACTTTGAAACTACCCATAAAATGTGCAAAAGAACAGACTAGGAGGCGTAGGCTTATCGGCGAGCGAGCAATTAGCACTGGATCGTCCACATACAACAATGCTGGCAAAGGAGCACCTTTTATCATAGGCACATCCTGTGTACAAGCAGCCAATTCGGGTTTAAGATTATTTATATACAGGATAAATAACAGGAGAGCAAGAACGCACCACTGACAAACCCGACGCTTGATATCTAGTTCATTGGACAGTTCCCAATTATGGCCAAATCTGACCCAGGCTTTCGTGTTACCATGAAAAGTAGCTTGGAAATAAACCAGTGTTATATTCAGGCCCATGCCCAGTAGGAGTTGCCAGAGCTATGACCAACTGACGTAGTCAAAAGCCATGGACAAGTCCAAGAAGGCAAGATGAAGTAGAGCTTATTTTGCCACGGTATATTTACCCAGGATAAGGTTTACGCTTAAACACTGTTCTATAGTGCCCACCCGACTTCTAAATTTTACAAGAGTTTAAGATTTTATTATCTTCTGTCCATTGCAGCACCCTATTATATATAACCAAGCCCAGGATCATCTCTGATATTATATTGCAACATTAATTTTTCAGATGTTCTGAGCAACCAGATGAAGACAGTTGCTGGCTAAATTTGTTGTACATTATTGTTATACGGGATCTTGAATCTTTAGCACGTTTCTAGATATATTTGCTATGTTCTTTTATGTCGTATGAGTGAGGACGTATGAGTATGATATTGTATGCATGTTGTGAATGATGAATGAGTAAATGGGACCTGTCTTTTCTGCAAATCTCTACGATATGATATTTAACTGTGACACATCTAATTTTCTTAAGATGAAAAAATAAAATAATGTTTAAATATATTTAATTGTTGTGAAGAACATGGTCATTTGAGCACAGTCAGAGTGTTTAATTAACAGTTGACATATAGCATTTCTCAATTACATAGGTAGAGTATTTTGTTCGTATATTGTGTCTACATTTCGTGTTCCCATGAAAAGTAGCTAGGAAAGAAACCAGTGTTATATTCAGGCCCATGCCCTGTAGGAGTTGCCAGAGCTGTGACCGACTGACGTAGTCAAAAGACATGGACAAGTCCAAGAAGGCAAGATAAGGTAGAGCTTGTTTTGCCACTGTATATTTTCCCAGGATAAGGTTTAAGCGTAAACACTGTTCTATAGTGCCCACCCGACTTCTAAAGCCATATTGACAAGAGTTTAAGATTGTATTATCTTCTGTCCATTCCAGCACCCTATTACATATAAACAAGCCCAGGTTCTTCGCAGGAATATCAGTTAGGGGAGTTGGCCGGTAACATCTTGACAAAGACTGACTCACCTTCTTGAATATCGGAAAAAAAGTTGAAAATGGCCACAAGATTGTTATGTTACAATGGGTCAGACTGTTAAAAATATTTGTCAGCAATGGGGTCCAGATATCGCATTTAATTAAATCGATCGAGACTCCATCTGGGCAACTTGTTGCTTGCGCTCTGCTGTATAGCAACAGTGACATCCTGCAAGGTTACCTGCAGAGAAAAGCCCGGGATATCCGGGGTTAATGGTCAGTGCCTGCACCAGCATAAGTCTGGCAAAAGTGAGCCACCCAGGTCGCACCATCAATGTGGCAGCTGGTTTAGACTGATAGACCTCATACTCGCCATCTCACCCCAGAAAAACCTACTATTGTTAGTACTAGTTGCGTCAGCTAATGTAACCCACTGCTTGGTAAAACTTCCTTCCAACGCCTTGCAGTTACTGATTTATAGCACTTCAGGGGGGGCGGGGGGTTGCTACTGCTACAGAGTCCCCCGGGTCGTATTAAGGGCCGTACGCAATGATCGGTTCGCTGACGAGCATCCATGATCAAACCAACGCAGTTCAGCACGCACTGCTTTGTATGGTTTAAGGACGAACAGCTTAATCCCATGACAAAAGGGCTCAAAAGAGGCAACAATCTCCCTGCTCTTTACATCATCAGCCTAGCAATCCAAAACATGCTCCATTCTCCTAGCCACAACTCCTCCAAGTACTAAGGATGGGTCTCAGAGCCCTCAGACCAACCTAAAGCCATTAGTAGAGACCTTCACATTACAAAGCCTAGTATCTACTAGAAATGTCTCACTAAATGGCAGGGTCTAAGCAGTGGCTAGGGGGTTGTAATCGCTGAATTCAGAATTAATGATAGTACAGTAAATCAATCAATCCATTAAATTATGGGATGTAAAGATATAATCAATGACGGATGCCCCTGATCCACCCGAAACGTGGGTAACCTCAGGTCACCTGTCCCAACCACATCCTGTACATTATGCAAACTAGCTGCTGACAAGAAAGCCCCCAACTCCTTCTCTTTCAGATCTGGCCCTCCACCAACTTGAGTCCCCTCCAATTGGCCCAGGCTTAACAATTTTGCATTACAACATCCTGCCAGATACAAATGAAGTTGGTGGCCCTAACTGGAAGCAGTCTCCTCAATGGAGTTAATAAACTCAAATATAACGGGGAATCTCAGGTTAGGGGCACTTACAAAATCATTATTATAAACATTAATAAAAAGTAAAGTCGCGGCCCCCTTGAAGACAACCGCTTGAAAATCAGAGCTAGGGATATTTCCAGCCTCTGCGTGGCCACCCAGCAACAACTTAATCCACCCACTCAAACCTCCGGACGGGCGACCAGAACGGGATGGAGTGGCTGGTACGCTCAAACATAGGAACCCATCAAAGGCAATAGTATTGAGCTCCCATGTTTCCTGAAATAAAAGAATGGCAAACTTTTTCACAAATGCTTGCCAGGTCAGGAGATTTATCTTAGTATGGATGCCAGCAATGTCCCAGCTCACTATGCTCAAGGAAGCACCTTATGTCACGGAGACTGCAAAGCTTGCTCTCAAGCGTGTGCACCCACAGTCAGACATCGGAGCGGGTGAATCAGCAATCACACTACTTAAGTTAGGCAGGGCTGGTTCAGCCACACATTCAGCTGAAAGACCAATCCTCACCCGAGACCTGGGCAAACACAGTCAGTCAATTTCGTTGATGCCTGAGAGGGGTGCATACCTGTTGTAGGCAAACGTGCTCGGACTCGGCTGAAGCTCATGATTGATGGGGGATACAAGCGGTAACTAGATAAAAGGTTTGCAAAAAAATAACCCAGGGGTAAGGCAGAAATTCTAGTGGGAACCAACGGCCTCTCCTCATGGTACCTTAATAACCTTCTCATTACGGATGGGTGATGAAAATTCACTACCAGTCTCCCTGAATGATCTTTAGTGAGGGACCAATCCAATCGACCCTGCGCACCAGTAGAATCACATTCCTCTCCGCTGGAGTACGTTTTTATGAACGCCAAGCCAGTGTGTAACTTTATTATGAGCCTGTTCCCCAGTCTCTGGTTGAGTGGGCTTTAAAGGAGGTACGCCTGCCAGGAGCACATACGGATACTCCTCAGGGGGGAGATTTAGTGTCACAGTGCTGGGGACGGTGTCTATGCTGCTATTTGCTCCAAGCGGCATATCTGTCCACCTCTATATGCCTACTGTTGGTATTAAAGAAGAGAAGAAGAGGCCTGGTTGCTCATGCCAGGGACTGCTCCACCCTGTGCTGCCACAGCAATCCCCACGCCATCACCATTGTTCCTTCTAGCCTCAGTGGTTGTTAGGATCCTCTCATTCCATGGCAAGGCAGCTACCCTAGGGGGGTTCTTCTGCCACTGGGCTATGAGGTTTGCAGCGGCAAATGTGCCCACACTCACCCAGATTAGAAACATTCTGCCCATATACAGACGTTCGAGCTTTGGAAAGAGTAATCAAGTGAGCTTCCATGGCAGACAGACTTTCCTTAATTGGACCGAGATGCTCGTGCAAGATTTCAGTATTTCCGAAATAATTCCTCCGGTTCAATGTTTCCACCCCCACCCCATTCTGCCCCTTACTGGACTTTGTGTTTGACTATTGCAGCCAGAGACGCAACAAGAGCCAAATTCCGGTGCGGGGAGGAGGGTGGGGGGGAGGGGGGGGTGGGTGCGGGGAACTAATTACAATTTTGCGGGGGCGGCTAATTCTTCCAGCAATAGGCAGAGTGGAGCTGCAGGGGCTCTAAGAAGGGGTGGAAAAACAATAAAGCCTCGTTAACAAGTAAATTATCTTTTATAGACCTGTGAAGTACTCGGGTTCGGTTGTGTGTGTGCCCGGGAAGCTCTCTCACACACACGAGGGGGGGGGGAAGAGATGGGGGGGCGGAAGCCCTCTAGGCGTTGCGCGCCTGGTTGCAGGATCGAAGTGTTCGGATGTTGGGCCTCTTACGTTTAGGAGCAGGTTCTGTGGGTGAGATAGCAATACTTGCACTCGGGGGTACAAAACAAACACAGGGGTTAACCTCTACTGCCGTAAATGTGAGTAGGTACCCCGTTGTCCTTCCTTGCTGGACAGTTCTCCAATTCTGGGGGTGCGTCCTCCGACATACTACTACTGGCTGGCATCTCCACACTCCACGTTCCTCTCCCGGCCTCCATGGACAATCTTGGTTCGATCAGAGCTATTTCATTTGCAATTACCCATATGGCCCACTCAAGCAGGTATCTATGCTTGTGGGCCTCTGTGGCAGTGTAGTTCACCCCATTACCTTATGGTTGCCCATAGTAGACTGTGGTCGCGGTGCTATCCCTAACAAAATCGGTCAGGGGGTTGGCCCAGCCCTGCCTCGTTCGGCCACAGACGGGCCGCCCTTGGCCCGGGCAAGCAACTGGCGCTTTGTAGCACCTGCAAGTCCCTCCTCCTCACGGTTCAGGTGTGTGTGTGTGAAGGGGGCTTCTGGGGCAGCAAGTCCCTTCTGCTGCTTGAAACAACGATGCCCCCAACTCTGCAAGAGGCCCATGTCACAGTAAAGCAACTGGCGTTTTGTAGCACGCGCAAGCCTCTTTTCCTTATGGCTCAGGTGTGTGAAGGAGGCTTCTGGGGGGCAGACAGCCCCTTCTGATGCTTGAAACAACAGTGCCCCCAACTCCGCAGGAGTCTTTTGTCCCCTCCAGCCAATTTGCAAAGTAGTTTTGAGATTAGTTCTTTTCAGAGGTGTAACTTAACAACAAGCATTAAAAATGCAATAGGTCTCGCTTTTCATTAAGTTAAAGCCATTTGCTTTGCTATACAAAACCATTAGCAAAGCAAATGGCTTTAACTTAATGAAAGGCGAGACCTATTGCATTTGCAATGCAATAGGTCTCGCATTTATGCGAGTTTGAGCTATTGACATAGCAAATAATAATGCCTTTTATTTTTGTTTTCGTTTTTAAAACATAAATAAAAGGCATTTTTATTGCAATGCCAATAGCTGAAAGTCGCGTAAATGCGAGACCCATTGCACTGCAAATGCTTGTTTTTAAAAGGACATAGGATATTAAACTGATGGCCTATTGCCATTATACCCAATGATAGTTCTACATACTGCTTTACTATGATATAGTGGGACTCCTACTTCGATGACAGGGAATGACTCAAAAATATGAATCTATGGAAGCTACCAATACTGGATAACTACAGTTCTATAGGTAACTTATTTTCTTGCTTGTATTCTGTTCACTGGCTTTTCAACATGTCTTTCCCCCCTCCCCTGGGGCATAGCATAATTTTTTTTTGCATTTTATGACATTGACAGAAAATACAAACCAACAATAGAGCAGCCAAGGTAAACCTCCAAGATGATTACAACTCAATGAAACATAACAGTTTCACTCAGCCTTTAACCAGAGAAAAACACACATATGTGCACAGTTTAAATCAATATGTAAGAAGAGCTTAGCCCCAAGCCTGCCAAGTGGCTACACAGCAGTATGTGAACCACTAGTGTTCCAATAACATGACACTTCCCCTTCCTCACCGTATAAGCCAGAAGAAGTTGATCAGCTCATTCCAGAGGGCGTGGGAGGGAGGGCAAATGAGGCGCCGGCCTTTGGCCCGAATGGATAGCCACCCTACGCTTAGCCAATAGCAACAGCATAGCAATAAGATTTATGCATAGCCGAGGGCGCACCCTTAACATAGCCAAGCAGTGCAACCAGCAGGGACCGCTGGAGCTCACAAAATGTAATCTGCCTAATGGTATTACAAATATCATTCCATAAGCACGCATCTCTAGAGCACTCCCATTTCGTTAGGAGCAGTGCACTGCCAACAATTCGGGTCCTCAAGTAATCCCATTCCATGTAATTGCATCAGGGTACGGTACAAGCTGTGCTGGTATTTAAAATGAATAAGATGAAGCCCATATTTTGGGGATAGGGCCTGGGACTGAAATCAGCAGTACAGCTATTGTTCTTCACTGATAGGGGTTACCAAGTCCGACACTCGGGCATCCTGTGCAAGAGGTTTACGAATCCGTGCAGATTCCTGCATTGTAGTGTATAAGCATGTAATGAGTTGATGGGACAATGGATTGGTATCCCTTCCAGTAGCATTGGATTGGTAACGCGGGCACTCTGGCAATGAACCGAGGGGCTGGTATCTGAATTCCAGCTGTGGGCTACTTTTTTGAGCAGCCTGGGGGGGCCGATTTGGGTGGTTTTTGCATTGTTTGGATACCACCAGCGGCCCAGTGGGTGCCTGAGTGGCCTTTCTGGAGGTAGATGGGCGTCCATTACCCTTTTATCAACAGGCAGAGGTGTCACTCCCTTTCTCTCGCTGGGCCGGAAGATTCAAAACCTCATATGCCACCCTAGGCTGTCTCCCTGCCCAGACCAATGACACAAAGAGGCAGCGAAGGCGCCTGCGAAAGTGAGCCGTCAGCGGCATGGGAATGTTAATGAAAAGGTATAGAAATTTAGGGAGGATCACTATTTTAGCTAAGGGGATTTGGCCAATGAGGGACAGCGAAAGCCTCATCATGTGTCCACCCTATCCTCCAACCAGTTCATCAACCGGCAGTAATTTTCATGCCAGAGAGCATGTAGATCACGACTGAGCTATATTCCCAAATATTTAACTGGATCTACTGCCCACACAAGGGCAAGCTCTGAACCTAAGACCTGAGTGGTGTCTGCAAGCCGGAATATAATAGACTTCGACAAGTTTTTGGTAACATGCTTTGGAAGCTTTGCTTGCATTATCTCCTGCATGAAAAATTAGATTAGTTTGAGGGTTACGGACAAAGTGACGTCATCAGCGTACCTTTAAACCAATATCCGGATGGGTGTGAATGCAAGCCCATAATGGGCATGATGTTACCGCACATGAGAAGCTAAGGGCTCCATTGCAACTGCAACAAGCCTATGGGGCATATGTATCAAACGATTTTTTAATCGCAAACGCTGCGATTCGCAAAATAACAGCGTTTGCGATTAAAAAATCGGTAATCGGGATGTATGAGCCAAATCCCATCGCAAAATTAAGGAATTGCTAATTTAGCGATTTATTAATTTTGCTTAAGCATTTAATAAATCGCAAATTGCGATTTCTTAAATGACATGTAAAAAGCACCCAAGTTGTGCGAATTATCCTTAAGAAATCGCAAATTACCACCAACTTCCAGTTGGTGGTAATTTGCGATTTCCTTTCAAAATGCACTTTTTTGGATTTTACAAAGTGCCACGTGGCGCTCATACATGCCCTTAGGGCATGTATGTGCGCCATATGCACACACATGCTCATTTCAGGGGTGCATCAGGGTGTCATCATGACACCCTTGCACGTTTGAAATTATTCTCAAATTGCGATTAGCAAATTGCGATTCGCTATTTGAGAATTACTTCCCATTTATTCCTATGGGTCTCCTGGCCCATAGAATTGAATGGGCAGGTATTCCTTAATTGCGATTATGCAATTTGCTAATCGCAATTAAGGAATTTTAAGAATTCGCAAAAAGTTTGCAATTTTTTAAATACATCCCGTTTTGCAATTCTCAAATAGCGATTCTTTAAAAATCACTATTTGAGAATCGCAAATGGTGATGTTGATACATATGCCCCTATATGTGCACACTTTTTTACATAAAGTCTGCCTTTTATGCTGCACACCTAGTTATAATTTGCATTTCCCTGTGCTTCTGGGGTTAGTTTACTTACAGAACCTATAAGAGCACCGGTTTTCACTAAGCAACTGATTTGCCTACTGTTATATGCTACATATTTATTATTTGTACAGCATGCTAGAGGGTGTTCTATTGTATTTTTGTGGGGAGCTACATATTAATGTCAACAAAAGGAGAAGTAGCAGAATTCTCAAACTTTCATCCACAGATAAATTCTTTGATACAAAAACTATTTCATTTTAGGAGATTTGCTTTCCATGTATTCTTAAAAATTTTGCAGTCCTCTTGTTACATTAATAGTCGCACACATTTTAAGAGCTGCTAGTGTACCATATGACAAGAGTCCAAAGATGAGTGGAGTCCAAAGATGGGTATAGTTTAATAGGAGTTTCTGTTGTTCACATGGTACAGCCTGTACACAGATAAAGGACTCATCAAGGTCCATGAGCAACTCTTAAGATGTATATGAATATAAATATAACAAAAAGACTGGAAAGTTTTTATAAGTCTGATGGAAAGGAAATCTCTTTTAAAAAATATATATATACACAAGTTTTTATACTGAAGATGATCAAATAATGTATATGGGATGAAAATGTATTTAGTATGCTCCTACTTTACTTTTTATTGGCATAAATATAATGCTCCCCGCAAAAAATACAATAGATTGTTTTAACATGTAAACCAAGGGGATGACTGACTTAGTGAGTATGTATGTATGTATTTATTACTTGTTAAGCGCGGCTGTCACCCAAAGGGTATCCTGGCGCTGAGATCCTATCGAACCATCACAGATGTTTATCTTGCGCTTGGAAACAGGAAGGTCTTAAGCTCCTTTTTAAAAGAAGGCAGATGTTGACTACTCCTCAGTATCAGAGGTAGAGAATTCCACAATGTGGCGGCCGTATAGCTAAAAGCACGGCCACCCATCCTTACTCTAGTAATCCTAGGAATCCTCACCAGAAACGCCAATGACGATCTCAATGGTCGAGCAGTTTGATACCATGAGAAGAGATGCTGAAGAGGTATAGGCCCCAATCCATGCAGCGCTCTAAATACAAGGCAAAGTGCCTTAAAAGCAATCCTCTGCTGCACTGGCAGCCAATGCAGATCTGCCAAGGCCGCTGAAGAGGAAGCAGAGCGTGGTCGCGACAAAGCCAGTTTCGCAGCCATGTTCTGAATCCTCTGCAGTTTAAGGATCAGAATTTTAGGAGCTCCTAGCAGTAGTGCGTTGCAGTAGTCTAACCTACTGAGAATGGTACTACGCACTACCTCTGCTCTTGCACCTGGTGGAAGCAATGGCAAAATTTTGCGCAAAGCACGAAGCAGGCCCATACAGGTCGCTGTGATCTTATTTACTGAAGCATCCAGCTATAGGCCAGGTTCGAACAACACTCCCAAGTTGCGAGCCGATTTAGCGGCTTCCACGGAACCCGGGATAGAATTTGGCCAAAAGTCATCCGGTAGAACACGAGGAGAGCGATCAGAGGAGCAATAAAGAACTTCCGTTTTTGATCCATTAAACTGAAGTGCATTAGCTCGCAACCACTCTGCAGTGGCCGACATGCAACGATGGAAAGTGTCCTTCGAGACGGTCTCACTACCCTCAAATGAGAAAATCAACTGAGTGTCATCGGCATAATTGATGACTGATATGCCAAATGACTTGATTAATTTTATCAGGGGTTGGAGATATAGATTGAACAGGATCAGACTAACCGCCGACCCTTGAGGGACACCCTGGTTTACCTGTCGCGTAGCTGAGCGAAATGGAGGTAACGCCACTGCTTGCTGTCTGTTGCTGAGATAGGACATTAGCCATTGTAAAGCCAGATCGGTCACTCCCACTTCGGAGACGATTCAAGAGAACCTCGTGGTCAACGGTGTCGAACGCGGCCGACATGTCGAGCAACACCAGAAAAGCTGACTTGCCCCTGTCGACACGCGTTTGCAAATCGTCTAATACTGTAATTAATGCAGTTTCAGTACCGTGGGCCGGTCTAAAGCCAAATTGGGCTGCATCCAGGCAGGAGTTAGTTTCCAGGAAGTTGGACAAGGCTCTCGTGACCCATCTCTCAAGGATTTTTATCGCAAATGGTAAAAGCGAGATGGGTCTATAGTTTGCTGAGCATGAGGGATCTAAAGAGGCCTTTTTTAGTAATGGAGTAACTATTGCCAACTTCCAACTGTCTGGGACTGTTGCTGTCATCAATGACTGACAGCAGATAGAATGGAGTGGAGGAAACAGCTCGTCTTGAAATGCCTTCCAGATCTTATGAGGCATTGGGTCAAGAGGTGACCCTGAGGATACTCCATTGGCCAGGACGCCAAAATCCTCTAGCGAAAAAATAGGAAAACAAGGCATGCAAGGAGAATCCATCTTGTTATTATCCCATACCAACGCCGAGGATCCAGAGGATTCCAAGGAGAAAGGTAGCGACGATGCCAACTGTCCAGGCACTGAAAGTCCTTTCAGGATGTTTCTAATTTTCTCCTCAAATGCAAGGGCCAAAGAATCACACAGATCCTGAGAAGCCGGAATGGTAGGGACTGTACAAGATGGATTGGATAAGGTGTTAACCAGTTTGAATAGGGTCTGTGATTTATTAGTGGCCTTCCCCAAGGTATCTTCTAAGAACTTTGCTTTCGCACTTCTTAGCTGGGTCTTATATACCTGTAAGGCTCCTTTGTAAGCTACCCTATCCACTTCCTTATATCCCCTCCTCAAAGTACGCTCAGCCTGTTTACAGCAGATCTTATGCTGTCTCAAATCATCATTATACCAGGCATTAGCACCTCTAGGTCTATCCCTCACCCTCCGTAAAGGGGCCAGCTCGTCAAGAGATGTCAGAATCTGCTGACAGAGGGCAGAGTAGCTCTTGCCCACACTGTCCTCCACCAAAAAACCCTTAGGCAGAAGAATAGGGCGAACCGGCTCCCTTATAAGGCGAGCCCATTGACGATTAGATTTGAGGACACTTGGATTGTTTGGTTTTAACGGGGCGGGCAGAACAATGGACATAATAATCAAAGAATGATCGGTCCAACACTGCTCCAAGACCTCCCTCACTACGACCAGTTCCCTCTCGGCGAAGACCAGGTCTAGCGTGTGCCCCTTAACATGAGTGGGTAGTGAAACCAGCTGTGTAAGTTGAATGTTACTACACGCTTGACAAAGTTCTCTGTATGCCAGATCTTGAGGGCCAGAAGGCCAGAGGGCCAGAGGTTGAAATCTCCCAATACTAAAAATTTAGCATGGGAGTTTGAAAGATCATAAATCAAATCAACCAGTGACTGAAGGGAAGATATGGTCGAGGAGGGGGGTCTATAACATAGCAGCCCTGCAGCCAGAGTACCGCCCTGGATCATGATAGAAAAGCCCATGAGCTCAAACCCTGGCACTTCTTTTACTGCCAATTCCACAAGGGAGATAGATTCTTTGAAAATAAAGCCTATACCACCCCCCCTGCCGGAGGCTCGAGGAATGTGTCTTATAAGATAACCTGGTGGGCAAGCCCAACCAAGTTCCAGGCCACAGTCCACCGTGGTCCATGTTTCCGTGACAAATAATATGTCCAAATGTAGGGATTCTATTAAAAGTGCAATCTTGGCGTGGTGCTTAACGAGGGAACGAACGTTTAGTAAACCACAGGACAAGCTCCTGCTAGATGATAGCCGTAGCCGATGTTGAGCTGCGTCCCCCCTACAATACGATTCCTTATTACAGTCCTCGTAATTATCTGCCAAGTGAATGGCGGCGTGCGCGCCGGGAGCTCCCGGGACGCGAACGGGCGCAAACGGGTTTACCTCTGGCGCACCTCCGGCGCGTCTACGGCGCGACCGCTGCGCGCATCCGCTGCGCGTCTGTTCACCCATCCCTATTTAAGGTATAACACCGCACGGACTTCCGGCTACTAGAGCCTCTATCCCCTACCAAGATGGCGCTTACAAGTGGCCCAGCGTCAGCACCCACCCAAGATGGCCGACGGAACACCCCGACCCCACTGACTACAATCCCGCAAAATGCGAGTGAGGACACAGATTATGGTGCAGGTAAGCCTAAACTATGCCCCTGCTTGCTGCCCCAAACAAACGCTAGGTGAATAAAGAATAACAGCAGCGCAATTACATACGGCGCAATTTTAAAAAGGTATGTCCACAAGTATACCAAATGCAAGTAAAAGCTGTCAGCAACGCGCACGATGGCAAAAGATCTGCTGAATGCGTTTACAGAGCCGTTTAAATAAGCCCTCCAATGCACGGACTTCCGGCTACTAGAGCCTCTATCCCCTACCAAGATGGCGCTTACAAGTGGCCCAGCGTCAGCACCCACCCAA
Source organism: Triturus cristatus (assembly GCF_964204655.1). Classification (NCBI taxonomy): domain Eukaryota; kingdom Metazoa; phylum Chordata; class Amphibia; order Caudata; family Salamandridae; genus Triturus; species Triturus cristatus. Next base: position 1,135,603,195 of record NC_140592.1, read on the forward strand.
GATGGCCGACGGAACACCCCGACCCCACTGACTACAATCCCGCAAAATGCGAGTGGGGACACAGATTATGGTGCAGGTAAGCCTAAACTATGCCCCTGCTTGCTGCCCCAAACAAACGCTAGGTGAATAAAGAATAACAGCAGCGCAATTACATACGGCGCAATTTTAAAAAGGTATGTCCACAAGTATACCAAATGCAAGTAAAAGCTGTCAGCAACGCGCATGAGTGGAAGCAACACAGGGCCCTTTATCAGTTAACCCAAAATGGAGAGAAATGCTAGGAGGAACGTCAAGATTGAAAGCAAGGGACATTCAAAAATGATGCAATGTGTTTCAGATCCCTTTCTGTTTTGAAATAACTGCCACCTTGACATCAGCATGTGACACAAACATGAACTGGCATTTATATTTAAAGACAACATTTTCATGATGAGGAACGAATCGTTCTTTCCACACTGTTGAATTAAACAAATACACATATGTAGCCTGTTTTCCTGTGTAACTGATGCAACTCCATTGATTCGGTAGGGTAACAACAGCTGGACAAATAAACTTTTTAGTCCCTAGATATAGCGGTCTACAGCTAAAATGTTATTAGTTATCTCTATTAACTTTCCAGGCACTGGGCTGAACGTCATTCGCACTTCCTTTTACACATTTCTGATCGGTTTTAGCAACAACCAATCATCCAGCAACTTGTGGTTTAAGTGTCAAGTGTGAAATCTATAATAATGTGGAAAATAATATGGTGTCAGAATTGACTAATTCCTTCTGAATATAGGTGACACGTGGCAACCAGGGATGATGCGAGGGGGAAACCCCTAAGGAGGAGCAGATTCATCCAAAGGATTGCTGCTTTTAGCTGGGTCGGTCTAAATATTTATGTATTTCCAGATGGGCACTGAAAGTGTTGGCTAGAAACACTGGAGCAGGAACTGCATAACAAAAACACAAAACATGCATATGGAAATCCGAAAAGGGGCTTAAGGGTGCTGGGTAGATTGAATAGGTGCTTGAGAAAATAAACATTACCGCTAAATACATATTGGTGCAGAAGAGGACATGGCGTGGATTCTGGAGCATCAATAATGGTCATGGATGGGTGGTGTATTTCCTATATTTAAGTCTAGGTACTCAAAAGGAAGTGTACTTAAAGTGCTGAGGTATCATAAAGCCGGAGAGAGATACAACTCCTGAGGGTGGTACCCATGACGCGCTCTCCTTTAAGCGTGGGGCTTCACATATCCTGAAATGGCAGTTTACCCTCTGGGGACTGCTTTGTGGTTAATAAGGGCTCTGGATTGTTGTGAATGTCACATGGATACCAAGTGTGCCGCTATTGATTCTTGGGCGATATCGGCGTGGAGTGAGTGGGATGACCCACCAAAAGGCAATAGAAGTATTGTGGGGGAGTGACATCTCACCCAAAGGTGCGTTGCAGAAGCAATTTATGAATTGAGAGAAACAGATTATCAGGGGGTGGGCATGAGGACGTGTGTTTAAAGGGCAGAATCGCTGCCAATGGCGCTGTGAATGTTGGGGCTTCGAGGAACAGTATGACTTGTGCAATATAACTCCCGAAAGCAGGACGTACACGTCCTGGGTGTGCATCATTTACTCACCTTATTCAGACACTCCCCTGCCCTCCAGGGGCGGGGTCGCCGCTCCATGCATTGAGCCCAGTTCTCCGCTGAGCTCGGCCGCCGCTCTCTCCCTCAGCGCCGGGGATCCGGGAGCTGAGGGCAGAGGGGCTGCCGGGGCACAGAAGTGACGACATGCGACACCACCACGTCTGTGAGGGGCGAGCAGGCCCCGCTAGTCTGTCTTCCATGCTCACGGCCCCAGGTACCATTATCTGCCAGTATTTCTTCCGTGTCTATGGAGCAGGAGTTTTTGAGGCAGGCAGGCAGCCCGTAACCCGCCCTCCTGTGAGGTACAGATCAGCTCCAAGGGACTCAATGCACGTGTATTTACACTGAGCCTGGCTTTTAACCAGTGCTGGAATTGAGAACAAGTGCTCGCCATGACGTATTTGCTAGGCTTTTTCTGCCGTCCCACTTGGACAGTCTCGCCTGCTAAAAGGTTTCTTGTCTTTATGGGGCCATGTGTTTGGCCCCATAAAGATAAGAAACCTTTTGCGACGAATGCAAAGCAGGCGAGGCCGTCCAAATGGGACGGCCGAAAAAGCCGAGCGAATACGTCACAACGAGATCTTTTCCAATGGATGGCCACCGTTTAGCATAAACGGTGACGCCGGTCAATGGAAAAGAGGGGCGGGGCTTGATGCCCCTTATAGAAAATACCCCATATCATTAAATCTCGCCAGCGAGACTGCGCATGCGCGCAGCCTACGCTAGCGGGACCTAAAAAGGTAGGCTCCTGTGGTACATACTTTAAAACTCTGCTCTCCATGTATTTGAAAGGAAGCTTGACAGGCGCCACTTTACCAAGTTTCTGGGTAAATGTTTACAAATCCCTAAGCAGTCGAGTTTTCTGTAAACATACGAATGCGGATAGTGAGGGAGAAGTCCAGTTTTTTAGGTCTCGCCTGCGTGGGCTGCGCACATGCGCAGTCTCGCTGGCAAGATTTAATGATTTTAGGTATTTTCTGTAAAGGGCTTTAAGCCCCGCCCCTCTTTTCCATTGGCTGGTGTCACCGTTTATGCTAAACGGTGGCCAGCCATTGGAAAAGAGCTGTTCATGACGTTTTCGTTTGGCTTTTTGAGCTGTCCCATTTGGACGGGCTCGTCTGCCTTCCTTCTGCCGTGAAAGCTTTCTTATCTTTATGGGGCCATGTGTTTCAAACACATGGCTCCATAAAGACAAGAAAGCTTTCAATACGTACGAAAGTGAAAGCGTTCACAGTAATACTAGAAGACCCCAAGGGGATCATGTGTGTTTTTCAAATGCCTGTTCTTCGGACACCCATGGTCTTAGCATTTCTGCTGCAGCTGCCCGCTGTGTATTTCAAACCCATGTTTTCAGTACGTTTATCGCCAATTTGCGATAAAGCCCCAGATCTACTTTACAGTTAAATGTGCAATGAAATATCGAAAGAGGCGAGGCCTTTGCAGGGTTCATTTCCAGCTCCCTCACTGTAAATTTAAACCGGATCTGTCCACTTCCAGCCATTGTACAACAAAAGATGAGAGCCCTTGAGATGAGAGCAGAATGGTGTGGAACCGCGGACCGAATCTGCTCGTCCTCTTCAGACGCACCAACATGGCCGAGCCCTTGGCGCACGTGAACCCGCTGAACTGCGAATGGCGAGGGTGGCAGTACATTTCTTACACACAGAGGCCGACGCGCGCCTCTGTTAAAACATCAGCTTGCCGGATAAAAAAAGTCCTCATTGACGTTTCATCCAAAGGCGCACGGTGACCTTCAGCCGGATCTGTTGGGACAGCCGCAGCCAGCTATCGGAAAATGATCTGCCGCAGAGTTGAAAGGATAATATTGTGTGGTCCATTAGTCATCTCTGTGCTGCCACTACAACCGGGGGATGTTACACGAAATGTTAATCCGTCTGTGATTAGATTCCAGAACTGGCGCGCTTTCTTTTCTTTTCTTCGTGTCCACGGTGATTCAGCGCAATGCTTTGTCCCGTTAGTACGGCAGTCCGTTGCTGTCTCATTGGCCTTTCATTGCCCTGCTGTTTCTTATTGGTGGGCAGTGCTTTTCTCCCTGTCAGTGGTGGTTCAGCTCACTGTGTGGCCCCATTTGTATGTATGCAGGGAGAAGGTATGTTCTGCTCTGGAGAGGCCTTGGGAATGAATGGGCAGTATCCGATCTCTTGCAGAGGGCTTTCCGCTCTTCTTGGTACGAGATTTCACCCAGCGTGTTCGGTACCACACTCTGCACTGAACACCAGGCCACAATGCAAGATGGGTCTTTTTGGGGCTATTCAAAGGTGCGTGCAGATCTGCTGGAGGACAGGTCCTAGCACAAACATAAAATGGTTCAAAATCTCAATAAAGCAGATTATAGCTTTCCCCATCGCGGATTCCAAAAAACACACATTGGCGCCTCATTGATATGTGCATGTTAGAGGCCGGCTGGGGTGGCGGGTAGGGTTGGTGGGCGGGAGGATGGCGGTTGCTAAGGGGGGGGGGCGGTTCCCTGGTTAGAAATGCAGACACCTCCCCCCTGGGTGGGGCTCCCCAGACATGACCTTCAGGGTCTGCGACATTGACTAATGGGTAGCGCGAAAAACGGATGGGGAAACATTCACATGACATATAATTGGGCCGCATTACACATATAAATCTAGCCAATGCGCACTGAGGTAGGCCGTGAAGAGGTGGGGGCCGACCATGTGGCTAGCATCAGACCTCTTGTGACCAGACCTCGGAGAGAAGGCAAACAGGCTGCTTTACGAAGGGGCAACATTTAATCTGAGTCCTGAAACCCGTATAGTAAAACACATTAAATAGCAGAGGCTTCCACGGGGCCCGGCCACCCTTGTCTCTCCTCCGGATTCTTAAATTGATATTACCTTACTGTGTGTGTGTGTGTGTGTGTGTGTGTGAGACTGTGTGTGTGTGAGACTGTGTGTGTGTGAGACTGTGTGTGTGAGACTGTGTGTGAGAGACTGTGTGTGAGAGACTGTGTGAGTGTGACTGTGTGTGAGACACTGTGTGTGTGGGTGACACTGTGTGTGTGTGAGACTGTGTGTGTGTGTGAGACTGTGTGTGTGTGTGAGTGAGAGACTGTGTGAGAGACTGTGTGTGTGTGACACTGTGTGTGTGTGTGTGACATTGTGTATGTGTGTGTGACTGTATGTGTGACACGGTGTGTGTGACACTGTGACACACTGACACTGTGTGTGTGTGAGACACTGTCACTCTACTACTCTACTACTCAATCTCTATTACTCACTCTACTACACTCTACTTCACTCTACTATTCTCTACTACTCACTCTCTACTACTCTCTACTCCTCACTCTCTACTACTTTCTACTACTCACTTTCTACTACTCTCTACTACTCACTCTCTAGTACTCACTCTCTACTACTCACTCTACTACTCTCTACTACTCACTCTCTACTACTCTCTACTACTCTACTCATTCTCTACTACTCACTCTCTACTATTCACTCTCTACTACTCTCTTCATTCTCTACTACTCACTCTCTACTACTCTCTACCACTCTCTACTACACTCTACTCACTCTCTACTACTCATTCTCTATTACTCACTCTCTATTACTCTCTACTACTCACTCTCTACTACTCTCTACTACTCTCTACTACTCACTCTCTACTACTCACTCTCTATTACTCTCTACTACTCACTTTCTACTACTCACTCTCTACTACGCTCTACTACTCACTCTCTACTACTCACTCTCTACTACTCTCTTCTACTCACTCTCTACTACACTCTACTACTCTCTACTACACTCTACTACTCTCTACTACACTCTACTACTCACTCTCTACTACTCTCTACTCACTCTGCTACTCACTCTCTACTACTCACTTTCTACTACTCTCTTCTACTCACTCTATACTACTCTCTACTTCTCTACTCAATCTCTACTACTCACTCTCTAATCACTCTCTTCTACTCTCTACTACTCACTCACTACTACTCTCTACTACTCACTCTCTAATGACTCTCTACTACTCACTCTCTACTACTCACTCTCCACTACTCACTGTCTACTATTCACTCTCTACTTACTCTCTAATCACTCTCTATCACTCACTCTCTACTACTTTCTACTACTCTCTCTCTACTACTTTCTAATACTCACTCTACTACTCTCCACTACTCTACTCTCTACTACTCACTCTCTACTACTCTCTACTACTCAATCTCTACTACTCTACTCTCTACTCATTCTCTACCACTCACTCTCTACTACTCTCTACTCATTCTCTACTACTCTCTACTACTCACTCTACTACTCTCTACCCACTCTCTCTCTACTACTCACTCTCTACTACTCTCTACTACTCACTACTACTCTACTACTCACTCTTTACTCTCTACCTCTTACCTCTCTACCTCTCGTGCTACCTCTGGCTCTACCTCTGGCTCTACCTCTCTCTCTGCCTCTCTCTCTCTCTACTACTCTCTACCTCTCTACGTGCACACATATGCACATATATATGTATATAGATGCATATGCATTTATATAAATGTATGTGTATATATATATATACATACATATATAAACATATATATATATATAATCTGCATATCTATATAAATACAAATATAAATGCATACATATACATATATGCATACATATGCATGTTATGTACATGAAAGTTTGAAAGACACTAATAAAAGCAAAGCTAAAACCTAATTACAAACAGAATTGCTTTAACTTAAACGAGGGCGAGACCTATTGCATTTTCAATGCTTGTTAGGTTTAGCAGCCATGACTGCTTCCATTGAAAAAGTCAGAGAACCTCCCCTGGAGTTCATTGAAGTGGAAACTCGAGGGCCACTCTTAGTCAAAAGCAGACAAAAGCTCCTGGCTCGGACAGAGTACCAACTGATGTTCATCGCAATGACTTGTCTACTTGGGTACTTGTCCTAACAACGGTGTTCAATACAGTGGGTGACCACGAGGTGGTACCTGCATTCTGGAAACCACAATTAGTGATCCCCTACACACAAAAAAAGGTCCTTGAAATGACCTGGCAAACTATCGTCCAATCTCCTAACTAGTATGGGAAACACTTATGGTAAAGTAGTACTCACAAGTTTGGAAGCTGGACGAAGACAATACGATCCTGTCACGTCTACAAACCAGTTTTAGATAAGCTCAAGGCACAATCAATCGTGCCATGAGGGTGTACAATAGATGCTTGAAATATGTTTGTATAAAAAAATGTGACCCTGTTTAGAGCCTTTGGCTGGGTCAATAGATCTATTTTGTGGCAGAATTTGCTCAGCCTAGGTCTCACATTAAGCTTGCACCTGCCCTAAAGCAACTTCATCTTGGAAACACAGCTTCAGTCAAAGGGGAAATAACTCCCGGTTTTTAAATAAATCCCAGTGTATGGCAAGATGGCGTCCTTGCACTTCTCTTATTCAATCTTTACTTTATTGACGTGGACAGAACGCTTTTAGATTCGAACCTGGATGTCCTAACAACTGGGGGAGATAGAATACCAATTCTTCTGTTAGCCTAGGGTGCTGTTCTCTTGTCCTGCAGTGCATTAGTGATGTACAAGCTACTCAGAGGAGTTGAGGAATAATGCTTGGTTGGAACCTTTCGATGAACAAATAAAAAAACTAAATTTAGATTTTAAATGCATGGCGAAATTTGAAGAAAACCTTTAAAATCCTTATGGCCTTGTGTAGCGTTGAATATTATGACTATCTAGGGATTAGATTCGACGAGAAGTCTTGGGCAAGGAGCTAGTAAAAAGTGAAGCCAGTATGAGCCATTACGCTAATTCTGTATTCCGGCTGCAGATTAATCGATCCCAGTATTCAAGTCTACCAAATGAAACCAGTGGCTAAAAGCTTGTATACAGCAGAACTCTTGAGGCTTAAAAAGGCCACCAGAATGGGGTAAGTTGAAAACAGATTTGTGTGTAGTTTATTACACTGAGGACCAGGGACACCAATGGCCCCATGAAGCATGGAACTGGGCATGAAGATTGTTGAGACCACTTTAGCTCTTAAACCAATCCTGCATTGGTTGCAAATTTGGACAAATCCAGAGCTGACTTTTTAGGTCTCGCCTAGCATGGCAGCGCATGCGCTGCTCGCTTGGCGAGATTTATTATTTTTTTTTTTTTAAAACCTTTATTGACATTTCAACCAAAGACAAGTATGGGCCTACAACCCCCGGGGCCGGCCGCTAAGCAGTTAGAGTAACAGCAAGCAAATTTTAAGCACATGCAGCACCTCGGGGAGCAGATTCTCCATGCTAGTATACTCTTGTCCACTGAACAGCCCAAGTGGGAAACCAGGATATAAAAGGTTTTCATTCATTTTATAATAAAGGAGAGAAGGATCAGGTGCCAAACAAGTTCCCAGCAGCGAAAAATGGCAGGCAGAATAGTGAACGTCAACAATAAACAGCAATCTATCAAGTCAATGGCGCTGAAATAGGAGGTTCAGGATGTGGAGGAATATCACGAGCCGTTCGCGCCTGCAGTCCCCTGCCCTAAGACCCAGAAAACACCACGGAAATTGAGGCACAGATGAAAAAGCAGTGATTGACAACGAAGGAAACCTACCGTACTGACCCCAGAAAAAGAAAAAAAAAAAAGGACAAAGAAGGATAAGAGAAGAAAAAGGAGGCCATAGAAACCAAGTAAAAAACTAAAAAATCCCCTCCCCCAGCCCCCCACCCTGCACCTCTGCAGATGACTACGGCCCCCCCCCCCCCAGCAGTGTGCCTGTCGCCCCAGAACCAGACCCGAAATATAGAAGAAACAGAGAAAAAGGAGAAAGAAAGGAAACCCCACCTGACGGGGAAAGGGAGAGAGTATTAATAAACTGGAGGAGGGCCTTCAAACATGCCCCCGGCTTCTCCCTCCCGCACAATATATTCCTCCCCAAAGCAAACAGTAAACAACAAAAAATCGACCATGTCAAAGAGAAATGGGGAGCATTATTCACCTACTACACTATTAGTTATGCCGTGAGAGCACGCAACCCCCGAGCCCGCCCGCTTATTAAATGACAACCTCTGAAGGATCAGCCTTATCCTTGGCCACTCTTTGCGAATCCACCAATGCATACCCATCGACCCATTGTCATGTCCAATGTTACGAGGAAGAGGAGCGTCCAAAAAAGACCAGGAAGCGACACACACATGTAGGGTGGACGTCTCTGAATACCAACACAGTCATCATCATGGAGGATCACCTTTCCCAGTACTGCCCCAGGACACCCGCCGCACACAAGGTCCAGGAAGGAGGAATCAGCCAGAGCAGGCGACCGTTGCGTGAATATTGCCTGGGTCGCCGGAGGCCGCGCGTGGGACAAAGTCACCACCTTCTGCTCAAATCGAAAACCTCCGGAACAGACCAAACCCACAGCCAGCCGACCACACGCTGCCACATTGTCCAAAGTTTCCAGCTTTCCCTTATTCACAGAGGCGGCCACGACACTTCCCTCCTGTGTGAAGTGAAACAAATCCTTGTGTACCTGGGGACAGGCAGAGCGCAACTGTTCCGACGCTGACGCAATACCATCAAGCTTTCTCCCCAATACCCGGGTGCCGTGAACCAGGGTGGAATGAAGGGCACCGAGAGCTTCGAGAAGGTCACCGTACCCCAGCACAGCCCCCTGCGCCCGCTCCGCTACGCTCCTCTTAGCCACACACTCCCAATCTTGCTGAGACCCAGTGTACAGGATGATAGACTCCATCCTATCAAGATGGCCGCATGGTAGTTCCACCCCAGATTGGGACCGGGACTCAGGCACAAGCGCATCAAGTTCCATGTCACTGCAAACAGGGTTCCGGGGGCAGGCAACATATGTATCCAGTGTGTGGTCACAGGTAACAGTCGTCCTCCCCCTGGACCAGTGCCCGCGAAAACCCGGGAGCAGCCCGTGTAAATCGGGACGAGTTACAGGCCGCGTCCGAGCAGTTCACTGGCGAGGGCTCAGGCAATCACCGAAGAATCCTGGAATTGCCACCTCGGACATGCACTCGTTCCGCTACGCTCAGTGGTAGGAGCGACCACAGCGAAATTCAGGCCAATATTCGCGCCGCTCCGGTATTCCGACTCCACCCAGTCACCAATGGCCGTTGTTGTTGAACTGTCGCCCGGCCATGTTGTCCACCCGAGGTCCCGGTTCCAGGGTTGCACAGGCCGCAAACTTCAAATGAACATTTCTCCGGCGGTACCACCGCCAGAAACTTCAGAATCACACGATCGGTTGCCGCTCTCAACCACCAAGACGGGCATGTAGCGCAGGCTAAGGATCTCATGCAGGATATCTGTGCGGGATGTGGAGGTTCACGGAGCCGGGACTTGAAACCCCGCCCCTCATTTCCATTGGATGGTGTCACCGTTTATGCTAAACGGTGGCCTGCCATTGGAAATGAGGGTTTTGGGTTCACACCCTTTCGCCTCAGATCCGGACTCGGTGGCCTGCTTTGCTGCTGTCGCAAAGCACTTTCTTACCTTTATGGGGCCATGTGTTTCTCAGGCTCAGCTGAGAGGAGGAATGCTCGTTTGAAGAGTCCCCGGCTTTGAAGTGCTTTTCCATACAAGTAAGCGACAGTGACAGGGCAGATCTACATTCCTGAGAGGTGCGGATTCCCAGCCCACAGGTTATCCATGCCACTCGTCACTGCTTTTGAGGTAACTTCAAGGAGACTCGTTATAGTTCTTTCAGTCTCATCATTTCAGAACGGAAGCATTTTCAATGTTATATACAAGGAAGCCGTAGTTGTTGCTGATTTATCTTATGGGGCCATGTGTTTCTAATTAGAAACACATGGCCCCATAAAGGCAAGAGATCCCCATGCTCCGGCTGCAGCGCGGTCCTCTTTCACTTTCGGGACCGCGCTTGTTTTATTAGGGGGGGGGGGGGGGGGTTATGGTGTAGGACTAAGGCAGTCCTGGCTCAGATGAGAGGAGGAATGCACGTTTGAAGAGTCCCCGGCTTTGAAGTGCTTTTCCATACAAGGACGCAGCAGTGACAGGGCAGACCTACATTCCTGAGAAGCGCGTATTTTCAGCTCACAGGTTATCCGTGCCACTCGTCACTGCTTTTGAGGTAACTTCAAGGAGACTCGTTATAGTTCTTTCAGTCTCATCATTTTAGAACGGAAGCATTTTCAATGTTATATACAAGGAAGCCGTAGTTATTGCTGATTTATCTTACACGAACAACAACCATTGGCAAAGCCAATAGCCCTGGCTTGTTGTAGGTGTAATGTTACTTGCTTTATCAGTATTATATATCTGTATGCAATGACAGAAGCAGCAAAATACAAGTTGTCGTACACGACCACCAGCAATGCTCCGTTTAATGGCACTGTGCGTCTTAATCTCCATGTCTGTCCAGCTGCAGGGTTGATGGTGGCGTTACACCCAGAACTGCAGCATTTGGAATTTGCGAACCATGATTGAATCTCAGCGTGATCAAAATCCTGTGATTCTGGGCACATCACTTCTCCCCGTGCCTCAAAACATGAATGTGATCTTGTGTAATTTAACCTGTGCTCATGCACAGTGAGCCAATATCTTTGTGTGGAGTTTGGCTATATAAAACTGCAATAAACGCTAATCCATCACGGTTTTACATTTGTTTTCATCTTGTTACTTAGAGGAGTCGAGCGAAATGCTGCGCATGGGCGGACTGCTGTGCCACTTCTTTTCAATCTCCTAGTACTTGGGCCGGCTCCTCAGGCGACTCTCCCGGCCCCAGCTGCACAAAAAACCTCTTGTGTGCCTGCGCAAGTAGCCGCTCTTCCTCACAGTTTTCAGGTTACTGCTGCAGCACTTTGACTCCAGGGAGCACTTCAGCTGCAGATCCTCGCTGCCCCCCCTGCTACCCAACTGCTGGGGTCTTTAATGGTGCACTCAAGTGTGCCCCCGACCGAGGCTAACAGAGGGCACCTTGGCCCCAGCACTGCAGCGGTTCGTATTCCTCTAAAGCATTTGCCTCGAGGTTAACTGCAAACGTGAAGCACTCTTCAAAATTTCACCACGCAGCACGCTGTTTTTTGCAGTCTGCATCCATCCATTATTGTGTGCCACTGTGCTTGTGCAAATTAACGAAGTAGTGCTTTCTTTTAGCTACATAAATAAAAGCACTTCAATTTTGAAACGCAACAGTCACTTTATTTTCAGGCGCCATTTACGGGTGCTTTTTGTTGTACATGTTTTGTGTTTAACGGACTATACATTTATTTATAGGCTGTAAGATTTATTGCTCAATGTTTCTCAATTTAGTGCTGGAATGAGGGGAAAATGACTTAATTGGCGTTAGTTCAACCCCCATGCGCAGTGGCAGGGCTGTTTCAGAGGTCTCCCTTCTGTTGCTCTTCCCCCCACATCTGTGCTTTTATGGCTGTCTCGCCGGTGTGCCTCTCTGCTCCGTGCACTTCCCCCACATGACGGACCTGGCATGCTGTCCTGCTCCTCTGTATTCTTTCTGCTCTGCCACACTTTTCACACACAACAGCTATTCATTTTCTCACATGAGCGCCTGCCGAGCTGCGCCTCTTTGCTTCGCTAGGTGGCTCTTTTCCATAAATGAGCTGCCTGCCGAGATTTATGGCTGCGTCTGCTACTCCACCCTCCCATAGTGAGCCATTAGACTTCACATGTAATGTCACCAGGGCAGAGTCATAAACTCAGCACACTAGCAGATCAAGACTTTGTATGTCTGAGTTCTAATCCTATGTCAAGAAACATGTTCAGAGTTTGCATTTTTAAACATTTGAAATGCTGCTGAAGCTTTAGTCATTAAATCTGCATTCCCCACCGAAATTATGTTAAAAAAGTTATTTCCAAGTCATGGGCAAGGGATGGTTGAAAGTGCTGCATCCAAATTGTAATATCACCTGAAACCCTTCATTTAAGTACACTTTCTGGCAGCATCTCCAGGATTTGTGTTTATTTATTTTTTGGAAATGTTGTGGCGGTTTGTGTCTGGTAACTTTGCATCCAACAACCTACTAAGGCTAAAACAGGCCCTGCAAACACATATAATTTTGACAGTCCTCCTGCAGCTGTTTTTACCGTTATTCATAAGGATAATAAAGTACATTCAATATAGCCTTTGCACATAGGTGCACATTAATCATTGGCACCTAATTACACTCTACTAAATACCAGATAAATACATCCCACATAAAACCACTATGCCACATAGCAATCATCCATACAAATACACTCCACACCATGCTGCATAATTCCCATCGGCATAATTTCACTAAAAATACCACAGTTTCGTGCCACGCAATTCAGCTCCACACATTTCCATTCTGCACCACATAATTCAACAACAAACCACATAATTCAAATCAACACACTTACACCAGAAATGCATCCAATCCATACCTCAAAATTCAACATCATATCACACAATTCAACAGCTCACCACAAAATTAAATTCCACTACATACCACACCACAAGACAACATACCAATACACATATTTACACTCCATAACACTCAATCCCATTCTACATAATTCCAGCTAATTTAATACCACATAATTACTATCCACATAATTCCACTACACAAATACTCACACGCTATTCCACCTCACACAATTCCACAACTAACAAGTTCAATCCAATCCATATAATTAAACTCCACATTACATACATCCACTCCATAAACAAAAGACATTATCATTTACAACACCATTAACTCCAACTTTCACTAATGGGAGACCAATTGCATTGCAAATGCTTGCGTTATTGTACTTTGTGGCAGATCTGACGTATGTCCCTCGGAGGCCTCTCAGGATCAGTTTGTTGCTCAAATGGGTCCACCTATTGACACCCTCAATTCCGATTTGCCATAGTAGCACGAAAGCTTAATGTGGTCAATCAGGGGAAGGAAAGGATGGGAACAGCGGGGAGGGAGATCTATGAACATAAAAAGAGATATTCAAAACAACTGGTACATTCACAACATCTAAAGCACCGATAGTTTATGAGAACCTTCTTTCTGATATACCTGTAAAGAAAAATAACTGGCTTCTGTGGTCACCTTAGGAAGGATGATTAAGCCACTTCAAAACCTTCCAAAGGTAATACCATGTCTTTTCAAGTCACCGAGCTTTGAATGACTCACGGTGTGTATACTGTAAACAGAAATCAGCATATCAGGTTTGTGCACTGGATACACATAGAGACAATCACACTACCACTCATACCCACCAGGGCTTCACAAGGGAAGAAGGTTGAACTTCCGCCTCTCACTGCTCCCCCCTGCTAGAAGACGAACAACAAGACACATGCCACATATATTAACACCAACGTAATGAATATCATAGTACTCAGGTTGCAATCATTTTGAGAACAGCGTTTACGTCACACATATATCTATTACTCGGGTTTGCACTTTTTCTGAGAACAGCGTGTTACGTCACACACATATAAATAATGGTTGTATGAATGTTCTTTCTATACCACCTGGTATAATTGCAGCATTATTCAGAATGTCTAGAAGATACTTCTATGTGAACCCCCCCCTTGCTCTCTTTTCAGAAGCAGGTAACCGGGTTTCCAAGGAACAAAGAATGCTCGAGAAAATGTCATGCTGAAATTCAAAATAAAGGCTTCTTAATCTCTGCGCGGTCATCAGGCTCAGAAGAAAGGATTTGTTGGTGTCACCGACACCCTTACTGCACATCAAGGAAATACGGGTTCGATTCCAAAACGCAGGGATCGCCGACCCGAACACGATAATCTGCGGCGTCTTCCTCGATGCCGCAGGCTTACATAGCCTTCTGGGAGTTTCTTGCATCACTTCCAGTGCGCGTGCGACGTGGCGCACAGGCTTTTGGGAGAAGTAGTTTCTTGTGTCGGCGCGTCATGGAGACGGCCGATTTCTTCCTCCCGACTCGTTTGTAACCCTTGGAAGATGGCGAATTATTTCCCCCAAACAGCCTCCTTTTGTTGTTGGGGCCGAGGGGAGTGTACTGCGGTTGTTGGGTCCAGGTACGTGACAAGATCTGCTCCACTGTATCTCTTGGGGCTCTACCAACAAATTTGGTGATGAAGAGTAAATTTTATTTTTCTTAAAAACCTTATAATTAAAAAGTTTTTCTCTTTAATTTCCTGCAATTCCCGTAGTTGAAAAAACAAGCATTTGCAATGCAATAGGTCTCGCATTTCGCGTGTTTGAGCTATTGGCAAGTGGGCTGCTGTTGGCGTAGGAGTGGTTGATCATAAGAACTTGCAGGAGACACATGTGAACTCTTGTTTAATGTTGTGTGGTGCAGTGTGGCAGCAGTGTGGTGAGCGGCAGCCAGGCCTGAAAGCACAGAGGAGTGCAGCACGGTAGCGGGGATTGGGACAGAACCAGGGTCCCTGGTGCTGGACACGGTGCAGGTGCAGATAGGTGCAGCTGTGCCTGCTGCACGCATCCTTTCATCATCCATTTTACAGCTGCCATTAAGTAGTTTGTGGGACAGAGGAGGAGTGCAGGGTGCCGCGGCAGGAAACGGAAAACAGTTATGTTACTTCCTGTACGATGGATGATCAGTAATCCAGTGACATCCCTTTCTGTGTGCAGATGGTCGATAGGAAATTAAGTTCTCTTTGTAGGTTTCTTCTACTGCCTAGATATAAGTCCTCATTTATTCCCCATGCTTGCAGTGCAATACAGCAGGTTAAACATTCACACTACACATTTAGCCAGCACACCTTTGTGCATGACGGCATTTACATGCATGAGCACATTGAAGCTTGGTACAATCAGACTACAGCATTAGTTCTCTATTGAAGAGATAAAAGTTGGAGAGATTGTGGCTCTTCTCGAGAGTACATATGGAAAGATAAACTGTTTTCAAAGCCTGCGTTCTATACGTTTTATCTTGAGTAACACAGATGCAGGCCATGGAACTGCCTAGCTCGGCGTTTCATTATTGCAAAATATCCAAGATAAGGATTGACTGAAAACTGGTAAATATAAAACTTTGCAATTAACATGAAGGTGTGTTATTACCACGACTGCTTGGCGCTGTACCTGTGTGTGTTCCATCAGTGCTTGGCGCTGCACTGTAATGGCATTCTTGTAAAAAAAACATCTCTGGGGTAAAACTCTTTCACACCAGTGCACATAATTTGACAGATTATTTTCCCCTTCTTACTACCATACTCCCGTTGGTGCTCTGTAGTCACCAGCAAGCCACTTTTGTCCTCATGAGAAGGAATGACGGCAGCCGTTTCCCCAACTCTCTGAGGAATACGGCTGGGTTTGGCAGGTACCATGCATGCAGTCGGAACAACTCGCAAAAAAAAAAAAAAAAAGCATTACAAATGCAATAGGTCTCGTCTTTCATTAACTTAAAGCCATTTGCTTTGCTATACAATACCATTAGCAAAGCAAATGGCTTTAACTTAATCAAAGGCGAGACCTATTGCATTTTCAATGCTTTTTATACGAAAGCCCTGCGTGAAATCTGGCTAAGCAAGAGCTCTAGTAAACTGCCTTGGTTCAGCCACATTGCGATTGCTCTAGTGGCTTTGGGTTGTACTGAATTTTGTACTAAGCAGGAGACAAAGACCCCCTAAGAATGCATTTAATCAAAGGCAAATACTGGAATTGTATAAAAGCGAAGCGGGGGTGGGTGTGGGGGGGCAGGGTATTGGTAGCGAACTGTCACTTTTTTAAACTTTAAACCCTCCTCCCAGTATAAACACTATATGGACTGATTATTTCCAGAAATGAAAAGGTTCTGTGCATAAGGTTTAGTTTAAGGACTTTACAATTAAAGTCCTATATTAATAACTGGTCAAATAAATGTAAGAACCAATGACTTGCAAATGTAAACAAGGAAGTGACAAAAACATTTTGCACTTCATGCTACTTTGCACCAACTCCTTGCACACAAAGAGGCTTTATCTACGGCCCTGTTTATTAAATAGCATATAAGACACCAAAAGATAAATTGTCCCTATGCCTGCGAACAGATGCCAATGCATATTTTAATCCTGGTGGTTTCATACCTCTCTACTGCTTGGAAAGTTACCACATACCCTCCCAGGAAATATGAAGACATAATAAAACTCGTCTAAATTGCATACTTCTTAGCAAAGCTGGGAGCTTTGCTCGGTGGGACAATGGAATGTTACACCTCGTTTATAGGGCTGTGCTTTTTCTCCAGTAGAAGGAAATGAAGGAGTAGATCTGGCATATGAGATCTTACTGTATTTAGCCTAGAAGGAGCAACAGCCATAATATTTTTAAGATTTGATCAGTAGCACTTTATATTAGTTCATATACACTCAAATTGCTTTTCAACAGCAGCGGGGAAATATTAGATCCAGTATCTGCGACGATGTCATACTCAGCCTCTCAGGGGTGATATCTATAGCAGCCTATTTGCACACTAACGCTTTAATAAGAGCAGAGGGAAAACGAGTAAGTAGATTCAGCACTTAAGATCGATCATATTGCACTCAGCCCCGCTGGGTGACAAGCATAATATTTTTTAGCATTTGACAGAAGCACTTTATGTTAGCTGATTGGAACTCCGGTATTTTTTTTCCCCACAAGCCGTTCATAATCATTTACATAGTCTGGTGTATAATTGTCCAGTTTTATCCAATTTTAACTGAGGAGAAATGTTTTATTCATTGCAAATCTGGTTTTACTTTTTTGGCGACAGAACTGCTTATTTTTATGAGGAAGAGTCGCAATTTGCATATTTTTGCTGTCGTTTGCTAGGTCAATCCTGTGCTGGTTTAGCAATCCGTTTAACTCCACTGGTTAGCAGGTATAAAATTCAAAAGATTAAGGCATGCTGACAGCATCTTCTGAAATTATAGTAATTTTTACTTTGTTGAATGATTTAGTATGGTCGAGTTGTTGTTTTTTTAATCTGGATAGGGCTCATTGTAATTTTAAATGTTATATTAATTCATGATTCATATCTTAGGTTTTATGCCTTACATCTGTAAAGCTAAAATAATAACGTTGAAAGATGCAATATTTGACAATTTTCTTGACCTTTGATTTAGACTCCCTAATCGTTTTTTTGTTTCTTGATTGCGACCATACAAACGGAAGACAGCTCGATGTGTTAATTTTGGTGCATTTGGCAAGTGAGCTCAATCCAGACAGGGGAACGTCTCAGCTGGCCATCCTTTTGAAGTCGATATACTTTAGTACCATTAAGATGGGTAATAACAGCACCTATTACTGAAATCTCTAGGAATGTACTGTGTAAAAACAAGTTATTATTTATGATTTTTCCAGAGATTCCATTGTATTAACATCACAAACAATTAGGTTTTTTAATTAAAGCAAACCATACTAAATCTTTAATGCATAAACAACCAGCTGATTACCTGTATTAAATATGAAAGGACTAGCCGGGGTCACTTAAAAACACATAGGTGGTAAAAATACTTACAACACAATTGAGAGGCAAATGAAACCAGCTACAAACTTAATTTTTTTATTTCAAAATAATATACAGATTGCAAGATAAAACATTCTTCTTATATTTAGTATTAACATGCTTAAACATTCTTATGTTCGAATAACAGAACATTCAGAGCTGTTAAAGGAAACAGTAAATATTGCCTCTTCTCGAGGTACCAATTTCTCCAATACTTTTTAAATAAATTAAGGATTCAGGCTCTGACTATTTCTCTTTAATTGGTTTACCAAAATCATCCATTAATAAGCATCCGTTGTTTTCCCAACGAGGTAGTGCTACAAACCTACTTTTGTAATACTGCTCTTCATATTCCACAAGAAGGCTGGCTGCAAACAAAAGGACATGAGTAACAAAACTCATTTTATGGCTAGTGTTTATGGAACTTGACTTTACAGATCATGTAAATAAACTCACTTCTTCCACATTTAACACCCTTAGAATAATTTAAAATGTCCTTCCTTTCATACCTGCCAACCTACAAAAAACATTAGTTACATCGCTAATCCTGTCTAAAATAGATTACTTTAACTGTTTGCTTCTGACCACCCATAAGTATAATTTAAACAAACTTCAGGTCCTGCAAAATGCTGAGGTTAGGCTCCTACTGAAAAACCCAAATTCTGTTCAGTTACTCAAAACCTTAAAGATCTGCACTGACTTCCTGTTAAGCAAAGAATAACCTTTACGGTGCTATGCTTAACCTACAAGGCAATTCACAATCTTGAACTTGATTTTTTTAAACAGTATGTTCCTGTTAGAAAACTTGATAAAGCCACTGCTAACCTATTGGTACAGCCTAGATTTAAAAAAGTATGATGGGGTGGAAAGAGCATTGTGATGGAAGGATCCGAAGAATGGAATGCAATTCCTCTTTGCATAAAAAATGAATCCAGTCTGGTCTCTTTCAGGAAGGCTGTAAAGACCTGGTTGTTCAAATCCTGGTAACTCTCACAACAGCCCTGGTTGACATTCGCAGCTTAAACATAATAGCGCTTAGGGGCCTCAGGGCAATAATGCGCTATACAAATTAAGTTAACATAACATAACTGTGTAGACACAGTTTGGCGTTGACAGCTAGAAGACATTGTGCCAGTGGCTTCTGAGCTCAACGCTTTAATGGATATCTGCACAGCGAGCTAAAAATGCATGACAAAAATCACATTTACGAGCATTTGTGGTGGTTGTTCATGCACATAAAAGCAAATGCATAGGCGTAAAATATACATTTATCAATATGTACATATACCCGTAAACCTGCGTACTCGACCGTACAATCTATTCTCTTTCCCCGCCACCTTTTAACTGTCAAAATGTCCTAGAATCAATTTTAGCACTGCTGAACTATTAATAGAGGATCAACGCATAAAACAATCCAGTTTCCTCACAGAACACCACTACTGGATTATAAATGAATTTGTGTTGTTGGCTACCTTTGCATAAACAAGAGAAGGAATTCTATGATTTTACTCAAAATAATCGAAAGAGAAAAAAATAACAGTATTTTAATTTGCTTATTATGTCATAAGAATCCATGCACACTTATGCAAATTGTAGGTAGGAAATATTGGTTTAGAGTTTCTTATAACAGTATTTAAAGGAAAATAAATCAAAGTTAATGAAATATTGGTGAAAACTCCTCAGGATTAAAGGAATCGTGGAAGAATGGTGATAAAACCAGGAGGAAAGCATTGGAGGCCATCCACTTTTTTGACTACATGAGCTAGGACTTCGCTCAAAGAAAGGTATCTGATATGGGCTACTCAGATGTTAGCAAGATTGTAGACATCTCTGATTGGATACTGGGGTACCCTTATCAGTCCCAAGTATATGGTACCAAGGTACCCAGGGCATAGGTACCCCAGAGGTCCTGCATGGGCTTAAGCATGCATTATGCCACCCATGCGAGACCATTCAAAATGGAACTACAGGCCTGCCAATTGCAGCGTGTGTAAGCTGGTGCTAGCACCACTTACCAGAGACATAGGTTTCCTATATTTAGGGTCACTGCACTTTAAACCTATAGGTCACCCCTATAACAGGCCTCATCAATCCTGAAGGAAGGGTTCTTGGTTCTAAGTGTGAGGGTGCCCCTGCATGAGCAGGACACCCCTACAGCCTACAGAGTCCATTCTTCCGGGTTGTAAGTGAAGCAGCCATATACTATATAGAGGGGCACTGCGTAATTACGCGATAACCATCTCAAAACTGGCTGCAATTAATCCTATTATGTTTCGTATCAAACATGTTGGAATCATACCTCCCACACTGTAAACAGTGTGGAAAGTATGATTCCAAGCACTGGAAGAGCCCTCCGTTAGGCTCTCAGTGTTCCCGGTACCAGCCTTCTTGACCCAGACAGCACAAAATGGTTGCTGCTGACCAGAGACACGATTCTGCCCTCCTGCTGCTGAGCCAAGCTCGAGCAGGGGAAGCCAGACCAATAGGCATCCTGTCACAGGGAGGTGTGACCACCTCCCAGACAGGATTTAGTGTATTGGTGTAAAGTGGATGCACTTGCCAGCGCCACTCAGTCTGCATGATGGGTACATTTGGTGTCCCCGTGCATAGTCCGGTTCAAACCAGTCCTGAGAGCTGTTGGCTCGCACTCTGGCATGAAATTGGACAAAGGACATGGGAGTAACCTCCCCCTATCCAAACCCTCCCCTGGGAGGATCACCTGAATCATTCCAACCCTTTCCCTAGGGTACCCAAGGGCTTACCTGGGTGTAGGTCCCTAGATTCGTCGTGGGACAAGATTCAGATCAGACACCACTTCTACTTCTACTGTCTGGGCACTCTGGACTTCGCTTGGGCTCGACTTAGTCTCCCTTTCAGTCTGCTGCATCGTCCGGGCCTGTGCACCATACAGGAAACTTTCAAGGCCTCCGGACATCAAAGACACCTGAAGCAATCTCTCTTGGAGTGAAGGAGTCACTTCCCTGCATTCGCAGGCACTACAACTAAGTCGACCGGTCTGCTGATCCCGAGCTCCCCCGGACTCCGTAAGGTTCTGCAACACGGGTGGTGGTTTTCCAAAGCTCCTGAGGCCAGCCCAACCTCTCACCAAGTTTGAGGCCAGTATCTCTCGTGGGGGTTGCAATAACCGAACCCCTGTGCACCGCAACAACTTGCAGTTGCAGAGGCTTGTTGGCTTCCTTCCAAGAAGATTTTCAGGCTCCATATAGCCCCAACCTCGAGCACCTCCAGTGACCAGAATCTTCAGTCACACCACATTGTGGCCTGCATCTTTTGGTGAGCTGCTTGAGGTCCTCTTGCGACTCCAGTGCCTCCGGCCTGTGGGTCCATTTGAGGGTCACAGTTGTTTCTTTTGGGCTCCCTTGATTGCTCGGGGCCTGCCCTGACTCCCTTGCTTGTGGAGGCTCCCCTGGACCTTGCTGGTCCTGACGTTGGTCCTCCTTCACTTCCTGTGTTGGTTGCATTTGCCTAGGCTTGTTGGCGCTCCCGCCGGACACAGACTCCTCAGCACTCCACATCCTTCATGGGACAGCTCATGCACAGCTCCTGGTAATCCTCAACGTCGCCTGGTCCTCACAGCTGCAGAGTCAAGGTCATCATTACCCATCCTGCAACACCCGACATCGGAGGGCATTTGTCTTACAAGTCTCCTGGTCACCCCTGTGTGACATAGACTGTCCCCTCCGCTTGCAGGTACCTCTCATCTAGAATCCACTTTCTGCATTCCACCGGACACTTTCTCCTTCTTGACCATTGGCACTTTCCTGAGGTCCTCCATTGGGTTTGACGGAGGTTTCCGACACCACTTCACACGTATGCACCCGGCTTCCCTGGTGTAGGTAACGTGGGTACAAGGGTATCCACGGGTGGGGTGGCTCTCCAACCTTCTATCTTCCACAGGGTTTCTTCAGGGTCCACTGGGAAGGGTCCTTAATCTTTAGAAATCCAACTGCAACATACACGTAGAGTTGTACGGAGCACGCGGTCATGTTTCCACACTGTACACGCTCTCCATGAGGTCCCTATCTACTCACCTTGGGTGGTTCCTTGGGTCCCCAGCACTTCTACGTCCTCTGGACCTTGTCTTGATCCAAGTCGTGGTTCTTATACAACTTTCTTAGTATATGGTTTGGTTCTCCCAAGGGTCCACCATGTATTTCATGCTATTTAATGTGTTTTATTGCTACAGTATTGTGTGCATTGTGTTTATCTTTGTCTTGGCGATATTGGAATGTACTAGAGAGTATTATATAATAAATACATATTTTTATAAAAAGTTGGTCTGGTTCTTTTCACTTAATCTATACTATAAAATTAAATTCTGGTAAAACAAGCTGCTTTACACTCCTTCCGGACTAAGCCTGAAGGCTGCTCTTCACAACTACCACTTACAGAGCTTTCTAAGGTTGCCTAAGACCTCTTAAATCACCTTAAGGGTTGTCTGGACTGGTGCTAGGTGTACACTTACATAAGTGTACATCATATCCCAGGCCAGCTTCACAGCAAGTAACATTCATTTCTAATATATATTGAAGTATTAACACTGTTGTACATTTGAAAAATAAAACAGACAGCACTCCCATTTGTGGACTGTAATTAGTGCCAGTGTTGAGAATAGCTGGTGCTAAACACTGAAAACCACTAGCCCAAATTAAGCACGGAAGACAACTTATCCAATAGTACAGTTTTGTGAAGAGGAAACACTTTTATTAAGGATGTCTAAACTGCTTACCAGCAGGAGAAACGAGGGGACAACATCAGTGACAGAATAACAATAAATGGGCAACTACTGGAATATTCAGTGTATGAGTAAGCTTTGCCTCTAAGGTGCCGAGTTAAGCAGTGAAATTATGCAACAGGAAATTTACTTAAATCAATGTCATGAAACAATCAGATTCGACATGCTGCATGTCGTACAAAAACAATGTATGTTAGAAACGGTCTCCATTGTAATAGCACCCAAGTTCTCTGAACTCTCACTGTTTGCTTAGAAAGTAAATAAAGCAAATGGGCCATTTCTTTGCCCCCAATATTGGCGTTTACCATTTAGGAGGAAAGAAACCTGTATTATTACCAGACCAATTATAGTTTGCCGTGTAAAGGTTCCTTATCCAAATGTTTGCGGAAAAAGGCTTGTATTTTCTTCCAAGCCCCCTCCTGTGCCCGAGAATGGGCTCCCGGTTCTCCTCCCCACATGACAGGCATGCCCACGAGCAAATGCATGGAGGCAGCACACATTGGAAAATATGGAGGCTCAATGTAATGCCCCGCCCCGGGGTAGACAACAACCTCTGGTCTTTTTTTTCCATGTGCCTCTACAATGCCGGCAGCTGCATTAGCCATGAACTCACTCTTCCAATTCTGGTCATCCTCTCCGACAATGAAAAGGAATTTCCCTTTAGCCTTCTCGACTGGAATCAAACTTTTGCGGTTCTCTGGTGCCAAAGGGTCGTCCAAGCAGTTTACGATGTTTGCAATACCAGGCTGCGGTAAAGTGGCGCGCTTTAGCTCTCCGCCGATTGGGACTAGAACCAGATCTTTGTAATGTAGTGCAGCGCCGACAGTGGTGATAGCACCATTAATGGTGGCAGTCGCAGTTATTCCTTTCAGAAGAGATGCCATGCTGAGGACAAGGTCACCTCCTTTGGAGTGTCCGAGAAGCCCGATTCCTGGGCCCATGACCTGGAAAGAAAGACAAAAAGATTATACAACTTTTGGAAAAAGAAATATTATTGAAGCAAAAATAAAGACTGGGTGAGCGGAGGTTCAAAGACACTACTGGTGCCAGAAGTTTCCTGTAGGAAAAGGGGCCATATCATTTATACATGCTAGGCACTACCAGTCTGCCCGCCTCACAATTTCTAACAAATGCAGTATTTAACAGGGCAATAATGTGTTGTGGCAGATGGGTCAGGCTGCACCGCTGAAGCATTAGGTATGACATCCTTTTCTCACCTTTGTCGGTTCGTTTCGTGGCCCTATAAATCAGTTCTACTTCAGACCCAGAAAGACTTCATGCAGCTTCAACGGGGATGGAAAACTGCAATAAACTGCGGCTTACACAATAAGGAATGGACCAGAATGCTGGAGCGTGTCCATACTTCATCACGCAATACCAGATTCTGTTACACCCAGCTCAACTTTCTCCATATGTGATATCTCACCTCACACTGGCTCAACATGATCCACAGCACTGCTGACAAAGAGTGCCCCAGATGAAAAACTAAATATTCACATGACCTGGTCTTGCATGGGGAGCACACAATACTGGCGGGAGGGGACAGCGGGCTTAGAGCACACAATAGACTGGGAAGATGGAAGTAGGTCTTTTAGGACTATCTCCCGCTTTGAAAACAATTGGCATGGGAGATAGCTGCTTTTGGCGAGACGGGCCCTTTCCATGCACTAGAAGTCACTGGTGGACCTTCTCACTGTAGGTGTAACAGGAAGGTCAAGCACTGGGCGCTAGTGGAGAAACCTACACAAAGAGAAGAGGAAAGAAGAGGTCTGTGACACCGCCTGATCGAGGAGGACTGGGCCATTATGGGAGCTTTTGTGAGGGTGGAGGATGAAGAATTGTATCTCTCCCTGCTCACAGACCAGGGCTGTGACAGACCCGGCGGAGGGGGGGGGGGAGGTGGTGGAGAGGCACTGTTGCCCAGCCCCCATGTGTTACACAGATGCACACCGACACAAGTATGGTGGGGGAAAAATAGGTGATCCTGGACAAATGCATACAGTTACGTTATAATTATCTGTTGACATGACTGTAGACGGCCCCAGGCACGGCTGGCGTTGCCTTATCTGAATGGTTCTGCTGCTTATGGGTACACCATCCTATTTTTCTTAACTTTTAGACTCTTGGCACCAAGATTTATGTTTTAGCTTCCCATCATGGAGCGAGTAATCCTGATTGATAGACTAATAGATAACATACTCTTTTGCTTGTCATGATGTGCTTATACTGTACTGTCTACAACCACCAATACATAAAGTTTTTTATTTTTTATTATAAATACGAAGCACGTTGAACAGTACTTTTTCGACTGCCTTTTAGAGAACTTAGTCGAGTATTATGTAATCTGGATTTAGTAGACACAAACAAGTTCTTAAATATATTTATAGAAGTATTAATTAAAAGGGGATATGTAATGTGAAAATTAAAAAACTACTACTCCCAAATCTCTGCTAAATTTGACATCATTACTTAAAATCTCACAAACAGACATGATTATCCCACATCTTTATGAAATTGTTATTATTTGTTGAAATGCATTAAAAGTCTGGGAAAGACCCAGATGCTAGATATTCACAAAATCAGTTCACATACAAGATCACGCGTAGCCAAACCCACTATGAAGTTCTAGGTCCCTCATCTTAATATGAATAGGCGAAACTTACTACTACTGGACATAATGTTCAATCCCGCTCATAAAACTATTCTCAACAAATGGAAAGACCTAGGTAAAAAAGTTGTTTATTTAGTGAAAGTGAAACCACCATAAATATTTGCAGGATATGACTCCCCAAATGCGCTTTACACCCATCCTTTGCTTCTCATGGTCCAAATCTTTTGGCAATTATGTCATCCTGATCCTACACAATTTAGGACTTAACACAGGAAAAACCTATGATGCTTATTTGCTTCATGCTCTATATCTCGGTCTCCTCTCTCGTGTCAATTTTTCCTCCTCAAGTATTCCATCCATTTATGCTAGACAAGGTCCCATCATAATCTCTCTGTAGCATAACCTCTATAATCTCACATGGACGTTGGACGACATAACCTACAGCTGGATCTCTGAGCTAATCCCAGATGATTTGATAAAAATGTAATTACAGGTTGCAAAGGAAATCCTTTCTGTGTCATAATTACCCTGATTTGTATGTAGGTCCATGCTTCGCACTCAGAATTATTGTCACTTGCTCTTTCTTATCCCTCCTTCCTGCTTATATTACCTTTTTTGAAAACAAAACTTTTCAAACTATAAAAAGCACTTTCAGGAGCTCACTTCTCAAATAACACTGACCTCCAAATTGTGCCCTTTTCTTTTTTATACATACTGCATCTTAACTTGGAAACATTACATCAAAACTTCCAAAGAATAAGCACAACAAACATGTAACACTAGGAGGAAAGGCATGAGATGAGACACAGATTGAAATCCTCTCATTGAAAGACCTATAACATAAAATGTCCACTGAAATTAAAGGAACAAATGACATATACACATTATTGAATGAGGTGCTGACACTCTAATTAAAACAGCATATTGTAACTTATTTCCTATACGGACACGTTTACAAATTATGTCTAGGGCAAGAAGGAGTGAGACAAGACACTATGGACAGTTAAGGAAATCGTTTGGGCTACTACAGGGATACCAAAATAAGAGAGCCCTCCCAGTCAGTTAAACTCACCCCTGAATGACACTGCTAAGAAAATGAGGGACCTGAGAAGACAGGCCAAAGTAGGTAAACACAGGGGTTAACTATTGATACTGGACATTAGGTTAGCGTAGGTACAGTCGAGGAACCAAACCACCAAATTATATTTCAATGACACATAGAGGATATACATATGTAGGGCACTACAACACAAACTGCAGTTGGGAAAGAGATACATTAAATACATGACTTGACCGGTGGACATTACATAGGGCCTGTTTTAGAGTTTGGTGGTTATCAACATCCACTTTATTACAAGTGTATTAGGATATAATGCACTTGCAAGTGGCGGATGGGATATTTGCCACACGCGTGACGGAGAACTCATCCGCCAAACATTAAATCAGGTGCTTAAATTTGATAAACTGGGCACAAAATATGCAAATTATGAATTGCTGATTATGTGAGGATGACAAGACAAAAGCCGTCTCTCAAGCGTGATGAAAAGAGATATGCTTGATGAAAACAAATATATACAAAAGACATTATGTTCCCCATTCTGTTATTTTTGTTTTATTGGTACTGATTAATGCACTGCAAAGATTGTATCTCGAGAAGAGACAGACACACGCACTAAATGTTCTAAGATTAATCTACATAGATTCCCCCGATATTTTAGCTATAGATCTGAAATCATGTAGTGATCTGAAAATCAGGATCTATAATGCCTACAACAGAGTTGTTCTGGGCTCTGATGATACGAATACTATCAAAGTTTTAGACCATGTACTATCCAAATCCATTGATAGTACCCCAGACCTGGTAGCAGGGGATTTTAATTGTACATTTGAACCTCTAGCCATGATCCCCCGAGACCTGACCGAGGAGTGAGATAGTGTTTGGCAGGTCCCACAGCTAGATCTCCCCCCAGTTAGGTGGACAAAGAGAGGCAGTCAGGTGCTGGCCCTCTCATTGCAACATGACCTGAGTGCCACAAATGGGATACCAAAATCAGACCAAAAAGGGGAGCTAACTTTTAACAGACCTGGCTGTGCCAGCAGGATCGATTACTGCCTAGTTGCACTTAGCCTTTGGGTATTAGTTAATGATATGGCAGTGGTCAGCCGCTTAGATAGCTACCATAATGCCCTGATCCTGTCCCTAATAAACCAGAGTGACAACATTACTGAAATGGGCAGTAGGGAAAGAAGAAGGATCTGGGAGAACTGTCCATCACAAACAATATGAGAACGATTAGATGGAACTGGGTGGAGGAACATCCAGAGGCCCTGCACTTAGCAAAAGATATAATACTCCAGAATGTGGAAGAGATGTTAAAA
The DNA here is from genome assembly GCF_964204655.1 of Triturus cristatus. Lineage (NCBI taxonomy): Eukaryota > Metazoa > Chordata > Amphibia > Caudata > Salamandridae > Triturus > Triturus cristatus. The sequence goes on from NC_140592.1 coordinate 1,135,630,970, forward strand.
CTCCCCAAAGATATGATAGTTTAGAAGCCGACTACCAGGCACGAAACTACGTTTAATGAGATTAGGGATCTGTTGGCTAAACCATGTAGGGAGCAGAAACCGAAGTACAGTCGGATCCAGCTTAAACAAGAACCCCAGCAGTTTAGTACAACCAGGATTGTAGAAAAGCCAAGGCTGGCCTTGTACGGGCAGCAAAAACTAACGTCCACTCTGATCTGTTGGCATGTAGAAAAAGCTATAGGAAAGCACTAGAGTTAGCCATGAAGAGAAGGGAAGGCTCACTTTGGTCCTACCTACAAAAGGAATCATTAGCCAAGGATTCTAAATCCTTCTGGAAACAAGCGGCTTACTGGCTAAATGGTAGGAAGCCGAAACTGGAGTTTACAGTTTAGCCAGATGAGTGGGTGACCCAATTTGGAGGGCTCTATGCAATAGTTAGTACTGAGGTTGAGGCTCCACTCGGAGAGCAAGGGGAAAACTCGAACAAAGCTGTGGAGGACCTGGTGTTCTCCATGGAAGAAACCTGGGTGGCTATCTGCTCAGTATTGCAGCTAGAGCCCCTGGCCCGACCGAATCCCAAACGATCTGTATAAAGAGGATTGTCTGGGCCCCCTACATTAATATGATTACAAATGCCATGCTGATGACGGCTGATTAGCCAGAAACCGGTCCCAGGATGCGTGGCTCCGGTCCAGGGAAGACATGGCTTGGCAGTTCGGGCTGGACTGTTCCCATGAGGCACAGGGTCAGACTGATTTGCATATGGCCATGTCATAACTGGGGTGGCGGAGTGAGCTAAAGAATGATGATGGATTAAACCCAGATCAGTTGACTGGGGGTGAGTACTTGCAATGTTCAACAGTCCGTCCATCATCCCCTTTGGTTTTGCTTTGTTTGCCCTAAGTTGGCAGGGTATGCCCAGACGTGGGTCCCTTGCACAATTTGCCACTGGATTCAAGCCAGCCTGGCTGATGTGGGCTGTTAGCCGGAAACCAGTCCCAGGATGCTTGTTTCAGGTCCAGGGAAGACTCGGCTTGGCAGTTCAGGCTGGACTGTTCCCATGAGGCACAGGTTCAAGACTGATTTTCATATAGCTGTGTCTGAACTGGGGTGGCAAACTGAGGTAAAGAATGATGATGGATTCAACCCACATCTGTGACTGGGGTGAGTGTTTGAAAAGTTTCAGCACTCCGTGCATCATTGCCTTGTCTTTGCTTTGTTCGCACTAAGTTGGCAGGGTATGCCCAGACATGGGTCCCTTGCTCACTTTGCCACTGGATTCAAGCTAGCCTGGCTGATGAGGGCTGTTTGCCCAAAACCAGTCCTAGGATGCTTGTTTCCGGTCCAGGGAAGACTTGGCTTGGCAGTTCGGGCTGGACTGTTCCCATGAGGCACAGGTTCAGACTGATTTGCATATGGCCATGTCTGAACTGGGGTGGCGGAGTGACCTAAAGAATGATGATGGATTAAACCCTGATCAGTTGACTGGAGGTGAGTGCTTGCAATGTTCAACACTCTGTCCATCATCCCCTTTGGTTTTGCTTTGTTTGCCCTAAGTTGGCAGGGTATGCCCGGACGTGGGTCCCTTGCACAATTTGCCACTGGATTCAAGCTAGCCTGGCTGATGTTGGCTGATTAGCCAGAAACCGGTCCCAGGATGCTTGTTTCCGGTCCAGGGAACACATGGCTTGGCAGTTAGGGCTGGACTGTTCCCATGAGGCACAGGGTCAGACTGATTTGCATATGGCCATGTCTGAACTGGGGTGGCGAAGTGAGCTAAAGAATGATGATGGATTAAACCCAGACCAGTTGACTGGGGGTGAGTGCTTGCAATGTTCAACACTCCGTCCATCATCCCCTTTGGTTTTACAAATGCCATCACAGCAGGCATGAATATTCCCCCCTCATGGAATATAACGGAAATAATCCCTATCTACAAGAAGGGTAATAGTGCTAATCCAGCCAGTTATAGGCCTATAAGCCTAATTAACTCACTGCAGAAACATTTCTGCAAGCAGGTGTTGCGACGAGTCCAGGTGTGGATCTCAGAGCATCATATTCTGAGTGACTTCAAGCAGGCTTCCGTGCTAACATCAGCACATTGGACCAGGTTTTCTGCATCTACTGGAGGGAGGTCAGTATTAGAGGGGGTAAACTATATGTTGGCTTTGTGGATTTACGTACTGCATTCGATCTAGTACAGAGAGCCAAGTTGTGGAGAATGTTGGCAGAGATGGGGCTACCTCATAACCTATTAGAAATTTGTATTCAGTTGCACTCCTCAAATACAGTGCAAGTTAGGTGGGGGGGGGGGGGGGGGGGACAACAATCAACTGACTGAGCAATTCTCTGTCGAATGCGGAGTGAGACATGGGTACCTTCTAGCGCCCACATTATTCTCCCTCTTTATAAATGGGGTGATAGATTACCTAGAGAGAGATGGATGTGATGCTCCGAAGGTGGGGGAGAGAAGAATATTGGCCCTACTCTTCGCGGATGACACCCTATTAATCTCTAAATCCCCCCATGGACTGCAACAATTGTTGAATAATTTTACTGGGTTCTGTAAGGAGCATGGCCTGGTATTAAACTAGGCTAAACCGAAATGTATGATCTTCTCGAAGAGGAATACCAAGCAATCAAAAAGAATGATGTGTGTAGGAAATAGCTCCCTAGAGCATGTTTCTGCCTATGTCTACCTGGGTATCCACATAACCTCAAAGCTAAATTGGGCGCCACTTATTGAAAAAGTCCGAATGTCATTAATCCAACAAACTGCTCACTCGAGTAAAATCCATAAAAAAGTGTCTAGGAAAGTGGCCCCAGCATTGGAAATTTATAATACCAAAATACTGGGGGGTGCCTCTTTATGGGGCTGAATTGTGGGGCATTGGTAAACACTAACTCCTACTTCTGTACAAAATCGGTTTCTTCGTTCAATGCTAAACCTTCCCATTAGTACCCCCTTGGCTCCTATGTTTTTGGACTTGGGCCAAAAACTACTAGCGCACAAGTTTGATTATAAACAGTTAACGTTTTGGCACCATCTGTGGTCTGTTAATGAGCTCTCCCCATACAGAGCAGTGACGATTGATCTCCTAAAGCGATCCCAGGTAAACTCTATTCCATAGTTTAGCTCCTTGAAGAATCTACTTACGAGACTTGGGCTGGAGGAGTAGTGGTCCACCCCTGAAAGATTGTCCCACATCCCAAAATGCAGGGTCAAAGAGATATATTGGGATAATAGGATGGTGAAGATGGCCAAACCAGTGGGTACACTGACCCAGGATTTTATGAGTTTAAAATTTGTCCCATTTTATGAGGAAACCATCGATGAAATTGTTCCACCACTGGCACAGAAATTATTTATATAATTCCGTGATAAAACTCTACCCACTAAACTGTTCTGTAAAAAGTGGTGTAGTAAGGCCCCCACAGATGATCAGTATCCCGCATGTAAGGTTTGCTCTGAATCAATAGCCCACTTGTTATTCTTTTGCCCCCATTATAGAAGCCTGAGGGGCAAGTGGATTGTTCAATTGTGTAAACTGATTGGAGGTTATGAGATTTTAGCCACTGACACTCTCATGGTGGTAATTTTTGGTTTGGCCAGATTTTGGCAAGCATTGTGGATCAAACGTTTTAAATGTATTATATGAGCTGCCTTCTAAGTTTTATCATTTATGCATATCAAATCCTGGGCCACTTCTAGAATAATGACTTTTAACTTTGCATTGTTTTAACTACTGTTGCATATTGCACTTTGGTTGCGATGTTACGATGCGCATGCTGAGAAAGATCTTCTCTCGGATTCCTCTCACAATCAGAAATGTCCTTATACAGTCGCTTCTAGTCAGTAGACTAGATTATGGTAATTCTCTACTGGTAGGGATCAGGGAAGATCTGTTATCAAGGCTGCAAGTTGTCCAAAATACAGCAGCATGCCTTGAACTCAACAAGCCCGCTCGAACTCCATCATTAACCCGGTTACGAGAACTGCACTGGCTCCCCATCAGGAAAACATCAGTCTTCAAACTCCTATGCCTGGCGTTTAAATCTCTCCATGGGCTAGGACCGGCATACCTAACAAAAAAACTAAAAAGGTATACTCTGGTGCGCCATTTGAGATCTACCAGTCAAAAGTTGCTTTGCACCCGGAGAATTAGGAAAGTCAAGATTGGTGGCTGTGTCTTTTCTCATCTATCCCCCAACCACTCGAACAGGCTGCCAGACGTTCTTCGGGTATGTTACAACTTGGCACACTTTAAGAAACGTCTTAAAACCTGGCTGTTTTTAAAGAGCACTGCCCAACTATGCTGTTTGCTACCCAATAAAAAAACGATTTGTATCACTTGTACCATTTTTATATTGTATGGCACTATGCACTTTATAAGATGATGATGATGATGATACTGGACATTAGTTTAGCGAAAGTACAGTCAAGGAACCAAACGAGCAAATTATATTTCAATGACACATAGAGGATATACATATGTAGGGCACTCCAACAAAAAACTGCAGTTGGGAAAGAGATGCATTAAATACATGACTTGACTGTTGGACCTTACACATGGCCTGATTTAGAGTTTGGTGGTTATCACATCCACCTTATTACAAGTCTATAAGGAGGGGGGCATGGCTAGCAGGCCATGCTGGTGGACGCGCTCTAGGGCAGTTCCGCATTATGGTCCGATTATCCAGCAAGAGCAGCTGACCACAGGCGCCATCCAGTTCCTGCTGCAGGCGCCGCTGACAAAGAACACTGCGCTACACACTGGGGGTGTGAAATAAGGGGCTGAAGTGCGGTATAGAACTGTGAGCGGACCCGCACTGGCCCTGATCGAGTCGCGTCTAGCGGCCATCTTGTCGGCTGGGGTGAGGTCTGTACACCGCTGATGAGACCAACGGCCAGGGATCTACCGAGCGGTGCCACGGACAACCAGCGCTAAACCTTGGCGGCCCCTGTGGTATGCCACCGGTGGGCGGTGGAGACGCTCTGGCACCGGGAGATGGTAGATGGCACATGGTGACTTCGCAGTGTGCCGCGGATAGAGGTGAGGTGAACTGCGTGAGCCCAGAAGAGTGGAGCCCAGAAGAGTGGAGCCCTACACGCGGCTGCTGGCATGTGTACCTGACCCCACGGAGCTGCTGGTGAAGTGCATGGCGTGACTGAGTGTCCGGGGACTGTGTCGAGCCTAGTCCCAGCAACAAAAGAGCAAACAGTGGGGGCACATGAGCATCACGCCAAGTCCCAGACAGGTGGAGGCCCAGAGACGTGTATCGCCTGGGAGACGCGGAATGGGGCGCGAGCAGCGAGAGAGAGGCCCAGAAGCGACGCCGGACTGGGCCACGCCTGAGATTGAGGAGGGAAGCGGCGTGCAGAGTCAGAGACCCCCGTTTTTACACAGGAGTACGGGCTTATGGGTGGCCTACGTCTTGCTGGGCATTGAGGTTGTGGGCACATCAAAAGTGAGCCAACCCGCCATGGTGCGAAGCGCTGAGGGTGGCTATCATGCCCCGAACAACGAGAACTGCCAAGGTGTGCGCCAACATGCTGTAAAGCAGGCCTGAGCGAAGGAGGCAAGTGGTGGCATGGGAAGCAGGCAAGTGGCGCTACCCACATCAGACGCTACCGGAGGCCGGCAGTATCCGACTCCAGGAAGTGTGTAGAGTCCCGTGGCCCCTGGTGTGAGGTGCGCAGCTGGGAAAGGCACGGCCACAGACATGATATACCCAAAACACGTTCAGCACTCCAGAGAAGTCGGAATAGTACCTGCTCCAGCGCGCATATAAAACGTTGCCCTAGCCCATGCATGATAGGTAGCGACAATGGGCAGATAGCGGGTGGGAACAAGCACGCAGTCCACGGCGCCTTCAGCATCACCCAAGCACCCAGACAATGAAAAGGAGACTGAAGAAAGGGCAGAGAGTCCCACCTTGGGATCGAAGATAGATAATGTGCTGCAGGCAGTGACACAGCTCAGTGTGTGTCTGGCGCAAAAGTGCACGTCTCTAGAGGGACGAATCGATAAAATTACATTGGACTTTACAATACTGCACGCAGATCATCGCAAGCTTGCGGAGAAGGTTGACGAGATAGAGGCTGAAATGGAAGTGAGAACACTAGCGGAAAAAGTGCGCACCCTAGAGAACAGGATAGATGATGCGGAAGGGGGTTACCGCCGCAATAATGTCCGGATCATAGGCCTGCCAGAGGGAACGGAAGGGCGGGACACAGTGTCGTACACGGAGGCCTGGATGTAAACTTTGATGCCGCCAAATTCCCTCTCCCCCTTTTTGGCAATAGAAAGGGCGCTGTAGGAGAGTAGGATCTGCTTCTTATAGTTACCCCCACTTTTTGCTGATGTTTCACTGTTTTCGACTTAGTCTGGCTGGGATCCTGCTATCTAGGATCCCAGCCTAGCTGCTTTCTCCTCTAAATTGATTGCATGTACACTCCAGATTGGATTCTGGGGTACCCTTATAAGTCCCTAGTATATGGTATACTATGTACCTAGATTATGAAAGGTGAAGGTGCACACCCAAGTTAGTCAAAGCTATGAGAAATAATGATGTTCAACTCAATGGTGCTACGGTACTGCACCCGCTGTCTCTCCTAGTGCCTGTGAACTGACTAGAAATGTGACTAGCAAGAAAACATGCTTGTACCGTGCACTGTTCACTGGGTCTCCATCTGGACTCTATCAAATAATCCAGTTTTATCAATAATTAAACGTGTTAATAGACAATATTCATCCTGAAAACATTGTATTCAATGTGTTCACAAATTATACATTATACATTTTCAGGGCTCGAAAAATCCACTCAACCGCTCGCATATGCGAGCTGAATTTAACGAGGGTGAGCTGTTTTTAGGTCCTACTCGCTCTTTCTGGTGAGTAGGAAGACAAACTAACTTTTGTCCTCTGTCTCTGAAAACGGAGCAAATGTGACAAGATTTAAAGGCAATTTTATTGCTCACAAAGTTAATGAGCAATAAAGATGCCTTTATATCTGGTTATCTTGTCACATTTGCTCCGCTTTTAGAGACGAAGGTCAAGTAGGTTGCAGTTAGGTCGAGGAGATTTATCAAGATACTAGACCTGCAGGACTCGTACCATTTTTTTGATTTTTCGAGCCCTGATTTTCTGTTCAACAAAATCATGTGATTTACAGTAAATACAATTTTCATATTTGCTCTGAATTATTCATAATACAAGTCAATCTTGACGTAACATAAAACAAAGAAGATCAGTTCATCTGTTTTTCAAAAACGACCCAATGCATTTTGGGACTGTGGAGTCCCTTCCTCAGGGGCAAACCTAAAAAGAACATCCTCAAATTACTCCATTTGTGTATGTCATTTCAGACTCTGGTAGAATGCATTACCCAATATAATGTGCTTGAATGGAAATCCTGAGTTAAGTGTAAAGAATTCTAAGTTAAGTATAAAAAATGTGTGGTATTATATCTAAGCATTGATAGTTGAGGAGTTTCATGCGCATACGTTTGTTCACCCAGTGGTGCTCAAGTGAAAATAGGAAAAAGTGCAAGCCAGCAATAAAAAACTCAACCGCAATCAGATGTGCGTAGTGAAATATTCCCCCTAGTATAGTGGCTAAAAAAACAACAAAACTGTCAGTGCAGCTAACAATAATACCACTTCTAATGTTGGGAACAACTAGTATCTCACCATATGTTGTCAGCAGTGCTCAATAAAGTTTAGACAAGTTCTCGTCTTTACTCGAAATGCTGTAATGTCAAAAATAATGACATGACGTAAATAACAGAATCACTCAATTCTCGGTTTGTAGGCAACCTAGTTGCAAGTATCCTCCCCTCCCAATCAGCGATGTATAAAAAAAACGACTTTCGTGCATGCTCCTGAATATCCTGTACCAGACGCTGTGTGAAGAAAACGCAAAAATAATGTAGACGTCGCTAAACAAATACATATAGGTAAGGAAAAAGCCTTACCGAAATAATAATAGTAGATAATCCAAGATGCAACCGTGTAAGTAAGGATTCGTGTCGGTGGAACCGCATAAAAAAGTTTGAACCGTAATTTTAAACAAACGGACTAAAACGGATATGGACCCAGTCACGTGATGAGAATAAAGAGTAAAAAAGGACAAAATGTAGTTCCATGCGGAAACTAAAGAACTAAAATGAGCCAATGAGAAAGGACGAGAGGTAAAAAGAGGACACTGAGTTACCTTTAACATTTGAAAAAATGCAAATGCGAACAGATACTGAGAGATACTAAATTTGATAGTAATGAGAGAATAAAAGATGATGACGGATAAGTGAAAAGAGAGAAGATAAGAAAAATAAAAGTAATAAGGCAGTAATGGACAGATAATGAGGAGTCTAAAGTGCTAAAGTGATGGGAAAGATGAGAAAAAACTGAAAAGAAACGCTATAAAAGATATCTGTAACGATGAAGGCAATTGATGGTGAAATATTATTTGTCCATGACGGGACACCGCAACCTCGTAAGGATATCACAACACTAGAGACCCCACGGTCGGCATGATAAAACGAGCTCAGAACACCCAATACTAGTAGGTGTTTGGCTATAGACTGATAATTATGGGATGAACAACTGACAAACTATAATCCCAGGCAGTGATGGCAATAAAAATAAAAACAAAAATAAAAATGCTATATTCAAATGTGGTCAGCGTGATGAAACGTGCTCAGAACCCAATACTAACAATAAAAATGCTATATTCAACTATAATTCCTATACCTGGTACATCAGTTCGGCGCAACACAAAAAATATAAACTGTGTTATAAAGTGAACCACCACCATATAAAAAATGTTAGAGCTGTGATTGTAATAATGTCAATGATGGACTAATACCACGTAAGTGCATTCCTATCATATCTAATATATGTTACAAAAAGCAACTCATGTTTAACCGGTCATTTAACCCAAACAGGATCATAGTGTTCAAATTTTTTATCCAATGTATTTCTCTTTGGAGAAGCTTCTTAGTAATATCTACCCCGGGGCGTACTGACTGGATCTCAATGATTTGAAACCTCAACTGAGAGATCATATGTCTTGCCTCGTCCCAATGTGTTGCCAAGGAAGACGTAATACTGTGATTTCTAATTTTGCTTTTATGTTCCGTTATCCTAATTTTAAGTTTCCTTTCCGTCTTCCCAACATAAGCTTTACCGCACGGACATTTAATACAGTATATAACGTTTTTCGAATTACAGTTACTAGTATGCTGAAGTTTTATTTTCTTCCCAGTAGATGGGTGTCTTAGCACGTTTCCTGTTATCACATTATTACAATGTATGCAATTGTTACATTTAGTAGTGCCTTTATATGCAATCACTTCTTTGTGTTGTGATGGAGACGATATTAATGATCTGAGGTTTTTGCCCCTTGTGTATGCATAAAGGGGTTTCTTCGAAAAGATACCGTTAAAATTCGTCTCGTTCTCTAACATCTCCCATCTTGAATTTATGATTCTTTTGACTGATTACGAAGATGTAGAAAATTTCGACACAAATACCAGTCTGTCTTCATTTTGTTTTTCCTTTGGAAATAATAAATCTTTACGTTCTTTGCTTTGCGCCCGTTTTAAACAATCCTCAAGAATGTATTCAGGGTAACCTCTTGCAGTGAATCGTTGTTTGTATTCTAACTCCTTCTGAACTGTCGTATGTACCTCTGAACATATTCTTCTAATGCGGATAAATTGTGAAAACTGTAGATTTTTTAATAAGCTTTTAGGGTGGAAACTTGTATAGGCAAGTGCATTGTTCCGGTCAGTGGGTTTTTGATACACTTTGGTCTCAAATTTCGTTTTTTCAACCGATTTGATGACAAGTACATCTAAAAAGTGGATACTGTATTCTTCTATGTGGTAGGTAAACTGGATCCTCGGATCAATGATATTCAGTGTTTCAATCATCGTTACTAGTTTGGCTCTAGATGATGAGCATAGGATAAAAATATCATCAATATACCTACAGTACATTTTCATGCTTTGCCACCACTCAGGGTTCGTCATAATATTTTCATATTCAAATAGGGCCATGAAAATATTAGCATATGCTGGGGCCCCCGACAAACCCATGGAGGTCCCCGTTAGTTGTGCATAGAATTGACTCTGCCATTCAAAATGGCTATGATTTAGACAAAATTTCAGTAATTTTAGGATGAAGATTTTTTCCATATTAATGTCTCCTAGTCGTAACAGTGCCCATTCTACTGCCTCTAGGCCTGCTTGATGCGGTATTGATGTATATAATGCTGTTACATCTATGGTACATAGTACTATTGTTGAAAAGTCTATTCCATCATCAGCCTCCAATTTTTGAAGAAAATGCGTTGTGTCCTTAATGTATGAACTCCAGCTCTGAACAAATTGTTGTAAATAGTAGTCCAAAAATGTCCCTATGGGATCAAACAATGATCCACATCCTGATACTATAGGACGAAATGGTGGATCCATAGCATTTTTGTGTATCTTAGGGATCATATACAATTTTGGTCTTCTAGGATTAATAGTAGTAAGATAAGTTCTATTTTGATCAGTGATCCAATCGTTTTCAGTCGCCTCATCCAAAATCTCAGCCAAGATTTTCTCTAATTGTGCTGTGGGGTCATTTGGAAGTTGCATATATGTGTGATCATCAGCCACATGTTCATTCACCTTAGAGATGTAATACGATGTGTCTATAACGACGATTGCACCTCCCTTATCCACCGGTTGCATAGCAATTTCCAGGTTATTGGCTAAAGATTTGATTGCCAATCTGTCTTGTTTAGTAAGGTTATTTAATCTTCTAGATTGATAATTAATTTGTTGTAAGTCTTTTTGGACCAAAATTTCAAAAGAATCCAGTATTTTATGAGAAAACGGTGGAATAAAAGTGCTTTTGAGTTTGAAAGGACTCACATTGGCGGTTGTTTGGTTTTGCTCAGGCGGAACAACATTTGTGAAGTAGTGTCTTAATCTTAAAAGTCTCATGAATTTATAGAAGTCAGCTTCAACTTGTAGGATTGTACACGTATCTGTGGGGACAAATGACATTCCACGACCTAAAATGGATTTTTGTTGCGAGGTAAGTTGATGTGATGAAATGTTAATCACTAAATCACAGTCTTGCCGCTGTGCAGTGATTTGCCGCTTCTTTCTCTGTCCTCTCTTTGCTTTTCTAATGATGATGTTACACTGCGGTCTGATGTTGACGGTGGCCGACCTTGGTCTGGTACTTGGGATAAAAAAGAAACTTGAGGGGCTGTTTGAGGGATTTGGCGCAATTCAGTAGATGGTCCTGCTGTTTGTGCTTGAGAAACAAGAAATCTTGCCGGTGTTCTGCTGGTAGTGGTCTTTTGGTCAGAAACAGAACTTTCATCCAAGGAAGTGGTTCCTTTCTTATGATCAAATCTTCTTCTAGTGTAGATATCGGCCCATGTATAAACTTCATTCAATTTATAGTCCATTGTGTCCCTTTTATATATGCGCAATTTGCCCTCCTGCAATTCCTTCTCATATTTCTCCAATTTTTGATGGAGTACTTCCAATTGTAATTTCCACGCATTATCCTCCATTCGAAGTTCTAATTCATCTTTCAAAGTGTGAATCTCCTCTTCTAGGTCTCGTATTGTTTTAGAAAGTTCTTCAATAATGAGTAGGATCAAATCAAGCGAACATTTATTTAGGATGGCATACCATTTCTCCATAAATAGTGGGTTTAAATGGAAACGGAATAACATGGGTTTGATTGCCAGGCGTAGGCCCCGTGGTATGCGTTTCACCTTATGATATTGTACAAGTGGAGAGGCATGAAGCTTCTGGTTAAGCTGACATCTGGTGATAAATTCCAACTGTCTAAGTTGTTGTGCGTCTGAAATTTGTACCTCCTGTATAAGTGAATAAATTTTACTGGCCTCATCAATAGTGTATACTTTGGTTACTGCCCTATTGTCCGTAATGTTTGTAATCGCATCAAATGACATTTTTATAATTAGGGGGTGCAACCTTCTAAGGACACAGGGACAATAAGATTATGAAAGGCGAAGGTGCACACCTAAGTTAGTCAAAGCTATCTATGCGAAATAATGATGTTCAACTCAATGGTGCTACGGTACTGCACCCGCTGTCTCTCCAAGTGCCTGTGGACGGACTAGAAATGTGACTAGCAAGAAAACTTGCTTCTACCATGCACTGTTCACTGGGTCTCCATCTGGACCCTATCAAATAATCCAGTTTCAACAATAATTAAACTTGTTAACAGACAATATTCATCCAGAAAACATTGTATTCAATGTGTTCACGAATTATACATTATACATTTTCTGTTCAACAAAATCATGTGATTTACAGTAAATACAATTTTCACATTTGCTCTGAATTATTCATAATACAAGTCAATCTTGACGTAACATAAAACAAAGAAGATCAGTTCATCTGTTTTTCAAAAACGGCCGATGCATTTCGGGACTGTGGAGTCCCTTCCTCAGGGGCAAACCTAAAAAGAACATCCTCAATTTACTCCATTTGTGTATGTCATTTCAGACTCTGGTAGAATGCATTACCCAATATAATGTGCGTGAATGGAAATCCTGAGTTAAGTGTAAAGAATTCTAAGTTAAGTATAAAAAATGTGTGGTATTATATCTAAGCATTAATAGTTGAGGAGTTTCATGCTCATAAGTTTGTTCACCCAGTGGTGCTCAAGTGAAAATAGGAATAAGTGCATGCCAGCAATAAAAAACTCAACCGCAATCAGATGTGCGTAGTGAAATATTCCCCCTAGTATAGTGGCTAAAAAAACAACTAAGAACTGTCAGTGCAGCTAACAATAATACCACTTCTAATGTTGGGAACAACTAGTTTCTCACCATATGTTGTCAGCAGTGCTCAATAAAGTTTAGACAAGTTCTCGTCTTTACTCGAAACGCTGTAATGTCAAAAATAATGACATGCCGTAAAATAACAGAATTACTCAATTCTCGGTTTGTAGGCAACCTAGTTGCAAGTATGCTCACCTCCCAATCAGCGATGTATAAAAAACGACTTGTGGATGCTCCTGAATATCCTGTACCAGACGCTGTGTGAAGAAAACGCAAAAATAAGCACAAGCTCCTTGAAGTTTGTCGATGTAGACATCGCTAAACAAATACATATAGGTAAGGAAAAAGCCTTACCGAAATAATAATAGTAGATAATCCAAGATGCAACCGTGTAAGTAAGTACTCGTGTTGGTGGAACCGCATAAAAAAAGTTTGAACCGTAACGTTAAACAAACGGACTAAAACGGATATGGACCCAGTCACGTGATGAGAATAAAAAGGACAAAATGTAGTTCCATGCGTCACATACTATGTACCTAGGGCATAGGTACCCCAGAGGCCTCTCAGGGGCTGCAGCATGTATTATGCCACCCCTGGGAGATCATTCGAAATGACAAAACAGGTCTGCTACAGCAGCCTGTGTAAGGTGGTGCATGCACCCCTTACTTAGATCTAGGTTAACTATATCTATCCATATCACTGCACATATAAACCTATCAGTCACCCCTATGGCCGGCCTTATCAATCCTGAAGGCAGGGTGCTGGGTTTTATGTGAGAGGGTGCACCTGCATGAGCAGAGCCCCTCTGCAGCCTTCGGAACCTCTATTCCGGGGTTGTTTGCGATGCAGCCTATCATATACTCTTAAGTGAATTATAATCTCGCGGTAAATGCTAACTTTAAAACGACTGCATGGAAAAATGTTGTGTTTGGTGTCAAACACCTTGGAATCATACCTCCACACCAGTAACTGGTGTGGGAGGTTTATTCCACCCTACTAGAGGGAGAAATATGACAACACCAGTACACCCGGTACCAGCCTTCTCGACCCTGGCATCACAAGATGGATGCTGCCAGCCACAGACACGAGTCTGCCCTCCTGATACTGGACGAAACTCCGGCAGGGGATGGCTGGACAATAGGTTTCCTGTCACAGGGAGGTGTGACCACCTCCCAGACAGGCTTTCGTGTATTGGGGCTGGGTGGGTGCACTCCAAGAGTGCTTTAATGTCTGCACTGGGGGCACCTTTGGTGTCCCTGTGCATAGTCCAACTCAAACCGGTTGCAGGAGCCAATTGCTCCTGCTCTAGCGCGAAACTGGACAAAGGACATGGTGTAGCCACCCCTCTGTCCTGACCCTCCCATAGGTGGGTCCCCAGAGTTTGTCCCACCCCTTCCTTGGGTATGAAGCAGGAACGCCTGGCTACAGGACTATAGATTTACCTGGACTGAACTCTGCTACAGAAGCCAAATACTTCAACTATCTACACTACGTTGGATGACCGAAGAATCTCCCTTGGAGTAAAGGAGTTACTCCCCTGCAAGGCAGGCACCTGAAATGCATCTGACCGGATTGCATCTACGCAGTTCCTGACGGACTCCGAAGATTTTGAAACACAGGAGGTGGGTTCCCAAGCTTCCCCGAGGCCGATCCGTGCTCTCAGGAAACCTGAGATCCGCAGCCCTCGTGGGGACCGTGCAACCCGTACCCCTGGACACCGTGCACATTTGCAGCAGCATATGCTTTCAGGCGATCCCTGAGGCTGTGCTTTGGGCTACTTGTAGTCCAGACCCCAAACAGTGATTCCACCGAAGATTACCGGTCTACACTCCACGAGTGTTCCGTGGGCTGGTATTTTGTGATCCCTCTCGAGGTCCCTTCGTGACCCCTGGTCCGTCGACCTGTGGGTCCCTGAGAAGGGAACTTTAACTTTCTGTGGGCTTTCCTGGTTGCTCCAGACGTGCCCTGAATCTCCATCGCTTGGGGAGTCCCCAGGACCTTTCTGGTCCTCACCGAAGCATCTTTTTCTTTACTGCGCGAGTTGCAGTTGCCAAGGCTAGTTGGTCTCCAATCCGGAAACTGACCCCCCCCAGCACTCGACATCCTTCGTGGGACAGCTCGCCTGTAGACTTTGGTCATCGTCGACGTCTCATGGTCCCCGTGGCTGCAGAGTCAAGCTTCACCTCATCTCACCCGAAGCACCAGACATCGGTGGGCATTCGTTTACCGAGCCCCTGGTCACCCTGAAGTGACCCAGACTCTGTCCCCTCTGCTTTCAGGTTCTTCTCAGCTCCGATCCAGGCTTGGATCACACCATACCCTTCTCATCTTCCTGGCAGCAGCACTTCTTCGCAACACGCCATTGAAATAAACTAGCGTTTCCGACACCACTTGACCCCTATGCACCCGGCTCTCCTGGGATAGGTAACAGGGGTACCTCGGTACTCTCACGGGTGCTGGCCTTAGAACCTTCAATGTTCCAAAGGGTTTTCTTAAAGTCCTCTCCTAAGTGTCCTAATCGTTAAAATTCCAACTGTGACTTTCCCATAGAATTGTACGGAGTTCGCGGCTGTGTTCTCACACTGCACGGTTCCCCCTTGGGTCACTACCTTGGGTGGTTCCTTGGGGTCCCAGCGATTCTACGTGCTCTAGGCACTGTGTCTAGTCAAGTCGTGGTTGTTATGCCACTTTCTTAATATATGGTTTGGTCTCCCCCTGGGGCCCACTGTGTATTGTGCTATTTAGTGTTATTCTAGTGCTTTAGTATTGTGTATCCTGTGCTCTAATGTCATAAAGAGGTTAGTAGAGAGTGTTTAGTAATAAATACATATATTTTATATATATCTTGTGTGGTTCTCCTTTCCTTTGGTCATTCAGTAGGTTATAATTTGGTAAACCAAGCTGCTTTACATTCCTTCGAGACTTAGCCTGAAGGCTGCTCTCCATAGACCACTAGGATAGCTTTCAATAAAGGTTGTCTTTAACCTAATCATTAATAACGGTTGTTTGGACTCGTGCAAGGTGCCCACTATAACTAGTGGACAGCATATACCAGGCAACTTCTCACAGGAGCATAGAGTCCCGTCGGGTTGGCGACAGACAGGAGCTAGACCTTGCCTGTACCAAATCTGACTCCTCAACTACAAAGACAGGGACGCAATATTGCAGGAGCTGCGTAAACTAGAATAGGTCCGAGTTGAAAACTCAAAAGTGATGTTCTTTCCGGACTATTCCCTTGGTGTGCAGCAGAAAAGGGGCACGTTTATGTCAGTTACTTTTTCTCCCACCATGGGGCCGGAGGCCCTGCTGTAGAGGCAGGATGAGACGCAGTGTGTGTAGAAAATCGCTGCTATAGGGCCTGAGCTTCAATCGTCTCACTGCGCCCTTAGTTGAGGCTACCCCCCCTCTACACACACAGTACCACGGCACATAAGGCCGATAGTTGCCGTACGGCGTAGTTCAAGGTTTGGGCAGATACACGTTGTCCCTCTGCCCTGTCCCAGTTCCACCACACAATGTCTAATTCCCCACATAGCATCGCACCACCACACCGCACAGTGAGATGGCAGAATAGGCCTAGGCCACACGTGCATGCCGCTTGCCCCCCTTACAGAGTAACCAGCCAACTGACCATGCACGCTTTTTGTGTAAATAAATAATAAACACTTGGAATGTCAGGGGTATGCCCGCGCGCAGATATAACACATATGCATACTTAAAGAGACACGCGGCACATATCACACTTTTACAGGAAACGCTTATATCGCAGCCCGAGATAAACAGACTGCAGCGAATGTGGAGAGGACAGGTGTTTGCCACAGGCTACTCATCATACATGAGGGGAACGTTAGTATGGGTCAGACCAGGCACACACTATGTATTGGAAGAAACGGAAATAGATATTCATGGCCGATTTGTGTTGACAAAAGGCAGGGTCAATGGCAGGCAGATAGTACTGGGATCAATATATGCCCCGAACACTGACCAATCCCCATTCTGGCGTACACTGTCAGCATAGCTATCCCAGTGGTGTTATATTCCTTGGATCAATATATGCCCCGAACACTGACCAATCCCCATTCTGGCGTACACTGTCAGCATAGCTATCCCAGTGGTGTTATATTCCTTGGCTGTTTGGAGGGGACTATAATGCAGTACTGGATACAGGCTTAGATAGATCCTTCCCGCCGCTACAGCAGGCGACTGCTACATCCAACGCTAAAGGTTTGACTGAGTGGCTCTGCAGTTGGGGACTGGTAGACTTATGGAGGATGTTGAATCCAACTACACGCCTCTACTCAAACTACTCACACCCCCATGGTCTACATGTGTGCCTAGACAGGTGTGTAGGACACACAGCATTACTAGCAGACTGCATCAATGCGGATTACCTGTGGCGCACACATTCTGATCATAATCCGCATACGTTACAACTAGGTGGAGTCGATTTAACGCCGGTCACCAAGTTGTGGAGACTGCAGACAGCAGCACTGGAAGACCCCCCCTTTAGAGACTTGGTGGGATTGGCTATAGCAACGTACTTTGACACAAACGAGGGATCAGTGACAGACCTTGGGGTGCTATGGGATTCTTAAAAGGCAGTGGAACGGGGACAATGCCGTACTCTGACTTGGAGCTTACTCCGGCAGCTGGACCGTGAGGCTAAACAAATAGAGGACACCCTTCTCCAACTTGAAACTGTCTTAGTAGTGGGTACTGGCGCGCAACAGGTGCTCGTTGATCAGCAACAAAAGCATGTTGAGGTAATGGAGAGACTGCGCTGTCTGTATTATGAGGCGCTTTCGGCCCATACTCATGCTCTGGCTGATAAGGCGGGGAGGCTCTTGGCAAGACTAATTCAGCAAGACCGTGCACAGCAACCCACATTGTGCTTGAGAACAGGAGCTGGGCAATTGCTAACACGCCAATGCGACATACATCGCGAATTTGCCGCCCATTATACAGAAATCTATAAACCAGTAATACAGGTCACTCCGGAGGAGCTGGAGACATATCTGTCCCAGCTGCCCATGCCGGTGGTAGATGACTCTCAAATGAGCCAATAACGCTACTAGAGGTGCAGTTAGCGGTTCGAGCAATGGCCACAGGCAAGGCACCAGGTCCGGATGGCCTACTGGCGGAGTTTTACGAGGCATACCGAGACGTACTTGCCCTGAAATTGCTTGCATTATACGTCACTGCGCAAGAGTCAGCCATTTTACCTCAGTCGCTACGTGAATCCCTGCTTGTCTCGCTGCCCAAGCCGGACAGGGACACAGAGCTCCTGGGCTCATACCACCCATTGGCACTGCTAAATTCAGGTTATAAAATACTCACCAAACTGCTGGCAAGCAGACTGGCTCCAGTGGTCCCACGGCTGGTACATGGAGATCAAAACGGGTTCGTACCAGCATGTAGCACGTCTCTCAACCTGAGACGGTTTTTTTAGAGTCGCCCACTACTCTAGAGAGCGATGGCCAAACTCTGGATGCTTGGTATTGGATCTGGACAAACACGTTTGACACGCTCGAGTTGGACCTTTTATTTACCACCTTAGCCAAATAGGGTCTAGGTGATTACTACGTAGGCCTAGTTAAGCTGTTCTACACGCGTCCCACAGCACAAGTCAAGACAGGCCCGTATGTCTCCCAACCTATTCCAATTGGCCGGGTGACGTGACAAGTTGCCCTCTTTCCCCGCTATTGTTCACGCTGCTGCAGTGGGTGGCCCGCTGGCTTAGTGAGCGGCATTTCGCTGACACTGCTACACAACAACCGGGTTATACCCAAGCACAGATAGTGACCCTGTTTCATCCAGGTAGGAAGGGGATGGGTCCCACCCAGCAACTGGTGAAAGTGGCATACACCTGCTACCGGCGAGTCCTGCGACTCACCAAACAGATTACCACATATGCCCCGCCCTACCAATACTGGGCACGCTGAGGCGGCGGCAAGAAATTACAGTAGCGGACCTTCGCACATGGGATGACGCAGGGATCCAGACGATAGGAGATTTATATCAAGATGGACAGTTGCTCCCGTTCGATGCGCTTGTGAGCGCATATGATCTACCGCAGGGCCAGTTTTTACTACATGCAGCGCTCACCGGAACGTGGCGGTCCCTTTGGTGGGACATAGCAGAAGAACCAAAAACAGATTTAACACTCCAGTACCTGCACATAAGGAGTGCAGGCCGACATCTCATCAGATGGTCGGCTGGCGGAGTCCTTACGGACGCATGCAGCGGCCCCACTAGTGAAACTAAAAGAACACTGGGACACAGATCTGCAGAGCCAAAGCACAGACCTGGAAAGGGCAAAAATATTAGAAAGCCCTACCTACATACCGAGGAATGCAATGTCTCGGCTAATACAATATTATATAACAAAAAGAGCTTACATGACAACCGCCTCAATTAATCAAATTTTCAACTGAGAGGATGCGTGGTGCCCCCGCTGCGGACTGGTGGGAGGAGACCTCATACACATGTTACGGGCATGTAATAAGCTGATTGCTTACTGGGAGACTATCACAACACAATTAGAGAGCTGAACGGACCACGAAATGGAATGTAACTGGGAGGTGTGCTTGCTGGGCCTCTACCAGAGGACTAAGAAACATAAAGTGACAACCCGCTTTATAGACCTGGGAATCATAGTGGCAAAGCGCCTCATTACTAAACATTGGAAGTCCCCTGACCCCCCGGCAGTGAAGGCAAGGTATCACTTCATGATATGCTGGGCGCAAGCGGAAAGAGTGGCGCTCCGGCGTGAAGATGCCACCGGCATACGCAAGTCGCCATAGCATGGGATACAATACTAATAGACCTCCGGGGCGCATGGCAGGAAGATCTGGGGACACAGGGGCTATCCCAGACGACGAACAGGGCACAGGAGCACGCTGAGGGTACCACATTGTAGATAGAGTTCCCCTACCCAATAGGCACCATCCCCGAAGTGGGGCAAGGGCAGTAGGCGCGTAGAAACCCCTGACATGTATCCAAGATAACACACACTAAAACTGGGACATAAGTGCGAGAGATGCTGGTTAAGGACGGCGCGGTGAGCCTTATGTGGTGCAATGTAGTGGCAAATCCATCTGCGTGCAATACAATAATTTTGTGAGATGCTATTCCCCTTACCCCTAACCCCCTTATCCCACTGTTCACTCCCGACGAGTTAGCATGTTATTGCAAGCAGTATTGTATACCTTCTTGTCAAATATTTGTAGACAGCATATTATGTTGTTATAGCGAATGCTGTACAAATTTTTCTTTGGTACCAGATGCAGAACTTGCAGCAAAAAAGTTTATCAACTGGTGACAAGTAGTGACCGGATAAGATGCAAGTATGTGATTCAAGTCGTTTGTAAATGTTATTATGCATGGAAATTAATAAAACTAATAAAGAAATTAGCCTGTTTACACCTAGGAATTCCCCTATGAAAACCGATGCTTCGATCTCGCTGGCATGCTTTCTAGAAATTAAAATATCAAGAGAGGTGTACATTTAGAAGTGTAGTCTACCTGAGGGTGTCGCAGCATGTAGTTTACAGCATCCTCAAAATATTCCAAATGGAATTCTTTCATTTGCTTTGGGAGGTCCCCATAGCCGTAGTACGCTAAGGCCAATGTGGCAAAGCCACGACTGGCTAGAAGACTCGCTCTGTACTCAAGAAGGCCCCCACCAGTGCCATAAATGTCAATAATACCAGGGAAGGGACCGGGCCCTGTAAGAACAAAGAAAGATTTGAAAAAGTCTGAACTTTATAAACTCAATGTTAGCAGTTAGTCATTACGGATTTGTTTTAAACGTTTTTCAGCCATAAGCATTACCCATCACTCACCTGGTGGCTGGAAAAAGGTTGCTCTGACCTTGCCCTCGCGCACGGGGATCCTCTGCACCCCCTCTCGCAGGAAGCTTCGCTCGTTGGTGACCTGGGCAAGGAGCTGGCCAGGGGGGTCGTGACCCTCGTACACTTCAAAGTCCACAAAGAAGGGGGTCAGGACGTCTCTCTTCACCAGGCGCCTGTGTGGGGTCTCTGGAAGCAGCGACCACACCAGCCCCATGGGCTCCACCCCCGTGTAACTGCCCCCCAGGGCTGGGGTGCTAGTCAGGTTCAGCTCCCCGCTGCTGTCCGCCCTATACTGGGCGGAGGATCGGAAAGACACCCCCGTCTCATCAGTGAGAGAAGCCCTGAGTGTGACCTCCTGCAGCGGCGAGAGGCCACTCACTGAGATCCGCACAGGGTCATCAAACAGGCACTTGGCAGAGGGAGCGATCCGGACACTTACTGTAGACATGGTAGCTCTGCTGAGGGCGGCACGAACCCCCACCACCCTGCTCGCCCGAAGACAGATGGTATTCTGTCCCTTTCAGTGAGGAGCGGCGTTTCTTAAAATTGTGAAATGTGACAGATCTGTGAGTAGCGTCTGCGAGTGCAAGCGGGGTCAAAGCTCTAAGCACACCTGATGGAAGGTGATTTGGCGCCTGTCAATGCAGACGCTAATCCCACCCTCAAGGTAACAAACATCAACATAAAAGAGAGACTACACCGAGCGCTCTCCATCTGGAACTGTCGAGCGTTCGAACGTCAAGTTGTATGTCATAGAACAGCAAGCATTTGGGACCCTAAGCGTATTCAGCCATTGATTCAGCACATTACCCAGAGTGCTTCAACATCTACTTTATGTGCCACTTGTGAACGGCCACGCACTGCCAATGATGGGCTTCCGTTCTATTTAATGAACATATGGCAAATGCTCTTCAAAATCAAAATATATATATTTCTTTAACAAAGAAGCTTTGACACTAATAGTCACGGTATAGCATTGCACTGAGAATTACTTATTAAAGTGTTCTTTATGTACAACTGGTAGTCTGAACTTATGAAAGTGCTTTTATGCGCGATAATGAAGAACAAGCATTGGCACAGCCAATAGGTCTCACCTTTTGGACCTGATAGTGTGTAGCCATGCAGTACATTATTCTGGGGGCTGTTCCGCCAGGGATTGAAGGGGCTGCTCCTTAGGAGGAAACAAATGACAACAAGGAAGCAAGTCAATCATTATTCGATGACTCTGGATAGGACATTTTCCCCTGTAAATGTATTTAAGTGCACGCTCAAGTTAAACTTAAATGTATAAACCGCTTTACAAATTAGGTTCTACATTTCACAATCAATGTTAATGTAACTTGTATAGATACGGCACAAATATCTGACACATTAAAGAATGGGTGTCTGCCAACTGATAATAATTTAATAACAACAACAAATCTCCATTCCTAACAATAGGTTCAAAGGAGAAAACCATCAACACCGAGCCAACAATAATCACAAACTGCACCCTATTAACCGACATTCCGGAAAACAACGACGTGTAGGTAGAGAACAAGTTCAAGTCCATACTGCACTTGCTAAACACTGCCTGCACAACTAAGACCTCCCTCCTAAACTTTGGGCCTCCTACCACGATTATTACTGAGACAATAATTCTTAGGACTCCGTGGAGTGAATTTGATGCACTTTAGCTACTTGGGAATACTGTGTTAAAGCTCATAAAATGCTTTGGAGTATTTAGACACATGGGAGTTACAAAGCACTCTGTCCAATGACTGCAAATCAGTTCCTGAACAACATCGCTGTATTAGCATGTCTGGTACAAAGTAATAATGCACACAAGGAAGTGTTCACAACCAGGCCACAATTTTGACACAGATTAATCAGAAGAGCAATGAACATATACACTCAAAAGCAAAAGTGGGCACAATCCAGAATCCAGTAACCAGTAAAAAATACTTTTATTTTGATCTGTTAAAATCATAAACAGAGTGGAACATACCACCATGATGAAAACGTCATAATTCAGATACAGGATAAAAATTGCATTAAACCTTTTTATTTTAGTTGTCGTAACACTCATGTGATGTGATAACAAAGAACAGCGGATTATTATAACAGCAATGTAAACACATCCATGCTTTCTGTTATATTTAACCCCTTCCCCGCTCATGACGGAACCGTTCCGTCATGAGCCACGGTTGCCGTGTGCTCATGACGGAACGGTTCCGTCATGCCACGACCGTTGGCGGCCGCTCCGCCTACGCGGCGCTGTTTCCCCGCCTGTGCGGTGGGACAACGCAACTGGGCGGAGTCATGACGGAACCGTTCCGTCATGAGCACAGCTCAACCGTGGCTCATGACGGAGCGGCTCCGTCATGAGCACAGCGCCACCGCGCTGCCCCCCGCACCCCCCAGCGCCGCGGCGGAATTCCCGCCGCGGCGAAGGGGTTAAAGGGCTAATGCCAATAACAAATGGGGAGGGAGCAGAGTATGAAACTGCTATGCATAGTATTTTGCCCAGTTTCTTAAGCCACTAATATTTCCAACGGCTGTCGTGAGCACTACCTCGCAAGTGTTGCGCACGTCCTATGACTGACGCGACCCTGCCCACTCATTAGAACTCCCGTACCGTGGCGGAATTTGCGCGGCAGTTAAGGAGTTAACACAAAGAGTTAGTGTTGCGTTTTATGTCGTCTGGAAGCACAGGTGCAGAGATACCTGGGAATCTCGGGAACGGAATTTAGAAGAGTGTGGTAAATGGAAATCACACTGCAGAAGGTTACTCGTCTGTTGTCGTAATACTGAGAAGCTACGGAGGGCTGGCAGTATTACATTAGGGACTATATCGTATAAAAGTAGATTGTGAATGACAGCAGAGGACCCGATTGTGAATCTTTGGCCTTACCTAAAGGAGGAGTATCCCTAGAGGAGTAGCAGGTCCTCCCTGAGCTTAAGTGTAGAGTAAACAGTGTTTTTTACTCGTAGCAACAGGAAGGAATTTTCTCTTTGTAGCGCGTGGAGAAACTATCTTTGGTTTAGTGGAGCAGACAGAGTAGCGTTGTTTTTACGTTGTTACTAACAGGAATTTTATAACGAAAGACGAAAACAGACATTGTTGTATTACCTTGTGAAGGGAGGGTCAGTAGCAGGAGTAATACTGACGTCACAGAGAGCCATGCTGATATTGGTTGCAGCAGCGGGCGTGAGAAAACTGCAGATTGTAAAGGGAGAGTCAGTAGAAGGAGTAATACTGACGTCACAAGAGCCGCACTGGCATTGGTCAGACAAGCGGGTGTGCTGAAAGATCAGATTGGTCAATAGAACGGTAGCGTGCTGGTATTGGGTGGAAAAGGAAATACGTAGTGAGCTCTGATTGGTTGTTGGAGTGAGTCGCACAGACATTGGACGGGTATTGAATAATAGGTAAGAATTTTGAGGATTTTTTCGAGTGAATTAAATAAGAGAACAAGAAAAATTAAGTTAATTGATAAGATCAAGAATTTCTTTAAGAAAGACAAGTGCATAATAGCTAGGGAGGGAATCCTTATGCCACCTCCTAATACACCGGCTTCCTATACGATGATGGAAAGTGGATATTATACGTGTGTATGGCTGGAAAATTGGGTGGAGTATACAAAAGTTGATGGTGTTTTAGCTTTTCCTGAACATGGTACATTTAATGTAAGAGTTCTTCAGAATTTGAGAAACAGCATGAATTTGTTGGAACCAAATCCTAGGTTAACACAGTATGAGGCTTTGGAAGAATGGGAAGTTGAGTCATTTGAGCGTGAGAAATATAGAGGAGGTATGAGAATCAATAGAGGATTTTTACCCAGATACCCATTTGACACTCGAGGAGACCAAATGAAAAGATGGAGAAGGGCTGTAGTAACAGAGGGTTTATATCCAGTATTGGTGGCTGATGATCAAGAAGGGAGTAAATGTAAGGAGAAAACAAAACATATGGGTACGACAGGGATAGGATATATTGAATCTGATGATGAGTTATTGGAGGACATTTTGATAAAGAGACTTCCGCCTTATCAGAAAAGTGCTAGAGATACCACTTGAAGTGCCCCCATGATGGGAACTCCATTGGTTCCACAAGTTCTATATGATCCAACAGTTATTCGAGCATCACAGAAAAAAGAAAGGGATGCATTGATTAAAACCAAAGAAGAGATAATACAGAAGATAAATCAGTTAGACCTAAATGCGGAAGCACTGACATTACCAGTAGCGATTGGTCCGGTGATTCCATTGTATGGTGACAAACGAGGTACACCAAAATCCCAAACTGTGGCACCTTCTCAGAATAGAGCTAGAAAAGAGATAGTTGTGATAGACGATCAAGTTTGTGAGTGTGAGTCAAATGTTTCATTAATGGATCTCCCAAATATTGAGGCTGTGACGGAAACTACCCAGGAGAATTTTGCGCCCAATATTGTGAGAAGAAACGTACCAACCGTCACTCCAGTGACAGGGGGTTCCGCTGGATTTTCTCCTGAAGATCTAGAGGCATGGGCAAAAGGATTAGAAAAGAAGAAACTCAAAACTATAGATGTAAACAAGTTAAGGGTGGACTTAGAAGAAATGATCATTGGTACAATAGGTCAAATGAAGACGAAGAGTTGTTGTTTCTATGCAAGAGTATAACCTGGAGGGCAAAGAATTTACATGAGAAAATAGCGGAAGTAGCCTTAGAATTTGGAATAGATATAGAAAAATCAAAGGTACTGCAGAAACACTATAGAGCAGAATTTACTGAAAAGGATTTAGAAAGCTTGAATGCGTCAGGAAGGAGACTGCAAATAAAGGAATTGATACACCTTTTGAAAAAATGGGAAGATGTAGATCGCTGGAGAAGTAGATGGACTAAGAAAAGAGAGGAGACGATTGCCAAAGAGTTGTCTACCTTTCCGTTGAGAGAAGTGGAACAGGTTGTGTCCAATGAGAGAAGTTCCAGGAGGTGGATATGTGCATGTTCTGTGGAGTAGATAGGATATTTTATATTTTACAAATGATTTCCCTAGTTTGAGAGTGTTAGACCTGTCAGCCGTAGGGTGGTCTTTCCCTGTGTTTTTGCCCTTGCCTCATTTTTTACCACCCTCTTTTTCGTTGGCCTTAGGTCTCCGAGCGCCTTTCCATTGCTAATCAGTGTTAAGGTGCAGGTGCTCTCTTCCCCCAATATGGCTGCCACAGGTCCCTGCTACTGCGGAGTGGCCTTTTTAGTAGCACCCTAGTTGCCAGGGGCTGGCTGGGACCCTACAACATTGTTGCGACACCAGCCCGCCTTTTTCTCCCATAGCTAGAGTGGGGAAGCTCCTGGAACCTGCTGGAACCTTCTAGAATAAGGGTGGGGTCTGCTTTTGTCGCCTTAGAGAGTGGTCACCTGACCTAGGGATACTTAAGGAAAGGAGGGAAACTTTTTAGTCAGTTGGGGCAACGCAGACCTGGGGGAACCTACGCAGGAGTTTTAGGCGGTAGGGCCTAGTCAGGGACCTATGCCACTGGAAGTGACAGGGCTTAGGTGCTGCCTTTTAAGTTGAGTGAGGGATCCTGAACTAGCCCACTGATCTGGCCCAGCGGGAGGTAAACCCAGGGAAAACCTACCAAGCCTGACTGAGAACTCTCTTCAGTCACCAACTCAACCTACCGCCCCCCCCCTCAAGAAACGAAGGGCGCCGGAACCAACAAGCGCCAAGAAGACCTTCTAACCTTCCACAGAACTGCTGGGGCATCGACCAGGTACCAGCGCTGAGCCATCCCTGCGCCACTGACTCGGCCCCGATCCCCCCTGTACTGCCCTGCTGCTAACGCGTGGCCTGCCCTACCAGCTGCTCTGCCCTGAGTCAGCGCTGGGCATCACCCAAATTGCCACCTTCAAGTTGCCGGCCAGGCCTTCGTTTCCCCGGCTCCTACCGAGAGAGGCCGTAAGAAGTACTCACCGTCGCGGCCTGGAACCGCAAAGACTGCACCCCGTCATCTCCGGGGCCCGCGGGGAGGAGCTAGACCTGATGCATATTGATGTTTCTGAAAACTTGCCACAAGGGAGATGTTCTGGGGCAAGCAGTAGTGCAGGGTGGAGGAGTGCGTCGCCAGAAGAGTATGAGGATACTGCTGGAGGATTCTTAATGATCAATAGTGAAATGGTTGCGATCCGATCTATGGTTTTACGAAATAGACTTGCCCTTGATATTCTTTTGGCAAAAGAGGGTGCAGTCTGTGGCATGTTGACAGTTCAATACTGCTGTACATATATCCCGAATAAAAGTAAAGGTATTGAGGGATATATCAAGAATATTTGGAAGATCCATAATGATCTGACCCAACTGGAGGTTGACGGTGCATGGGAAAGATTTAGTAAAAGTCTTTCTAAATTAGGTAATTGGTTTTCCGCTTCTGGAAGTAGTTTTTTACAAAAAATAGTGATACCGACAATTTCAATAGCATTAGTGATATTAATGATAGTAATGACTTATAAATGTTGTAAGAGAAAATTGAAGACAAGGTCAATGATTGAAATGAAGAACAAAAGAATGGGAAGAAAGAGAAAGTGGGAAGAGATTGAGTTAGAGGAAATGAAAGACAATTTGTATGGAAGAATGAAAGGGATGAACATAAAAGAAAGAAATAAAGAATGCGTAAAAACAAATCTAGACACTAAGATCTAATTGGCAATTGGTAATGATGGGTATTTTATGATGGCTCTAAAATGCCATCAGAGGGGGAATTGATGGAGCAAGGATTCGAAGAAAAGAATCTTGCTCGAATCAACCTCTCATTAACAAGTACTAACAAGTAGAAATAGAAAAATGAAAGAGAATTAATATAGACACAACATTCATACACGGGGGAAAAGGCTTTCTGCTTGCTTAAATAACAAAGAATAATTTGTAACCAAAAATCGCCTTGCGCATGTGCGAACCCGTCCTGCGTAAATAACCATGTGATTAACCCATGTGAGAGGAAAACTCTCACGCATGCGCAAGGAGTTGCTAACTGTACGTCTTGAAGTACCGCATGCCTGGCATATGCTTGCCTGGATTTTAAAAGATTTTAAAAGAGGTTTTCGCTACTAATGCTTTGCTTAACAAAGAAGAAGAAAACCAGTAGTAGGTGGTAAACAGTGGTAAACAGTGATAATAACATATTTGGGAAATTAACCTCTGTTTATGATTCCTTTATCAATAGTGTGCGTTTGGGCCTGATGTGTTAAGCCAAAAGAAAAGATAGTGGGTGAAACGTAATGCAAATTGAGTCTGCACATTAAAGTCCTGGAATGACCTGCTGACCGGGACATTGACCGACTGGCAAGAACCAAGGACGAATGCTTGGAAAAGTTCTTCAACTGAAGAAATTATATACAATTTGTATCTATCTATTTTGTGAATGCATGTGAAAAGAAGTGTTCTGAAAATTGAATAAATTATGTGGGAAGGGTTTACTAAACAAAGAATTAGTTAAGAATTCTGGAATGATCACATGAGGTGATGACAACTCCCCTGCCCCGGCCCAATCACAGTTCATGATTCACAGATACTTGCAACCTTTGAGGGTGGGACATGCAAAATTAAAAGGGTATAACTTGAGTGACTTAAGATTAAGAAAGTGAGAGCTGCTACGAAGAGACGTTGATGCTGAGTGAGGAGTGGGCGAGAGCTGCTGCTGGGGAAGAACAGACTGAGAAGATTCAATACTTAAGACAGCCTGATTAGATTGAAAATTTGCGAAAGAATATCGAGGAGGGAGAGAGTGTAAGAGAGGGATGCGCTCCGGTGTGTCACGTTCTAGAGAAGTATAGTAAGTATAATCCTATCCTGCACCTGTCCTATAGTCTTTGTCTACTGATTCTTAATAAGTTGACCTCCATCAATCCTTTTGGCCAGGGGTTGGGTTTCCTGTTTCACCTTGGTAATTATCATTTACCTTACATTTTGCATACTCTCTGCAAAGTATGAATTATTGTGTCTTTTGTCTCTTCATCTATCACTCCTAATGTGTTGAGATTGTTGGATGTATTTGTGTATTTAAATGTTATTTGGTAAATGAATTTTCTCTTCAATGAAAGTTGATGGAGTTTGCACTGTGAATCTGTACAGATGAGCGTTCATTTTGATTGAATTATTAGATAAAATCTATTGAATCTTACTTGGAGTCTGTGATCATTTTATTGAAAAGCTATAGGATAGATTAATGAATTTGTTGATATCACCATCAACTACTCGACTGATGGTCCATTGAGTGTTGATCTGTGAAGATTAGTTAGGCATTGACTAATTCAGATCAAAGAGAAATAAAACTTGACCCCCAGCGAAACAGTCAGGAAATCTGCATGTTTATAAAGGCCCATTATGAGTGATACTTTGATTTGTGAACATTTTATCCTGGCCTTTCGCTGGATC
Organism: Triturus cristatus; assembly: GCF_964204655.1. Classification (NCBI taxonomy): domain Eukaryota; kingdom Metazoa; phylum Chordata; class Amphibia; order Caudata; family Salamandridae; genus Triturus; species Triturus cristatus. The sequence continues at coordinate 1,135,660,043 of NC_140592.1, forward strand.
AGCAGCATGGCACACACAGGAGAGTGCACTGATGTAAAGTGATCTGATAGCCTCAGGTCTTTCCAGCGCTATATAAAACACCTAAAAAAATAATACATTTAGTGGCATCCTGATGAATTTCACTGATTAAGTACATAAGAGTGTATTTACCATTGAGCCCTTTAAGCCACATGAGTAATGCCATGTCTTCATAACCTTCAATACTGGAAAAGGGATTGTGTTAAGTCTCAGACATACACAAACCTGCAAGAGTGAGAGTTTGGGTTGGGATTATCCACTGCTGTGTCCCCCGAGGCTGATCCATTACAGATGTTCAGGATAATCAGTACATAAATAACTCAAAATGTGATGCATTGCATGTTAATTTATCACACGTCGATACCTACAAAATATGGCATGAACCAAAGCACCATTTCCTATTGATGAAATGTTGGCCAACCTTGCTGCCTATGGGCAAAACGTATTTACTGCCTAGGCGCGCTATGCTTGTCCTTGAGTGCTATGCTGAAATGGCCAGTCCCATATCCTGACTTGGATGATGTTCAGTGGCAAAGGCTCCAACTTTGAAAAACAAGAGTTGTGTGCCCAATATTAACTCAGGGACTTGAGTTTATGGGAAATTCACTTAACCCCCCCTTTCTCTCATAACAATTTAATGCTGTTACATATATTTCTATGGAGCACACTACCTCGTTGCAATGTAACTTGAACTGTCCCAATTACATGTTTCCTCCTCACTTCTCATCAGATCCTATTTTATGTACTCAGTTTCCATGTGGTTCCCACGAGTTGTCCAGCCATCGCTTTTGGTTGGCGATGATCCTGCCACGATATATGTTCTGCGATGGGGACGCAACACTGCAACGTCTTCTGTATGTAGGTTGGGGAGACAATATTGTAAGATATTCAAGTATTTTATCTGATACCTGGTGATTTGCTCAAGTACTCCTTGTAGACTCAAATATTTCGCACAAGCCAATCAGTTCCAACCTTTATGATTTATATATACAATAACACAATGTGTTCCCTTTAAAATAGTGAACTGAACTTATTTTATTAAGAACCCTATTGATGTACCTGTTTGAGCAGGCCACAGTACAACAATAACGGTTTCAGGGAGCTATCAATGCCCTGGGACTAGTATAGGAAAGTAACAATAAGCAGAAGTTACTCCTGCATCCACTAAGTGAATCTAGACAGGATGGAATGTAACTGGATACAAGGGGGTCTTTAAACTCTCAGCAGGAAGATGTCTCCAGGGATATTGTGTGGCTAATTAATTTTACAGCATGCAGGCTTCTGCAGGTTGCAGGAGTGGGAGGAAAAGAACGGTGCTGGAATGCATGCACGTGTGGGCAGTGAAGCACCACATGCATTCTTCTCCAGCGAGTGACTAGAGCTGTGTGTAACATGAGACGTTTCCTAACTCATTCAGAAATATTATTATATAGCGCACATCATCAACTAAACTGGGTCGAGGCACTTAAATAAAAGGGAGGTACTACAGCACAGCTTAATAGTGGTTCTTTACCTATCACTCGCCGTCCATCAAAGGATACTTACCTGTGTTTTGCTGGTTACTATTTTCTGTGTCCCAGGCCCACACTGGAATGGTTGGCAGGGCACCTTAAAGGCCAAATTAACACGCCTGCATCCTCGATTGTATCTATCTGGCCCAGTGGGCGAAGGAACGAAGCGGCTAAGAGGCAGGGGAGGGAATAAGTATATGTGAATCACAGCCCCTTAAAAACAATTACAATGGAGAACGGGAGGAGTCTTTCACCCATCCTTAACTAGAATGTCAACAGAGAAAATAGAAAGAATTAAGACAACACTGAAGCAGAGAACTGCATCCGGTGGTCTACCAGAAGGAGAAATCACCAACACTGGATTGTAAGCTTTACAACGCGTTTTAAATAGTGAGAATTGGCCACTGTTCCTGAGTTGTGTGTGTGAAGAAATAAAGGCAGTATGGAACAATGGCAGCACCCCCTGGTGTAGCTCCTGGGTGAGCAGTCACAAGGCTGAGTTCCATTAATGCATGCTAGGGTCGTGTTAATATTGTCACCCTCTGCTGCGCGAGTACCGATCTCTGACAGCACCGCAGACCCACGTGCTTGCCCAAGCACAGAATATGTAAGTGACACTTGCTGCAGTGATATTGGGCGAAAGTAGGACCTATGCCGGGCTGCGAAACTCTGGAGGGGAAAGCTGATGAAGGCGGGTAAGAGGACAGCAGCCGGTGTACACGTCACACAATGCAAGCTGGGTGGTTCAAGGGGGTGAACGACAACACCTGAGCTGATTTTGGATTGGAGTCATTCAGACAGACTAAGGCAGCATTTTGGGATATGAGGGTTTTACCCACCGGCACCAGTCCGTTCGCACTAGTCGCCAGGGTCAGGACTCCATTACACCCTGGCGTGGGCACTGTGGATCGGTATAAACGAAGTCCTTCATCAATAAGCCAAAAGCTGGCCCACTGAAGCAAGGTGAAGCCCGGAAAGCCAAAACAATTCCAATCCACATTGAAAAGAAGCCTGGAACGAGCCTGGCCCTACCAAAAGTAGCCTAAAATCAGTTAAACACAGGTTGCCTATGCACACGTTTGACATGTATTGCAGTATAATTACAATCAGTAACGGAGAGAACACAAATTCACAAAAACAGTAGACAATTCCAGTAAGACGTATCTTTCTTGTTTTTAATGTGGATCCGTTGCCCAGCCAACACGTGTTTCGTCAGGGTATAAACCCACGACTTCTTCAGGGCTACAAAAACGTATAATAATAAAGTGTAAAAACATTTATGCATAAACATCCAAAGTAACAACGTGAATATGTGTAGACCCTGCCTGATTCTCGCCTGGCCTCGTGTCTGTCAATGTCTTGTAGCACTAGTTTATGGAAGGTATCTATTGTATTTCCCCCGGGTAAAATCGGTGTCCATTTTGATTTTGTTTTTAAACCACTGGCTATGGTGTAATCAGTATCAACATTCAGGTCCAATAGGAGTTGGCTCATATCATCTGGTGTTGCTTCCTGGTTTGTGATAGAAAGTAGTAACTGAGTATCATACAAATCCTGTATACTGAGAATATCAGACGCACCGCACATAGGAAAATTCTTAGTTTGTTTATTCACAATCGAATTGTTGACAAACATTTTCTTCAGTTTCAGATTCCTAATAAATTTGAACAGATCTACTTTGGTTTTACACACATCAACCCTATCTGTCGGGCAAAAGCCTAAGCCCTTTTTGAGGAGGGAGATCATATCATCGGAGAGGGAGAGGGAAGATAAGTTGATAATGTCGACCCCCATCTCTTGTGTATGTTTTAATTCCTCTTGTCCCCTGACCTCAGGTTTCTCCTGTAGTCGTTTGTGGCCTGCTCTCTTGCCTCTCCTAGTTTTTTTATTGGTTCTCCAGAGTTGGGGGGGTTCTGTTGCCCCTCTTTATGCGTTGTACCTCCTGCAAAAAAGAAGATGAAGAACTTCCTGGTCTCTCTCCATTGGAGGTGGCTGTAACATTCTCTATTTCTCCATCACTAGATGCTGGCACACTAAGGGAGGTGGAGCTAGAGGAAACAGAGGTGGTATGTTGCCTACCTGGTCTGTTCTTGTTCTGATCATTAACAAGAATCTCATCATACTTTTTAGCGAAGGTAAACACTCTACCCTCTTTATAGTCAATTTCATCCAGTTTCAATTTTCTTGCTTTGCGTTGTTTAATGTCATCCTGGTGTTTGGCTAATATGTCAGACAGGATAACATAATTCTTTTCTGTAGCTTCAACTAATCCTAGGTCTTTGATTTCACCTTCAAGTATGCAAATATCCTTCTGTAGTGCTGTGACTTTTCGGTCAGCATTGTCAATGAGTATACTGTAAGGAGGAGGACGGAGCGGACCGGAAGCGGATCGTGACTGTGCCGCTGAACGCCACTCCGGAAGTAGGAAACGGTCTAGCCTTGGACTCGGCCGAAGGGGAGGAGCCACGCACGGGAGGTGACGCAGAACGCCTAAAACGAGCGGAAACGGAGCTGGAGGGGCGCGAGACCGGCGAAAGGAGAGCGAGAAATCCAGAGTACAGCGAAAAAGGAGAAACCAACGACGGAGGAGAGCGGCGAGTGGGAGGGGTGCAGGAGGAAAAAGGAGAGACGGAAGACGGCGAAACAAGGAGAGAGAACGAGATATATACGGCGACCAAACCCGGTGGGCTAAAGGGAGGAGAAGACACCCTGGGTCCCAGCGCCGCGGTCCGGGGAACGGGCCGTGGCTCAAGGCAAATGTCTCTTCGGGGACCTTTTGGGTGGGGTTGGTGGGGAGGTTGCGAAGGGGCACTAGAGCAAGGGTGAGACCCTACCAGACTCCCACACTTCCCTCCTCACACCTGACTTCGGTGATGGTAGCACGGATGTAAATATACAAGTAGCAGCACTGACTTAGACCTGTTTTTGTTTTCTTTTCCTCCCCTCCCTCACCTACCGAGAACCTCCATGTGCGGACTCCGAACACAGAAGGCCAAGATCCCTCCAAGTTTTGAACGGCCCGCGCAAGGAAGATCCCACGGATAGTGACTGTCTCTTATGTTTGTTACCTCTGATTATTCGCCCAAATCACACCCTGAACATACCGGAATATACTCCCCATCCCTACCTGCCAGACTTGCTAAAATAAAGAGCCAGAACCATTGCACCTTGTTGACTTCGGCAGGGTTTTTTTTTTTTGTTTATGGTCAACCTTCCCGTTAGGGACCCCTGAATACCACAGATTTGGTGTCAGAAGTGGGATATAGCTGAGTGTCGACAATGACACAGCCCGTGCCTGTTACTATAGAGAGCACCATTAACCAGCTGGCAGAGGGACAGAGACACCTCCAATTGGCACTTGAAAAACAGGCCAAACAGCCCGAAAAGACAGGGAAGCGTTGCATGGCGCCTTAAGGGATCAAGCCGTCATATTCACATCCAACTAACAAGTACAAGATACAGCAATACTTAGACTGACAGACGCCATTGTCAGTACAAGAGTCCGTCCTAATGTCCCTGGGTCGGTCCTACAGAAATTTCAAGAAGGTGATGACCCTGATTTTTTTTTGTTAACTTTGAGAGGGCAGCAACTACCGCTGCATGGCCCCAGGAACGGTGGAGTCAATACATAGCTCCTCTCCTGGCTGGGGAGTTTCAAGCCGCCTATCAGGCCGCCAACCCCGCTGGAACGACCGCCTTCGAGGATGTGAAAAAAGCCATTTTAGAACGGCTTGGCTGTGACCAAGAATACTACAGGGCAAAATTCAGGAAAGAAAGGTGGAACACTGGAGACAATCCGCGTGCCCTGTATTACAGGATCAGAAAACTGGGGAATCGCTGGTTAACACCCCATATATCCACGGTAGAGGAATTGACAGACAAAGTGTATCTAGAACAGTTCCTTGACGCCCTACCAACAACAACCCATACATGGGTGAAACAACACCCGAACCTCACAACCGCAACAGCTGTCGACTTGGCTTGTGCTTTTCATAGAGCACCTGAGTTTAAAGCCGGAATAGCCCGGACCTCTTCTTTTCCGCTGAGAAATACACCCAGACCCGACTTAAAACCCCATGTACAGCCTAGACCAGTTCCCCCCATCACGAGCCCGGGTAGTCAAGGACCCCAATGCTATCATTGCTCCGAGTGGGGACACATAGCCCGACAATGCCCCCATAAAACCCCGACAGTAGACCCCATGGAGGTAGGGTATTCAAGGGGACGGATATTTGTGTGCGGTCAGGGGTCCCCTCGATACAAAAAGGATATACTGCTGAACGGAAAAAGGCAACAGGCATTATTTGATACCGGGTGTCACGTGTCCGTGGTAGATAGGTCCCTAGTTCCGCAACTACGAGAAACAGAAAGAGTACAAGTCACCTGTGTTCACGGGGATAGAAAGTCATACCCAGTCGCGGAAGTCCTACTTGATATATCTAACGATCCCCAAATACGGAAAGTGGGGGTCATACCGTCCTTACCTGAGGCAATCATTATCGGTACAGACCACCCAAAATTCGAGCAGTACTTAAATGAGACCAAAAGAGAAGCACTATCATGGTTACATGAGGCACCCTTTAGCGATTGTGTCCTAGAGACTGGAACCGTCAAAGACAGGAAAAGTAAGACTGAAAGAAGGAAAGCAAAACAACTGTACATAGAGACCCATAAATCACATCACGCCTTTCCTATCTCCCTTACAGACCCCGCTGAGGCAGTCCCGATTAGCTTCCGCTCAGCCCAGAGGGATGATCAGACCCTTGTCCATGCCTGGGAACAGGTACAGGAGCAAGAAACAAATAAGGTAGGACCATATTTTTTTATTCATAAAGGTTTGCTATATCGCTCTGTAAAGGAGGGGGAACGGGTCAAAACACAGCTCTTAGTGCCTCTTTCCTTTCGTCACCATGTAATGCAGTTAGCCCACAATCACACAGGGGGTGGACACTATGGGAAAGAGAATACACTGAAGTATCTCTTGGGCAGGTTTTACTGGCCGGGAGTCTATAAGGATGTGGCGAAGCATTGTGCGTCCTGTGTGAGGTGCCAATACTCCAACCCCGAAGGGATCAAAAAGGCCCCTCTATGTCCCTTGCCAATAATCGACGTCCCCTTTAAACGTGTTGGCATGGACTTGGTAGGCCCACTTACTCCCTCTGCTAGAGGCCATAGATACATCCTAGTCATCATAGACTATGCCAGCAAATATCCAGAGGCTTTTCCTTTGACCACAAGGACCTCCCCTGCTGGTGCTAGAGCCATGATTTCTTTCTTTTCCCAGGTGGGTTTTCCCACCGAAATACTTACGGACCAAGGAACCCCTTTCATGTCCCGATTAATGGCCCAAGTGTGTTAGGTCTTAGGTATCCACCAAATCCGACTGTCGGTTTACCACCCCCAAACGCTACAATAAAACCATTAAAGGCATGCTCCGCAAGGCCATCTCCGAAACAGGGAGGGACTGGGACCAACAACTACCACTTGTCCTGTTTGCGATCCGAACCCATGAGCAGAAATCAACGGGTTTCTCCCCGTTTGAGCTCTTGTTCGGAAGAAAACCCCGAACCCTATTAGACATGGCAGCCGAACAATGGGAGGCAGAGGACGAGGAGGGACAACCAATACCCAAATACGCAGCCGATTTAAAAACCGCCGTTGCCAAAATCTGGGGTTTTGTACACGAACACATGGAAAAAGCCCAAGGCATTCAAAAGTTATATTATGACCGAAATAGCCGATTAAGAGAGTTCGCTCCCGGGAACAAAGTTCTTCTCTTGCTCCCAACGACAGAGAACAAACTACTATCCAAGTGGCAAGGCCCCTATGTTATTGAAAGAAAAATCACTCCAGTCACATACAGCGTCCTCCAACCCCTCCCGTCCGGGGGCAAACAAATTTACCATGTTAACCTTCTAAAATAATGGGAGGAGCCCACTACACCCGATGAGACAGGGCGATCGGTTCTTACGATAAACACAGAAAGGCCCCTAGCGATATCCACAGCAAACACACAAGCCGTAAACGAGAAAGCACCTGTTGGGCACATACTGTCTTCTAACCAACAGACACAATTATCCTCCCTGCTTGACCGCTTCCCTGGTCTATTTTCTTCCACCCCGAGACTGACCTCCCTAACCCACCATGATATAATTTCACTAGACAACAGTATAGTAAAGTTGAAGCCGTATCGCATCCCTGAAGCGAGACGAGAAGCAGTGGAAAAAGAGGTCACAGCTATGTTGCAGGCACACATCATAGAACCCTCCACAAGCAACTGGTGTTCACCAATAGTGATAGTACCGAAACCCGACGGAAGTCTGCGTTTCTGTATGGACTTTCGTCAAGTAAACAGTGTCACCAAATTTGACTCCTACCCGATGCCTCGAATCGATGAGCTAATTGAGAAATTAGGAAATGCCAGATATTTGACAACCCTTGATCTCACTAAGGGTTATTGGCAGATCCCCCTAACCCCCCAAGCCAAAGAGAAAACAGCCTTTTCAACCCCCTCCGGGCTCTATCAATTCCGGGTGCTACCTTTCGGCCTCCATGGGGCGCCAGCAACGTTTCAACGTCTTATGGATCGCTTGCTGAAAACCCATACCGGATACGCAGCCGCTTATTTAGACGACATAGTCGTCTTCAGCCCAACATGGACAGACCATATGAAACACCGAGCAGCGGTGTTTTCAGCCATTCAGGATGCCGGTCTAAAAATAAACCCAAAGAAGTCCCTACTGGTCACGGATACCATACAATACCTCGGATATACGATACAAGGGGGTCTAATAAAACCACAGCTGAATAAAGTAGAGGCAATCAAGTCCCTTCCTAACCCCAAAACCAAACGCGACATACGCTCGTTCCTTGGGTTCATCGGGTACTATAGAAGATTCGTCCCTAATTTTTCTTCCCTGGCCAGCCCCCTTACAGATCTACTAACCAAAACCTACCCGTCCCGGATACACTCTTGGACGATAGAACACGAACGCAGCTTCCAAGCACTAAAAGACACCATATGCACAGCTCCCGTATTACATTGCCCAGACTTCCGTAAACACTTTGTCCTCCAGACCGATGCTTCCGGTCTCGGTCTGGGTGCCGTACTACAGCAGCCTGACTCAGGGGGTGATCTCAAGCCTATCCTGTACATCAGTAGAAAATTGTTTCCATGGGAATGCCATTATTCCACCATTGAGAAAGAGTGCCTGGCTATAAAGTGGGCAGTTGAAGCACTACAATACTATCTACTAGGACGCCGCTTCACCATACTTACAGAGCATGCCCCCTTAACCTGGCTCGTGAAACACAAGGATTCCAATCAACGCATACTCAGGTGGTTCATGTCCCTACAACCTTTCTCTTTTCAGACATTGCATATGCCAGGTGCCAGACAAGGCTGTGCGGACTACCTGTCCCGGAATCCCTCCACTGAATGGCCCCAACGTCCATTCCTAGCGGGAGAGATATGTAAGGAGGAGGACGGAGCCTACCGGAAGCGGATCGTGACTGTGCCGCTGAACGCCACTCCGGAAGTAGGAAACGGTCTAGCCTTGGACTCGGCCGAAGGGGAGGAGCCACGCACGGGAGGTGACGCAGAACGCCTAAAACGAGCCGAAACGGAACTGGAGGGGCGTGAGACCGGAGAAAGGAGAGCGAGAAATCCAGAGTACAGCGAAAAAGGAGAAACCAAGGACGGAGGAGAGCGGCGAGCGGGAGGGGTGCAGGAGGAAAAAGGAGAGACGGAAGACGGCGAAACAAGGAGAGAGAACGAGATATATACGGCAACCAAACCCGGTGGGCTAAAGGGAGGAGAAGACACCCCGGGTCCCAGCGCCGCGGTCCGGGGAACGGGCCGTGGCTCAAGGCAAGTGTCTCTTCGGGGACCTTTTGGGTGGGGTTGGTGGGGAGGTTGCGATGGGGCACTAGAGCAAGGGTGAGACCCTACCAGACTCCCACACTTCCCTCCTCACACCTGACTTCGGTGATGGTAGCACGGATGTAAATATACAAGTAGCAGCACTGACTTAGACCTGTTTTTGTGTTCTTTTTCTCCCTTCCTCACCTACCGAGCACCTCCATGTGCGGACTCCGAACACAGAAGGCCAAGATCCCTCCAAGTTTCGAACGGCCCGCGCAAGGAAGATCCCACGGATAGTGACTGTCTCTTATGTTTGTTACCTCTGATTATTCGCCCAAATCACACCCTGAACATACCGGAATATACTCCCCATCCCTACCTGCCAGACTTGCTAAAATAAAGAGCCAGAACCATTGCACCTTGTTGACTTCGGCGGGGTTTTTTTTTTTTTGTTTATGGTCAACCTTCCCGTTAGGGACCCCTGAATACCACATATACCCATTAAGGTTTTTGAATTAGAGGTCAGGGATTCTTCCCAGTTTCAACAAATCCTCATTCAGTTCGTCATAAGTGGGGAAGATTTGTGCACGCAAGCCCTTCGGTACTCTATCTAGTCTAAGATATTGTCTTAGAGTAATGCCATCCCACCGTTTGCTATTCTCATTCTTTTTTAGTTTTTCTAATTTTGGTTTGTCTTCTATACCCGTTGATATGACGGATTGGTACTCACTATACTACATCTTTTACACTTATTTCTTGCTCTCCCTCGTCCTCTCTTTTCTCTTTTCTCTTTTCTCTTTGATTAGTTGTGGTTGATTTCGCCTGTTTTACACCAGGGCCCACTTTTGGTTCAATAATTAAACAGCAGACCTTAACATATGACTTTTGCTCAAATGGTTTACCTACTAATGCATTACGCAGATCTTTCATTGTAGATGAGGCCCTTACAGGCCGTATATATTTTTGTACTTGACTTAAAATTTGTTGGAATGCTTTAACCGTATGTACTTATTCAGGGTTGTGTCATTTAGTGTAACATAACTCCGTCCTGTTTTATCATCTGCACATAATTGTTTAGCACCGACACAGTGGTGTTTTACTTGCTGTCCGCTGCTAAATATGCCCGTTCTTCTCATTCATGGAATATTTATGTCACTTGGGTATTGGTACACTTGTTCACAGTCTCAGTGTCGTGTTATTCACGTTGTTACTTTGGATGTTTCTGCATAAGTGTTTTTACACTTTATTATTATACGTTTTTGTAGCCCTGAAGAAGTCGTGGGTTTATACCCTGACAAAACACGTGTTGGCTGGGATCCACATTAAAAACAAGAAAGATACGTCTTACTGGAATTGTCGACTGTTTTTATGAATTTGTGTTCTCTCCGTTACTGATTGTAATTATACTGCAATACATGTAAAACGTGTGCATAGGCAACCTGTGTTTAATTGTCATAGACTCTGGTCTACTTAGGGGGTTTAGGGGTCTTTCCCCCCTTCCTTTTGCACCGTCAGACACCTGACTTTTTGAACTCCTACGTACACACTAGTGGGCGCCATCGCATACCGCAATTTATAAACCCTTCTCTGTTATTCATAGCCTAAAATCAGAACAGCCCCAATCTATCTGAAAACAAGGGTTGGAGCTGATAAAAATGACCAAACAAGCAATGTGGAATTGGAGGAGGGTTGAGCAACAAGGACGGCGATCGCCACACTAATTAGGCAGCAATCCCTTCAATTGGCCAGGCATGCCGAGCTTAGGGGGTTATTGCTCTACAGGGGCCTGACATCGGCTTAGAGCAACTGAAAACATCCAGGGCTAGTGTGCAGTGCTCTCACACAGAGGAAAAAGTAGTCTCTTTTAAAATTGTAAAATGGGACAAGTGGAAGGCCACAAGTAGTGGGGGGTCAGCCTGCTCCTTGGGAGGGAACAAACAACGAAAAAGGAGGGACAAATAGGACACAAAAACCACTTAGAAGGAAGGATTTTTAAAGGGCACTAAAATGATCAAATGAAAAGCAGTGGGCTGGCTGTAATCCCACAGAGTGAATACAGCATGTCCCAAAGAAACAGGGCATGCACTGCCTAGGCTCGACCTAAAAAGGAGGATATGGGTGCACCTCTCGCTTCTTTGAGCCTTCAAGGAGTGTGACTCTGATCCTATTGATACCAATGAAGATGAACAAAATTTAGTAAGGGGGGCGTGGCCAAGACACCGACCAAGATTGCTGCGTAGCACTGTAGCTCCACCAGCCAGCCCGTAACTTTTGCCAAAAAGACATCCTCTGGCACCATCCTACCTGCTGAAATGACTCCACAGGTGTCTGACGATGCATAGTGACGGACTGCGGACACGGAGACTGCGTAGGTGATCAAGGGAAGAGGCTGCAGGGTCCCATTGGGCAGACTGGCGATATACAGCAGGGGGGTGCGGCCCAGCGGCACATCCGGAGGCACCTGTTCCAGCAGTGGACAAAGTGACCGAGGACCACACACTGGGGGCAGGAACACATCCAGAAGGGAGCGACACAGAGCCCCCTGGGAGTGAAGGCCTTGCTGCAGAAGTCTCTGGGCCCACGGAAAAAGACGGATGATGGAGGGACGTGCTGGGCTGCAGGTAAGCCGACCTGGATTCTCCTGGATGCCCGAGGTGACAGAGACCGCAGGCGGGCCTGGGGGATGCCCACAGGGTCAGACCAGGTTGGCCAGCTGCGCACAGTAGTGTCCACGCACCCTGAGGCCTGGCTGCAGCCTGACTGCTGGCCGGCGGGCGGCGCCCCACATCGCACTCATAGAAGCGCACACAACGGCACATAAGCGGCTGGTGAAAAGGGAGCGGGCCCGAGCATATCAGCAGAGGGGGCTTGCGACATCGGCCCTACCAGAGGCGTGCGGGGTTGTTGTGCACTCCCCTACCATTAAAGAAGGAGGGGCAGGACCGGCACAGTGCCATAAAGAGAAGTCACCCCGCCAGGCAAAAAGCCCAGAGCTAGGAACCACTTGGCAGCGATCAGCCGGGCAGGCCTCATGAACTCGGTAACCTCCACCATTAAGAACAATAAATAAAAAAGGCAGACCGGCACTGGGAAGCTAAGGGACCACCGCGGAGACAGGGAGCGTGTGACCGTCACCCCTCCGCACAACATCCCGCAGCTAGGAATTAAAGGCGGCGATTGGCTGGACGGGCCCTCCACATTAAGAAACCCTTGCCCAGAGTCAGACTAGTAATAATTCACAACGCACTGTCAGCACAGGTGTATTGAATAGACCCCCCTGCACTGACGGAAACGGCAAGGGGATCATCTGGCCTGAGTGTATGTGGGGAAACCCACCAAAGACTGGGCAATAGGCAGGGAGAACCCTAAGCAGAAACACCTCCTGCGGAAGAGCATGGGGCGAGCATGGCTGAAGATGGAGGAGCAGAGGGCCCTGCACCCATGGACCCAATAAGGGAGGACACACTCATGGTTGACCTTCCGGGCGGGCTTCAAAGCCATAGATGGGCAATTTGATGGGCTGGAAAAACGCCTTGACACGTTGGGAGCATCACTGGATACCCATGACAAACGCTTGGACACGGTGGAGGGCAGGGTCTCCGATTTCGAAGATGAGGATGCACAAGCAATAAATAAACAGGACCGTATTGACAAACTACTGAAAACTGTCCCAATGAAAAATGAAGACCTAGAAGCGAGGGGCAGGCGCAATAACATCCGCATTCTAGGTATCCCAGAGACCACAAATACAGGGCGCCCGGACATCTTTGTAGAACATCTTCTCATCAAGGTATTTGGTAAGGAACCCTTCACAATAACATTCGTGGGAGAGAGGGCCTACTGAACACTAGGACCGCGGACAAACCCAGGCTGCCCCCCATCACTTCTGGTGGCCCGGATGCTGAACTATCAGGACAGGGACACAGCATTAAGACTGTCCGGAGAAAAGGAGAGATTGACCTGGCAGGGCTCCACCATGTCCCTATATCCAGACTTCACTGCCATGGTGCAGGACGAGCACCATAAATACACAGGCGTCAAGAGCACATTACACAACCTGGGCCTAGCATATGGTATGATACACCCCCCTCGTCTTCGGATCATGGTGGACGGCAAAGCACGACTATTCGACACTCCAATGGAAGTACAAGAATTTTGCCACAACTACTCAGGGGCTCAGGGAACCCGCAGGAAAGACGCACCATGTGGATCACCCCCTGACAGCAACTCCTGTACCATCAACCGCACCACACCTATGACCAAATGAACAATGCTATGGACTCAGATGCATAAAAGAAACCTCACACGCCTCCATTAGAACCTTCATTGTTCCTTTGTTTCAAACACTGACAAGAATAATGTATCATACCAAATTTTTGACTGCGGGTAGCTGATGAGGCGTCGCCACCCCCTTAGTATTGATTACACCTCCTTTTTTTGTTTTTGAACCTGTAAGAAAATTTGGACCACTCTCCGGTTCTGCTTAAACTTAGCATACCCTTAGCAGGCGGAGTTGAGCGGCAATGGAGATTCCCGGGATCGGCATTAAGAGATGAAGTGTTTAAGTCCGAGTTACGTGTAGCTATAGTATAATTCTTTGAGCTGAATAAGGGATTCGTATCATCCTATTCCACACTATGGGAAGCATTTAAATCATATGCAAGAGGGATCTGTATTGCCAAACATGCGGGAACAGTAAAGACTTGAGGTGCACACTATTTCGACTCGAAGAGGAACTCATAGCACTGGACCAAGAGTCGAGAATTCAAGAAGCATGGGAATCCATGCACTGCAAGGCAGTATTACTAGCAGAATTCTGTGTAGCAGCATAGAGGGAGACACACTTTTTAAGCAAGTATCCTACTGCTCATAAATATAGCGAGGGGGTACGGCCCGGAAGAACACTTGTGTGAATACTGCAAACACCTAGAACGCAGCCATACATCACTAGCCTCCGAACTGGGGAGGGAACCCTAATAACCAACACACTAGTTATTAAAAAAATAATCACTGCATACTACTCAGATCTTTACACAACCCGAATCACAGATGATGTGAGGAGATGTCAGGAGATTGCGAGGGTGTGGCTCAACTCCGCACACCAGCAGTTTCTGGGGGAACCATTCACAACAGAGGAAATTACACAAGCAATTGATGCACTGGGGGGTGCAAAGGCGCCAGGGTTAGACAGATACACGGGGGTATTTTATAAGACGTACAAACACCTGCTTGCACTACATCTCCTCGAAGTATATAGGGAAGCCTTGGATAACGGTATACTGCCCCCCACACTATGTGAGGCGGTAATCATATTGCTTCCAAAACCAGGCAAAGACCCGCAGCTGTGTGGATCGTTTAGGCCACTCTTCCTATTAAATTTTGATAATAAGATACTGGCCAAAATGAGTGCCACCTGACTCTCTCTCCTGCTTGACTAAGTATTAGCACCGGTGCAGACGGGTTCTGTCCCACACTGGTCAACGGCCCAGAACCTACGCACGCTATTTTCAGTACTGCACAGAATTGCACCCGACATACCTGCCGTAGCAACGCTGTTGGATGCTTAAAAAGCATTTGACTCATTAGAGTTGCCATTCCTGCTGACCACACTACGTAAGATGGGTACGCCAAAGTGGTACATTGTGCTCTAAACCCTGCTGTATACTCAGCCCACAGCCAGGCTTTGGCTGAACGGGACTCTGACTCCCCCCTTTTCTTTAACGTGCGGCACACAACAGGGATGCCCACTATATTATTTATTATCGCGCTCCACCCATTAGCACGACACCTGCAAAAGCACCACCTACATAGGAGAATGCAATTTAAACCAGGCTCATTGCTGATCACACTCTACGCGGATGACATCATCCTCTACAGCCGACGACCCAGCGAAAACATCAGCCCCGTGTTGGAAGAGGTAGTCCTTTATGGCAGGCTATCAGGGCTTCAAATTAATTGGAGTAAATCAGAAGCATTCCCCTTAACAGCGGCAACCATCAAGGCACATGGAATGGTGCAACGGATCAGTGAAATACCTCGGGATACATGTACATAGGGAAACTGAGCAGATAGTGAGACTGAACTAGAGAACCGCGATGGCTAAGCTAAACATGCAGGTAGAGCGTTGTCTGAACCTTCTGGTCACTAGCTGGGCAAGTGGCTATCATTAAAATGGTGGTACTGCCTAAATGTTTGTACATGTTTCAAAACATTCCCATACCGCTTACCCAAGCATTTGTTAGCACATTGCACACCACTCTCACTCGCCTGGTATTGGGGGGCAAACAGCCTAGGGTAGGCTGGGACACAATGACCCTGCCATATTAATGGGGAGGTCCAGGGTCCCCAACCTACAGCTATACTACCTGGTGGCACAGTGCAGTTTTGTCCACCACTGGTACCATCCAGATGCACAGATACCGTACACAAAACCAGAGGCAGATCTTGCTGACCCGATGCCCCTGGCAGTGCTGTTACCAAACAGCCTGCCCAGAGACCCCTAGGACATTCAAACGGTATCAACTACCTGCTGGGCCTGGAAAAGAATGACCAGAATGACTGGTAATCGGCCGCGGTACTCTTCCAACATCCCACTGATTGGCAACCCATGGCTGCCCATTCACCAGGAAATACTGGTGCGCCGCACCCTCAACAAATACTCTCTTACCACCATGGGAGATCTTTTCCCAGTGGGGCACGTGTACTTGAGGACACAAGACACCAGGTTCAGAGGGGCCAAATATTTGGACCAGTTTGTTCTTGGTAGAATGCAGGGTGCCCTAAGATCCCAGATATGCAGCTTCCCACTGGAACCAGATATTTTTCCCCCCTGACACAAATCATCTCTGACACGGGAGGGGAACACTTAATATCCAAGCTATATAAGACCAGTTAAAACTTACTCTCCAGTGAGGACGCCAGGGTGAGGGCGGCATGGGAGCAGGACATTTGACGCCAAATCACTGACTTCCAGTGGAACTACAGATCAAAAAAGTATTCCTTAATCAGAAACATATGTTACTCCATTTTACATTTCTCAGGTGCATTTATGCTACACCGGATAAACTGCAAAAGATGGACCCGACGCGGGCATCATCATGCCCCAAATGCAGTGCGCCAGGCGCAGATTTTGCCCACATGACATGGAATTGTACCAAGATCACGGTCTACTGGGGAGAAATATTAATCGCAAACGGTCAACAGCATCATTACACCGACACCAGGAATGGCACTAATGGGCTGTGTAAAGGAAATCCCCAAAACCATACGGCGATTCACAGTGATTACCCTCTTCTGGCAAAGCGGGAGATAGCAGTATACTGGGGAAGTAGACACACACCTACAGAAAAGGCATGGCTCAGCAGTTTAATTCACTGTAACACCAATAGTGAGCTATACGCCGACCTACAATCAATAACATCCAGGCCAAGAGACATCTGGCAACCGCTATGAAAGTATCTCCGTGAGAGGGCTGACACCCACAACCCCCAGTCTCAAGAGCAAGGGGACACACTGACAACACACACAACTGACCGGGTGAGCGAGGAGGGAGAGGAAGTCCCACACTCCCCCCGAAGACACAGCGGAAATAACAAGCACTGAAAATGCAATAGGTCTCGCTTTTGATTAAGTTAAAGCCACTTGCTTTGCTAATGGTATTGTATAGCAAAGCAAATGGATTTAACTTAATGAAAGGTGAGACCTATTGCATTTTTAATGCTTGTGAAGCAATTGAGTAGCAATTGGATAGCAAAAAGTGGAGAAAGATTGAAGACCCAGGCAGAAAAAAGGAAGTAACAGGGGAGAAAGATTAAATGTGACCGTGAAGAAAACTAGAGGGCAGTGGGGAAAAGAGCAGAAAGGAGAAAGGAGAGTGGTAAGGAACAAAAAGTATGTATAAAATAAAAATAAGATTGAGTTTGAGATAAATCTATGGAAGCAAAGCGAGAGACAGGCTGGGTGAGGAAAGAGGGTGGAGAGATGGAAGAGGAGAGAGGGCGAGAGTACAGAGAGAGGAGGAGGAAAAGTGACATGCCCAGCTCTTCCTGGGGGAGGGCCCGTCCTGTACAAAGCGAAGCTCAATTGTGAACAATTGTGGGAAGTAACCGCATTGAGGCAGAGAAGGTGGAGGCACTGGTTGGAGAGTTGTGCTATGCTTCCAATATGGCGTACACCGGAACACATCTTCAAGACACATGATGGTTATCTTTCCACCACCAACCAAATTATAAAAGAAAATTGATGGGGGGAAGGAAAGGATTTCAATGCTGCATGCTATGTGACACAACACGGTAGAGTTTGCTGTAAATGGGCAAGAAATAGGTCAGAACAAAAAAAGAATTCGTTGAAAAGATAATGAGCCATCCTTTTGTGCCAAACAATTCTTTGCTGGCTGCCTGAAGTAATTTAGTTATTTCCAAAGCACAACACAAGCCATTTCCAGGCACAGGACATGTGAGCCTCCTGCTTGCAAAGCTAATTAAACTGCAACACAAAATAAACAAGCATTAAAAATGCAATAGGTCTCGTCTTTCATTAAGTTAAAGCCATTTGCTTTGCTATACAATACCATTAGCAAAGCAAATGGCTTTAACTTAATCAGCCAAATAGAACAATTACCAACTGACAAAAGACCAGTCAACCTTTGCAGAAAGCCTTCCGGGGTGCATGGACCTGAGTCGCCATATTTTTAGTAAGTTTTGATCAGTTTGAGGTAGAAACATTTTTGGGGGGTTAAAATCTGCAAATTATGAGGCAGATGATGAATTATGTGGCAAATCCATAACTATGCAAAAAACGCAGTGGCCGCAGAATCACATAATCCCAGTGGCCTTGATAATAACTCCCTTAAACTGTTTGCTCCTCTTACACTCACAAAAGCCCTTACAGGTCATGCCAATCACCCAGTACTGTATCAAATTGCTGTAATCAAACCCATCACCAACTTAACCGACATGGAATAACTGAAGAGATCTGCCCCGTATTGCTGTCCAACAAAGGAGCCTAATTTACCCCGGCACAGCAGCTCCCAAAGAGCTACATCAGCGGTGGCTTCTCCACTAAGGCGGAGGAGCATCGCCTCACTGCTCTGTGAGCAGTTGAAAAAGTAAAAATAAAAAAATAATAACTCAATGTAATTATCATTTTATTTTTCCGCACTGGCGTAGATTCTGTCATTTCTTAGGTTTTGATCCTGATGTGAAGAAGAACTTGCTTGTAAATATTATTTTGATTAAATGTTTTTTAAATCTTAATTTCAGATTGGATGTTAAATATGCTAAGATGTGTATTTTCATGTTTATTGGTGATGGTTGTCTGTAATAAACATGGCCTCTTTTCACCCACAATGCTTGATGGCAAATCATTGATTTCAGGGATTTATGGGGGTGGGGCAGGGACAACCGGGGGTCCGGGTCCTATTAGGGATTCCCCTTTAAAGGAGCACTCAATAACGCCCAAGAGGGGCCCATTTTATCAGTCTTAAATAGAAGACTGGAGTAACCAGCCAGGATTCCTACTTCAGGCTGTATGTTGCACCAGACCCCGCCAGCAGCAGGCACTCAGATCGCTGAGCTATCTTACCATCTCGAGGTGTGGCCAGAGACTCTTCCACGCGCACTGTCCATCTCTGGGAGAGCGTGTGAGCGCCACTTGGCATTACCGTGAGGCCCATGACTGGTGATAAGGTTTGATGTGAAAACCTGCACTGCGGCTGCATGCTTCCGAGATAAAGACATATCCGTCTAAGTGGTGGAAATAGCCCAAATCCAGAAGGGAGCGACACAGAGCCCCCTGGGAGTGAAGGCCTTGCTGCAGAAGTCTCTGGGCCCACGGAAAAAGACGGATGATGGAGGGACGTGCTGGGCCGCAGGTAAGCCGACCTGGATTGTCCTGGAGGCCCGAGGTGACAGAGACCGCGGGCGGGCCTGGGGGATGCCCACAGGGTCAGACCAGGTTGGCCGGCTGCGCACAGTAGTGTCCACGCACCCTGAGGCCTGGCTGTGGCCTGACTGCTGGCAGGCGGGCGGCGCCCCACATCGCACTCATCGAAGCGCACACAACGGCACATAAGCGCTGGTGAAAAGGGAGCGGTCCCGAGCATATCAGCAAAGGGGGCTTGCGACATCGGCCCTACCAGAGGCGTGCGGGGTTGTTGTGCACTCCCCTACCATAAAAGAAGGAGGGGCAGGACCGGCACAGTGCCATAAAGAGAAGTCACCCCGCCAGGCAAAAAGCCCAGAGCTAGGAACCACTTGGCAGCGATCAGCCGGGCAGGCCTCATGAACTCGGTAACCTCCACCATTAAGAACAATAAATAAAAAAGGCAGACCGGCACTGGGAAGCTAAGGGACCACCGCGGAGACAGGGAGCGTGTGACCGTCACCCCTCCGCACAACATCCCGCAGCTAGGAATTAAAGGCGGCGATTGGCTGGACGGGCCCTCCACATTAAGAAACCCTTGCCCAGAGTCAGACTAGTAATAATTCACAACGCACTGTCAGCACAGGTGTATTGAATAGACCCCCCTGCACTGACGGAAACGGCAAGGGGATCATCTGGCCTGAGTGTATGTGGGGAAACCCACCAAAGACTGGGCAATAGGCAGGGAGAACCCTAAGCAGAAACACCTCCTGCGGAAGAGCATGGGGCGAGCATGGCTGAAGATGGAGGAGCAGAGGGCCCTGCACCCATGGACCCAATAAGGGATGACACACTCATGGTTGACCTTCCGGGCGGGCTTCAAAGCCATAGATGGGCAATTTGATTTGCTGGAAAAACGCCTTGACACGTTGGGAGCATGACTGGATACCCATGACAAACGCTTGGACACGGTGGAGGGCAGGGTCTCCGATTTTGAAGATGAGGATGCACAAGCAATAAATAAACAGGACCGTATTGACAAACTACTGAAAACTGTCCCAATGAAAAATGAAGACCTAGAAGCGAGGGGCAGGCGCAATAACATCCGCATTCTAGGTATCCCAGAGACCACAAATACAGGGCGCCCGGACATCTTTGTAGAACATCTTCTCATCAAGGTATTTGGTAAGGAACCCTTCACAATAACATTCGTGGGAGAGAGGGCCTACTGAACACTAGGACCGCGGACAAACCCAGGCTGCCCCCCATCACTTCTGGTGGCCCGGATGCTGAACTATCAGGACAGGGACACAGCATTAAGACTGTCCGGAGAAAAGGAGAGATTGACCTGGCAGGGCTCCACCATGTCCCTATATCCAGACTTCACTGCCATGGTGCAGGACGAGCACCATAAATACACAGACGTCAAGAGCACATTACACAACCTGGGCCTAGCATATGGTATGATACACCCCCCTCGTCTTCGGATCATGGTGGACGGCAAAGCACGACTATTCGACACTCCAATGGAAGTACAAGAATTTTGCCACAACTACTCAGGGGCTCAGGGAACCCGCAGGAAAGACGCACCATGTGGATCACCCCCTGACAGCAACTCCTGTACCATCAACCGCACCACACCTATGACCAAATGAACAATGCTATGGACTCAGATGCATAAAAGAAACCTCACACGCCTCCATAAGAACCTTCATTGTTCCTTTGTTTCAAACACTGACAAGAATAATGTATCATACCAAATTTTTGACTGCGGGTAACTGACGAGGCGTCGCCACCCCCTTAGTATTGATTACACCTCCTTTTTTTGTTTTTGAACCTGTAAGAAAATTTGGACCACTCTCCGGTTCTGCTTAAACTTAGCATACCCTTAGCAGGCGGACTTGAGCGGCAATGGAGATTCCCGGGATTGGCATTAAGAGATGAAGTGTTTAAGTCCGAGTTACGTGTAGCTATAGTATAATTCTTTGAGCTGAATAAGGGATTCGTATCATCCTATTCCACACTATGGGAAGCATTTAAATCATATGCAAGAGGGATCTGTATTGCCAAACATGCGGGAACAGTAAAGACTTGAGGTGCACACTATTTCGACTCGAAGAGGAACTCATAGCACTGGACCAAGAGTCGAGAATTCAAGAAGCATGGGAATCCATGCACTGCAAGGCAGTATTACTAGCAGAATTCTGTGTAGCAGCATAGAGGGAGACACACTTTTTAAGCAAGTATCCTACTGCTCATAAATATAGCGAGGGGGTACGGCCCGGAAGAACACTTGTGTGAATACTGCAAACACCTAGAACGCAGCCATACATCACTAGCCTCCGAACTGGGGAGGGAACCCTAATAACCAACACACTAGTTATTAAAAAAATAATCACTGCATACTACTCAGATCTTTACACAACCCGAATCACAGATGATGTGAGGAGATGTCAGGAGATTGCGAGGGTGTGGCTCAACTCCGCACACCAGCAGTTTCTGGGGGAACCATTCACAACAGAGGAAATTACACAAGCAATTGATGCACTGGGGGGTGCAAAGGCGCCAGGGTTAGACAGATACACGGGGGTATTTTATAAGACGTACAAACACCTGCTTGCACTACATCTCCTCGAAGTATATAGGGAAGCCTTGGATAACGGTATACTGCCCCCCACACTATGTGAGGCGGTAATCATATTGCTTCCAAAACCAGGCAAAGACCCGCAGCTGTGTGGATCGTTTAGGCCACTCTTCCTATTAAATTTTGATAATAAGATACTGGCCAAAATGAGTGCCACCTGACTCTCTCTCCTGCTTGACTAAGTATTAGCACCGGTGCAGACGGGTTCTGTCCCACACTGGTCAACGGCCCAGAACCTACGCACGCTATTTTCAGTACTGCACAGAATTGCACCCGACATACCTGCCGTAGCAACGCTGTTGGATGCTTAAAAAGCATTTGACTCATTAGAGTTGCCATTCCTGCTGACCACACTACGTAAGATGGGTACGCCAAAGTGGTACATTGTGCTCTAAACCCTGCTGTATACTCAGCCCACAGCCAGACTTTGGCTGAACGGGACTCTGACTCCCCCCTTTCCTTTAACGTGCGGCACACAACAGGGATGCCCACTATCCCCCTGTTATTTATTATCGCGCTCCACCCATTAGCACGACACCTGCAAAAGCACCACCTACATAGGAGAATGCAATTTAAACCAGGCTCATTGCTGATCACACTCTACGCGGATGACATCATCCTCTACAGCCGACGACCCAGCGAAAACATCAGCCCCGTGTTGGAAGAGGTAGTCCTTTATGGCAGGCTATCAGGGCTTCAAATTAATTGGAGTAAATCAGAAGCGTTCCCCTTAACAGCGGCAACCAGCAAGGCACATGGAATGGTGCAACGGATCAGTGAAATACCTCGGGATACATGTACATAGGGAAACTGAGCAGATAGTGAGACTGAACTAGAGAACCGCGATGGCTAAGCTAAACATGCAGGTAGAGCGTTGTCTGAACCTTCTGGTCACTAGCTGGGCAAGTGGCTATCATTAAAATGGTGGTACTGCCTAAATGTTTGTACATGTTTCAAAACATTCCCATACCGCTTACCCAAGCATTTGTTAGCACATTGCACACCACTCTCACTCGCCTGGTATTGGGGGGCAAACAGCCTAGGGTAGGCTGGGACACAATGACCCTGCCATATTAATGGGGAGGTCCAGGGTCCCCAACCTACAGCTATACTACCTGGTGGCACAGTGCAGTTTTGTCCACCACTGGTACCATCCAGATGCACAGATACCGTACACAAAACCAGAGGCAGATCTTGCTGACCCGATGCCCCTGGCAGTGCTGTTACCAAACAGCCTGCCCAGAGACCCCTAGGACATTCAAACGGTATCAACTACCTGCTGGGCCTGGAAAAGAATGACCAGAATGACTGGTAATCGGCCGCGGTACTCTTCCAACATCCCACTGATTGGCAACCCATGGCTGCCCATTCACCAGGAAATACTGGTGCGCCGCACCCTCAACAAATACTCTCTTACCACCATGGGAGATCTTTTCCCAGTGGGGCACGTGTACTTGAGGACACAAGACACCAGGTTCAGAGGGGCCAAATATTTGGACCAGTTTGTTCTTGGTAGAATGCAGGGTGCCCTAAGATCCCAGATATGCAGCTTCCCACTGGAACCAGATATTTTTCCCCCCTGACACAAATCATCTCTGACACGGGAGGGGAACACTTAATATCCAAGCTATATAAGACCAGTTAAAACTTACTCTCCAGTGAGGACGCCAGGGTGAGGGCGGCATGGGAGCAGGACATTTGACGCCAAATCACTGACTTCCAGTGGAACTACAGATCAAAAAAGTATTCCTTAATCAGAAACATATGTTACTCCATTTTACATTTCTCAGGTGCATTTATGCTACACCGGATAAACTGCAAAAGATGGACCCGACGCGGGCATCATCATGCCCCAAATGCAGTGCGCCAGGCGCAGATTTTGCCCACATGACATGGAATTGTACCAAGATCACGGTCTACTGGGGAGAAATATTAATCGCAAACGGTCAACAGCATCATTACACCGACACCAGGAATGGCACTAATGGGCTGTGTAAAGGAAATCCCCAAAACCATACGGCGATTCACAGTGATTACCCTCTTCTGGCAAAGCGGGAGATAGCAGTATACTGGGGAAGTAGACACACACCTACAGAAAAGGCATGGCTCAGCAGTTTAATTCACTGTAACACCAATAGTGAGCTATACGCCGACCTACAATCAATAACATCCAGGCCAAGAGACATCTGGCAACCGCTATGAAAGTATCTCCGTGAGAGGGCTGACACCCACAACCCCCAGTCTCAAGAGCAAGGGGACACACTGACAACACACACAACTGACCGGGTGAGCGAGGAGGGAGAGGAAGTCCCACACTCCCCCCGAAGACACAGCGGAAATAACAAGCACTGAAAATGCAATAGGTCTCGCTTTTGATTAAGTTAAAGCCACTTGCTTTGCTAATGGAATTGTATAGCAAAGCAAATGGATTTAACTTAATGAAAGGTGAGACCTATTGCATTTTTAATGCTTGTGAAGCAATTGAGTAGCAATTGGATAGCAAAAAGGGGAGAAAGATTGAAGACCCAGGCAGAAAAAAGGAAGTAACAGGGGAGAAAGATTAAATGTGACCGTGAAGAAAACTAGAGGGCAGTGGGGAAAAGAGCAGAAAGGAGAAAGGAGAGTGGTAAGGAACAAAAAGTATGTATAAAATAAAAATAAGATTGAGTTTGAGATAAATCTATGGAAGCAAAGCGAGAGACAGGCTGGGTGAGGAAAGAGGGTGGAGAGATGGAAGAGGAGAGAGGGCGAGAGTACAGAGAGAGGAGGAGGGAAAGTGACATGCCCAGCTCTTCCTGGGGGAGGGCCCGTCCTGTACAAAGCGAAGCTCAATTGTGAACAATTGTGGGAAGTAACCGCATTGAGGCAGAGAAGGTGGAGGCACTGGTTGGAGAGTTGTGCTATGCTTCCAATATGGCGTACACCGGAACACATCTTCAAGACACATGATGGTTATCTTTCCACCACCAACCAAATTATAAAAGAAAATTGATGGGGGGAAGGAAAGGATTTCAATGCTGCATGCTATGTGACACACCACGGTAGAGTTTGCTGTAAATGGGCAAGAAATAGGTCAGAACAAAAAAAGAATTGGTTGAAAAGATAATGAGCCATCCTTTTGTGCCAAACAATTCTTTGCTGGCTGCCTGAAGTACTTTAGTTATTTCCAAAGCACAACACAAGCCATTTCCAGGCACAGGACATGTGAGCCTCCTGCTTGCAAAGCTAATTAAACTGCAACACAAAATAAAGAAGCATTAAAAATGCAATAGGTCTCGCCTTTCATTAAGTTAAAGCCATTTGCTTTGCTATACAATACCATTAGCAAAGCAAATGGCTTTAACTTAATCAGCCAAATAGAACAATTACCAACTGACAAAAGACCAGTCAACCTTTGCAGAAAGCCTTCCGGGGTGCATGGACCCGAGTCGCCATATTTTTAGTAAGTTTTGATCAGTTTGAGGTAGAAACATTTTTGGGGGGTTAAAATCTGCAAATTATGAGGCAGATGATGAATTATGTGGCAAATACATAACTATGCACAAAACGCAGTGGCCGCAGAATCACATAATCCCAGTGGCCTTGATAATAACTCCCTTATACTGTTTGCTCCTCTTACACTCACAAAAGCCCTTACAGGTCATGCCAATCACCCAGTACTGTATCAAATTGCTGTAATCAAACCCATCACCAACTTAACCGACATGGAATAACTGAAGAGATCTGCCCCATATTGCTGTCCAACAAAGGAGCCTAATTTACCCCGGCACTGCGGCTCCCAAAGAGCTACATCAGCGGTGGCTTCTCCACTAAGGCTGAGGAGCATCGCCTCACTGCTCTGTGAGCAGTTCAAAAAGTAAAAATAAAAAGATAATAACACAATATAATTATCATTTTATTTTTCCGCACTGGCGTAGATTCTGTCATTTCTTAGGTTTTGATCCTGATGTGAAGAAGAACTTGCTTGTAAATATTATTTTGATTAAATGTTTTTTAAATCTTAATTTCAGATTGGATGTTAAATATGCTAAGATGTGTATTTTCATGTTTATTGGTGATGGTTGTCTGTAATAAACATGGCCTCTTTTCACCCACAATGCTTGATGGCAAATCATTGATTTGAGGGATTTATGGGGGTGGGGCAGGGACAACCGGGGGACCGGGTCCTATTAGGGATTCCCCTTTAAAGGAGCTCTCAATAACGCCCAAGAGGGGCCCATTTTATCAGTCTTAAATAGAAGACTGGAGTAACCAGCCAGGATTCCTACTTCAGGCTGTATGTTGCACCAGACCCCGCCAGCAGCAGGCACTCAGATCGCTGAGCTATCTTACCATCTCGAGGTGTGGCCAGAGACTCTTCCACGCGCACTGTCCATCTCTGGGAGAGCGTGTGAGCGCCACTTGGCATTACCGTGAGCCCCATGACTGGTGATAAGGTTTGATGTGAAAACCTGCACTGCGGCTGCATGCTTCCGAGATAAAGACCTATCCATCTAAGTGGTGGAAATAGCCCAAAGACTCGTGAGTATAAAGTGCCATTTTCAACCTAGTGGCTTGAGCAGAAGTAGACTCATGGTTGCATTTTTACATGAATTTAAAGCGCATGTTGTAATGTCGTGGGTCTCTTGGGAGGAAGAACACTTTCACACCATAAGTTGCAGGTAAGTATGATTATATGTATTTGTAATACACAAGCAGGAGAGCGCCGGGCGACCTCCGCTTTGCTCGCGGGCTCCGCGCTCTGTGTGTCGCGCACCTAAGATGGCCGCCGCGCTCTACGTCATCACGTCACACCGTGAAGACTAGAGCCTGACGCTACATATCTCCCTCCTTCATGGATATACATTTCACACATAAGATAATGTCTCACAGTCTACCTGCTGGTGGGCTCATTCCAGTCTCCCATCTCAAAGTCTCTGTACTTCAACGGTCTTACCACAGCTCTGCCGGTACGGGTACGCCTCACAGGAGTACTGGAAGTGTACACGCCAACTTCTTGGGAATTTCTTGCTTCACTTCTTTCTATACTCAGGGGAACTCCTCTACGAGGCGATCCACTGGTGCTACCCGAGAGTTCCAAGGCACCAGCATCACTCCTCATCTCTGCTCCCTCCTCTCTCTCTCTTTCTTTAGTCTTTCCTGTTCCTTCTCCATCCGGATTGACTTCAGTATTTTGAGTCTGGGGAGTTACTGTCTGTCCACTTTCTCTTTCATTCCATCGCAATATCTTGTTGCATTTGGACATCCTGTCCTGAGACCAAACTTTCCCATCGCTCAGCAGGGCTGCTCGGTTGTAAACCTCTTCCACTTGCATTGGTGCACTGAACTTGCTGTCTCCTTTCCTTCTTAAGTGGGCCAGTTTGACTCGAACCCACTCTCCTCTCTCTAACTCCGTCTCCTTGACATTTCGTCTTCTATTGAAGTGTTCCGTATATATTCTTTGCGTCTTTTCTAGATTGTGGTGCACTACTGCTGGAGACCACTTGCTCGTGATAGTGCGCTCCTTCCAGGCAACATTGTCCTGTTCGCTTATCACTCGTACGTGATTCTCCGTGAATGCCACTCTGGTATCTTCATCCTCAGAACCGCGTGGCGCTTCCTCCATGGCTGAGGCTCGACTGAGATAGTCTGCTACTTTATTTTTGGTTCCCGGGATGTGTTCTACATCATACCTGTAGTCCAATAATTTCAAGGTCATCTTCGCGATGCGGGGGGTCGCATTCGCATGTCCCGATGATGTGAGGACTTTGACCCGAGGCTTATGGTCAGGTCTTAGCCTGAATCTCGTGCCCCATAAGAACTGGCGGAACTTTTCCATGGCCCAGACTGCCGCCAACATCTCCTTTTCTATTACACTGTACTTCTGTTCCGTAGGCGACAACGATCTGGATGCAAAGCTGAGGGTGGCCAGTTCTCCCCCTTTTGTCTCTTGCATTAGGACCGCTCCTAGGCCCCTTTCACCCGCATCCGTCGTTAATACTGATCTAGCTTGCTGATCATATCCACACAGAGGAACTGCTGGGCTGATGTCCTCTTTGATCTTCTGGAATTCTTCTTGTGTCTCCTCCGTCCACTCGAAGGTTGTCTTGTCCCGGAGGAGTTGTCGCAAGTGGTGTGTCTTGGTGGCGAAATGCTGTACGAATTTGCTGTAAAACTCGGCCATGCCAAGGAATGACCTGACTTCTTCCTTGGTTCCCTGGGGGTTGCATCACATATCGCTTTGACATTGGATTGTTTAGGTGTGATGCCTTGGTCGCTGATCTCATGACCTAAGTATGTGACAGATGTCATCCCAAACCGGCACTTGTCCCACTCCGCAGTGAGTCCGTTGCGTTCCAAGACATGTAGGACTTTGGACAACTTGGCATCATGGTCTGCTTTGTCCATGCCCATTACCAAGATGTCGTCTTGGAAGTACTGAACTCCTTCTATTTCCTTGAACAGCTTGTACATAAGTTTCTGAAATACGGCTGCTGCCGAGGCAAATCCAAATGGCATCCTGCGAAACTGATAACACCTGAAGGGCGTTATGAACGATGTTAATTTCCGGCATGTGTGGTGTAGGGCTATTTGATGGTAGGCTGAGGTGAGGTCGATGGTTGAGAACCATTTCACCCCCTTGGTCTTTGCCAGCATCTCGTCTATCCTTGGTAGTGGGAATTTTACTATTATGTTTTTGTTCAATTCCCTCAGGTCCACACACAGACGCACCTTGCCGTTTGGCTTCATTGCTACCACCAACGGTGCCAACCACTCTGCACTGGTTATCGGTTCTATGATGCCATTATCTTCTAGTCTGCGTAATTCCTATTGTACTTTCTCTCTGATCGCCAGTGGGATATTTCTCACTTTGTGGCACACCGGTTTCGCATCTGCCTTGAGATCGATCTTGTGCGTGAATTTAGTCAATTTGCCAACCTTGCCTCCGAACACGGTGGGAAATTCTTCCTTCAGTTCTCCGACGTCCGGTTGTTGTTCGTTGCTGGTCATCAGAACTTGTGTGG
This sequence comes from Triturus cristatus, assembly GCF_964204655.1. Taxonomy (NCBI): domain Eukaryota; kingdom Metazoa; phylum Chordata; class Amphibia; order Caudata; family Salamandridae; genus Triturus; species Triturus cristatus. Next base: position 1,135,688,945 of record NC_140592.1, read on the forward strand.
TGCCACCAGGGTTCAACTGTATTCCCAAATCTCCTTGGTCGATCCACCCTAGGACCGAAGGACCTTTCTCTGCCACGTATCATTTGCATCTTGCACTCCGTTCCTTGAATTCAAATTTCAGACTTCGGTATCCTACCATGGGAATGGGGTCTCCTTTGAATGTGACTGGACGAATATCCGGGGGTTCCAGGTGGTTCCCCAGGTGGTCTTTGAAATGTTCGTCCCACACCGTCCGTTGTATTATTGTGTACGGGGATCCGGAATCTGCTACCATCTTTATCGGTATTCCTCCTCTCACTAGGTCTCACTGGGGTTTCTTAGAGCAGTTGCAGTTGATCCCTACTATGTGTTCTTCTATGCACAACACGCTGTCTTCTTCTTCTTCGCCTTCTCCTTCCACAGCTGACTCTTGTGCGACATATTTGACTGCCGCTCTTTTTTGCTTTTGGCGACATACATTCTCGTAGTGCCCTACGATCCCACAAAACATGCATTTGGCATGAAAGGCTGGACACCGCTTATCATAGGCTGGATGAGACAAACTGCCGCACCTGTAGCACGTGTTCTTGCCTTCATTGCCAGGTTTTTTCACCGGTGCTGGTCTGGACGTCCATTTGGCCTTGGCCCTCGTGTCCCCTGTTGCTCCCTTGCCTCTTTCCGGTGGTTCTGCCTCTGTGACTTTGTTCACCATGGGCCTGGCGACTGTCTCTTTTTTCGCCGCCTCCGCACATCTTTTCCATAGCTCCGCTGTCGTCACCATGGCTATGACTTCCTTCAGGGTCACCTCTCCATTTACCCACAGCTTGTCCTGGATCGTTGAGTTCGTGGTGTGCATGACAATTTGATCTTTGATTAATTCATCGTGTAATGTACCGAATTTACACGTGACTGCCAATTTCTTCAACCGCGCTACGTATTCGTCTATGGACTCCCCCACTGCTTGTTTCCTTTGTTGTAAGTTGTATCTGTCTATGGATGTGCACACCGCTGGCCTATAATGTTTATTCATATCATCAATCACGTGCTGGAACACGTCGTCATCCACCGCTTGCCGTGGGGTCGGGACTATATTCTGGAACACTCTGATGCCTTCAGGACCTAGGTTGTGAAGCAATATCCTCTTACTTCTTTTGCTGGGAAATGCTTCTCCATTCTCGTCCTTCAGGGCCTCCAGATAGTTCATAAAGTATTCCCTCCAATCGTCCCACATCATCGAGGGATCCCCTGGTTTGGGTAAGAAGGGAATCGGTGTAGTGAGCGAGGACGTCTGAGCACACATGTCCGCTCTTCTTCCAGGTGGCTCTTCCTCTCCCCTCGGACTGCCTGGCGCGCTTTGTCTGTGCAGGCGTGGGGGGCTCTGTTGCGATACAGATCCACCCCCTGTGCTGTGCTCTGCTTGCTCCGCCAGGGCCCCAAGCGTTCCTTCTATCTTCTTTGAACGTGGAACCACCGACTCTGCGCCTCAACGATCAATTCCTTGCTCTGCGTCATCACGTCACACCGTGAAGAATAGAACGCGACGCTACATATCTACCTCCTTCATGGATATACATTTCACACATAAGATAATGTCTCACAGTCTACCTGCTGGTGGGTTTAAATTACCAAGGCAACTTACATGTGCGTTTAAATCACAATACATTTCTTTTCTTTTATCAATTATTTTCTTTACTGTTTTAGTAAAGCGCCGAGTACCATATAGGGTAGTTTCCACTTATGCAATGGAGTCTGAGAGCTCGGACCTCTGACCCTGAGAACACAAACTTGGAGCTGGCTTAGCTGCGTGATGCGTGTGTGGGGCGTGCGTGCGTGCGTGGTTCATGCACCGTGAACTGTTGCGCATTCTGCAATCACCCTTTCTGAGCCGAAGGACGACCGGGTATTAGAAGCACAACTTCCTGGTGCATTTCTACTCATAAATTGTCAGTATTTTGTTAATGTCTAAGCTTACATTTTCTAGATTCTGGTATTTTTTGGGGGGGAGATGTGTCTCCGTTTAACGAGTAAATTCCTGCCACTCGCTGCCTCTCTCTTTTGAAAACCTGGCTTTAAGATCACGGGTCCTTACACTGACCAGTTTATCCACCCGCCTTCTTCTTTGCGCTGTATGTACACATTGAATATTTTAACCGATACCCAACAAACCTTTACATTTCTGCCTCTGTCTTTCAGTCATGAGCCAGAGAAAGGCGTTCCCAGGGCCTGGGCGTCGGATATTCCCACTGGACACAAGGGAAAAGTTATTTCTGCCTCAGTGCGAGGGGCTTGTAGTGTCTGTACTTTCAACAAAGCTATGGAGCCGGCCCATGCCACGAACGGAACCAATTCCCCTTTGTACTATAGTGCAAAAGTGCATTCATGATGTCTAGCATAGGGTTGGTACCTTCCAGTACAATACACTATGCAGAGATCACCTTGGAAACCTTTCCTATGTTGTATCTGTGCTGTACAGTGCAGAACACATAGACAGTTTGTAAAGTTTGGGAAGAAAAGCAGTTCTCTTACTTTGCACCTGCCTTAAGGAGGCATATTTTTGTGGCACGGAGCCCTGTCTACCTTTGTTAGTAGATAGGGATTGTGTAAAAAACCAAGGGTGGCAGCATGGGAATCCCCATATACCATCCCATGGGACACCCCCTTTATGCAAAGTAGTACAAAGCGCTATTTGACGCTTTAATCACCTTTACAGCGCTGGAAAGGAAATAGTTTTTCAGACCTTTGTGCTGGGTTGTGTTACTTTCAGAGACCTTGAATTGGCACAAAGCTTTGATAAGTCTGTCCCTGAGTGTTCACAACACTCGGAGTATGCCTGAGACTTCAGTACCCCCACTGTGCAGACACCTTGCACCCCCTCCTTCTTTTATGACGACACAGCACTTTAAACCAACTCTAACCTTTCGTTCCTTTCAGCTTCTTTCTCGTGTTTGTTTAGGCTCCAGACTTTTTAACGCAGGCTTATATTGCACTTTAAACGGAAATTCAACGAGTTATGGGAACGGGGCCCAGATGGGGTGCATTTTACTAATAATATGGTATTATATGCTGAGCTTCTTACATGCCTTTTATGGTTTCTTAGTCCTACAAATTATAGTTACTATTAACTAATCTAAATGCACTTATAGTTGATATTAACCAATTTAATTGCACTCATAGTTACTATTAACCAATTTCCACGTAATCAATTGACCCCGGAAGGGCGGAGGGCTTAGGCTGCATAGCTGGGCCTGTATGCCCTCCAAATCACTGCATGTGTCAGTGGCGAGTGTTAACTCTCTGAATCATGTTGCTGGCGCGGTATAAACACTGATCAGTGCAGGGTTGTTTTGCAACAATGTGAGCGAACATTGACCGATGCATGAAAAGCATATGAAACAACCGGATAGTGCAAACCAACAGTGTTTACAGTCACTTGGTACAACCGTAGGTGTGCAAGTGTTCGCATTTCAATGTTACGCACCAGTTGTTCAGTGCAGCTGTTGGTGCAGAACTGACCTGCGCATTTGTGGGGAACTAGCATGCTTGATTTACATTAAGGCACAAGCGTTCACAGATTGAAAAAGATAAGTATTCAAAAATATCTACTTATGAAAGAGCACAAGATTATTACTTCAGACACAGATCTCGAGTGAGGTGATAAGAAAAAAAGAGGGGCCGGACTGAAGTCTTTTGAAACAAAACCGACAAAGACGAGGGTTCTTTCCAAAGAACTTTCTACTGGTGCAAACAGCATTGCAAACCCGTTTGCACCATTTTTTACAGCTTATGCAATTCGGATCGGAGTAAATTGTATTTGCATTAGTGCAAAATGGATTGATTGCTGACTAGTGTTACATGGTACATAGTACAAAAAGGATAACATAGGTTTGTCCCCTTCTTGACGTGTATTATCATCATAGTTTGGCAATATCTGTGCGTTTTAATTACTATTACTTAATGAGGAAAAGTAGTCCAAATCCAGTTTCCACTTTTTGAAACAATCTATTCTTATGGTAGGATTTATTTAATATATTCTCTACCATTCCCTCACACTGAAAGGATTACAAGTGTATCGTGTGGGTTCACAGTCCGCCATCTTTAATCAAGGCTGTTGCAAGAATCAGTCTGTCACACGAATGAGAGCAAACTTTGCTTTCTCAGACTAGCTTTGTATGAGGAATTAAACTGACCTGCTCTGATTGGCCCTGTTGTTTTGCATCAGAGGAAAGCTTCTGTGATGCGTCCCCCGATTGGAGGAAATATATTGACAGAGATGAAGGCCGGAAAATCCGTAGTAGATTTGGATTTATAATTGTTTTTGTCTTTGCGGATTTGCCAAGCATTGGTTTAACAAATGTTTTGGTTTCCCGGAAACAAGCAAGCAAGTCATTATTTGTGGTACATCGTGTTTGGAAATACGAACGGGAAGGAAACTGCCGAACTTGTGTAATAGAGTTTGCTTGTTGATATTAAAAACATCATAATAAAATATGTATGTCTGCTAAAAAAGAAAAGAACAAGGAGTGGACAAAAAGTGGATGCGAGTGTTGCGCGCGCGCGATGGGAAAAGTGAAAGTAGGCTGCGTGCGCGAAAGTGAAAGTGATCGCGGCTGTACATATTGCAAAGGTGCCGGCTGCGCGCGTGCACGCTCACATGAACGCAAGCTTGTCGCTAGCCAACTCACCTACTTAATGTCTCTCCGAGCAGCGCATGCGCGCTGACTCAGCGAGACCTAACAAAAACGTAAAAGAAATTATCCCTCGGCTTCGGTTTTATTTACTCATTTCACAGTGTTCCTTATTGAATTCAAGCGGCCATTTGTCTGCACAACAAAAAACAAGAGTGGTTTCAGCTGCAGCTTTCCTCTCTGTCAGAGAGGGTGAGGCACACACAACAGATTTAGCTGGCATGAAATAATCATCAGTTTTTATTGTTGCTTTTTGCTCTCAGCTCATCCCTTTGCTAAGGGTCTGTTCCAACAGAAATGTAATAATTAATGCCTCAGAATAGGTATGTGCATAAGGTGACGGCCAACTTCAAACGAAAATATTGCAAACGTAACTATGTTGCCATATGTGTAAGCACTTTAGACGCATTTTTTAAAGTGTCCATCATGCCAGAGACCCTGCACACCGTGACAGATAGCACAGAAGATAGTGCCAGTGCCTGGTGGCTTCCTTCTACTGTGCTGGGAATTATTTTATCTACATCTGAAGGAGGAACGGACTAGCAATGCCCAGGCCATGAGCATACTTGTAGAGCAATGCCATCAACCCACTGAGTTATCCCATTACATAAGCGTCGGATTCCACAGAATACATGACAAACAGTACATTTCATAGGCAGCTTGCTTCAGCAGGAGTAACCCCTCGGCGGCCGCTGCCAGGCCCACCAGGCACAGAGTGTGTAAAGCGGGGATCAGCCAGTCCCGTGTCGCCCCCATGCCCTTGTCTACGGCCGTGGTGTGCGAGTCCTCGCCGCCTTCCCTCCGGATGGTCGTGGTGAGTAAATCCAAGTCACTGGGGCAGTCTGAGCCGGGTAGAAGCGAGCTCCGTGTGCTGTAGTGGAGATGGGGTTCTATGTGCACACATTGCTATGTTAGCATAAGCGCTCTAGATGTAAAACGCCATCTTGCCACTTTGCTGCTTTTGCACACGACACTGCAGGTAGCTGTTATTGCAAGAAAAACTGCTTGCTTGCTTTTTCTTCACATGAGAATGGTCTGTTGTTCACATCCCTAGATGTGCACTGCAACCTTAGTCTGAACACTGTGTGCAGAAGCCGTCAAGGTCAAGCAACAACGTATGCTTTTGAATTCAGGTTGATCGGCCCACGCGCTAGACACAACACACACACAGCTGCAAATATCTGAAACTCGGGTGCCTTTGATATTGCATTTGCATGCATGATTCAGACACTTGGAGAAAACTTTTCCAGACGCAGAGAGCAGAGCTGATCCTGTGATGTGATTCACCTAAGCTGATATTTACGGTATGGGGTTCCCCATTCAAGCCTAGAGACCTTCTATTAGTTTCATAAAACTAGTTTACTAGCGAAGGGAGGTTGGTTGTTTTCCACTATCATTTGTAATATGATTTCTCCCTTCATTTTCTATGGTATTGTAACAATGCTGATGGTTTTGTTTTTAATCATTTGTCTGCTTATATTAGCCAAAGTACTGCACCTTAGAGCACGTAGTTAAAAATAAACATTTAAAACTTTACAGTGTCTCTGATTACTCTTGTTGTGGACTGATATGAGAATAATAACGAAAATGTGTTTCTGATTCCCACCATTCCTGAGAGTACTCTAAGTCGCTTGTTCTGGGTTGTCTAATCATTGGTAGCTTAGAGGTGATATGGAGAACGAAACAGACACTGATGCTGGTCGGATAGGGGTTCTGGGTACTGAGGTGAGTTTTTTGGTACGCCACAATTCACTGAGGCCCTGGTTTCCTGCGCAAAGTACTGTGCATGAGCAGAATCCCTGAAACATGGCGCACCTAACGTTTTGGTCTTATGATTGAGACGCCTTAGTAGTGCTTATATTATTCCACAATACCCTCACTCTTGTTTCCGGTTGACGGGAGTGACGGTTTAAACCTACCTACATAGTTAATGTATAGGTTCTCTCAAGCTTGACATTTAAAAAGGTTTCATCTTCTCTTATACCCTTTTTGTGCTACTGTTAATATAGATTGTTTTTCTTTTCTGTGTCATTATGGCTGAAGTCGCTATTGCAATGCATAGACGCGCACCTCTCCGGCATCATTTGACGCAGTTCGGGGTGCCTGACGATGGGATGTCTATTATCTTTGTAGTGAGTGCCGATGCATCGCATCCCTATGAGCTATTTTACTCTTGGGTTACTTTGCCAGAGGTGAATGCGGATGATAATACGTTTCACACATACACTCCTACGGCAGTCCCGGCTAATTACACGCCGTATAGGACGCAGGAAATTCCCATTTCTGCTTGGCAGCATCGTATTTGGTTCAATGGTGCCCTCCCCCACAAGGTTACACCGGTTCGTTTGGCTCCCTTGTCCATTCCAGGGGCCACTTGGCCAGTCTTGGCCGGGTTTACACCACATTCACGTTATTTGCAAGCCCCGGTGGATGACTTACGTCAACTCCATACCGCCTTGATTACGGTACATAGTGCTTTAGTGCAATATGTCTCACGCAATGTCCAGGTGGGGGCACCTGGGGTTGCGGCGCAACCAGCTGGCCCGGCCGGGATTACTATTAGTCCCGTAATGGTTAATTCGGTAATGGGCAAGCGCCCCCAGAATAAGGACGATATGCCTTATTGGCTTGCTGAGAAATTTGACCAGCTGGAAGCAGTTTTTCTGAATTCTACTCCTGTGGAAAAACACAGGATCCTCACCGTTAGTTTGCAGAAAGACTTAGTCCCAGAGGTAGCTGATTGTGATAACTGGGGTAAAGTGTTTGCGGCAGTCTACTCGAAGTGCTTCGGTACCCCGTCTATGGCTGTAGTTTGGGGGTTAAGCCTTTTGTTCAAACAACAACTGCGCAACCGCAAACTAAGACAGGGACATCTTCTAAAGATGACCGTCCAGCTTTTCCTAAACAAAATTGGAAAGCTAAAAAACAGGGGAAGCTACAACAGAAACAGGGGTCTCGTCCAGTGTCGCCGGTTCAAGCGACTACTGAACGCACAGATGATTTGCGCAATCGCACTAGGATTAGGTCTGATAGATTTCAGGTTCCTGAACAACATTCTCCTCATTCTTCACAGGAAACACCGGTCTCACAGTCCGGTGGAGGAGAACGTGGCAAAGGTCGGGGTGCCCAACAAGGGCGTGAGCAGCCCCGCAAAGCTGACATTAAAGGCAAGCAGGACGAATTTGCACGACAACGACCCCCGTTTCAAAAGAAGAAAGTTGCTGCACTAACAGCGCGGTATGTCACAGATAGTGAGAACGCAGCTTCGGAACCTGACGTGGGCACTAACGCTGCTAGACAGCGCAGCGGAGGTTACAGTAGTGCGGCAAGCACTGCGTCCATATCTGAAGGCGACAGCAACTGACACATTCATTACTGTAGAAACTGCTGATACTAGAGTGGCTCCCCCTGACAGACTATATGACATAGTCCTTTTAATAGAAGGTGACATACAACGTACCATAAAAGAGATTTTTTGGGAAAATCTGACCTCTACATATGAAATTTTGTTAGCAGAGGCAGACTAGCCCCCAGCTTTCGTTTTGGCCGCTCCTAGAGGGGAGGAGGTAATCCTCCATTCTTTCGCGCACACTGTGCCGAAGAATCAGGCTCAGAACTTTGCAGAAGAGTGGGCTCAGGTACTTGCTCTGACATTGTACCGTAATCAGGTTGGGTGGGATAAGTTGTCACCAAGCCATGAGATTCCATTACGGTCTATGCCCCAGCCACAACCCCAATATCCCATGCGCCGCGAAGCTAGATCTCACGTTGCAGAAATCCTTGAACAATTGGAATATCAAGGTGTTATTGAAACACGTGGGTCACCCATGAATAATCCTCTATTCACTGTGACCAAATCTGATGGGTCGTACCACCTAGTTTTGGATTACCGGCATTTGAATTCTGATTGTCGGACCTGTGCGGTACAGAATACCCACAGTTCTGCCCTCGTTGATAGTCTGGTGAGAATAAGGTTTAAAACCACACTTGACATCTCCACTGGCTTTTATAGCCATAATCTGTCCTCTATTTGTAGTCAATGGACAGCTTTTACTTCTGGCGGCAAACAAAAACAGTTTAAAAGATTAGCCATGGGCTATAAAAAAAAGTCCAGGTGTCTTTGCCGCTCGTGTAGTCTCTCTGTTAGAGAGCATTGACACTGATGCGTACTCGTATGTTGATGATATCTATCTCACAGATGACGAATTATGGCCGCATCTGTGTCGCGTTGACCACATCATTGTCATGTTTGCGGACTTCGGTTACAAATTCAACTTTGCAAAGTCACACATTGCAGAGTATACAGTGTTGTTTTTGGGCTCCGAACTCAACAACGAAGGACGAGGTTTAGCACCTCACTTCCTGGAGAAGTGCACATGTTTGCGTGCTCCAACAACTCTGAAAAAACTACAATCTTTGCTGTTTTTTTAAAATTTCGGGCGTACTTACATTCCCAAATATGCCCCGCGTATTGCTCCAGCGGAAAGGGCAAATTTACATATCCTTCCTGCGTCAGAGACCCGTCATCACGCTTATTCATTCATACACGCATTCATTGGTGGGGCCCATAACACCAACACTCATACGTCTCACTTCGAATCTGCACACAGGAGGAAAGAAGTGCTGGACATGTGGGGGTACCTTATTACCTATAGGAGATACATTCTTTACAGTATATACATATTTTACATCAGTACCTATAGAATCCTAACCTTAACATCAAGGCACTCCACCACTTGGTCGACGGACCAATTAGTTGGACTGGTTGATAGTGATTTAGAACCAGCTAAAACACATTTAAAGCTTCAGGACCTTAATCAATACCTCATTTAAAGAATCACAAACTCATTTTCTGTTAATCAATGTTTAGTTTATCTAATTAATTCACTTTCATTGGCATCGTCAACATTTAATCAAATCTGCATAATTTCATTGAATATTTGGCACAAATTGACATACAAGTATATTTACCTAAATTTTGATATTGGGGACCATTTCCAAAACCTGTCAGCCCTGCATAAATCAATTCCCTCTCAATCGAATGCAGGCTAAACCCCACGAAAGTCCGGGAAAAGTTATTTCGCTCGGCACGCCTCAGTCCCAAAGGTATCCACAGGCACCAAGCAATCGTGTAAGTAAATCGATAAGCAGTCACCAACAGAGTCTCGGAAACGCACTCCTGGAACGCACTCACCCTCGTCTAAGTTCCCCTTTTATAGTAAATTCTAAGACATTCGGCAACATTCTCTAAAATAGAAGTACCCTGATTGGCTAAATCCCTGAAAATTGAAATATTGGACGTCGTTCCCAAGCTCTTTTGGTTCTCAGGGACTCGAATATGTCATCTTTTAGTTTGTACAGTTCTCATGCGAAAAGTTCCGAAGTATCAACATGTTGACCTCTGAGTATAGGTTGTCATTGTCTTTTCTGTCATTCACACTAGCTGAATTCTGGCAATCCTCCACGTTCCTATCCTTGACAAGGAACACAGTGCCCAAATGGAAGGACGCCTGGAGATCTTCAGAGCCATCCGAGTCTGCGCAGTAGACATCGCGCTCACATGACGGTGGCCACTTCCAAACTCCATTTTCAATATCGCGGCCTAGTAGGCCCGAATGCCAACTTAAGCGAAACAAACATAAAAAGTAATTAATATACGGAAATGAAGATTCTAATGTTTAAACCCACACTAATCCCAATATGTATTAGTAGTTTCCTAGCTTATGGCAACATTTAACCCCTTCAGTGCCCATGACGAGCTGGACTCGTCATGGGCCGCGGTGGCGCTGTGCCCATGACGAGTCCAGCTCGTCATAGACCCCGCCCGCTAATGCAACAGCCGGCACTGGGCGGGGAAAGGGGCGGGCACTGAAGGGGTTAAAGCAATAATACTCACCATTCCGCCATACCAGGAACGCAAACCATTCCAAAAGCAACATAAATCATGCAATTTCTATCAAAACACGTCCTACATTTAATATGCGTACCACAGTTAATTCATTAGAATTATTAGCCATGCAATTTAGTCCCATGTGTAATTCGTGTTTATCAAGGTGTAAAGGTTGGTTAATATTAACACTCCAAACATAATATTTAGAATAGTTACGTCATTAGTATTTTATCATGCAAATAGAGAAGGTATACAAAATGTTGCTTTACTTGCTCCATCAGTATCTAGCCGCTATATGCCTTGGTATAACCTACTTTTTTCAAATCGAGCTGGCTGTCAGAACATTCAGCTATCCTGCAATCTTTGCAGGCTGATCTTCTTGCATCGAAATACTTACTGACGCGTGATAACCACACTAACCTGGTAATAAGAATTGTGCCTGGCGCAGTGGGTTTCACGTACTTAACGTTCAATGAGGGCGACACAGTCCTCATTGCTTACCAATCGCACTTGTGCACATCGGCTGAAATGCGCTTCTCCACTGTCGAAAACGTTTTGACTGCGGTCCAGATGGCGATTCTGAAAGAGAGAGCGCTGTCGCAGGGGAAACGCATGTTGGTTGTCACACTGTATCCTGCCCTAGAGGCAGTACCAAAAGCCAGTGTACGAAATTCTAAAGCTTTGCATCCATGTTGGATACAATGGGCCACTTCTTTGACATCGCCGGATGTCACTTACATCTTTGATGCCTCATTGCAGACTCAGGAGTATTTGCAGTATGAATTTGTTCATCCAGCTCCTCTGTCCTTGCGCACGCTTGAGGATTACCATTGTGTCATTTACACTGACGGTTCGGCGCAACCGGTGACGGATTCTAAGCATGCTTATTCGGCTGCCTGCGCAATAGTGGCTGGTACTTTCGTGAATGGTGAATTCAAATCTGATGTCGTACACACGCAGCCATTGGGTGATTGTACCGCCCAGTTGGCAGAGCTTCGTGCTCTGGTGCTTGCACAATCAAGCATAAAATGCTTTGGGTTCAAGTAGCAGACCTTAAACAACGTCTGCTGCTCGTGAATGTAATTCATACTCTAGGGCACCAGCGAGTAGGTGTCCACGCTGTCGGAAACAGCTTAGCTGATGAAGCAGCGAAAACAGCAGTGGCAACATATCTAGTAGCAGCAGTTACAAGATCCAAAAGTAAGATTGATGATGACATCTTGGCAGCTATTGCTGCGACAGAGAAGGGTGATAATTACCCTTGGGGTTTCCCTTCTAAATACTCTTATCATTTAAGTCCTGATAAAGTTCCCTATGTGAGAATTAACGACGTTGGTGACATATTGATTCCCAACGCAGACTGCAGACTTTCCTTGATAACAGCAGCTCACAAAGGTATGGCTTCTGCCCATGCCGGCATTTCGGCGACTGTTACTCTCTTACAACAACGTTACTGGTGGAGCGGATTGTATAAACAGACTCATGCTTATGTTCTTAATTGTGACATCTGCCAGCAGGTAAAGCCTTCGACTGCTGCGCGCTTACCTCAAACACAGTTGTACATATCGAATAAACCACTTGGGTGCATTTATTTAGATCACTGCGGTCCTTTCTCCTCTGATACCGCGTATAAGTACATCTTAGTTGCAGTGGATTCATGCACACATTTTCTTTGGGTCTGGCCACAACGGAGTGCTGATGCTCGAACTGTCATCAGGGATTTGTGTGTCTTTTGTGGGAATTTTTGCATGTGGTACCCTACATTCTGACCAAGGTCATGCGTTCGCCTCTAAGGCGTACAAAGATGCCATGAGATCTTTGGGGATCCAAGTCAAATTTTCGTCTCCATTCCGGCCTGAGGGCAATAGTGTTGTGGAGCGAATGAACCGTGACTTAAAGCAATCCCTGACAGCTAGGGTTTTAGGTACTGGCAGGAACTGGTTGGCCCATCTGTATAGCGTTCAACGTGCACTTAATAATCTCCCTAGAAGGTCTCTGGGTGGGTGGACCCCATACGAAATGCTCTTTGGCATAAAGATGTTTGTCCCGGACCTTGATGGTCTAGACATGGCGGCGTCGGCCGCACCCTTTGACGTAGATGATCACTCTGCTGTATTGCAGAATCTACAAGAGACCAGAGACAGTCTTGCAAAGGAACACTTGCCCTCCACAACTGATGCTGCACTTCAGATTCTGGTAGTTGGCTGGCTACCTCGAGTTGGTGACCTGGTCCGTGAGAAGGTGGAGAACAAAAAGGAGTTCGGCCCCTCTTATCGTGCTCCAGTACCAGTGCTTAGCGTGCATGGTACAAGAGCAGTCATTTTACCTCCACTTCCTGGTCGCAAGGATAACTGGTACATCTCCATTGACAATGTCAAACTACAACGAGTGGCCGATTCTTCTTAGTATGACTCCAGCAGTCTCTTGTCCAGCAATGCTGAGAAATTCTGTTTTGGCTCCGGCAACTACCAACAAGCCTGACATTGCCATCGAGAAGCATACAGGTACTAATCCTTTATTGCCTCCACCGGCTGGTGGTCCAATTGAAGATACTGAGTATACTTATCCCACAGATGTGTCGTTGCCTCGTTTACATTCAAGTGCAGTTGACCAGTCATGTTTTTCATTTGACACTAACTCTATGACTTCCAATGCCCCATCAAAAATTTCTATTTTTGCTGTTTGGTTTAAAAGACATTTTTTAATTCCCCCTTGGACTTCCATTTCGCTGGTGCTCATAACAATTTTTTTGTTTATGTCCATTGGATTTGTGGTTGTATTTTTTCGTCTAGTAAATGGACACTATCTCACCGAAAGATCTACAATTAGATTAATTGATGGAACTTTGGCACCCCACTCCTCATCACACATCATGAAGAGGGATCAGACTTTTGTGAATATTATTGCCTGGCCTGTGTTAGATGGGATTGTATGGGATGCTGTTAAATTTCAAATACATGGTCCCACAGAGGTGATTAATGTCCCCAATGTACTTCGTGTTTCTATGGGGGATGTTGTGAAACAAAACATCCACTCTGATGATTGGGATGTCCAAGCCGTAGAGGCTCTTTTTTCTGATTTGAAATATTATGCTGCTTTTGACGTTGAAGATTTATATTTAGACACAGCGAACTACGGAGAGTTGTTTTGCTACCAACACTATGGCAATCATTTCCTGCATAACGCAAATACATTTAGAAATGTTGTCAATTATACACAATGGGAACATTGTCCAGCACCAGTTGAAGACAGCTCCAAAACTCTACTGGACAAATTTACATATTTTACTGACTTCAGCGTATCTAAACCTGAAGCCTTTTATTTTAAATTGCTACTGAGTCAGCTTCCAAAGTTAGACTGACCCACACTAAATTATTGTATTCCAAGTCCTTTATGGATGAATTAGCTATAGGGGGCTATGAGTTGTGGAAAGATATCGTTGATCTTAAATCTGTTTGGGGTTCTAAAGCATGGCAGGTACAAGGTACAGAAGCTCTGCATCGTGCTTGCCTTATCCCAAACCACATGTTGTTTTTGAATTCTACCATTTTTCAAACCAACTGCCTTGGATTGGCTACTTAAAAAAAGATGAATTCCCCTACTATTCCTGATCTGGGCGCTTATCCACAATATGATAATCACACAGATCTGTCCCTTGATGCATTGCAGTCTTTTACTACTGAAGGGTGGTTAATATGGCAGAAGAGCTCAGATACCTGTCAACATCGTTTTCTGGGTCTATACCCTGGCTATGCACAGGTTAGGGTGGACCCCCGATTTGAATCTTCCCATTCTGTTACTACCTATTCTGTAGGGAAGTTATGTCAGAACTGGCTGCAACATTCCACCTTGGCATCTGTTAAACTTCATTTACCAAAATTGAATGACAAAGTAGATTTTAATGATTTTGTTAAGGGTCCTGTGGGTGGCAGGTCCAAAAGATGGGTGTATGCTGTTTACAACGAAGTTTGGAAACTATCTCAAATTGAAGCTGCTTCCAGATTAAGGGCTATTGATCAGGCCAATTTAGAAATGTGCTAGCTGTCATCGATAATAGCATTAACACCCTTTCTTCCAGAATTTACATATTAGATAATATTGTTTCATCTGTTGTGGATATTGTACAGGATATGTCTGTTTTGTACCATGGTCAAAATCGATTGCGTTCTATAATGCAGTTTGCATGGACTTTACAAACATTGAAGGCTGGGAAAGTTCCCTGGGACTACATGAACACATCATCTTTATTCCTGCCGTTTAATCTGACTGATAAACAACAGTTCATGTCCATGAAGGATGCAACATACTCATTACTGCATATTGAAAAGTTGGAACCTTTACCTTTCTCTGTGGCCGAATCGAACTCAGCCGTGTGGCTTATCCACGGTTTAATCACCTTACCTTTTCCATTGTTTAAGTTCAGTTCATGTATGAAACATTATGCCCTAGGCAGATACGAACCATTGGGTACTGCTTTCCTGCATGAAGTTTGGTCACTCCCATTTACATATAGGTGCCTGAGAGAGGGTAAAGAAATTTATTTAAATGGAGAGGAATGCACTTCCACCTCTGATCACTCAGTAGTCTGTAGGAACATCCAATTGCATGGCGCCTGCAACATTCAGGCACCGAATTTGGCTTGCATTCTGAAGGGAAATCCTGTGCCAGCAATTACACTGACTTTTACATTTTTAGCTAACGGTAGTTAATTGTTTTTATATAATGAGGCATGCTGTGGGATGCTAGTGGGGATTCCGTACATTGTAACTGTCTCACAACGCGTAGTCTGTTGTAAAAATGTCCTTTTCCCGCCCCCGCATGTAAGACTGGATGTATCCATCTGGCCTTCCATCGCAACCTTGAAAGCGGAGTTCAACAAGATGAGCAGAATAAGGGCTCTATTGTCTCAAAAAGAAGAAAAGGAAGTCACTCTGACTTCCTCCCGTGAAACACCGAGGTGCTAGCGCTTTTAAATACTGATCTCCCCCTTCATTTCGGTGCTCTGATTCAAACTATAGTCAATGCCTCGTCAACAACTGGCTTGGTGCATTTTTTTAAAGTTGTGGGCTCCGGCCTCGTGACCTCCTTCCAAACAATATTTGGTGTGATACCAGCATGTTTCCATTCCATTTTTTCCAGCGTCTTCGGCGGGCTTCCGTTGATTCTCGCTTTGACAGCTGGTGTGCTCCTGTTGGTTTGTTTGCTCCGCAATGGCTGCACGATCTGTATCACACGACAACCCGCCCCGGCTGCTTCAACTGCGCAACCGAATGCTTGAATACTATGGAACACTACCACTGGCCACTTTAAGCGTAGCCTATGGATTATCCTTCCGGTTCTCTTACTTTACTTGAGTGCAACCTGTTTTCCATTGCCTAGATTGTCGAATGGGCGTCTCCTGCCCCGGATTATGATCGACTAATGAGTCCCTTAGTGGCTCATGAGTTGGACTGTTCTGGCATCTGGATTATGGCCTGTGGAGGGGCACATGGAGTCCTGGGGAATTGGAATATATATGCGGCAGCATATGACTTCTTGGCGAGAAGTTATCTTGAAGAACACGCAAGTTGTCCTCTGATTGTGCTAGAGGCTCCGTTTATCGAAGAACATGTATGTTCATTTACTTTACTTGACTGGATGGCTGAATCTTTTACTGAACATTATAATGACTTCCTCTTGGAGGCAGTTGCTACTTATTGTGCACTCACGTTGATGGACTAAATTGGCAGTTGTCCATCTTCCGCACGTCCTAATCCAGATTTAAAATTTTTCTTTTTACTCCACATTGGACTGTGTCATACCCCTGAGATGTTTTAATTTTTTCCTTTTCCCAACAAATTTTTCGAACTGTCACTACCAATTATATGGCTTGGCAATACATGAACTTGGTTCTGTTTCGACTAGAACTTGAACTCTGCGTTCATACGTAGCTTCCCTAATCTGTTTGTGGTCCGATCAAGGGAGGGTGTAGTGGAGACGGGGTTCTATGTGCACACATTGCTATGTTCGCATAAGCGCTCTAGATGTAAAACGCCATCTTGCCACTTTGCTACTTTTGCACACGACACTGCAGGTAGCTGTTATTGCAAGAAAAACTGCTTGCTTGCTTTTTCTTCACATGAGAACGGTCTGTTGTTCGCATCCCTAGACGTGCACCACAACCTTAGTCTGAACACTGTGTGCAGAAGCCGTCAAGGTGAAATAACAATGTATGCTTTTGAATCCAGGTTGATCGGCCCACGCTCTAGACACAACACGCACACAGCTGCAAATATCTGAAACTCGGGTGCCTTTAATATTGCATTTGCATGCATGATTCAGACACTTGGAGAAAACCTTTCCAGACACAGAGAGCAGAGCTGATCCTGTGATGTGATTCACCTAAGCTGATATTTACGGTATGGGGTTCCCCATTCAAGCCTAGAGACCTTCTATTAGTTTCATAAAACTAGTTTACTAGCGAAGGGAGGGTGGTTGTTTTCAACTATCATTTGTAATATGATTTCTCCCTTCATTTTCTATGGTATTGTAACAATGCTGATGGTTTTGTTTTTAATCATTTGTCTGCTTATATTAGCCAAAGTACTGCACCTTAGAGCACGTAGTTAAAAATAAACATTTTAAACTTTACCGTTTACTCTTGTTGTGGACTGATATGAGAATAATAACGAAAAGGTGTTTCTGATTCCCACCATTCCTGAGAGTACTCTAAGTCGCTTGTTCTGGGTTGTCTAATCATTGGTAGCTTCGAGGTGATACGGAGAACGAATGAGACACTGATGCTAGTCGGATAGGGGTTCTGGGTACTGAGGTGAGTTTTTTGGTACACCACAATTCACTGAGGTCCTGGTTTCCTGCGCATAGTTCTGTGCATGAGCAGAATCCCGGCAACAGTGCCATCACCTGCACCTGAAGGAGGAATGGACTAGCAATGCCCAGGCCATGCGCATACTTGTAGAGCAATGCCATCAACCCACTGAGTTATCCCATTACATAAGCATCGGATTCCACAGAATGCCACAGCAGTGGCAGGATGCATGACAAACACAGCTCCTCGGCGGCAGCCCCGTGACGCCCCCATGCCCTTGGCTCCGGCTGTGGTGTGCGAGTCCTTGCCGCCTCCCCTCCGGACGGTCGTGGTGGGTAAATCCAAGTCACAGGGGCAGTCCGAGCCTGGGAGAAGCGAGCCTCGTGTGCCGCTGCCTGCTGAAAGCTGAGCGTGCAAAACTTCGCTAGAGCCCGCCTGTGCCTCCTCCTCTCCCTCTCCATCTCCTTCAGTAACCAGACCACACACGCACGGCTCCAGCGACATGAAAGAGGCAAACATGGCAGGCTTGAAAAACAAGGCGCGCCACCCAAAAAAAGTGCATAGCGGCTAATTAAGAGACATTGTCACCCGCCGCAAGTAAAAGATCCAATCCCGGTGGGCAGAGCCAAAAGTGGACAGGGTGGCAACCAGGATGGATTAAAATGCCTCCGGTGCAATCATTACACTCTTTTTAACATAATTACTGACGAGAAACGACGCACGCCAATGAAAATTGAAGGCGGAGCGGACACACGACTTCTGGAAACGTATTGATTTCAAGAAGCCCTTGCTTGGCAAGAGCAATGCATGCGCGCTGATAATGCCAGACGAGACCTAAAAAGGGGGAACCTGTGTGAAATGTGCACAACTAAGGTAAATAACTGAAAGGGATGTATATGAAAAGTCTGGATTCAGTGTGCGCTGCATGGGCACAATGTAGGAAAATGTACCGCACAAATGCGTAACCAGGGAATTTATTGTCAGAATAATGTTATATGTTGTTATGGAAATGACAAATAAAGTTCAAAAAAATAATTTTTTAGTGAGGGTACGGAGTTTATTTTTTTAAGTTTTATATAGCACAAACGTTGTCCAAAAGCATTGAGGCACTTTACATGAGCACCAGATTACATTACACAAGGTCAGCTTTTTTTATTTCTTTAGTTTAGGCACAGCCTAAATGCAGCCTACCCAGCATCAGTAGTGTGACACAAAATAACGTGCCCCACCTGCAGAATGTGATGGGCGGCCCCTGAGGCCCCTATACCTTGGGGATATTCATTGGCCTTTGGCTGAATGGGGGGCCCTATTGAAGGGTTGGGGTCCCCCTGAAGGGTTGCCCCTGCCTAGATCAACAGGATGTTGAGGCGGCGCTGGGACTTCATCCTGGTCCCCGAGTTCCAAAGTTGCTCGCTCTGGCCATTGGGCTACATCTCCTCCCAAAGTGGGTGATCCCACATTGGTCAATGGGGGCAATATTGCTTGGATGATGAGTGGCTACAGGATAACACCTTCTAAATGAGGATGTATTAAGAGATATAGTTTGAGACTTACACTTGTGTGCTGTTTCCACAATGTAAACAATGCTTTTGCTCAGTAGATAACTTGCATTTTGCTGAACATTTAATTGAGATGGCAGGGGAATTGTTAAACTCATTGGGATTATCAGGGACTAAAAGGACTTGGAAAGAAGCTGGTCGGTCCAACTGGAACAGTTAACCACATCTGCCAGTCCAGTGTAGTGTCTTGTAAATATGAATAGAAGGACCCCTCTGGTCTCTTATGGACTCCATTGTAGAGAATGACGAAATTGTTTGTGTGTGGTTAATAAAGTGCATGATGCAGTACGAGCAGTTAATGGTTGCGCTCTACAGGATAAAGACGTGCGCCTCAGAGCTCCGTGTGTGGCGTAGTTATTTGCATGCTACTGGGCTGGAGAAGACTCTACAACTGGTGACGATTTAGGGGATCTGTAACCCGAAGTAACCAAAGTGCTTATCCAGAGAATTTGCTGAGGTTGAGCAGACTGCTCGTGTGTGCCACATGCGCTTCGTCGAAGTGAAGCAGTCAACGGTTGTGATCCAGCATTTTCTGGGCCCAAACTTTACTTTACTCTTGGTCCTCTGATGAATCTTTATTGTGCGCACTGACGGGTGAGGGGGGCTAGCTTTTAATCATTTAAATCTAAATTATTATCCTGTGCTCACACTCTGGTAGCTTGGCACAGAGCAGGCACGCTTAACTTAGATGACAATTTGTAAAGTGTTTGTACAAGAATGAAGAATATTTACCTGAGTAAAAGAAGACCAAAAAGACAACAATCTAATCAATAGAAGTCGATATAATGAATTTTCAAAGCTTAAATTCAACAACAATGTTTAGACATCAATAGCGCCAAAAGGTTACTTTGGGTGTCGCTAGACCGGGCTAAATCTGAAAAGTCAAGCTGACCGCGATGGATTGCAGGTTGGATACAGTTCCAAAGAGGTCCCACTGAAGTTATAACTTCTGAAGCTGAGCCAAGAGCCCTGTTCTCAGGGACAAATTTCACCAGGAGCACGGTGTGCGTCACTGGCTGTGGTCCACGGGGCATGGAGAGCCACGGGCGTCATGGACAGACAGGCTGGGACCTCACGGTCATGAGCCGCGATGCTGCTGTGCGAAGTGATGAACTTGTATTCACTCGAGGTGATCCTTTGAGTGAGCAACGCAGTTCCGGAGCGAAAAGGCCTGTTCATAGTTGCGAAGAGGCCAAAAGCTTGCTTTAAAGGGCTATAGAGCAGAAAACCCTCTTCTAAGGTCCCTGCACTGGAGAGGGTACTTTAGGTATAGGTAGGACTCACAGAAGGCAGAGTCCAACTGCACCAGCAGAATTGC
Organism: Triturus cristatus; assembly: GCF_964204655.1. Classification (NCBI taxonomy): domain Eukaryota; kingdom Metazoa; phylum Chordata; class Amphibia; order Caudata; family Salamandridae; genus Triturus; species Triturus cristatus. The sequence goes on from NC_140592.1 coordinate 1,135,709,184, forward strand.
AGGAAGTATTTTGTGTCCCTGAGACTTCAGAAAACAGGAGGTTAGCCCTTTGAGATCACTTGGAGGGAATGTAGTGTCCAGCTCTCCTTCAGCAGAGTCAGACAGCAGAACACAACAAGCAGAAAAGAAGTCCTGCTGAGTCCTTTGAGCAGCACAGCAGTTCTTCTGACAGAGATTCAGTTCAAGATCCAGAAGTGTCTGATTTGATGAGATCAGAGACCCAATACATATACTCAAATGTGCCTTTGAAGTGGGGGAAACTTCAAAGAGTGGTTTTGAAGTGCACACATATCATTTAAGCCCAGTCCTGGTTGCTAAACTATCTGTAAGGGATAATCAGTACTTTGTGTGGGGTCAGGCCACTACCCTTTGAAGTGTAAGTGTGGGCTCCTTCCTCCCTTCTGCCCAGGAAGGGCCATCAGAAGGCAGATGTATGTAGAAGGATGCTCAGCCTTCCAGACAGAGGAAATGCACAAAGGGGAACTGTCACCCAGCCTAGACGTGTATAAGAGCAGAGAAATGTTCACTTTCTAAAAGAGGCATTTCTAAAATAGTAATGCTAAATCAGACCGTACCAGTATTTATCATTACCATTCCAAAGATATGACACATGAAAAAGCTACTCCTCTCTGATCAGGAATCACAGCTTTGAAGTGTATTAAGGAATTCCCAATGCTGGCCTATGAGAGGGGTAGGACTCACAGAAGTGAAAAATGAAGTAGGCTGTTTTTCAGTACCAGGACATGCAAAATATAAAAGTACATGTCCTACCTTTTACTTACATGGCACCCTGCTCTTAGGGTTACCTAGGACCCACCTTAAGGGTGACATATGTAATTAAAGTGGAGTTTAAGGCTTGGCAGGTAGTTTTAAATTCCAATTTGAAGTGGCAGTAAACAGCACACACAGACCGTGCAACTGCAGACCTGAGACATGGCTACTTATCTGGGTGGCACAAACAGTGCTGCTAGCATTGAATTTACAGTCCCTGGACACATATAGTGGACGTTAATAGGGACTTATTAGTGGCGGCTGGTGACATTTGAAAGTGGTGAGGCATAAAATGATTTTCATACTGCACCGTAGTGAGCGAGCGTAGCGAGCGAGCCCGAACAACCTAAGGGAATTCGGGGGGGTTCTCCCTCCTGCGAAAAGTTTGAAAAAAAAGTGGACAAATGGTGCATTTTCAAGCAAATTTGAGAAAGCAGGAAGGTTAATAAAGCAATTGTGACAGTGCAGTTATTACATTAATAAAGAGATGTCATATAACATAGGTAGCTGCTTATTCAGTATAACCACAGAGCTTCATAACAGACTTAGAGATACAAAGATGTGTTTTATTTAACAAACCACTAAACAGGTCGCAGACCTGCAACATTCAACATTGTTCACTTTGTGTAGTTAAAATCAGCACATCTGTCTTTAAGAGCAGCAAACTTTTCAATAACTTGAACGCTAAAGTCTGGGATTCTTTTAACTAGGTCGCTCTCTATAGAGAGCATTGCTAAAGCATTCAGTCTTTCCAGATGCTGCTCCAGCAGCGCCTAGGTTGGCTTGAGCAGGGACACACCCCCGCCCATTAGGAGACCGGGGGCTGCGGCATGAAGCAACCTTCGGTCTCCTAATGTGCAGGCTAGTGCGCATGTTCGGGCTGGTTGGAAAAATGACCAGCCCAAACCCTAACATGCGCACTATGCTGCTGCGCTTTACTGACTCACTGACTCTGACTGTCAGTCAAACCCTGATGCTGCCGCAGCCCCACCCCCTTAGTGTCCTGATTGACTCGGGCGTGGCCCGGTGACCCGCCGCTGCCGGCAGGAATTCGTGAGTTAAGAATGATTTCATTTCGAAGTTCCAGCCAGTGAACTTGTAAACAACGATGTTGGAGCCATGTGGCATTAGTGGGGCAATGCCCCAATGGACACACCGCCCCTGGGACTTATAGGTGAATTAACTATGCCAATTGGGTATGAGCCATTGTTACCATGTTTTAGGGAGAGAGCACATACAGTTAAGCACTGATTAGCAGTAGTAAAGTGCTCACAGTCCTTAAGCCAGCAAAAACGAGACCAGAAAAATAGGAGGTGGAAGGCAAAAAGTTTGGGGTGACCTTTCAGTGAGGGCCATTTCCAACAAAAGAGTTCCATGTAGGAAGCAAAAAGCAAGACAAGGCAATTAGGGTAGAACAAGTGTCAGCATCTCAGAAGCTCAATCAAGAGACTTCAGGGGGTCAGAATAAGCGTCAGCCTAAGCCACACTTAGGATGGAATCCAAGGAAAGCATAGAGCTCTTAACCTCTCAAAGTCTGTTCAAAAGCAGTGGGTAATCATGGAAGGGGTCTGCAAAGGGAAGTCTGCATAGGGGCTTAGAAAAGGAGTCCGCAAAGAGTCCGAGAGAAAGTTCTTCATAGTTCCAAGAAGAGATTCAGAAGTCAGCCAGGCTAAACAACATGTCATATCGATAAAGTCTATAGGTAACACCCACTTGGTCGCATCATCATAAACAGTCCATTGATCATGGTATTCACATGTTGCAGACGGCAACAGTTGCAAGTTGTTCCACTGTAGAAATGGGACCAACATTTCCTTCTCACCCCCAGATCAGGGAAGAATAGTCCTTTCATAAGCATTCTGGTTCTTGTGTACTTTTGTCAAAGTCTGTTTCTCAGAATACGTATCAATCTCTAATACAGAAATGTATCTATTCTAAACTTACAATGCATGTGAAAGCCTGCAAGAAGAAGCCACATTAGCAAGAACCAAATTACAGTGATTTTATGAAATACTTCACGGTAGTATAAAGGCCTACAGAATCATGTCAAGGTAATTATTAAATTCAATGGTGCACATTTAATAGATGTGTGCACATTTAAACATATATGAGCATACATTCTTTAGTACTTTTAGTTCATTCAGCATAAACATACACTAAATACTCAAATTGTTCAATGGTAAGTATGACTAAGAATTACATTTGAAAGTACATACATGTAACATGAATGCACATATTACATAATTGTCATCATTTAGCTTGCAACAACATTCTATGCATATAAGGATGGTTAGGAACAAAAATGTAGGTTTTTAACTGTTACTCAGACAATATAGCACACATTTAGGAATCATGAGCTGTGTATTAGCACAATAGCGTGAAGAGGGAAATTATTTTCCTTACACAAATGATTATTTCTAGATCATTTATGAAACGCATGCCTATTGATTAAGAAAGATTCCTAAATTAAACATCAAGAACATTTTTGTTAACATTATCAAAACACACTATGTGAGTAAATCTCTAAATTGTACAGTGAAAGCACTCTTCAATAGAGATGTTGAGTGTAATTGTATTTCATTTATCATTGTCTCACGTTAAAAACATGTGCAAAGTGCACGTACATTTTGTGTCTCCGTGAACATTTTCTTAAACTTCTGTGACGCGTAAAGAGTGGACAACTTTGTGCTGCACAAGTTGTCGTATGTGGAGTCAAAGCACCACTCCAGCCAGTGCGAGGCTTTCAAAGAAGACGAAGGCCCTACATAAAGTTCAGGCCTGGAACTTGCTGCTAAGGCCGAAAGAAGAGGCCAGCATACATAGAGTACGATAGCGTGAGAGGCAGCGTCAACCAGGTACAGAGAAACACTGACGGCCGCGATAGTCAGTTGCAAAAGAGCACCAAAAGCAGAATCATCCAGAAGCCAAGAAATGCTAAAGGCAGTGAAAACCAGGTATGATGTAGATGGTTTAGAATGGTAACAACCAGGCACAGGAGACTAAAAGTTAGTCGCTGTCAAAGATGAAAAATAGACCATACAACATCAGATTGGCCGAAAAGATGCTGTTGCAAGCGATCGGCTGGGGCCTGGAGATGGTATAAATGGAGCAGGTCCAAGGGGCAGCAGAAGTCGCCCAGTGCGAGCCCTGCTCTTGACAGCAGCAAGTTCCACAGGTGGTTATGATGCGGCCATGTTCTGGAAACCTCTGCTCTCAGCCTACCAAGCCAGTACACTGCTGGAACTGGGAAGAACTCTGCTGGAGTAAAGACTGATGTGCTGTAAGGATTACCACTTGGCTGTGACAGACTGTTCTGACGAGCTGCTGCTCTGCTTTGCTGAGCTGCCTGCTGATCTCTGCCCTACTGAGGACAAAGACTGGACCCATCTCACTTGAACCCAGAGTGACTCCAAGGGCTTGCTGGCTTGCCTCCTGTTTTCTGAAGTCTCAGGAACACAAAAGACTTCCTGCAATCATGCTGGTGCTGCTGGGCACTGCCATCTGTGCGTCCTACCCTTGCCTGAGGTGCCCCCTCCAACACTGGGCCTCAGCAGTGGGTTCTGCAGCTGATTACTTCGAAAACGGATGCATTGCCTCGACTGCGTGAGAAATTCCGCCTCATCGCCTTTCAATGCAGCTGCTGTTTGATGACATTGGATCCACAGCCTGTGCGGCTCAACGATGATGCATTGCCTGTATTTCAACGCAGCCTGATGATGACGCAGTGATGCGACTACGTGGAAAAGATTGATGCATCGTGCCCTCGACTTCTACGCTGTGCTCCGTACTAGGTACTCTTTCAGCGGACCCTGCATTGGTTCTGTAGCCGGCCTATCCTCCATCGCAGTCAGCTGGAACTTTGAATTTACACTGGTCCGTTGCAACCTCAAGTAATCTTTTGACTGCAAGTGGTGTCTAAGCAATGTTTCTCATTTAATCTTTAAAAATGAATATCTCGACTTCTTATTTGATCTTTGTCGTTTTGGTCTTGTTTTAATCAGATAAACATTCTCTATTATTCTAAACCGATGTGGAGTCTTTTTGGGTTACTGTAATTTAAGTGTTACACAAATACTTTACACATTGCCTCTTAAGTTAAGCATGACTGCTCTGTGCCAAGCTACCAGAGGGGGAACACAGGTTAATGTAGGGTGTGTATCTGAATTACGCTGACTAAAGTGGTGGTCCCTACTTGGACAGGGTGCAAACCTCTGTCAATTAGAGAGCCCATTTCTAACAGTAACTCATTCACTATTCCTTATTATACTACAGTTCAAGAACAGTAAATGTTATAAATAGTTTTTGGTAGTTATTGTTATGACTACCCTTGAACATTCCATGGTTTGTCAGTTTAGAATGTTAAGATGCTTCTGTCAGATCCTGACAGGAGAGCTTGGAGTTGGATGATTCTAATTTTTCTTTAAATAACCACAAGTGGATTTTACTATTTGTTTCCTGAGGAAACATTTCCTCAGAGACCCTAACCTGTATGTGATATCTTCCAATCGTGAAGATTCATACTTTATTACAATCTGAATTCAGTTTGGATGTTTTTTCATCTATCATGGCTGGAACCTTGAGGTAACATGTTCTGTCAGATGTTCTATATCACAAACCCATGGGGCATACCTTTTAAAAGACTAACCCTACTTGCAACATCTTACTATTTGCATGTGATGTTCATCAATGTGTAGTGTATCTTCAAAACGTGACCAATTCACTTCCTTGTTGCAAAACATACATTCCATCAGATGATGTCGTCATGATTTACCCACAAAGTTTCAGATTTTAAACGACCTTAGGTAGCGTTTGATCATATATACTGGGTATGTACTGTAAATTCTGGTTGCTGTAATCTCTGTGCGCTGCACTGAGCATGCACAGGCTTCTTAACAGTTATTAACAGTGATGATGGGTTTCAGCTTTGAAGGTTATCTATTTACGACTCAACCCCCACTGGTAATTTATGTACAGCCATATTTTCCTGGTGGAGCAGCCTCTGATAAGAACAAATGCTTGTTCTTCAAATATGTGAAGGAGTCAATTCCATTCTGCTCATTGGTCCTTTTCAATTTCCACTTTTCTTCCCATTTTCCTACTTCATTATTGACACTTCTTTAAGGACTGGTCCCATGCACCACATCTGTGGGTGTCTTGGTAAATCGAACGTGTAGAACATCAGAGTAGTATCTCATTACCACAGTGTTGCTTGTCATGGTCCTAACAGTGTCAGGATGAGCTGAGGGTTGTAGCATTTTAAAACAATAAACCAGACCATGTTCCAAACACAGGAGAAGGTCTACAAGTTTACATCCACCATATATATAGCAATGGGGGCCTCGCACTCCCCATCTAAAACTATTCTATGTAGCGAGTCAACTCTAACATACAACTGTGTATAACAGAAGATAACTGGGAGAAAAGACTATTAGAGGATTTCAATTCAATATTTTATTAAAGATTTGGAACTCCGAAGAGGTCCACATCAAAGTACATGCATATTATTACAAGTAATAAAAACATAACAGAACTCAATCCACGGGCCATAATAAAATTATCAGAGACCTGCATTAGCAAGGCTAAAATTCCTTTAAATAACATCAGTCAATATTTTCAGCTATCGCAGTACGCAAATTATTTAAGATATTCAACAATAAAGTCATTTAGCACACGGCAGAAACAGAGCCCTAGACCTCTACTGTAGAAGTTAACATTTTTTTTAAACATTCTTTTTTTATAAGAACCGTATTAGACAATAGCAGGTACATTTAAGTTAAAAATAATATACAAAACCTCAGTGCTTGGAGAAGATTTTTCAATGATTTGGGCAGCAGCACATAGCCATTTCAATGGAAAATAGCATTTAGAATTAGCAGCATAAGGATTGAAGTAACAGTGCATATCCTAGGATGTACAAAGGATGTTTAGTGGCTGCCAGTTCATATACAAAACAGAGTTCAAAATTCAGCTTCTGCTAAAAGATCAATTTAGGATTAGCAACAAGAAGAAATGAATAACAGAGCGTATCCTAAAAATGTGCAAAGGGCAGTAAGTAGCAGCCAGTTCATATGCAAAAAGAAGGGCAGAATTCAATTTCGGCTAAAAAGTTCAATTTGGAATTAGCAACAAGAAAAAGGAATAACAAAACATATTCTAACTTGTGCAGAAAAGCAATTTAGTAGCAGCCAGTTAATGTGCAAAATAGATCCAAAATCAGACTTCAATTAAGTTTTGTAGTTAACAAGTACATAGTGGGAAACGAACGCAACATATCCCCATTGTGCAACATAGCAGTAAATAGCAGCTAATCAATGTGCAAAATACAATTTGACTAAGGACGAAATACTAGTACTTCGTAAGAAGATGACAAAAAGGGGGGTTAACCACCCAATTAAAAGAATATGTAAAAGATTTAAAATATAAAGATAAACTCCTTAAAATAATGAAATAGTTTTACATAACTTAAGTTTTTGGACAAAAGAGATAGTCTCGGGCTGATGCTACATTTTTTACACAGTTTTGTAAAAACATCAGCCGAAGCCAACGATGACAACTCGGAGCCAGTGCTGGACAGACAAACAAGACATGGTCCAAGGTCTGAATGATCAGCTTACACAAATTACAAGTTTTTCAATTTTTCAGCTTCCTTGAGGACGGACCCTTCACACTACTCTTTATGTGAGAAGGGGACCTGTGACCTGAAAACCTGTATTTGTAACGCCAATTTAAAATTGCCTGGGAAACAGCAATTAAGAGAGTGCTTCAACTCCCTCCTTCTTCAAGGGAACTGGAGATATGGTGGCTTGAGCCCTTCAGGTATATGTCAAGATATGTCAGTGACACGATGGAGAGAAAGGGGCTGTAACGCCTGAGGGATTTATACAAGGGGGGAATTTTTATTACACTCAGCAAAGCTCAGGGAGCTTTTGGGGTAGGACCTACCCAATTTCTCCAGTATGTTAGAGTGGTGGGGACTCACAGAGAAAACTGGACAGGGTTGCCAAATATCCCTGGAGTGTCCCCGACACTGAAGCCCTATTGAACCTAGGACGAGGACACAGACAGGTTTCACAAAAGCAGAGACCCTTAAAGGCAGATAGAACAAAAAGGTGTCCCTGAAGATGAAACAGTAGTGGTAGAGCAACATAAATAATCCCATCACAGAATCAGAATGGAAAACATGTTCATATGTCATGAAGGTCACAAGCAACGCTAGACTTAAATTAGTGCGTTTTAACTTTGTACACCACACTTACTCAGAAATGTTAAGAAAATGTACTCACAAATGTCATCCTCTTGTTTCAGATGTGGAGACAGTGATTCATGACGTGGTCATGCAGAGAGCTTAATATTTGATAGGAAAATATAGTGATGAGAAGGCACACTAATTCTGCGAAACTGGGTTTAGTACTGGCAAAACGCCAGCTAACCATACATTGGCTACACCCTAGAGGGCCCACAGAGAAAGCTTGGGAAAAAGACATAACAGAATATTCACTGCTAAAGAGATATTCATGAAAAGTGTAAAAAGGGAAGAAGAGCATCAGAAGACAAAGCTGATCGATGAACTAGTTAGGACGCCTAACGATGAAGTGTCTCAAAACCAACGCTTGTGAATGGAATAATTGTTTAACACGGTGAGATCTATGCACTATGCAATGCAACTAGATGTGGAAAAGTTTTCCTGAATGTGTGACAGAAAACTTAATTTGATGTCCTGCTTGAAGCATGATATATGGGATGTACAATTATATCCCTGTGAAAATATTCCTGTGACAACATCAAAGTACATATGTTTCTACTTACTGTTCACAAAACTATAAAGATATTAAGAAAAACATGGATATAAGAAGAATGGGAATGACACCACCAACAACACAGACGAAGACTGTAGTGGCACCTTGCACACAGGAGATATACTAGCTATAAGAAAATCAAGACTGTCAGTGTTTTAGAGTTTATGCATTTAGTTTAATTTAGGCAACTTTTCATTAGCCAGAGAAAAAAAATCTTTGAGGTTAATTTTATAATTATATTGCAAGACCGGGGGCTCCTATTATGCTTTTCTAATCTTGCATTTATTTCAATAGCAGCAGTAAAAAGAATATACAAAAACTACGAATCCCATGAGGCTTTGAGACAGCCAGCCAATGGGAAAAAAATGTAGTACCAATAACAGCCAATAAGGTGACAGCATTACTTATAACACCTATCTTGACTGCGAATAGTCCTGTTTTTTGCTGCTCACAGTCAAGATAAGTATTTTACCTGTTCATTCATCCTCAACTGTGTTTGACAATAGTTTATTACTTACTGTATCTATTATGAACCCTTATTGCATGCCCATTGCTGTTTTCTTTTGTCTGTTTCTTAACTAGTCACAAGCGCTTCCCAACCCCCTCCATGTTCTGGTCTTGCGTACCTGGCCACACCTGCTATTTTCTGGTGGCGCAGCACAAGAGATACTCATTTTTTTCCATTTCTACTCTGTTTTCTCACTTTGTGGGCCCTTTTGCACTCCACTTCCTCCTGAGGCCTGTTATGGGATCTCCGGTCGGCTTCTTCAGACTTTCCGACTTCGGAGTTCTGGCTCGCCTAGGAGTGCTGCTTTCTCCCACCTCTCCTGATATTTCTCCGGCTTTTGTCTTCAGCACATAAACACCCATTAAAAGGAGATGGTGCTCCTTTTCTTACCCGTGGTTTATTAACACTTTCTGGGCCGAATTTGTTTTGCCTTTCCATTTCTCTTAATTCATTCTACTACTAAACGTGTTTTCTATCAGTTTTCAAACATGGAACTGGATAGTTTCCCAATATTTAATGACAGCGATGAAGATGGGGAAGACATAAAAAATAATTGAAATGGATTCATTCAATCCTCTGTATAACAGGCTGTTGCTGGCTCATGGACAAAGTCACAAAGAATATTGAAATTTCCGTCATTAATCTGGTGTCTAAGACTGTTTTTTCCATTTTGCGGAGGAAAGCAGAAAGTGCTAAGCCATGACTAGTCCCCCTTTGGCTAAAAGTATTCAATCAGTCCCCAAATCTAATATTGCACTTGTGACTAGTGAGACTTCATCACACATGACTGAGGACCTGGATCCTCCTAAGGCCTCCTTCTAATGGGGGAGGGAATAAAAAAGCTGCAAAATGCAAATCTAAGATAGAAAATATTGATAGCAAAGCGTTCAAAATTGTGATCTCTCGAATCCTTGACATAGATGATGACATGAGTGATCTGGATACAGATGATGACAAAGATTTTTTGTGTGACACAGGCCCTTTCTCAGTCCTTCATGCTAAAAAAAGCTGGTGGCTTCACCCTCTCTTGATCCCTTTACTTCTAAAACTGTTTTGGATTCAGAGGGCATGCCCACGTTTGACCCCAAACTTATCCATCGCCCAAATTCCAGCTGATCATGTAGGCGACTATATTGCCTTCAGACTTCGGTTGCTACTGGACACACAAAACAGGGCCAAATTAAAATCGGAATGCCCTAGACCTAAATTACCATCCAATATCACATCTAACCCTACTCTTGATCCTAATATGCTTATGTTTACCTCCAACTTCGGTAAGGATCCTCTTAAAGGAGTGGATAAGGCCTGGTCTACTTGCCAGGATAAGGTACTGGACATTACAGGTCCTCTGGCTTGTATCTTTGACTTTGCTGAATCCACCAGGTTGGATAACTCCATGATCAGTCCTGAAGAGTTGTCTATGTGGATCCAAAGAGACTTCTGTTTGTTAGGCAATGCAAACTCTGCCATTACTCACAAAAGGAGGAAACGCCTTTTGCTGAAGATCCCAAATTGTCAAACCTTGCTTTTATGGACCCTGGTATTAAAGCAGAAGGTCTCTAATCTGCAGATTCCTTCATTAAGGAACTCAGCAAGTATGTCACTACTTTTGTCTCCATAGACAAAACCCAACAGTCACTTAAAACGTTTTTTCCAACGTGTTTTTGACAGGACCGGTAGAGGCAGGAGTCACTTTGCTGAGGCAGAGGTTTACGCGGATGAGGACAAAGAAGCTACAGATACCCAACCCAAGCAGGCAAGTCTCTTTTCTGGCCACCTTCCTGTAGGATTCTTGAAAATGTCAATTTATAACCTCAGATCCCTGGGTCTTAAACACAATGCAAGATTATTATACAGAACTTTACACAATGTCTTTCCAAACTGTGTTTCGCCTCCCTCCAAAATTCTTGTTCAAAATATCCAACCTAATATCTCTAGATATCAAGTCGCTCTTACACAAAAACACAATCCTCGGGTTTTGTCAGTTCTCTGTTCTTAGTACAAAAGAAAAACAAAAAGATGAGACCTGTTATCAATCTCAGGCACTTCAACAAGTTTGTGATTTACCGTCATTACACAATGGAGACGATCATCCATCTCAGAGACTCATTACATGAACATGATTGGATTGAATGGTTAGATCTTCAGGATGCATATCTGACAGTTCCCATCCATCATGACCACAGAAAATTCCTTCAGTTCCAATGGCATGGAAAAACATATACATTTTTTGCTCTTCCATCCGGACTTTGTTCAGTACCTTGGTGCTTTACAAAGCTAATAAAAACCGCTGTGGGTCATCTCAGATCACAAAGTATCGGACTTATCATTTTACCTAGACGGTATTCTTTTAATGTGTCAAAGCTTACACACACTCCAATCACAAGTCCACCTTCTCTGCTTTGAGATGTAGGTTTTCTCATCAACACAGAAAAATGGATCCTAGTTACTTGCACTCAGATGGAATTCTTAGGTGTTCTGATAAAGTCCACCACTACAACGCTTCAATTAACCTTGGCCAAAGTCAAAGCCATCAAATCAGAGATTCTACAGACTCTTCAAAGTTCTTCCATTTCACTCTGATCTCTGGCGAGAATTGTGGGTCTTCTCTCTTCCTTGATCCAGGCCATCTTCTTAGGTCCCCTTCATTACCAAGAACTCCAAAGGGGAAAGATTTGCCACTTATGCAGTGGCCTTGCTTAATCTGATTCCATCAGTCTCTAAATACAGAATCCAAACTAGAATTCCTGTGGTGGAAAGGCCATTTAGATGAAAGGAACGGCAGAACCATCTTCGCATCAGCCCCGATCTTGTATTAAAATCTGATGCAAGCCTGAAAGGTTGGGGCATCCAGTGTGGTCCGATCTGGACTGGGGGCACATGGTCACGCGAGAAGTCCAGATTGAATATAAATTAATTAGAAATGCTTACAGGTTCCTTTGCAATCAGAAGCCTAGTAAAAAACAAGGTTTATTGCTCGATCTTTCTCCCATGGAAAACATTACCGTAGTTCGGTACACCATTCATCTTGGTGGCACGAGATGCTACGCCCCTAGCAGAACTGGCAAAGAGCTTTTGGGAGTTCTGCCTTCCACACAATATATCTGTCCTTGCAGAATCTCTCCCAGGAGATCTCAATACAGTAGCCAACTGGTATTCTCATTATCTTCATTACTCAAGCAATTGGAGACTTCGCCTTTCGGTATTCAAGTCCCTGTTTCTCAAATGGGGTCCTTTCCAAATAGATCTGTTTGTGACCAGACTCAATTCTCACCTTCCCCAATTCTGCAGCTGGTGCCCCAGCTTTTTATATAATTTAATAGCATTTCAAGTCATAATCATACATTAGTAACATAATACACTGTCAGGAACATATTGTCTTCCCTCCTGAACCGTTCGCTTATTCACCATATGTAAAAGGCATCTCTACATACATTTTCTTTGTAATGGTTGTGCCAACAATGAACCGTATAACTCTCCCCAACTCCCCCCACCTCCTTTAATTGGTGCTAAACAGGTTCATGTCTCCATCTCTCTGAGTTGAGCATTTCAGGCGCCCCTCGTGTCCCCATTGCTGTTTATAGTCTCATTTCCTGCCATCATAAGTTCAGGTGCTTCCCCACCCGCACGCCCCCTCTCCCACCCATTTGTTTGTCTGAGTTAGGTGATTCCCGCAGTTATGATTGCATAGCTGCCCATGCCTGGAGGTCATCCACGAGTTTCCCATCCTGTCAAACGTGTTTCATATGCACCATCTCGGCAGTCGCCCAGTCACACATATCTCTCAGCCACGCTCTCGCAAGCGGAGGCGCAGAAGTCAGCCACGTAATCGCGATCCGTCTTTTTGACAGGACTAGCCCCAGCAGGACAAACCTCCCGCTCAATTTCTTATTCTAAGGAGTAGGGAGTAGTCCCAGGATCACTGGTCTGAATTCTCTAGGAATCACCCAGCCCACAGCATTTTTTAAGCATGTCAGTATGGTTTCCCAGTATGGAGCAAGGAGAGGACATGTCCATATCATGTGTAAAATGTCTGCCTCTATAGTCCCACATCGGGGACAGGCTCCTGAGCGGCCTGGATAGATCACATGTAGCATCCGAGGGGTAAGATCTGAATGATGTATGAAATTGTACTGAATAAGTTTCAATCGAGCATTAGAGCTCACCTCCCAGGCGCCCTCATGAACTCGAATCCATTCCCTGTCTGTTAACGGCTCCCGGAGTGCTGCCTCCCACTTCTCGCCACCAGAACAGGTCCACCTGCAGCATCAGCCCTGATGGCCCTGTACAGATGAGACATTAGTCTCTTGCCCTGTGCCATATACAGCATCACTTTTTAGCACATTAGTACATGGGGGCTCATCAGGGAAGAATGGCCAGATCTCCAGAGCCACCCTCAAGATCTTCTCGTACTGTAGAAATTGGCCCCCTCCTAATGTAAAAGAGGTCTCAGCTTCCCCCCTCTTGATGAAGTGTCCATTCTTGTATAGGTCACCCATCGACTGGCACCCACCCTCTAGCCACCTTCGTACCGACATTGATTCCCTCCTTTTCTTATGATCAACAGGATTTTGGCTCAAGTAAGACAACAACAAGCAACTATAGTCATTGTAGTTTAATTCTGGCAATCACAAGTATGGTTCCCTCCTCTCCTCGAACTGACAATCGATTTTCCGGTTCTACTTCCTTCCTTCTCCAATCTCCTGCTGGACCCACAGGGACTTTCTCACAACCTTGTACTGGACAACTCCCTCCTCTCTCTGCCTGGAAGATAGTGGGAAACCCCAGTCTATCCATTTAATTTCACTAGAGGCTACAGAGTACATCAATAAATCCCGGGTTTCGGGTACCACTAAGACTTATAAATCAGCCTGGTCTTTATGATCAAATTGGTTCTTGGGAAAATCTAAAAGTCCCTTATAATCGGATATAACTTTCATTGTCGATTTCTTGGCAGCCGAAGCTAGCGGAGGAAAAACGTATCGAACTATAAACCTTTACGGATCAGCCATTTCCAAGAACCAGCCTCACATCAATGGAAAACCTGTAGGAGAACATCCACTTGTTTGCTGCCTTTTAAAGGGATTAACATTCTACAACCCTCCTATTCCAAAATGCAGTCAATTGTGGGATGTAAATGTTGTTTTGAAATTGTTTACCCCCTGGCCAGATAATAACGTTCTTTCACTCAAAATGTTATTTGCAAAACTTACAATGTTATTGTATTTGATTTTTTTATTTTTTAATATTCTTTATTGTTTTTTTATAACACAGGAAAAGAAGAAGAGGCAATCCTACATAACAAATCATTAGCAGTAATAGAACAGAGATGTGTACATATAGAGTGGCCTTTGACAGCAGCTGAGGAATATAGTGTTCAGGTGTAGGTTAGAACTGCTTTGGGTAGTTTCTTCGCTCAGCAGCTGAGTGTTGTCTCCAGTGTTCTGACTGATGTAGGAGTGCCTAGTCAAAAACTAGGGGTAAACTGAGGGTAGGTGAGGGGGTATACAGTGGCAGGGGTAGGGGCGAATATGACAAAGTGCAAAGATATCTGAGAGAGGTGTTGGGCGCAGGATCGCGTGGGCGGGCTGAGGTTCTGGACTTTTAAGAGTCCAGAGGTGTCAGGGAAACAACACCCAAAGACCCCTGAGTTCCTCCTGTCTCGGTGCACAAATAAACAGAGACACGGGCTTCTCGATGGTGGCATCAAAGACCAAGGTTTATTTACTGCAGGGACACAGAAGTCATAGGAACCACACAGAGGCAGAATCTACGAGACTGTTCAAATTGCATTAAGTGGGTTGTTCTTTAAATACACGCAAAATGTCTTTAGGCAACATTACACGAATATTTCTCATGCCCAACCCGGTATCCCAAACAAACAGTAAATAGACATCAAACAATAATTAGTCGTAGGATTTCGGTATTCGATCAGATTCCCCTGACAGTTTTCCATTCTTTGTCCGAACCTCCCCATCATAAAAATCGTAACCTCCCCATTGTAAAAGCCCAGAAGGAGAGGAGCAGAGCCAGGTGCAAAGGATTGAAAAGTAGGATAAGAGGTGTTTATGGATCATAAACGGGCATGGCTACCGTCTTCGGCCTTTCAGTCAGGACAACGGACACGAGAACCAGTATAGCAGGACTGGCCTCAGGCAGGGGAGGCAGCTTGATTCTGCCTAGTCATGTAGCGTCAGCCTTTCTCGGGGCTCGGGCTTACGTGTCCTTAACAAGGTGACTCTGCCGGGGTCATCGCCCGTTCATTGACTATGTGAGGGCAAGAAACAAAATGGATGTCGTAACTAAAATGGATGCCATGACTTTACAACAGAATGCCCTATTTCTCAGTGAATTCATGATAGTTGCGTAGCGAAAACACTGTCATGCATGTAATGGATCATTTGCGGTTCATTGGTACCAAAATCGTGTCAGTACTACGATACCGAATTCACGGGTTCGGATCGCTACAGAACCTCAGACCGTCCTTTTGCCCTTACATAGGCAATAACTCACTCTATGTCAGAATCCATTTCTATGTTCATCAGGTCACTGATATGTTGTTGAAGCATTACTCTATCCCGTGGCGTATCTCTAAAAACAGGTGGTCTTCTTACGCATGTTGAAATGCAGAGGTTACATAAGGCAGGGCCACACTGAACAATGAGACAGCACGAAAATAAAAATACCAACGCAACACCAGTGACTATCAGCACCTTCCATTCCCACGCAGACAACAGGCTCCAGAACCATCCCATTAATGACCAGTCACCTTCCTCTACATGAATAGAGTCAGAGATCTTATGTAACTTAGAGATGGCCTTGTACACCGTTGGCGCATTATCTGGGATAAAAACACAGCAACTCGATTGGATCATCTTACACACTCCACCTCGATCTGCAAGTAACACATCAAGAACCATACGGTTCTGTAACGTCATGAGGCGATCCGCTTGAAGCTCAGCTGTCAGGTTACTAAGGGCACCCGCAGTTTCGGTGATAGTGGATTCAACTACCCGTGTTAGTTGACGTAAGTTTCTACTGTTGGCCATAGGCCCCCAGAACGGAAGGAAACCTTTGAAGAAGTCTCCTGCTTCTTGGCCAGCAGTATCTTCCTTACTGAAAACACCTCTCACAACTCTAGTTTTGTGATAGTCCGGTGCAGCAGTGTATGTCGGAGGTAACAGTTGAGCGATATAACATGAGCCTGAGAAGTCAGCAGGCAGCCATGTGTATGCTCTGTCTTGGCAAACAAAATAGGTACCCTTAGCAGCTAAGAATGCAGGGGAAGACTGTGACGGGAAAACATATGTTTCGATACAGTCACTCTTCCCTAGTCGAGCTTTCGGATTCCTCCCATTTCCTTGCAAACAGACCTGACCTTGGTGGGGTACGACCCAGATCGGAGTCGAGCTTTTACGTTTGTTCTCACCCAGAGTAATGCCATATTCCGTAACATTCCAACCCATG
Source organism: Triturus cristatus (assembly GCF_964204655.1). Classification (NCBI taxonomy): domain Eukaryota; kingdom Metazoa; phylum Chordata; class Amphibia; order Caudata; family Salamandridae; genus Triturus; species Triturus cristatus. The sequence continues at coordinate 1,135,725,726 of NC_140592.1, forward strand.
TAAATTCGCAATTCATCCTTGGGAATGAACGGAGTGTTATTGACATCTCTAACCATGTCAGTGATTCCTTTTACCAAGGCTCTATTAGCAGAGTTATACCGAGTGGAACGCGGAGGTCGTGGAGGATAGGTCTCTAGGGCATAAGCGAACATGGTCTGAAATGCCCAGAATGATCCATTATAACTAAAGGGCAGAACCAGATAAGGGATGCCCTTGTCCATGGTATGTGGTATCAAGCCACACACCCAGCAGTTTGTTGTGTTAACCACTAGTTGATGTTGGTGCAAGAGCTGAATGAAAGTGTTATTTATAAACTCAGAGCGTCGAGCTTGCTCGTGGGCAGGAAAAGGATGGAAAGAATGAAGAGAAACAACAGTCGGAGAAACAGGAACATGGGGAGATACTGTAGATGTAACATGTGTAAAGATCAACTGAATACCAAAAATAATTCCGCCTACCAAAGTTATCAAAACAATTAGAAGTGTCAGAGTACATTGCATTAGAAAACATTTGCTATATAATATGTCATATAGCTTTGTCTTGTGCACATTTATGACATTAACCCGTCGCAGTTCAGGAAGCTCCATCTTCTACAACCGTTCGCAACGGATGGTTTGTACCTGTTAAAAACTTGCCTCTGTTTACCCTGGGAGTTCCCAAGATAGACAGAAGAAACCGACCTTGTGTCTGATTCCCTGCAAATTAAAACAAGGCACACGTTACGACCCTACGGTAACCCAGATGGCAAGGTGAGAGAAACAATAAAAACAAAAAGATAAAAATTTTGAGCAAACTTCCTGACTGAATGGAATGCAGTAAGATCAAAACAGTTATAAAACAGAAAAGGTAAATGTGCAATGTCATTAGTTCATAACATGAGAACGTAGATTATATCTGTACTTTCCGGGTCTTGTCTGATCTTGAAATAGCTGGTCTACAGGTGCGGAAATGTTCGACTCCACAGGTGGCAAATGTTCACTTTGTACAATACTTGGTCCAAGATTCAAAGGAGCGGTTCCTGCTGAGGTGTCAAAGTTCTGTGTTTCAGTTCATGGGTGGTCCGTTATATACTCTGCATCACTGAAAGGGATGTGCCTAGGAACAGGTTCTGTCTCGGATACACCAAATCCCTGTCTAACCCAATTGTCATAGGGGAGTGGGAGAGGGACACGCTTCGTATGGCTAGAGTGCACCCAATTTTTCCTTCCAGCTAGGCGTACAGCAGTTCTTGTTGTGAGGAGTACCTGGAACGGACCCACGAATCTTGGCTGGAGGTTCCGAGTTCGTTCGAAATTTCGAACTACAACTTGGTCGCCTGGTTTCAACGTGTGGCCTGGACTCTCTGGCAGTTTAGGCAAGGATTCGAATACCTGTTGATGAATAAGGCTTAATTTAGCAGTCAGATCATAAAGATAATCAATCAACATTGGGTATTCAATCTGTTTGAATTCCTTTGGCCTAGGGACTCCCCAAACATTAGCAGGACGACCGAACACAATCTCATATGGGCTAAGCCCTACTCGAGAGTGTACAGTCGCTCTGGTGGACAGTAGAGCTAAAGGCAGTGCGTCTGGCCAAGAGAGACCAGTGGAAGCTTGAATTTTAGCAAGTTTCAGCTTCAGGGTGCCATTGTACCCTTCAACCAAACCCGCTGACTGTGGGTGATTCGCACTGTGGAATTTCTGGGTAATACCCAGACCCGCACACACACTCTTCATAACTTTCCCTACAAACTCACTTCCATTGTCCGACCAAACAATCCGTGGCATACCATACCTGGGGAAGTATTCTTTGAGGAGGATTTTGGCAGTGGACATAGCAGTGTTATCCTTCAACGGATATGCCTCAATCCATCTTGAAAAGGCACAGACTACCACTAGGACGTATTTAAGATTGTTACACCTATCCATGTGGATATAATCCAACTGAATCACTTCAAAGGGACAAGAAGGGGGAGCAAAATGACCAGTTGGGGTTGGGGTTCCCTTGCCAGGATTATGCATCAGGCATATCATGCAATTTTTCACCACTCTTTCCGCACACTTAGTAATTCCATCGTTCTTCCATACTGGAGCTAACATTTTACAGATCCCTTTCGAACTGATGTGCGCCGCTCCATGCGCCATCGTGACTACCGCAAGTACATACGCATCAGGTAACATCCAACGTTGCTGTTCAGACAAATCAACCCAACATCCACTTGAATCCATTTTACCCGTTTTCTCCTTCCATTCATTCTTCTCATTTTCAGTTGCTTCATTCTGGATTGCCTTCACACTTTCAATCGTATTCTCACACATCCCTGATTCAGCAGTCCATCTTGCAGACGTTGCAACATACATTCGGCTCGTCATGTTCTTGGCCGTCTCTTTGGCGACCTCATCAGCAAAGGTAGGGTCAGAGATTCCAATAGATCACTGACTAACTGTTCATGTTGGATCTTAGTTCCATGGGACGTGAGAAAACCTCTTTCTCTCCAGAGACGTCCAAAGCTATGTGATACGCCGAAGGCGTATTGGCTGTCAGTAAACACATTCACTCTCTTTCCCTCAGCTAAAACACACGCTCTTGTTAGTGCAATTAATTCTGCAGCTTGGGCAGAATTCTGACTTACTTTTGCAGTCTCAACAATCGTACTCAAAGTCGTAACTGCATACGCGGCCGTCACATCACCATTCTTTAATTTAAAACATGACCCATCGACATATAAGGTGCCGTCTGGATCTAGTAACGGAGTATCTTTCAAATCAACCCTACCTTTTGTCTCTTCCTCAGTTCTGAAACAACAGTCATGGGGCTCTGAATCACTCGACTCCTGAGATGTCGGCAACAGCGTTGCTGGATTCAATATGTTGCATCGCTTGATCTGAATGTGACTTGCCAAAAGCGTCAGCTCATAGCCTGATAGTCTAGCACTGGTGAGGTGCTGAGTTTTCGTTCGATTCATGAGTGTATCCACAGCATGTGGAACCATGACTTCCAACATGTTGTTCATGACAAGTCCAGCAGACTGTCGAATAGACACTGCAGCTGCTGCTGTAGCTCTCAAACAACTTGGCAATGCTCTGGCTACCGGATCTAATGTGGATGAGAAATATGCGCAAGGTCGCTGTTTGTCACCAAATTGTTGCGTTAAAACACTCAACGCACAACCTTCTCTTTCATGGACATATAGTGTAAACGGCTTACTGTAGTCAGGAGTACCCAACACAGGAGCTGAACACAGCGCATCACGTAAGTCGGAGAAGCTCTGCTGACATTCATCAGACCATGGCAAAGGGCTCGGAACACCTTTTCCAGTCAGGGCTACCAATGGTTTTGCCATGAGAGAAAAATTTGGGATCCATTGCCTGCAGTATGACGTAATACCCAAAAACGCACGCACTTCTCTCTGTGTGCTTGGTACAGTCATCTGCGAGATTGCTTTGATTCTCTCTGGGGTCAACCTTCTTCCCTCCTTTGACAAAAGATGACCTAAGTAGGTCACTTCTTGGCAACAATATTGCAGTTTAGAAGGTGACACCTTGTGATGTAAGTCTGACAAATGACGCAATAGAGAAATTGTAGCTGCTTTGCAAGTTTCCTTGTCATCAGCAGCTAGTAAAAGATCGTCTACGTATTGGATCAGAGCAACACCAGGAGGAAGTACAAGAGCATCTAATTGACTCTTCAATGCTTGACTGTAAATTGAAGGGCTCTCACAATAACCTTGTGGAGCGCGCTTGAATCTGAAACTGCGACCTCCTAAGGAGAAACCAAAAATGTCTCTACTTTCCTCGGCTATGGGAATGCTGAAAAAGGCATTTTTCAAGTCGATAACTGTAAACCATGAGGCTGAGGCAGGAATCAACGTCAATAATGCAGTGATATCTGGGACCACAGGAAACTGTGGAATCACTATTTTGTTAACCTCTCTGAGGTCAATCACAAATCTGTAGATTGGAGGCTTGGAAGGGTCAGTACGTTTCAAAATCGGCAGAACAGGACTATTGCAGACATTTCCTCTAGTTTCCTCAATCACATCTTTCTGTATTAAGTCTTTCACAATCAGTAAGAGTGCACGTTCACCTTCATTCGAAATCCGATACTGTGGGATTCGTGGGAATTTAACATTCGCTTTCAGACTTACCACATAAGGGGGAATTTCCAAGAGGCCTACATCGTTAGGACCAGTCGCCCAAAGAGTATCAGGGAGAGAACGCAGCTCCGGTGGGAGCTTATCCATCGACATATACATTGGAGTTATGACTCTTTTGCCTAATGTGAGCTGTACTCCCGAAGGAGAACAGTACAGTGTCGCATGCAGGCGTTTCAACAGATCTAAACCAAGCAGATTCTCATTACAACCGGTTGTTAGAATAAGGGGTGCTTCTAGTTCGCATGGCCCAACAGATATTGGCAAAGGACTAGAAACAGGATTGTGAACAGGGGTGCCTGAGAAACCTACTGAAGTGTTCGTTAAGCCAGACAAAGGTGCGCCAGGGAGTTTCGCATGCATAATTGAACTTTTTGCCGCACCAGTATCCAACAGAAACGGTTCGACCACGCCTGATGTAACTACTGCGACATAAGGTCCACTCTGATCAACTGGAACTGATACTACTCCCTCTCTTTGCCTGTGGCTGTCCTAGTGCTCGCTTCTCTGAATCTCCTCATTATGATCATAATAATCTTCAACATGATACTGTGGAGATCTACCTGCTTGCGCAGATTGTGCATTTCGCTGATCGAAATAATTCGATTGGCGATCGGCCTGTGGTGTCATAGTACCACGTCCTCTACCTCTAGGAGTTTGCATAGATCCAACAGTACCTCTCTGAGCTGGGACACCACTAGTCTGTGCGTGCAGTACCGGACACTCATTCTTATAATGACCCTCCTTTTTACAATAGGCACACTGATTCCATGCTAACTGTTGTCGGGAAAAACCATAATTAAATCTTTGGGACGTCCCTTGCTGGAATTGTGGCTGTTGCTGAAACTGGGGTCGCTGCTGTGAATCTGACTGATTCGAACGAGGCGGATACGCCTGTTGCAAAAGAACTTTAGTCTTTAAATCTTTTGTTTTCTTTTCTGACTTTTCCTTCTCTTCTTTCTCTCTATTCTCGTAATACTGAGCAGTTGCAAGTATCTGTGCTGTCGTCGACACCGCCCATGCACTTTCAGAATCCTTTAACTTGTTACTAAGTTCAGGTAGTAAATTAAACACGAACTTGTCGACAAACAATCTCTGGCCTCCTTCAGTACTCATATCTTGCCCACTGTGGTCTACGAAGGTCTCTTCAAATCTAGTGAAAAAGTCAGAGACGCTTTCGTCCTTCTTTTGTTTGCATGCCGATAGTTTATCCCAATTGACTCGTAACGCTGGCATCAGCGTTTTCATCAGATTAATTATTCTGCCAGGTAGGGCAGCAATCAGAGGTTCAGGTTTAGCACCGCCAACTTGTTGCGCATCTGCTGCTACAATAACTGGCCAATCACCTCCTAAGGCGACTGGGTGGTTCTCTTGTCGAATCTTGGCCCATATAGGCTGTGGCACTACATTACCAAATAACATTTCAATGTCTGCCAAATTCATGATGCACGCTTGAACTGTCTGCGTTAACTCTTTGTAATAACCAGCAGGATTTTTACGTGGGTCTGGTAATGCTTGTTTTACTGCTAACACTTCGGCCCGTTTCCAAGGGATGTATATCCACACTCTCTGGAAATGTGCCGGGGCAGCTACAATATTATTAGCCCCATCAGCTTGAACTGCATCACGCCATATCGGCGGAACTTCCCTCATCGGATATTGACCTCGTTTTTTCCTAGTAGTAATCGGTGAACCGCCAGGGTCTCTTGTCGCTCGAAGAGGGGAATCATCCCTATGAGCTAAAATCAGTTCTATCGCTCCCCTTACTTCTGAACCTATCACCATTCCTGCGGCAAACTTCTGTTGAATATTTATTAGATCAGAGGGGGCGGAATCTAAGTCATCATCTTCCCATTCTTCACGCACAAGAGAACACATCACGTCAAAAACATAACGTTGAGTTGGTTCATTCCATTGCATAAAAGTATCTAACACTCTTTGTGCATCATACTTCACAGCTTTCGACATCCACCTAAGAGCTGTCGAATCTAACATGTCTCGTTCCTGGGGACCAGGAAGCTGGCTACGTCTCTGTATAGAGTCAGAAACGGGGGTCTCAATTAAGGACCTGTAGAGAGGAGTTAAGATATTAGTTACAGAGTCGGTTATTTTCCGACGAACGGAAAGCGGAGTCAGAAGGTTCACAGGGTTCGGGGATAAGGCAGCTGGAGCAGATGAAATAGTAAGGGTAGGAGTACCAGGTAAAGCAGTTTGCGTAACGACAGGCAAAGGCGGAACAGGCGACCCAGGAAGAGGGGGTGCCGGAGGAACATTAACCACGGGAAGGACAGGAGCTGGAATCAAAGGAAGTGGAGCAACTATTCCAGGCTGACCAGCAGCTGGCTGTACAACAGGTAGTAACTGTGGTACTGTAATACCCTGTGCATACGGTGGAGGTGAATTCAACAAGTAAGACAACAGAGGATCCTTCTCATGATCCTCCATCGGCTTAGTAGGACAAGATGGCAATACAGGGTAACATTTATCAATTGCCAAATTATATTTTCTATTCGCCATCTCCATTGCTTTCTCAGTCTCGTTGACATGCAGCTGCCTAGCAGACTCCATTAAAGTCAACCCTTTCTCTTTCTGTTCTTTCTTCGTCTTCCTAATTTCTCTCTGTTTGGCTTCTTTACGCCATACGCGAAAAGAATCAAACATTGCCGGCCGGGCTTTTCTCTTAAACAACTTCATTTCTAGATTGTCTAGAATTTCGGTTTCGAAGCTACCATGCGGTGGCCAACTAAGGACACCATCTTTTCTGGTATAACGGACCCATACTTCATTATACGTAATAGGACCAACACCATGTTTACAATAGAGCTCATATGTAGGAGTTCCAATCGGAGGAACCGAACACGAATCCTCCAACCGGGAATCCTCGTTGCAACGTAACCAGGACAGGAAACAATTACTACTGGTAGTCATGACAAACAAAGACAAATTCCAACCAAAAATGCGCAAAGAACTTAGGCCTACCAAAATGAACTAATACCAAAACAAAGATTATCTAAACAAGAGCAACCAATGATAATCTACGAATAAACCAGAGCAACAAGGAACAACCAAACTGAGCGTAACCCACTTAATACTTAACTGAAATGTGGAAGACGTCACCAAGGAGAACCCGTCTACGTCTCGCCGTACTAAGGTCTGCACCTCGGGTCCAAGACAGGGCGACAGTCAGGGCAGCGGTCCTCTGTAGCCGTCTGGGAACGGGAACCCTCGTGGAAGAGATCGTCGGGCCACTTTTACGACATGCCGGGATCGATGAAGCGGGGTACCTCCCTCCGGAATCTTCACACGAAACTTCTCGAACTTTTCAGGCTTTGGACCGGTACCGGATGACGTCGCCCCACGTTGGGCGCCAATTTGAGGTTCTGGACTTTTAAGAGTCCAGAGGTGTCAGGGAAACAACACCCAAAGACCCCTGAGTTCCTCCTGTCTCGGTGCACAAATAAACAGAGACACGGGCTTCTCGATGGTGGCGTTAAAGACCAAGGTTTATTTACTGCAGGGACACAGAAGTCATAGGAACCACACAGAGGCAGAATCTACGAGACTGTTCAAATTGCATTAAGTGGGTTGTTCTTTAAATACACGCAAAATGTCTTTAGGCAACATTACACGAATATTTCTCATGCCCAACCCGGTATCCCAAACAAACAGTAAATAGACATCAAACAATAATTAGTCGTAGGATTTCGGTATTCGATCAGATTCCCCTGACAGTTTCCATTCTTTGTCCGAACCTCCCCATCATAAAAATCGTAACCTCCCCATTGTAAAAGCCCAGAAGGAGAGGAGCAGAGCCAGGTGCAAAGGATTGAAAAGTAGGATAAGAGGTGTTTATGGATCATAAACGGGCATGGCTACCGTCTTCGGCCTTTCAGTCAGGACAACGGACACGAGAACCAGTATAGCAGGACTGGCCTCAGGCAGGGGAGGCAGCTTGATTCTGCCTAGTCATGTAGCGTCAGCCTTTCTCGGGGCTCGGGCTTACGTGTCCTTAACAAGGTGACTCTGCCGGGGTCATCGCCCGTTCATTGACTATGTGAGGGCAAGAAACAAAATGGATGTCGTAACTAAAATGGATGCCATGACTTTACAACAGAATGCCCTATTTCTCAGTGAATTCATGATAGTTGCGTAGCGAAAACACTGTCATGCATGTAATGGATCATTTGCGGTTCATTGGTACCAAAATCGTGTCAGTACTACGATACCGAATTCACGGGTTCGGATCGCTACAGAACCTCAGGGCCTTCATGCACATGGTGGTTGTAGCCTGTGTGGCGCTGGGGCCCATGAACTGGGGCATGTGGAGGGTAATCCTCTGGGAAATGGAACAGCTAGAGGTCTCATGGGGGTAGATCGTCATTTCCGGGAACCTGCCGAAAGTGTAGCAACAGGGCTGTCCATTGTGGGGAGATGAGTCATCGACAAATGCGTGGGACCTCTTTGTATGAGAGGGCATCCTCCTCCACAGCACCCCATTTGTACATCGCCCTTCTCCATGCTTCCACTGAAGGGGCCATGGGTGAGAGCAAGTGCATTGTGAGCGCCAGCTTGGCGAGAAGCAGTGTAAGGGCAATGAATCATGTCTGTACCTTGTGTTACTTTCTGCATTTGAATATCCCTAGGGAGCAAGCTACCCATGTATCTATGTCCGGTAGTCCTAAGATCTCCTGCAGTGTGTCATGTATGGAACGCCAGTAGGTCTGGAGCTCCAGGCATGTGCAGAGCATGTGTATTAATGAAGCGTCTGGGGTCTCGCATCAAGGGCTGGAGAACTGTACTTATGGGAAGTAACGGGGCAGTTGGAGTGGGGTTAGATATGTCCTGTGCAGAAGGAAGAATTGTATAGTCTTGAAGCGTGAGTTACAGGAAACCTTCGTCTGGAACTATTGCACTTGCTCCCACTCTTTGTCATGTTGTACTCTCCTAAATTCTTCCTCCCATTTTTGTCGTAGCATGGTGAGGGGGTTGGTGGACTGCTCCCGGATGGCTTTGTACAGCCATGTGATCAGGTGCCTACTTGGTCCCATGGTAAATATGGTCTGGAGCTCTGGATGCGCTGCCGGTTCACCTCTCGACAGATCCCAAAGTGTGCGGGATGTGTTTATGAGTTCTCTGTGTAGGAGAAACTGCCCCGGTAGAAGGCCACTCTCCTCTACCAGCTGGTCAAAGGGAAAAAGCTGTCCCACAGCAAATAGGTCGTCCACAGTGAGGAGCGAACAGTCTGTCCTGGCTCACAGTGCCCTGGCGGTGAAGTGTTCCCGTCCCCGGGGTAGGCCGACTAGGGTTAAGTTTTGGGTGTAGAGAGCGCTCTACTGGGAAAGGTGATGTATTCTGCTCATGCATGTTCTTGTTCTCGCTAGGGACACCTAGAGGGGCCATGTGTAGGCAGTGTGCACTCCCAGTAGAAGTAATTGATGGAGCGCAGATGTGGAGATGTCCCTAGAGGCCACCTATGTCTCATCCAAATAATGCCCAGCTGTCCAGCAAGATAGCCATTGTATTTGTGCGGCTAAGGAGTAGGCCTCGAAGGAGAGGGCCCCTAATCCCCCCGATCTGTCGGCAATTGCAATTCGGCTAAGGCTACTCTCTAGTACCCAGATCTCCAGATAAGAGTACAGAGAAGTCCATCAAGCTCTTTGAAAAAGGAGCGAGGTGGTATGGCTGGAAGATATGCAAAGTAATATAAGAGGGGCGGCAAGATGATCTTCTTTGCCAAGGAGACCTTGCAAATTGGTGCCAGGGGTGAGTACACCAGAATTGTATCTGGAACCGGATGCCCGCAAGAGCCCTACGAAGATTCCCCTCGTAGAGGTCAAGGGGGTAAGGTACAGGCAGATTCCTAGGTAGTGAGGCACTTGGTCATGCTAGGCTATGCGGGTGTCGCAAAAGTGCACCTCCTGCATCGGCTGACCAAGGTAAAGGGGGTAGACACCTGACTTCATCCAGTTTAAACAGAGTCCAGCCTCAAAGGGGAATTCGGTCAGTATTTTCCAAATGGGTGTGAGGTCTTTGGTTATATCATGGATGTAGAGAAAAACATCGTTCGCATACAAAGGACGCTGCATGGGTCCTGTTCGCCAATGGAATGCCCCAGACACGCAGCCGCACCACCAACGACTCCATGGTGAAGACGAATGGGAGGAGGGACAGTGGGCACCCCTGTCACGTCCCGCGCCAGACCAGGAAGGCAAGACAAAGTGGTCCAAACGGACCCGTGAGGTCTCGCCTGAATATAGGAGTTTGGTGTAGGCTAAGAAGTTGGGGCCTATTCCCATATGGGTAAGTACTGTAAATAAATATTGCCAGGTTAGGGTATCAAACACCTTTACCAGGTAAAGTCTGAGGTAAGCTGTCCTGGGGAATTGCCTCATTACTTGATCCTGCATGTGAAATAGGCGACGTATGTTTTAGTAGGTGCATCAGCCGGGGACAAATCCATTCTGGTCCTGGTGCACCAACTCTGGCAGTACTTGGGCATAGCGGATGGCAAGGATCTTGACAAGGATCTTGTATTCAGCTCCAAGGTTCGCAATGGCCTGATAGGAAGCCACCAGTCTAGGGTTGCGGCCTTGCTCTGGAATAGAAACCAAGAGGGATTTGTGGAGGGAGCATGGAAGGATACCGCTGTTCAGCGCTTCACTTCGCTTATAGGCTGGGTCACCGATTCCTGGTGGACGAGCCAGGTGTGGTAAATTTTAATTACCTAGACTTAATTTATGCGGTAAAATTCAATAAGAATAACTCAGTAAAAATAAGAGGCAGAATCCGTGGTATTTGAGGTTTTAAAAGGGGATTTATTCCTTACAAAGGAATTGGTTCGAACCAGGCAATCGGATTCCGTCACCACGAAGGTTCGGGAAGGGATAGAGGCAATACTTTATTGACAGGTTGTCATATATATAGTCAATGCATTACAGTAAAGACATATGCAGAAGGCGTGACAGCTGAGAGGAGAGATAAGAATACACATACGTAATGAATCAAGGCGTTACAATAGGCGTGTACTTAGAAACGTCATTATGATGATGACACAGGTGGGTGGATCCATAAGAGAATCCTGCAAAGTCAGCAGAAATACATGGCAGAGAGGTGCGCGCAGTAGCATGACGTGTGTTTGACGTGTAACTGGAGGGTGAAGGGGACTTGACATTTAGCCCTACATGAGGAGACAGAAGTCTGGGATGTCAGAACAACCTAATCCCAAATCGTATCTAATATCTTGTGTTTAAGGAACTGTATTATCTGGAAGGAAAGGTCTCTCAGGCAGAGGCTATCCTATACTAACTACTAGTGCGTGTATAAGCGTCTACGTGTCTAAATGAGATGCGAGGGGGCATGGGCCTACCATGGCAACAAAAGCCATGAATTACTTGCACGGAGACAGTAAGGCCGGGCCCTTTGCTCTGTAGCTGGAAGGATGTTTACCTAAACTACTAGACAGGAATGTATTTCTCGAGGAGCGGAGCAGATAACTTGAAGGCTGAATGCAGTCTTTGGCAGGCAACAGGCCGGGCCTGGCACCGTTAGTCGCGCAGGAAGTAAGACAAAGGTCATGGATACAGATGCAGGTCCAGGCTGGAGCATTCAGAAGTAGAAAGCAGGAAAAGGCTCGATGGCAGAATTCAGGGCCTACCTTGCCAGAGCTGAAAAACGTGAAAGGTACACCATATAAAGACGGTGGCAAGGCATACTTAGGAACGGAATATTCGATCCATTCATGGTGGATCTGAAAGAGGACATGTTAACGTTGGACGCATATGTATTTGCGTCTTCATAGCTGGAAGTGGAGGGAACATACATGTACTTGTAGCATGTACATGGAGCCGTTGGGGTCTAAGATAGGGGACACAATCGATCATAAAAATGCATATTTCCTCATTCCCTCCTTGTCCCCTACGGACCCTTCATGAGATATCGATCCTCAGGAATCCATCAATCTGTTCATGTAACATCATTTGCTCTTCTTTCTTCTTCCGGTATTTTGAACGAAAACTTGAACGTGGAATACATGATGTGGCACACAGGCCGCAAATCGCTGGTCCACATTGTAGACACAGGCAGCAACTGAATACTATGAGAAGGCCAATACCTAGGAAGGATAGGACTTTCCATCCCCAGGCTGACAACACGCTCCAGAACCAACCGGACCATGTCCAGGTGCCTGGATTGAAAACACAGCAACTTGATCCGATGACTCTACAGGCTCCGCCCCTATCGGCCAGGATGACGTCAAGGACAAGACGATTTTGGAGAACAACAATCCGCATCGCAGACTGCTCCTCTGTTAAGTTGCCTAGGGCAGAGGTAGTTTCATTCACTACTGCTTCAAGGGTTCTGGTTAGTCTGCGTATCAGTTTACTATTAGAGACAACACCTATGTAGGGAAAGAGGCCTTTATTGAAGTCTGTATATTGTTCCCATGCTGTTTCAGTGTAGTCGACAATCGGGAGATCTCTCTGGGGTCTATTGTGTACTAGATGGGTGTTTCTATGATAATCAGGAGGGGCTAGGAAAACAGGTGGCAGAAGGAATGCAATGTAACAGGTACCATCCCAATCTAGAGGTAAGCGTATATATGCGGTATGACCACAAATGAAGTAGGAATGACGGGAAGCTCTAAATGTAGACTTGCCTTTATCACTGAATTCGATCACAGTAGTACATTTACTATGACCCAGGTGTACTGAACCATTCTTTCTTACACATAATTAACCTTTGACTGGTAATACGGACATGGCAGGCAAGACTGGTGCGGTTTCGGATTCAACATTCAGAATCATGAGGTTAAGTGTAAAATTACCTAATCCATATACTTAATTTTCTAGGTCAGTTCCTGTCCTTTTGGGAAGTCCCTCCTTGTTAGGGTAACAGGCTTTAAGCAAAACTAGGTTCAGGTTTCCCCATACCCATTTGCTCTGGTAAACTACGGTATTTGAATCTAAAGAGTTAATCAAACTAAACCATGCGCCACAGGAACCATTGTGCGTGAATGGATACGGAAAGAGAGGCAGAACTCCCTTGTATTTCTGATAGGGAGGGAGTCGGCCACATATCCAACAATTAGTAACGTTGTTGGCCTGATGGGAGTGTTGTAACATATTAATGAATGTGTTGTTGCGCAGCGCAAGTCTATAAGGCAACTCATGTGAAGGTAATTCGCTAAAAGAATGTTCGGCAGTAACATTGTAAGCAGAATGAGCACGCTTGAAAATAGGATAGTATATGTGCAACAGTATACTTGCAGCAATAATCAGAAGATTTAGGAAAAACATAATCAACAATGTCACTATACAGTGACTATGAAGTAATTTACAATATGCACGTTTCTTGAGCTGTTTTTGTCTATCTCTCTCTCGATTTCGGTCTAGAGGATACATGTCAGAGACTAATTTAACCGATTCACCTAGGAGAGGACTTAAACAATCAAATTGTCTGACTTGCTAGACCTTAGTTTCAGTTTATAGTTTTGGGCAGCAGTGTTCTCGACCAGGGGGAGTTTTGAATCAGTCTGTGGAGGGGGGCAGGGCTGAGAGTTCAAATCAGAAGGTAGTCCATGAAATTTCTTGATATGGCTCGAGTGTAGCCACCCCTTGCGACCCTCGACCTTCACTGCTGTCCTCGTGGTCAGAAGTACTAATTTCGGCGTTTGCCAGCGAGGCTCCAGCGGGCTCCTCCTGTCGAAGTTTCTTATGAAAACAAAATCTCCGGGAACCACTTCATGGGGCTTCACCTCGGTGTTGTCGGGAAAGGCTGCAGCTACCTGTGAACGGCAAGATTGTAGTGCAGACATCAAGGAAGCAAGGTAATCTGTCAGCATATTACAATCAACATCAGTGATTTTACGAGGTATAGGCGTCCCCCACATATTTGGTGGCCTACCGAAGACCACCTCGTACGGGGATAGCCCTGTTCGAGAATGTGCTATCATTCTCATGTAAAATAGTGCAACTGGTAAGGCTACTATCCAGTCGACGCCTTTCTCTCTACAGATTTTAGAGAGTCGAATTTTCAGAGTCTGGTTATGACGTTCCACGAGACCTGCTGCCTCGGGATGCCGGACACAGTGGAATTTCCATTCATAGCCTAACAGGAGTGAAATATGTTTCATTAGCTCGGATGAGAACGGTTGGCCATTATCTGAGTACACGATACGGGGCAAACCATACCGTGGGAAGAATTCACGAACCAACTGCTTGGCAGTGGTCGGGGCAGTGTAATCTGAGACTGGATATGCTTCTGTCCAACGGGAAAGAGCGCATACAACTACGAGGACATATTTGAATCCTCGACATCGTTCCATCTGGATATAATCCATCTGGAGGACTTCAAAAGGGTGATCAGGAGGTTGAAATCCACCTTGCTCTACAGGTACGCCTTTACCTGGGTTGAACTGACAACAAATCATGCAAGTACGGACTTTCTGTTTGGCTGCAGCTCGTAAGTGTTTATTAAACCAAATGTTTTGAATACTGTCTAACATAGCTTTTTCTCCTAGATGTGCTGGACTATGTATTGTGTTAATGATAACTTGAACCATTGAGTCGGGGAGAAACCATGTAGATTTTCCCTTCGTCATCCATCCCTGATCTGTTTGGATCCCTCCTAGTTCAGTCCATTTCTTGATTTCCCCTGGCGTAGCATGTGTCTGTATGTCAATTACATCAAGGGCGGGATCCTTAACTGTCATGCAGTGTGTCGGTGTCGGAACTATTGTCTTTGTCAAGTCAGTTACATGAATCCGATTCTGTGCTGTTTGCTTAGCTGTTCGGTCTGCTAGGTCGTTATCCTGGGAAATGATATCGGTGACTTTTGTATGAGCCTTGCACTTCATGATAGATATCGAAGTAGGCAGATGTATTGCATCTAACAGAGCTTGAATAAGGGGACCGTGTTGAATGTTGGCACCGTGAGAAGTCAAATAACCTCTCTCTCGCCAAAGGACTCCGAAGTCGTGTACAACTCCGAATGCATAACGTGAATCTGTGTATATGTTGACTCTTTTATTTCTGGCTTGAATACAGGCTTGTGTCAGAGCGATGAGCTCTGCTGCTTGAGCTGACAATGTGTCAATACAATTTGTTTCAATAACTTCGGTGTCTGTCGTGACTGCGTAAGCGGCCACTAATTCTCCTGTACTTGTTCTCATGCATGAACCATCCACATAAAGTGTCAGGTCTGGATCTGATAATGGAACGTCTGTCAAGTCTTTTTTTTTTTTTTTTTTTTTTTTTGAAACCGTTTATTACAAATCTCAAGAATATACAATTATGGGCCCACAACCTTCCGGCCGGCCGCTAGAAATGGCAGAAACATATGGCATACGTTCATAAAACCCTTGGCATTCCAAGGGAGCATAAGCAGGAGTCATCAACATCATGGGCCACAGCCATAATACGTCACAGTGCGGTTTCATTTTATACAAACAACAAACAACACCCACAAGGCTACCCTGCGATCGAAAATAGCAGCACGTGCTCCCCAATGGGGAACCCCAACTATTAGAGGAGTCCAAAGAGGGGAAGGGAAACAGAGCGAGGACTGGGGGAACCCTGTGCCCGGGGCTAGGGGAAGGGGTCAGCTAAGGGGACGGGGCTGGTGAGGCAGCAGGCAGCAATGGTGGCGCGCAAATACTCCCACGGTAGGCGTTCCTGGGGCCCCACACTTTCACCCATGTCGCAGGCTTACCCCTCGCCACATACACCACCTTTTCTCGAAACATGCACCAGTCCATGTGCTCTTTCCAGGCCGACACCGTCGGGGGGTTCTGGGATCCCCACAGTTGCGCAATGTCACGCTTAGCAATCATATATCCCAGAGTCACCCACCACGTTTGCGGAGCCGAGTAGTCAGTTGGTTCCCACACATTCAACAGGCATCTCCTCGCTTCCGGCAGCAGCGCAACACGCGTAACCACTCGCAGGACCTCATGCACACCGCGCCAGAGTCGCTCCACCTTCGGGCACTCCCATAAAATATGCAGGAAGGTCGCCACGGCACCACAACCACGCTTACACAAACCATCCACAGTGTAGCCCATGCGCTGAAGCCTTGGCCCCGTCATGTAGACCCGGTGGAGTATTTTGAGCTGGACGAAGCGAAGGCGAGCCGGTATAGCCACCTCCTTCGGAGAGGCCACCGCGGAGATCCAGTCCTCATCGTCCAATTCCAGACCGTCGGCAACCCAAGCCTCGCGAAGGCCAATCAGCAAGCCCGATCGATCATTAACCAGTTTTTTATAAATAAGGGAGATCGTGCTATCTGGGACGTGGCCATCTAGCACTCTATCCTCCAGGGGGGAAGACTCCGGGATGGAGGCGACGTCTGGGAAGACGGAGCCCAGTGCATGACGGATCTGCAGGTATCGAAAGTATTCACTACCCTGCAACTGAAACTCCGTCTGCAGCATCTCGAATGTTTTAAATCCTCCCCTCGACCAGAGATCCCCCACTTTGCTGATGCCTATCATGTCCCATTTCGCGAAGCCCTTCGAGGTCCAGAGAGAGCCCAACTTCTCAGACGCATACAGCGGTGACGCCCGGATCAAACGGTCCTTCCACCCCATAGCTGCATTAGCCGCATGCCATACTCTGACCATGACACGCGTAGGTCCCGTCAAGCGAGCGTCGGGCGCGCCAGAGTAGAGCGCTCGATTGTAGTCGCCACCGGGCAGTAGCATCTTGTCCATCTCAAACGCCGGGTTCAAGGCGGGCCCATAGAGGCCATGGTTAATTGCAGCTAGCTGGGAGGCCCAGTAATACCGTTTAATGTCCGGGAGGGCAATCCCCCCGTCATACCATGGGAGCGTCAACTTCGCCAGGGCAATGCGCGGCCTCCCGTCCCAGAACAGGCGGCGCTGTAAACTCTCCACCTCACGGAAGTAGCGCGCCGGGACCGGGTCCATAGTGTTCTGGAGAGCGTATAAGAAAAGTGGCAACGACATCATCTTAAACAACGCCGCTCGACCGAGCGGCGAAAGCGGCAGGCGCCGCCAGCGCACGACGTCCTCCTTCAAGCGCTGGAGAGGGGGAAGCAGGTTCCGCTCGTAGCGAGCCTCTGGGTCCAGAGTAATATAGACACCCAGGTATCGGAACCCCTGAGAGGCAATCTGAATCGGACAACCCCGCGGAAGGACAGGAGCCTCCCCAGAGAGCACATACACGCATGATTTAGCCCAGTTGATGACAAGGCCTGAGTTACGGCCGAATGAACGTAAAACATCAACCAGGACTATGAGTGACTTACGTGGGGAGGCTAGGTACAAAAGGATGTCGTCAGCGTATAGGGACACACGGTCCTCATATTCGGGGGTCCAACGGAGTCCACGGATGGAGGGGTGCCACCGCAGCCACTCCGCCAGGGGCTCCAAGGCCAGCGCGAACAGGAGCGGCGAAAAGGGGCAGCCCTGTCGCGTGCCCCGGCCCAGCTCGAATGGGGCCGAAACTCTTCCATTCACCACCACCTGCGCCAATGGGCCTGAATACAACAATTTGACCCAACTGATGAAGCCCGGGCCAAATCCAAACTTCGCCAGCATCGCCCAAATGTATGGCCACTCAAGCGTGTTAAACGCCATCGTGGCGTCTAAGGACGCCAAAATGGCCGGCTCCCGCACGAATGGGACACGTGCGAGCACCCCGTGCAAGCGCCGCAGATTGAGGGCTGTATTGCGATGGGGGATAAAGCCGGACTGGTCTTGGTGAACCAGGTCGCCCACCACGCCGACCAGCCGATTGGCCAGCACCTTGGCGAGAATTTTGGGCTCCGCATTCAAAAGCGAGATAGGCCGATAGGATGTGACCCGGTCCCGAGGCCTCCCCTCCTTGTGGATCACCACGATAATAGCCAGACGCTGGTCCGGCGGGAGGGAGCCCAGCAAGTGGGCCGCCAGGAACATCGCGCGGAGGTGGGGCGCCAATACATCTGGTCGCAACTTATATAACTCGATAGGGATGCCATTTGGGCCCATGGCCTTGCCAGAGGCAACCGAACGTATGGCAAGGGCAATTTCGTCGGATGTAGGAGCGGCATCCAGCGACACCCTGTCCACCTCCGAGAGGGAAGGCAGCACGATATCCCTAAGCAGGGAATGGGAGTCTTCCTCCGAGCAAGGAGAGACTGAAGAATACACCTCGCGGAAATAATCCGCGAAACAGGAGACAATTTCTTCTGGCTCGGTGACACTCACACCATCCGTCCTCTCAATCAGCGGGACCACACGATTCACTCTCTCCTTTTTATCCAACCACGCTATCAGTTTGCCCGCCTTATCACCCACATCATACAGTCGCCCCTGCTGCTCCCTACTGAGGCCCCTGGCCGCCTCCGTAACGAGGGCCCTGTAGGCCGCCTGCTTAAGTTGTAGGACATGCAGTGCAGCATCCGTCACTCCGCCCTCTAAATCACCCTCCAAGTCAGCAATTTCGGCCTCCACCCGGGTAACCTCCTCCCGCTCGCGCCTCCGGGCATGGGAAATGAGGGACAGGGCCTCCCCTCTGAGAACTGTCTTAAAGGCTTCCCACAAGGAGATAGCCGAGGGGACGGACCCCACATTCTCATCAAAGTATCGCTGCAGGGATTTAATCACAGCAGCGCGAATAGTGGGGTCGCGCAGGTACCAGGCATTGATGTGAACTACCCTGCCCTCACCCCTCGGAAGGACATCAAAATGGAACAGGAGCGGGGAGTGATCTGAAATACCTCGCGCCAGATGGCGCACCTCCCCCACACTCCCAGCATAGGCCGCCGGGACAAGGACATGATCAAGCCGTGAAAGGCTACCATGTGCCCCCGAGTGGAAAGTGTACTGCTGCTGCGTGGGATGTTTTAGGCGCCAGCAGTCCACCAATCCCAGTGTGTCCAAGAGGCCAGATAGCCACGCCTGGGCCCGGGGGAGGTCCCTAGGGGGGTGACGATCCAGAGTCCCGGAAACCACCGCATTGAAGTCCCCCCCCACCACTAGGAGTCCCCCCGGAAGGCCCAGGAGGAGGCGCCCCAGGTCTGCAAAAGTGGTCGCCTGCAACCCCGGTGGGACGTATACCGATACAAAAACCACCACTTTGCCTTCCATTCTCCCCACTAAAACAGCATAGCGCCCCCTATCATCATGGCGCACCTCATCAATTTCCAACGGGAGCGAGTTCTTCACCATAATGCCCACACCCCGTGAGCCCGACGTGAAGCCCGAATGGGCCACCAAACGATAGCCACGCCGATTCATGGCACAAAAAGAGTTTCCAATAAGGTGTGTCTCCTGCAGGAAGACTACATCGGGTGAGATTCGTTTCAAATACTGCAGGACCACACCTCGCTTGATCCTATCCCCCAGTCCATTAACGTTCCAAGACAACAAAGTCAACTCCCTACCCCCCATAACACACAGGAGCCACCAATCGTCCCCCGGAGAGCACCTTAAAAACAATACAGAAAAGGGTTTGCCTTGTGGTAAAAACGAACAACACCCCACCCCAACTCCCCCCCCCCAACAGAACTCCCCCCTCCCTGCACCCCTGCATGAGCCCAAACAGCCCCCCCAAAGTGCAGTGTGCCTGTCGCCCCATAGATGGTGAAACTAACGAAACCCCCAGAGGAGGAGGGAGAACCCCCAAGAGACCCCACACGACCTCAACAGGAGGGGACTTACTCAAACAGGTGAACAGTCAAAAATGACATCAATGTTGTCCAGAGCGAGGCATAATATTAGTCCCTCAGTCCTGATCCGGCGGGCCCTCTCCCCCCACCGCTCCCCCCCCACCCCCCCGATCCCGATCCCCAGGTAAAGTATCTAACCAATCCCCGGCTGCTTCGGGACGATCAAAGAAGTGCGTACGGCCATCCAGCTCCACCCGCAGCTTAGCCGGGAAAAGCATAGCGTACTTGAGATTTAGGTCCCGTAGACGACGTTTAACTCCGAGAAAGCTTAGTCTCTGCTTTTGGACCGCTGGGGTGAAGTCAGGATAAAAGTTTATGTCCATATTGTCGAGTCTGACCGGCCCCTGTAGTCTGGAGGATTGCAGGATAGCGTCTCTGTCTCGGAAGTTGAAAATCCGGGCGATGAGAGGCCTCGGGGGGGCTCCGGCCTTGGGCCTTCCTCCGGGAACCCTGTGGGCCCGCTCCACCGCGAAGAGTTTACTCAGTCCCCGGGGCTGGAGGTGGGTGAGAATCAAGTCCACCACGAATAAATCCGCCGCTGCCTCCTCCCGTCCCTCAGGCACTCCGAGAATACGGACATTGTTCCTCCGGGCCCGACCCTCAGAATCCTCCAGGCGACGATCCAGCAGCGCGCTCGCCTGGCCAAGCCGGCGCACCTCCTTTTGGAGGGCTGCCACATCCGTCGTGAGGCCCGATGTGGTGTGGGCCAACGAATCAACCCGGTCATTAGTCTTGGATAAATCGGCCCTTACCAGGCCAACATCCACAAGAACCGAGTCGATTTTCTGCGCCAGTGTGTCAAAGCGCTGGTCCACCGAGGCCTTCATCTCAGCGATGGCGCCCATCACGTCTCGCAGGGTCAGGTCCGCGGGCAGAGCAGGAGCATCAGTCGGGCCCTCAGGGGACCTACGCGGCACCTCGGGAGATCCCTTCTGGAGGGTGTAGCGGTCCATGCTGTTAGACTGGGGGACTGCGCCACGTCGGGTCGATTTCACCTTTGCCCGATCTCCATCTTGCTTTGTGGACATGGTTCCAGTCCCACGGCCGTGCCAGGCACGTCGTGAAGGGCAGGCAAGCCGGTTCACGGGATCCAGGGGGGGGTCACCACAGGGCCACGGGGCAAGTCACAGCCGGCGGGCCGGCAGGGCACCCCAACGGGGCCACACTACCTCACAGTGCCCCGCGACCCAACCTCGCCGAAACCGCAAGGAGGGTGCAAAAGCGAAAGTGAAAGTGCGGGGTACGCGAGCCGCCGCGCCCAGTCCGCCGCTGTTGTTGACTTTGCCTCCGGATCACCCCACAACTCCAATCCGGGGCCCGGCGTGGAGAAGGCCGGAAATCTCAATCGGTGCTACCGCCGGAGTCCAAGGTCCAATTTGGAAGCGGAAAGCGGGTGCCACCTCAGCTCGGGCTCACCAACACAGTCCCCTCATCTAGGACAGGATATTGTCAGGATATATGTAGGAGGTCGCGGAGGTCCTCGGGAGCCTCGCACCTACGCGGCCATCTTGGTTGCGCGCTAGGCTCCTCCTGCTCGTCTGTCAAGTCTTGTCTGGGTTTCGTCGTAATAGTAATGACTTCAATGCAATCATGTGCCAATGGGTCTGTTCCACTTAATGGCAAAAGTGTGGCAGGATTTAATGTACTACAGCGTCTGATTTCTATGTGTGGCTGAAACAATGTTAATTCGTAACCTGTCAGTCGTGCTATAGTCAAGTGCTGAGTCTGAGTTCTGTTTAAAAGAACTTCCACGGAATGTGGAACTTGCACTGTCAATTGATGTCCTAATACTATGGAATCGCTTTGTCTGATTGCTAAAGCTGTCGCTGCGACTGATTTCAGGCATGTAGGCAGAGCCTGAGCTACTGGATCTAATGTGCTAGAAAAGTAAGCACACGGCTTGTGTGAACCTGCTTGTTCCTGAGTGAGTACTGACAAGGCAGTACCTTCGCGTTCTGTAACAAAGAGTGTAAAAGGCTTACTGTAACATGGTGTCGCTAAAACAGGTGCTTGACATAAGGCTTTCTTTAAGTCTTCAAAAGCTTGTGTATGTGGCTGAGTCCAAGGGAGGACAGTCGAAGTCGCTGCCTCCTGGGTTGTCAACTGAATGAGTGGTTTTACTAGAAATGCATATTGGGGAATCCATTGTCTACAGTACGAAGTGAGACCTATGAAGGCCCGCACCTCCTTTTGTGTCTTGGGTGGTGGCATGTTTACAATTAACTGGATGCGGTCAGGTGTGAGCTGTCTTCCCCCTTTGGACAGCAAGTGCCCAAGGTACACAACTTGCTGAACACAAAATTGCAGCTTCGAAGGGGACACCTTGTGCCCCTTGTCGGCCAGAAAATGTAAAACCGTCAGTGATGCTTTTTCACATTCGGGTTCGCTTCGGGCGGTGATCAGCAGATCATCGACATACTGAAGCAGGGTAGTGTTAACAGGCATGTGGATACTGTCAAGTTGTCTTTTCAGTGCTTGGCTATAGATGCTGGGGCTTTCTGTGAATCCTTGAGGTGCGCGTGCAAATTTGAAGCTTCGTCCATTTAAACTAAATCCGAACAAATATTGGCTTTCCGGATCAATTGGGACGCTAAAGAAGGCGTTCTTGAGGTCAATTACAGTAAAGAACGTTGCTTCTGAATCAATAGCTGTCAATAATGAAGAGATATCTGGAACCACGGGATATTGTGGTATAATGCATTTATTCAATTCGCGCAGATCAATAATCAATCGATAAACTGGGGGTGCATTTGGATCAGTTCGTTTAAGAATTGGAATAATAGGAGAATTACATACATTGGAGTCGGTTTCCACTACCACTCCTTGTGCAATGAGCTCGTCAATGATTTGCAGCAAAGCCACTACAGCATCTGGAGGTAACTTGTATTGTCGAATTCGTGGTAATACCACTCCTGCTTTGAGTGTGACTCGATATGGTGTAATGTGCATACAACCTACATCAGTAGGGCCTTGCGCCCATAAATGTGCAGGGACATTTTGTAACCTGTGATCCATGTCTCTAAATACATAGTGACCTTTGAAGTCACGCAAAAATAGTCGTACCCCCTCCGGGGAACAACATATTACAGCTCCTAGAGCTTTCAGTGTCTTTATACCTAACAAGTTTTCTGGGCATGATTTTGTAAGCAATAAATCTGTAGTCCGTGTCAATGGACCAACTGCAAGAGGAAGAGGTTGCGATACTTCATTAACAATAGGTTTTCCTGAAAATCCAAGGGAAACATTCTGTGAGCCTGAGAGGGGTGCCCCTGGGACCTCGTCGTGACTTATAGTTGTTCTGCTTGCCCCTGTATCAATTAAAAACTTTCTGTCTTTCCCTAATACTTGACTATGTACATAAGGACCCTCTTGATCTACAGGGACCTCAATAAGGGGTAAGCCAACTTCCCTCTCTAGGCTGTTTCATGTGTATCGCTGATAATCTGGATAGTCATTTTGTGCATACTGGTACATCTGTTGTGTCGTGTTTTGTGTTGCGGCAATAGGCTGTGACTGTGGTACCGCTACGGTCTGTTGTGCAGCTTGCATAGGCTGTACATTCTGGGGAACTTGTTGTTGGATCTGATCCTGTCTGGGCGGACGTGGTCTCTCCTTGGTTTTACCCGTAGAGATATTATGTTTTAGAACTGCACAATCGTTTATATAATGACCTGGCTGTTTACAATAGTTGCATGTCCCTTTAACAGGAACTGCTGAATTACGGGACTGTGTCGCACCCTTTTTATGACTGTCAGCTGGAACTGACTGGGCGACGAGCATTTTCATTTTCGTGTCTTTCATACGTCTTTGTTCGTGTTCTTGTTCTTCTCTAATTCTATTCTGATGGTACTGTAACATTTGTAACATTTGTGACGGGGTGTTAGCTTGCCAAGAGCACTCTACTTTCAATACTCTGTTCTTAACCTGAGGCAAGGAATTTTCGACTAGTTTCGTTACAAAAAGATGTGGATATGAATCGCTACTTGCTTTCAGGCCGCTATTAATACCAAAACATTTTTCAAATCGGGAATAAAAATCACTAGTGTCTTCATCGGGTTTCTGTTTGCAAGCTGATATTGCTCCCCAGTCTTCCTTTTTCGTAGTTAATAAGCGTGGCAATACTTGTACTAATAATCCTGGTAATGCTTTAGTTTTGTCCCCAAGCCCTAGGCCTGCAGTTCGGGCATTTTCTTCGTTTTCTAATGCTGTCCAATCAATCTTTTGTTCTCCCACCTCCCACTCTTTTTCTTTGAGTTTCTCGTAAATACCGGCAGGTAATAATACTTTCAATATTTTCATAATGTCAGGATAGGTATAATCACCCATGAGTAACATGTCTTTTATTTCACGGTGAAAACCTGCTGGATCTCTGTCATGACTGGGCACTAATTTTTTCATTTCCAATAGTTCTATTTTAGTTATAGGCGTGTACACAAACACGCGTCTAAAAGTATTATCATCATTTCTAACTGGGTGCACTTCGCGTAAGGGATTCTGTCTGTCTATGTAATACATTTTTCTTTCCATGGAGGGAGCTGGATCAAGCTCTGGACACAAAAAGGCACTATATCTGTGTCGATATTCTAGAATTACTTTAATTAGATCGGTACCTAGACCTCTCCATTTATTCATGAGTAGTTCTATCAGTATATCAGGTAGGGGACCAGGATCGGAGTGTTGACCTTTATACAATATAAGGAGGTGTTGTATCATGTATATACCAGCTAAACGCTGTTCGTCTGGTGAAAGATTCAAAAACGTGTGTACTAGCGCATCATCACTATATTTATCAGAACTGTCAGCCCATTGTACTGCTGACCTGGCTAATTCTTGTTCATCCATAGAATCGAGTACATGGTACCCCATTCGTTCTTGAAGTATTTTATCAGTAGTCTGAAATAAGTGTTCAGGGGTCTTTTGGTTTGACATAGCTGCTTGAAAAATTCTCTTACTTTCTGGACGTATCGGACGTATTGGATTATTGAAGGATCTTCCTTTTCCTACATAAGCTATCGTTTCTCTAGCTGGTAATGGTAATTGTCCTGTTGTCATTTCTAGTTGTTCCTCATCCCCTGAGGACTCGGTTTTATCTGCATCTGTTTCTCTTTCAGGCCGTTCTTTTTCACATATTTGTTCTACTTTTTTCCTGATCCTTCGGTACATACTTTCTATACTATTCTGTTTATCATGTTTTCCGTCTGCTATATTCTGGCCCCATTTGTTAAGGGCTCTCATTTCTTCCGCGTCTACACCTGGCCTATCTCTGTGTCTTATCAGGCAGTTTATGAAGAAGCGTAACAACAGTTTCTGCGTGTCAACTTTCTGGTATGCCATGGCCTCGCCAATACTTTCAGGACCTTGCCCTGTTTGGACAAAGTGATATATTTTGTCTAGATGATCAATCATTCCTGGTAGTATCATTAAATAGTTCGCAACTCGTCGTAGACGTACTGATGATAGCATCATTCTGTCGTCTTTACCGGGTACTGGATCATATCTACAATCTGTAAGAGGCTCTTTATATATGTCATAATTCGCTGTTTGAGGTGTACGTTGGTGTGCTAAATCCCTATAAGTCAATCGACGCGCTGATGGCGGCGTATGAAAACTTCCTGTCGCACCTCCTGAGGTGCTAGGTCCAAAAGGATTCATTGGGTGTAAGGTAGGAATAATAGATGCAGGAAGGAGTGAAGGAACGGGCGGAAGGTTTGAAACGGAAGGAGGAGTATGTTGCTGCGGAAGTGGGGGCAGATTATCTCGGGATCGAGCGTCGTTAGCAGGTGGTGTGCGTGGCGGCGGAGCATTAACATATTCGGGGGCTACATCGTCTAAATAGGAAGAAAGGAAAATGTCCTTTGCGGTCTTGGGGAGCAATTTAGTCGGAAGCAATGGAGGTGGCAGATCTTTCGGTACTTCCAGGGTGGCCTTGGGTAAACCCTCGGCCAGAAGAGGATACATACCATTCATAAGATTGTTTCGTTGCCTGTCTACTTGTTCTGCTTTTACTCGGATACCTTCCTCAATTAATACGTTTTCTCGGGCTTTGTCTGAATCCTCCCTACTTTTCTCTTCTTTTCTGAGCGCTTTCTCTGTGCGTCTATGCGATTCTTTACGCCATAATTCAATGGCATCTTTCTGTGACTGTCTGGCTTTCTTTTTCCATAATGCTTCTTCTACTCTCATGATGCAATCTGCATCCCATGTCCCAGCGGCGGGCCATCTCTGATTCTCTGCTAAATCCTTGGTGTAGTCTACCCACAAATCGAGATATAATACGGCATCTAGGCCATGTTTATGGTACATGAAGTACCCTGGAGTGTCCCTAGGTGGAATGGGAACGGCTTCCTCGAGTATCCCTTTTCTAGTTTTTATCTGTCTTAATTTTGAGAATAACGGCATCTTAAACCTTGCTACTGGATTCTTACTCGGACTTGAACACAATTAATACAATAAACACAGTAATGAAGATCGAACAATCACCCATACCACGACATTTAAAACATATTAAAACATTTTAAAACGAACAATAATAATTAGAATAAAACTAGCTAACTGCATAATACTAGATGTACTGCTAAACAGTACAGATACACTGCTAAAACAGTGCAGACCGGATCTGTGTACCCAAACCCGTCTTGACCGGCACAAACCAATGCGCACGTCTAGATGCGTCCCCAGCAACGGTACTCACCGGGAAGCACGGAACGGAACAGAAGGCCTCGGAAAGTCTGGACTGGACTAGACCAAACTGGACTGGACTCGACTCTTGACTTAGTTACTTCGGAACTTCGGAATCTGGTGGGCCTCTGTATACCTCAGATCTTGCTCTCTCAGCTAGGCTCTGGTCGGGATCCTCCGCACTCCTCACCGCCTCGTCTGGGTGTTGATCGCAGCCTCAGTCACCTCCGTTGGCCTGAGGGAGGTACAGGAAATCCTGCGGGTACGCGTAGTTGTCCGTCCGGCTGTGGCAGGAGACCGGGTCTGCAACGCACCTCCGGCGCGTGGGGTGTGAGAGGTGTCCCTATTCGGGCGCCAATTATGTGGTAAATTTTAATTACCTAGACTTAATTTATGCAGTAAAATTCAATAAGAATAACTCAGTAAAAATAAGAGGCAGAATCCGTGGTATTTGAGGTTTTAAAAGGGGATTTATTCCTTACAAAGGAATTGGTTCGAACCAGGCAATCGGATTCCGTCACCACGAAGGTTCGGGAAGGAATAGAGGCAATACTTTATTGACAGGTTGTCATATATATAGTCAATGCATTACAGTAAAGACATATGCAGAAGGCGTGACAGCTGAGAGGAGAGATAAGAATACACATACGTAATGAATCAAGGCGTTACAATAGGCGTGTACTTAGAAACGTCATTATGATGATGACACAGGTGGGTGGATCCATAAGAGAATCCTGCAAAGTCAGCAGAAATACATGGCAGAGAGGTGCGCGCAGTAGCATGACGTGTGTTTGACGTGTAACTGGAGGGTGAAGGGGACTTGACATTTAGCCCTACATGAGGAGACAGAAGTCTGGGATGTCAGAACAACCTAATCCCAAATCGTATCTAATATCTTGTGTTTAAGGAACTGTATTATCTGGAAGGAAAGGTCTCTCAGGCAGAGGCTATCCTATACTAACTACTAGTGCGTGTATAAGCGTCTACGTGTCTAAATGAGATGCGAGGGGGCATGGGCCTACCATGGCAACAAAAGCCATGAATTACTTGCACGGAGACAGTAAGGCCGGGCCCTTTGCTCTGTAGCTGGAAGGATGTTTACCTAAACTACTAGACAGGAATGTATTTCTCGAGGAGCGGAGCAGATAACTTGAAGGCTGAATGCAGTCTTTGGCAGGCAACAGGCCGGGCCTGGCACCGTTAGTCGCGCAGGAAGTAAGACAAAGGTCATGGATACAGATGCAGGTCCAGGCTGGAGCATTCAGAAGTAGAAAGCAGGAAAAGGCTCGATGGCAGAATTCAGGGCCTACCTTGCCAGAGCTGAAAAACGTGAAAGGTACACCATATAAAGACGGTGGCAAGGCATACTTAGGAACGGAATATTCGATCCATTCATGGTGGATCTGAAAGAGGACATGTTAACGTTGGACGCATATGTATTTGCGTCTTCATAGCTGGAAGTGGAGGGAACATACATGTACTTGTAGCATGTACATGGAGCCGTTGGGGTCTAAGATAGGGGACACAATCGATCATAAAAATTCATATTTCCTCACAGGCCAGGAGCCTCCCGGGTCTTCCCTCCTCACGGGGGACCCTGGTGGCGTTAGCGGTGAAATTGTAGCGTTGCAGGCTCAACAGGTGGGAAGCATGCGTGGTCTGTGCGTCCACCAGTTGTGGTGCAAGCGAAGGGTCTGCGTCTGTCGTTTTACTAAGAGCCACAGGGGTGCGTTCGGCCTTATCTATATCTTTCTTGAGAGCTCAGCGTACTCCCGAGATCTGTTGGATTCACATGCTCCTGGTGACCATTTTAAATGCGCCCTACTTCAGTGTTCGTGAGGACGCTGTGTTGTGGTTTTCAGCGATGTATTGCTTAATGCAAGTTTCTTTCTCCTTCCAGAATACTAGGTCTTCAAGGCAATCGCAGGGCAGCTTCCACGTGGATGTGGGAGGTAGAGGGCCACTCAGGCAAGGTCAGCGATGTGTGCGTCATGGTCAGAGCCTATCTATCCCTGATAGTCGTCAATGTTGTATGAGGGGTACTAGTGGTTAAGTGCAAGGAAAACGATCCAGCCACACTGACAGGCTGTGGAGATGCTATTGTGTTTGCTATAAATAAAATGTCTGTCTGATGTTAAAGCTTTGGGTGTCTGCTCGCCATTTTACTCCCACAGGCATTCTTTTCTCCATAAGTAAACGCAAAAAAGAAACCTAACTACTATGCTCTATCCTTATTTCCCAGATCAACCCAAACTTTGTATAGGAAAATGTCTTAAGGTTTATGAGCAAAACATAGTGTATCTCAGAACCTCCTCAGATACCCAACTTCTCATATCTTTCAGAAAACCCCACAAACCTGTTTCTTCCACTACTCCCACCCGTTGGGTCAAGTCAGTGTAATAATGGTCAGGATCCGCTTCAGATGTATATCGTAGGTTTATTGTTAAATACAGCAAGATCCTTAAGCAGCACCAACCGTCTCAATCTTCCTTCAATCCATGGAATGAGTGATGCATCATACCATGCATCACACCATTCCATGACACAGGAAAGATTCTACATTACATCATTAACTCCATTAGAGCCAATCATAACACATCCCCTTCCCACCCAAATGAAAAGAATACATAAGACTTTAAGAACTAATTCTAAAAAAATGAAAATACAAAATAAGAACAGACTCAAACAAAGCAACATTAGTACAGTACATGGTCCATCATCTTAACATGCAATATAAGAGAAGACTCAACCAAGGTAACATTAGTACAGTACATAGTCCTTCATCCTAACAGGTACTCTCCTAGACCTGGACGGATGCTGTTCGGGTTCCCCTCCAACCCCTTCACTTTCTGAATGATTACCACCCATCTCGGAAAGGTCAGAACACTCTGCACTCTGGGAACCACCAGTGTGCTTGACCAACCTGGACATACTCCACCAGCAACCCGTGTTAACTTTTACTACATTCTTCTTGGTGGCTACAATGGTAAAGGGACCCAAATAACGCGTTCTACCTTTGAAGGTATGCCTAGGATTCTTCACCAAGACCTGGTCTCCCACACACCATTTCTTGTACTTAACATTCATTCTGGAATCATAACTAGACTTGTATTTGTTTTGATACTCAGAAATCCTAGCTTTCCTAGTTTCAACAGACAACTCTTCCTCCAAACTAGAAGGTAGCCAACTAGGATTTAATTTGGAAGAAGCTTTCCTCCCGCTCAAAACTTCAAAAGGAGACTTTAAGGTAGCAGCATTAGGCGTAGTACGGTGAGCCCACCAAGTATCTCTCAAAACAGTACTAAAAGGCATCTTAAACTCAAGAGCCCGTTGAGCACATCCTTTGACCACCCTGTTCATTCTCTCAGCCAACCCATTAGCTTGAGGTGAATATAAAGCTGTCTTTTGATGGATAATGTCAAAGTCTTTAAGGAAGTTGTGCATTTCATGGGAAACAAACTGCACCCCATTGTCAGTAATTAAGAACCTAGGAACCCCCTCAGACACAAAGACATCTTTAAGGAAGTCTATCACCGTCTTAGTATTAGCCACCGATACGCACTTAGTAACTACCCACTTAGAGGTATAGTCCACAAGAACCAGAACAAATCTTTCAAAAGAAGGTAAAAGCTCAAATGGCCCCACAATGTCCAGACCCAGCTTCGACCACGCCTTTTCAGGAACCACCACAGGAGACAGAGGGACATTGCTGGGAATATGAGACTTGTCGTTGGAGGCACAGGACATACAATCTTTAACCACTAGTTCAATCATCCGATCCATACCAGGCCACCAGTATTTCTCTCTCACGCGGGCTTTCGTCAGACTCCTGCCCAAATGTCCCTCATGGGCAAGGTTAATTATTTTGTCCCTGAACACACAAGGAGGAATCACCCTTCCACCTCTCATGAGATTATCACAACAAAACGACAACTCTTCCCTCACAGTCCAATAAGGTCTCATTTCCTGATCCAGGACTTTGTAATCAGGCCATCCATGACTCACCCATCTTTTCAGGCAAGCAAATTCTTTGTCACCATTAACACCCTCCACCCACTCTTCAGATGAGAAAGCAGGCTCAGTAACCCATGACACACACTCCACTTCACTGCAATCCGTGGACTCCCCAACAGGCAAACGAGAGAGGCAATCCGCAGACTTGTTATTCATACCAGGTATATACCGAACAACAAAATTGAATTCCTGTAGACCTTCACTCCAACGTTTAAGACTGGGTGTGATGTTCTCATTATGCCTGCATGAAAAAACTTGTACCAAAGGACGATGATCCGTTCGGACCACAAAAGGAATTCCCCAAAGATAAAACTTGAAATGCTGTACCGCCCAGAACACACTCAAGGCTTCCCTCTCAATACACGAGTAGTTTGCTTCTGCATCCTTAAGGGCTCTAGAGGCAAAAGCAATTGCCCTATCCTCCCCATCCACAACCTGAGACAACACAGCCCCCAACCCTTTAAGACTGGCATCAGTTGTAAGTATAGTCTTCCGATTAACATCGAAATGTCCTAGGGTAGGCATTTTACCTATTCCCATTTTTATACAATCAAACGCTTTCTGGCATTCGTCAGACCAAGTAAACTGTGTCCCCTTCTTAAGCAGGACTCTGATCGGCTCAGCAACACTTGCAAACCCATGTATAAACTTGGAATAAAACTCAGCGAGTCCCAAAAACGACCTTACTTGATCCTTATCTTGAGGAATGGGTGCCTTCATCACACTTTCAGCCAATTCCAACTTCGGTTGTATCCCCTTCCCAGAGATTACATGACCCAAGTATGTTACTGAACTCACACCAATCTTACACTTTTGTTTTTTAACTGTGAGCCCCGCATCCCTCAGTTTCTCCAATACCATGTAAAGGGTTGTACAATGCTCTCTCTCATCCTTCCCATATATCAAGATATCATCTTGAAAGAACATCACATTAATTACTTTCCCTAGTACCATCTTCATGACCCTCTGGAAACATGCCGCAGCTGACGCCAACCCAAAGGGCATACGCAAAAAGCGGTAAGCTCCCATGGGTGTTACAAAGGATGTGAGATGTCTTGAGTCTCTATGCAGTACAATTTGATGGTAGGCCGAGGATAGATCCAACACACTAAATATTTTGGCCCCAGAAAGAACACTAATGGACTCGGTTATATTGGGCAAAGGTTGGCGATCCACCCAAATCCATTCGTTCAGTCCCCTCAAGTCCACACACATTCGGACACTTGCCCCACCATCCTTAGGGGCAAGAACAATGGGGGCAAGCCACTCTGAGGCTTCAATTTCCTCTATAACTACTAAATTGAGCAATCTCTGTAATTCGGCCTTCAGTGGTTCAATCATCATGTTTGGCACCCTCCTTACCTTGTGCACACAAGGAATAGCTTTCTCTTTGAGGACAATACGATGCTCAAATCCCTTCAGACAGCCTAGGCTATCCGAAAATACTTCGGGAAATTTCTCAAAGCATTCAGAACTTGAATCCCATGAATCTACCAACATGACCTGATTATCAGGATCCTTAGCACAAGGGTTAAGCATAATGCCAAGATCACGCTGATGTCTCCACCCAAGCAGGTTGTCACCCCTTTCAGCTACATAAACCTTGCCCATAGTAAACCTATCTTTAAATTGAATAGATGCTTGAACATAACCAAGGACATTGATCTTGGAACCCCCGTAGCTGACAGGATTGATATCTGGCCTTAACAATGCTACATTGTCCAGACCTACACACTCATCCCACTGCTTGTTACCAATCATGGTAAAAGGCGAACCCGAGTCAGCCAACACAGAAAAATCAAACCCATCAACCATTATTTTACACTCTGGCATGGTTATACTATCTGCATCTACTTTCCCATCATCAGCCCTAACACTCAAAAGAATGGTACGCACAATCTCCACATTCTTCTGAGGATTACGAGCTTTGTCAGAAGCTTTGCAGACTCTGGCATAATGCCCCTTGACACCACATTTGTTACACACTGCCTCCCTGGCAAAACAATGTGGATAATTAGAAAAATGTGAGAAACTTCCACATCTCATGCATTTAGGTTTAGTGACTGTAGAAGTGGGCTTGTCAGGAGAAGAACCACTGTGATTGTCACGTTCTACTCTGCTTTGAGTGCTCTTCAAAGGAACACGCACACGTACATCCTTCTCAACAGTCTTCCCACCAGAAGAAATCTTTGCTAAGCTGTTGCAAGTCTCCAAATTATCTTCTTCTTCTTCTATAGCATGTACTTCATTAGGTTTCTGACTTTTCTCTTCCTTGTTTTTCCTAATTTCTTTAACCCACTTGGAAGTGTTCTCCATTCCCTCCACAATGGCTACAGCCTCAGCCAAAGAGGGATTTTTTGATAAAAGTTTCTCCTGAACTCGAACACTGTTGGTGCATCTTACCAACTGATCTCTTACTAGCGAATCCGAAAGATCACCAAACTCACACGTGCGTGCGAGAGTTTTCAGAGCTGCCACATAGCTGCCAACACGTTCAACTGGACCCTGGATTCTAGTAAAAAATGTATGTCTCTCCAGAACCACGTTGATACGTGGACCAAAATATTTTTCCAACATAACCAGGGACATCTCATACACATCGCTAGGAGCACCATCACCCTCGCCCACAGGAATGATGTCCATGCTGTCGTAAGTATTTCTTCCTTCTACGCCCAAGTTATGAAGTAAGATAGCTTGTTTCCTGACAGCCGAAAACTTCTCCCCACCAATGGCTACAATGTAGGAGTCAAAAAGGTTTTTCCACCTCTTCCAGGGCAGAATAGGATCACCCTCTTCTGACAAAAAGGGTGGAGGTTGTGACATACTGGAAGATGATGCTAAAGCCATTTTCCAAAGGGAGAGAAATTGAAATTAATAAAAATAAAATGTTTGGAAAATAATGTGAGTTTGTTTTCCAGAAAATTACATTAACATTTCATATTATTAGTTCACTGTCCAAATCCAATAGTCAAATACCATTTAAATGCAAAGTTCCACTGCAAACGTGTTCTCTTAGCGAGGTTTTGTTGCTTCGTTCGTGTTCATGCAGGTTGCTAGGTAACAATGAATGCTTCGTTCGTATTCGTGTACCGAAAGTTGCTAGGTAACGACGAATGCGTGATGATGAAGCGCACAGGAGCGTGCGTAGGAAGACGTGCGTTCCAGCCGAATGAATCAGGCTTGGAATGGAAACCAACACGCGAGGAGGCGCGAGGAGGCAAGCGCGTGGAAACAACGGTACGTTTCACTTTGAAAATTAAAAATTGTCGAAAATTAGTCAAAGAGACTCACGGAAGGAGAGCAAGGTGATGTGCTCTTCCGTTCAACCTCCGCTGCAGTCCACGCTGATCACGAGTCTCTGTCCTCAGTTTGACTCGAAAATGAGACGTTAGTTATCAGGGGAATTGGTGCTTCGCCATGTTGCCTGTCCCCAATCAGGTACTCCCATCCTCGTCGCCAGTGTAATAATGGTCAGGATCCGCTTCAGATGTATATCGTAGGTTTATTGTTAAATACAGCAAGATCCTTAAGCAGCACCAACCGTCTCAATCTTCCTTCAATCCATGGAATGAGTGATGCATCATACCATGCATCACACCATTCCATGACACAGGAAAGATTCTACATTACATCATTAACTCCATTAGAGCCAATCATAACAGTCAGTCATGTATCTTGCAGGGATTGATACCTCCAATTTTGGTGCTCACTCTTCCGGGGGAACTACGGAATCTAAAGCCTTCCGGGCAGGTTCCTGTGAGGAGGACATTTTGAGATCAGCTTATTGGTCTAATGATAATGTTTTTTGCACATTTTATTGTAAACCTGTACATATTGCTTCTTCTGTTGCAATTAATGTGCTTTAAATAAGCATAATAGGAGCCTTCGGTCTTGCAATAAAATGTAGATTTTCCCAGTCATTTATGAAGGAAAGTCTTAATTTTATTAAAGACACAGCGGCGAACATTATCCCACCCCAACACTGTATTATTCCAGTGTTTTTTCCACACCAATAGTTACTGCTGTTCCATCATCTTCATCCACTTAAGGACAATCCAGCAGACCATCTATCATCGCCTCCAAAATCTTCTTGGTGTTTCCTATTCTTCCAAGTTTCTGTGTCTCCCTTTTGGACCCAGCTTTACAGACTTTTTCCAAGAACTGTTTACGTTTACTTTAGCTGTTTTCATTGTACTTTTTACTTTTCCTTCTCGCTCAAGAAAAGAGGACTGTTCGCAGCCAAGATAGGTATTATAGGTAATGCTGTCACCTTATTGGCTGTTATTGGTACTACATTTTGTTTCCCATTGGCCAGTTGTCTCACAGCCTCATGGGATTTGTAGTTTTTTATACTCTCTTGACTGCTCCTATTAAAATAAATGCAAGATGAGAGAAGCATAATGTTCTCTTCTGTCTTTAATAAAATTAAGACGTTCCTTTGTAAATTACTAGGAAAATCTACATTAACTGACAGGTCTTTCCTAGGACATAATATTGACGGGGGCATGCCACCATATTTATTAGGCCAAAGTCCACATGATCTGGAGTGGATGGGTACACATTTCCTGGAGGTCTAATGCTTGCTTCTGTAAAGAGAGGATCTCGAAACCCTTGCCCACTTTGTATTCAAGTGTCTCAGATATCAACATATTAGAAAATGAATGAGATAACACATAATTTTGCTGTATTGTATTATAACATTTGTATAGCGCTTATTACCTCTGTGTGGGTGTGCTGAAACACTTTCCGCAATGGTTACCTGCTGCACAGTGTAGACTGTGGTTGGAAGGGTGTTGTTTTTTATTTGATTGTATGTGTTTCCATGCCATGCCTGAAGACCCCGAAGGTGCCGTTAATTGTGTTATGGGACACAGAGCTTAGCAGTGTGATGAATGGAGACATGTAAGAGGGGTGTTCAGTTTATGGTTTTCAGTAAGCTGGGCAGCTTTGAAAAGCTAATAACTGAGGTTAACACACAACTTCTCCCTGCATTTCCCGGTACTATGACTGTTTTTTCCCTTGGCTTTAAAGCTTACCTACCCGGGGCTTTATTTTCTAACATGTTGGTGAATAATTTTAATGCTGAGAGTTGTGAAAGAAACCGTTCCATTAGAAATATGAATAAGTAACTCCACCTCTGAGGAGCCAAAGTAAACTACCTGCTACTCAACATTTGGAGGAAAGCTACTTATATTTTTAGAGGCAAAACCATTTACAGAAGTTGTTTCAGATTTCTGAGAGGCAAGCAGTCCTGCATACCTTTGCATCATAGGTTGCCAAGCAACGGGTGTAAACACAGCATCCATTGTAAGGACCTGAAGCAGTGATTTCCGGCTACATTAATACAAGTTCCGTGGGATCCTTTGAGGAGGGCACCATGACTTTGCTGTTGAAAGGTAACATTTTGGTCTTCTCTCGTTGGTAAAATATTTCACGTTGCAGAAGATCGGATGTAAAGTTCAGAAAGTGATTATAACCAGGGAGTAATAGAAACGCAAAGATAACTACAAACGCTGAGATGACACGGGAAACGTCAGAATACCCTAAATCGTTTTAGAATACCGTTCCACAGAATGGTTTCCAGAGTTCGAATAAAAAGCTGCAATGCCGACGTAGATCAAAAATGTACCAGACTTGGGCGCCATGCTGCATTACAAAACAGCTTTAGAATCCTTCCCTATCCTGACAGGCTGAACATCTAGGTAAAAATGCTTATTGTCTGTGCTGCCGCTACATATGAAGGCAGGAGTAAACCGAAGGGACATTATTTTTTATCGTATTGTATTCTGTTTTATTTGTTTATTTATTTACAGGTTGTTACTGCACAAACTAGACTCTGCAGTGACGTAGAGCTTTACACAGGGCCACGTTATCAGTTACAGATTACAGACGAGAAACCAGGACCGTATCAGAACAGAAAGAATAATATATTGCACCATAATGCGTGTTAGACAGAGCGTAAATGTGATTTACAAATAAATATAAATACAATATAAAAATATGTGGGCATACTGTAGGAAATATAAAGTCAGTGTCAGAAATGTAGGAATGTATCATTCATACTTACATATTAAGATCTCTCAGAGAGTTATTAAATTAGTACAATTATGGGAACCTCGTGGTGTGAGGTGACGCAAAACATTTTTTAATCGAAAAAAGAGTTTCCTAATGGCTAGATGGATAAAGTTTAAAAGCTAGGGGCACTTCTGGAGATGGAGTACTTTAGTGTCTTTGTCAATTTGTACAATGGACTTTCAAGGAGAAAGAGTTTGCTCTATGAAGTTTTGTTGGCGCACATCAAATGGCCGATTTCCTGGGCTAGATATGCGGAGAACACCGAGTGAAGGGCCTTGTGAGGGGTGTAGGCTGGCTTGTAGATATTGTTGCCTCATTGAGAAGCCAGTTCACAGTGATCAGAATTGAAGTTATATCAGGCTTTGTTGCGCCAGTGAGTATCCAGGTCCCTGCTTACAATGCCAATTTGATAGAGCCCAGCTATATTTTAGGAATCCCTTCCTGTAGTGAATTTCCATTGTCCAGCCTTAAAAGCTCAGGGGCTTGGATAACTTACTTAAATTCATTTATGGCGATGAAGGCTTATATTCCGCAAAGGAGCCAGAGCGTGGATTGTGCCTGTTAAGCCAGGGAGTTGTGTGCTTGCATGTTCAAATTCTTGTCCAGGAAGAAGCCTAGTGGTTTAGTGTATCCACAATGACAGGCTACCAATGCACCACAGAGCATGTTGTAAGCAGGAGCATAGATACCATTGGTGCAGCAGGTGCAGTGCACCGAGGCCCATTGCTCCCTGATAATTGCTGAATTTTAGGATACCAGCAACTTCCAAAGTGGTCATTTCCCTTGTTTGCACCCGTGCCCATGGTATCCTTGCTACGCTAAGCTAGGCTTGGAATGGGATAGGGCAGATTTGGGGTCAATCAGAAGGAACCCTGTCTAGAGTAAGGTGACTTTGTGCTGGTGTGGTTCCATCCAGGTTTGGATCTCAGCAACAACCTGGCAGCATCCTTTACAGCCCGGAAAGCACCTTGTGAGTGTAGGAATCATTACAAATGTCATAGGGCCAGATGTACGACCCTAAATCGCGGTCGCAAACGGGCAATCGGCCTGTTTGTGACCGCAATTTAGGGTGTGGCCATGTACAAACCTAATTTTGCGAATCGAAATGAAACTGAAAAGTTAAATTTTGCTTTTTTTTTTTTAATGCAACCCATTTTCCGTTAAGGAAAACGGGTTGCATAAAAAAAAACCTGCTTTATTTAAGAGCAGTCACAGACATGGTGGTCTGATGACCCCAGCAGGCCACCATCCCTGTGAGTGCTAGCCATTCCGAATGGGGTCGCAAATTGCGCGTGCCTCATTAATATTAATGCATGCAATTTGCGACCCCATTAGGAATTGTTGGGTCGTACATCCGGCCCATAGTGTCTAAAAATAATTATTCCACTGCTCAGATATGCATAGATGCCATGTTAAGAAATTGATTATTTTGCTATTTGCAGTGGTGTTGTTAGTTTGCAATGGTTCTTATAGAAAGCGAAGAAAGAGTTCCCCCCCCACCCCCCGTTGCGTGTCAGTCCAAGAGAGAAGCCCCCCTAGGAGTGGCAGCTATCCCGGCGACTCCAGAACCCCCCAACACAGTCTGCACCTGCCACATCAACACTTACCACCGTGCCCACCGCACACTGTTGTATTTCTTTACACTACACTGCTGTTGTGCAAGCTAAATCCATTACTCCAAAAACAGAAGGGCAGTAAAGATCCTACATGTTTCTGTTAGCGTTTGCACACATTGTTTCTTTACAAGTCAAATTGTTTCACTTCTCTCTCAGCAGCATTAGGTAGTGCGAACTCATTCTGCATTCACTCATTGTCTCTTCTGCCTATGAAAATGTTTCCCCAACTACAAATGCAGCCAGAAACAATATTTTTTTAAACTGATACTAAAGATGGAAAATAGAAATAAATTGTGATTATGTTGCTCACTATACATTGAGACATTATTATGTTTTTCATAATCACATTATTTTTTAACAGCCAAGTTTCTGGTTACTTACCTTTCTGGCTGTGTAATAAGAAACTCACAGCTGTCTAAAAATATTGCTCAGTGGCCTTGAGCGCCTGCTGAAAAAACCATTGTTCAGCTTGCAGAGCACAAGGTGAAAACCTAGAAAAGAAGGTATATCCTTCTGTCCTTAAAAACTATAAAAGTAGCTGTGCTGAGCTGACAAATAGTAACACTTGGCGTGTGCAGTGCTATGAAGCAACCTGACTATGGCAGCAGGCGTTATTATTGACACCTCCCTGGACAGAAGAAGGACACGATTACCTCCCACAAGGCATGTAATGCTCAGAGCAGTAGTGCAAGCTTCCCTCACACACACAGAACGCATGCAGATCTAGCCAGAAGCAATGGAAGCTTTCCTTACATACATAGAACAGGGACATCATCTACAGCAGCAGTCAAGTCCTATGGGTGCACACATGCACACAGTCACTCTGGGTACAGCAGTTGGCAGCAGTAAAGGGCTCCACGACACATCGAACAGATACAGGCTGGCCAGCAGCAGGGAAGGCCAAGATCCCTTTACATACAGGGATGCAGTTTCTTGGCAGGAGTATTGGGAGGGACACACCCTAATAGTTTCTTAGTCGGCCATGGCCTTGCAGTGACATCTGCAGGTTACATTTGAGAATCATAGAATTCAAGAGAAAGGAGGATTTGATCTGATAACATGCATTAAAGTAAACTCGTCTTTCACAGAACATGTGGAAACGTTTCTTTAAAAGCATGTTTTACAAGAAAAATAGTGATATTTTGTGA
Source organism: Triturus cristatus (assembly GCF_964204655.1). NCBI lineage: Eukaryota > Metazoa > Chordata > Amphibia > Caudata > Salamandridae > Triturus > Triturus cristatus. The sequence continues at coordinate 1,135,765,061 of NC_140592.1, forward strand.
TGGGGATGGGAGGTAAAATAGATTAAAAACATGCAAAACACATTCAAATGAATCAAGACATTGTGAGTATAACAGCAACAACAAGTCACCGGGAACTAAAAGCAGTGCTAGCAAAAATGCTCAAACCAGCCCAGCTTTTCTCTATTTTTTTCTCCGCTCTCCATGTTCCCTTTTTCTCCAACTCCCTCTTTCTCTCTTTTAAAGCTCCACTGTGCCTTATGTCATTAACCTCGGGGAGTTGGGGAAAGTGACAAAAGTACCAAGAGCGGTCCCGGTCTCCAATGGCTCCAGCCTTCCAGGGAAATGCCCGGAGGAATCAAAGGCCAGTCCGGCCCAGCTGTAGCTTCAGGCAGGGGGTTGGAATGGCAGAGACCTACAAAGATATGTGTGATGTTCCAGCAGGGCTCAGGCACGGATCTGATTGGGACCCTGCCTGTCCACATCTGTGTGCCACCTGCCGGGCTTTAAGAGACGAGGATCCTTACTCCTTCCAGGTCTTAGACGTAGCAATACAAACTCTTTGAGATGGATCCATGTTGGGCTCAAAATTCATAACTTTACAGGCAAAAAATATGCTTGACTGTAGACAACGACTTTAGAAAGCCTTGTGGTAATCTGAGCACTTGTTTTTAATATATGATGTGCTTCTGTAGTATTTTCATGCAACATATGGCTCTTTAATGTGAGATGAGTCACCTTTAAGTGAGTGGTTGAGTTCTGGTTGTTGATGGGTATTCATAACAGGTGAGAGCTCTGAAGATGAGGCTGAAGGCAATGTGGATTTCTCACAGTCTGTCAGTGGGCCATAAAGGTATTCAGACTTCATGCACATGCAATAAATGGCCTCTCTGCAGAGCTCAAAGAGCGCTGGTTACGTATCAGCCAATTGTAATTGTGATTTATGGGAAAGTGTGTGAAGTAGGTACACAGCTCTCAAAATAATGATAATGCCAAAAGAAAAGGAAATGCAGTGCTTAAAGATGAGCCGATGGGTTGAGGCTTTGGGGGAATGGTGAAGTGTGGGCCTAGCTTGATCAGCACCCTCAGCCTGGCCCCAGCCGAGAGCTACGGAGTGGGCGACCGCTCGGGCCCAGGTCGAGTCACAGGAACAACCCTCACAAGTCTGCTGTTCTGTCAGAGGCTGAAGTGCAGCAAGAGAGACAGAAAGCAATAGAAGCAACAGCATTGATGAGTGGGACTGGCGCGGGCCCCTCGTCGCCAGTGGAGGATGGGGCTGCTGGAGACTCAGACTTTGATGGCAGCTCTGGTGCCTCCCTGGATTCGAACATCAAATTGCCTAGACTAACTCAAGGGACATCAGATGAAATGCTTTGAAATAGTATTGATGTTGGTAACTGGTGGAAGGTGGTTTATTAATAGGGGTACGTCGGCATCTACCACTAGCAATAAGGCCACCAACGCAGGTCCAAACAAGGTCTCAATAAATTATTCCCTCGCTCAGCGCTTGATAGCTGGCAACGAGCAGGCAGGCTTAACTTAGGAGACAGGTATGTGAAGCATTTGAAAACACCACTACATTAAATATGTAAGACACAACACACAATAAAAATCCCACACCAATTTCTAAAAATAGGAAATACTTCTATTTTTAAAATGGCACCAAAACGACAAAAATTCAATATAGGGAACCAGAGATAGGATTTTTTTAAAGGATTGACCACTTTATAGTGCTTAAAAACATATGGTGCCAACTTGGGTCATCTGGTCCCCTACCCTGGAATCGCCCTTTCTGAAAACCTTACAGTTTCCCCAAAATGTTTATTTCCTTTGGTTTCAATGTGAGGTATGAGTGACAGATTCCACAGGTCTTCAAAGGATAAATCATTCTACCTCTAAATGTAATAAACAGTAATTCTGGGATTTGCAAACAGAAGACACTCAAAAGAATTTACCTTTCCAACCCTTTTTTAGCTTAATATGTTGTAAAAAACATTCTTAAAATCAGTGCTTTAAGTGGGGTGAAAATCGTGGGGAGGGGGGAGGGGGTGTGATCAAAGGAGCCAAATTCGGAATCCTACCTAGGAGACGTGGCCCATATAATTAAGGCTGTGGCTTAAAACGTGAACTAACATTCTGTGCTTCTTCATACAACCTGCCACCCGACAGTATTTGTTTGTCTCTCTATGAGCTGTCTGTTATTGAAACATTACTAAGGTGTGAGGAAGGGGTAGGAATATTTCGGTGGCGCACTCCCAGGCACTGTGAGAAACTCACACTGGCCTCAGACGTTTAGCAGTCTTGCCCCCCACCCGCCGCACCTCTGGACACCCACCCACTACCTGAACACACCCAGACACCTAGAGGCGGCTCAGTTCACCCACTCATAACCTGAACTGACCCAGACACCAAGAGGCGGCTCAGTTCACCCACCCATAACCTGAACTCACCCAGACAGCCAGATGTGGCTCAGTTCACCCACCCATAACCTGAACTCACCCAGACACCTAGAGGCGGCTCAGTTCACCCACGCATAACCTGAATTCACCTGGACACCTAGAGGCGGCTCAGTTCACCCACCCATAACCTGAACTCAACCAGACACCAAGAGGTGACTCAGTTCACCCACACATAACCTGAATTCACAAGGACACCTAGAGGCGGCTCAGTTCACCCACCCATAACCTGAACTCACCCGGACACCTAGAGGCGGCTCAGTTCACCCATCCATAACCTGAATTCACACGGACACCTAGAGGAGGCTCAGTTCACCCACGCATAATCTGAACTCACCTGGACACCTAGAGCCGGCTCAGTTCACCCACCCATAACCTGAACTCACCTAGACACCAAGAGGCGGCTCAGTTCACCCACCCATAACCTGAATTCACACGGACACCTAGAGGCGGCTCAGTTCACCCACCCATAACCTGAACTCACCCAGACACCAAGAGGCGGCTCAGTTCACCCACCTATAACCTGAAATCACCCAGACACCAAGAGGTGGCTCAGTTCACCCACCTATAACCTGAACTCACCCAGACACCTAGAGGCGGCTCAGTTCACCCACCCATAACCTGAACCCACCCGGACACCTAGAGGTGGCTCAGTTCACCCACGCATAACCTGAACTCACCTGGACACCTAGAGGCGGCTCAGTTCACAGTATAATGCACCGCACAAAATTAGTCTGCTGTGGGAGGAATACAGTACAGAATACAAAAACAAACAGTTTTAGGGAATAAATCATGTGAAATGTAAATGCATCTCTGACATGGATCAGCCTGCGGGTGTTCGCAGTCGCTGTGAACAGGCTCAGTGTATGTGTCTGTAAAGTTAAGGACACAGAGATGGGGCCTGTTTCAAGGTTAATTTTAATTACTGTCCGGTCTGTGACGCGGCTGGGTTTGTGCCATAAAGCACTGCTTCAAATACCAACACTCTTGCTAGGGAATACACGTAATATTATATTATTACATTTACCTACGTCAAATTCTGCCTGTCGCGCCTGTGAAGGTCAACTCAAGGATGATCGTCTCACCTGGCTAAGAGCAGCGCTGTCCAGTGGTGCTGGAACTAGGGGTTCAGGGGCTATTAAAGCACCCGCATAAACCTTGAAAGAGTTTAGATGGCGAATGAACAATAAAGGGCACCTTTAGTATAGCAAGTATGCCATGGGCCCTTGGGTAAGCATGGAAAATGACCCCTTTGCTGTTGGGGTAGCAGGGCTCAATGGGCCCCCCTGGGCTCCGGTGCTACTGCACCTGATGCACCAATGGTAGCTACGCCCCTGACTCAAATGTTTTGTACTGGCAGCATGTATTATGTTTTTAAAGACAGCCTGGCACAGACTCTAGATGTTGTTCTAGCGCCACTGGCGCTGCCATGGCGCATTTACTAACTTCTGCTGGCGGCAGGCAGCCTGGGCATGAGGGACACGCCCTGCACTTACAACCACGCGCTTGCCCTTTGCTGCAGTGTTGCGCCACTTGGCCTTTGAGCATATGCGAGAATAGAAACGTGTAAACTGCCTTGGACCAGGACTCTGCTGTTCCCAGTCTGACTCACTCCTGTAGGCGGAAATAACATCACCCTAGACTTTCAATGTGCATTGATGTCTGACTCAGCAGAATTTTATCACATAGACACAATTGGATTTCCTCCAAGTGAAAGCATGAGTTAGAAACAGAAAGCAAATAATCGGTGACCTCAAATCTGGATATAGTGAGGTAATTTGTTTGAACTTCTAACCCATGCTTAACTATGGCACTGTTGTATCCCCCACCCTAGGGAGTGTTTGATAAATTGAAACCATCCTTCATTTATCTGCACTGTGGACAGATTTGTGGTATGCTCCAGATCCTCCTTGACCATCAGACATTGATTCATTAACTTTTTCAGGCCATATGCAGTTCTGGAGATCAAGGCTGAATGTTTATATATACACCAATAAGATAATGCCTTTGGAACCCAGCCTTGGACGATCCTAAACAACATTCTCCTTGTTATGTTATGTTACATTGATTTGTATAGCGCATTAATTGCCCAAGAGGATATTCAGGGCAGTTGTGTAGGTGTGTAGTCCTCAAGGTGCTTGTACGAAGAGCCAGGTCTTCAGCTTATTGCGGAATTCGAGAAGTGAGGAGGAGGCTCAGATGTGTTGAGGGAGGTCATTCCATGCCTTGAGTGCGATGTAGGAGAATGAACGACCTCTACTTTTTAGGTCGAGCCTGGGCAGCGCATGGCCTGCTCTGTGAGGCATGCTGTATTAGAGTATGCAGCTGAAGCTCTGCCCACTCTCCGCCCATATTTTTCATTGGCTTGTGTCTTTGTCCTTTGTAAATGCTGGCTTCTGATTTGGTAATCGGCTTGTTAGTCCTTCCTTAGTACCGCCTAATCTTCATTTGTAACCTCCCATGAGAACTGGCCCTTTTACTTCTGTTGTTACACCGGCTGTGTTATTTAGTCTGTAAGCACTATTTTCTTTAGTGAGTTTTGTCTTACTGCAGGCCCGACGTGCTTTGCAACAACATTCAGTGCACCATGCGTGCTTTCACTTTCCAAGCAGCCGGGACAATGGCGGTGGCTTCTTTGCAATACTATAGGTCCCGCATTTAGGAGAGTTGGAGCTATTGACATTGTAAAAACCAATATCTTAAACTCTTGCAAATGGGAGACCTATAGCTTTACAATTTGTTTATGTGGGTTGTTTTCAAAGGCCCCATGCCGTGTTTGCAGTTACTAGAGGCCACGCCCCTTTCTTCAGACGCAGCTCGTCTAATGAAAGGGGCGTGGTGTCTATTAAGTGCAAGCACGGTATGGGGCACTTGGAAACAAACAATATTTGCATTTCAATAGGTCTCGCATTTGCAAGAATTTAAGCTATTGACATTTACAGTGCAATAGCTCAAGGTCTCATAAATGCGAAACCTATTGCATTGCAAATGCTTGTTCTTTTGAGGATGCAGGGAATGTTGGTGAGTGAGAGTCAAATAGAGCAAAGGTGTCTGGTGGGTTGGTGAAAGTGAATGTGGCAGTTCAGGTATTCTGGTCCTGTGTTGTGAGAGGGCTTTGTATGTGTTAGCAAGAAGATTGAATTGGCTGTGATTGTAAATGGGGAGCCAATGAAGCTTCCTGATTTGTGTGGTGTGATGTGGGTGCGGCATGGGAGGTTGAGTAAGAGTCTTGCAGCAGGGTTCTGGGTGGTCTGGAGTCTGTGTAGGAGTTGTTTGGAGATTCTAACGTAGAGAACATTGCCATAATCCAGACTGCTGGTGATGAGTGCTTGCGTGACTGTCCATCTGGTGTTCTGAGGCAACCATTTGAAACCTTTTTGTAACATGCATTCGATGTAGCATTAGGAGCTGCACACTGCGTTGACTTGAGCCGTCATGTTTGGTTTTTCATCAAGGATGATCCCTAGTTTCTTGCATGGTCTTTGGGTGCTAGTGTTGGTCCTAGCTCCGACGTCAACCAGGTGGAGTCCCATGGGGAGGTCTTGTTGTCGAAGACCGGTATACCAGCCTTGTCGTAAGGCGTGCTGCAGGCAGTTGGTTCACCGCCAGTCTACTACCATGGTCATACAGTTGGTGAAGTTGTTCCTGGCGGTGGTTGCTTTGTCCGTCAGGGAGTGGATGAGTTGGGTGTCATCAGCGTAGGAGATGACAGTGATTTATTGTAATCGGATGATGTTGGCGAGCGGTGTCATGTATATGTTGAAAAGGGTGGGACTGAGGGATGATCCATGTGGGATTCCACATGTCAATTTATTGGTCTCTGATGTGAAGGGTTGCAGCCTGACCCTTTGGGTTCTTATCATGAGGAAGGAACAGATCCATTTGAGAGGGGATCGTTGTATGGCAATCTTGTGGAGTCTTCTGATGACAGTGTTATGGGAGAAAGCGCTGAAGGCCGCAGAGAGGTCGAACAGGATGAGGGCTGCTTTTTCTCCTCAATCCAGGATATTTCAAATGTCATCGGTGGCCATAATGTGCTGTTTTGGTGCTCTGGTTCTTTCTGAGCCTTGATTGGATGTTCTTTAGAAGATGGTGAAGTTTGAGGTGGGTTGTGAGTGGCTTGTTGATGGCCTTCTCATTCACTTTGGTTGGATAAAAAAACGTACTCAGTTGATTCGGGTCGGCTGTGGGCTTCTTGATGAGGGCGTTGATTTCTGCAAGTTTTCATTCACCCGGGAAGTGGCTGATGTGATGGAGGTGTTGATGAAGTGGGTCAGGGTGGTGCTGATTGGTGATGTTCCCAGGTTGTAGATGTGGTGGAACATGGGTCTGTTGGGGCCCCTGAGTGAATAGTCTGCATTATTACAGTTGTGGAGGGTTGTCCATTAGGTCAGGTGGCCGCCTTGGTAGATGGTGGGTAGGTTAGCAACAAGTACTCTGGGGTTGGGCTTGTGTGCAAAGTTGCTGTAGATGTTTGTGATTTTGCTGTGGAAGAAGTTGGATAGGTTGTCACAGAGTTGTTGGGAGGCAGCAATGTTGATGGCAGTGGCTGAGGGCAGTCTGCTTCTATGATTTCACCAGTGGTGGCTTGGAATACTGAACCTGTTAAGGGTGTTGATTTGAGGTGTGTTGATTTGGAAGTGGATGATGGAGTGGTCGGTCCATGTGAGCTGTGTGGTAGAGGTGTATTTGATGCTGTTGCTTGTGGTGAAGATGGGGTCCAGTGTGTGTCCTGAGGTGTGTGTTGGTCCTGGGATGAATTGGCTGAGTCAGATGGTGCGTAAGCTTTTGAAGAGTGCGGTGGAGCAGAGGTTATTTCTGCCTTCCAGGGGAAAGTTGATGTCAGCAAGGAGAATGTAGGCTCTGGAGTCAATGGTGAGTGGAGCGACAAAGTTGGTAAAGGTGGTTTGTAGTCTGTGTGATCGGTAGGCGAGGGTTCCGCCTAGAGTGAAGTTTTCTGAGATTTGCAGCTTGAAGTGTAGATGTTCAATGAATGGCGTGTCGTTCTCTGTGGATGTTGTGCATTTGATAGATTCCTTGTAGATGATGGCAAGTCCTCCTCCTGGCTTGTGAAGGCGGTCCTGTCGAGCGATTTTGTAGCCTACTGGGATTGCAGTGGCGATGTCAGGAGCCGATGAGGGATTTAGCCAGGTCTCTGTGATAAAGAGGGTGTCAGGTGTGTGGCTACACAGTAGGTCCCATATTTCTGTTCTGTGTTTGCTGAGTGATTGTGTGTTGAGAAGCATGCATGCGAGTGGGTGTTGATGTGCGGGGCTGCTATTGTGTGTGGTGTAGGGTGGGGGTATAGGTGTTGTGGGTGCTTGTATGGTGTGTGTGTTGGGATGCTGTGTTGAGGGCATTGTTACTATTTGCGTGGGTGGTGTGGGTGTATGGCACAGGAGAACCGGCAGTGGGTGCAGGTGAAAAATCCTACGGTGGTGTGAGGTGCGGCACAGCAGCAGTTAGGGGATCAGCATCTGGGGTCTTGTGACTTAATCATTAAGGAGTGCTCCGGAGCATTGCTGGGTGGTGATTCGACCAGGATTCGTGGCACTGGGCTGGGTCAAGGCACGAACGGGCACAGATGTGCTTGCCTATGGCACACCTTTCCGACGCTAGCGGCACGCACACTGTGCACGTTTGATGCACGTCCGTGTTGCACCCACCATTAAGTAGGTCATATTAGGGGGGAGGAGTGCAGGGTGTCGCGATCTCCTTTCCTGTGCTGATGGGCGATGAAAAATGAAGTCTTTTTGCTTGGCTTCTTCTTTTAATGACGGTTTGGCAGGAAAACCAGTAATTTCACTTCCTGTCCAGATGTATGATGGGAAATTCAGTGATGTCATGTCCTGTGTAGGTGGATGATGGGCGGTCCAGTGATGTCACTTCCTGTGCTGATGGGTGATGGGAAATTAAGTCCTCTTGCTTGACTTCTTCTTTTGAAGACAGTATTGGCGGGAAAACCAGTAATGTCACTTCCTATCTAGATGGATGATGGGAAATTCAATGGTCACCTCCTGTGTAGGTGGATGATGGGACATCCAGTGATGCCACTTCCTGTGTTCATGGGAAATTAGGTCCTTTTGCTTGGTTTCCTTTTCTAAAGATGGTTTTGGCTGGAAAATCAGAATGTCACTTCCTGCCCAGATGTATGATGGGAAATTCAGTGATGTCACTTCCTATTTCAGTGGATTATGGGAGATCCAGGGATGTCACTTCCTGTGCTGATGGGTTTTGGGAAACTCCTCCATTGATCAATACATAGGGTAAAGAGGAAAAGGCCCAGAACGTGGGCCTATCTCACACCTTTCATGGACATGAAGACATCTGTCCACCCCCCATCTAACACAGGTTTATAGAATAACATGCATTTACCTGATTAGATCCAGTAAGGTAGGCTCTAGTCCCTTCTGTACCAGTATGTTCCAAAACATCTCCCAATTTACACAGCCAATGGCCGTGACCAGGTCCATGAAGGCAAGAGCTATAGTGCCTTTCTGAACAAATGTATGTGTAGAAATTAACATTTTGTGCAAATTTCAACACTGGCCCTAAGCCAGGACTGAATCCATACTAGACTTGAAGGAGCATCCTTATGTCGGTATTCTTCTATTGAAGGCGTGACACAAGAGTGCTATGATTTTACTAGAGAGTCTAACAATAGGATGCAGCCGGTAACATTAAATATCATTTCTATTGCCCTTTATGAATAGGATTATGATAATTGATTAATATAGTCCATGTGTCATTGATATATTTTCAAACCCTGGCATTTACTATGACAATCATAATCACTGTTTATAAATCTGTAATGCTGTTGGAACTTTATCTGGACCTGGTGGTTTGTTAGATGGATTGTTTCTTAAAGAAGTTATGGCCTCACTTTATGTAAAGACCAAAGGGATAACATAGCTTGCCCAGTGTTCAGGATCATGACTTCGAGTTATTTTTGGAATCTCTACAAAGTTTTGAAAAATAGTCATACCAGTCATTGACCCAAATATTTGCATGTAGAGCACACTGAGGCTCATGTGTTACAAATGATTGTTAACCAACTACCAAAACGTGGTATAATCCTGAGCCTAACTGGCAGATTACAGATCTGCCCATGCCTTTTCATGAAGCTCTGCCTTTGAAGTGACTAAATGTTTCTTATAGGCTGTGTGACGTAGACCTGATTAATGGGATTTCATTTTTAGAACTTTCATGGGACCCAGTTTTCCATGCTACGTAAACGATCAAACTATCTATCTCAGGGCTTAGAAGGACATCTAAGTGGTGGAGCGTCTAAGACAGATCTCGATTGGAGGTAGCAAGGTTTTGTGTAAATGCTAAGTCCAGGTTATGTCCAAATGAAGTGCATTTGGCTGCTCACTTCCTGTTTGAAGTACACAGCTTGCTTCTTTATGAGGTAGTAGTCGTATTTTGTTTAGTTTGGGGAGAACCCCCATACAATACAATATGACATTAAATAAAAATAATTAGACTAAAAGGTTGATAAAGGAGGTTCTATATACAAATCCATTATTACAAAACATAGACTATCAATACTGACCTTGCTATTTCTTAGATAAATGCCTGCACAACGACTATGTTAAAATAGTTATACAATGATGAAAAGATTGTATGTACAAATGCATTAATGTTCATTCCTCCACTCTTAGTTCCAGACCAACAACTCAGTTATATGGGCAGCCCTACTAATACTTGCCCAACCTCATTACAACAGTAGATAACACCAGTGTTTCGTGGGTCACTGTAATAGTGTATACTAAGAGGCAGAAATATATTTTAATAAATGAATCAAGTGTCAGAGCCGTAGACCTAGCCTCTTCCTTCGAAGCCAGACAATGTAAAGAAATTTACTTAGAGAAAAAATTATAAGATGATTGGTGTCTGTTCAAAATAGCCTGGAAGCTTTCGGATCATGCTTGATGCCTGGGTTCAAGCAAAGAGGTCGAAGCCATGTCCTTATTGCTCTTTTATACAATGAACAAAAAATAATAGATGGTCTATATCTTCTATTGTGTCTTTGCAAAGTAAGCAAAAGGCATAGTCATCTGTGTATTGATTCCACTTGCAAACAAACAGACCAACAGATAAGAATACAAGTGAGAAACTGAGTTGCTGAATGAGTGTGGAGTTAACCCTTCTCGAACAACAGCCACAATCCCTGTCAGGGTAAACAACAAAAGTCACAAAATTAACCTATGTGTTACTATACTGTTACACAGATCTTCAGCAGTTGACAAGAGATATCCCCTTGGCAACTGCTGAAGGCCTATGTAACAGTATAATATTTCTTTGATGTAATTGAGATTTCCACATGTCGGTATTGTCCCTCGTAATCCCAAGGTAATCAAATCTTTCAACCTTTAGTAGTGAGGAGCCCTTCATCCCAAAACCATCCTAAAGAATTTGTAGGTATTAAAAATCATGCACTTGGTTTTGGACATATTCACCTCCAACCCACAAAGACTGCAGAAATCAGTGAATTTATTTAGAAGATTCTGTAATGAGGGTATGTCTGTTTTGAGAGAGTCATGGATGTAGCCATCAAGGTGATTTATGACCAGTGGCGGTGCCCCCATTAGGGTGGCGGTGAGCTGCCCCCCTGCCACCACCCCAAATAAAACGATAATAAGGCGTGTTTTAAACCTGTTTTATTAGCGTTTTATTTTAATCCCCCTGACAGAGACGTTTTAAGGCATGGGCAAAGTGGGCTCTGGCCCAGGGCCCCAGCCTTTCATGGGGCACCTTATAGAGCCAGATCTGCTCTGCAGAGTCTTGCCCTCCCTGATAATCTTGAATAATTCTTAAACAGATTGTTGTAAATATTATTTTCCTTTAATTTATTTTTATTGTGGGTAATGTGTCAGAGTTTATTGCAGACAAATGTGACTTTTAGATCAAAACAGAACCTCACATAGGAGAAACGGGAGGGGGTCACAGGGATTATTTGCAATAATGTCAGTGAGTGCTGCTGTGTTTCAATATTGAAAAAACACACATCACTATCCCTGAATATTAGATTAAGACATATGTAGTATTTGGACGAGTGTGCGTGTGCACTGTCAGTGGCCAAAGAGGACATAAAAGAGCTTAAACTATCATAAATGTAAAGGTGTTCTGAACAGGGCCCCCGAAATACATTTGGCCCAGGGCCCCCAAAATCTTTAAAATGCCCCTCCCCCTGGACCCGACCCCAGGACTCTGATGACTCTTGGGGCAGGGGGTTCAGGGGGATGACACTGGGGGGGGGGGGGTGGTTGTGGTAGGTGGTAGTGCACTCCCTTATCCCCTCACTGTGCATGAGGTGTTCAGCCGGCCGTTTCAGGCCCAGCTGCATTTCTGGGGCTGGAGAAAGCAGGCACGGGCTCCCGGTCCGCCTGGGAGCGCAAAGTCATAGCACGCAGGCCAATCCTGATGCTGCTTTCCTGCAGCGTCATGATTGGCCGCAGTGCAGTCCGGGAGCCTGTCCCAGAAGCAGGAAGAGTGCGATGGAGCAGACGGCGGCGGCGGTGATCCGGTAAATTTATTTTATTTATTAATTTTTTATTTTGGACCCCAAATCACCCCAGCTCACTCCTCCAGCCCGCCCTGCCACTTTGGCAGGGTACCGGCCACTGCTGTTTATGACCTAATTTGCATCAGATCTAACATGCACCCCTTTCATACCCCTCTCTCTATGGGTATGTGATCTGTAATCTCGCCCATATTTCCCCACCTCCTTTGTGCATAATTCCCTTTGTGGAGTTTTATTAGGATTCTTAATAGATGTCGCAGTACAACCATGGACCTCAAGCTGGACCATAAACATTGCCTAGGCACAAGGTCTAACACTGCCCTCAGGTCAACAAAAGCCACATACAAATGGCCCTTTGTGAGCCTTAGATACTTCCACATAATTAGTGAAAAGTGGAATATCTAGTTTATTGTGCTAACTTTGTTTCAAAACCCTGCCTATAGGGGGAGAGAATCTGTGATTCTATCATCCAGTTGTGAAGCTTATCCAACACTTGACAACAGAATTCCTTCTGCACGTTATCTATCAAGCTAATGGTGCGATAATTTCCTAGTACGCCCCTATCACCTTTTCTAAATAGGGAGATAATTTCTGCACCATACCAAGAATAAGGTAACCTTTCACCAGCCATAATTCTGTTAGACAAGAAGTTGATGTAAGAGTACAGATCTCCAGGTACTTTATTGGGTCCAACCGCTTTCCCAGATTTCAGGGGTTGAATGGCCCTGGTCGTCTCTTCCAAGGAAAAGAAAGAAGTCTCTGGATCTGAGCCATAACACCAGCTATCAGTCTGCCAGACGCTCCCACCCCTGTGTGCTGGGACTACACTTAGCGGTGGCTCAGAGCTCTGGTAGTGAGCAGAAGACAGGTCTGTAAAATGATTTACCCATAATCGAGGTTGAATAAAATGCTCAAGAGGGTTAAGATTCGTAAGGCTGCAATGGTCAACAATTTGCCATAATGCAGTAGTATCTCTGCGTTTTGATACAACCACAAGATTGAACTGGTTTGCATTGATCCAATTCTGCTTACAAGAAGAAAGAATTTTCTTATTTCTAAATCTGGCCATTCTTATCCTCACTGGGTCAGGCACTTTGATGGCCCTGACAAAAAACGATTTTAGATCGCGGCAATCTCTTGAACACCAGGGGATGGTTTTAAACATCTGAGGTTTGGGATTTTGAAGCACCTTGGTGCAAAGATGTTTCAATGCACTCCACTGAGTGGAATGGAGTTCAGTAATTGGAATCTCACTAGTAAGAATATCAGCATAATGGACTCAACACGAAATAAACAGATTATACATTTAGGATAATACATCAGCATTGGTTGACAATTTGATCCTTTTAACAGATCTTGTATTGTTCCCAAGCAATAAAGTCATCCCAGAGAGCTTGGGTTGGTAACTAAGTCGAAAAACATGTTGTCCTTCAGTGAATGTTTTAGGGAGTTGTGGTCGCTATCCACTTTTTGGATCACAGCAAAGTCTTCCATAGTAGGCCATCATTTTGTGTCCAATAAGATATAATCAATTCTGCTATTACTTCCCCCTCGAAAGAAAGTATATGCTCTGTGAGTACCTGATATTGAGTGGCCGTTGCAAGCTCGCTGACCAAAAGAGAGAGTTATAGACACCAGCTGGATAGTCAATGCCGACCAAGATTTAGTATGTTACATTGAAATCACCAGCTTTCATGAGGGGACAATTAACTGGTATGTTGAATAGGTGGTGATCAAGGAAAGAGAGTGTTGGTGACTCTATTGTGACTCTATTGTCAATATAAGGTCCAAACAAGGTCTCAATGAATTATTCCCTCGCTCAGCCCTTGATAGCTGGCAACGAGCAGGCAGGCTTAACTTAGGAGACAGGTATGTGAAGCATTTGAAAACACCACTACATTAAATAAGTAAGACACAACACACAATAAAAATCCCACACCAATTTCTAAAAATAGGAAATACTTCTATTTTTAAAATGGCACCAAAACGACAAAAATTCAATATAGGGAACCAGAGATAGGATTTTTTTAAAGGATTGACCACTTTATAGTGTTTAAAAACATATGGTGCCAACTTGGGTCATCTGGTCCCCTACCCTGGAATCGCCCTTTCTGAAAACCTTACAGTTTCCCCAAAATGTTTAATTTCCTTTGGTTTCAATGTGAGGTATGAGTGACAGATTCCACAGGTCTTCAAAGGATAAATCATTCTACCTCTAAATGTAATAAACAGTAATTCTGGGATTTGCAAACAGAAGACACTCAAAAGAATTTACCTTTCCAACCCTTTTTGTAGCTTAATATGTTGTAAAAAACATTCTTAAAATCAGTGCTTTAAGTGGGGTGATAATCGTGGGGAGGGGGGAGGGGGTGTGATCAAAGGAGCCAAATTCGGAATCCTACCTAGGAGACGTGGCCCATATAATTAAGGCTGGGGCTTAAAACGTGAACTAACATTCTGTGCTTCTTCATACAACCTGCCACCCGACAGTATTTGTTTGTCTCTCTATGAGCTGTCTGTTATTGAAACATTACTAAGGTGTGAGGAAGGGGTAGGAATATTTCGGTGGCGCACTCCCAGGCACTGTGAGAAACTCACACTGGCCTCAGACGTTTAGCAGTCTTGCCCCCCACCCGCCGCACCTCTGGACACCCACCCACTACCTGAACACACCCAGACACCTAGAGGCGGCTCAGTTCACCCACTCATAACCTGAACTGACCCAGACACCAAGAGGCGGCTCAGTTCACCCACCCATAACCTGAACTCACCCAGACAGCCAGATGTGGCTCAGTTCACCCACCCATAACCTGAACTCACCCAGACACCTAGAGGCGGCTCAGTTCACCCACGCATAACCTGAATTCACCTGGACACCTAGAGGCGGCTCAGTTCACCCACCCATAACCTGAACTCAACCAGACACCAAGAGGTGACTCAGTTCACCCACACATAACCTGAATTCACAAGGACACCTAGAGGCGGCTCAGTTCACCCACCCATAACCTGAACTCACCCGGACACCTAGAGGCGGCTCAGTTCACCCATCCATAACCTGAATTCACACGGACACCTAGAGGAGGCTCAGTTCACCCACGCATAACCTGAACTCACCTGGACACCTAGAGCCGGCTCAGTTCACCCACCCATAACCTGAACTCACCTAGACACCAAGAGGCGGCTCAGTTCACCCACCCATAACCTGAATTCACACGGACACCTAGAGGCGGCTCAGTTCACCCACCCATAACCTGAACTCACCCAGACACCAAGAGGCGGCTCAGTTCACCCACCTATAACCTGAAATCACCCAGACACCAAGAGGTGGCTCAGTTCACCCACCTATAACCTGAACTCACCCAGACACCTAGAGGCGGCTCAGTTCACCCACCCATAACCTGAACCCACCCGGACACCTAGAGGTGGCTCAGTTCACCCACGCATAACCTGAACTCACCTGGACACCTAGAGGCGGCTCAGTTCACAGTATAATGCACCGCACAAAATTAGTCTGCTGTGGGAGGAATACAGTACAGAATACAAAAACAAACAGTTTTAGGGAATAAATCATGTGAAATGTAAATGCATCTCTGACATGGATCAGCCTGCGGGTGTTCGCAGTCGCTGTGAACAGGCTCAGTGTATGTGTCTGTAAAGTTAAGGACACAGAGATGGGGCCTGTTTCAAGGTTAATTTTAATTACTGTCCGGTCTGTGACGCGGCTGGGTTTGTGCCATAAAGCACTGCTTCAAATACCAACACTCTTGCTAGGGAATACACGTAATATTATATTATTACATTTACCTACGTCAAATTCTGCCTGTCGCGCCTGTGAAGGTCAACTCAAGGATGATCGTCTCACCTGGCTAAGAGCAGCGCTGTCCAGTGGTGCTGGAACTAGGGGTTCAGGGGCTATTAAAGCACCCGCATAAACCTTGAAAGAGTTTAGATGGCGAATGAACAATAAAGGGCACCTTTAGTATAGCAAGTATGCCATGGGCCCTTGGGTAAGCATGGAAAATGACCCCTTTGCTGTTGGGGTAGCAGGGCTCAATGGGCCCCCCTGGGCTCCGGTGCTACTGCACCTGATGCACCAATGGTAGCTACGCCCCTGACTCAAATGTTTTGTACTGGCAGCATGTATTATGTTTTTAAAGACAGCCTGGCACAGACTCTAGATGTTGTTCTAGCGCCACTGGCGCTGCCATGGCGCATTTACTAACTTCTGCTGGCGGCAGGCAGCCTGGGCATGAGGGACACGCCCTGCACTTACAACCACGCGCTTGCCCTTTGCTGCAGTGTTGCGCCACTTGGCCTTTGAGCATATGCGAGAATAGAAACGTGTAAACTGCCTTGGACCAGGACTCTGCTGTTCCCAGTCTGACTCACTCCTGTAGGCGGAAATAACATCACCCTAGACTTTCAATGTGCATTGATGTCTGACTCAGCAGAATTTTATCACATAGACACAATTGGATTTCCTCCAAGTGAAAGCATGAGTTAGAAACAGAAAGCAAATAATCGGTGACCTCAAATCTGGATATAGTGAGGTAATTTGTTTGAACTTCTAACCCATGCCTAACTATGGCACTGTTGTATCCCCCACCCTAGGGAGTGTTTGATAAATTGAAACCATCCTTCATTTATCTGCACTGTGGACAGATTTGTGGTATGCTCCAGATCCTCCTTGACCATCAGACATTGATTCATTAACTTTTTCAGGCCATATGCAGTTCTGGAGATCAAGGCTGAATGTTTATATATACACCAATAAGATAATGCCTTTGGAGCCCAGCCTTGGACGATCCTAAACAACATTCTCCTTGTTATGTTATGTTACAATGATTTGTATAGCGCATTAATTGCCCAAGAGGATATTCAGGGCAGTTGTGTAGGTGTGTAGTCCTCAAGGTGCTTGTACGAAGAGCCAGGTCTTCAGCTTATTGCGGAATTCGAGAAGTGAGGAGGAGGCTCAGATGTGTTGAGGGAGGTCATTCCATGCCTTGAGTGCGATGTAGGAGAATGAACGACCTCTACTTTTTAGGTCGAGCCTGGGCAGCGCATGGCCTGCTCTGTGAGGCATGCTGTATTAGAGTATGCAGCTGAAGCTCTGCCCACTCTCCGCCCATATTTTTCATTGGCTTGTGTCTTTGTCCTTTGTAAATGCTGGCTTCTGATTTGGTAATCGGCTTGTTAGTCCTTCCTTAGTACCGCCTAATCTTCATTTGTAACCTCCCATGAGGACTGGCCCTTTTACTTCTGTTGTTACACCGGCTGTGTTATTTAGTCTGTAAGCACTATTTTCTTTAGTGAGTTTTGTCTTACTGCAGGCCCGACGTGCTTTGCAACAACATTCAGTGCGCCATGCGTGCTTTCACTTTCCAAGCAGCCGGGACAATGGCGGTGGCTTCTTTGCAATACTATAGGTCCCGCATTTAGGAGAGTTGGAGCTATTGACATTGTAAAAACCAATATCTTAAACTCTTGCAAATGGGAGACCTATAGCTTTACAATTTGTTTATGTGGGTTGTTTTCAAAGGCCCCATGCCGTGTTTGCAGTTACTAGAGGCCACGCCCCTTTCTTCAGACGCAGCTCGTCTAATGAAAGGGGCGTGGTGTCTATTAAGTGCAAGCACGGTATGGGGCACTTGGAAACAAACAATATTTCTATTTCAATAGGTCTCGCATTTGCAAGAATTTAAGCTATTGACATTTACAGTGCAATAGCTCAAGGTCTCATAAATGCGAAACCTATTGCATTGCAAATGCTTGTTCTTTTGAGGATGCAGGGAATGTTGGTGAGTGAGAGTCAAATAGAGCAAAGGTGTCTGGTGGGTTGGTGAAAGTGAATGTGGCAGTTCAGGTATTCTGGTCCTGTGTTGTGAGAGGGCTTTGTATGTGTTAGCAAGAAGATTGAATTGGCTGTGATTGTAAATGGGGAGCCAATGAAGCTTCCTGATTTGTGTGGTGTGATGTGGGTGCGGCATGGGAGGTTGAGTAAGAGTCTTGCAGCAGGGTTCTGGGTGGTCTGGAGTCTGTGTAGGAGTTGTTTGGAGATTCTAACGTAGAGAACATTGCCATAATCCAGACTGCTGGTGATGAGTGCTTGCGTGACTGTCCATCTGGTGTTCTGAGGCAACCATTTGAAACCTTTTTGTAACATGCATTCGATGTAGCATTAGGAGCTGCACACTGCGTTGACTTGAGCCGTCATGTTTGGTTTTTCATCAAGGATGATCCCTAGTTTCTTGCATGGTCTTTGGGTGCTAGTGTTGGTCCTAGCTCCGACGTCAACCAGGTGGAGTCCCATGGGGAGGTCTTGTTGTCGAAGACCGGTATGCCAGCCTTGTCGTAAGGCGTGCTGCAGGCAGTTGGTTCACCGCCAGTCTACTACCATGGTCATACAGTTGGTGAAGTTGTTCCTGGCGGTGGTTGCTTTGTCCGTCAGGGAGTGGATGAGTTGGGTGTCATCAGCGTAGGAGATGACAGTGATTTATTGTAATCGGATGATGTTGGCGAGCGGTGTCATGTATATGTTGAAAAGGGTGGGACTGAGGGATGATCCATGTGGGATTCCACATGTCAATTTATTGGTCTCTGATGTGAAGGGTTGCAGCCTGACCCTTTGGGTTCTTATCATGAGGAAGGAACAGATCCATTTGAGAGGGGATCGTTGTATGGCAATCTTGTGGAGTCTTCTGATGACAGTGTTATGGGAGAAAGCGCTGAAGGCCGCAGAGAGGTCGAGCAGGATGAGGGCTGCTTTTTCTCCTCAATGCAGGATATTTCAAATGTCATCGGTGGCCATAATGTGCTGTTTTGGTGCTCTGGTTCTTTCTGAGCCTTGATTGGATGTTCTTTAGAAGATGGTGAAGTTTGAGGTGGGTTGTGAGTGGCTTGTTGATGGCCTTCTCATTCACTTTGGTTGGATAAAAAAACGTACTCAGTTGATTCGGGTCGGCTGTGGGCTTCTTGATGAGGGCGTTGATTTCTGCAAGTTTTCATTCACCCGGGAAGTGGCTGATGTGATGGAGGTGTTGATGAAGTGGGTCAGGGTGGTGCTGATTGGTGATGTTCCCAGGTTGTAGATGTGGTGGAACATGGGTCTGTTGGGGCCCCTGAGTGAATAGTCTGCATTATTACAGTTGTGGAGGGTTGTCCATTAGGTCAGGTGGCCGCCTTGGTAGATGGTGGGTAGGTTAGCAACAAGTACTCTGGGGTTGGGCTTGTGTGCAAAGTTGCTGTAGATGTTTGTGATTTTGCTGTGGAAGAAGTTGGATAGGTTGTCACAGAGTTGTTGGGAGGCAGCAATGTTGATGGCAGTGGCTGAGGGCAGTCTGCTTCTATGATTTCACCAGTGGTGGCTTGGAATACTGAACCTGTTAAGGGTGTTGATTTGAGGTGTGTTGATTTGGAAGTGGATGATGGAGTGGTCGGTCCATGTGAGCTGTGTGGTAGAGGTGTATTTGATGCTGTTGCTTGTGGTGAAGATGGGGTCCAGTGTGTGTCCTGAGGTGTGTGTTGGTCCTGGGATGAATTGGCTGAGTCAGATGGTGCGTAAGCTTTTGAAGAGTGCGGTGGAGCAGAGGTTATTTCTGCCTTCCAGGGGAAAGTTGATGTCAGCAAGGAGAATGTAGGCTCTGGAGTCAATGGTGAGTGGAGCGACAAAGTTGGTAAAGGTGGTTTGTAGTCTGTGTGATCGGTAGGCGAGGGTTCCGCCTAGAGTGAAGTTTTCTGAGATTTGCAGCTTGAAGTGTAGATGTTCAATGAATGGCGTGTCGTTCTCTGTGGATGTTGTGCATTTGATAGATTCCTTGTAGATGATGGCAAGTCCTCCTCCTGGCTTGTGAAGGCGGTCCTGTCGAGCGATTTTGTAGCCTACTGGGATTGCAGTGGCGATGTCAGGAGCCGATGAGGGATTTAGCCAGGTCTCTGTGATAAAGAGGGTGTCAGGTGTGTGGCTACACAGTAGGTCCCATATTTCTGTTCTGTGTTTGCTGAGTGATTGTGTGTTGAGAAGCATGCATGCGAGTGGGTGTTGATGTGCGGGGCTGCTATGGTGTGTGGTGTAGGGTGGGGGTATAGGTGTTGTGGGTGCTTGTATGGTGTGTGTGTTGGGATGCTGTGTTGAGGGCATTGTTACTATTTGCGTGGGTGGTGTGGGTGTATGGCACAGGAGAACCGGCAGTGGGTGCAGGTGAAAAATCCTACGGTGGTGTGAGGTGCGGCACAGCAGCAGTTAGGGGATCAGCATCTGGGGTCTTGTGACTTAATCATTAAGGAGTGCTCCGGAGCATTGCTGGGTGGTGATTCGACCAGGATTCGTGGCACTGGGCTGGGTCAAGGCACGAACGGGCACAGATGTGCTTGCCTATGGCACACCTTTCCGACGCTAGCGGCACGCACACTGTGCACGTTTGATGCACGTCCGTGTTGCACCCACCATTAAGTAGGTCATATTAGGGGGGAGGAGTGCAGGGTGTCGCGATCTCCTTTCCTGTGCTGATGGGTGATGAAAAATGAAGTCTTTTTGCTTGGCTTCTTCTTTTAATGACGGTTTGGCAGGAAAACCAGTCATTTCACTTCCTGTCCAGATGTATGATGGGAAATTCAGTGATGTCATGTCCTGTGTAGGTGGATGATGGGCGGTCCAGTGATGTCACTTCCTGTGCTGATGGGTGATGGGAAATTAAGTCCTCTTGCTTGACTTCTTCTTTTGAAGACAGTATTGGCGGGAAAACCAATAATGTCACTTCCTATCTAGATGGATGATGGGAAATTCAATGGTCACCTCCTGTGTAGGTGGAT
Organism: Triturus cristatus; assembly: GCF_964204655.1. NCBI lineage: Eukaryota > Metazoa > Chordata > Amphibia > Caudata > Salamandridae > Triturus > Triturus cristatus. The sequence goes on from NC_140592.1 coordinate 1,135,785,809, forward strand.
GATGGGACATCCAGTGATGCCACTTCCTGTGTTCATGGGAAATTAGGTCCTTTTGCTTGGTTTCCTTTTCTAAAGATGGTTTTGGCTGGAAAATCAGAATGTCACTTCCTGCCCAGATGTATGATGGGAAATTCAGTGATGTCACTTCCTATTTCAGTGGATTATGGGAGATCCAGGGATGTCACTTCCTGTGCTGATGGGTTTTGGGAAACTCCTCCATTGATCAATACATAGGGTAAAGAGGAAAAGGCCCAGAACGTGGGCCTATCTCACACCTTTCATGGACGAGAAGACATCTGTCCACCCCCCATCTAACACAGGTTTATAGAATAACATGCATTTACCTGATTAGATCCAGTAAGGTAGGCTCTAGTCCCTTCTGTGCCAGTATGTTCCAAAACATCTCCCAATTTACACAGCCAATGGCCGTGACCAGGTCCATGAAGGCAAGAGCTATAGTGCCTTTCTGTACAAATGTATGTGTAGAAATTAACATTTTGTGCAAATTTCAACACTGGCCCTAAGCCAGGACTGAATCCATACTAGACTTGAGGGAGCATCCTTATGTCGGTATTCTTCTATTGAAGGCGTGACACAAGAGTGCTATGATTTTACTAGAGAGTCTAACAATAGGATGCAGCCGGTAACATTAAATATCATTTCTATTGCCCTTTATGAATAGGATTATGATAATTGATTAATATAGTCCATGTGTCATTGATATATTTTCAAACCCTGGCATTTACTATGACAATCATAATCACTGTTTATAAATCTGTAATGCTGTTGGAACTTTATCTGGACCTGGTGGTTTGTTAGATGGATTGTTTCTTAAAGAAGTTATGGCCTCACTTTATGTAAAGACCAAAGGGATAACATAGCTTGCCCAGTGTTCAGGATCATGACTTCTAGTTATTTCTGGAATCTCTACAAAGTTTTGAAAAATAGTCATACCAGTCATTGACCCAAATATTTGCATGTAGAGCACACTGAGGCTCATGTGTTACAAATGATTGTTAACCAACTACCAAAACGTGGTATAATCCTGAGCCTAACTGGCAGATTACAGATCTGCCCATGCCTTTTCATGAAGCTCTGCCTTTGAAGTGACTAAATGTTTCTTATAGGCTGTGTGACGTAGACCTGATTAATGGGATTTCATTTTTAGAACTTTCATGGGACCCAGTTTTCCATGCTACGTAAACGATCAAACTATCTATCTCAGGGCTTAGAAGGACATCTAAGTGGTGGAGCGTCTAAGACAGATCTCGATTGGAGGTAGCAAGGTTTTGTGTAAATGCTAAGTCCAGGTTATGTCCAAATGAAGTGCATTTGGCTGCTCACTTCCTGTTTGAAGTACACAGCTTGCTTCTTTATGAGGTAGTAGTCGTATTTTGTTTAGTTTGGGGAGAACCCCCATACAATACAATATGACATTAAATAAAAATAATTAGACTAAAAGGTTGATAAAGGAGGTTCTATATACAAATCCATTATTACAAAACATAGACTATCAATACTGACCTTGCTATTTCTTAGATAAATGCCTGCACAACGACTATGTTAAAATAGTTATACAATGATGAAAAGATTGTATGTACAAATGCATTAATGTTCATTCCTCCACTCTTAGTTCCAGACCAACAACTCAGTTATATGGGCAGCCCTACTAATACTTGCCCAACCTCATTACAACAGTAGATAACACCAGTGTTTCGTGGGTCACTGTAATAGTGTATACTAAGAGGCAGAAATATATTTTAATAAATGAATCAAGTGTCAGAGCCGTAGACCTAGCCTCTTCCTTCGAAGCCAGACAATGTAAAGAAATTTACTTAGAGAAAAAATTATAAGATGATTGGTGTCTGTTCAAAATAGCCTGGAAGCTTTCGGATCATGCTTGATGCCTGAGTTCAAGCAAAGAGGTCGCAGCCATGTCCTTATTGCTCTTTTATACAATGAACAAAAAATAATAGATGGTCTATATCTTCTATTGTGTCTTTGCAATGTAAGCAAAAGGCATAGTCATCTGTGTATTGATTCCACTTGCAAACAAACAGACCAACAGATAAGAATACAAGTGAGAAACTGAGTTGCTGAATGAGTGTGGAGTTAACCCTTCTCGAACAACAGCCACAATCCCTGTCAGGGTAAACAACAAAAGTCACAAAATTAACCTATGTGTTACTATACTGTTACACAGATCTTCAGCAGTTGACAAGAGATATCCCCTTGGCAACTGCTGAAGGCCTATGTAACAGTATAATATTTCTTTGATGTAATTGAGATTTCCATATGTCGGTATTGTCCCTTGTAATCCCAAGGTAATCAAATCTTTCAACCTTTAGTAGTGAGGAGCCCTTCATCCCAAAACCATCCTAAAGAATTTGTAGGTATTAAAAATCATGCACTTGGTTTTGGACATATTCACCTCCAACCCACAAAGACTGCAGAAATCAGTGAATTTATTTAGAAGATTCTGTAATGAGGGTATGTCTGTTTTGAGAGAGTCATGGATGTAGCCATCAAGGTGATTTATGACCAGTGGCGGTGCCCCCATTAGGGTGGCGGTGAGCTGCCCCCCTGCCACCACCCCAAATAAAACGATAATAAGGCGTGTTTTAAACCTGTTTTATTAGCGTTTTATTTTAATCCCCCTGACAGAGACGTTTTAAGGCATGGGCAAAGTGGGCTCTGGCCCAGGGCCCCAGCCTTTCATGGGGCACCTTATAGAGCCAGATCTGCTCTGCAGAGTCTTGCCCTCCCTGATAATCTTGAATAATTCTTAAACAGATTGTTGTAAATATTATTTTCCTTTAATTTATTTTTATTGTGGGTAATGTGTCAGAGTTTATTGCAGACAAATGTGACTTTTAGATCAAAACAGAACCTCACATAGGAGAAACGGGAGGGGGTCACAGGGATTATTTGCAATAATGTCAGTGAGTGCTGCTGTGTTTCAATATTGAAAAAACACACATCACTATCCCTGAATATTAGATGAAGACATATGTAGTATTTGGACGAGTGTGCGTGTGCACTGTCAGTGGCCAAAGAGGACATAAAAGAGCTTAAACTATCATAAATGTAAAGGTGTTCTGAACAGGGCCCCCGAAATACATTTGGCCCAGGGCCCCCAAAATCTTTAAAATGCCCCTCCCCCTGGACCCGACCCCAGGACTCTGATGACTCTTGGGGCAGGGGGTTCAGGGGGATGACACTGGGGGGGGGTGGTTGTGGTAGGTGGTAGTGCACTCCCTTATCCCCTCACTGTGCATGAGGTGTTCAGCCGGCCGTTTCAGGCCCAGCTGCATTTCTGGGGCTGGAGAAAGCAGGCACAGGCTCCCAGTCCGCCTGGGAGCGCAAAGTCATAGCACGCAGGCCAATCCTGATGCTGCTTTCCTGCAGCGTCATGATTGGCCGCAGTGCAGTCCGGGAGCCTGTCCCAGAAGCAGGAAGAGTGCGATGGAGCAGACGGCGGCGGCGGTGATCCGGTAAATTTATTTTATTTATTAATTTTTTATTTTGGACCCCAAATCACCCCAGCTCACTCCTCCAGCCCGCCCTGCCACTTTGGCAGGGTACCGGCCACTGCTGTTTATGACCTAATTTGTATCAGATCTAACATGCACCCCTTTCATACCCCTCTCTCTATGGGTATGTGATCTGTAATCTCGCCCATATTTCCCCACCTCCTTTGTGCATAATTCCCTTTGTGGAGTTTTATTAGGATTCTTAATAGATGTCGCAGTACAGCCATGGACCTCAAGCTGGACCATAAACATTGCCTAGGCACAAGGTCTAACACTGCCCTCAGGTCAACAAAAGCCACATACAAATGGCATTTTGTGAGCCTTAGATACTTCCACATAATTAGTGAAAAGTGGAATATCTAGTTTATTGTGCTAACTTTGTTTCAAAACTCTGCCTATAGGGGGAGAGAATCTGTGATTCTATCATCCAGTTGTGAAGCTTATCCAACACTTGACAACAGAATTCCTTCTGCACGTTATCTATCAAGCTAATGGTGCGATAATTTCCTAGTACGCCCCTATCACCTTTTCTAAATAGGGAGATAATTTCTGCACCATACCAAGAATAAGGTAACCTTTCACCAGCCATAATTCTGTTAGACAAGAAGTTGATGTAAGAGTACAGATCTCCAGGTACTTTATTGGGTCCAACCGCTTTCCCAGATTTCAGGGGTTGAATGGCCCTGGTCGTCTCTTCCAAGGAAAAGAAAGAAGTCTCTGGATCTGAGCCATAACACCAGCTATCAGTCTGCCAGACGCTCCCACCCCTGTGTGCTGGGACTACACTTAGCGGTGGCTCAGAGCTCTGGTAGTGAGCAGAAGACAGGTCTGTAAAATGATTTACCCATAATCGAGGTTGAATAAAATGCTCAAGAGGGTTAAGATTCGTAAGGCTGCAATGGTCAACAATTTGCCATAATGCAGTAGTATCTCTGCGTTTTGATACAACCACAAGATTGAACTGGTTTGCATTGATCCAATTCTGCTTACAAGAAGAAAGAATTTTCTTATTTCTAAATCTGGCCATTCTTATCCTCACTGGGTCAGGCACTTTGATGGCCCTGACAAAAAACGATTTTAGATCGCGGCAATCTCTTGAACACCAGGGGATGGTTTTAAACATCTGAGGTTTGGGATTTTGAAGCACCTTGGTGCAAAGATGTTTCAATGCACTCCACTGAGTGGAATGGAGTTCAGTAATTGGAATCTCACTAGTAAGAATATCAGCATAATGGGCTCAACACGAAATAAACAGATTATACATTTAGGATAATACATCAGCATTGGTTGACAATTTGATCCTTTTAACAGATCTTGTATTGTTCCCAAGCAATAAAGTCATCCCAGAGAGCTTGGGTTGGTAACTAAGTCGAAAAACATGTTGTCCTTCAGTGAATGTTTTAGGGAGTTGTGGTCGCTATCCACTTTTTGGATCACAGCAAAGTCTTCCATAGTAGGCCATCATTTTGTGTCCAATAAGATATAATCAATTCTGCTATTACTTCCCCCTCGAAAGAAAGTATATGCTCTGTGAGTACCTGATATTGAGTGGCCGTTGCAAGCTCGCTGACCAAAAGAGAGAGTTATAGACACCAGCTGGATAGTCAATGCCGACCAAGATTTAGTATGTTACATTGAAATCACCAGCTTTCATGAGGGGACAATTAACTGGTATGTTGAATAGGTGGTGATCAAGGAAAGAGAGTGTTGGTGACTCTATTGTTTGGCAAAAGGCGATTGTAAATGTTGTACATATACACCACTAGGCCATTACTCCCCTAAAAAATCAAACTAATGATATCTGTCACCAGTTTTTGGATAGCTAACTTTGAGGTATTTTTAATCCAGACTAAAATACCACCTCAGGGGCGTCCAGCTTTGGACAGGTTTGCCTCAGTTCTATAATCGAAATAACCAGATCTAAATAGAGGTTCTAAAGACCAAATTTCCTGCAGCACGATTATATCAAACTGACCAATAAAATTTCCCCAAAAGGGATGTATGCTTTTGTCATTAATCCCTGCCAGATTTCAAGATAACAGTTGTAGTGGGTTACAGGAACCATCCCTTTCAGGAGATCATGTTGTAACACAGAGGCCAAGATTGGAATTTACATGTTCTATGACCCTAGGTGGAGATTGGGTCCTGGGCTCAGTGGCAGGTCTACTGTGGCTTCCTATCTTTGGGACAGGTGATAAGGATGGTAGCAGTATCGGGGACCCTACCGGATAATTATGAGGAAAATTTAAGACCCTGGGGTGGGGAATGATAATTGGATATACATTTCCCCGATTACTCTTCTTGGGCTGGATATTACATAGTCAACCAACCTCAACAAGTAGAGGAGCAGAGGGACTTAATGAAATGGAAGTCTCCTGATTCCTGCTAGGACTGGGCCCTGACTTTGTTTTAGTAAACGCACCTAGTTGATTGAGTTTGGGTGAAAAAGTATTCTCGATGGGGAAACCTTTTTTCCTGAGGACCCTAGTACTACTTCTGAAATGGATGATCGAGCCTTTTGGAAAAAATTGCTGGAGCGTCAAGTGCCAATAAGCCATCAACTAAGTCATGGCCATTCAGCACCAATTTGATGGAGTCGTGTGTGTCCTGGGATCAGGCCAACTAGCGGGCATAGAGTATGTCAGAGCGCATTAAAGAATGGCAGTGACAATGGAAATCTATCCCGTGAGTTACCTTGTTTATTAGAGTGCCCGTGTTCTGCCTTTGGCCTACCTTTTAATTGGGAACATTCGTCATATAAATGGAAACCTCAGCAATGGTGCCTGGCTAAGTGATATTAACGGTATGAACTGGGCGGTGGTTATCTGCCCAAAAAGTATTTCCCCAGCTATTCTCCCATGCCCAAGTTGTAGCAAACCTAATTCCTCCTCACACTTTTACTAGTGTAAGAATTACATCATCTGGTGTTAATTGAGGTGTTTGCTGTTCCACCAAGCACTGTGATTGTGAAAGTGCACAGTAGTTGCTCATGGATCCTGTTTCCTTTTGGCTTATATAAGGCCCCACTTAGTTATACCTGGGACTTCCTCCCATTTGTCTCGGAGGCAGCTCTAGTAACTTTTCATTTGCCTCAACATAGTCGGTAAACCTGGAATTTAGCAACACTATCGCTAATTTAATTTCCTTAAGTCCCTCCTCACCAAGGCTAGAAGGGTTTTAATATCAGTCATTATCCTAGCGGAGAGTTCAGGAGGAAGGTCAACAATTGATTGTGGCTTGCTAGAAGGGCTTGCAAGTGGGGCAAAGCGGTTGCGGCATTCTGCAGTAGCTGTATCATTCTGATGAGCGCTCTTGTGGGACAGTTTGGGTTCTCAGGATGGTGACATTATGCCATTAGACACAGCATTTGACTGGACAGAATTTGAATCACCATCACTTATTACGCCTAAAACACCAATTTCAGAAGTGGATGGGACTACTGGATCGATTGCTACTTCAAGAGCTTTTCTTTTAGAAGTGTCACTTTTAGCTGTAACTGTTCCCCTATAAAACTGCATTATTTTGTTCTTTGGGGAATGAGGCCTTGTCTGTTTCCTTTCCTTATTGAGAATGTCCTCCACATCCTCTATCAAATCATTGATGTCATAGAATGTGCAGTGCCCTGCCGCAGGTCTTGCACCAATGGTAAATCTGCCACTTTTGTCTTCCCCATAGTTGTATTATTTATTCAACAACTAGTCCAAAGTATAGGCAACTTACTATAAAAAGCGTTAGCATGGAGTCACCAGAGAGTTTGTTGTTTGTTATGCCGGAGTAAATCATTAAACGTAATGTTTCATGGAAATACCTGTCTTCACTTCCATAAATAAATGACTGTATTTATCATTTGTAAATATAACACAGGGTCTACTAGCTAGAGGGGGCAAAGTCTGCTGTTTGTAAATGCAACACTTTGAAATGGGAGAAAATTAAAATTAAAACTTAACTTAATCATTCAATTAACTCTTTTTAAAAAAAAACTTTATTTACCATTTGAAACATTACAGCAAAAAGTAATCCACATGAGTGCTCACTGTTATCACCGTTAAATATGCATCAATAATCGTGTACAACTAGACTTCCAAGCATGAACATATTGCAACATCTGTCGAGTATTGCGACTTCCCCTACGGTCTGCTCCCACCTCTAGCCAGAGGAATGCATTTCCCGCGTCTCCCCCTCCACTGCAATTCGTAGAAGACCACATGAAATGAAGAATCAGTTAAAAAACAAAATATAACCTTTACATAAAGCAAATGATGCAGGCATTCTCAGCTCATGAGCCGCACAGAGGCAAACTCAGCCCACTCCAGTGGGGACTCTGCGACCCCGCTACCTGGTGGCCTGCGGTCAAGTAGCTCCTGAGCGGGCCCCAAATATCTTTTGGTCTTGAGGAACGGGGCAACGTAGTGGCATACACTTTGCTATTTGTGCTGCAGAAGGCTAAACTGTTCAACCAGCCTTGTAGAGTGGGAACCCGTTTACAACCCCAATTAATGGCAATTTCTCTTTTTACTAACAGGAAACTGATGGGCGCAAACCTCCATACACCTTTGGGGAAGTTTACCACGCACCTCAGTAAGGCCACCTCTGGGATGGGTACAAGAGACAAGTCAGGCATATCACCCAGTGTCTGATGGACCGCCTCCCAGTACGACTGTAGTTTCAGGCATGTCCAAGAGAGGTGGGCGAAGTCAGCATGCGGGATGCCACATTTCAAGCAGTGATGCGGCCAGGACGGGTCAATTCTGTGTGCCTTCTCTGGAGTAAAGTAAATTCTGCGCAATTTGGAATGAAGTAACTTATGGCTGTTTAAAGAAACATCCCTCGTCACTGCACAACACTTGTCCCACTGCTTGTCCAGAATGGGGCGGCCCAGGTCCACCTCCCAGTTCTTGCGGGCATTGTCATCATTGACCGGGACTGCCGCAACGCAGGCTCTATACAATTTAGAAATAAGGTGTTCACCCCCTTGGCTCTCTATGATTGTGGTAGGAGGTGCGAATGAGTCTGGTTCGATTGGGAAACTGGGCAGAATTGCTCAGAGTGTAGAGCGTATGCGGCCCATTATAAAACGGTCCATAAAGGTGGCATCACAAAATCGTTCCTCTTCTGTTATAGAGAAGACGTGGCCACCTGGGAACAGGTCACCGAATTTGAGGATGTTAAGGGAGGTAAGAGTGCGCTGCACCAGTCTCTCACTCATGACTGGCATCCAGCGAGCGTTGGGTATTGGAAGGGCCGATGAGTATAGTATGACACGCCGTAATTTGTCCCAGGCCCAACTAGTGGTGGAAAACGTCTATATATATCGGGGGTCTCTGGGTATGCCTTTGGGGAGCATTGCCGCCAACAAGTCTGGCCGAATGAAATCCGCCACAGGGCGGAGATATGGGATTCTGGCGTCCGGGTGAAACCAAGCGAGAGCATAGCTGCATTGAGCTACAAGATAATAAAGTTTGAAGTCGGGAACCCCAAACCCACCCCTGTCATAAAATAGGGTCATTGTCTGCCACTGCACCCTGGGTTGTTTACCCCCCACATCAGTCGGATGAGTAGTGAACGCCATGTCAAAAAGAAACGGTTTGGTAGGGGGATGGCGATATTCTTATAAAGGTACAGAAATTTGGGTAGCACTATCATTTTAATTAACGCGATCCGACCTGCTATGGACAATGGGAGTCGTAGCCATTTCTCTATTTGCACATCATGGGCGTCTATAGCTTGACCATAATTAAGACGAATAATCTGTTCTGAATCTAAATGAATGTGGATGCTCAGGTACTTGATGGAATCCGTGCACCACTCAAGTGGAAATTCACAATCCCATCTGACCGTGCCTGGGGTGAGGGGAAATACTATTGATTTGCCCCGATTTACCTTAAGGCCCGAATAAAGGCCAAATCTAATTGTCTCTCTGATCAGGGGTTCATCTGCGGCTCCCTGACATAGAGGACGATGTCGTCCGTATATAGGGACATCAGCAGAGGGCCAGTGTTGAATTGTAGGCCTCTCTGCAAGTGTTTTTCTTGAAAATGCCTGACCAAGGGATCCATGGCCAGGATGAATGATAGGGGCGACAAGGGGCAGCCCTGCCTTGTGCCTCGGGACAGGGAGAAGGGGCGGGATAGCGAGCCATTCAAACGTAGTCTCGCCATCAGATCGTTGTAAAGTAATTACGTAAGGGCCACAACTCCCTTGGGCATACCCATCCGCCGGATGAAGGAGACGAAAAAGGGCCACTCTAGGGAATCGAAAGCCTTCTCGGCGTCCAACAATATCGCAGCAGCAGGGGTCTCGGGATTAATTCTATGTAGGATGGTGAATAATGTTCTAAGGTTTAAAGATGTTGATCTGTGTGGGACAAATCCAGATTGAGCGGATGAAATAATAAACTCCATCAACTGTGACAGCCGGAGGGTGAGCATTTTGGCCAAGATTTTATAATCCAAATTGAGCAGTGACAGGGGACGATATGAACCGCACATCGTTGGGTCTTTGGCTGGTTTGGGCAACAGAATTATGACTGCTTCTCAAATTCTAGGGGGTAGTCTTTAGATCTCGAGGGCCTCATCATAAACTTCAAGTAACTTGGGTGCTAATAGGTCCTTGTAGGATTTATAATAGTCCCTTGTGAAACCGTCGAGGTCCACCGCCGTAGAAGAAGTCCTGCATGTGTTTTTCTGAATAAACCAGTGCTATCTCTGACAGATACTCTTCCTGGGCCTTGGTATCTTGCTCAGCTCTAGAAGTGTACAAGGAGGTGTAGAATCCCAACAAAAAGTCACGGATCTCAACAGTGTCGATAAGCATGCGGCCATCAGGAGACCACAAGTGTGTGATGTAGGCTTTGCTATATGGGGGTCTGAGCATTTGCGCCAGAGTACGGCCGGGTCTCTCACCCTCCCCGTATCGGCGGGCTGTTTGATATTTGCCGAGAAATAGAAGCTCACTGTCAGCTGAGTCTCTGTGCTCTGTGAGAAGCCAGAGCCGACGCTTCGTAGTGTCCGGGCCAGGGTTGTGGAGCAATTCCCCATCGAGTGTGATAAGTTCCTGCTCTAAGCGAGTGAGATCTGCTCGCAGGTCTTTAAGCACGCCAGCATGTTTGGAGATGCAAATGCCCCTTATGTAAGCTTTAAAAGCCTCCCACAGGGAGGCCCACATGTCCACTGAGCCCGTATTGATTTCGAAATAGTCAACATTGGCCTCCCGAACCTCAGAATTAAATAAGTCGCCATTAAGGGCCAGACTTGGAAAACGCCACTGCCGCTCATATCCCTCAGGACGTGGAACCTTGAGCTGGAGGAGTATAGGGGAGTGGTCAGAGTATGTTCTGGGGAGTGTTGTCATAGAATGATACCAGGAACAAATGTCCGATGACAGGAGCCAGAAGTCTATCCGCGTCCATATGTTATATTGACTCGAGTAATGCGTGTAGGCTGTCGTGGAGGGGTTATGCTGGCGCCATATATCTATGAGGGAAAAGGTTTCACAGAGGTCCAGGAGAACCCAGTGTGCTCGCGGTTTAGTGCCGGGGGAAGTGGAGGACCTGTCTAATGTTGGATTGAGAAGTAAATTGAAGTCCCCCCCAACAACCAGACTTGCCGAATCTAGTTTTACAAGCTGGGCGTATAGTGAATGAAAAAAGTCGGGACAGTCTATGTTCAAGTCATAGACACTGATTAATGCAATGGTGTGGCCCATCATTTTCACAGTTACTACCGTAAATCGATCCTCTTTATCATTAATAAATGTGTGCAAGTGAAAGGGTAACCGTTTGTGGATAAGAACAGCCGTACCCCTGGCGTAATTGCTAAAATTGGAAAAATATCTATGCTGCCCCCAACCCAGGGCAAACCGAGTGGACCCTGATGTGGGTAAATGTGTCTCTTGTAAAAGAGCGATGTCTATGTTATGTCTTCGGAGATAATGGATAACTTGCTTACGTTTCCAGGAGTTGTTTAGAACCCTAACATTCCATGAAAGCAGGGACAATCCGAAGGGGCCGCTTACATTGCCTAACTTGTTCATCTAGCGTGCTTGGGTAGTATGTCCCAATCAATCAGCCGCATTGTAGAATTAAATAGCATAGTGAGCAGAGTGACAATTGAACAGTAACATTTGTGTGATAAGCCTAACCCCTCCCCCACCCCCCACCCAGCCTCTTTACCATGGTAGAAAGGACCAAACCCCAGTAGAAAACAAGAAACATCCACAACGGAATGAGACATAAATGTAATGATGCACCTGGTTTAGAAACAACATGCTAATGGCTTACACCGTGAGGGGTAGCAACGCCACGTCAGCTGCCAGCTATTGAAAGTAATTCCTAATTGCGTAGTGAGATGATCCCAAGAGTTCGCACCACACCATTATACCTTTGCACATAATCGTAGGTCATGAGCCTGTGCCGCTGTTAGAAAACAGTTCGATACTTGCATTGGAGCCGATACATGGGGTGGAGGACCCCGCATCATGCACCTTCGCCTGACTGTTGTTCTGATTGTATGTCCGGCATAATTCATGCGTTTCTGTAGGTGAATCAAATATGCGGGCGCGGCTGTTGATGTTCACCCGCAACTTGGCGGGATACAGCATGCCAAATTTTAAGTTCAGATTTCTGAGGGTAGCCTTCACCCCGTTGTACTTGTGGCATTCCTCCTGCACCATAATTGTGAAATCTGGGTAGAGCGACAACTTGGAGCCCTGCCATGTGGTGTCGCCCCGTTCTCTTGCGAGGCGAAGCACAGTGTTGCGGTTTTGGTAGTTCATGACCTGAGCAATGATGGGCCTAGGAGGACAGCCAGGATTGGGTCTGGGGTCCAGTGTGCGGTGCGCTCGTTCCACCACAAAGCCGGAGGTAAACGATTCCCTTACAAACAAGTTGATGAGCACGGATTCCACAAAGAGGTCAATGCACCCAGTATTTCACCGATTCAGGAACACCCAAAATGCGTATATTGTTGCGCCGACTGCGTGCTTCGGGGTCCTCGTTTTTGATCGCAACATCCTTGAGTATGAGCTCAACACGTTCCAGTCTTTTAAGGGATAGCGCCGTGACCATCCGCTATGACGGAGATCCTCGCCTCCGCGAAGTCTAGACACCTGTCATCCACCTGAATCTAAGCCCCTAGGCTCTCCAGCTGTTTATCTAGGGTGTCGAACCGCCCGTCTAGGGCTCTGAAGCCTGCTCTCATTTCCTGCAATAGATACGTTGATTGGACTGTCAGGTTTCCACTCTGTGCAGAATCCTGACCCCCCCTCCGCCATAACTGGACCCTCTTCCCTCGACTTTTCAGCAATTTTTTCAAATGGCAGGGTCTTTTGTTTAGGGTCTTTGCGCCCCATTCCGCTTGTGTGGCGAACAAAGGAATCTGCCGTGGGGGCAATGGAAGCGATGTTGTGTTGAGAGATGAAGGCCCAGATCCCAGAGTCAACCACGTGTGACAGGCACACCCAGCGTCCAAAATCAGGCACAGGGGTGGTATCAAAGCAAATGGTGCCGTTCACCAGTTCGGGCAGTCTGCATTGATGAAAGAGCTGAGGCTCCAAATGAGGGCAGTCTATTGTATGCAGCAGGCCACAGCGTTAATAAGATATGGGGATTTGCTGGCCGGGTCTGGTGTTGATTGCGGGTTAGTCGGTGCTCTCTGTTTAAAGTGCCCCAGTGTCATGATCCTGCGCGCGGCGCCGCGATTCCACAGAGAACGGACTCCAATTCCCAGGAGTCAAAGCGCTCACCCGCAGCACGGGACCTCCTGTAACCCCCGGAAGCGGATAAAGCGCGTGATGACCTGGGAGGCGGGGCCAATGATTCCCGTCGTCTTGCTCCCGATCAACGGCTCCGCTGCGATCCTCGGATTGTCTTGTTATCCTTGGCTCCAGCTTTTGCAAACCTGCTCAGTCTCCTCGAAGGGATTCCCGAGGATTCTCGTGGCGAACAGTGACGCCATCTCAGGCAGCGCGAGAGAGGTGAGCGCTCCTTCCTAGACCACCTTCACTACGCTCTCGACCCTCGAGACAGTGTTGCCTCCCACTCTCATATCTCCCCGGATTCCTCCCTTTCTACACACGACTGGGCTGCCCTCTCCGCACAGCACCTCATCCCCAGACAGGGGACCGTACCTGCCATCCCGGCGCTCCTCCGCCCAAGGATTCCGGGCGTGACGTAGCAGCGCCGGCCTCACTAGCTCCGTGATTACCCGCTCACTCCGTGCCTCTCCCGTGCAGCAACGGGACGGTACGCGAGGGGACCCCTTCAGACTTTCCGGCGCTCCTCCGCCCCAGGATTGCCGGGCGTAGAGTGGTAGCACCTGCTCGACTTGACCCCGGCTCCTCTGGAGTACTATCGCTCTCTTTCTTCACCTACCCGTGACGCAATGGGATAGTACAGGAGGAGGGCGCCCTGAACCTGACCGCTTTCTACCTCCCTGATTCATTGCCCAGTGACTCCAACTGGGCCTAGGATTGGCCCCCCTTCACGGGGAACCAGACAGAGGGAGGAAGGAGCTGCAGGTACTGGAAAAGTCAGGCCAGGGGTGGTGTCGGGGACATGAGAGTAGGCCTTGGGTTAATCCATCTCCTTCTTTCTTGCAGGTCTCTCTCCCAGCTGTTCCTATCCTTCCTTCCCTCACCCACCTGTCTTCTGAGTCCGCGGTTGTTACACGTACACCAGACTGGGGACGGATGGGCGGTGGACCCATACATAGCATCGGCGTCATCCCGAGGAGAGGATCCCAGGGGACCGTGACAGATTCATTGGCCCACAAATTATTCTCCTCCTGATCACGTCGGTGCAGAAACATGGCCACATTGGACGACGTGTTGGCCGCGTTGGCCCAAGTACAGCTGGAATTGGCGGCATACAGGGCGGAATCCGCCGCGTTGCATACTCGCATAGACCGCATGCAGCGTAATCCCTTTGACGCAGGGGCTGCACCCCTTCACATACACCTCAGGTCGTGGTGGAAATGCCGACACAGATACCCTTGGTCCCCCCGGAGAGGTTTCACGGGGACATTCACAAGGTACAAGTCTTCCTGACTCAAGTGCAGCTGCACTTCCACTGCAAACCTAAGCTCTTCCTCACCAATCAAGCCAGAGTGGCATTTCTTATCTCCTACTTGACCGGAGAAGCAGCACAGTGGGCTGTCCCCATAGTGAGGAGAGACGATGCCCTATTATACGACTGGGACACCTTTCGGCGGCAATTCGAAAAGACCTTCGACCGCCGAGCAGACACCTTCTCCGCCGATCGCGATCTCCTTGACCTTCGCCAATCCAACTCCGATTTCCTGGGGTATGTCAACAGCTTTCGCAGGTTGGTCGCCGAAACTGACTGGCCCGAGTTGAAGCAAGCCGCGATCTTTTACAGAGGGCTGACGGAAGAGCTGAAGGACGTCATTGCCCAGGTAGACCCGCAACCAGTTACCTGCGCAGCCATGATTGAGCTGGCTTCCAGACTAGAATATCGGCTCCGAGAAAGAAAAGGAGAACATAAACGAAAGGACAAAACCCCTTCTCTGTTTGAACATCCCCGTCTGTCAGAACAGGCGTCAACCAGAGCGGACCCCATGGAGATAGGGACGGTGAGAGCTTCCTTGACCCTTACCGAACGGGACCACCGACGAAGACAGGGCCTCTGTCTTTATTGCGGCAAGAAAGGCCATTTCTTGCGCGAATGCCCGGTGCGCCCGAAGACCAGTCGGCTCCGGGCCAGTCAGACTGTGTCCGGCCTCGGCGAGGGACCGGCGGAAAAACAACGCGCTTGAAGGAACAGGAAGGGAATCCTTCAAGCTGTCACTTCATCCTTTCTCTGCAGGCTGACGTCACCAAAGAACCCGACCACCTGTTTATCACCGTGCTAGTGACACTCGACAGGGGCCCAATAGACGTTAGGGCCATGATCGACTCCGGAGCCACGGGCTGCTTTTTGGACATTAAAGAAGCGGAGCGGTTGAAGATTCCCCTCCGTCTCAAAGACACTCCCGAGCTGGTTTATGCCGTCGACGGCAAGGAATTGGAATCTGGACCCATACGGCAAGTCCCCCCGTCTCTGTGGGTCACCATAGGGAGAGACCATGGCGAATGGCTCTCCCTGAACATCATACAAGCCCCGCGATGCAAGCTCATCCTGGGGTTGCCATGGTTAAGATGACATGAGCCCTCTATCCAATGGACTACCAACTCGATCACGTTCAGCTCCCCCTTCTGCCAAACCCATTGCCGTCTCTGGGTGACCCCTGAGGAGAAGGACGAGGTGGTCTCACATCACGTGGCCACAGCAGCTGAGAAGGAGGTGACTCTCCCCGACTGGTATGCTCCATATACAGAGGTCTTCGATAAACAAAAAGCCGAAGAGTTGCCGCCGCATCGCGACTATGATTGCCGCATCGATCTGATTCCGGGAGCCACTGTCCCGTGTAGCAGGGTGTATGCCCTTACGGGCCCCGAAACCTGCCACTTAAGGGAGTACTTGGACAAGTACTTGAAACTGGGATTTATTCGCCCCTCCAGTTCACCTGCGGCGTCCCCTCTGTTCTTTATACCAAAGGCAAACTGAGGAAATATGAATTTTGTGATCAGTTATGTCCCCTATCGTAGACCCCAACGGCTCCATGTACATGCTATAAGTACATGTATGTTCCCTCCTACTCCAGTTTTGAAGACGCAAATATATGTGCGTCCACCGTCAACATGTCCTCTTTCAGATCCGCCATGAATGGGTCAGATATTCCATTCCTAAGTATGAAAGACCACCGACTTTATATGGATCACTTTCCACATTTTACAGATTCAGGCGAGTAGGCCCGAATTCTGTCATCAAGCCTTTTCCTGCCTTCTGCTTCTGAAAGCTCCAGTCTGAGCCTCCAGTCTGAGCCTGCATCTGTATCCATGAACTTTGTCCTACTCCCTGCGCGGCTAACGGTGCCTGATCCAGCCTATCGCCTGCCAAAAACTGTATTTCACCTTCAAGATTATCTCCTCCCTCCTCATCCGATGCATTCCTGTCTAGCAGTTTAGGTAAACATTCCTCCAGCTACCGTGCAAAGGGGCCAGGCCTCGCTGTCCTCATGCAAGTAATTCATAGCCCCGTTACCATGGAATATTCCTACCCCCTCGCATCTAGTGTAGACACTTAGACGCTTGTACACGCACTAACAGTCAGTATAGAATAGATTCTATCCTAGAGACCTTTCCTTTTGGATAACACAGTTCTTTAAACATAGGATATTAGATATGATTTGGGATTAGGTTGACATAACCCCAGACTTCTGTCTCCACATGTAGAGCTAAATGTCAAGTCCCCTTCACCTTCTAGTTGCACGTCAATCACACGTCATGCGGCTGCGCGCGCATCTCTGCCAAATATTTCTGCTGACATTGCAGGATTCTTCTGTGGATCCACCCACTTGTGACATCATGTTTAATGACGTATTTTAGTTACACCCATGTATACGCCTCTATTAGTTACGTATGCACAGTTTATCTGTATTATCAGCTGTTACGCCTCTTGCATCTGTTTCACTGTAATGCATTTTCTATAAAACTGCTTATCTGTCAATAATATATGCCCCTTCCTTCCTGAACTTTCGTGGTGATGGAATAGAATGCCTACAATTCGAATTGTATTCCTTTGTATAGGAATAAAGCCTTTTAAAACCTCTAATACCACGGATTCTGCCTCTTATTTTTACTGAGTTATTCTCACTAAGACTTTACCGCATAAAAATAGTACCGGTAACGAAATATTTACCACATAAATTGGCGCCCGAATAGGGACACTTTCTCATCTCACGCGCCGGCGGTGCGTTGCAGGCCCGGTCTCCTGCCACAGCTGAACGGACAAAAACGCGTACCTGCAGGATTTCCTGTATCTCCCTCCGGCCAAGCGGGAGCGACTGAGGCTGCGATCAACACCCAGACGAGGCGGTGAGAAGTGCGAAGTATCCCGACCAGAGCCTAGCTGAGAGAGCAAGATCCGAGGTATACAGAGGCCCACCAGGTTCCGAAGTTCCGAGTCGAGTCGAGTCGAGTCCAGTCCGGTCCAGTTTCAGTTCCGTTCCGAGGCCTTCCGTTCCGAGCTACCCGGTGAGTACCATTACCGGGGAGGCATTTTACGTGCACATAGTCTGTGCCGGTCAAGACGGGTTTGGGTACACAAATCCGGTCTGCACTGTTTCAGCAGTGTATCTGTACTGTTTAGCAGTATATATAGTATGTCTTGCATATAAATAAATATTATCTAGTGTCAGTATTATGTCAGTAACTAGTTTTCTATTAGTTATCATTGTTCGTTAAAACTGTTAAATGTTAAATGTTTTAATACGTTCTATACATTGTGGTGTGAATGACTGTTCATTATTGTGTTCATCGTATAAAGTGTGTTCTAGAAACAAGATCTAAAAATGCCGCTCTTTTCGAAACTAAGACAGATCAAAACTAGAAAAGGTGTACTCGAAGAAGCTGTTCCCATTCCACCTAGGGATACTCCAGGATACTTTATGTATCATAAGCATGGTCTAGATGCCGTATTATTTCTTGATTTATGGGTGGACTACACCAAAGAATTACCAGAGAGTCAGAGATGGCCCGCAACGGGGACCTGGGATGCAGATTGCATCATGAGAGTAGAAGAAGAATTATGGAAAAAGAAAGCCAGACAGTCACAGAAAGATGCCATTGAATTATGGCGTAAAGAATCATACCGACGTACAGAAAAAGCACTCAGACAGGACGAGAAAGGTAGAGAGAATTCAAACAAAACTCGAGAAAATCTATTACTTGAGGAAGGTACCCGAGTAAACTCAGAACAAATAGATAGACAAAGAAACACTCTTATGAATGGTATGTATCCTCTTCTGGCCGAAGGGTTACCTAAAGCTACCCCGGAAATACCAAAAGATTTAACTCCTCCATTACTCCCGATAAAAGCACATCCCAAAACACATCCCAAAACAGCAAAGGACGTTTTCCTTTCCTCCTATTTCGATGACGTAGCTCCCGAGTATGCTAATGCCATACCGCACATACCGCTTGCCGATGGTGTTCAACACCAAGAGCATCCGTCTGTATCCCCGCAACTACAAACTCCTACACAAGTTCCCACAGGTCCGTCCGTTTCTGCAGTTTTTCCCGCATCTACAATCTCTATCCTACGTCCAACGAATCCTTTCGTGCCTAGCACCTCAGATGGTGCTACAGGAGGTACGACAGACATGTTTGCCACCCCGCCGCGAAATAAACAGACTCTTAGAGATTTAGCACTCCAACGTACACCCCAATTAGCGACATCCGACATGTTTAAAGAACAGCTTGTGGATTGTAGATACGACCCCGTACCAGGTAGACAGGATAAATTGCTCATATCATCACTACGTATAAGACGAGCTACATTATATTTAATGACAATACCAGGAATGGGTGAACACCTAGACGAAATATATCGCTTTGTCCAAACAGGGCGAGGTCCAGAAAGTATTAACGAAGCTATGGAATATCAGAAAGTGGATGTCCAAAGACAACTACTACGTTTTTTCATAAATTGTGTAATTAGGAATCAAGACAGGCCCGGGGCAGATCACGATACCATGCAAAGACTTGTCAAATGGGGTCAGAACATATCAGAAGAGAAACACGATAGACAGGCGTGTATAATCGCCATGAGTCGAAAGATCCGCAAGGAAGTAGAACGAATACATAAAGAAAGACGAGAAACAGACAGAGTAGAATCAGAAGAGGAGGAGGAGCAAGAATCAGAACAATTAGAAACGATAGCTTATGTAGGTAGAGGAAGACCCCATAATAATACTAGAGGCTTTAACGACCCGATACGTCCAATACGTCCAGAATATAATAGACATTTTCCAAACCCTATGTTAAATACAAAATCCCCCGAACACCTATTCCAAGCCGTTGATAAATTACTCCGAGATCGAAGAGGGTACCATATGCTCGATTCCATGGACGAACAAGAATTAGCTAGGTCAGCAGTACAATGGGCTGACAGTCCCAGCGAATACAATGATGATGTACTTGCACACACGTTTCTGAATCTTGACCCCTACGAACAGCGTTTAGCTAGTATATACATGATTCAACACCTCCTTATATTATATAAAAGCCAACACTCCGATCCAGGACCCTTACCTGACATATTGACAGAACTGCTCACGAATATATGGAGAGGGTCAAGTACTGATTTGATTAAAGAAATTCTAGAATTCCGAAACCAATATTTAAATTTCGTATGCCCAGAACACGTTCCAGTTCCCATCATGGGAAGAAAAATGTATCACATAGATAGACAGAACCCGTTACGCGAAGTACACCCAATCAGAGGTGACGGTAATAACTTTACACGCGTGTTTGTGTACACACCTATAACTAAACTAGAATTATTGGAAATGAAGAAAGTAGTACCCAGCCATGACAAGGACCCAGCAGGTTTCCACCGCGAGATAAAAGACATGTTACTCATGGGAGAGTATACCTACCCCGACATTATGAAAATATTAAAAGTCCTATTACCCGCCGGTGTTTATGAGAAACTCAAAGAAAAGGAATGGGAGGTGGGAGACCAAAAGATAGATTGGACAGCATTAGAAAACGAAGAGAAGGCCCGAGCTGCAGGATCAGGACTTGGGGAAAAGACTACAGCACTAGCAGGACTACTAGTGCAGGTACTGCCACGTTTATTAACTACGAAAAAGGAAGACTGGGGTGCAATATCAGCCTGTAAACAAAAACCAGATGAAGACACTAGTGATTTCTATTCCCGATTTGAAAAATGTTTTGGTATAAATAGTGGTATAAAAGCCAGTAGTGAGTCATATCCACATCTGTTTGTGACAAAATTAGTTGAAAATTCTCTGCTACAAGTTAAGAATAGAGTATTGAAATTCGAAAGTACCTGGCAAGGTAATACCCCATCACAGATGTTACAGATGTTACAATATCATCACAATAGAATTAGAGAAGAACAAGAACACGAACAAAGACGTATGAAAGATACAAAAATGAAAATGCTTGTTGCTCAGTCAGTCCCAGCCGATGGTCATCATAAGGGTGATTCCGCAGGTCCTACGAAAGGGACATGCAACTATTGTAAACAACCAGGTCATTATATACACGATTGTCCCGTCCTGAAACATAATATTGCTACAGGTAGAACCCAGGAGAGACCACGTCCACCTAGACAGGATCAGAATCAACAACAAATTCCTCAGCATGCACAACCTAGGTTAGCTCCGCAACAATTAGCTCCGCAACAGGGAGCTCCACAACAGACCATAGCACCACCACAAGCGCAGCCTATTGCTGCAACACAAGCAACAACACAACAGATGTATCACTATGCACAAGCAGATTATCCCGATTATCAGCGATATACATGACATAGTCTAGAGAGGGAAGTTGGCTTACCCCTTTTTGAGGTTCCTGTAGACCAAGAGGGACCTTATGTACATAGTGAACTATTAGGGGAAGACAGAAAGTTTTTACTTGATACAGGGGCAAGCAGAACAACTATAAGACGCAGTGAAGTTCCAGGGGCACCCCTCTCAGGCTCACAAAATATTTCCCTTGGATTCTCTGGAAAACCTATAATAAATGACGTAACACAACCTCTTCCACTTACGATTGGTCCATTGACACGTACTACAGATTTATTGCTTACTAAATCATGTCCAGAAAACTTGTTAGGTATAAAAACATTGAAAGCTCTAGGAGCTATAATATGTTGTTCTCCGGAAGGAGTACGACTATTTTTACGTGACTTTAAAGGTCACTACGTGTCCAGAGACATGGATCACCGACTGCAGAATTTACCTACACATTTATGGGCACAAGGCCCCACTGATGTTGGTTGCATGAATATTACACCATATCGTGTCACACTAAAAACAGGAGTAATACTACCACGAATACGACAATATAAGTTACCACCCGATGCTGTTGTGGCTTTGCTGCAAATTATTGACGAGCTCATTGCACAAGGAGTGGTTGTCGAAACCGACTCCAATGTATGTAATTCCCCGATAATTCCGATTCTTAAAAGAACGGATCCAAAAGCACCACCAGTATATCGATTAGTTATTGATCTGCGCGAATTAAATAAATGTATTGTACCACAATACCCCGTGGTCCCAGATATCTCTTCATTACTAACAGCTATTGACTCAGAAGCAACGTTCTTCACTGTAATCGATCTCAAGAATGCTTTCTTTAGCGTCCCAATAGATCCGGAAAGTCAATACTTGTTCGGGTTCAGTTTAAATGGACGAAGTTTTAAATTCACACGCGCACCTCAAGGATTTACAGAAAGCCCCAGCATCTATAGCCAAGCACTGAAACGAGAACTTGACAGTATCCACATGCCAGTTAACACTGCCTTGCTTCAATATGTCGATGATCTGCTGATCACCGCCCGAAGCGAACATGAATGTGAAACAGCGTCACTGACGGTTCTGAAATTTCTGGCCGACAAGGGGCACAAGGTGTCCCCTTCTAAGCTGCAATTCTGTGTCCAGCGAGTTGTTTACCTTGGGCACTCGCTGTCCAAGGAGGGAAGGCAGCTTACACCCGACCGCATCCAGTTAATCGCTAACATGCCACCACCCAAGACACAAAAGGAGGTGCGGGCTTTCATAGGCCTCACTTCATACTGTAGGCAGTGGATCCCTCAATATGCATTTCTAGCAAAACCACTCATCCAGTTGACAACACAGGAGGCAGCCACATCGACTGTCCTCCCTTGGACTCAAGAACATACACACGCCTTTGAAAGTTTAAAGAAAGCTTTATGCCAAGCACCTGTTTTAGCAACACCATGTTACAGCAAACAGTTTACACTCTTTGTTACAGAACGCGAAGGTACTGCTTTGTCAGTACTCACTCAGGAACAAGCAGGATCACACAAACCATGTGCTTATTTCTCTAGTACATTAGATCCAGTAGCTCAGGCTCTTCCTGCGTGCCTGAAATCGGTGGCAGCAACAGCTTTAGCAATCAGACAAAGCGATGCCATAGTGTTAGGACATCAATTGACAGTACAAGTACCACATGCAGTAGAGGTTCTTTTGAACCGCACACAAACACAACACTTGACTATAGCGAGACTCACCGGTTACGAATTGACATTATTTCAGCCACACATAGAAATCAGACGTTGTAATACGTTAAATCCTGCCACACTGTTACCAGTGGGCGGAACAGATCCATTGGCACATGATTGTGTCGAAATTATTACTATCACGACGAAACCCAGACAAGACTTGACAGATATCCCTTTGTCAGATCCAGACTTGACATTGTATGTAGATGGGTCATGTATGAGAACAAGTACAGGAGAGTTAGTGGCCGCTTACGCAGTCACAACAGACACTGAAGTCATTGAAACAAATCGTATTAACACTTTGTCAGCTCAAGCAGCAGAGCTCATCGCTCTGACACAAGCCTGTATTCAAGCCAAAAATAAGAAAGTCAACATATACACAGATTCACGTTATGCATTCGGAGTCGTCCATGACTTCGGCGTACTGTGGCGAGAGAGAGGTTATTTAACTTCTCACGGTGCCCACATCCAACACGGACCCCTCATTCAAGCCCTATTAGACGCGATTCATCTACCCACTGCAATATCGATTATGAAATGCAAAGCCCATACAAAAGTTACCGATATCATTTCTCAGGGTAATGACCTAGCTGACAGAACAGCTAAACAGACTGCTCAGAATCAGACTCTCACAACTTACATGACAAAGACAATAGTTCAGACACTAACACATTGCATGACAGTTAAGGATCCCGCCCTTGATGTAATTGACATACAGACACATGCTACACCAGAAGAAATAAAGAAATGGACTGAATTAGGAGGGATCCAAACGGATCAAGGATGGATGACGAAGGAAAAATCTATATGGTTTCTTCCCGACTCTATGGTTCAAGTCATCATTAACACAATACATAGTCCAGCGCACCTAGGAGAAAAAGCTATGCTAGACAGCATTCAACACATTTGGTTCAACAAACACTTGCGAGCAGCAGCTAAACAAAAAGTTCGTACCTGTATGATATGTTGTCAGTTTAATCCAGGTAAAAGCATCCCCGTAGAGCAGGGTGGATTTCAACCTCCTAATCATGCTTTTGAAGTCCTCCAGATGGATTATATCCAGATGGAACGATGTCGAGGATTCAAATATGTTCTCGTAGTTGTCTGTGCTCTTTCCCGTTGGACAGAAGCATACCCGGTTTCAGATTACACTGCTCCGACTACTGCCAAACAGTTAGTTCGAGAATTCTTCCCACGGTACGGTTTACCACGTGTTGTCTACTCAGATAACGGCCAGCCGTTCTCATCCGAACTAATGAAACACGTTTCCCTTTTGTTAGGCTACCAATGGAAATTCCACTGTGTCCGACATCCCGAGGCGGCAGGTCTCGTGGAACGCCATAATCAAACTCTGAAAATTAGATTGTCCAAAATATGTAGGGAAAAAGGTGTCGACTGGATAGTAGCCTTACCAGTTGCGCTCTTTTACATGAGAATGGTAGCACATTCTCGAACAGGGCTATCCCCGTACGAGGTGATCTTCGGTAGACCACCAAATATGTGGGGGACGCCTATACCTCGCAAAATAACTGATGTTGACTGTAATATGCTGACAGATTACCTGGCTTCCTTGATGTCGCACTACAATCTTGTCGTTCACAGGTAACCGCAGCTTTTCCCGATAATACTGAGGTGAAGCCCCATGACGTGGTTCCTGGTGACCTGGTTTTGGTCAGGAATTTCGACCGGAAGACCCAACTGGATCCTAGGTGGAAGTCGCCTAAGTTGGTTCTACTGACTACAAGGACTGCCGTGAAGATTGAGGGTCGCAAAGGGTGGTTGCACTCGAGTCATATCAAGAAATTTTATGGACTACCATCCAGTGTGATTACTCAACACTGTATTCCCTCACAGACAGACTCAAAGCTCCCCTTGGTTGAGAAATCAAAACCAGAACTTTATAAACTAAAATTGAGGTCTAGTAAGTCAGACAATTCGATTGTTTAAGTCCTCTCCAAGGTGAATCGGTTGAATTTGTCTCTGACATGTATCCTCTAGACCGGAATAGAGAAAGAAATCAGCGAATGCAGCTTAAAAAGCATGCGTATTGTAAATCACTTCGTAGTCACTGCACAGTAACATTATTAATTTTGTTTTTTCTAAGTCTTCTGATCATTATTTTTAGCATACTATTGCATATGTATTACCCTATTCTTAAGCGTGCTTACAATGTAACTGCAGAACATTCTTTTAGCGAATTACCTCCGCATGAGTATAGATTTGCGCTGCGCAACAACACATTTATTAGTATGTTACATCATTCCCATCAGACCAGCAATGCCACAAATTGTTGGATATGTGGCCGACTCCCTCCCTATCAAAACTATAAGGGAGTTTTGCCCCTCTTTCCCTATCCGTTCACACACAATGGCTCCTGTGGAGCATGGTTTAGTTTGATTAATTCCCTAGATTCAAATTCCGCAATTTATCAAGACAACTGGGTATGGGGAAACCTGAACCTAGTTTTACTTAAAGTCTGCTACCCTAACAAGGAGGGACTCCCCAAAAGAACAGGAACTGATCTAGAAAATGAAGTATATGGATTAGGTAATTTTACACTTAACCTCATGATCCTGAACGTTGAATCTGAAACTACACCAATCTTGCCCGCCATGTCAGTATTCCCAGTAAAAGGGGAATTATGTATAAGAAAGAATGGTTCCATACACATGGGCCATAGTAAATGCACCACTGTAATAAAATTCAGTGATCAAGGCAAGTCTACATTTAGAGTTTCCCATCATTCCTACTTCATATGTGGCCAGACCGCATATATATGTCTACCTCTAGATTGGGATGGTACTTGTTACATAGCATTCCTTCTGCCACCTGTTTTCCTAGCTCCTCCTGATTATCATAGAAATACCCATTTAGTACACAATAGACAACAGAGAGATCTCCCAATTGTCGATTACACTGAAACAGCATGGGAAAAATACACAGATTTCAATAAAGGATTCTTTCCCTATATAGGTACAGTGACTAATAGTAAGCTGATACGTAGATTAACCAGAACCCTTGAAGCAGTAGTGAACGAGACTATTTCCGCCTTAGGCAATTTAACAGAAGAGCAGTCTGCTATGCGGATTGTTGTGCTTCAAAATCGTCTTGTCCTTGACGTCAGCGGAGCTTGTAGGGTCATCGGATCAAGTTGTTGCATTTTCATACCAGAAAATTCGCCGTCAGTATATAAAGCCATAACCCGCCTTCATAAGATTATAAGCCAGATACACCAGAGTCCAGGCACCTGGACTTGGTCCGGTTGGTTCTGGGGCGTGTTGTCAGCCTGGGGATGGAGAATCCTATCCTTCCTAGGTATTGGCTTTCTCATACTATTCAGTTGCTGCTTATGTCTACAATGCGGGCCAGCGATTTGTGGTCTGTGTGCCACATCGTGTATCCCACATCCACGTTTTCATTCAAGATCCCGGAAGAAGAAAGAAGAACAAATGATGCTATATGAACAGATCGATGGATTGATGAAGATCGATATCTCCTGAGGGTCCGTAGGGGACAAGGAGGGAATGAGGAAATATGAATTTTGTGATCAGTTATGTCCCCTATCGTAGACCCCAACGGCTCCATGTACATGCTATAAGTACATGTATGTTCCCTCCTACTCCAGTTTTGAAGACGCAAATATATGTGCGTCCACCGTCAACATGTCCTCTTTCAGATCCGCCATGAATGGGTCAGATATTCCATTCCTAAGTATGAAAGACCACCGACTTTAAATGGATCACTTTCCACATTTTACAGATTCAGGCGAGTAGGCCCGAATTCTGTCATCAAGCCTTTTCCTGCCTTCTGCTTCTGAAAGCTCCAGTCTGAGCCTCCAGTCTGAGCCTGCATCTGTATCCATGAACTTTGTCCTACTCCCTGCGCGGCTAACGGTGCCTGATCCAGCCTATCGCCTGCCAAAAACTGTATTTCACCTTCAAGATTATCTCCTCCCTCCTCATCCGATGCATTCCTGTCTAGCAGTTTAGGTAAACATTCCTCCAGCTACCGTGCAAAGGGGCCAGGCCTCGCTGTCCTCATGCAAGTAATTCATAGCCCCGTTACCATGGAATATTCCTACCCCCTCGCATCTAGTGTAGACACTTAGACGCTTGTACACGCACTAACAGTCAGTATAGAATAGATTCTATCCTAGAGACCTTTCCTTTTGGATAACACAGTTCTTTAAACATAGGATATTAGATATGATTTGGGATTAGGTTGACATAACCCCAGACTTCTGTCTCCACATGTAGAGCTAAATGTCAAGTCCCCTTCACCTTCTAGTTGCACGTCAATCACACGTCATGCGGCTGCGCGCGCATCTCTGCCAAATATTTCTGCTGACATTGCAGGATTCTTCTGTGGATCCACCCACTTGTGACATCATGTTTAATGACGTATTTTAGTTACACCCATGTATACGCCTCTATTAGTTACGTATGCACAGTTTATCTGTATTATCAGCTGTTACGCCTCTTGCATCTGTTTCACTGTAATGCATTTTCTATAAAACTGCTTATCTGTCAATAATATATGCCCCTTCCTTCCTGAACTTTCGTGGTGATGGAATAGAATGCCTACAATTCGAATTGTATTCCTTTGTATAGGAATAAAGCCTTTTAAAACCTCTAATACCACGGATTCTGCCTCTTATTTTTACTGAGTTATTCTCACTAAGACTTTACCGCATAAAAATAGTACCGGTAACGAAATATTTACCACGCTGCTGCATCGACTACCGCTCCCTCAATGCAATGACCGTCAAGAACCAATATCCCTTGCCGCTCATTCCCGTTCTACTGGAGCAAGTCCAGGGAGCACAGATCTATACAAAATTAGACCTCCGAGGGGCGTATCATCTGGTTCGAATACGCGCGGGCGACGAGTGGAAGACCGCGTTCAAGATGAGATTCGGCTTGTTCGAATACTTGGTGATGCCCTTCGGGCTTTGCAACGCCCCGGCCGCATTCCAATACTTCCTCAACGAAGTATTGAGGGACTTCCTGGACAGATACGTCGTAGTGTATATCGACGACATTCTGATCTTTGCATCTGATCCTGAGGAACATGTCGGCCACGTTCGGAATGTGTTGGCGGCCCTTGAAAGAAACCGACTGTTCTGCAAACTCACAAAATGTGAATTTCACGTTACCACTGTGGAATTCCTTGGCGTCCTGCTCACCCCCGAGGGACAGATCATGACTGACCGTAAGGTTCAAGCAGTCGCCAGGTGGCCTCAACCTACGACAGTGAAGGAAATCCAGAGCTTCCTGGGCTTCTCGAACTTTTACCGGAGGTTCATCCGTCATTTCTCTCACATGGTAACACCGCTCACCAAGCTAACTCGAAAAGGGGTCCCCATCCTATGGTCTGCGGAAGCCCAGACCGCCTTCGAACAGCTCAAGAGAGCCTTTACAACCGCCCCCATCTTGCGACATGCCAAGCCCGAGTTACCATTCATAGTTGAAGCCGACGCTTCCGACGAGGCCGTGGGCGCTATACTATCACAGCGCCAACCGGACACCGGATTGCTCCACCCGGTAGCTTTCATGTCCAAGAAATTAAGCCCGGCCGAACTCAACTATACCATATCTGAGAAGGAGTTGCTCGCCATTCGAGAAGCATTCCTGGAATGGCGGCATTGGTTGATGGGGGCTCGACATCAAGTGACTGTGTTCACGGACCATCGAAACCTCCAATTCCTGCAGTCAGCTCGCCATCTCTCACCCAGACAAAAGAGGTGGATGCTCTTCTTTGCGGAGTACCATTTTATGGTTACATATCGACCCGGAACGCTGAACAAAAAAGCCGATGCCCTGTCGCGCCAAAATCCTCCGTGCCTTCCCGCGGGGACCCCCGAGCAGTCCATAGTCTCACCGGAACATGTCGTAGGCAGCTTGAAGACTGACTCGTTTTTGCAGAAAGTGAAACAAGGAATCCGAACCTTCGCCTGGGCTTCATGGCTAAGGAGCCACAAAGAATGGCGCCTACACCACGGTCTTCCCCTGTGTGGCTCAAAGGTGTTAGTGCCCACACTCAAGCTCCGGAAACTCGTCTTCTCCTGGTGTCATGACCTGCCCTGCGCGGGACACATGGGAGGGACCAAAACCTTGGGAAAGGTGTTGAGGCAGTTCTGGTGGCCTTCTGTGCGGCCGGATGTTTTACTATGGGTAAAGCAGTGTGCGTTATGTGCACAAATGAAATCGGACCATCAACGAAAACAAGGGCTCCTGATGCCGCTTCCTACCCCTATGAATCCCTGGGAACGGATATCCATAGACTTCGTGGTGGGGCTGCCAAAGGACCAGGGATGCACCTCTATAATCGTAGTAGTGGACTATCTCACTAAAATGGGGCACTTTATTGCCTGTAAACAAGTCCCCACAGCGGGGGTATTGGCGACGCTCCTGTTGAGACACGTCGTACGGCTTCATGGACTTCCTTTGGGGATTGTGTCTGACAGGGGGTCGCAGTTTACGGCCCGATTTTGGAAGGTGTGGTGTGAACAGCTCGGTATCCGCTCCTCCCTCTCCACGAGCTTCCACCCTCAGACGGATGGCCAGACGGAGCGGCTCAACCAGACCCTTAAGCAATACCTGCGCTGTTACAGACTCTTGGGTTGACTTGCTCTGGGTAGCTGAAGTGACATATAACAACTCACAACACTCCTCCACGCACCACACCCCCTTCTTTCTCGCTTCAGGGTTCCACCCGCGCTTTGTCCCTTTTATTCTTCCACGGGAGAACGTGTCTCTTCCCGATTTACAGACAAGGCTCCAAGCCATACGCTCCGCGCTGACTCAAGCCCGTGCTAGCCTTCAGGTAGCTAAACGTAAATACAAAGACCAAGCCGACAGGCATCACAGACCCGCACCAGTTTATCACAAAGGGGACAGGGTGTGGCTGTCCACAAGGAACATCCGATTCCGTAAACCCAGTGCCTTCAATCCAAAATATATAGGGCCCTACCCTGTCGTCCGACACGTGAACCCCGTGGCGGTGCAACTGCGTTTGCCCCCTCAGCTGCATATACACCCAGTGTTTCACGTGTCGCTGCTCAAACCCTCGTTGTGCCCTATAAAGAAGGCCCCGGCCCCCGTGTGGGTGCACCATGAACAAGAGTATATCGTTTGGCGAGTCCTGGATTCCAAGCTGGTGAGGGGCAATCAATGGTACCTTTTGGCTTGGAAGGGTTACGGTCCGGAGGAGAACTCCTGGGAACCTGCTTCGGCGGTGCACGCTGCCCGTCTGGTGGCGGCCTTCCACCGCCACTCTCCCTCCAAGCCCGGGGGCTCCGGCGGCCGGGGCACCGGGGTGAAGGGGGGTGTGCTGTCATGATCCTGCGCGCGGGGGCGCGATTCCACGGAGAACGGACTCCAATTCCCAGGAGTCAAAGCGCTCACCCGCAGCACGGGACCTCCTGTAACCCCCGGAAGTGGATAAAGCGCGTGATGACCTGGGAGGCGGGGCCAATGATTCCCGTCGTCTTGCTCCCGATCAACGGCTCCGCTGCGATCCTCGGATTGTCTTGTTCTCCTTGGCTCCAGCTTTTCCAAACCTGCTCAGTCTCCTCGAAGGGATTCCCGAGGATTCTCGTGGCGAACAGTGACGCCATCTCAGGCAGCGCGAGAGAGGTGAGCGCTCCTTCCTAGACCACCTTCACTACGCTCTCGACCCTCGAGACAGTGTTGCCTCCCACTCTCATATCTCCCCGGATTCCTCCCTTTCTACACACGACTGGGCTGCCCTCTCCGCACAGCACCTCATCCCCAGACAGGGGACCGTACCTGCCATCCCGGCGCTCCTCCGCCCAAGGATTCCGGGCGTGACGTAGCAGCGCCGGCCTCACTAGCTCCGTGATTACCCGCTCACTCCGTGCCTCTCCCGTGCAGCAACGGGACGGTACGCGAGGGGACCCCTTCAGACTTTCCGGCGCTCCTCCGCCCCAGGATTGCCGGGCGTAGAGTGGTAGCGCCTGCTCGACTTGACCCCGGCTCCTCTGGAGTACTATCGCTCTCTTTCTTCACCTACCCGTGACGCAACGGGATAGTACAGGAGGAGGGCGCCCTGAACCTGACCGCTTTCTACCTCCCTGATTCATTGCCCAGTGACTCCAACTGGGCCTAGGATTGGCCCCCCTTCACGGGGAACCAGACAGAGGGCGGAAGGAGCTGCAGGTACTGGAAAAGTCAGGCCAGGGGTGGTGTCGGGGACATGAGAGTAGGCCTTGGGTTAATCCATCTCCTTCTTTCTTGCAGGTCTCTCTCCCAGCTGTTCCTATCCTTCCTTCCCTCACCCACCTGTCTTCTGAGTCCGCGGGTGTTACACGTACACCGGACTGGGGACGGATGGGCGGTGGACCCATACATAGCATCGGCGTCATCCCGAGGAGAGGATCCCAGGGGGCCGTGACACCCAGCATAACGAATTTCCAGGCCCATCGAATGCAGCAACAAAGGGGAGAGGACCGTCAATTGTGTGCCCCCCGGTCAGCTCCACTGTGTGGGAGAGGGCGGCCACCCGCCAGGAGTGCCACACGAGTGCTGGTAGGACACCACAGAGAGCAACCTCCGGTCTGGTGACGGGTTCACACTGGACCGCAAAGCAATATTAATCTCAAGTTGCATGTGGGCTCAAAGGTCGCGGCGGTGGTTCAGGGCTCTCCAGGTCTCGTCAGCTCAGCGCCCCCGGCCTGCAGGGTCTGGAGATGTGGTGCGCCAATAGGATGTCAAGCCGCGGTGCGGGGGGTCCGGGTGCAGAGCGCACTTCGATCCTCAACTCACCTCCCCCTCTGCTGCCCCTGCGCGCGATCGGGCGGTCGCTTCCCAGGCTCACCTGCGGGCCCTGTCCCCGCGGGGTCTCCGGGAGACACGGGGGCATGTGGCGCAGCACTATGCCAAGCCAAGCAGGGCCTCTCCGTGATAGGGGTAAAGCTACACCAGGGGGAGGGAGGGGTGCGGGAATCTGTCTGCACCCGGCGCTCTTACCGAAAACCCTGCCGTGTGCACTGGAAAGCCGGAGGGCTCCTTGTCTGGGAGTTGTTTGTGCAGGCCGATGAGGCAGCCGCGTCAGTCACGGCCCAGGAGGGACACTCCCCTGCAAGCCTCGACCACTGAATGTCCCGCTTCCTCCGTCCCCCACGTGTCGGCGAAGGCACCGCTGCAGTTCCAGACCAGTCCGACGGCCAATGGTGTGGTGTAGGCTCAGTTTAAGCAGCGTACTGTGGGGATAATGCAAATGAGCTGGCGACGTCTGACGGAGCTTCAGTGCCGCACGGCCATCTTGGTCGGCGGCCTGGGCAAGCCCCCCAATCATTAAATTAACTCTTCATTTTAATTTTCTCCCATTTAAAAACATTAAGAAGCATCAATTTGTTCCCACGTTCCAATATTGAGTTAACAAAGACTTTTAATTAAGAGTTGAAGAACTAGGTGGCGTGGCCAGGACGCTGACCAAGATGGCCACGTAGTCCCAGAGCTACGCCAGACACCTCTGCAAAAAAGCATGCAACACACTCAATAACCCCCTCGTTACGGCACCCGACTTCGAACTTTCGGCACAGCCGTTTACAAGCACTGGGAGGGCGTCACGGCCAGAGCTACGAGCACGCGCGGGATGATGTCTCCTCCCCTTCACCAACAAGATACTGCACGGACCAGAGGAGCCAAGGCTCCAGCGACCTTCCCTAATCATTGCAGCACTGTCGGGCTGCTCCATCTGACTCGAGCCTGCATTGGTCTGGAGCGGCCTTGGAGGGCAGCCCCAACAAACTGAAACCCGCCACATGTTAGTCCTTTGTTCTTCTGCATTTGTGGCCTTTGCACACCCCTCGCGGTGCGTAATGGTAGACACGCCGCATCCGGCCCAGCGTCTCTGTCTCCCCGAGCCTACAACGAACCCCGATCAGTCCATATCTCGTGTTCAGTCCGGCGCCCAGCGCAGACTGAGGGCCGCTCATTAGGATCCTTGCCAGGCAGCACATCCGGACCAGCGCATGGCAATATTAGCCCCCCACAATTGACCATGTTCCAGCAACCAGGGGCTCTCTTTGAGTCACAGTGAAACTGTTGATGCCCGATCAACTGACCGCGGCATTCACCTCCCAGCACGAGTCACAACAGTCAGGTTTACTGGTGTCAAGGCCACCCTCAGGAACTTGGGACTGAGATATGGCATGCTATACCCCGCACGCCTTAGGGTGGACATCGACGGCAGATCTTTTATTTTCGAAAAATCAACAGAGGTGCAGGAGTTCTGCCATGCACTGTCCAAGAAGAAGTCCACGCAAGTATCAATCTCTCCTACCAGATCACCTCCCAGCTCTGGTTCTGTTGTCAGTGTAGACCTAGTTTCATTAACCTAACACTGATGGACCTTTTGTATATACAGGCTATACACCCTAGTAGATGAGGAACATTGTAGATTAAGCTAAGTTTGCTTGTTTTTTGCATGCCAATATCAATCAATAGTCTTTAGTACATATTGGAGGATCTGGCGTGGCGTTGCCACTTTCTCTGTGTTGACACACTAAGGTTACATATAGATAGTTTTGCTATGTTTTGGGTACGAAACCTGGGTTTGGGATCTCCCCATAGAATGTGAGATGGAGATGTGTGGGGGGTGAGAAGGGTAGGTAATATTCTAGCTTTAATACAGTTCTACACTTGAAATATGGATCCATACTGTGCAACCACATAACCAGATCTACATTATGATTCCTTTTTTTGATTCTGATACTGACAGCAGAATCCAACCATTCGCAACTCTTACATTGGCATCATGGAATATACGGGGACTCAACCCCCGAAAAGGCAAACAGGTGATACAGCACTTGCAACGATACCAAATAGATATCGCATTCTTACAAGAAATTCATTTATCTCCTGACACTCCTACATTGTTTGCCAAGACTGGAGCCCACACCGATATTTTGCAAACTACAGCTTGTACGCCAGGGGAGTCTCCATACTAATACATAAATGGGTCCCATTTAGCCCACTGAAAGTGAAAAGCGACAGGGAGGGGTGATATCTAATGGTAAAGGGTCACTTGCTGAGACATACCATCCTTTTAGTTAACATATATGCCCCAATATAGATCACCCTGATTTTTTCTTGGATCTAACGGCCCGATTAGATCACATGGAGCCCATACAGATATGCCTGGGAGGCGATTTGAACATCTTATGAGACCCTGCTCGAGACAGCACTTCAATCTCCCCAGACACAAAACCCAGAGCGCGACGTACACTTATGAACCTTACACAGGAATATAGCCTAGAGGATGCTTGACGCCACTTGCATCCTCCACAGGCAGTATACACACATTACTTGGCATATCTCAACACATGGACTCGTCTTGACTATTGGCTTTTGTTGCCTGGTCTAATAAACTAGACAATATCCATGCAACACTTACTCCGCACCCTGTCGGATCACTATTACTGCAAATGCGCGGGCAGGTGGATTTGAACACAAATGGAGATTCCCTGACAGGGCCCTTAGGTACAAAGTGTTCAAATCGGAGCTGCGCCACACAATAGTAGATTACTTTGAACTAAACGAAGGCACTGTGTCTACATGGGCCACTTTGTGGGAGGCCTTCAAGGCCTATGTTAGAGGGATTTGTATCTCTAAACACGTGGGTATACTCACAGACCTCCAACTTATCCTCTCCAAGCTCGAACAACAGCTACAGGAAGTAGATCAAACACAAATATCACACCCCCAGTCCATGTACACAACACTCCGAGCCAAACTAATGACAGATTTTCATGAAGCTGCAGACAGGAAGGCACACTACTTAGGAAAATACGCAACTGCGAGAAGATATTGGGAGGGCTATCGTCAGGGGCGTACATTAGCACGTACATTACAGCCCCCACGAGGCCAACCATATATATTTGCACTAAAAAAATCTGACGGCACCAGGTTTACAGATACAAGGGGGCGTGGCTAGCAGCCTGTAATGGCGGTCAGGACCTGGTAGAGCTCCGGACCCTCGGGGGGATTAACTCATCCTGATCCGACAATGCCGGGCCCTGCCCGACCCGCAGCACAGCCGTCAAGAAAACGGAGCCCCGGGCGACGCTGGACGCTGTCGGAGTCCCCGAGGGCTGCGCTGAGCCGGAGTCCAGGATCTGGGCCCACGAGCGACACGCCTTCCGGGAAGCCGGGACCTGGAGTGCGGCGCGGGCCGCGTTTGATACAGACGGCCCTGGAGGGCGGCGCATGAGACCAGCTTCGGACTCAGGAGCGGCGGAGCGTGCGGACTCGCGCTCGACAAAGCTCTTTATGTCCTGCCAGAGAGTGAAGGAGACGTGGAAGAGCGACCTCGGCGAGCCGGCTGGGTGCGACCGCGTGGATTGACGGCGGCCCTGCGCTGGGAGGCGCTTGAGGTGTACGGACCGGCGGAGAGCTGGAGCGGCCCATTGAGGACTGGAGCGGTGAGTGCTGGCGCCGTGCGGTCCCCGCGGACTGACACCTGTGGCCCCCTGGGAGTGGCGGAGGGCGACGGCCCCCGGCGGGAGTCTCCCCCCAGAGATTCAGTACTAATAGAGTTGGGACACCGAGAGAGCGCGCTGAAACCCCCCCAGTGACAATTTGACCACCGTGGCCCTCCACGGATATGCCCAGCGGACCTCCCCTGGTGGACTCTGCTGAGATGGCCACAACGGAATGACAAGTGTGGAGGGAAGTGTCTTCTACTGGTAGGCGCGGCGCTGCTGCATTGAGACGATCCCTGCCGAAGGAGTAATAAGAGGGTCCCGCTGTGCGTCGTGGTGCACAGATTGGCGCGGGGGGACTGGCGGGGCCTGACCGCCCGCAGTGTTCATGTGCCGCCGCCATTGACGCTGGATCCGCGGGACTGCGCTGGCCTTCCTGTCCTGCGGCCGGGGCACCTGAATCGGATGACTGATCACCCTGCCGGGTGCTACACAGACGCCCTGCTGCCTCGGTCGTATACGACAACAACCCCCCCCTTCCCACCCCCCCCTTCTAGATACTGGGCCTCCTTCTACAACGCAAGACCACTCATTAATCGCCCACCAATGTCGCGCGGATGCGATTGGAACTTCCCCCCTCTTTCGTTCGCCTACGGTGGCGTGTCCGCGCTCTGACTGGTGGAGGGCCCATATCATGGGCAGAGTCCGAGGGAGGACGCTGGGGGACCAACGAGAAACTAGCCGACCTTCCAACATGCCTGAGCACGCTAGTTGCCTTTGCCGGCCCCAGGATGCGTCTTCTGAGGCCGCTGCTGGACCCCCGGACAAATTAGACCTCATACTTACGGAGATCCGGAATACAAGAGCGGCACTCGAGCTGCAGATGGGCACACTCGCCACGAACTTGACGCTGCTCAGGGCGGACAATGGCAAACTGGCAGATACGGTAAAGGAACATGGACACTCCCTCTCGGACCTAGATCCTCGAGTTGCAGCAAACATGTCCGCCTTGCAACAAATGCAAACACAGATGACAAGCCTTCTAGATCGGGTGGAAGATGCAGAAGGAAGGAACGGGCGCAATAATATACGCGTTATTGGCCTGCCAGAACGCAGTGAGGGGGTCAAGGCGGCAGAATTTATGGAACTCTGGTTTAGGGAACACGTGGCGCCCGAGGGACTCTCTCTGTACTTCTGCGTTGAGCGGGCCCACAGAATACCAACTGGGCCGCCTAGACCTGGAGTACCACCCCGCCCTCTGATAGTAAAAATCCTAAACTATAGAGACCGTGATGTCCTACTACAGAAGGCGAGAGACAAAGCC
Organism: Triturus cristatus; assembly: GCF_964204655.1. NCBI lineage: Eukaryota > Metazoa > Chordata > Amphibia > Caudata > Salamandridae > Triturus > Triturus cristatus. The sequence continues at coordinate 1,135,822,228 of NC_140592.1, forward strand.
ATAATCCAATTTGAAAACCACTGTATATCTCTATACCCGGACTATACCATCTTAGTACAGAGGCAGAGATCGTCCTATCAAACGGTGAAGAAAAAACTTCAGAAAGCACAACTCAAATATGCACGTCTGTATCCAGCCCGGCTGAAAGTTATTCATGACCAAAAGACTCATTTTTTCGAGAGCCCGGCGGACGCTGAGGACTGGCTGGAAGTTATGGGTATTGGCTCCAGCCAGCTTAGTCACTCTGCCCGCTCCTCGCAGGGCCCGGACACGCCTGCTAAGCGAGACTCCCGTCGCCCTCGGGGCTCAGGTAGGGGTGGCGCTGGCCCATCGCGTGATCAACAGCACCGCAACCAGGATGGGGCTCTGGCCGCTGCTGGGGCACTCCACACGGACTCACACAAGACCCCCACGGACTCGGAAGATAGCACTCTGCATTCGGATTCCGAACAAAGCATAACTCTTTTCCCCACGATGACACCCCGGACTGCGGATGACATAATTGATAACTAAATGCAGATGCTTACCCTATGATGTCAGACGTATCCTTTGCTATATGCTTTAGTTGATAATCCAGATTCTACAATTTAGAGAATGTCTCAATGAAAGTACATATGATCATTGCTATTCTGTTGCTGATGGCCTTTTTCTTTTCCTAAGTGGAGATGGAATTGTTGGAGGCAATGATATTGATAGAATTATATATAGTGGGGAATAGACTGCGACCCTGCGGGGATCTTAGACCCCTCTCCTATTATTTATAAGCCAAGTAGGGTTTATTGCTATTGTCATGGGCACATTCACTTATGACACACCCCCCCCCGAGACAGGGTTTCGTAGAGCCGCCAGGTTTCGGACCTTATTAGCACCAGGGCCATGACTAGGTACGGCCACCTCCCTACTAGCGTATGCACCGTTATTCGTTATATATGGTTTATGTTTTATAGTTGGGCCCAGCGTAGTTCAGACGCTGAGCCAAGTTCTGTTTCTGTTCTGGGGAAAAGGGACTCCTGGTCAAGCTTGATATACAGGCTCCGCGAGTGCTGGAGCTCCATGTTGTGCAGAATAACATGCCCGGGTCAGTTCCCACCTTAGGGTCCTATAACCTCATTACTTGGAACGTGCGTGGACTGGGGGCGATTCAGAAACGTCACCGAGTACATGCCTACCTCCTCAGGTATAAGACTCATGTGGCGTTTCTCCAAGAATCCCATCTCACTGACTCTGAAACACGAAAAATGCGCAAAAAATGGAGAGGTCAGAGTTAATCTACTAACTACCCTGCTTTTGCCAGAGGTGCGACCGTTTGGGTGCGCCATGGGGTCCCCTTCTTGGAGATGGAACGTCGAGTCGACGACCAAGGGAGATATATCCTACTGAAAGGCAAACTAGATGGCTCCCCGGTAGTCCTTGGAAGCGTTTATGCCCCTAACTTCGACCAAGACCGCTTCCTCCATAGACTGGGACGGGCATTGATGGACTGGGAGGGTATCCCCTGGATGTTGGTAGGAGATTGTAATGCTGTGCTGGACACTGCCTTAGATAGATCGCACCCACCCCTGCACGGTACCAACGCCAGTAAATTGGCTGAACAATTTACAAATTGGGCCAACGGGTGGGCGCTCTTAGACACTTGGCGATGCTTTCACCCCACCCACAAAGAATACTCCTTTTATTCTTCAGTACACTGCCTCCACACTAGAATTGACAGGTTCCTCTGCTCTAGATCCATCCTTACACAGGTCAGTCAGTCTACATATCTGGCGAAAACCTTTTCAGACCATAACCCACTGGAGCTCACACTTAACTGGGGTAATATACCTACCCTGGTTCCTACCTGGAAATTACACCCACAGCTATTGGAAGATGCCCCATTCCGTTCAGCTCTTTCTGACACCATAACGAAGTACCTAGCAGACAACTGGAACACAGCCTCCTCTAATCTGATAGAATGGGACGCCTTGAAGGTGGTGGTACGTGGGTCGTCGATAGGACGGTTAGTAGGGGCCAGGCAGGAGATACACCAACGACTTTCGAACATAGAACGACGACTGAACACACTTGAACATGAGGCGGTGACAGACCCCGATAAAAAAGTAACACTACAATCAGCTCATATTGATCATGCAGACGCACTGGAGACACTACGGACAATAGATCACAAAGCATTCCTACAGAGGAAATTGTCAGGCGCGGATCTAGGGCGCCTACCGGATGTACAGTCAGAGGAGGACTACATCCCCCAGAATCCCCGGCTGTATGGAGGCGTGACCAAGATAGGTAAATACGCGCGTTGCAAGCCAATCGAGGCGCGTAATACTGGAAGGTGGTTGATGCTGGAGAATACGCCCAGCAGAGAAGGAGGAAGACGCGTGAGTTCGCGTCTGTTACCGTGTTAGGAGCGTGCCGGGTTGTGGCGGAGTGCCGCCGCGAGGTACGCGGATCCGGGAAGCCAGTTCCGGCTTCACGAAACCCCACGCGGGACGCTGACGTAAGCGTCGCCGCGTTTCAAGACCCCCGGACTGAACGAGGTACGGAGCGGTTCTGTCCCATCAGAAGTCGAGGGAGACGCAGTGGGACTATCCGAAGGAAACAGGTATCTCTGGACCTCGGGAGGGGTCGGCTCTGTTCAGGATAGTTTCTCGTTGCCAGAGAGGAGGAGGAAGGGAACCCGGAATACGAGACAATTGGTTAACTCTTTCCTTTCGTTCCGGCAAGGGAACAGCAAGCGCTACTCTCTACATGATGTCAATGCAGGATTAGTGACTTTGGGATTAGGGCACTTGTACATTATTTCGGAAGCGCTCAGTAGCGCCACAGGGGAAGCCAACAGGGGAAAGAAGGGGAAGAAGGTCTGTTAGATCTTGCGAGTGTTGGAGGGGGCTGGTCCTCTCGAGTAGGAGGTGAAGGCTATGTCTCTATGGGTGCCATGGTATGCATGAAGTGACACATTTTGCAGCTACACTTAGTGAGACCTAACTGAGAGTAGTTTACCTTGTGGTTGTATCCTATGTTCTTTTCTGTTATTTCTTTGCAGGGCTCCCAATCCCCGCGGTCCCCGTTTTAGTCCTTTTCCCTCGCCTAATTGCCCCGGCACTCTGTGTTTCTATAACCAGAGCCGGTACGTCGGGAGGTGGAACCCTTGTGCTTCATTCGGATCTACAGGAGCCACAGCGGAACGTGACAGAATTACGCGCCCAAGATATTACTCCTGTGAATTCGAATAAAGCACAAGCATGGCGTCGTTAGACGAAGTGTTACAGGCTCTCCTGGTTGTGCAACAGGAATTGGCCGCCTCAAAGGCGGAAACTGCCGCCCTAAGAGACAGGGTGGACAGACAGGGTAGAAATCCTTTTGACGCCTCACCGTCGTCATCACCTATACATGTGAACGTTTCTCCTCCCATTCCCCTGGCTAGCCCCGAGAGGTTCTCTGGGGATCCCCTCAAGATCCAAACATTTCTGACGCAAATAGCCTTGCATTTTTCGTGCAAGCCCGCTTCCTTTCCCTCTAACCATTCCAGGGTGGCTTTTGCCATCTCGTATATGACTGGGGACGCTGCCAACTGGGCTGTGCCCTTGGTCAAATACGACGACCCCCTGCTGTCGGATTGGAACGCCTTTCGAAGCGAGTTTGAGCGGGTATTTGATCGAAGGGCCACCACTTTCTCGGCTGACCGGGAATTGTTGAGACTCCGACAGGGGAAACAGGATTTGGTCACGTACCTGACCCAATTCAACCGTCTGGTTGCTGAAACGGCCTGGCCCGAGGAAAAAAGAATGTCCCTCTATTTCCAAGGCTTGAGCGATGACATGAAGGACGTGCTGGCCCAGATAGATCCGCAGCCCTCCACGTACACGGATTTGATGAATCTCACGTTGAGACACGATCATAGATTGTCTGAACGAAGGGGAGAGAGAGTGTATGCCCCTGTAGAGAAATCCGAGAGGGGGAACAGGAATATCGGAACCCCTTCTGAAGTCCAGGCGGAGCCCATGGAGGTGGGGGCAATCCGGGCCCCGTTATCTAGGGCGGAAAGGGAAAACCGCAGACTAGCCAGTCTATGAATGTACTGCGGCAAGAAGGGCCACTATGTTCGGGACTGCCCCTCAAAACCCAAGAAGAGTGGGTATGCGGGCCTGAAGAAAGTGGCGGTGACCTCAATGCAGGCCCCCCTCCCAGACGCCCTGGCTTCAGAACAGAGCGTTCGGGTATCCGAACCCCGTGCGTTGCAGTTGCCCTCTTTGGCGGTCATCGAATCAGTCGCTTCAGAATCACACGTCACGCTAATCATGCGGTTGACGGTGGGAACACAAGACCATGGTTGACTCCGGGGCCACCGGGAATTTCGTGGATAGCGGGTTGGTGAAGCGGCTGGGGTTAAGGCGCATCCCGAGAACTAGTCCGGAAACGGTATGGGCTGTCGATGGGAAACCTCTGGTATCGGGGCCCATCACTGAGGTCACGGAAGCACTGACCCTGACCAAACCAGGTCCTCTATGGGATCACGTGGAAGAGGTCACCCTAAATATCATCGAGGCACCCCAGTATGAGGTGATCCTAGGGATGCCTTGGTTAACCACCCATAATCCCTCGATAGATTGGAAGAGAAAAACGGTGGAATTCGAGACCGAGTATTGTAAAAGGGAATGCGCTGACGCGCACCGAACACATCTTCTCGCCCTCACCCGGGGGTATCACGTTCTCACGGCCGCTGAGAAAGAGACGGTACTTCCCGCGGTATATGACCAGTACAGGGAAGTGTTTAGCGAGAGTAAGGCGGAAGTTTTGCCACCCCACCGCAGTTATGACTGCCAAATAGAATTGATCCCTGGGGCTATCATGCCCTCTTGCAGAGTGTACGCCTTATCTGAGCCGGAGACAGAGCATCTGCGACAGTACTTGGAGCACTATGTGGACATAGGGTTCATTAGACCTTCCCGTTCTCCGGCAGCGTCGCCTCTTTTCTTTATCAAAAAGGCCAATGGCGAATTGAGGACGTGCATCGATTATCGCGTTTTGAACAAAAACACGGTACGTAACCGCTACCCTCTTCCGCTCATCCCTGTCTTGCTGGACCAGGTGAAGGAGGCGTCCATTTACACCCGGTTGGACTTGCGGGGGGCCTATCACCTGGTCCGGATTCGGGAGGGTGATGAGTGGAAGACGGCGTTCAAGACGCGATATGGACTTTTTGAGTATAGAGTAATGCCGTTCGGGCTGTGTAACGCCCCGGCGGCATTCCAATACTTTCTCGATGACGTTCTCAAAGAGTACATCGATAGAACAGCGGTGGTTTACATCGATGATATATTGATATATTCCAAGGATCGTAGAACCCACAGCACACATGTTTCGCAGATACTACACAAGTTGAGAGAGAACAAATTGTTTTGCAAGTTGAGCAAATGCGAGTTTCATGTCACGAAGGTGGAGTTCCTGGGGGTGGTCCTGAGTCCTTTAGGGTTGGGTATGGCCGAGAGGAAGGTGTCCGCGGTACAGGAGTGGCCTATCCCCAAGACAGTGAGAGACGTACAGTGCTTCCTGGGCTTTTCGAACTATTACAGGAGATTCATCTCTCACTTTTCACAGCTCGTCTCTCCGCTTACCCGATTGCTAAGGAAAGGACATCAGTTCTCATGGACCCAAGAGGCTATGCAGGCGTTCTGTGAGCTAAAACAAGCGTTCACTACCGCCCCGATTCTGCAGCACCCCAGACCCGACTCACTGTTCATAGTAGAGGCGGACGCTTCTGACATAGCAGTGGGGGCGGTACTCTCGCAACGGGAGGCACGGTCAGGACAACTGCATCCCATAGCCTTTCTGTCTAGGAAATTAACCCCGGCTGAATCACACTACACGATCGCTGAAAAGGAGCTGCTAGCCGTGAGAAAGGCGTTTCAGGAATGGAGGCACTACCTGTGGGGGGCTACGCATCCAGTGACGGTGTATACGGACCACCGGAATTTACAATACCTAAAGACAGCCAGACATCTCACACAACGGCAAATGCGGTGGATGCTGTTCTTCGCAGGTTTTGACTTTGTCATCACTTTCCGACCTGGTTCGGAGAACATAAAAGCAGATTCGCTTTCTCGACAATCCGGAGGACATACGGATCGTCGGGAGGTCCTAGAGGCCATTATACCCCCAGAAAAGGTGATCTGTGGGATCAGGGCAGACACGTTTTTGAACACTGTAAGGACACACCGCACTCTGACGCAATGGCTACAATGGGAGGAACAGGGAGCGGAGAGGCGAATGAAAGGAGGGTTGCCTTTCTTTCGGGATCGGCTGTTTGTCCCGTCAGTGGCGTTGCAGCGTCAGGCTTTCGAATGGTGTCATGAGTCGCTGATAGCGGGTCACCCCGGGTGCACAAAGACTCTTCGTCTCCTACAACGTCACTTCTGGTGGGAACACATGAATAGGGACGTCCGTCAATGGATACAACGGTGCGACGTGTGCGCCCAAGCCAAGGGTGACTGATCGAAAGCCAAAGGCAAGTTGGTCCCGATGCCGACTCCCGCAGGGCCCTGGCAGAACATCAGCCTCGACTTCGTGGTGGGCCTACCGATGGACCAGGGTTGCAATGCGATCATGGTGGTGGTAGACAGCCTCACCAAAATGGGACATTTCATGCCGTGCAAAAATCTACCCTCTGCCAGTCAGACCGCTCAGCTGTTGCTATCTCAAGTGGTGTGTCTACATGGATTCCCTAGGGTGATCGTTTCGGACAGAGGCCCGCAGTTCATCGCGCGCTTCTGGAGGTCGTGGTGTAAGGCCCTGCAGGTGGAGGTGGCCACGTCCACCAGCTTCCACCCACAGACGGATGGCCAAACCGAGCGCCATAATCAAACGCTCAAGACGTATCTACGATGCTACTCCAAGGAAGCAAGCGCCTCGTGGGTATCACTCCTCCGGTTGGCGGAACTTTCTTACAACAATGCATGGCATAGTTCCATCAAGGAATCTCCCTTTCGGGCTACCTACGGATATCACGCCAAGGTTCTTCCGTTGTCTTTCCCCGCGGAAGTGCGGGACCAGCCCGCTCTGGATACCCAGTTACAGGTTCTGGGGAAATTGCACGCGCACCTCAAGACGAATCTGGAGAGAGCAAAGGGCCTTTACAAGGCATGGGCTGACCGCCATCGGCAGGACGGACCGTCCTATCACCCGGGCGACAGGGTGTGGTTATCCACGAAATACCTCCGCTTCAAGTTGCGCAGCATTTTCCATCCTCGCTTCATCGGTCCGTATCCAGTGGTTCGTCGCGTGGGAGCTGTGGCGTATCGGTTGGCATTGCCGGCCTCTTTGCGCATCCATCCGGTGTTCCACTGCAGCTTGCTGAAGCCGGCGGTGGGGGCTCGGAGGGTGGCAGCCCCGCCGATCTATCGTGACGGCCAGGTGGAGTACGAGGTGAGGAAGGTGTTGGATTCCCGAATCCGGAGGGGTCGGCTGTGGTATCTTCTGGCTTGGAAGGGTTACTCGGCGGAGGAGGATTCCTGGGTCCCGGCCGCTGATGTCCACGCGCCGGAGGCGGTGCGTTCGTTCCATGCCCGATTCCCGGACAAGCCTGGTCTTAGGAGGCGCACGGGAAGGGGGGCATACTGTCAGGCGCGGATCTAGGGCGCCTACCGGATGTACAGTCAGAGGAGGACTACATCCCCCAGAATCCCCGGCTGTATGGAGGCGTGACCAAGATAGGTAAATACGCGCGTTGCAAGCCAATCGAGGCGCGTAATACTGGAAGGTGGTTGATGCTGGAGAAGACGCCCAGCAGAGAAGGAGGAAGACGCGTGAGTTCGCGTCTGTTACCGTGTTAGGAGCGTGCCGGGTTGTGGCGGAGTGCCGCGGCGAGGTACGCGGATCCGGGAAGCCAGTTCCGGCTTCACGAAACCCCACGCGGGACGCTGACATAAGCGTCGCCGCGTTTCAAGACCCCCGGACTGAACGAGGTACGGAGCGGTTCTGTCCCATCAGAAGTCGAGGGAGACGCAGTGGGACTATCCGAAGGAAACAGGTATCTCTGGACCTCGGGAGGGGTCGGCTCTGTTCAGGATAGTTTCTCGTTGCCAGAGAGGAGGAGGAAGGGAACCCGGAATACGAGACAATTGGTTAACTCTTTCCTTTCGTTCCGGCAAGGGAACAGCAAGCGCTACTCTCTACATGATGTCAATGCAGGATTAGTGACTTTGGGATTAGGGCACTTGTACATTATTTCGGAAGCGCTCAGTAGCGCAACAGGGGAAAGAAGGGGAAGAAGGTCTGTTAGATCTTGCGAGTGTTGGAGGGGGCTGGTCCTCTCGAGTAGGAGGTGAAGGCTACGTCTCTATGGGTGCCATGGTATGCATGAAGTGACACATTTTGCAGCTACACTTAGTGAGACCTAACTGAGAGTAGTTTACCTTGTGGTTGTATCCTATGTTCTTTTCTGTTATTTCTTTGCAGGGCTCCCAATCCCCGCGGTCCCCGTTTTAGTCCTTTTCCCTCGCCTGATTGCCCCGGCACTCTGTGTTTCTATAACCAGAGCCGGGTACGTCGGGAGGTGGAACCCTTGTGCTTCATTCGGATCTACAGGAGCCACAGCGGAACGTGACAGAAATACGCGGAGGCGGATAGGTCGGGTGCTCTGCTCGCCCGCATAGTTCGGGACAGACGGGATACACCAATCATAACCAGAATACGTACACCCACCGGACATATCGTCACTACACAGAAAGAAATAAACACTGCCTTTTATACACATCTTAGAACGCTCTACGCACCACCCACCCCTGCGGAAGACTCCTCGATAACAGAGTTCCTACAAGATCTCCCCTTCCCGAAACTCCCTGAAAATGTTCAAAAAGCCATAGATGGCCCCATAACCCAACAAGAAATCCGAGATGTGATTAAGGGCCTGCGTCGCAATAAAGCGCCAGGGATGGATGGACTACCAGTGGAATTTTACCATACATTTCAAGAGACCATGATACCCATACTAGAATCAGTATATAAACTTGCCTTTGAAACTGGTCACCTTCAAAATTCTACCATGCAACCACTGGTCACATCGATACCCAAACCAGGTAGGGATGGATTAGAGATGTCTAATTACAGACCACTCTCCTTGCTGGCTACGGAATATAAAATTCTAAGTAAAGCCCTCGCTAACCGTATACAACCACACCTTAATAAACTCATACATGAGGACCAATGCGGGTTTCTACCGAACCGCAGCACATCCCTTAATAATAGACGGTTACACCATGTAATGACGGCTACGCCGCCTATGTACCAGCTTGCGGGCTGCATAGCATTAGACCTGCGGTAGGCCTTCGATTCCCTTTCTTGGGATTTTATGTTTGCGACACTGCAGCGGTTTGCGTTACCAGACACATATCTCAAATGGGTTCGCCTATTATATACATCCCCTACAGCCAGAGCACGCACTGGCCGGTACATCTCCGAGCAATATTCTATTTATAGGGGCACGAGACAGGGATGCCCACTGTCTCCGCTGCTGTTTGTGCTCGCGCTTAAACCCCTGGCTATAGCACTCAGAGGTTCGGCGGCCCAATTCGGCATTCCCGTTAACGGTACAGACCACTTGCTATCCATTTATGCAGATGACATACTATTGTATTTACGAGATCTAACGGAAGTCAATAACCCTCTTCCCGAGATGTTTGCCACCTTCGAACGCCTTTCAGGTCTGGCTATAAACCCTGAGAAATCTGCCGCTTATTTCTTCCGGGAAACACCATACCACAACACTCTGCAGTTTTGTGACTACACACTGTCGGTGGCCCCCACCACCTTTAAATATTTGGGCATACATGTGTACAGAACGCAGGCAGATCAAATCGACGGTAATATTGGGCGAGCAATAACGGCCTTGCGCGCTAGTGTGGACTTTTGGTCATCGCTACCCTTATCGATGATGGGCAGAGTCGCCATCTCGAAGATGGTTATATTACCCCGCCTATTGTATTACTTTGTAAATTTGCCCGTCGTCCTCCCACTGTCCATTTTTAACACACTTAATACTATACTGGTTAATCTCATCTGGGGCGCAGGTCGCAGGCGAATGAGCTTGCGAAGGCTTCAACGGAACACCCGAAGTGGTGGTCTGGGAGTCCCTGACTTTAGGGCCTATTACTACGCCAGTCAGCTCCAGTGGTTATCGTACTGGACTGCGGGGAAAAATCTGCAGGAGATCGGATTTACACCCCATAGATTAGACCGGGGGGAACTGCACTCCTTACTATTGCCTGGGGCAAAAATCCCTGCGGATAGCCCTCCCCTATTGACGACAGCTCTACAGTGCTGGAGAAGGGCACTGTCGTACACCTCCCCAGCCGCCCCTTACTCACCGAACATTCCCCTCTTGGGGATTCCCACACCACAAGGTAGACTCCCAAAAACCAGATTGCGGGACTGGGCGGATGCAGGAGTGGACGACGTTGGGGCTTTCTTTGGCGATGTGACTCTGCTGGACCACGATCTCTTCCGGCAGTATACAGGTGCACCACCACGTTTATATTTGCTACACGCTACTGTGTCCCACTATATTAAACGCGCCTAGGCTCCACAGAGGAACGAACCCCCACAACATAATCTAGTACATCTCCTGTATTACATGGGGAATGGGGGACACCTGGTCAGATGGCTGTACACCGGGATCCGAACACATGCAGCAATTACACTCACGGCCCTTAGGGCACGTTGGTCCGAGGACTCTAATAGTGCACTTACGGATAAAGCCTGGGAATGTATGGTCGAACACCCCAAAAAAGTATCACGCAACGCAAGACTGAAGTTTATACAGATGATGATCCTCCATAGAGCATATCTTACCCCTGGTAGGATTCATCGTATATTTCCAGAATCACCGCATCATTGCCCCCACTGTAGGGGGGATGAGGCAGACTTCCTCCATATGTTATGGTCCTGTCCATGCCTTAGTGACTATTGGGTAGGAGTCCGAGACGCCTTGAGCGCAGTCACTAGACTCCCTATCCCGGACGACGCATTATATTGTCTCGCACGCCTCCGCAGACGCACAAAAGTGCAGAAGGTACAGTTACGGTTTGTAGACCTGGCCCGTATCATGGCAGTGAGAGCTCTTACCATGCGATGGAAGTCTCCTAGGAGCCCGGTGGTATCCACGTGGCAGATTGACATGATTCAGTGGGGGAGGGCGGAGGGTGCAGCTCTTCGTAGGGAAGAGGATAGGGGGCTCAGGAAACAACCCATCTCGATGGACTGGGAGACTATGCTGCTTAAGCTAGAATCACTCGATCTACTACCTCCACAGAATATCCCAACCCATTAGCACACAGGATTCCTATATGACCCTTCATTATAGGTTTCGTGACCAAGACACACAGATTTGTGAACCCGAGGGCATTGATACCCTTTGAGTTCTATATCATAACGCCACAGAGAGATAGTTGGAGAAACCAACATACGACTGACCAGGAGTGGGAAGCGGGTGGGCTAGGGAGGGAGGGTGGGTATGGTTTCCTGGGGTTCCTTTGTTGATTGGAATATAATTGTCTTCTATTGTTGACTTATATTGTCAGATCCTGTTGTTTTGATGTTAACGACGCTATGGGAGATCACTGTCTTCGATTTTATCGTTCAAGGAATGACACATATAGTCATTATAAGTAGTATGCGCAAGGTTATTATTATAAAAGCAAAAGACTGTCTCTGTAGAATGACTTTTACATTTCAGAATTGTTAAAGTCGTCAATAAAGTATGTTAAAAAAAAAAACAGGTTTACAGATACAAGCCACATACAGGATGCGGTACTCACCTATTACACCGACTTATACACTTCCTGCTCCTCTGAAGGTGCAGTGAATCTCTAGAGGTATATTGATGAAATAGCAATGGTATGGTTAGAGAACGTGCATCGGCAGTTTCTAAGTGGACCCTTTTCTGAAGAGGAAGTCACCCAGGCAATTGATGCAATGGATGGCTCTAAGGCGCCAAGACTTAATGGCTTTTTGGGTTGTTTTTACAAAATGCACAAACACTTACTCGCCCCCTATCTCTTAGAAGTATACCGGGAAGCAATGGAAAAAGGCATCCTTCCCCCCACCATCCGAGATGCAGTGATAATCATACTCCCCAAACTGGGTAAAGACCCGTTGCATTGCGGATCCTACGGCCTGTTGTCCCTCTTGAATTTTGACAATAAAATACTTGCCAAAATGCTGCCCATCAGGCTCTCTCTCATATTGGACCAGATTATTTCACCCCCACAATCAGGATTGTCCCGAATAAATCCAGAGCACTGAACATACGCACACTCTTTGCAGTCCTACATAGAATTTCACCCACCACCCCAGCTGCCGCTGTACTATTGGATGCTGAAAAAGCATTCAATTCTGTGGAATGGCCCTTTTTACATGCAACGCTCCAAAGAATAGGCATCCCGGGTACATTCACTTCCACCATCCGTTTGCTGTGCACCAAACCCACAGCACATATTATACTAAATGGGAAGCTAACCAGAGCATTCCAGCCAACGCGTGGGACCAGACGGGGGTGCCTGCTATCTCCCTTGCTGTTTGTTATCGCGCTGGACCCGCTAGTGCGTCACCTACAGGAACGCCACATCCACAGAGGGCTTCAACTGAAAACTGGTCCCCTACTCATTACGCTATATGCAGGCGACATAATCCTGTACGTGAGACAACCCGGTGACAACCTAGACCCCATCCTTAGAGAGGGGCGCTATCAGGCTTAGAAATAAATTGGTGCAAGTCAGAGATGTTCCCATTGACTCCATGTACCCTTACAATTGCACGAATATCCCCTGGTAAGAAGCGAAGACTCAGTAAAATATTTAGGGATACACATTCACAGAGACCCAGAACAGATACTAAAGCTGAACTACAGTACTGCACTCGATAAACTGTCCAGTCAGGTGGACCGCTGGCTAAAACTACCAATAGCAATGGTGGGTCGAATCACTATAATTAAAATGGTTTTGCTTCCAAAATTCCTATACCTGTTTCATAATATACTTATCCCACTGACCTCCTCATTCTTCACAACATTACGTACTTCACTCTTGCGCCTAGTGTGTAATAATAAACAGCCTAGGGTTAGATGGGACACCCTGATGCTACTTTATAAACGAGGCTGATTTGGGGTGCCAAACTTTCATTACCTAGTGGCCCAATACAGTTTTGGTAGGTACTGGTATCGCCCAGATGTTAGAATCCCCTACATCGAACCAGAGGCGGACCTCATATACCCGACACCACTCTCAGCAGTCTTACCGGAAGGTCTGAAACGTGACCCCCCCTAGACATCCAAACTGTTTCAACAACTAGATGGGCATGGAGGAAACTAATTAAATCCACAGAAGGACACCTCCTTTATTCTCCGGCCCGCCTTCTGGGGCATAATACCTGGCTGCCTATCACTCGGGAAGAAATCATCAAGTGCACCTTTACCAAATTCTTCCTTGACACACTGGTAGATCTATTCCCCCAAGGCCACGCATTCTCTCGAATAGAAGACGTCAGATTTCACAGCGTGACACAGATGGATTTATTTTTACTACATAGGTTACAAAACGCTTTACATGCACAAATCCCCAGCTACCCACTTGAGCCATAAGAATTCACCCCTTTGACTTTACTCATTAAAGATTCGGGGGGGGGGGCGGGGGGGGCACCTAATTTCTAAACTCTATCAGGCTTGTATCACATTGCTCCCCACTAAAGATTCTCGAATAAGAGAGGCATGGGAACGGGATCTGGGTCATGCTATATCTGATTTTGAATGGCAGCACTGCTGCATACAAACCTGTAAACTTTCCATGAACCACCGTCATAAATTGCTGCATTTTAAATTTATATGGCGGGCATATATGACTTCCCACAGGGTACAGTGCATGGATAACGCTCGCTCACACGCATGCCCAAAATGCAAGTCCCGCCCAAGCGGATTTCATATAAATGACCAGGACTTGCACAAAAATAGCCTGTTTTTGGATGACCGTATACATTAAATTAACATGCATGATAAATCAGACTCCCACACCTAACCCATTTCAGGTGCTGCTCGGGTTTGTTCACAATGTCCCAAAAGCAGTATGTAGATATGTGGCAATAGCTCTGATGTTAGCAAAGTGTGAAATTGCAATACGCTGGGGCGGTAAACACCCACCGACATTGAAGTGCTGGACTGCTAGCTTGATATATTGTAGCACCAATAGTGACATATATTCCCAACATCAACCACCTACCTCACGCCCCAAGACATATTTGGCAACCACTCCAAACATATCTTCTAGAAACACAACACGACTCTGATCACACTCCCGAATCAGAGATCTAACTCGACACACACAGGGAACTCCTGTCCCTACAAGTACACACATCTACGATTTTAGCCAATCTTTGCTTAAGCAGTGGGTACAGTATTGACCAATGTTGCGAAATTGATAAAATGTCAATATGGATAAAAGATCAAGTACTATTATCAATGCTATCTGAAATGTAAACAGTATGGACTAATATCTGCCAAGATCCTATGGTTTGTTAACTGCATGTTAAAAGGAAAAATAAAGTAAAAAAAGAAAAAAGAGTTCAAGAACTCAGTGCTGCAGTTTTTCACCTCTGTTCCAGACCCTGGGCCATAAATCTGACTCCAGCACTGCTCTTTATTAGGTCCTGCTATCTGTATCCTGATGATAATATTGTAAAATAAGCACAGCTTTCCCTTAACTTTTGAAGGAAAAATGAACTCAAGGCTGTGAGCTGCTCTGAAAGCGTCTGTGAGCTACTGGTAGCTCGCAATTGACTGATTGGAGACACCTGCTCTAGGGAGTGTCCAGTTGACACTTTGACTCTATATGAGGGGTCTGGACTGGACTGTAGTATCTAATGAACTAGAATGATATTGCTGTTATGGTTCTGTGAGGTAAAATAGAATGGAGTGTGATGTAAAATAGAATGGAGTGTGAGAGGGATTCAGGAGATGTTGAAAACAGATAACAAGATGAGGCATCTTAATTGCTGGAGCACTGTAACAAACCTCTCTAATGCACTGGCAAATCATTTTCCACATTCATGCTTGCATCACCCCCTGCGTTTCCACTCTGGCGTAGGACTGAACCAGGAAAGTTTATTGGTAGAGATTGTTTAAGAAGCTGGATATGTCAATAATGCTTCAACAACAGAAGACACACTTCATTGTTTTTAAGGTACCCAGTTACATACCATCTATATCCAGTGGTGGCTCCTCCGCTAAGGCGGAGGAGCATCGTCCCACTGACGAGGCCAAAAAGAAAAAAAATATCATGATAATAACTCATTGTTATTATCATTTTATTTTTCCCCTTATTCAGCTGGGTAGGGGTGGGGCTGGTCTGCTCACAGAGCAGGGCAGGGGAGGAGTGGTTTGCCCACTCCAAGTGCACATGACGCTATGGCCAGCCGTCTCGGGCCCGTCAAACAGTCATGCGCACTTTGTATGTTCTCCATGCAGGCTGCATTACAGCCTGCATGGAGAACATGCCCAGCCTCCCATTTTCTGGCTGAACGCCGATCCACGGTGCTCAGACCAATCACAACACTGCACTACAGCATTGTGATTGGCTATCAGGAGGCTGGGCGCCGGGTGCTTCCTGTACTGGAAGGGGGCGAAGAGGACCGAGAGGAGTAGGCGGCTGCTGCGGCAGCAGCAGAAGACAGGTAAGTGATTTTTTTCAGTCCCTCAATTTGTGGCGTGTTACAAATATTTGCAGGAAAGGTGCTGTTGAATTTGGTCTTGTCTGTTTCGGAGCACAATACGGACGTGCAGATAATGCAAGAATGAACTTGCTCTGTGATTGTATCTGTTGTGCTTTTAAGGTCAGTGTTATTTTATTCAACTTTATTGGAATGCATCTTGTTTATTTTTATTGTGTTGTGTTTTCTTCTGAGGAACAACACAAGTTTCTAACATGTTCTTTCTTGAGCTCGTCTGCAAGTATACAATGTACTGTGGGGCAGATTTACAAGTTCTGGCGCATCTCTGCAAATCAGCAGGGATGCGCCAGAAAAGATGCGACACGCAATTATCTCCTTGCGCCACCGGGAATGCGTCGCATTTACAATGCGGCGCACCGTGGCGCAAGGATAGGGCGATGCGTGTTGCATCCTGTGGCGTAAGGCCGGCGCATTGCTGGAGTCGTGTCGCAAGCGCGACGCGGCTCCAGCAATGCACAGGGGCCGCCCATACCTAACGTGGTGTGCCACTCCTTACGCCTTCCTCAAGCAGGCGTAAGGATTTGTTGCAGCGGCCTCGGGAAAGTGACTCGTCACTTTTACGAGGCGTTCCTGCAACGGAACGTCTACCCTGCGCAAGAACGCCCACATGAAACCTGACGCAGGTTTCATGTGGCGCAGGGTTTTACAACGTGACACATCTCCCTAGATGCGTCACGTTGTAAATAAGGTGCAACGTGGCGCATGGTTTACGACACCACTGGGTCACAGAAATAACGCAACGGCGGCGTAAGTGTGGCGCATGGGGCTTGTAAATCTGCCCCTCTGCCTCTTGCAGACTCCTGCTATGGCTGTAGACTCTCGTGCTTGGACGTGCTTTGTATTGCTTGGACTTTTGTATTGACTGTGATGTCTCACGCTTCTGTGCTTGTGCCACCTTTAGTACATTTTCTTATTATAATGCTTGGGATTGGCCTAGCAGAAGGAATTGCCAAACTGTCATTTAAATGCTTGGGGTTGGTTTAAAAATAAAACAACTAGGAAAAAGAAGAAAAACAACATGTATTATCTGGACCACAAATATTCTAGAAGTGGCCACAGAAAGAGGACTTGAGGAGTCATTGTACAAATGATTTAGTCTCTATGCTTATGGTCTTAGACTCATTTACTCTATTTTCATAGGCTTGTTATTTTAGTCTGGTTTTGTTTTGTTTGTCAACAGGTACCTGGGCATTATATTGGATATCCATGAAAGTTATGTTTTATTATGCAAAATGTATAACTTATTATTTTTTTTTTTGATTTTTCAAAAATCCTTTATTGAAGGCTAAAGTTAGTGACCACAGCATAGTGCCTACATCCCAAGATGGGCCGGCAACGCAAAGTAGTATCATGTATAGCAGTATAGGTGGGGGAAAGGTACACAGCAAGCCGCCTACAACCGCTTCGGGCCGGCCGCGCCAAGTGGGACATTTTTGGCGAACATCTTGAAAGGGTCCTGAATATACTATACAAACCATGAGAAAGAAACATTACCATTTTAGCATTGTTAACATTATTAGTTGACCGTTCAGATGACATAACCTTACAGTTGGGCCCGCAAATTACTCTACCATGGACCCTGTCGTCTCCCTAGGTGTTGTGCCTTGGCCAGAGTGAGATTCAATATGCATTAGTTCTCATCTCCATCGTGTACACCAGCGTTGCCAGTGCTAGGCTCAGCAGTTATGTCCGTAGTGGTGGTCTGCTCCAGAAGATATGTCTGAAGGGGAGTCCATATGTCACGTGGACGAGAGGAAGGTGGTAAGAGCTTGGCATAAGTGTGTAATTGATCTCGGCAATAGATAATATCTTGCAGCCAGTCCTTGAATTTAGGAGCTCTCCCTCTTCCCCACCTGCAGGCCATTTGTCTCTTGGCAAGAAGGAGCGCTAGGGAGACATATCTCTGCACCTTGGCAGCCAGCGCCTCAGTGTATCCGAGAAGCGTAGTCAGGGTGTCGTCGGGGACATGTAGCCCAGTAATTTGGTCAAGTGCCGTCAACACCTCTGTCCAGTAGCTCCGTATGGACAGACAGTCTCAAGCTAAGTGTCGAAAGTCCGCTCCTTCGCTACCCCAGCATTCGCAACGGTCATTGTCGCGAAGGTGGAGGGGTTTCAAGTGTGCTGGTGTGTAATAAAGGCGGTGAATGTATTGATAGTGGATGATGCGCAGTCTACTGATAGCAGAGATGTCTCCAGTTTGGCGACAGCAGAAGGACCATTGGTCATCAATGAGGGGGGAGCCTAGGTCCTCCTCCCAACGCGCCCTGGCTGAGGGAGGGTCATATGTGCGATCTCTTTGAGTAGTGCGGTATAACAACAACACTGCATGTGTGGGGGTGGTTTGCTGTAGGAGGGCATGTAGGGGGAACATGATAGGGGGCTCCTGTGGAAAGCATGGGGTGAGGGCCCACACATACTATCGCAACCTGACATAGAAAAAACGCTCCAAGGGGGTAGGAAGTGAAGTGCCAAAGAATTCCTCACTAGAGCAAAATGTGCCTTTGACATAGAGTTTACCCCAGGTCTGGATGGCAAGTTTCCAGAGGAGTCGGCGGCAGCCTCACTCCTGCGTGATGGGGAGGTCAAGCCTCCCATGGAGAGGCAGTAGGGGGGAGTATAGGGTGGTAGTGTGGAGTCGGCTAACTAGATCACGCCAAGCACTGGAGGTGCATTGTACAGTGGTGGAGGCTAGGCGCCTTGGGACGGTAGGTGCGCTCAAGTTGGCAGAGCACGGGGTTGGGGCCATATATCCATCCTCTATTGCTAGGTGTGGCATGTAAGGGGGGGATTTATCCAGTACGCCGCAAAGTGAGCCAGAGCACAGCTGAAGTATAACTCCAGGTCTGGTACTACGAATTCCCCAGCGCTGAAGGGCCGAGTGAGAGTGTCCCATCGCAGCCTGATTTGTTTCCCATCCCATATGAGGCGAATGAGTTGAGTTTTTAGGGCTTTAAAGAAATGCCGGCTAGGGTCATAGGGGATAATAATGAAAAGGTAGAGCAATTCGGGTAAAACCACCATTTTTATAAGGGAGATTCTCCCAGCCAGGGAGATTGGCAAGGCAATCCACCTGGTGATTTTCTCAGTTAGGAGATAGAGCGTTCGCCCATAATTACCTGTCATCAAATCGCTCCGATTGCGTGTAATGTTTAAGCCGAGATATGTGATTGTGTCTTCGCACCACGTGAGGGGATAGTCGGGTGTGAACTGCCTAGTGGCATTGGTGAGGGGGTAAATTTGGAACTTCCCTCAGTTTATGTTGACTCCAGAGAGGTGACCAAAAAGAATGAGCAGTCGGAGAATGGGGTTGAGACTTTCATCCGGGTTGCGAAGATAGAGGGTGAGGTCATCAGCATATAAAGAGATACGTTTTTGTCTCTCTGGATAGATGAGGGTGTGGTCCCGGAAGTGCTGACGGACTTTGGCAGCTAGGGGTTCAATAGCCAGGGCAAAAAGGAAGGGTGAAAGAGGGCACCCCTGTCTAGTACCTGTGGCTATTGTGAAGGAGGGGGATCGAGCGCCATTGACCATGATGCTAGGTGGTAGGCCAGTATATAACAGGTTAATCCAGGCTAAAAAGGGAGCGGGGAACCCCATGCGAGGTATTCCCATTCCAGGGAATCGAACACCTTAGTGGCGTCGAGAAAGACGGCCGCAGTGTTCGTATCAGGGTCAATGTCTTGGAGGATGGCAAACAGGGTGCGCAAGTTGTGAGATGTGCCTCTGCTTGGTACAGACCCCGACTGGTCGGGGAGGACCAGTGCAGTCATGAGGGGGCTAATGCGATTCGCAATCAGTTTTGCTAAAATCTTAGCATCGACATTTATCAGGGAGAGAGGTCTGTATGAGTCGCATTGCATAGCCGGTTTACCCGGCTTTGGCAGGGATATTGTGAGCGCCTCTCGCATTGTTTGGGGCAAAATGTATAACTTTTTTTAAGTTTAGAAAGCTTTATTGAATATAATAAACCAAGTAAAACGTCGATACAAAAGAAAATCATTAGGCAGTAAGATAAAACAATAAAAACAATTGAATTCTTACAAGATTTAAAGAATGCCAAAAGGGAAATAGGGGATATACTTAGCGAAAAAGCTTTTTTTATTTTTTTGAGGATATTATATTTAATATGCAAGGGAAGGCAAAAAGAAGACAAGGAAGGAGAGGGTAAGGGCGGAAGGGGGGAAGGGGGAAAAGCATTAAATTTATAAAAAAGAAAGATATCATATAGTTAACATAAGCAAGTAAACATATATGTAAGAAAAACTAAATATCAACTATAATCGAAAAAGGGTACAAAAACAAGATAATCAGGGGACAATTCGAGAGAGAAAATTGGTTAAAGGCAACCATAAAAAATCTTTTTTTTATCAAAAGGGGTACAGTGGTAGCAAAAGCACGATCAAGCCTATGATGGTGACACAATAAATTCCACCAGGCGTTATATGAAATCTTTGAGGTATCTTTCCAATTGGTGGTAATTATCTGTAAAGAAATAGCTATATATAAATCTATAAATTTGCGGGCATTACAGTGAACATTCCATATAGGTGAAGCACCACCCAAAAAGATATGGACAATCTCAAAGGAGTGGTCAGTAGCTAATATTTCATTTAATTTTAACCAAATACAAGACCAAAAGGATTTAACTAATGGGCAGCTAAAAAACATGTGAAAAAAATCGCTATCGGTATGAGAACAAGACCAGCATTTTTTGGAATCTAACAGTTTAAAATAATGTAAGAGAAGCAATTTGAGAGATAATAGAGGCTAAGGAGTTTTTAAGCAAGGGATATTGAGAAGAGGGTGTGGTGGAAAGGTGAAAGGAGGCGCGAATGTCAGAAAAATCTCTTAAGGAGTTATTAGCAAGTAAATGATCAAAGGTAATGATACCTTTATCAATCCATTCCTTCCCAAAAAGTGCTCTGTTATTTATCTTTAAGGATTTGTTATACCAAATTGGAGTAGAGGAAAGAAACTCTGACTGCGAAAGGGAGGATCGAAATATTGAGAGAGCAAGTGCTTTGCAATGTTTAAAGATAGGGGTAAGAAAACGCTGCAGAGGCTGAGAAAAACGAGTAGCCGACTTGAAGGAAAAAGGTGAAAGTTGCGCAAGTTCTATGGAGCTCCAGGCTGTTAGAGGAGGATCGGATGAATCAGATAGAAAGGGCCAAATTTGTTTTTGAGTAAAGGCGGAATGAAAACGAGTGAGGTTGGGAAAATTAACTCCACCTGAATCTTTGGGTTTTTGAAGACGAGAAATAGAGATCCTAGCTTTGCGTTTATTCCATAAGAATGAGGTGAGTATACGATTTATTGTTTTAAAGAAATAAAGTGGAAGGGAAAATTGGAAGCATAGAAAGATAAAAATTTACAATGGGAAGAAGCATCATTTTGATAGTGGCTAACCTCCCCCACCAGGATAAGAAAAGGGGAGACCAATTGTCTATAAGGGAAGAGAGCTTTTCAACAATATCTTTCTGATTAAGCTTAATGGTTTCTCTAATAGTATTAGCGTAGAGAATACCTAGGCATTTAATACTACCAGAGTTCCATTCGAAGCCAGAGCCTTGAAACATGTGAGAAAGGCAATATTTGTTAAGGGGTAAGACCTCAGACTTGTCTATATTAAGTTTATAGCCAGAAACCAGAGAGTATTCTTGCAGCAATGAAAAGAGTGAAGGTAAAGAAGTGGTCGGATTAGAAATATAGAGTATAATATCATCTGCGTAAGCAGTGAACTTAATATCAATGTTCTGAAATGTGAAGCCAGTATATGATGATGAACGTCGAATTTTTTCTAAAAAGGGTTCTAACGCCAGGATAAAAAGAAGAGGGGAGAGAGGACAACCTTGTCTGGTGCCTCTATGCATAGAGAAGTAATGAGATTGAGAACCATTAACCCAGATAGAGGTAGAGGGAGCGGAATATAATAATTGAATATGTCGAATAATGGAAGGGCTAAAACCATGCCACCTCAATGCACCAAACATAAAATCCCAGCACACTCTGTCGAATGCTTTCTCAGCATCCAATGTAATAGCGGCAACTGGGGAATCCATCTTTGAGGCAAGGTGAATAAGGTGAATGATGTTGAGGAAGGTTCTAGAGTTATCAGTAATGGACCTGCCTTTGACAAACCCAGATTGAAAGATGTTAGTAAGGTTACGAATGACTTTATTAATACGAGATGCCAGAATTTTAGCATACATTTTACAATCAGTGTTAATTAAAGAAATAGGTCGATAATTTTTACAAAGGGAGGGATCTTTATCTTTTTTAGGGATCAAACATAACATTGCCTGTGTAAAGGAACCTTTGGATTCCCCTTGAGCAAGAAAATAGGTAATCAAAGAAAATAAATGTGGTAAGAGGATATCCTTAAAATGCAAATAAAAACGAACCGTAACTCATCTGGGCCAGGTGTTTTATCTTTGGGGAGAAGAGTAATAGCATTAAGTATTTCTTTTTCTGAAAGGGGGACATCGAGAAAGATCAGAAGACTTGGGAATTGACTGAAAAAAGGAGTGAATTTGAGCCTGAGAAGGAACGGATTCTGGAGTATAAAGTGAAGAATAATATTGAACAAAACAGTCAAGGATTTTGTCATCAGTGTACTGATGGTTCCCATGTGAATCAATAATGGTTATTATTTTGGATTTTTGTTTTTTAATTTTGAGATAGTTAGCGAGGGACTTGCCAGCTTTATCACGGCCCCCATACATTTTAGCATGGAAATTAAGAAGGTTATTGCACGCAGAGTCCCAAGAGTGTTTGTTATATTGCATTTTAGCTTTAATGAGAGTGGAAAGTGTTTCTGAGGAACTTTTAGTGAAGTAAAGATGCTCCAAGTCTTTAATTTATTTAAGGATTTGAGCTGACATTGATAGGGCTTTTTTCTTTTTACGGGATACAAAGTCAATAATAAATCCTCTGGCAGCAGCCTGAAAAGCATCCCAAATAAAATGAAATTGAGAAGTAGAATGAAGATTATTTGTGAAGAAATCTGCTGCAAAGAGCTTGAATTGTTCAGTAAACTGTAAGTCTAAGAGGAGCGAGTTATTAAAGCGCCAGCACCGTGAAGTATGAGCAGGTGAGGGAAAATCCATTTCAATTATAACAGGGGCATGGTCAGATATAAGAATAGAACCTATTTCTGAATTGGTCATAAATTGAAGAGCATGTTGGGTAAGAAAAATATAATCAATACGGGAGTGCGATGAATGTACTGGAGAGAAAAAGGAAAATTCTAAAGTGAGAAAGTCTCCATGAATCAATAAGAACTCTAGAAGAGATGGCTTTAAAAAAGGACTTTTGCATCTTATTAGGTACATTTCTGGTGAGTGACTTACGATCTAGAAAGAGATCCATAAGTTGGTTGCAGTCGCCACCCACAATTAAATTATCAGTCACATGAGAAGAAAGAAGCATAGAAAAATCCTTCCAGAAGGTTAAATCTACACCATTAGGACCATAAACATTACAGAAGGAAAATTTTGTATTATTAACATCAACATCTAAAACCAACCATCTACCACAGTTATCATGAAGCTCATTCTGTAATTGAACAGACAACGATTTATGAAATAGAATAATAACACCATTTTTGTTATTTACTGCCGTAGAGCAAAAGGCCTCCCCAACCCATTGCTCACGTAAAGAAGACAAATCTTGTGAATTAAGGTGAGTTTCTTGTAACAATGCAACATGACATTTCAATCTTGTTAAATGAGATAAAACACGCTGTTTTTTAACAGGATTTCGAATACCTTTAACATTCCAAGAAATAAGGCGAAGACCGTTCATTTCTGGAAGTAAAATAAGAATAAATACAAGGAAGTAGAGAAGTTAAAACAGAGTGGAAAAAGAGAGAAAAAAGGAAGAAAAATGTGGGATAGATGCAAGTAACAAAGGAGAACCCAAAGCGAGGAAGCTAAAGCGTGTGTCCACCATGGAAAAGGTGACAGCAATAGAGGAAGAAAAAAACGGAGTACCATAAACATAGATAGGAGAGGGGAAAATATGGGATGGGGTAGGTATTGTAAATGTTGCCAAAAAAGTAGAGAAGAAAGGGATAAGAAGGAAAGAAAGGGGGAAACGAGGGCAGGAAAAAGGAAAGGAGAGGGAGAGGAAAGGGGGAAGAATAGAAAGGAGGATGAGGGGAAACATAGTCCCCTAAGAAATAACAAAAGAAGGATGGCAAAAAGTCAGAGGGCTTTAGCCACAAAGAACAACTGAACAAAAAACATTAATGTGGGAGGGGGGCAACGAAGAACAGGAGAGCCGAACTAGGAAGAGACCGCTATCAAGAGCAGGCTACCCTAAAAAAGGGAGAAAGAATGACTGAGAAGTGAAGTGCAGAATGAAAGGCAACCAAATAGGACAAATGAAGGAACTTACCAAACATCTAGGGAAAAGAAAACAGCAGCGGGATGAGACGCACAGTATAAACAACAGGGCGATATGAAGGGTGACCTTGACAACAACACCGGAGGGGGGAGACCTGCAAGACAAAGAAGGAGTGAACAAAGGAGACATAAGAACTAAAATATACATTTTAAAATAAAATAAGAACAAGATTTATTACTCAGACATTAACAAAATAATTAGGGTTTGCTCAACTCCATGAGTTCTCAGTTGTGAGTGTGAATGAACTTCTTCAGGTCTGCAGGATCTTCAAAACTAAAAGTTCTATCTTTATAAGTCACTTTGAAAAAACAAGGATGGATTAGACCATAGCGTGCATTCATAGATCTCAGTGCAGGTCGAATGTCTAAAAATTCCTTCCGACGAGAAGCAGTAGGTTTAGAGACGTCTTGAGTGAAAAAAACTTTATGACCAGACCAAATCATTTGCTTATGTTGCTTTGCAGCTTGGAGAATCGTCATGAGGTCTGAGTATAGGAGGAAGTATGCAATGATTCCCCGAGGTTTAGATGTGGGAGATGTATTCCTAGGCCCCAGGCGATGGGCACGTTGAATATTGAAGTCTGAAGATTTTGGGAGACCAACAATTTGAAGAACTTGAGTTTTCAAGAACTGGATCATGTCCGACCCTTCGGAACCTTCCGGAATACCATAAATGCGAAGATTGTTGCGCCTATTGCGATTTTCTAAATCCTCGGTAACCCTTTTGAGCTGGCTGATTTCCTTGGTAAGTGTGTCAACTCTGGCGACCGCATCTTGAGCATCACTGATCCTCTGCTCTACATCAGAAAGTCTCGTATCTAGACTAGACCATTTATCATCCAGCCTCTGAAGTGTGGTAACAGTGTCTATCATAAAGGGACGAACAAGACGTAGCTCCTCCATGATATCCTCAAGAGTAAGAGGCAGCGGAGATTTATTTGGGGAGGGCGGGTCTTTTTTTGTACGTTTGACAGAAGAGGCATTGGAATCTTTACGACCCCCTGAGGGGCCTACATGAGATTTGCTTGAATGCGCAGTATCCATGTTGCAATTGTCGCAGCACACAGCAACAAAGATGGCAAACAAAGACCGCAGGTAGAGCAGCAGTAATGGCGATGCAGCAGTAGTAATGTTGAGTGTTGCGCAGAAGGGTGGAACGACGCACCACAGCAATGGAAAGCGATAAAATATGGGGCGCTGCAAACGAGCCTCCGGGAAACACTGAGTTATCAATGAGAGCAGAACCAAGGAATCAACAGCATCAGCAGCGCCAGAATTGCCATATAGTAAGGAATAAAAGAATATTATTTTTGAGGCTGGGGACGTCACTTGGTAGGCTCATGTAGTAATCTCCTTACAGTACTTGTTAGTGAAATTGAAATGAAAAATTACAGTAGAAGCGCTGAGGGATCCAAAGGCGACAAAAAACCACAATGAAGAGGAAAAAAAGGAAGGCTATGCATGAAAAATGGCATTTTCTCTTTAAAAACGTCAATAGTAGGAAGAAATGGGCCAAAGAGAAACAAAATGGGCCTTAGAGAAACAAATTTGCAGCAGACAGAAAAAAAAACACTACATAGAAGGCAAAATGGCGGCCGCTTTACTGAGGAGAGCACAATTCAGCCGATAAATTAACAAAAAGACCGCATTTCGGTCTGAAAACTTGCCGAGTCAAACGTTTCAACCTCCGACGTTAGAATCCATTCTTTTTTGTCGAATCTGCGCTGCAAAAACGTAAATCCTTCTTAATGAGCCGGCTCAGCCGAGCGGAGCTCCTCACATAGCGGCCATCTTGCTTCGCCGCGCGCTCCTCCAAAAAAATGTATAACTTTAATTTTAGACAAATAAGTCAAGTTTACATTGTCATAAATGTATACAGTAGATATTTCAGCAATATGCAGAATGTATTTCCTCCACCATTTTTTTTAATTTCTCCAAAAGAACTGCTTTTAAAGTGGGGAAAAATCTATTTACCAGGTATGCTAGGGTATGTGATCCTCATTTAAACATTGAACATTGAATGGAAACATTGTTATTGCATTGTTTCGGCCCTCAACGGCAATATATAGTTGTTCACTTACCTGATTTATCAAATGAAGATTCAAATGGCCTGAATGAATGTAAGATATGTGTTAAGAAATGAGATAATCATTATATGCCAAAAGTAGCCACTTAGAAAGAGTTAACTTTGGAAAAACATATGCAAATGAAAAATGAATCTATAGAAGATGACGTTACTGTTTTGCGTAAACTTGCCTCTTCATGTAAGTTTGGTAGCAGTTTAGATGAGAGACTAGTGGACATGTTCGTACTTAGTTGTAATAATGATAACATTAGAGAGGAATGATAATCCTTCTCTAACAGAAATTATTATTCTAGCAAAAAAGATTTGAACACAGTGTGACCTGTATGGACTTGATTTAAAAAATATCACAAATACTAATAACCTTGGTACCTTGTGTGCAGTAGAGAAACAAGTCACTAAAGAGTTAGAAAGAAAGAGTACTCATGAGGACAGTTGTTTTAATCGAAAGAATTTGAATATTCTCTTTAATGGCAAACAGTTCACAGGTAAATGTTTTAGATAAAAATGTCAGGTCATATGGCAAACAACAAATTTTGTCCTGTGTGATATGAAAAATATACAAAATTTGCAAGTGGTATGCAGTGATATGCAAAATATGTAAACATTAAGGTCATATGAGCAAGTGTTGCAGAAGTAAAGATAACGGAGGGAAAATAAATGAAATAGTGTTACAAATTACAGGTCAGAAATTATTGTTAGTCGAGGGGGATGCAGCAATTACTTTGTTTCACCAGCGAGACGTGGGCACCATTTTGGCTCCTAATTCTGATCCGCCTATACAATTGACACATTCTATTGAGCTTAGAGTTGTTAATAAAGAAGAGCAAGGACATTTTAAAACAGAGTTTTATAAAGATTTTCCAGTGGTGTTCAGTGAGAAGTTAGGAGCTATTTGCACAAATTTAAGATTAAAGAAGGTGCACACTGATAGTCAGGGAAGTGAGACAGATTACCATAAGGATAAGGGACTATGTTGCCCCTCTTGTGTATTGCTTTCCTGAAAATTCTGAAGGAGTTTGCAGACTTAAGGACCCTCTCGTCCAAGAGACGTTACAATAGAAGCTTTTCGTAAGTCAAACTCTTACTGTTCCCGAGCTTCTTCGATTGATCTTCAACACTAATGACTGATGTGAAAGCTTTGCTAATTTGCAAACAAATCATTATTCTCTTGCTGTTTGGTCTCTGGCACTTCAAAGCACCAGCTCTTTTCTTAGCCTAAAGACAGGCCTCTAGCTATGAGAGCCTTCTCTTCTGTGAGACCAGATGTTTTATCCTCAGTGAGAGGCTCTGCCTTAAGTGCTCTGGGTCGAAAATGGAGATCAGGGAGACAGTAGTGTTGCACAGACATTAGGGCTCTCAGGTGCTCCTCTGGCATGCTTTTCCCTTGCGGGACTGCCACTTTTCAGCTTCCCCATCAGTGTCTGCCCAAAACAGAAAAGGAGCTGTGGTACCATGCACCTCTGTTCACTGGCAGTAATGGCCATGCACTTCCGTAAATCTGACAACCCAAACCAATCCACATTGGCAGTGGGTGGGTGGAATTGTGTGACCTCGATAATAACAGAGTAAGTGGAATCACTCTTGGTCAGAGTTGAATACATCTTCTGCATTGTTGAAATGAGGTTTTTATTCTGTGCCAGCCAATTCCAGCACAATTTTTTCAGGGTAATTATAACCCAGTCCCCACTCACCCTCCAAATCGATGCAAAAGAATGCCTAAGGAGCTGGTACTTGAGGAAAGCTTGATCAAGATGATGGGTGAATGCTTGAATAGAGCGAAGAATCCCTAGAAGAAGCAAATAAGGGAAAAAATGAAAGTGTCACAAGAAAATCTAGGAGGACCTTACACATGCAACCAGATTTAATTATTCTAAAATATTTTGGGAAATTATCACCAGAGAAATCTGAGGCCAGGATGTCAAATTTGATACATGTATAAGTTGGAAAGAACAGCAACGACATGCTCTTCCTTGTACAATAGCAACAATCACAAGCAACCAGAAGAGGTTGTGGAGGTGCAGCAGGGCCCCGCATTTGTCCCATTAGAGAGGAAGCTCAAACTGATGAGGCCTAAGGTGCTAGTGGTGCAAAAAGTCAGAAATCACCTGGTCCTGACTATCTCCCATTTGAATGATCTAAGCCAGGTTTCTCCAAAGTCGGTCCTGGAAAGCTGGATCCAGTCCAGATTTTTAGCATATCCCCATTTAGATAAATGTAGCTGTCCTAAAAATCTGTCATGGATCTGGCCCTCCAGGACCGACGTTGGAAAACCCTAATCTAAGAGTATGGGTTTGTGCCATCTGCATCAGAACAAGATGACTCTTTACTGCATGGTGAAATGCCATTACGCAACCCATTTACAAAAGAGGTGGGAGAGATGTCGCTGGTAACTATCAATCTACATCCTTTTTTTTATATATTTTTTTTTATTGTATTTTGACAATGAAAGAACATATAGAACATAATATGAGTACTTGACATGATTAGTTGTAGAGCAATTTCAGTCAGCCAGTGTTCATAATACATATCCCCTACAGGGCTATACATTGAGGGACCCGAGAGATCCAATTGCACATAGATCATGACATCAACCGCGCACATTTCTGCACAATGCCAAATGGGTCATAAGTTACTTCATGCTGAGTTTTTCCCTCCGCCTCCCATCAATCTACATCCTTAAATGTCCGAGGTAAAAGGTTGCTTGATTGAGTTCTTGTGACATATTCTTTATCTGTTTTATCATGTGTTTTAAGGGCTGCTTGGAAAATTTGGAAAAACAGGCAGGTATTAACTATTTAGATGCCAACTGATATCTATTATGTAAACATGTTATCTTCCCAGATTTTTATGTTGCTACTTCTTTTTATTAAAAAAGTTATTCTAATGGACTATTATCATAATGGCCAACACTGTGGTGCATGAGGAATCTCCCTTGGTACAGTGTATTCATTGGCGAAGCAAGCCATGACAAGGAGCAAAGGGACAGACACCTCAATTGCGGCTTGTGTGAGCATGCTCTAAACACAACGGGCCCAATTCACAAAGGTAAACTGAGATGAAAGTTTACCTTTACGACTTTCGGTATTCACAAAGGGCATTTACGAGTGGTAAAGTTAGACTTTTGTCTCAGTTTTGGTCTCAGTTAAACTTAAGACCAAAACTTAAGTTTATCTGAGACAAAAGTCTCAGATAAACTAACTTTACTACTTGTAAAAGCCCTTTGTGAAAACCGAAAGTCATACAGTTAGACTTTCGTCTCAGTTTACCTTTGTGAATCGGGCACATAGTTTATTGTGATGTGGAAACTGCCCCCCATAGTAAGTAAAAGGAACAAATGGTGGACAGAATGCTGAAATGCAAACATTCACCCCCAGTCACAAAGATCTGGGTTTAACCCATCATTCTTTAGCTCACTTTGCCACACCAGTTTTTACCAACTATATGCAAATCAGTCTTGACCCTGTTCCTCATGGGAACAGTCCAACCTGAACTGCCGAGCCAGGACCAGAAACAAGCACCCTGGGACTGGTTTTGGTGCATTGCCCCTGATCAGCCAGGCTTGCTTGAATCCAGTGGTGCAGTGAGCACAGGACCCACGTATGGGCATACCCTTCCCACTTAGGGTAACAAAAGCAAAAGGAACAAATGATGGACGGAATGCTGAACAATGCAAACATTCACCATCAGTCACAAAGATCTGGGTTTAATCCATCGTTCTTTTGCTCACCACGCCAACCCAGTTTAGACCCAGCCATTTGAAAACCAGTCTTAAATCTGTTTTTCCAGCATGAACTGCCAAGCCAGGCCCGGGTCTCGGTACTGGGGTGAATGTTTGACATTGTTCAACATTCTGTCCATCAATTGTTATTTTTGTATTTGTCACCCCGAGTAGGATGGGTATGCCTAGATGTGGGTCCCGTGCTCTCCATGCCACTGGAGTCAAGCTAGCCTGGCTGATGAGGGGTGTGTCACGATTCACTCCCTGTGCTCTCGTGCCCACCACCAGAGGGCCGAATTGTGGGGCTTTCCAGTGTTCTAATATGCCTCCAGACACTCCCCTGTTTTCACATCCTGACTTCCAGGCATTTGGACATCATTTAGGAATTGACATCCATTCCCAATCCATGCCGGGTTTGGTGGAAGCCAGTCTGCTCATGCTGGAAACTCTATTACCTAGAATTCCCTGCTCTCTGCTTCGTCTCCACCCCTGCAGGCCAATGATGGGTGGAGGAATTTAGCTCAACTGTGGTTGGCTGCTGCTAGCCTGCTCACACCTGATGCATATGATTACTGTGAGCTCTTTTAAGCACCAGCTCCCTTCAGGCCAAGGTTGGTCATTGCAGCTGTTTTCTGGTGAGACCGATCCTTGATTCCAGTGTTTCCTAGCTTTTGATATACTTGTTTCCAGTGATTCTGGAGTTTCTGAGCTATAGCTATTCCTTGTACCTGAATTAGCACTGCCTACAGTGCTACCTTGTTTCCTGAGTTCCTGATCTATAGATATTCTTTGTTCCTGTTCCTGGGCTTCAGCTATTTTCTTGTTCCTGATTTGCACTGCTTACAGTGGTCTCTTGACTCATTGTTTCCTGAGCTGTAGCTATGTCCTGTTTCCTTGAACCAGTACTGCCTGCAGTGCTACCTTGACTCCTGAGCTATAGTAATTTCCCTCTTTCCTGAACTAGCACTGCCTGCAGTGCTACCTTGACTCCTGAGATATAGTAATTTCCCTGTATCCTGAAGCAGCACTGCCTGCAGTGCTACCTTGACTCCTGAGATATAGTAATTTCCCTGTATCCTGAAGCAGCACTGCCTGCAGTGCTACCTTGACTCCTGAGATATAGTAATTTCCCTGTATCCTGAAGCAGCACTGCCTGCAGTGCTACCTTGACTCCTGAGATATAGTAATTTCCCTGTATCCTGAAGCAGCACTGCCTGCAGTGCTACCTTGACTCCTGAGATATAGTAATTTCCCTGTATCCTGAAGCAGCACTGCCTGCAGTGCTACCTTGACTCCTGAAGCTTTAGTAATTTCCCTGTTCCTGAACCAGCACTGCCTGCACTGCTACCTTGACTCCTGAGCCTTAGCTCAATTCTTGTTCCTGCCCCAGCACTGCCTTCTATGCTACTTTGTTTTCTTGGTTCCTTAACCTGCACTATTCTAGATTACCGTTGTAGACTCCCTTTCTGTATATCCTTCTCCAGTCCCTGCCTTTCTTCCCATTTCCTTGGATCCAGTTCCTAGTTTGCTGTCTTTCTATTCTGCTGCCTTGCTTCTGTTGCCTTGTATGTTTGTTACCTGCTTTCTGCCAAGTGTGCACAGTGATTTCCTTCCTTTCCTGTTAAGCACTCCTCCTTGCTAGCTCCTTGTGTAGTGTGCCTGTGTTTAGTTCTACCCCCTTGCTGTTACTTGCTTGCGTGTTCCTGTTTTATCGCCAGGATTCGTGGGCACAGCTGACTACCTAGGTGGTGTTTCTTGTTCACTGTGAGTATTGTCTTTGAGGTTGCATTTATAACATCACCATAGGTATAAGCTCCACAGACCCTGCCTTTGCATGCATATCCTATATGTGGGTATTTGCAGTCAGTATCTGTAGCAGCAATTGTGGGTGAGAAACTTACTGAGATTCAGTCATACCGTGTGGAGCTCCTGAGTGCTTTACCCCACACTTCCCTTGATTGTTAATGTTGTTTCATGTATATGTCTTGCACATTCATCTTGGGTGTAGTTATTCTGAATGCTAAATTGCCTCGTGAGTGCCCTTCCTTTATGAGTCTTACCCATCTTGTTCACTTGTACAAGCTTCCCCTTTGGATCCCTTTTTCTCCTCTGACTCCCTGTATGATCCTGGGCAGCGCTGTACTCCTCTTTCTGTGTACGTTTTCTACCCAGTTCTTGCACAAGTCCCTGACTGTGTACCCCACATAGTCCCGGACAGTCCCTGACAGGGTGAAACCACAAATGTGGTCCCAGGATGCTTGTTTCTGGTCGTCCAGGGAGGACCTGGCCTGGCAGACCAGGCTGGACTGTTCCCAAGGAGAGCAGAGTCAAGACTGATTTGCAAGTGGCTGGCTTTAAACTAGAATGGCAATGGTAGCAAAAAAACGATGGATTTAGGCCGAGATCTCTGCACCGGGGTTAATGTTTGACATTGTTCAACATTCTGTCCATCAATTTTTCTTTCTGGAAAGTCAACCCGAGTGCACCGGTAGGCCCATATGTGGGTCGA
The DNA here is from genome assembly GCF_964204655.1 of Triturus cristatus. Lineage (NCBI taxonomy): Eukaryota > Metazoa > Chordata > Amphibia > Caudata > Salamandridae > Triturus > Triturus cristatus. Next base: position 1,135,854,708 of record NC_140592.1, read on the forward strand.
ATACTCTCCATGCCACTGGAGTCAAGCTAGCCTAGCTGATGAGGGGTGAAATCCCTAAACCAGCCCCAGAATGCTTGATTCTGGTCCAGGAAGGACCAGGCCTGGCAGTTCGGACTGGACTGTTTCCATGGGAAGCAGGGTCAAGACTGATTTGCATATGGCTGAGTTTAAACTGGAATGGCGTGGGGAGCAAAAAAACGATGGAGTTAGGCTCAGCTCTATGTACTGGGGTGAATATTTGACATTGTTTAACATTCTGTCCCTCAATCGTTCTGTTTCCCTATAGTAAGTAGGGAGAATTATAATTATTTTAGTCAATACATGAGTACTCATTAGCCACAAAGATGTTAAGTCAAATGAGTCTTATATAAATCTAAAAATGAATTCCAGCATATTCACATCTTAAGTTGTATTAAGAAAATAGGTAAATAAAAAGAAATTGAACATAAATTTATGACATTTGTGCATGCTTTTGGTTTCAAAGGAGAGGTTCTAACAAAACTTTATTTCCCTGTGAGTGCCCGACTTTGTAGTAATATTGATAGTTTTCAAAGCTGAAAGGTTATAATATTATATGCGTGCTCTGCAATTCAGATATGGAGCACAGAGGAATGGTGACAGAGAATGCAGACATGGTCTATTACATGTCTCTGGGGACTTTTCCTGCTGGTGGGAATTTAGTTTATCCAGGATTGTAAAGCCATACACGCCTTGCAAGAATGATAAATTTATGTTATTTTTATCAGCAAAACTTTGCATAGCAGTAATAAAGATATATGCATATATTATTTTAATAATATTGTTTATTCTTAATATTAAGTTATTTTACTTATTCTTTGCAGTATTTGCCTGGACAGATTGTATTGTTGGTAACTAGGATGGAAGTTGCAATTCGCAGTCCCAAGCATTGCCAATTTCCGGCATCTGGGGTAGTAAAGCTTCCACAGGGAGATGCCCCAGCAACTATCCCGGTGACACTGAACACTTCCTTGCATCTGCTGCGCAGCAATCTGCCCCACCGACACTCAGTGCACCTCCAAGCTGAGCACCTCAGGAGTGTAGCTTCAGACCTTAGCTTCTCGAAGGATGTGGTGGTGCAACGTGGACTTGAAAGCCTTCCCTACAGAGAGTGGGATGCCAGCGTTCTATATGATGTTTCAAACATTCTTCCAGACATTAAAAGGAAAGGACGTACTCTGCAAACCTCCACGAAAACACATCCACCAAAACACCAACTCTGCCTTTTGAAAGGTGTAGTTCCTAAACCTCAGAAAACCCTTGTCAGACCTCCACTATCTCTGGGGGGGCCATTGTTTAAGCCTAAAGTCATTGAAAGTCTGACCACCATAATGGCTGCCACCCCATCTGCTATACCTGTTGCTAACCAGGTGACTCCTTCAAGGATATTTGTAACAGAACCACCGGAGGTGGCCTCTGGTCCCGCCAGAGCTGAGACAAAAGACAAAAGCGCAGAGGTAACACTATCTGAGAGAAGTTGGGAAGAAGACATACTGAGGAAGCTGACCAAGAACACAGCTCAGTGGATCATCAGCCATCAAGCAGCTCATGGTATTGCCCGGGATCGCCTGCGTCTGCGATTCGGCTTCCATAGCTTAGAAAATCTCATTACAGAGGAGTCCATGGTGGAGGCTGATTTTGCGACCTTTGAGGAACAGGAAGAGGCAAATAGAAAGCGTGCACCATCCCCTGTGAAGGAAAAGGAACCTGACATACCCCTTCCTGTCTATTATAGGTAAGACACTCTTTGAGAACAAATCCACAGGTACCTGAATGTGCTGCATTGTCACGTGGAATCTTGGTACAAAACCTGACCCATTCCATCCATATTATTCCTTTTTCCTGATCCCATTCCACCAAATTTTTTCTATAATCTGAAAGGTGAAGGGTTGAAAAATATCACTCAGCAAAAAACAGAAAAAAACCACTATCTTCCTCATATAACTGTTTGATTTTGGACCTTAAACTCTGTTGGGCGAGAAGGCATCAATAGAAAATGGCAAATTTTGAAGCACACAAATCTAAGGAATCAAGTGACTTTCAAGCTTTCTATGGGGGATTGTTCTGGAAAATACATGAATAAAAAACTTGTAAAGCGCTCTGTTAAACTACAAAGGGTCTCTGGAGCTCTAGCTGAACAGAGGCAGGAGAGAGCGAAAGGTAAACAGCCAAGTGTTAAGGTTTTTCCCCAAATTGTTGATGGGCAATAGATAGATATCTAGGGGGCATATGTATCAAAAACCGTATTTGCGATTCTCAAATAGCGATTTTTTGAGAATCGCTATTTGAGAATTGCAAAATGAGATGTATGTAAAAATTCGCACATATTTTGCGAATTCTTAATATTCATTAACGATTAGCAAATTGCGAAATCGCAATCAAGGAATACCTTCCCATTCATTCCTATGGGCCAGGAGGCCCATAGGAATGAATGGGAAGTAAATCTCAAATTGCGAATCGCAATTTGCTAATCGCAAATTGAGAATAATTTCAAAGGTGCAAGGGTGTCATGATGACACCCTGATGCACCCCTGAAATGAGCATGTGTGTGCATATGGCGCACACACATGCCCTAAGGGCATGTATGTGCGCCACATGGCACTTTAAAAAATGCCCAAAATTGCATTTTTCAAAGAAATCGCAAATTACCACCAACTTGAAGTTGGTGGTAATTTGCGATTTCTTAAGGAGAAATCGCACAACTTAGGTGCGTGTTACATGGCATTTAAGGAATCGCAATTTGCGATTCCTTAAATGCTTAAGCAAAATTAAGGAATCGCAAAATTTGCGATTCCGTAATAATGCGATGCGAAAATGAGACATACATCGCGTTTTGCGATTTTGTATTCGCAAACGCTGTTTTTTTGCGATTCGCAGCGTTTGCGAATACAAAATCGTTTGATACATATACCCCTAGGTGAAGTAAGTTCCACAGTTAGCAACCAAGAATACAAAAGGTGTACCGCCAAGCCTGGCTTTCCTGGTTTTAGGGATTGGAGAAAAGAAAAAATATGCCGAATGGAATGTTGTTTATAAAACACTCTTAATAAGGCAACCCCGCCCTGCTAGATAGTCTCCCAGGATGCTTCTTGATCCAATATATACATTTCCAACTCTAGAATCAAAGTTGCTTCTTCCTCAAAGGGGTAAATGGGGCGTCTCTTTGTGTGCGCATCACGGTATACGGTTTGGTGTTGCCATCGATGCTCATCTGTACAGATTTCATTGGCCTTTACTTTAGTGGAACATGGGTAAATATATAGATGAGGTCCCAGCAGAACATTGCACCAGGGCTGGGATATTCCTGGGAGTCCATTTGTCGCAACATTTTGGTGGTTGGCAAAGTACAAGGCTCTTCTCATTAGAGGTGTATTTGATAGAAGAGTGTGCTCAAAGCCATTCAACAATAAATAAGATATATACAACTTCATATTCAGACACGACTTTGTAAAACATAGAGAGTAAAACTTAAAATATTAAACAAGTTAAAAGAGGATTAGAATAAAATGTTATGGCATTTGAAAAATGAACTTGAAATTTGTGAAATAAAGCAGGACCCAATTAGACATGTTTTTAAATGTGAAAAGTGCCTGCCAGTAACCACACAAACCCGTGGCTGACAATCATATTCAGGCCCCCTACAAACTTCTAGGCACACACTACCTGTCACTCAGAAAGGTGTCCTCCCAGTAGCCTTGGTCCTGCCTGAAGGCCTACAGTATTACTGCACTTTCACAGCCATGAGGTCTAGTCATACACAACTGTATTTGCACCCCTGAGTAAAAGGTCCACAGAGTGGCATTCATGAAAAGTTGTTCACCTGGGCTGGGCTGCCATCTTCCACAGCGAATTCAAAGCAAGAGTCACCCTGCAGGTCAATTCTCCCGCACTATTTTGATTACTGTCCTCACCTCACCTGAAGCCATCTTTGGATAAAGTAAGTACTCAGGTGATGTGACGTCAGCGGCAGAGTCAAGGGTGATTTCAGGGGCTGTAGTGGAGAGAGTTCTAACAAGAAGACTGGTGGAAATGGAGACAGCGATAAGGAGCATTGAGGTAAGGACTAGCAGACAAGGATGAAGCGAGAACAGGAGAGAAACTGCCTGCATCAAGCTATAGAGCACACCAAACAAAAAACATACCGGCAGGCGGAATGAATGGAAGTTGGCGGTGTCTAATTTGAGCGAGTGGTTGCAGGTGGTGGGCAGCATCTCTAATTTTTAGGGGCTGGGACTTATTGTTCATCATCAGACTTTGATCCAGAGACAGCCATTACATGAAGAAAGAAGGAGAAAGAGAATATAGGAAAACAGTGACAAAGTCAGAAAGCAGGGATGAAAAACTACATGCAAGGAGTGAGATAAAGAGGCAGAGTTGTAGGAGATTTGAAGAAAGAGGCATGAGGTGGAATCAAGGCTAGGCAATGATGGGGCCCTAGGAAAACCCTAGGGGCCCTGCACTTCCATTTCTGAGCACTGGATTGTTGGCCATCTAACCCAGTACACCAATTGGATTCCCACCTATGCAGAGCAAGTTCAAAGGTAGGAGCCTACCTTTAAGCAAGGCATAAGGGGTATGCAGTGAAAATGCTGCAGCTTTGTTGCTGTTGTGATTTTGCTGATTTTCAGTAGCAACGTGATTGTTTTGTTGAAAATGTTTTCTTTCTCTCTGTCTCCTTTGAGTGTGAGAACGTGTTTCTTGTTCCAGGGTGCCTTCCTATTGCCCCCCAAAGACGATTGACGATGAGCCGGGCAGTCAGAACAGGACGGGGGATGTCTTGCCACTGGTGCACTTTGATCCGCCGCCCCCCTTGACCCTGCAGGATGTGATGAATCCCCTCGCTGGCAAATATGTTTTTTCTACAGAAAACCCCTTTGAGCACGAACTTTACTCTGGTAATGCTCTCAGCCTTGTTTCCTACTGCTTTCTACTGTGCATGTATTCTTTCAGGCCGCAGGTCTACAAAGGTTTCACGTTTATGCAGTGTGAATCAAGCACACTCACTCTTTCCCCCTAAATGCTGGAAGATTATTTTTCCAGAGAAAACTAGGACAGTCCTAAACCTGCTTTTCCACAAGGCCACCTCCTCCAGTCATACTCGCAGCTCTAACCCTTTTCTCGCCTCCTTCCTCATTTTTAAAAGCAGGTTGCTATAATGTTTCACAGTGTTATCTGTAAAGCACTCGGTTTTCCCCTTGTTGTGTCCTGTAGCAACACTACTGCTCAGCGCGGGGACACTCAGTCCGGAGTAACCAGACGCCCTATAAATGCCAAATTTATTCAAAAGCATTCTAAGGTTTACGCCTCCACATCAAAAACACGACTATGCAGTTAAACGTAAATCAAAGAGATATTTCCAGTAAATCAGGATTTGTAGTATTTTGGTAGGTAAACAACATTTATGATGAAACATTTTCCCCGCATGGATTCACAACGCGATTATGATTCTGCATACCATTACTCCGCAAGTGGGAACAACGGCTTGCGGAGGGGGGGGGGGGGGGGGGTGTGGGAGGAGTTGGTTTAAAATCCAACACCTTCCCTAGTGTCCGCACAGACTAGAATTGGAATAGTAAATTATACTATTCCAACATCCAGCGCCACCCCTCCACAAGTCGTTGTTCCGACTTGTGGAGTAATGGTATGCGGAATCACAACGCGGTCGTTGTGAATACCTGCGGGGAAAAAGACTGCGGGACAAAGACATATATTCATTTTGGTTCTGCCTATGCAACATATTCAATATGCAAAAGAAACAATTGATGGACGGAATACTGGACAATGCAAACATTCACCCCCAATCACAAGGATTTGTGTTTAATCCAACATATTCAAACATACTTTTTGAAATTCTGACACTAGGTTTGTTTTGGTTCAACCGTTTCAGTGCTCCTGCATATTTCTTTTAATTAATTCAAACATTCACCACCTGTCACAAGGATCTGGGTTTAATCCAACATATTCAAGCATACTTTATGAAATTCTGACACTTGGTTTGTTTTGGTTCAACCGTCTCAGTGCTCATGCATATTTCTTTTAATTAATTCAGTTGGATTAAACCCAGATCCTTGTGACTGGGGTGAATGTTTGAATTAATTAAAAGAAATATGCATGAGCACTGAAACGGTTGAACCAAAACAAACCAAGTGTCAGAATTTCATAAAGTATGCTTGAATATGTTGGATTAAACCCAGAGCCTTGTGACTGGGGGTGAATGTTTGCATTGTCCAGTATTCCGTCCATCAGTTGTTTCTTTTGCATATTGAATATGTTGCACGGGCAGAACCAAAACACTGCAAATCCGGATATACTCGAAATGTCTCTTTGATTTACGTTTAACTGCATAGTTATGTTTGAAGTGGAGGCGTAAACCTTAGAATGCTTTTGAATGAATTTGGCATTTAAAGGGCGTCTGGTTACTCCGGACTGAGTGTCCCCGTGCTGAGCAGTAGCGCCTTGTCAAGTCCAGGAAAGTCAGGGCCAGGTGGGCTTCTAGCTCTGTCTAAAGAGCCACGTCTTCAGATTTCTGCAGAAACTTGCTTCCGACTGTTTCGACTCTTGTAGTGCCTTAGCGAGGAGTTACAACGTAATGTTGCCAAATGAAATCAGCAACATCATGTTCCAATCCAGCAGAGTTTTCCATCTATAAACCACTGTAGTTTAAATTTTAACCCAGTTAACCCAATTGAGGTGAACCAGGACTACATCTTGCAGAGTGCACATTCCAGGTAAATAGATGACCCAGGTCGGAGCATGTTGACCTCAATGGCACAGAACGATTCGTTAACCAGACCCGAGATCAGGTCATTGGCCAGTTTCCAAGGGCGCATTCCACTCATGTAAATGTAAGCGAAGATGTAGGCATTGTTACCAATTCTCACTTTTCTGTTGCACCTGTGTCCTCTTCACCTCACTATGACAACTTTGGATGTGCATCCCCAGGTGAAGCTCTACAGAGAACTAAGCAGTTCAAATGTGAATGAATGGGAATAAAACTCATCCTGTGCCCCATGCCCTGCAGTCAGTGAGTCCTACAGCTGTAGTGTTGGAAGAGACCCCATCCTCTCCACTAACGTATTTGCCACTTATGCCATTCTCGCAATATTTATTATCCGTACTTTATCAGTCTTGTAGCAGAAACTGTGTTGCGACAATCTTTCCGGCTATTCCACGTGGAATGCTATTGTGTAAGTTAACTGCTCTGTTAGGTAATATCTAAATTAGTGTTTTCCTCAATTTCTTTAATTTGATTGGAATTATTTTACAAACAATATCATAATAATTAATTCCATTTAAACAGCCATTCCTGTCTTGCTGGTTACCTAAAATGTCCATGGATGGATTGAGGAACTTCACTAAAGGGAATCTACGTGCGGGGATATCTGCACATGTAAATTTCTACCCTTGACTAGGTGTTGGAGAGTAAAAAGTCCAAATAATAGTCTAGAAGCCTCAACAACGAGACCGCCTTGACATCAATCAACACCTCGGACCCCCCGCCCACCATCAACATCGACCCCCTGCTCACCTAGACCAACGTGAACGACGACGACACCATCAAAATCATGAACACCATCCACTCTGGATCTCTGTAGGACCCATACCCGCACCACATCTTCTACAAAGCCAGCGCCACCATCGCACCCCATCTCCGCAAGGACATCAACATCTCCTTCGAGACCACGACCTTCCCGGAGAGCTGAAAGTACACCGAGATCAACGCCTTACTCAAGAAAACCAAGGCGGATCCGAGAGACCTCAAGAACTTCCAGCCCATCTCCCTGCTCCCATCTCCCTGCTCCCGTTCCCGGCGAAGGTCATCGAGAAGATCGTCAACAGACAACTGACCCGCTACCTCGAGGAGAACAACATCCTGGACCCATCCCAGTCTGGGTTCCGTAGCAACCACAGCACTGAAACTGCCCTCATCGCCGCCACCAATGACATCAGGACCATGCTGGACAACGGCGAAACAGCGGCCCTCATCCTCCTGTGTTGTGTGCAGATTTAGATTCCGTATATTGGTTTCCCGATTTATGCCCTTATATAGGTACAATTCACATTGCCCTTATTTGGACATAGAAATCCGGCCCTTATTTAGACATTGTCCATAACAACCAAATACAGGCATGGCCACCTACATCCGTCCATCCACGTCACAACGAATTCTTGGAAAACCAGACCCTTAAGCCTTTAGGAATTTCCCTCAGCTTGAATATTGATTTCTCCAAGAACTCATTAAGTATGCATGAACATCTATTCCTTAGGGGTTCATTCATGATGTTCCTCTGCCCGACTTTTACGTCAATACTGGCATTCCTAGACACCTTCAAGGTATAAATATACCAGCACTTGCCCTGGCAAATTGCAGTTCCCGGAGGATTCGATCCAACCCAAACTACGTGGTTCGCCACGGCAAGTTCAGAAGGAGATCGAGTTCCAGCCTGATGCACTGACCTGACGCTGCCATCCTCCTCGCAGAGAATTAAACTCCAGTGCTCTCTGACTTCCCTGACATTTTAGCCTATGTTATTTATATATGTATTTTGATTAATATATGTCATAGCTACAAACCATGTTATTGCAGTAAAATTTTATCTTACTGCTAACCTCGTACATATTGTACTTTGCAGTCTATCTTACAATTGTAGCAATTCATATCTCTTGCTTGAGAAATAAGACTGTTCAATAAACCCTTTTATTGAAACGCCCATCTCTCTATTTCTGTGCAACTCTGTAGAAACGAAGCATGCACAATTGACTGAGTGAAACTGTTATCTATTGTTTCCACGATTCTGAGACTGTTCCGATTCTAAAAGGAAACAAAGTTGTCATGTTTATGCGGTTGCCAGAGACTAATCCCTTCTTGTATATTCGAGACGTTTCTAGTGAACCCTGAGTTAGCAGGCACACACAAGTAACTAACTTTAATATACTCGATAGAGATATACTGACCTTAGTCCTATGTCAAATCTATAGTGTATGTTATTCCAATGCGCAGAGACTATCAGGGATATAGGAACTACACTACATGGCACCCAACGATTTGGTAAGGCACTAATGTAACGCTAGATACTGAAGTAACTCAGTCGTGCTTTTCTCAGAGACCCTCTACTCATAAAACTCCCTAAGACGTCTGGAGTGGGTAGGGATAATATCCGCAATAGCTGAGTAGGACGAAAGTCCTATGTATTAGCTGTTTGGTTTTGTTCAACATTGAAGGATACAGTGTTCCAAAATATTGTGCACCTTATCTTTGTTTCCTTGAAACTTGCTCTGCAACTTTCATTAAACAATGTCGGAGAACGACGATCCTATCGTCAACAACGGTCAAGCTGCGGCTGACCTTACAGGTCTTAATGAAGACAAGGTGGGTGTTATACACATCCCACCAAATTCATGGACATCACTCTAAAACGTATAAAACATGGTCTGACACCAAGAGGCAGTAGAGCAGTTTTCGTGATAGAGGAACATGTATTCTATTCATGGATAGTATTCCCAGAATCAAATCCAGTAACACATATGTTTCTCTTCTACAAAGAAGATGAACCACCTGAGGAATATATTCCTTTCGAGGATATTTAAATTACACTCACATACCAGGAGCATGAGCTCTGGTTTTAAGGCGCCCTAAAACAATACAATCACATTACCATGCTCGGTCCACTAGGTAGACCAGGAGCAACGTGGCTAATTTTAGCCGGCTATACACCTCATCCTGACATTGAAACTATGTCAGACGTAGATTTACTTGCTCAACTCAAGGAGTTAAGATTTATAGACAATTGGTTCAATATGTAATGTGGACTTTCACAGTCCAATAACCATTAACAATTCAAAATCCAGCCCCTCATCATGGGAATACGTTAAAAATTACTCCACAGACTTTGCACTCAGTCATGGGTAAATCACCCGCAAAACGCAAACAAGTTCCATTTTGGTTAGCTCCAAAAATTACTAAAATCGAAGTAGTATTTCCTAATACTACCCCTTTTGAAAAACACAGAATGTTAACAATTTGTTTACCAACGGGGATCACACCACATCTGGAAGACTGCACCTCTTGGGGCACAGTCTTTGTTGCTATCTACACAAAAACACATGGTGTTCCGTCAATGGTGGTAATACTTGATGTCCTGAAACAGATTCAAAACGAATACGGGGCAGAGTCTGCTCTGAATTTAGGTATGAAGTTACTTAAAAATTTCAAACAGGTGTCAGCAATAAAATGATCTAATATTAAAGGAGAAGCAGCATCAGTGGCGATCCACCAGAATCTAAGGGAATTTGATGTAACAGAACAACCTCAAGAATTAGCCAGAATAATTGAAAAATCCTATGAGGAATTAGTCAGAGACAGTCTGGGAGGGAAACCAGTAAAACCACAACTGTCTGAAAGTCCTGATAAGGTCTTTCCTAAAAACATTCCTACCTCATCTAAAAAGAAGTGGGAAAATAGTAAACAGAAATCCAAAGAGAAGCGTTCTCATTCCCGAGGCAGTTCTCCTCCACAGAAGGAGCCCTCTGAAAGAAGGTACAACCTCAGGAATAGAGATAATTTGAGAAAATCTGACAGATATCAAGGTAATGATACACGTCCCTCTCGTACCTTTCAGATATCGTCACAGACATCCGAAAGAAGAGGACGGTCAGAAAACAAGGAAGAATGCGCGAAGTCCAAAGACGATCAACACGTTCAGAAAAATAAAGCAAAAACCTCAATTCTCCAAGAAAAAGGTAGCAGGTCTGAAGATCAGACATGCCGAGAATACTGATAACCCAACTCAAGAATGGAGAATGGGCCCAGACCATGCTGGATAGTGCAGCGGAAGTTAAAATAGCTCGCCAGAACCTGAAGGGACTTCTGGAGACAGTGGACTTGAATGAAGACATACAAGTTGAGACTGTAGACACCAGGGTTAGTTCTCCACATAGGTTATATGAAATAACACTCCGGATGGAGGGAGACATGCCAAGAAAAGTGAAAGCACTCTTTTGGGAGCATCTTTCAAATGGTTATGATATACTTCTAGTAGAACAGGACTGGCCACCAGAAATTGTCAGGGAGTACCCACATGGCGAGGACATCATTATGCCTGCCTTCTCCCACCATGTTCCAGTTCATTTAAAATATACATTAGCCAGGAATTGGGCAGTAGCTCAAGCCCCAGCACTGTATAAAAATCATGTAGGATGGGATGAGGACTCACCTCACCATAAAATCCAGTTAAAAAATCAACCGACTGCGCAAAGGCAGTACCCAGTTAAGCAAGACGCTAAAAAACAAGTCAGGGAGATTTTAGATCAACTTGAATATCAGGGGTTGATTGAAACATGCACCTCATCAATGAACAATCCTTTGTTTCCTGTCTCCAAACCAGACAATACATATCGTGTAGTTTTGGATTACAGACACTTAAATTCTTGTTGCAAAACATTTGCAGTGCAAAATGCACATGGTACAGCATTAATGAATAACATTGTGCGTAAAAAATATAAAACCACATTAGACATTTCAAATGATTTCTTTTGTCAAAATATTGCACCAGAAAGCAGATATTTGACCGCTTTCTCAATAATGGGGACCCAGCGTCAATTTTGTCAACTGCCCCAGGGATTCAAAAACAGCCCGGGGTTATTCTCAGCAAGGGTAACAGAGTCACTGCAAACTTATGATGACAAGGCATTGTCATATGTCGATGATATATATCTGACAGACGATGACCTGGATAGGCACTTGAACAGAGTGAGCACCATAATATTGGACCTCGCCTCAGAGGGTTACAAATTCAACTTTAAAAAGTCAAGAATTTCCCACCTCAACGTCCTTTTCTTAGGATATTAACTATCAAGTGAAGGCAAAAGCCTTGGAGCCAACTTTTTAGAAAAGTGTGCGATGCTCCAAACGCCAAACACGCGGAAAAATTTACAGTCGATTCTAGGTTTCCTACATTTTGGAAGAACTTACATTTCAAATTACGCAGAAAGGGTTAAACCTCTCTACGAATTAATCAAACCTGATTTTAAAATAACACATTGGACACAAAAACGCAAAGAAATTTTGCGTTCACTCCAAACAGACATGTTAGCAACGAAATACTTGCAAACATGCGTAAATGTACGCAACTTAGTGATCCGAATAATTCCGGGTCAATGCAGAATCACCAACTTAACTTCTAACGAAGGTGAAAAAGTACCAATTGCATACAAATCCCAATTGTATACACAAGCAGAAATTAAATTCACTTCTACAGAAAAAATTCAGACAGCAGTTCAAATCGCTGTAGCAAAAGAAAGAGCCCTAACACAGGGGAAACGCATTATGGTTGTGACCAGCCCTAGAGGCAGTTACAAAGGCTAGCATTCCAAATGCAAAAGCTTTACATCTGAGATGGATACAATGGGTTAATTCTCTTGCTGCAACTGATGTTGAATACGTTTTTGATCCATATTTAAAAACACAAGCATTCCTGCAATATGAACACAAATGTCCTCTGCCTATTGAAATTCTCCCTCTTGACCAGTACGAATTTATAATTTATACTGACGGATCTGCACAGCCCGCTACGGGGAGTAAACAAGCTTACAGTGTAGCGTGTGCTATCGTTAAAGGTCACATGCGAGATGGCAAATTCAGACCAATAGTCACAAAAACCCAATCTCTAGGAGATTGTTACAGCTCAGCGAGCTGAACTACAAGCATTTAAGATGGCACTTGAAAATACAGATTGCGAATTCCCCACACTGATAGAGTGCGATTCTTTTTACTGTGTTCAATCTTACAATGAATATTTACAGAATTGGATTCAAAATGGTTTCAAAGATGCAAAAGGTGGCACAATCAATCACAAATTGCTTTGGGAACAAGTAGTTCAGTTGCGAAACGGACTACAAAACACTCACGTGATACACACGCTGAGTCACCAACGTGATGGAATTCACGTTGAAGGGAATTCATTGGCTGATGAAGCCGCGTAAGGGGCTGTGCAAATGGCTTCCGTAGCTGCAATCACTCGTTCAAAAATGAAAATAGACAGCGAAATAATGCTGGCTGTCAATGCATCAAGCAAAGGCAGCGGTGCGGCATTACCTAAAAAGTTTCCACTCAAATACTCATATATAATTGATGCGAATGGCGTTCCGTTTGCTCGAATCCCTGGAGTGGGGGATAGAGTAATTCCAAACAGGGAACGTAGAGCAGCTTTGATTTACGAAGTGCATCTGGGAGAGGGTCTGATACATCAGGGGATCTCAAAGACAATTTTAGAGTTAAAAGAGATGTACTGGTCGCCAGGGATGAATACTCTCATTCACATCTTCATTATTAACTGTATAGCATGCAATATAGATCGCAGTACAGAACGCCACCAGACACCTGCATACAATGTTGCCAGCCCAGTTCTGATACCATTGTTAGATAGCATCAGACTAACGATATACATGCGTCCTCATGGACGAATGCAATCCCAGAAACACTAAGTCTAGGTTCCTATGGATGTGGACTCAGCGCTCGGCTGACGCTCAAACTGTTATAAAAGATTTGCGAGTCTTTATCGGCACATACGCAATAGGCACACTACATTCTGACCAGGGTCCTGCATTTAGCTCTAGGGCTTACAAAGAAGCCATGGCCAGTCTGGGCGTAGCATTGCGGTATTCTTCTCCATTCCATCCTGAGGGAAATTCTGTTGTGGAAAGAAAAAAATGGGACATTAAGCAGTCTATAATGGCTAGGGTATTAGGTTCAGGTGATGGGTGGTTTAAACATTTATATGGGGTCCAGTGTGCAATAAACAACTTGCCAAGAAGTTCTCTAGGGGGTGTCACTCCATATGAGGTCCTGTTTGGGACTAAAATGTTGGTTCCCGACTTAGATATGAAAGGCACAGTGGTGGAAAACAAACAATTTGATATCAAAGATCGTTTGGCTGTTTTACAGGACTTAAATGAACTAAGAATGCAACAAAGCAACGTGGTCCTGAAGCCAACCACCACTGAGAAAAATCCGGTTGTCCCAGCAAGGCCTGTCTGGATCCCAACGCTTAGGGATCTAGTCAGAGAAAAGATCGTGGATAAGAAGGAATTTGGGCCTTCGTACAGACAACCAGTACCTGTCCTAGCAATCCACGGATCAAGAACGGTACTTTTGCCGCCCCTTGCTGGTAAAAAGGAGAAAAGATTTGTGTCCATTGATCAGATCAAACCACACTATGTGGCTGATATTGAACAGTAGGCCAAGTGGACTCCGCCAATGTAGCAGACGCACTCCTCTAGCTACAATCCAAGAATTTCAAACTGATAGACTCATCACCTTTGAAGATTCGACAGTAAGAAATAGAGGACTAAGCAACAATGCTATGGACCTTGTACCTCTTGAGACCCAAATAACAGTTCGTACAGATACACCTGTTTACAACGAAGTAACAAGTGATCAACTGGTTCCAGCAATTTCATCAAATACGGATGCAATTCCAACCATTGACAGAACTGCTTCTGGCTATTTCATGAACTTTGATACGTTTTCTGAGGATCCCAGCGAGAGTAAAACGACGCCAGTACAAACAACTTTCAAAGAACAAGCAACAGACTTTTTTCATCTACTGGAAAAAACTTATCTGGATTCACCATGGATTGAAGTATGGATTGTTTTGGGACTATTCTTCTTTCTACTTTGATTAGCTCTGGTAATAACTCTGGGTATGCTGATTAATGGAAGATATATTCAAATGGACACAGCAAGTAAAAGAGTGAACTTACTTCTCCAGCCACACAAATCATCTCATCGTGAAGCAATAGACTTGTCAGCAGTGAACATCACAGCGATTCCTATACCTGATGGTATAGTTTGGGACAAAACCGAATATGACATTTTTGATCTGTCGGAGCTTTTGAAGATTCCACATTTATTTAAAATTTCATTAAGTGACTTATTACCTCCAGTACCTTTACTGATGATTGGGACTTCGAGACTGTTAATAATATGATTTCTGATCTAGAGATGTCAACTGCATTCACCAATAATGAATATTTACAAGGTTCATCAGACTATGAACAACTGTATTGTTATAACCACTATGGTAATCATTTCTTGCATAAATCTGCAACACCTAGAAATGTATTTATGTATAACCAATGGGAACATTGTCCTACGCCACCAAAGGGTAGCTCGAAAACATTTGCAATGAAATTTCCATATTTTTCAGGGTTTCATATATCTCGAATGCAGAGACACTTTACTTTAAGAATGTCAACAAGACAGGAATGAAACATATGTTAAGGAATACTAAACAGATTTATTCTACAGCCTTTATTGCCCAACTGTCTAGACAGGGTTACGACTTTTGGAAAGACAACATTGAGACAAAAACTGTCTGGGATACTAAAGATTGTCAAGTACAGGGAATAGAAGCTTTGTTTAGAGCCTGTATCATCCCTGAGCAAATTATGTTTTTGAACGACACTGTCCAACAAACATCATGCCTTGGAATAGCCAAGATAAAAGCTATGAACACTCCGTCTATACCTGCACCTACAAGTGAAAGCACTACACAGGGGGAGGTCGAAGTACATACTATTTTGAATAATAACAGATCAGATCCTGAATGGAAAAAATGTTTGCTCTGACCCTTAGACACAAACAACTGTCAAGATAGATTCCTGAACAAAACACAAGGTTTTACCTTTCATAGGCCAGACCCACGTTATGTCGCAAGACAGCATGCGGGGGTAGTAACAACTTACAGTGTAGGGAAACTTTGCCTTGATTGGCTACAGAAAGCTACACTAGAGGATGTAAAACAACACTTAACTTTACTTCAAGAAGGTGCAGACCATAGGGAATTCTTGCTAGGACCAAGAAAACTGCGTCAAAAACGTTTCATATATGCCGGTATCTACGCTGCTTATAATGAAGCATGGAAGGTCACCCAAGCAGAGACTGCAGAACAAATACGAGAAATTGATCGTATTAATTTAGAGAAATCTCTCTCTGTAGTAGACAATGGGTTAACGACTCTGTTGTCCAGGATATATTCTTTGGACAGCATTGTATCCTCTGTCATAGACATCATGGAACAAGACTTGGTCATGTTGCAACATGGTCAGTCACAACTACGTTATATCATGCTATTAGGCTGGACGCTTCAAAACCTGCATTCTGGCTATGTGCCTTGGCGTTTAACCAATACTACGTCACTGTTGGCAGAATTCAATCTCACTGATCAAACTGGCACAAAGGGGAGCAGACTATACGGTGCTGCGCATTGAAAAACTGGAGAAATTACCATTCACAGTGGCAGAAAAACCAGCTACTGAGGGGATCATACATGGTAAGATTACTCTGCCTGTTATGACTTTCCATTTTCAGTATTGCCTTAAAAATATACCAGCAGGCAAATATGAAAGGTTGGGTAAAGAATACATCAAGACATCTTGGGATTTACCTTACATACACAGATGTTGGAGTGGGGGATGTGAAGTGTATCTTAGCGGTGAAAACTGTGAACATGCACTAAGCGGTTCTCTCCTTTGTCAGGGTATTAATGTACACGGGGCCTGTGACGGTTCCACTACAAACTTATCCTGCCACCTGCAAGGTTCACCGGCAGCAGTGAATAATCCAATCTTTGGTCAACTTTCAAATGGGAGTTTCATTATGTTGAATGATCACAGCTGCTGTGGTATCCCATATCTAGTAACGGTTACATCCAGGGTCACTTGCTGTATGCAGGTCTTGTTTCCCCAAATAGACATAGTCAGGGAGTCGCCTTTATGGCCTTCACTGAATACCTCTTCTATATGAATTGATACTCTAAGCAGAATGATAGCCATTCTTTTACAAAAAACTGTGCCTTTGACCTCTTCCAAAGAGACCTATGAACTCCAAGTCGCAAGGACTTCTGCAGAGATACATACCCTTTTGTATACAAACTGCCCTGTGCATTTCTCAGAAATGTTAGGTCGTATCTTAAACATGTCTGATACGAGCGGTATTGTACATGTATTTAAGAATGTGTGTGCGGGACTGTTAGCACCTTTTCAAGCAGTCCTCGGAATCTTTCCAAACTTTGTGCACTTTGTGTTTGGCGGACTGCCGCTTCTTTTAGCACTCGTTGCAGGGATACTATTTTTGATCCTACTGCTACGATATGGCAAGCCAAATCACCAGCGACACCCAGTTCTCCATGGAAAGAACTCTATTGGAGATGAAGTGTCATGAGCGCATCGTCCAAATTCTGGGTTTACCTCGTCTACGAGAATTAAACACCACTTGGTTTCTGTCATTCAGACCAATCTGGTAAGATTGCATCTTACCTGTTCTACGCTGCCTGCTATGCGGTGAAGAATGCGTGCTGGACATTTGTCTGACACTCCCATCAGTCATGCCTACGGATATCGATACTCTGCTGGACCCGATAACGGCACATGCTGTGTGTTGTCCCCAGCGGCTACCAATCCTGATGGCGGCATTCATTGAGATCTCACAGACGCAACATGCTACTGCTGAGGTACGAGAGGAAACACCAGGTGCGCAGGTAACACCCAATCTGGACATTGCTGATGCTTCCCATGCTGAAGGCGATAGTTTGCATCTATGTGCTGTTGATCTTCTACACGAGGTATTCTAACTCTCACCCACAACGGTAGACTACTTGTTGTCTACAGGATTAGAAAAATTTATGTTTTCTCCATCCCCCCACACTGACTTTTGATTCAAGCACACAGTGTTCCGGAGAGACTCTGAATTTGGCCTTCATTAATTTTCAAACGTGATACTGACTTTGGAACCTTTTCTATGATTATATATTTTTTTTCTCTCCGTCCTAAAATTGTATTTTTCATTTTTTTTGCACAGTAATCTGCTTATAGTAGAACTATTCATAGAGAACAGAATTATTTGATAATACTTCCAGGGACAGTATGCCACCTTGTCATGAATAACCAATTGACCTGTGTAACCTGATATGAAATAGTTTCAGCCCCTTTTTTCTTCACATGTATACATTTTGGTACATTCATTTAGCATTCCAATGTGATCCTATGCTTAGAATGGAACATTGCCTTTAATATGTACAACACTTTATGCATAGCAATGGTTTTGTAATGTATTTTTAGGACATATGTTTTAGATATGTTTTTAGCTTATTTTAGCAAACCCATGCGATACTCTGTTTTTTTTTTTTATAGTAAACTTTATTGCATTTGTAGTTATCATTGCCAACACAAAATTACAGCGGTAGCAGATCAACACATTAATCAGGTGAAGTACAAGCAAGATATCAAGACTGAGGCTCCCAGAACACTGATAGAATAGATACACCATTATGTCTCCTACGCATTCGGATCCCTCACGGGGGAAGTAGATTGAACCATTCACCCCATATTTTGCCAAACATCTCTGGACAACCTCTGGCCTCAAAAAGGAGCTCCTCCTGGGCTCCGCACCAATCCACTCCCTGCCTCCAGCGCTGTACAGTGGGTGGTTTGGCTTGGGACCATAATGCGGCAATGTCACGCTTCGCTACCGCCACCGCCGTTCCCAGCAGGCGTTTATCTTCCCGGGAACCGTCAAGGCCATCCAGCACCCCCAGCAGCAGGCGCAGCGGATCATGGGGAACCTCCCAGCTCAAGGCACTCGTGAGCTCCACTTCCACTCCCCTCTAGAACGGTTCGATAACGGGGCATTGCCAGACCACATGAAAGAAGTCCGCAGAGGTGTGAGAGCAACGCGTGCAAGCTGGGGAGGGCCGCATATTAGCTTTATATAAACGCGCTGGAGTGAGTAAGGCCGTATGAAGGAAGTAAAAAGTTGGGTAATACGAAGTTTGAAGGAAGTTGTCAGGGTCTTGGTTGCCATAAGGGCATCTCTCCAGTCCGCCTCCTCCCGGGGGCTCAACCACCCCTCCCACCGGGCGCGTAGTCGGGCGAGAGAAGTGGGACCATTGTTGACCAGGGATCTGTAAATCTGTGACACCCCCCCTCTGCCAAGGTTCCCCATCATCACCTGAGCCTCCAAGGGACTGAATTCTGGAAGGACAGTGGGAGCAGGGATGTGTGCCTGGAAGAGCGTGTCGAAGTTGGAGGTATTTGTAAAATTGTGAGGGCAGGAGAGAGTGACGCTGTTGCAGGTCTGCAAAAGTTCTGAAGTGGTCCCCCACCCAGACGTCCCCCAAAAGCGAGATCCCCACGAGGTCCCAACGACGGAAGTCTCGAAGGGAAGAGACCTCCCTCAGCCATGCTCCGCTCCACAGGGGTGTCTGCTTGGTGAGCTTTCGGTTCCACTGTACGTGGCGCAAAGCCATGCACCAGGCCAAGAACACCATCCTAGTGATGGAGAGAAGATCCAGGGGCACTGGACTCCTGTATAGATGTATCTGTGAAAGTTCCAGGGTTCTGAGTTCCACCTGGTACGCCGGATCGGACCAGCCGCCTGTGAATCAGTCGTGGATCACGATAAGTCGTGTAGCTAGGTAATAGAGGTGAAGGTTAGTGACCCCCATACCCCCGTCATAGGGAGGGATGCGACAGTGTGCTAAGGACATTTGCGGTCTCCTGTTACCCCACAGAAAACAAATGAGAACACTGTCCATCTCCCGGAACCAACTGCTCAGGAGGTGAGCGGTTGTGTTCTGTAGAATATACAGAAAACGGGGAAGGACCATCATTTTAAAAAGGGCACTGCGGCCTAAGGGGTTGAGAGGGAGGGATTGCCACTTCTTAAGATCGGCCTTGGCTCTGGCGACCAGGGGCGCAATGTTCACAGCCCATTTGAGCTCCGGAAGAAGGGTGACCCACACGTCCAGGTACTTAAAGGACTGCATACGTAAGGGAATATTCATTTGCCAATCAAAGCATGACCGAGATGGGTGCAGAGGGACCAATGTAGATTTCGCCGGGTTGAGCCGAAGGCCGGAGACCCGTTTGAACAGTGAAAGGATGTCTAAGCAGCGCGGACCAGAGTTTTCCGGGTCCGCTAAGTACAAAAGGACATCATCATCGTACAGGGCTATCTTGTAAGTGTGACTCGGATCCCAGGTCCAGCAGCGGATGAGAGAGTCTTGACGGACAAGAGAAGCCAAAGGCTCCATCGCCAAGGCGAATAATAGTGGTGAAAGTGGACAGCCCTGGCGGGTACCCCTCTGGCTGGGAAATGCCTCGGAAAGCATTCCATTAATGAGGACCCGCGCCTTGGGTTGAGAGTAGAGAACCCGGACAAGGTGCCAAAACCCATCCTCTCTAGCACATTGCCTAGGTAACCATAATCCACCGTGTCAAATGCCTTTTCAAAGTCTATGAAAAGCAAGACCAGGTACGGGGTGAGGCAATGGCGGTGGATGAGGGTGAGATGGATGCGGCGTATGCAGTGCCGGGTACCCCAGCCAGGCATAAATCCGCACTGGTCCGTGTGGACCAGGTCGTGTAGGTGGGGCCGGAGCCGCAGGGCCACCATGGTGGTGAATATTTTGATCTCAGTATCGATAATCGGCACAGTCAAGGGAGGGTGGCTGTGTCTTGGGGAGAACGACAATGGTGGCCACATCGGTTTCGGGTGGGAAGGATCCCTCTTCCACTACATGCGTGAACAGGGCCACTAAATGTAGTACCAATGTGTCGCGATAGGCCGCATAATATTCTTGCGGGTAACCGTCAGGCCCAGGCGTCTTGCCGGAATGCAAGGTTGAGATAGCCCCGTGTATTTCCTCTGGGGTGACGGGGAGGTCCAGGGCCTCTGAGCCTGCCCGGGAGAGACAAGGCAAATGGGTTTTAGTCTCGGCCAATAAGGCCGCCAAGGGGTCTGAGGTGGCCGGGCCGCCTATAAGGTCGCATAGTACTTAGTGAAGGTTTGAGCGATGGCTTGAGACGTGGCCTGGCAGGTCCCGGTCTCAGTCCGAATCTCAGGAATGATACTGGTGGCTCTGGGGTACGACACCAAATTGTGGAGCAATTTACCGTTCTTATCGCCCCATCCGTATATACGTGCCACCGACGATCGCCATAGCATCTTGGCAGATTCCAGCGAGATTTGAGAGATCTCTTCACGGAGATGCGTGAGTTGCCGATCAGAATCTTCCCTCCCGTTGGTGGCCTGGACACCCTCCAATTGGGCCGCCTGGGCCTCCAGCCTCACAAGTCGAGCCGATCGCTCTGCACGTTTCACGTGGATCAGGCCTCTAGCAACACCTCGCACCACCGCCTTTCCAGTCTCCCATAGTGTTCCCGGTGAGGAGACAGACCCCATATTAGTAGAGAAATAAAGCTGCAGTTCCCGCCCGAGGGAGGACACAAAGTCGGCGTCTTCCAGGAACCAGGCGTTCATTCGCCAGACCGGACGGACGCCAGAGGCGGAGGTCCCAATGCGATGGGAAACAGGGGAGTGATCCGAGATACCCCTGGGTAGTATAGTGACCCCGGACAGCAATTGACAGTCCGTAGCTGGCAGGAGGAAGAGATCAATACGAGAGGGGGTGTGTTGGGCCGCCGAAGTGTGGGTGTATTGTTCCTTGCAAGGGTGCCACACCCTCCAGGCATCGCAGAGACCCAGGGCAGAGGACCACTCAGAAAGGCGTCTTGCAGAGGTTAGACGGGGAGCCAAGGGAGTACCTGTTGTGTCACGCGAGGGCTGCAGGACGGCATTGAAGTGTCCCCCCACCACCGTCAGGCCCGGAGGGAAGGAGGAGAGTGTTGGAGTGAGGCAGCGGAGTGTGGAGGCCATAGAAGCTGGGGGAATGTATGTGCATAGGAGACTAAGGGGTTGTCCCTCGATCGCGCCAGTCACAGCCACAAAGTGACCCAGCGTGTCCAACTCGGCGCAGACCAGAGGGAAGGGAAGGCTGCGCCGCAGTAGGATAGCAACCCCCCGAGAATCCTGTGCAAAACCGAGTGCCAGACCCTGTCAAACCCATATCGGGTGAGGAAATTACATTGTGAGCCCAGGAGGTGCATTTCCTGCAGGAACAGGATATCTGGCACATGACGGTGAGCGCTACGCAGGACAGCAGTGCGCTTAATACGGTCTAACAGGCCGTTGACATTCCAGGAGAGGATATGAAGGGCTCTAGTGAAGGTATGTGCCATCGAAATGGGCGATGTGAGGGGGGGGCAGGCCAGCGCGAGAAAGCCCAGACCCCAGGGGAGTCAACAGGGCAAGGTCTGAGTCATAGAGTAGGAGATGTGTGATCTAGCGAGTTTCGTGTCAACACCAAAGGCAAACAGGCATGTGTAGCTACTGTGCAAAACTGGGAACAGCGGCCCATAGGTGGCTAAAAACAACAAACTAGCGGGAGACAACGGTCTTCCCCCATCCCCAACCCCCCAACTCCCCCCACCCTATACTTCTGAAGAGGAAACATCTGTCACCCTGAAAAGGAAACTAGGTCAAACCAACAACCCCCAAGGAGGCTAAGTGCTAAGCTAAAATGATTAGCAAGACAAGAGCATGGCAGAGATGGACCCCCCTCCATGTAACCGGATAAAGATACGTCAACTGCTGCCAGAATCATCAAGTCAACTTTGTGTGTAGTATGAAAGTGTGTCCGAAGATGAGGCAGAGCATATGCCACCAGGGCTAACCAGCATGAAGCAGAACCTCCTCACTGTAAAGGTGCCAAGACCAGTGTCTCTGTATAAGCTGCCAGGAGGCGCGAACAAAGTCCCTTTTGTGTGGTCCCCTCAATCGTTCTCGTCGGTGCCGGATCTACGGATCTCGGGGCTCTGGGACAGGT
Organism: Triturus cristatus; assembly: GCF_964204655.1. Taxonomy (NCBI): domain Eukaryota; kingdom Metazoa; phylum Chordata; class Amphibia; order Caudata; family Salamandridae; genus Triturus; species Triturus cristatus. Next base: position 1,135,877,450 of record NC_140592.1, read on the forward strand.
CAGAGTCCGACATAGTGTGCCGCATTGTGTTGGAGGGCCCAGGGAGACTGCTCAGGTCGATCAGAGGGGCAGCCGGGCCGGGGGAGGCTGACCCCCGACGCGGACCCGGGATGAGATGTGCAGCGAGGACGCACCCGATGATCGAGATGCTGCCCCCCGACGATCGTTTTTCTTGCGGGACCTGGTCCAACATCTCTGGGGCCTAGGCAGGGCCGGGCATGGCTGCGAGGGACCCCACCGGACGGGAGAGGGTTCCGGCGCCATACTCTGTTTTAAGATATGTTTGGAACGTTTAGGATTTAGTAACGTCGTTCATACCAAACTGGAGTGGGTGTTGTGTGCAGATTTAGATTCCGTATATAGGTTTCCTGATTTATGCCCTTATATAGGTATAATTCACATTGCCCTTATTTCGACATAGAAATCCGGCCCTTATTTAGACATTGTCCGTACAAACCAAATACAGGCATGGCCACCTACATTCGTCCATCCACATCACAACGAATTCTTGAAAAACCAGACCCTGATAAGCCTTTAGGAATTTTCCTCAGCTTGAATATTTTCTCCAAGAACTCATTAAGTATGCATGAACATCTATTCTTTCGGGGATCATTCATGACGTTCCTCTGCCCGACTTTTATTTCAATACTGGCATTCCTAGACACCTTCAAGGTATAAATATACCAGCACTTGCCCTGGCAAATTGCGGTTCCCGGAGGATTCGATCCAACCCAGACTACGCGGTTCACCACGGCAAGCTCGGAAGGAGATCGAGTCCCAGCCTGATGCACTGACCTGATGCTTCCATCCTCCTCGCAGAGAATCCAGCTCCAGTGCTCTCTGACTTCCCTTGCGGGGGGTTAGACTATCGAGTCCAGAAAAGAGATTCCAACCTCTCTCATTCTAAGGTGTGGAGCTGACTAGAACTTAGAGAAACATTTGGCAACTCTTGGCTAAACTAAAATATAGCTAGCTATACTTTAGAAATGGCACCTACTTCCAACCTCGTACTGCAATTAGGTTAGGTACACTGGGGTAGAAAAATTTAGAAGCATCAGATGAGTATCACATTTTAGCCTCTGTAATTTATGTATGTATTTTGATTATATATGTCATAGCTACAAACCATGCTATTGCAGTGTTATTTTATCCTACTGCTAACCTCGTACATATTGTACTTTGCAGTCTGTCTTACGATTGTAGCAATTCATATCACTTGCATGAGAAATAAGACTGTTCAATAAACCCTTTTATTGAAACGCCCGTCTCTCTATTTCTGTGCAACTCTGTAGAAACTAAGCATGCACGATTGACTGAGTGAAACTGCTATCTATTGTTTCCACGATTCTGAGACTGTTCCGATTCTAAAAGGAAACAAAGTTGTCATGTTTATGCGGTTGTCAGAGACTAATCCCTTCTTGTATATTCGAGAAGTTTCTAGTGACCTCTGAGTTAGCTGGCACACACAAGTAATTAAGTTTAATATACTCGATAGAGACATACTGACCTTAGTACTATGTCAAATCTATAGTGTATGTTATTCCAATTGCCAGAGCCTATCAGGGATATAGGAACTACACTACACCTGGACCGCTCAGCCGCCTTCGACACTGTCTGCCAGCGCACCCTACGCACACGCCTCCACACCGCAGGGATCCGAGACAAGGCCCTGGATTGGACTACCTCCTTCCTCACCGGCAGAACCCAGAGCGTCCGCCTCCCCCCTTTCCGTTCCGAAGCCTCTGAGATCATCTGCGGCGTACCACAAGGATCATCCCTCAGCCCAACATTGTCCAACATCTACATGGCACCGCTCGCCCACATCGCCTGACTGCACGACCTCAAAAACATCTCCTACGCCGACGACACCCAGCTGATCCTCTCCCTCACCAAGGACCCCCTCACCGCCAAAGCCCACCTCCACAAAGGAATGAAGGCCGTCTCCGAGTGGATGAAGAACAGCCGACTGAAGCTGAACTCAGACATGACGGAGGTCCTCATCCTCGGCTCCACCCCTCAGCCTGGGACGACTCCTGGTGGCCGTCCACACTGGGAGCAGCACCAACACCCACCCACCACGCACGCAACCTGGGGGTCATCCTCGACTCAACACTCTCCATGACCAAGCAGGTCTACGCCATTTCGTCCTCCTGCTTCAACACCCTACATGCTCTGTACGATCTACAGGTGGATCCCCACAGAAACAAGAAGAACGGTCACCCAGGACCTCGTCAGCAGCAGGCTGGACTACGGAAACACCCTCTACGCGGGAGCCTCGGCCAAACTCCTGAAACGACTGCAATACATACAGAACGCCTCTGCACGCTCCATTCACGACATCCCTCGCCACAGCCACATCTCACCCCACCTGAGAGACATGCTCTGGCTCCCTGTAAACAAGAGGATCACCCTCAAGCTCCTCACCCACGCACACAAAGCACACCACAACGCCGGACCGGCATACCTCAACAGTCGACTCACTCTCTACACCCCGAACCGCCAGCTCTGCTCCGCCACCCTCGCCAAAGTCCCCCACATCCGAAGAGCGACCACCGGTGGAAGATCGTTCTCTTACCTCGCCGCCAAGACCTGGAACTCCCTCCCCATCCTCCTACGGCAGACCCAGGACCTACTAACCTTCAGGAAGCTACTCAAGACCTGGCTGTTCGAGCAGTAGCAGCTCCCCCCCCCCAGCGCTTTGAGATCCTCATGGGTGAGTAGTGCGCTTTACAAATGTTCTGATTGACTTATTTAAACATTGCAGATAAGTTTTGTTACCGTTTTAAAAATGCAATCAAATACATGATTGCCAAACATACTGGGCCCGATTCACAGAACTAATTTAAGACAAAATCCTAAACTTACTACCATTTTCGTATTCACAGAAGGCACTTACGCATTTTCGTATTCACAGAAGACACTTACTCACTTCGGTATTCACAGAAGTTAGGAGTCCTAACTTTAGGACTCCTAAATGCCTTCTGTGAATACCGAAAGTCTTAAAATTATGATTTTTCTCAGTTTAGGAGTCCTAAAGTTAGGACTCCTAACTTTACTACTACTAAACTGAGAAAAATCCTAATTTTAAGGCTTTCGGTATTCACAGAAGGCATTTAGGAGTCCTAAAGTTAGGAGTCCTAACTTTACTACTACTAAATTGAGAAAAATCCAAATTTTAAGACTTTCGGTATTCACAGAAGGCATTTAGGAGTCCTAAAGTTAGGAGTCCTAACTATACTACTACTAAACTGAGAAAAATCCTAATTTTAAGGCTTTCGGTATTCACAGAAGGCATTTAGGAGTCCTAAAGTTAGGAGTCCTAACTTTACTACTACTAAATTGAGAAAAATCCTAATTTTAAGACTTTCGGTATTCACAGAAGGCATTTAGGAGTCCTAAAGTAAGGAGTCCTAACTATACTACTACTAAACTGAGAAAAATCCTAATTTTAAGACTTTCGGTATTCACAGAAGGCATTTAGGAGTCCTAAAGTTAGGACTCCTAACTTCTGTGAATACCGAAATGAGTAAGTGCCTTCTCTGAATACCAAAATGAGTAAGTGCCTTCTGTGAATACCAAAATGGTAGTAAGTTTAGGATTTTGTCTTAAGTTAGTTCTGTGAATCGGGCCCACTGTTCTGGTCAGGCAGGCCTAGCTAACGTGTAAAAGTATCCACAGTGTGATTATTAGAAATGAGGGTGGGGGTTTTGAAGAATATTTGGAGTCCCTTCTCTTTTGACACCTTCTCCTAGTTACAATCTAAATGACAAAAGGTGCTACTGATGGCCCATTAAAGAACGGCTTGCTGCAGCTCGTTTTGTTCACTGAAAACAAAGCAATGTTATCAGTAAAATACTTCTTTTGGCTAGAGCTTGGTGCCCCCCCCCCCCCCGGATCACTTGAGGCCCCCTTAGAGGGCCTGCCCCACAGTTTGAAGTCCCCTGCTCTAGAGGATATATAAGAGCAGTAGCGGCGTGTCCTCTGCCAAAGTGGGAGGCGAGCCGGGCAGGGTCAGAGGAGGGAAGTGGGGAGTGGAGGAGGGTTTGGGGCCAAAATAAATAAAAACATACAAATAAAATAAACTTACCTTAACACCCCCTCCACCGTCTCCCACCACATTGCGCTCTTCCGGATTCTGGGCCAGTCTCCCAGAATGGACTGCAACCAATCATGACGCTGCATGAAAGCAGTGTCGTGATTGACCTGAGCGCCGGCAACTTGTGCTCCCAGGCTGACTTGGAGGCTGTGCCTGCTCTCTCCAGCTCCAGCAACACAGCTGGGGGCTGGAGAGAGCTTCACTGTGCATGAGGCTTTGGCCAGCCTGACACGGTTTGCCAAACCCTCAAGCGCAGTGAAGGGAGTGCCCACCACTCCCCCACCAGCAGTGCCATCCTCTGGACCTGCACCCAAGACTTGTCAGAGTCCTGGGGCCAGGTCCAAGGGATTAAAATAAAACAATAATAAATAAAGGTTTAAAACTCGTTTTATTATAGTTTTATTTGCTAGTGGTGGCAGGGGATGGCGCTCATCTGCTCTAATGGAGTGGCTACCGCTGTACAAGAGGCGGAAATGATGCAACAACTATGTAAACATAAGCTATGGATAGACGCTGCTTTGGAGCTTCATTCAACGCTTCCTCATTGCTCCTCTTCCCCTCTACTCCTAGTGTGGATTGAGGCTCACCAAGAGATACAAGTTAGACCCTAGGAAGATGAATCAATATACAGTGGAGAACAATTAAAACATAGGGATCAAACCCACACATTCAACACTTCCAACACGACAACTTGGGGAGTTAACTGGTGAACTACCCAACAACAACTATATTGAGATATCTATAAACATACTGTTGATATGAATACATTTCCTTTGCTCTGTACTGCCACAAGAAATGTCTAGCTTATAGGAATATATAGGCGATAGAGTCATATTTTATTGTTGATTTTGTTTTCTAAAAACGTAATAAAACACATGTAAAGAATACTGCAACAGCTCCACTGTACAATCACGACTCCTGAATAGCAGCTTGAGGATCAAAAAGTGTGTTCAATGATATCTCATGTACGTATGACCAGTTGTACCTCTATTGAGACTGTGTGGTTTGAGGTCAGAAAGTGGTGAGATGATGGGGAGAAGGTCATACCTGACATCACCCACAACAAAGACGTGATTTAAAGAAAATAAATGTAGGTTGATTGTAAAAGCTGAACACATTCTATACATGCACACATGCATGCAATGGTAATATTAGAGGTATGTATATTGATAGGGTGAGGCTAAGAGTGGCTCTGTTTGGGATGTTATTCCCTAGGTATACATGCAACACCGGTTTGAGTTATTCTTACTTACCTCTTACCCACATACCACCAAAATCCTCAGCATTAACTGACTTGCAAGAAGTGACTGTCGGAAGCTGTAGCTATTGTGCCTGCTCCCAGAAAGGCAGCGGATACATCGGATAACAGTCCCTGGCAACGCAAACACCTTACAGGTTGATTGAGTCCCAATGGTATCTGTTGTGGAAATTGTGTATATTGTGTTGGGTTAGTTGAAGTGCCAGTCAGTGGCACCTAACACCCAAGAGAAATGGAAAAAATCATTCTTTTGACTTTCGATCAGTGACAGTGGCTTGGTGATAAATTGCTGCGCTAGGTTGGTGTTTTGTCCCAGTACGTGTCACAAGCATCATGGTTGACTTGCCTGTTAATGCCCAAAGTGCTCCCAATGGAAGTTCCAGAGGCCAGGAAATGGAGTGCAGCCAGTATTTTGACATGTGCATGTATGGCTTGAGAGGGGGCTGTAGATGAATCGAGCTCCTGTCCACAGTGTAGAACCATGCCAAGGATCACATCTGAAGAAACGTGATGTCAAGTAATGGCGGCTTACCTGGAAATGGCTAAACTGCTGATCTTCTGTCAGTAAATCCTATCTTTCCTCCTCTTATAATGAGTTCTCAAAATTAGGAGTAAAGCAATTTTGTGGTCAGCCTATATGTGATTTTTGATTCTGTATTGAATTTCATCTGTTGATTGGTGTGGCAGAATTCTAAATGTTCACTCTATGCTACCATTGCAGGGTAAGAGTGCTGCATATTTTTTAAGTCTTGTTGGAATTTATAATTTATATGATTTTTACTTAAAAATTGTGTTTGTATATTTACAATGATATTAATTTTAAAATATATAACATGATTTTCTTTTTTTTTTAACATTTATTGTCATAGTTTCACCTGGAGCGGTGAAAGTTGTATTCCCTGCTTCAAGTGATTGCAATGAGAGTTTGTTTCGGGACAAGTATCTTTCTCCAAGGCTTTTTTGTAGTACATTTGAATCTGTTTTGTTGGTGGTACCTGTATTAGATTTAGTTGTAACTTCTGTGAATAGCAATTGACTTACACTTTTTTTCATGTGTATTATCATTTGCATGTCCTCCCCTAAACTCTTCCTAAAATTTCCATAAATCCCTCTCATTTTGCAGTAATTTGCACCATCTTCCAGCCACTCTTTCTTGCCCATCCTGCAATTACAACAAAAATGTATACCTCTGTCTATGGGGATGTTGGTAAATGTGGCAGATATCTCCACACATAAGGACTGGCAAAAGCCGAGATCTCCGCCCAGCAATTAGTGAATAGCTTTTATGAGTACAGAAAGTAGTACTTCTGAAGTACTAGTACCTGTACTCAAAAATGCCTTAATGAACACAGCCCATATGTGTAGCAGGTTTATGAAGTTCAACATGGTTCTTCACTCACACCACTTTTACTCAACATTTTCATGCGGCCTCAGGTAGATGGGAAATCATAACACCAGTTGTAATTCTAAACATATGCTGATGACATGCATTCCAGAACAGCTCTTCAAGATCAATGAATACCTAAGGCACGTCTAAGTCTGCAAGAAGGACATTTGTCTATGCCTCAATGAATCTAAGAATTAGGTTGCGATAATGGACCATATAACATAGACCACCTTCTTGTTCGACTGGCCAAGGAACTGGGAGCAGCCCTACACTAGTGCAAGTATTAAAAATAACACGGCACCTTCGGGATTCAGAGCTCTCCTTCAATCAGTAAATCACAACACTGGTGAAAAGTACCAACTTTCAGCTCATGTTGATCAGTGTGCCCCTAAACTCACTCAGAAACTAGCCACTAAAAAAAACGAAAAATGGTATACGCCGAATTTAAAACTTATGAAAAGAGAGTGTAGAATTAAGGAACAGAAATGGAGACTTTCAAAAACCAGCACAGACAGATGTATTTACCTAGCCAAGCAAAAAACCTACCATGGGGCCCTAAAAGAGGCCAAAACTAAGTATTACTCAGAAAGAATTGAAGAAACGGGAATGTCATTTAAAGAACTCTATAAAATAATTCGGGAACTTTGCAAGCCCACTCTGTTGTCACAATCTATGGCACCTTCATCTGAGAACTGTGAGCTACTCAATAACTTTTTTATAAATAAAGTGACAAAAATTTACACAACTTTTATTCCCTCAAATAATGAAGACTCCAAGGTTTGGGAAAACTTAGCTCCTCATCCTGCGGCTCACAACCACCTAGATAGGTTGTCACTATTTTCTGAAGAACAAGTGGCTAAAGCCATGACAGAAGTTAAGGCAGGATCCCCGTTGGACCCATGCCCACACTTCATTTTCTCTCGTCTAGTCTCAGTATTATGTCCCCAAGTTACTAAAGCTCTTAATCAATCGTTAGAGCTTGCTTTCTTTCCAGATATCTGGAAAAAAACAGTTGTTTTTCCCCTTTTAAAGAAGCCAGGTCTTGAAATCTATGATCCAGCCAACTATAGGCCAATATCCCAACTACCATATTTATCGAAGGTTTTAGAGAAATTGGTTAACAAACAATTTACGGCCTTTATCGAATCCAATAATCTACTTGATTCCTCACAAACTGGATTTAGGGCCAATAACAGCACTGAGGCTACTTTGTTAGCTGTGTCATATAATATCAGGTCTTTAGTTGACCAGGGTAAAGCTGTAGCACTGATCCTTTTGGATCTTACTGCAGCTTTCGACACCGTATCCCATAACAAACTACTGTGAATTCTGCACGAAAAAGGACTTTGTTCAAAAGCTTTAGCATGGTTCGCATCTTTTCTTAAAAACCGAACCCAGATAATTCAAATGGGTCCTTATTCCTCCACTGCTAAGAGTATTGACTATGGAGTGCCACAGGGAGCTACTCTGAGCCCTACTCTTTTCAATATATATGTCTCTTCTTTAGCAGATATCAGCAGAAAATGTGACTTTGATATATGTTCCTATGCTGATAATACACAATTGATAATTCCTTTGTCCGACAGGCTGACAAAAGTAGATACTAAGGATAATCTCATCAATTGTCTTACTGAAATCGCAAATTGGATGTCTGGACATTGCTTAAAACTCAATGCCGGCAAATCAGAAATCTTACTTTTTGGAGGAGCTCAAACAATTTGGGACAATAGTTGGTGGCCCCAGGTACTGGGAACCGCTCCTGAACCTAGGCAGGCCGCCAAGAATTTGGGCTTCATCTTTGATAATGCTTTATCTATGCAGAATCAAGTACGATCACTATGTGGAAAAAGCTTTGCTACATTAATACTTCTTAGAAGATTTTTCCCATAGATCCCTCTAAATTGTGGGGAGAGAGTGACACAGGCACTTCTTGTGAGTAGGCTGGACTATGGCAATGCATTGTATATGGGAAGGGCTGACTATCTCTTTACCAGACTACAAGTAGTCCAAAATGCCGCTGCCAAACTTATATGCAACAAGAGTAGATATAGCTCAGCCTCCCTCTGTATGAAAGAACTACCTGGCACATGCATCAACGTAGGCTTTTGCGATTCCTTAATTGCGATTATTAAGGAATCGCAATTAAGGAATTGCAAAAGCCTATGCATGTAGGAATCGCTATAAAAATAGCGATTCCTACACATTACTTAATTGCGAGTCGCAAATTGCGAGTCGCAATTAAGGAATGCCGTCCCATTCATTCCTATGGGCCTCAAGGTCCATAGGAATGAATTAGAGATTGCATGGGCAATTTGCGAGTACCAGTAGGTACTCGCAAATTGCTCATGCAATTCCAAGGGTGCAAGGGTGTCAAAATGACACCCTTTTGCACCCCTGAAATTGATCTGTACACATATGTTGCACACACACATGCCCTAAGGGCATGTGTGTGCGCAACATGAAACTTTGAAAAATGCACAAAAGTTCATTTTTCAAAGTTTTTGCAAATTACCACGAAGTTCAATTTTATGGTAATTTGCTCCCCCTATTAGCGAAATCGCTAATTTTTTTACTTTAATGCATTGCATTTAAGGAATCTCAATTTGGGATTCCTTAAATGCAATCGCAATTTAAGTAATCGCAATTTAGGGATTCCTTAAATTGCGATTTTTGCATTTGGGATGATGCATCCCAAATGCAAAAATACTGGTCGCAAAGGGGCAGATTCTGAGAATCTGCCCGTTTGCGACCGGTTTTTCCTTTGATGCATGTGCCTGTACATTGACTACCTGTACGCCAAAGAGCCAACTTTAAGCTCATGTGCTTTGCACATAGAACGCTATGCAAAAAGGTCCTCAAATCCTACATGGAAAATTAAAATTTCATACACCTCTGTGTAATCTGAGATCCCGCCATCAGGCACTGGCATCAGTCAAGTGTACGACCAAAGTTAGGATGGGCGATCGATCGTTCTCAAAATTAGCAGCGGTCATGTGGAACAAACTCCCTCCAGAACTACGCCTGACTGAAGAATACCTAATGTTCAGAAAAAACCTAAAAACACACTTATTCCCTGGTTACTAAGCTGTTAACTGGAATCTTTCTTTGCTTACACTCGGTTATGGTTTTAGCGCCGTGATGTCCCTCGGGATGAGTGTTGCGCTCTATAAATAAATAAATAAATAAAATGTTGCTTCGAACAGTTATTTCATTTTGGAGTTGAAACAATAAGAGTAGTTGTATTACTACACCTAGATGTAGCAATATTTTCGGTATGGCCACATGAAAGAAATACATAGTAAAACTTAAAAGAACCAAAATGCAGATAACAAGATCATGTCATGTCTCAGCTGAAGTATCACTAGCACTGAAAGAGCTCAACTGACTCCTGGCAGAGGAAATTAGAGAAATCAAGGTCCCTTGCATCACAAACAAATGTTTTGGGACCAAAGGTCAAGAATCCATGCAGCAATTGCATCAAATTTCACAACTGAGCTTGGTCAACAAAACAATAGATCCAATAAATGTGAAGCACATTAGGCTGAACAAGAAAGAGCATTATTAAGTTTCACCCCATAAAGGTAGCGGGCTATACCGGCTATTAAAGGCCCGCTCCAGGGTTCAAGGCCCGAGCCGAAGGCAAGGGACTTTAACAAGGGAGCGGGACTTTAATAGCCGGTATAGCCCTGCTACGAAGGGCACACATCTTGCACACACACATGCCTCAAGGGCATGTGTGTGTGTAAAATGGAACTTTGAAAAATGCACTTTAGTGCATTTTTCAAAGTTTTTGCAAATTACCATGAAGTTCAACTTCATGGTAATTTGCGCCCCCTATTAGCGAAATCGCTAAGTTTTTTTACTTTAATGCATTGCATTTAAGGAAGCTCAATTTGCGATTCCTTAAATGCAATCGCAATTTAAGTAATCACAATTTAGAGATATGCAGGTACATGCATCAAGCTAGGATTTTGCGAGTCCTTAATTGTGAATATTAAGGATTCGCAATTAAGGACTCGCAAAATCCTATGCATGTAGAAACCGCTTTAAAAATAGCGATTTCTAGAATCACGATGGCTGCACCGATGTGAGGCTCCCGATGCTTGACCCCTCGCATCCGGCTTTTATCCGTGCCCCGCTGTCCTAGCAGCGATCCGGAGGTCCCTACCTGCAGCGGGACCGAGGCACCACATTCGGTAGAGCTTTTGGCCGTTTCCTGCTCCCTGGCCCGAGCTCTGCCGCCCTTTGATGTGAGGCTGCGAGAGACGCGGCTGGCTGGTTCTGTGGCCGGCGCTGGGCGCTACGCGAGCCCCGCGGCGCCAGTGGGAGGCACGGGCCGTATGACTGGCGGCGGCCGGCCGCTCATCGCGGGACCCGGAGGGGAGATCCCGGTCACTCCCGGAGCCACTTGACGCTGTCACCGGCTTGGTGGGGTGCCTGCTGTGACCCACGAGATGCCGCAGGGAACATACGTTGCCGGGGGGGCCCCTGGATCTGCAGAGGCCCCGCGACGCAGTGGACCTGAGGCGAGAGGCGCGGACCTGTGTGGGCGGCCCCGTCGGGCCATGCCGGGCCTGGCTCCTGATTCCTTCCCCCGCAGCGGCTGAGGACTGGCATCGGCAGCGACCGGGTGGCGGCCTCTTGGAGGGCCCCGAACGTGATCCCACTACGAGTACCGGCATAGGCGGCTGGCGGGGGAGCTCATCTCCGCGTGAAGGCCATTGGACTCCCCTCCCCCGCCGCCGCCGGTTGGAGCCTGCCGCTGCGGGGCAGAGGGTGCCCTGTTCCTTTCCCCCCCCCCTGGAGGGGTCCTGTTGAAGCTCGTGGCTGGCAGCGCTGGCGGGGTGGCCCCGCTGCACGTGGTGCGCCCGCGGGCCCTCTGTGGGTGCTGGACCTGGCGCGGGGCTCGCGCTGGCGGCGGCTGCGGGGGTGGGCCACGCCGGACCGGCTCTGAAGCGGGGCAGCAGTATCCTCAGTGGACTCCTGGCCTCCCCCTGCTAGGGGTCGGCACCACTTCTACTTCTCATTCCCCTGGACCCCGGCCCCGCACCGGCCGGTCGCTTGGACGTTGGGTGCGGCTGGCCGAAGATTCGCCAAACAGCGCCTGGGCACCGGCGCGCACTTCCCGAGGACAGTCATGGGCAAGGACAGGGGTGCCAAGTCGGCAGCCGCGCCCCACCAGACCAAAATCGACCGCTTCACGACCTCCGACCCCCCGGGCGCGGGCGGGGAGTCAGCACCGACTCCTGACACGGACCTTGCCGCCATATTGCAGGCCATCACCGCCTCCCGCGCGTCCCTGGAGGGGATGGTCGGGGAGGTGAAGGTGGACGTTGCGCTCCTGCGACAGGACCTTTGCAATGCCACGGCCCGCATCACCGAGACGGAGTCCCGGATCTCAACTGCGGAGGACGACATCCGGCAGCTCCAAGACCAGGTTCGGGAGCTCACGACCCATTCCAAGGAGTTGCATCGGCGGGCGGAGGATGCCAAAAACCGGGCCCGCCGCAACAACCTCCGCCTGGTGGGCTTTCCGGAGGGGGTCGAGTCTGGCCGCACCGACGACTTCCTGGAGAAGTGGTTCAAGTCTTGGATTCCGGCGGCCAGCCTGTCCACCTGGTTTGTAGTGGAAAGAGCGCACCGGTCGTTGGCCGCCAAGCCTCCGGTGGGGGCCCCCCCGCGCCCCTTCATCTTGCGGATCCTCAACTTCAGGGACAGAGACGCTATTCTGAGGGAGGCGCGGGTGCAAGCTCCCTTGTCCTTCAACAACCACAACATCATGGTTTTCCCGGACTACACCCGGGAGGTCCAGGAGCAACGCCGCTCGTACACAGAGGTGAAACACAAGATGCGCTCCCTGGGTCTCAGCTACCAACTTCAGTTCCCAGCACGCCTCCGCGTTGTCTTCCAGAGTAAGACCCTGTTTTTTGACACTCCCCGGGCGGCCTGGACTTGGCTCACCGAGGAACGACCGTTGCGCCAGTCCGGGCGGGTGTCGCCGGCTCGGCGGCCTTCGGACCAGGATACAACCAGGCTCCCACGCCGCAGGAGGCGCACGCAGTCCCGGCGGCCCCGGGGTGGGATGGCGGCTGGGCCTCGCTCCGCGAGTACATCAGGGAGGAGACCGAGGGACTCATCTGCCTCCTCCGGGACGTCCTCCCTGGCGGCTGGGGGCCTTCGGCGTCAATCGCCACGTCCGCCGGACCCGTCCCTGACCCCCCTCCCCACGCTAGTGGACCTTTCTGACCTCTCCCGCAGCCCGGCTATGTGACTTTTCTTTGTCCTCTGTTTCGGCAGGGGGTTAGACGGCCTGGTCCCGCTGCTGGGGCCTCCACCACGGACCTGGATTCAGCGGCTTCCCGCTCATGTGTAGCAATCTAGGACGGAACACTCACATCCGTACTTCTGGAGGGGTCCACCACGCTCTTGACACCCGAGCGCTTCGCTTGGGGCTTTGTAGTTGTTGTTGAAGTTAGGGCGACAGATGCTTCAGTTCTCGAAGTGTAGGGTGGGGGGTGGGGGGTCGGGGGGGGGGTTTGTTGGTTGTTCCTCCTAGGGAGGGTGTTTCCTTTAGTTTGGGTCTGGTTCTTCTTGGGCGCATCACACAGCAGCTTCCTGCGAGCGCTACTGCAGAGCTCCGCACTGACACTCACATGCGCTCCAGTAGCGCCCGCTCTCAGCCTGGCTTCCCTGGCTCCCTTTCGTCTGTCACTTGCTCTCCCCATGGTGCCTGGGCGATTCTCCTCTCCTCCCTGCGCGCCCGCGCTGCTTGAGGTCCTCCTGGCGCCCCCCTGGTTGTTCTGATCCCGCGGCGCACCATGCCCGTTGCCTCCATGGATGACATAGCCCCCAGGGCCCAGCTGCGCATCCTGTCCTGGAATGTGAACGGCCTGTTGGATAGGCTCAAGCGCACTGCAGTCCTTAAGTATGCTCAACGCGTTGGGGCCGACGTGCTCCTCCTTCAGGAGACCCATCTTCTCGGGGAAAAATGCCCCTTCTTGGCGCGTTATGGGTATGACCGGGTGTGGCACTCTGGGTTCTCCCGTGGCTCCCGCGGGGTGGCGGTCCTGCTGCGCCGCTCCTTCCCCTTCGTCCTTACGCGGGTGACCCACGACCCTCAGGGAACCGGGATTGCTATTTGCGGCACGCTTGATGGTAGACCGATCAGCTTCCTGTCGCTATATGCGCCACCCTCGGGACTGTCGCAGGCTTTATCCCACGCCGCCTCTCTGTTGGAAACTCTCCCGGTGGGTGCTGTGGTGCTTGGGGGGGATTTTAATGCCGTCTCAGCACCTCAGCTGGACTCGTCGGGACCGATTTCGGATTCCCGCGCTGCGCGAGCAAGGCAGCTGGCGGGTTGGGCCGAGGCCCAGGGCCTGTGCGACGCCTGGAGGCTTTGGAATCCTCACGCTCGTCAGTACACCCACACTTCGGCCGCTCACCACTCTCACGCGCGTATTGATATGATTTTTGTCCCCCCCGCCGAGTGCGGGAGCGTCCAGGATGTCCGCATCCTCCCCAGGGGGATTTCGGATCACTCGCCAGTCCTCCTGGGTCTAGGCCCTCCGCCGCACGCGGCTCGGCCGGTGTGGCGGTTTAGCGCCTGGTTCCTCCAGGACAAGACACTGCGTGAGGCGGTGGGCACCGAGCTTACTCAATACTATTGCACCAATGAGGGCTCGGTCTCGTCGGCGGGCACCCTTTGGGAGGCCTGCAAGGCAACCATTAGAGGGGCGGCTAAGGCGCATGTGGTGTGGCACCGCCAGACACAGTTGCAGCAGCTCACTGCCTGCGTGGCCCGGGCGCTGCGGTTGGAGCGGTCTCTCTCTGAGCACGACGACCCGGCGGTGGATCGGCAGCTGAGGCTCCTTCGCCAAGAGATTCGCCAGCGGTCCCTCGAGGCGGCCAAGCTTCTCTGGCAATCCTCGTTGGCGAGGGTGTATGGTTGGGGTGACAAGAACGGCGCGCTGTTACACCGCCTGGCCACCTACCCCAGGGCGTCGTGAATCATTCCGGCGATCACCGATTCCTCGGGCGTGCTCCAGTCCTCCTCCGTGGCGATGGCGGCAGCCTTTGCCCAGTTCTATTCTCAGCTCTATCGGGCCCGCGCACCAGATCTTTCTTTGGCCGCTCTGCTCGCGTATGGGGGCATACACCTCGCCCGGCTTCGGCCGGACGAATGGGAGAGCCTGGAAGCCCCCATCTCCCTCGAGGAAATTGGGGATGCAATCGGGCGTACGTCCGCGGGGAAGACCCCGGGACCTGACGGATTCCCCCAAGAATTCTATGCCGCCTACAGAGACTGCCTGGTCCCGCGGTTGCGAGCTCACTATGCGGAGGCGATTGAGAGAGGTTCCTTCCCCCCGGAAGCTGACCTGGCCACGATCGTGGTTTTGCCTAAATCCACGCCACCGTCCACTGACAGAGCGGCCTACCGTCCAATTTTGCTCATTAACACTGACGTGAAGCTCTACGCGGCGGTCCTGGCCCAACGGCTTCGACCCTTTTTGTCAACCTTGGTCCACCCGGACCAATGTGGCTTCATGCCCGCTCGGGGCACCCGCCACTGTCTTCGCTGCCTCCATGTGGCCCTGGCCCACCGCCACCGACTGACTCCATACCTCGCTCTCCTCCTCGTTGATTTTGAAAAGGCCTTCGACTCAGTGGGGTGGACCTACCTATTTGAAGTCCTGACCCACATGGGTTTTGGCCCTCGGTTCGTCGGGATGGTGCGAGTCCTCTATGCCCAACCCCGTGCCAGGGTGTTGGTTAACGGAGCGCTATCGAGGCCATTTCGGATCGGCCGGGGGACGCGGCAGGGTTGCCCACTGTCGCCCCTCTCTTCGCCCTCGCGATGGAACCCCTGGCCGCCCTGATTAGATCTGACCCCCTCCCTCGGGGCTGGGAGTGGCCTGGCCTTTAGGCAGACAAAATCGCCCTTTATGCGGACGATGTCCTGCTGTATCTTGGTGACCCGGCGCACTCCGGACCCCGTGCACTATCCATCCTGGGCCGTTTCGGCCGGGCGTCTGGTCTATCCCTCAATTCGCGGAAATCGGTCCTGGTTCCGTTGCACCCCTCCAGGGAGTGTTTTGATTGGCAAGCGACCATCCCTCTCCGCCGGCTGTCATTTCAATACCTGGGCATCTGGGTCTCCCTCCTCCCGGAGCTGAGTTGGGCGCTTAACGTCACCCCCCTGGTCAAGAAAGCCAAGGCAGACTTGGCGCGATGGCACCAGCTGCCCCTCAATCCGCTAGGGAGGGTGGCCCTCTACAAAATGATGATTCTTCCCCGGTTTCTGTATGTGCTGCAAAACACCCCCCTCTCCTTTCCGCGACCTTGGTTTCGCGAACTGGACGGGATGGCGACGAGATTCCTCTGGGGCAGTGGGAGGCATCGGCTGGCTTTGTCGACGTGCCACATACCCACCTTTGACGGGGGCCTGGGCATGTCTAATCTCTACCTCTATTATCTGGCCACCCGCCTTCTGGTCATTCATGACTGGTTTGGGTGGGTTGGTCCGACCCGGCCTACAGGGTGGAACTTGGGGATTTGGGTTTCTCCGGTATTCAGGATCGCCTGTACGGCGCCTCCATCCCTGCCTCTTGCCCGGACATCACCAGGGCAGTATTCCTGTCCTGGCGAGCGGCCCTCCGTCACACCCGATGGACGGGGAGGCTGACCCGGGTCACTCCCCTGTGGCACGGGACGTGGTTGCGGGAGGTCACGGAGCTGGAAGGCTTCAAATCGTGGGATCTAATTGGCGTTTCCCAGCTGGGGGACGTCTGGCGGGGAGGGCGAATGTGTTCCTTTTCAGAGCTGCAGGCGCGCTTCTCCATCCACTCCTCCCAATTTTATAGATACCTCCAGCTGCGCCACGCCATACGCACCTACACCCCACTGGACGTCCGGCTGCCGGACCACAGCCCCCCGGAGGCTCACGTCATGCTGGGTAAGTTGGGGAGGGGGGGCATTTCCAGGATTTACCGCTCCCTCGTCAACTGCACCCCTACATCCCTTGAGGGCCTTAAGGAGCGATGGGAGGGTTGGGTGGGTCCCCTGGACGAGGCCGACTGGCGGGACGCCCTTATGGCCCCTCGCTTGGTGACGGCCTCCGCTAAACTGAGACTCATCCAAATTTATTACCTGCATAATGCTTATCTCACGCCGGCTCGCCTACACCGCGCGGGCATCTCCGGGGACGCGGCTTGCCCCCGTTGTGGCTCTGAGCCGGCCGACTTCTTTCATATGGTGTGGTCTTGCCCGGAGCTGGCGGGGTTCTGGAGGGGCATTGAGTCCGAACTTACGGAGGTCCTGGGGTGGGAGGTGCCGCATGAGCCTAGACACTCCCTGCTGGGCATCACGGATGGCTTGGATGGCAGGCGCCCAGAACAGTTATTTCTCATGACGGCCTTGATGGTGGCCAAGCGAGACATTTCAGCGGCGTGGAAGCAACCGCAGCCGCCAAGTATAGCTAAGTGGGGCGCCGGGGTGGACTGGTGTGCGGCGCAGGAGCGGACTCTTTATCGGGCACGAGGTTGCCCCAAGAAATACCGGAAAGTCTGGGGAAATGGCTGGGCAACATACCTTAGTAGGGTGGTTTGGAAGATGGGGGAGAGTTTTTAGGGGAGGGTGGGAATGTGGTGCACTTTTTACTGTATTACTGTGTGGTGATGGTTTGAAGGGCCCGACAGTTTCTGTTGTTGTACTGCTAAAAACAATAAAAACTTGTTTATCAAAAAAAATAGCGATTTCTAAACATTCCTTAATTGCGAGTCGCAAATTGCGAGTCGCAATTAAGGAATACCTTTCCCATTCATTCCTATGGGCCTAGAGGCCCATAGGAATAAATGGGAAGAAATTCTCAATTTGCAATTCTCAATTAGAGAATCGCAAATTGAGAATGCAATTTCAAGGGTGCCAGAGTGTCAAAAGGACACCCTGTTGCACCCCTGAAATCTGCATATGAGTACATCTTGCACACACGATACCCTAAGGGCATGTGTGTATGTAAAATGGAACTTTGAAAAATGCACTTTAGTGCATTTTTCAAAGTTTTTGCAATTTACCATGAAGTTCAACTTCATGGTAATTTGCGCCCCCTATTAGCGAAATCGCTAATTGTTTTACTTTAATGCATTGCATTTAAGGACTCTCAATTTGTGATTCCTTAAATGCAATCGCAATTTAAGTAATCGCAATTTAGAGATTACTTAAATTCCGATTTTTGCATTTGGGATGATGTATCCCAAATGCAAAAATACCGGACGCAAAGGGGCAGATTCTGAGAATCTGCTCGTTTGCGACCGGTTTTTCTTTTGATGCATGTGCCTGATAGTGATATAATTGAAAATCAAACTTTGGAATTCAGCATATTATCTTATAAATGTTAAAACAGGACTGTAAAAAGCATTGAGTGCAAAATTGCTTTTAATCTTAAGTGTTTACTTTTCCTGCAACAAATCAAGTTACCAGCCGTCATGCAAAAATTGTGTTAACGCAAACACTAGTGGCTGTGAAGAATTAATTAAATGTTAATAATGGTAAGGCTCAGAGGAGGAGCCTAGCGCGCAACCAAGATGGCCGCGTAGGTGCGAGGCTCCCGAGGACCTCCGTGACCTCCTACATAAATCCTGAAAATATCCTGTCCTAGATGAGGGGACTGTGTTGGTGAGCCCGAGCTGAGGTGTCACCCGTTTTCCGCTTCCAAATTGGACCTCGGACACCGGCGGGAGCACCGATTGAGGTTTGCGGCCTTTGCCGGAGGGACGTGAGGAGGCGGCGGCGGACCTGTTTGTGGAGGACCTGATTCTCACCCATCTCCAGCCCCGGGGGCTGAGTAAATTCTTTGCGGTGGAACGTGCCCACAGGGTTCCCGGAGGAAGACCTAAGGCCGGAGCCCCTCCGAGGCCTATCATTGCCCTGATTTTCAACTTTCGGGACAGAGACGCTATCCTTCAGACTTCTCGGCAACAAGGACCGGTCAGACTTGACAATATGGACGTAAACTTCTATCCTGATTTCACCCCAGCGGTCCAGAAGCAGAGACTGAGCTTTCTCGGAGTCAAACGTCGTCTACGGGACTTGAACCTCAAGTATGCGATGCTTTTTCCAGCTAAGTTGCGGGTGGAGGTGGATGGCCGCACGCACTTTTTTGATCGTCCCGAGGCGGCCGGGGACTGGTTGGACTCCTTGCCCGGGGATCGGGGCCGGGGGGGTGGGGGGGGCGCGGTTGGAGGGGAGGGCTCGCCGGATCAGGACTGAGGGATTAATAGTAGGCCTCGCTCTGGACAACATTGTCGTCATTTTTGACTGTTCGTTAAGTCTCCCTCCTGTGGAGGTGGTACGGGGTCTCTTGGGGGCTCTCCCTACTCCTCTGGGGGACTAGTTAGTTTACTCATTCATGGGGCGACAGGCACACTGCACTTTGGGGGGGCTGTTTGGGCTCATGCAGGGGTGCAGGGAGGGGGGAGTTCTGTTGGGATGGGTGGGTTGGGGTGGGGTGTTGTTCGTTTTTACCGCAAGGCAAACCCTTTATTGTATTGGTGTTTTTAAGGTGCTCTCCGGGGGACGAATGATGGCTTCTGTAGGTGATGGGGGGTAGGGACCTGACTTTATTGTCCTGGAACGTTAACGGACTGGGGGATAGGATTAAGCGAGGTGTGGTCCTGCAGTATTTGAAACGATTTTCGCCAGATGTGGTCTTTCTGCAGGAGACACGCCTTATTGGTAATTCCTTTTGTGCCATGAATCGACGTGGCTATCGCTTGGTGGCCCACTCGGGCTTCACGTCGGGCTCACGGGGGGTGGGCATCATGGTGAAGAACTCGCTCCCGTTGGAAATAGACGAGGTGCGCCATGATGAGAGGGGACGCTACACTGTCTTAGTGGGGAGAATGGAGGGTAAAGTAGTTGTCTTTGTATCAGTGTATGTCCCACCGGGGTTACAGTCTACGACTTTTGCAGACTTAGGGCGCCTCCTCCTTGACCTTCCGGGGGGGCTTCTGGTGGTTGGGGGGGACTTCAATGCGGTGGTTTCTGGGACTGTGGATCGTCACTCCCCTAGGGACCTCCCCCGGGCGCAGGCGTGGCTGTCCGGCTTCTTAGATACACTGGGATTGGTGGACTGCTGGCGCTTAAAACATCCCACGCAGCTGCAGTACACTTTCCACTCGGGTGCCCATGGTAGCCTCTCACGGCTTGATTATGTCCTTGTCCCTGCGGCCTATGTTGGGAGGGTAGGAGAGGTGCGCCATTTGGCGCGGGGTATTTCAGATCACTCCCCGCTCTTGTTGCACGTTGATGTCTTCCCGAGGGGGGAGGGCAGGGTAGCTCCAATCAATGCCTGGTATCTGCGCGACCCCACTATTCGCGCTGATTTGATTAAATCCTTGCAGCGGTATTTCGATGAGAATGTGGGGTCTGTCCCTTCGGCTATCTCCCTGTGGGAAGCCTTCAAAACAGTTCTTAGAGGGGAGGCCCTCTCCTTTATTTCCCATGCCCGGAGGCGCGAGCAGGAGGAGGTGACCCGGGTGGAGGCCGAAATCGCTGAATTGGAGGGTGATCTAGAGGGTGGGGTGACGGACGCTGCACTACATGTCCTACAACTTAAGCAGGCGGCCTACAGGGCCCTCGTCACGGAGGCGGCCAGGGGCCTCTATAGAGAGCAACAGGGGCGACTGTATGATGTGGGTGACAAGGCTGGTAAACTGCTTGCATGGTTGGATAAAAAGGAGAGAGCGAGTCGTGTGGTCCCGCTGATTGAGAGGATGGATGGTGTGCGTGTCACCGAGCCAGAAGACATTGTCTCTTGTTTCGCGGATTATTTCCGCGAGGTGTATTCCCCGGTTTCTCCCTGCTCGGAGGAGGATTCCCATGCCCTGCTTAGGGATATCGCGCTGCCTTCCCTTTCGGTGGAGGACAGGGTGTCGTTAGATGCCGCTCCTACCTCCGACGAAATTGCCCTCGCCATACGCTCGGTCGCATCCGGCAAGGCCATGGGCCCGAACGGCATCCCTATCGAGTTGTATAAGCTGCGACCGGATGTACTGGCACCCCACCTCCGTGCGATGTTCCTGGCGGCCCACTCGCTGGGCTCCCTCCCGCCGCACCAACGTCTGGCTACAATCGTGGTGATCCACAAGGAAGGGAGACCTCGAGACCGGGTTACATCCTACCGGCCTATCTCGCTCTTGAATGCGGAGCCCAAAATCCTCGCCAAGGTGCTAGCCAACCGGCTGGTCGGCATGGTGGGCGATTTGGTCCACCAAGACCAGTCCGGCTTTATTCCCCATCGCAACACGGCCCTTAATCTGCGGCGCTTGCACGGGGTGCTCGCGCGTGTCCCGTTTGTGCGGGAGCCGGCCATATTGGCGTCCTTAGACGCCACCATGGCGTTTGACACGCTCGAGTGGCCATACATCTGGGCTATGCTGGCGAAGTTTGGATTTGGCCCGGGGTTCATCAGCTGGGTCAAATTGTTGTATTTGGGCCCATTGGCGCAGGTGGTGGTGAATGGAAGAGTATCGGTCCCATTCGAGCTGGGACGGGGCACGCGACAGGGCAGTCCCTTGTCGCCGCTCCTGTTCGCGCTGGCCTTGGAACCCCTGGCGGAGTGGCTGCGATGGCACCCTTCCATCCGTGGTCTCCGTTGGACCCCCGAGTATGAGGACCGCGTGTCCCTATACGCTGACGATATCCTTTTGTACCTAGCCTCCCCGCGTAAATCACTGATTGTCCTGGTTGATGTTTTGCGCTCATTCGGCCGCAACTCAGGCCTTGTCATCAACTGGGCTAAATCATGTGTGTATGTGCTTTCCGGGGAGGCTCCCGTCCTCCCGCGGGGCTGTCCGATCCAGATTGCCTCGCAGGGGTTTCGGTACCTGGGGGTTTACATTACTCTGGACCCGGAGGCCCGCTACGAGCGGAATTTGCTTCCCCCCCTCCAGCGCTTGAAGGAGGACGTCGCGCGCTGGCGGCGCCTGCCGCTTTCGCCGCTCGGCCGGGCGGCATTGTTTAAGATGATGTCGTTGCCACGCTTCCTGTACGCTCTCCAGAATACTATGGATTTAGTCCCGGCGCGCTACTTCCGTGAGGTGGAGAGTCTACAGCGCCGCCTGTTCTGGGACGGGAGGCCGCGTATTGCCCTGGCGAAGTTGACGCTCCCATGGTACGACGGGGGGATTGCCCTCCCGGATATTAAACGGTATTACTGGGCCTCCCAGCTAGCTGCAATTAATCATGGCCTTTACGGGCCCGCCTTAAACCCGGCATTTGAAATGGACAAGATGCTCCTGCCTGGTGGCGACTATAATCGAGCGCTCTACTCTGGCGCGCCCGGACCCCGCCTGACGGGACCTACGCGTGTCATGGTACGAGTATGGCACGCGGCTAACGCAGCTATGGGGTGGAAGGACCGTTTGACCCGGGCATCACCGTTGTACGCGTCTGAGAGATTGGGCTCCCTGTGGACCTCGAAGGGCTTCGAGAAGTGGGACACGATCGGCATCAGTAAAGTGGGGGACCTCTGGACGAGGGGGGGATTTAAAACATTCGAGACGCTGCAGACGGAGTTTCAGCTGCAGGGCAGTGAATACTTTCGGTACTTGCAGGTCCGTCACGCGCTGGGCTCAGTCTTCCCAGACGTCGCCTCCATCCCGGAGTCTTCCCCCCTGGAGGATAGAGTGCTGGATGGCCACGTTCCGGACAGCACGATCTCCCTCATTTACAAAAAATTGATTAATGATCGCTCGGGCTTGCTGACTGGCCTCCGCGAGGCTTGGGTTGCCGACGGGCTGGAGTTGGACGACGAAGACTGGATTTCCGCGGTGGCCTCTCCGAAGGAGGTGGCCATACCGGCTCGCCTTCGCTTCGTCCAGCTTAAGATACTCCATCGGGTTTACATGACGGGGCCAAGGCTTCTGGGTATGGGCTATGCTGAGGATGGGTTGTGTAAGCGTGGGTGTGGTGCTTTGGCGACTTTTTTGCATATTTTGTGGGAATGCCCGAAGGTGGAGCGATTCTGGCGTGGTGTGCATGAGGTCCTGCGAGTGGTTACGCATGTCGCGCTGCTGCCTGAAGCGAGGAGATGCCTGCTGAATGTGTGGGAACCAACTGACTACTCGGTTCCGCAGACGCGATGGGTGACTCTGGGATATATGATAGCTAAGCGTGACATTGCTCAACTGTGGGGATCCCAGAGGCCCCCGGCGGTGTCGGCCTGGAAAGAACACATGGATTGGTGCATGTTCCGAGAAAAGGTGGTGTATGTGGCGAGGGGTAAGCCTGGGGCATGGGTGAAAGTATGGGGCCCCTGGAACGCCTACCGCGGGGGTATCTGCGCGCCACCATTGCTGCCTGCGGCCTCACCAGCCCCGTCCCCTTAGTTGACTCCTTTCCATAGCCCCGAGCACGGAGTTCCCCCAGTCCTCGATCTGTTCCCTTTCCCCTCTTTAGACTCCTGTTGATGGCTGGGGTCCCCCATTCGGGGAGCACGTGCTGTTACTTTCGATTGCGGGTTGCCTTGCGGGTGTGGTTTTTGTGTTGTGTGTATAAAATGAAACCGTATTGTGGGGTCAGAGTGATGTGGCCCACGACGCTGATACCTCCTGATTTTGCTTCTCTGCACCGCCCAGTGTTTTTGTATGTATGTCATATGCTCCTGTCATTCTAGCGGCCGGCCGGAAGGTTGTAGGCCCATACTTGTATATTCTTGAGATTGCAATAAACGGTTTCACAAAAAAAAAAATAATAATGGTAAGGCTGACCGCACTGTCCAAGCAACCACTTTCTTTGGCAGAGGCTTGAGCCATTATATCCTAGGACTGACATAACATGGGAAAAAGAAGAGAAAATGCATTTCGTTCTTAGTATTGATCATACTAATGGGGCTCTGTTGAGCAGTAACTAGACTCCTGTGGTGAATCAAATAATTCAGGGGGAGAGTTGCATATCTGAATTTTAGATAAATAATTCTGGATGGTATCGTTACAAATACATCCTGACTTTGTTCCTAATTTGGGGCAGATTTAAATAAAATAAAATTCCTAATTAAAGACCCATTTATAAGTTTAAGTGTTTCTTATAACTGTGTTTGATCACTTTATTGGCAGCAGCATTGAAGGGATTTGGAGAATTCCAAAGTTTGGACACTCCCAGTGTAGACAGCTTGATCTGGATATGCCTACACCAGGAGAGAGATCCACAACCAGCCAGAGACAATACATACTGCAACGCCTCCCTGAATGTCTTCCGCTCCGCCCACAATAGCAGTGATCTCAGCCTTGTGATGGGTGTAATGTCCATTAGACCGAGATCGAGAAGCATTAGTACTGTTGGTGTCTGTTTTAGTAATTGTTTAAGGAATCTCAGCTCACATCACAATACATCGGAGATATGAGAAAGTCCCCACAGCTCTGCATACATAGCAGCACTTTTCCATTGCACCTTGTCCACCTCCAAGCCGGATGGATCACATAGCAATTTTATCACGGGCAAAGTGGGGTGTGTACCCAGTTCGCTGGACCATCAGATTTCTTGAGTGTTTAAGGGGCTGCCTCCGCCATACATAGTCGGGAAGGTTTCTGTCCAGGTAGGGGAAGTAAGAAACCTGATAAAAAACAGAGGAGTTTAATGTAAAGTTGTTCTTGATTCCCTTGTGTGAATGAAACATCATTTACTTCGTTTTTGCTGTGTTATCAAAACTTTGTGGAACAGAATTTTCCAAATCTGTAACAAAAAATATGGAGGCTAAAAGAGGTCTTTGAGGCTAGAAGAGTGTCATTACGAAACAGGAGTGTTGCCATCTTGTTTTTGCCAAGGACTTGTACATGATTTAACATACTCTTCAACTCTTTTTAACATTTAACATACTCTACAACGCAGTTGATGTGAAAATAGCAAGGGTGTTAGAAAGCAACCCGGTCGAACCCTCTTGACACCAGAAATGGTCTCGTGGTCTCCCCACCCAGGCTACAACGAATCCTAGTAAAATCTCACCATGCAATCTGACCAATATAGATGAGATTCTGGGTGGATAAGCGACCAATATTAGCAAAAAAAGGTTTCATTCGTTGGATACAACAAAACTGTGGCTAGCATCAAACGATCCATCTAACGGAACTTCTAGAGAATATAGCATGGAGAAATTAAAATATCACTGGTTCTCAGGTATGAATGAGAAGAGTCAATCATTTTCCAAAATGTGTGCTGGTCCTTATTCCTTAAAGTATATGAGTAGATCGTTCCAGTTGTTTCTTTCCCACTGGGATTTCTTGGCCCGGACCATATATTTATGATGTGTCTTGAGGCTACAATCGCAGAAAGTTTCTGGCTCTTAATAGATCGTATTATAGAGATCTTTGCCAGTTTGCAATATTTGTCAAAACATTGATCAGGTTTGCAGAAGGATTTCTTCATTCCCACCCAATGTTTGCCTAGATAGAGGTGACCACCATAAAGTCCAAGCCTATCGTGCCATTATGCTGATTGATACTTTGCTGTGGACAGAGGGAGGATGATCCTTCTTGGGCTTGGATGTCTTGTACGAAAGTCCAAGACGTAATTACATTGCACTACATTCCCCTTTCAACATCCGTAGGGAGCATACAACCTGAATGTTATAACATAGAATAGTGCTAGAAATGGAATGATGCCGAATTGAAAGAGTAAAGAAAAGGACCACTGCATAATGATCACTTTTCAGGTATGTTTCACTCTTCATATTGCGCATTCTGCCTGAGTGGTGTATGTCTAAAAAGACAGAATCTATCAAGCTTTTAGAATAAGCATTGCTGGAAGTTGGTCGCCAGGGCGTTTCCGATTCTGACTGCACATTACAGACATGAAGGCTGAGGGACAGGGTCGTTAAAGGTAACTGGTACACTGTTATTGACAGATGTTTCAGTTTTCTTTCCTTTAGAGATGGGGTTCCCCATGTAATCTCTTTATCTTCGATAGAAATGAAATAATCCTCTTGTGGTTCTAAGCAAGTGTTAAACTCCCTTGGAGTTGATTCTCATACACATGTTTTGTGTGTAATAGCTCATCAAGAAGTGATAGCACTTTTGCAATTTCCCCAGCCCGGTGAGGGAAGTTGGGGTGGAGGCCTCTGCAGAGTGTATTAAGAAGTGGACTTTGAAAATCTGATTGACATGTTAATAGCAGTCTGACATCAGGATGTTTAGAGTTAATAACAGTGGTCTGGACATACAGCAAGATATGAATCCAGATCCGTCATCACTTTGTATCTGTTTTTGTGCCTTACAGACACTCTTTCGCATATGGTGCTTCTTCACATAATGGTGGCCATGATTTCAACCCTCGAGTGCAAATTCCCATGGAACCTTTTTCCTAAGGAATATCCTTGCTTTCCATTTGTTATTATGAATACTCTTCTCACTCAGCAACTAATGTTGCATTCGTAAATCTATAACTTACCACTGTAGAACATTTGACATAAATGATGCATAGTTCCAACAGTAAGTAATAAGCACATATGAAATATCCCATGAACTTTGGGTTTTTCCCCAGTTTCTTTTCACTTTTGGACCCGATGCGGTCTGTGACCTACCCGACCATGCCTCAGCTACAAGTGTTATATGCAACACGGCATTCACCGCCGTCCTCTCCCTGTTTAGCTGCTACTACAATGGAACTGTTTGACATTGTGGAGGTCACCGGAATGAAACGGAGAAATGTTGAATTTTTTTATATATCTGAGACACTATCAGCAAGATCTTCTATGGTTGTGGCATAAGATATTTTTCACCCAACCAAGTATGAAACATGTGGCTCCTATGTCTGACACAGACGGCTGACCGATTGTCTACAGCTGGATCCCTGGTAGAGAAATACTATTTCTTATTACTTAGAGTTATTTATTTTCTTAGGTCTGTGACAATAACCAGGTTCATAATATGAAGATTTATGCAATTTGGATTACAAAATCAAATTAAGAAACCAGGATTCAGCTCTCTCTTGCCATTTATACAATCTAATATTTTAAACTCATACAGTTGTTAATAATAGCTTTAGACTTGGAAGAGAGTCCAATTATCCAATGCAGTCTGGCTCTGCAGAATCATTTTTGCACTGTAGATTTACCTGCTTTTTGGATCAATTCAGGACTATGAGAAGTTGTTCTGAGCGTCTTTACCTTTGATAAGGCAGTGTTGACAACTCCCATCAGCTCTGTGCTTTCAGCCTTGCTCATTTCAGGAATCCCCCCTCAATCTCTTTGGGAGGCCATATCATCCTTTACAAAACAATCCTCCTTGGCGCTTGGTTAACACGTAGGGCTTGATCTAGAGTTTGGCAGGCAGGTTACTCCATCACAATGTGACGAACATCCCCTTCACCTTATTACAAGTGCACTATACCCTAATATATTTATAATAAGGCAGATAGGGTATCCGTCATGTGTGACAGAGAAAACTGCCTGCCAAAACTTTAAATTTCGCCAATAGTGTCTTCATCTAGCATTAATTGTCTAGCATTAATGATGATATCTTTCATACTAGATATAGATATAGATAGAGGCCACCAACATAAGTCACCCTTGAATAGCAGAAGTGGAAGTATTCCAGTACAGGGGCAAAACAGAGTGCCACTTGGCTCTAAAGTTATGAATTTACTTCAATACCCCAACACCAACTAGAATTATTTGCAGAATAACTGTGTGCCAACTTCAAAGATCATAAAGAAAAAACTCTCTATTTCTTGTGCACTCATCACAGGGCATTATTGGCAGCTTCCTTAAAATGAATAAACTAAGTTAGTGAAGGTAAGATAAAGTATGCCGAGTAGTTAAAAGATCACGCTTGTTGCCGTTGAATAATCAATTAAATTTAATATCCTTGTGAAGAAAATAAATATCGCGAGGTAAGTTTTTAACAGTGCCAATTACTAAGGAACTGGTTTTTGCATAAGAGCAGTTTATTTATGTGCCACTGAGTATAAGAAAACAAATAATTATAGTCTGCAAATATTAATGGATATATGACAGTTCTCCGACTCATAGCGAAGAAAGCATCTAACAAATTAACAGAGAATTGTAGATCGTATGTGAAGAAACGAAACATGGGACAGGGTCAGGGCATACCACTGGTTCAAAGTAACTTGATTCGAATTCATGTGGCTTCCTTCCCACCTAAGATATCCCCAAACCAAGTATCAGAGTGGAACATATGCATTTATTTTAAGATTAAGGAGGGGGGTATTTAACTACATCAATTTATGCTGCAACTGAGTGAGACTGCCAAAGGCATTCTAGAAGGTTTTCCGCAGTGTACCCCTCTTAATTCTTTGATATTGGTTGACCAAGTGCTGTTAATCTGCAACCCAATTATGTATAGGAAGTTCTTTTATGAAACTTGCTTGGACTGTTTCATTCTATCAAACAAAGTTTGTAGTCTATGCCAACTCACTTTGGTAAATACTTTATCAAGTCATCATTTATAACAATATCAAGTAATATGATCGTGGCTGACATTTGATAGCAAATGGATACCACAGAACTCTTAAACCATGCATCAAGTAACTTACAAACACTTCAAAACGTATAAATAAGTATATAACACACAATTTAGGTATGCGCATAAGCACACCATTGAGAAACACGCCTGGATGAAACTGTAAACCTGTGGGTCTATTCACTTTAGTGCAAAAGGCATTGAGCCCATCCATACAAATTCACATTGCCAGAAGTGTAAAGGGTAACTCATAGAATGACAACTTTATGCACTTGGATAAGGGGCAAACTACCAAAGAGACGGGAAAACCAACAAGGCACCATAGCTGGGGTCAAATATATAACATCCCTCACAGTAAGATATAAAAGAGCACAAGCACCATGAACTAGGAGCAGCCACAGACCACCAAATGCATGAGGTAGAGCACTAGACATCATTCCTGGTCTCAAACAAATAGACACCCCCCTGTAAGAGGGAGGCTAGTGCAAGCAAGCACTCCGCATGTGCGGTGCTGCCAGGATGTGGTATACCAATATGTGCTTCTCAGAGTATAGGACACAAGCAGAAAACTCCTGGCATGGGGATGAGCTGTGCAAACATCATGCATGACTCAGACCGACTACCTGCAGCAAGGGTAAGGAGAAATGTAACTACTTTGCATAAGCAGCACAAACAGAGGAGGTAAAAAATACATGTGAGCATTAAGCTAAATAAACAGGTAGGAAAGTCCTTGAAGATTAAACACCATGACGGTTTAAAACAAGCATTGGCATAGGCAATAGGTCTCGCTTTTGGGACCTTATAAGTGTTTAGCAATGCAGTACATTATCCCCTACTGGCTGAGAGGATCGACGAAGTGAGCTGATCAATGGGCCATGCGAGAAATGGCATGGATGAGAGCGATGTGTTCGCGGGGAAATATCAAGACTAGGAAGGCTCTGGGCTCAGCGTGAAAGGATGAGAACAGTGTGTTGTCAGTGACATTTCAGGATGCACAGAGCAGTGGAATCAGCGTGAAAGGAAAGGGGACCGGGTGAGAGGGATTGGCTTGTGTGAAAAGAGAAAGGAGAGAGACGCTGCCCGGTGTAGCGGAGGGCCGTGGGCTCTGGGTGAACGGGCAATGGAGAGTGACGGGCTCTTGGTGACAAGTGAAAGGAGAGTGGATGGGGAGGGTGAGGGGTTGCGGGTGAAAGGAATGTAAGTATGGAGGGAAGATCATTTGAGGAGTGCGATGGATTCGGTGAAAGGACGGACAAGGACGTGGAGTTGGTTCGGTATGAGGAGAGTGCAGCGTTGGGCTGCGAGAGTGAAAGGGGCTTTGCTGGCCTGTGCTTCTTGTGTTAGGGGCTGAAGGCAGCGAATATGCTCCTCGCGAGGACAGGACTGCCGAAGGACAGCGAGCCACGAAATGGGCAGTGTGCAAGGGAGGGTGTGGAGGATGGAGAGCACGCGGCGGGTGAGGAGGGAGGCTACGCTATTGGAAGAGAGAGTGAAAGGGCCTTTGCTGGCCTGTGCTGCTTGTGTTAGTGGCTGTTCGCGAGGGGAGGGCTGCTAAAGGACACCCGGCCGTGAGGTGGGCATTGTGCAGAGGGAAGGAGGATGGGGATTACTCAATGTGTGAAGACGAAGGCTAAGGCAGTGGAAGGGAATGATGGGCGTGCTTGCGTTCTGTGGGGCTGATATGCCTGCGGTGTGGGGCGCTGATGATGGCACCCTGGGCGGGGCTCTGCTGGTATGTCATCTATCCGACAGAAGGGTATTTCTAATCAGGGGGAGGGCTAGGATAGCGTGTACATTGTCGCGAGAGGAGGGGTGGATGCTGCCCGTGTCCAGGAACGCCAGTGAGAGGAGGATGCACGCACTCTCGGGGGAGGAAGTGCTTGTAGGTGGGAGGCTAGCATGCGTACCCAGGCATTGTGAGGGGACTAGAGCGCACCACATAGGAAGACTGAGGCGCTGGAAGGTGCGTGCGCATGTTCTGCAAGGGTATGTGCTGAGGAAATGGAGATTCGAAGGCAGTAGAGGACACAGATGTCTACGTAGGAGTGCCAGGTTCAGGGAATGGATGGGAGTAGGTGCCCACATCGTGCATGGTGAACGCGCAGGAGGGGCAAGCTCGCAGATGGATGGAGTATTATGAGGAACAGGGCAGGCTTAGGGCACTGGTGTGCACATCACATGGAACAGTGGAATTGTCTTGGTGCCCACATGCATCGTGAGAGGTGGGGGTCACAGGAGGGGGCAGTGCAGGTTAATGGCGCTGATATGCACATGACATTCCCATGATGTAGAGTCGTTGGGTGGAGATGACCTCATTGTGCAAGAGGGGGAGTCTGGTCAGACTTACACAACAAGGAGGAGCCTGATGTTCAGAAAACACTTCTTTCCCTAAGAATGGGTCGCAGGGCTCCCACATCCCCACTTTCCCTTTCTCTAAAGCACCTTCAAAAGGCGCTGCAGCTGCTCGCTCCCGAATGCAAAATGCCGTGGGATGCGAGGAATGCAGCTGCAGTGTCCCGTGAGTGGTGCGCGAGCTCGTGTGAAATCTGACACATAACAGATGGCACACTGCGCACCGCTGCTCGTAACCGCAAGCCGTAGGCGGATACATTTCCTGGGAAAGGTGGGACATGCACCTGCCTTCGCCCAATTACGTGCTGTCTTTTTACAAAGACGCACGCAAAGCCCAACAGAAAAAAAATGCCCAAAAAGAAAACACGCACAAGCGTGTGAAATCTCCAGATTGATTCCAAGAGGGCGTTTTCCTAGAGCACCGCATGTGCGCTGCGCTAGGCTCGACCTAAAAAGCACTATGATGCAGCCAGGGGTAATGCATGAATTTTTTTTAGTGCATTAGCACTGGATGCATATTTTTATTTTACTTTTTAGCCATGCTGCACAGCAGCCACCTGCTGCTATACAGCATGTATACAAATCATTGCTAAAGCCAGCAATAACTATGGGTTCCAGCATGAACAAAAGGCAATGGCAGAGCCAACAGTTCCCAAGATGAGACCTATTAGCTTTGCCAACGCTAGTTCGATCTTGGTACAATACCCCCATGATTGAGCAAGTCATTTAATCTCCCCATGTGTGAAGAAAGAAAAAAATTACAATTGGCACAAAAAAAAATCGTCTTATTAAAAAACAAATACAAAATCAATTGCACGCATGTCCATGTCTTTGTGAAAGTACATTTTGAAGCAGATAACATCTGTTGTCACAATAAACATCTATTTCAAAGGAGAAAAGGGCTTCTTTGAAGTGTATGTGGCATGACATGGTACTAGGTTTAACAAGGACGAGGAAAAAAGAAAAAGAAAAGTAGTGCCTCAATCACAGTGAAATCAGTGGAAGAACAGCTATTAAGGTGAACCAACCAGGACTTGCTCCATTCTCCAGCGGAAAGAAGACTAAGTGAAGCCATCATGTGCCGGCCTCTTAGAAGGCAGCAAATAAGAGTGACAATGAAGCCAATGAATGTTAGGCAATGGGCGGGCTGCAAGCCCATTATTGTATCAAACCTCGCAAGAGAGCGCATGCGCTGTTGCAGGAGACCTAAAAACAAAGCACTGGCTCGAGTGGGCAGGCCGCTTGCCCATACTGAATGGTGTGGTGGGTGGGATTAACAACTTGACCGCGGCGCGAATTCCGCTGCAGTGCTGGTGAAATAATGAGTGGGCAGGGTTTGGACGGCCCCCGGCTGTCCTCCACACACGCCCACTGTGACGTCGGACGGCCGGGGAAGGGGTTAAAACATGAGACAGTTGAGCAGAACATATGAGGATGGCTGTGAGAAAGTCTGAATATGCAAGTATAATTATATACATACAAAACATTTGCAGTAAGATCAAATGCTGGCGACTAATGCTTGACCTATAAAATAGGATAAAACTCATCATTTACAAGAGGATTGTGTGGTTTACACCAAATGGAACCTAGACCCCATTACTTATCACAAAAAAGCATTTATTTTCATTTATGTGCACTGGGGGGAAATTCAGTCATACAAGAAAAGAAATTCGAGCTGTTGGAGAAAAGTAGTGCGATTTTAAGGAGCAGTCAACCAAAAACGAAGATGCATAATGGCCCAAGTGATGGCAAACGCAGCAGAAATTCTTAGCAATAGATCTGGTCCGTGCAAATCAAAATGACCACTTGTCATTGACAGAACAGCCAGTAACATATTCAAAAAGTTAAGTACCGTTCCCTAAGAAATGCCTTGTGTGGCACTGGAATCATTTTAATAGCAATGCACAGGTGTAAAAACGGCAAAATAGCTAAATAGGAATGTTGCATAATTGGTCTTTCCTTGATGCATAATTAGGTTCATTGCCATATATTTTGGTGCATATGTCTAATGGCCTAGCAAGAGCTTGGCTGTCATCACTGATGGCAGACCAGCTGCTGAGGCAATGGCCACGAGCAGAGGAAACACAATCATTCTTGCTAAGTAAATCGCAGTGCCCCGCACAGCGTGCAGCAGGGCCTCTGCTGCTGGGGGTGAGTTCCAACAGCAGTCTCCTGCCACTCATTCAAGCCCATCAGGCAACAGCAATAACACACAGGGACATGTTAGCTATAGGAAAAGAAGAAGAAATTTACAACAGGGCGATGTCTGGAAGGCTAAAGGGGCTGAGGCAGCATCAGTCACATCCATTAGCCTACTCCAACCGTGCTGACCACTGTCCAGTGTGATTCACTTCTAAACAGGAAACTCAACCAAACTGAATATCAGCTGAGCTGAGCCCACTCACTCCCATCCACTAGAACCGTAAACATCACCCAGATTCTGAAAGCGCTGTGGAACCATACAAAGGATGTCAATGTGCTATACTAATGCTCTCAATATATCATTCCACAGTGTGCCCAGCAGTGCCACTCCGTGGTAAACAGGATTATGTAGATTACATATTTTACTACAAGGTACATAGTGACCACACCATCATCCGCTCCACTCAACACGTATGCACAGACATCACCCAATGATTACACTGACACATTAGTTATGGGTGAAGAACTGCTGCAGGTTTATTTCATACAACATAAGTATGACGATAGAGTGGGTTATCTTACGGGCGATCCAGGGCAAGCAGCCCCTCGCTGCTCCGCCCGCCTTGCGAGCCAGCAAGCACCTCAATGTATGCCTTTCTATCAACCAAATATGGAAAATGCGCCAATTTCATGGCCACCGAACGCAAAACCCCTTCAATATCTGCCACCAAGTCACTAGGTTCAGTAGTACCTATTAATTTGGATTACTGTAATAACCTGCTGGATTTTACTGCAACCGCACCTCCCTCCCCCGTGCTCCCGGATATCAGAGTCTGCCCCGCTCATTGGATCCAGAAGTACCCTGAGAAGCCATCTGACGAGTCGGGAACAAAAGAAGCATTAATGACAGCACCAGAAGTGTAAACAGGCCCACCTGGTCACTACTCCTTGCACGACTGTACAATTCGTGTTTTCTTTCCATGGTATACCTCCCCCTCCCCGTCACAAAACAGCTTCTTTGCTGAAAACCTTACTTTTCTCCTGCTTCTCTATTCCATCAGATCTACCTAACATGATGTACCACAACTGGCCTTTTGGGGATTTCCGGTCAAAAACGTCATGATGCTTCTGCCGAACCGAATGAGTACATTTCGAGGATTTTATTTCAACAATGGATGGTGTGTGCCCACTCGAGGGGGCATTTCACAGTCACAGCTAAAGGCCTTCGGATAATCCAGATTTCCCCTTCCCTCCATCGCCAAAGCTGCCATTTTACCCCTACCTCTCCGGATCACATGTGCTTACTCTTTGGATTACACAGGTTCTCTTTATTCAGACAATTACGGTCCCATTGAACTGCAATCCAACTGCCACTTACTGTGAACCACGGACTACAGCTTCCAGAATGCACTGCATAAACTAATGCCAGCACTACGTGCCAATGGCGAGATCATATTCCATCCAGTTTTTCATTCTCGAACGCATTGTAATCTGTACCGCTAGGCCCGTTGGGAACTGGGACTAAAGCTCCCAAAACGAACTGTGGTTAAATTAATGCATATGACTCATAATGGTGTCACTACAGATAAGGAGTCTTTTGTTAGCCTTAAACAAATATACTCAATAATCGATTCAGAAACGGTGTAAAATGTGCATTCTTTTAAATAAAAAATGAATAAACTCTGCACTCCAAGAAGTTACTGCATAAGTCCCAGACTATTGCCCGATCTCATGCCCAGTGGGGACCCCACGTTTGCCTGCCAGGATGGTAGCACCGCCATCTCTAGCCACACAGGCCTCATCCGTGCACCGTGTCTTGGCCCCGCCCAGATACAACACTTAGTCACACTTTGTCGCTCTGTTATGAAGTGTCTCAGGAGACCTGCTCATACAAAAGGGTAATTTGTGTTCCATTGTCAGCTGCCGTGGCCACCGCTTTCGCTCCCACACACACTTCCTATCACGTTACAAAACCTTCCACCTCAAACCTTCCCACTGCAGACTCAGCGCGAACACAAAACCGGCAATTAACAGGACTTCCGGTAACCGGAGATTACTGTACGGGCGGCGGCGCCTGTTCATGCCCAGTGTACATACAGGCTGGATGATGACAGGGTGGTTGCAAATCTATGATCCATGTTACACTTGAATAACAAAAAAATAAACAAACACCTCAATGTTTCAATCCTTCGTTGCAATTTTAAACTATGATAAGAAATCCGTGCATAGTGGTGCCGCAGCGAACACAGGTTGTGGACTCCCACCCGTTGGCTATCCATTTGTAGTGTTTAACAAGCGCACAGGCGCTTCTTGGTGCTTTATTGGGCATAGTTTGATAAACCCTCCTTCTACAACGGACAGCGAGTTTGACTACAGTGTTCATAGGAGGAACGGACTTCAGCACAGTGAGAACCTGTACCTCGAGTCGTAGGATGGCCCACCGCCGTGCTCTTTGCTGAGAGGATTAGTATATAGCGCCTGCCATGTCAATAGCCTTGTAGCGCTCTAGCTGGTTTTCTCGCTGACCGTGCGCAAAGTCACCTGGAATCACTGTGTCGGTGTAACATGGTGTCTGTTCTATGCACGGCTAAATGAATATGCGTGGAAGCAAAAACTAGGTTAACAAGCACAAGCGCACCCGCGCCTCGCGATGCTGCAGGGGGAGGGGAGAGAGGAGGGGGCCTGCGCGATTCATTTATGGGAGCGAGAGGCTGGCGCCGAGATAATTGATAACATATGGCGCCAGCCGCTCGCCCCCGCAAGTGAATCTCCAGATGTGCACGCGTTGCCATTGAAGGCAATGGAACGCGTGCAAGTTTTTGGCCGCAAAGCTGTGCCGATGACTAAAGGTCTCTCCTATGCAGCGCATGCGCGCTACGTAGGCGAGACCTAAACAGACTAACCATCCACAGCAGATGAATATATCCATTTTGGGCACAACTAGGCACAACTAGACAATCTGTTGCAGCAAGGCTTATGGATAGGAAGAGTGGACAGGACATCCCTTGCAGATCAACCCGAGCGTTATACACAGAGGATGTGCATTTAGGGGCAAGGGGAAGACTACGGTGAAAACCCAGGGAACATCTACCATGTCTGCGGTACATTCCAGGCTGAAAAACATTAGTTAATCTGCTATGCACAGGGTTTTTGTTTGGGCTAACTACAGAGGGGCAACCCCGGGTTAGAACACACCAGCATGAACATCATACAAAAAGGGTGTGTGTATGAGTGATGAAAGTGGCACAGACATCACCCTCTCACATGAGCTACATGAGCACAGTGTGTTTGTGGTACAGACAGACCATGTTAATGTTACTGGAGGGTTTGTGATTCATGTGTGGAGGGTGTGTGAGTATGAACAGACAGAATGCCACCGATGGGTCAAAGTGAGATCGCCCACAAGGATGGAGATCAGAGCAATCAGAATGTAAATATGTGCTGTAACACCTCACGCAGCATGTGCACAATTACAAAGTACAGACAACTCTCACAGACATGTGGCACGGAAAACAGCATGAACATGTAGGTGGTCAAACTAATAGAGCATGTGATCGTTTTGATGTTAAAAACATGGGGAAAGAGGCAAAGTCTCTGCTGTTTGATAACTTACTTGTCATTCAAGTGCCCTCAGCATCCCAACCTGCATAATTACTTCCGAATTACTGAAGGGGTATCTGGTGCCTGGTAAGGAAAGACTAATCATGAGAAAAATGTCCAAAAGTTCAGCTTTAATTGCATAACGACTAGGATGGTTTACAAAAGTGGTTGTCTTGATGATAGTAGACATAGAAGTGGCTGATATAGTGCTATATGCTTTAAATAATGGGTAACAAAAAACACAGTGGTCGATATAGTGCGATATTATTTAAATAATGGGAAACAAATAATAGAACAAGCCCTGTACTTCTGAATTTCCGAAGTGGTATCTGGTGTGAAGTATGGAGAGGCTACCCATAAGAAAAAGTCCAAAAGTTCCCTTTTCTTTGCATAACGACTAGGACGGTTAATAAAAGTCCTCGTCATGATGAGAGTAGGCATAGAAGTGGCCGATATAGTGCGATGTTCTTTAAATAATGGAAAACAAAAAAAACAATGGCCAATATAGTGCGCTACTATAGTGCGCTATTCTTTAAATAATGGTAAACAAAAAATAGAACAAGTGCTGTGCATGCAAAACCTTAAATAAATTGTTCCACAAAAGTGAATGGAAATGGTACTTGGTCGCTGGGAAACTGATAAGAAAAGGACACGAGAAAAACACCAGGTACACCAGGAAACAGTATGCTACAGCCAATAGAAGCAGTGGAAAAGTAAGTGACAAGTACATGAACCAATGAAAAGCAAGGAAACAAAGAGGTGGGATGTAAGCCCCTTATAAGATTTATATTAAATACAATAGATTTCACAAGCAGAGTGCAAACGCTGTGCAGGCGAAACCTAAAAAAGGAGGGTGGATTGGGACGGGGTCAGAGGGATATTTGCAAATCGGGAAAAAAAGCTGGGGGGATATTTTTTGCATAGAGGGATTTCACCATACTGGAGTCAATATCACAGGAATAGCATTTGCTTGGAAAAAAACTTGGAAACAGGCTTGTGACGGATGTTTCTTAATAACAGGTTTCCTTAAGTATGTTTTGCTCTAAAGTCACAGGGCAGAGACAAGCCAAAGCTATTCTCTGTGAGTAGTGAAGTTGTTTCTCACCATGAAACCAAATGTCCTCCAGTCCATAGAAAGCCTGTCCACTCTTTGTAAGGAAGTTAACCCTTGCAAATTATAACTGCCTCTTCTATGTCCTTTAAAGGTTTGGCCCCACTACTTGGAATGGCCCACCAGGGAGGAGCGCTTAGGACATTTGTTTACAGATATACTGTCTGTGTTTGACTGCTTTAGCTCTTGCCCGATTGGCAGTCATTTAAAAAAAAAGAATTTTAGGAGTTCAAAGTTTTTCTTAGAAACCCACTGCTGGTGCCAAGGCTAGTTAGTCTTTATTCCGTCTCATGTTTCTTTCTACCCCCACCCCACACTTCCTGTCTCTTCATTTCACTCATCTTTTTAAGCATATATCATTTTTGAATATTACAAAGTAAACAATGCAACAACACATAAGCAGTTACATTGTTGAAGCATATGTCATTGTCACAACATACATTTCAATATTGGATTCAGTCCATACAGCTCGCCATTGTACAACCCAGGACAGGCATACAAAAGTGAATCTGTACCAACATTAAGCATGTTACAACCCAATGATTCACAACTAGATGGAGTACAGGTGCAGTATAATCTCCTCAGCGTGTGTCATCTATGTTGCTTTGTTTATGCTGGCCAGGTAAGTTTTCAGTGAGGACTTTATGCCTCTAGGTCAGGAGGCTCTAGGTAGCATAAAACCATATATCTCTGCATGCTCCTGGCAAGTGGAGAATACAATCACCCTTAGTTGGAGGCCTTCTTATTCCCCAGGTCATAACAATTCTTCACTTTCCCAACAGTAGAGCCAATGCTACAAATTTCTGGTGGTGCTTAGGAACCTCCTTCGCGTATTTCAACAAGGACATTAGTGGCATCACATTAAATTCACAGTTAATCATTTCTTTCAATATATTTATAATAGCTGGCCAAAAAGAATGTACTTGTGGGCAAAGCCATGCTAAGTGTAACATATCCGCATCCTGTGCACCACAACACCAGCAATCAGCAGAAGCAACTATCCCAAATCTCATCGTACCATTTACCATTCAGTGAAACCTCTTTCATCTGCTGACAGCAGTACACCCATTGTGCATCTGTTCTCTCAATGTTTAGTTCTCTTTCCTATTTGCTTTTAATATAGACATCTTCCTTTGGTATTGGACTCGCTACGTCATTATACATTCTGGTGAGGATCTTGGGAGGGGAGGGATTAGATTCTGGCGGCTCGTCGGAAAGACCACCAAATTGTCTCACTATGGAAGATTGAAGCCCTGCCCAGTATGGCATCCATCAGAGTCACCTGATCACCATTCAAAAATTCTTCAAACAATTTAAATTTATGGTTACCAAAGAGGTCTCCCATTGTCATCAACTTCCTACCTTGCGGATGTTGATTTGTTACCCTTCCCCTTGAGATTGTTGTATTGGGGCTGTCTACCAATAAAATGAGCAGTGAGCATGCCCTTACAATACCCACCATTTTAGCACGTCTGTCCCAGGACCAAGTGGAACATTTTGACGTGTGTATTTCCTTGGTAGGTCTACTAGGGGTCTGAAAGAGTGCCTTGTAAAGGGGGCCTCAGGGTGAAAAACCAGCCTCAAGTTTGCAATGTGGCTCCTGTCTTGTACTATGCAGCCAGAAAAGGGAAACTGCACCTGTGCCACCTGGTAATACGACTCAAAGTTTGGTGTGGCAAACTGTCCTTGGTCATAGGGGAGCTGTAGTTTGTGCCCTGCTATTCTACCCACCAATGCCAATTTTACTGTTAGAGTTTCAATTGCCCAAAAAAAACAGCTTCTTAGAGGACTAGGTATACTCTGGAAATTATACAAAAGCTTGGGCATGATAACCATTTTTGTTAATTTTATCCTTACAGCCACCAACAGTGGGAGTTTTATCCTTCTCATCACTAAGAGCCCAGTTATGACTTTGTTGGTGCAGCGCCTAGTCCGCCCTGCCGCTGCACCACCAAAGGTGTGGTCAAACCACCCACCAGATTAGAAGGAGTTTTCTCCTGTCTGGCGGGCTGGTTTTTGGCATTCCCTCAGTGGTGCTTCTAAAAATGTGCACCGCAATGGGAATGCCAAAAACAGTTCCTTCCCAGCATGGACTGAAAAGTCCATGCTGGGCAGGAACTGGGGCGCATGCACATAGAGGGGCACATTTTGTGCCCCAACCTGTGTGCATTCCCATGTGGAGGTGGCACAGAGGGCTCTGCAGGGCCCCCTTTGTTTCCTCTCCGCTGCGGTGTTCATGAAAGAGTAACCACCATGACACTGCTGGTGGAGAGGAAACTCGTAATATGCTTGGCGGTACCACAGCAGTCCCGTCAAGCATATTGCGGCCTCCTGACCGTCACAACCCTGCCAGGAAATGGCAGTTCTCTGGAAGCTGCGTTGGTGCTGTGGCAGTCGACCACCCAAATCCTAATAGGCCGGTTGGGAGACGGCCCGTGAGTCTGGCGGTCCTTGGACGGCCAGCTTCGTAATTGGGCCCTTAGTTATTCAGCGAGGTTATGCATTTACCATGGTTTTCACTTATTATTGTTTCCATGTCCCAATGATAATGGATACCCAGATAGCAGAACAGCTTAGTCTGCCATGTAAGTGCGTATTCTGAATGAATAGATTTGTTTTCCTGGTTAATGACATTACTACAGATTTTGTCCAATTTATTAATAACCCCAACCATCTACTTCAGGCAATAAGTTCATGGATAATGGACGTCAGATTACATTCCAGATCTAGGACCAGTAGCAGAATATCATCTGCATAAAATGAGATTAATGTTTTGCACGGGCCAAAATTTATACCTTTACGATAATTATGTTCTTTAAGCATCCAGGAAGGCCGCCACCACTGGCATTTCAGGGTCTACCTGGTGTGTGACTGCAAATAAAGTGCCCAGACTATTAACAGCAGTAGTATACCGGGATACCTTTGCTCATCACTTCCCTGTCCTTAAAAGTGACAGCCCGGTTACCTGTGGAATGTGCGTCCTTAAAGTTTAAATGAAGTTTTAGGACCTGAAGAATGTGCGTCCTTAAAGTTTGAATGAAGTTTTAGGACCTGAGAAATGTGTGCCAGTTCCTACCCTGAAGAATGTGTGTCCTTAAAATTTGAATGAAGTTTTAGGACCTGTGGAATGTGTGTCCTTAATGTTTAAAAAAAAAAAGTTTTGGGGACCTGAGGAATGTGTGTCAGTTCCTGCCCTGGAGAATGTGTGTCCTTAAAGTTTAAAGGTGGTTTTAGGACCTGTGGAATGTGTCTTTAAAGAACTGATGGCCGCAAACTACCCCCAGCAGTCTTGAGCAGAGCAGGATAATCTGATAACACAGGGCGGAGAAAACACAGGGCCTGCTATAATTTTATCAGTCACACAGCATGGTTTACAAACATTTCCGGGGCCTAGCTCCTTACGCCACTGTTCAAACAGGATTAGCAGATGTCAAAATGCTATCAGGGATCCCAAACCGTCACTGCAGATGTCTGAAAATGTTTTCGCCCAAGACCCCTTTACCTATGTGTAAGCCCTCCCAGCCATTCATAATGTGTTACATTCTTCTAATTAGCATGCAAGGACATGTATAAAAGCAGACTTTAGAGTACAGGAGATACAGACATTTAAAAGACCCTTTTGGAACAGAGCCCTGGGCTTGTTTTGCTGCTGCACCTACCTAACACAAGGATTTAAAGGACAGAATGGCATTTTCTCAGATTGATGCGGCATGCTCTACTCTTAATGAGGTAAAATAGGAGTACTTGTACAGTGTTGATGTCTTAAGGATTTATTTAATGTAATATGTTGAAATGTATTTAAGGGGGGATTAGGATTGTACTTTTTAAATAAAAAAAAAAAGGGTGTCTAGCGCCGTGTAGAAAATGTGTTCACGTTGTTTTAAATAATGCTTAATGCAGGGGTTGTCATTTTAAATGGCGCAATGCGCAAGGGGAATGCCCTTAAATTAAATACTGTTGTACTTTTAAAAGGGTGTTTAGCGCCGTGTAGAAAATGTGTTCACGTTGTTTTAAATAATGCTTAATGCAGGGGTTGTCATTTTAAATGGCGCAATGCGCAAGGGGAATGCCCTTAAATTAAATACTGTTGTACTTTTACAAGAGTGTCTAGCGCCATGTAGAAAATGTGTTCACGTTGTTTTAAATAATGCTTAATTCAGGGGTTGTCATTTTAAACGGCGCAATGCGCAAGGGGAATGCCCTTAAATGAAATACTGTTGTACTTTTAAAAGGGTCTAGCGCAATGTCGGAAATGCATTCACACTGCTTTAATTAATCCTTAATGTAGTGATGGTATGCGGCTTAAGTTGTATAATGTGGAGGTGAAATATGGCTGGCATGTTATTTTTTAAAAGTTGCAAGGCTTCATATATGTAATGTGAATGGCCGTGATAGTTTTTTGATGGGCTGCTCATGACTTTAAATACAGTGTAGAGCAGGGTAGGGGGGGCATTTAAAAGTGAATACAGAACATGTAAAACATATTAAACAATTTACAAAGCAAAATAAAAATAAAATAATACTGTTTTGTACGCACCATATGCTTATGCTGGCTGTGAACTCCTGCTTCAGGCCCAGGGATGGCTCAGGCCATCTGTCTTTGGCGCAAGTCCCAGGGGTGAGCGCTGCTCTTTGGGGCCTGTGCAGGGTCTTGGGGCTTGTTCTGTATTGGTGCGGAATCGCTGGGGCCCCGGTAATTATAAATTAAGAGTCCCAGAACCTGTTGTGCACCACCGGTGCTCTGGTGGTAATGGTGGGGGCTCGGTGCCCACGTTATTTTATAAAAATACGGGCCCCAGAGTCCGTGGTGGCTCGGTGCCCACGTTATTTTATAAAAATATGGGCCCCGGAGTCCGTGGTGGCCTCGAGGGGCTCTGGGGCTCGGGCCTGATGGTGGGGGCTCGGTGCCCATGCTATTTTATAAAAATACGGGCCCCGGAGTCCGTGGTGGCCTCGAGGGGCTCCGGGGCTCGGGCATGATGGTGGGGGCTCGGTGCCCACGTTATTTATAAAAATATGGGCCCCGGAGTCCGTGGTGGCCTCGAGGGGCTCCGGGACTCGTGCGTGATGGTGGGGGCTCGGTGCCAACGTTATTTATAAAAATATGGGCCTCGGAGTCCGTGGTGGCCTTGAGGGGCTCCGGTGCTCTGGCAGTAACGGTGGGGGGCTTGCTGCCCCAGGGTATTTATAAAAAATACAGGTCCCCGGAGTCCGTGGTGTTCCGCTGTCGAATTCGGAGCGTGGCTGCCTTTTTAAAATAAAAGGCGCCCACGAGGGTCCCATTGGCGACGTCAGGGAAGCATGGAGCTTCTTCCTCGTGGCTGGTAGGACCCTCCCATTCCCTGATGTCATCGCGGACACCCCTGACATCACGGAATGGGAGGGTCCTACCAGCCACGAGGAAGAAGCTCCTGGCTGCAGGGTTTCCGCGTTTTGTTGCGGGGCTGGGGCAACCAGTGGGCAGCAATAAATATTAAAAAACTTATTTGAAGCCCATAGGGACCGTTTTAGCAGAGTTCCTGTGGGTTTCTTTTTATTTTAAAAAGGGGGCAATTTTATATAGCGCGAACATTACCCCAAGATGTCAGAATGCTTTAACAAAGGGTCAGTTACATTACACAAGAGCGGTGATTATAGGCTTTAGAAACAGGAGTGGGGAGGTCGGATTACCAGTGTACACGTTGTGCACACCATCCAGGAGGAGTAGTTGGGGGTTGGGGCAGCCAAGGGGTCCCACAATAAATATGGAAAAAAAACGTGTTTTCAGCTGCAGGGACAGGATTACAAGCGTCCTTGCGGCTTTCTTTTGTTAAATGTATTTATACATTTTTATATCGCTCTGACTTTACCCCAGCAGTGTCAGAGCGCTCCACAATAGGAACAGTTACGTTACAGGAGGTGAATGTTACAAATGTACATGTTACAGAAGCAAATGACCTACAGAGGGGCATATAAAATAACAAAAGATGCTGGTCAAACATAATCTCAAAGGCACCATGCTAATATAGCGCCAACAATGTCCTAATGTTTTAGAGCACGGCCAGGGACCGTTGTTTATTTTAATGTAATTTTATATAGCGCGAACATTACCAGGGAGCATTTTAGAGCATTTTACAAAAGAATCATTTGCGTTACACATGAACCCTTTCATTTCAGGGGTTGTTGGTGGTTTAAGGGAGCGGGGCTTTTCTAACATTTAACCATGCCCCTCTAAAGCGACTGCTGCCCCTGGTATTGGGGTGTTATTTATTTATAAAACCATGTCGTTTAGGATCAGTGTTTCTAGGGGGAAAAATAAATAAAATGTCTGCAGATAACAACCTGTACAAGTGGTGGGCCTGTGGTTACGCATGTCCTGTGTAAGGATGTGTGTCACTGTGTAATATGTTTTTTTTATTATTTTTTTTTGTATTTAACCCAGACACAAGACCTCCCTGTATTATCATTCAACATTGATGACCTACTTACCACAATGAAGGGTAGGTGCATTTTAGAGTTGTATAGCTCCTTGTAATTTTTTCACAATCGTGTCTCAAACTATTTTTATCTAATGGTATTCCCATATGTGTCTGAATCTATAGTTGATGATGACGTATTATACCAACATGTGACGGATCTGGAGTTGTACCTGGATGGTCAAGACCCGGCGGTCGATTTACAGGATAACGCAGCTCCTACCAGTAAATAAATAAAAAAAAAAAAAAAAAAAAAAAATGCCATGGTTCTTTAAACTGCCTAAGACATGGTGGGACTAGTCCCCCCCCAAAAGAAAAAAAAAACACAGCGTGGGAACTGTAGGAGGGCGCCTCAGAAGGAATTGCTAAGATCTAGTTTATACTTCAAAGGTAATTATTTTTTTCTTTACAGGGACCTGTAAAGAAAAAAATAATTACCTTTGAGTATAAGCTAGATCTTAGCAATTCCTTCTGAGGCGCCCTCCTACAGTTCCCACGCTGTGTT
Source organism: Triturus cristatus (assembly GCF_964204655.1). Taxonomy (NCBI): domain Eukaryota; kingdom Metazoa; phylum Chordata; class Amphibia; order Caudata; family Salamandridae; genus Triturus; species Triturus cristatus. Next base: position 1,135,921,826 of record NC_140592.1, read on the forward strand.
TTTTTTTTTTTTTTGGGGGGGGGGGACTAGTCTCACCATGTCTTAGGCAGTTTAAAGAACCATGGCATTTTTTTTTTTTTTTTATTTTTTTTATTTATTTACCGGTAGGAACTGCGTTATCCTGTAAATCGACCGCCGGGTCTTGACCATCCAGGTACAACTCCAGATCCGTCACATGTTGGTATAATACGTCATCATCAACTATAGATTCATACACATATGGGAATACCATTAGATAGAAATAGTTTGAGACACGATTGTGAAAAAATTACAAGGAGCTATACAACTCTAAAATGCACCTACCCTTCATTGTGGTAAGTAGGTCATCGATGTTGAATGATAATACAGGGAGGTCTTGTGTCTGGGTTAAATATAAAAATAAATAATAAAAAAAACATATTACACAGTGACACACATCCTTACACAGGACATGCGTAACCACAGGCCCACCACTTGTACAGGTTGTTATCTGCAGACATTTTATTTATTTTTCCCCCTAGAAACACTGATCCTAAACAACATGGTTTTATAAATAAATAACACCCCAATACCAGGGGCAGCAGTCGCTTTAGAGGGGCATGGTTAAATGTTAGAAAAGCCCCGCTCCCTTAAACCACCAACAACCCCTGAAATGAAAGGGCTCATGTGTAACGCAAATGATTCTTTTGTAAAATGCTCTAAAACGCTCCCTGGTAATGTTCGCGCTATATAAAATTACATTAAAATAAACAACGGTCCCTGGCCGTGCTCCAAAACATTAGGACATTGTTGGCGCTATATTAGCATGGTGCCTTTGAGATTATGTTTGACCAGCATCTTTTGTTGTTTTATATGCCCCTCTGTAGGTCATTTGCTTCTGTAACGTGTACATTTGTAACATTCACCTCCTGTAACGTGACTGTTCCTATTGTGGAGCGCTCTGACACTGCTGGTGTAAAGTCAGCGCTATATAAAAATGTATAAATACATTTAACAAAAGAAAGCCGCAAGGACGCTTGTAATCCTGTCCCTGCAGCTGAAAACACGTTTTTTTTTCATATTTATTGTGGGACCCCTTGGCTGCCCCAACCCCCAACTACTCCTCCTGGACGGTGTGCACAACGTGTACACTGGTAATCCGACCTCCCCACTCCTGTTTCTAAAGCCTATAATCACAGCTCTTGTGTAATGTAACTGACCCTTTTGTAAAGCATTCTGACATCTTGGGGTAATGTTCGCGCTATATAAAATTGCCCCCTTTTTAAAATAAAAAGAAACCCACAGGAACTCTGCTAAAACGGTCCCTATGGGCTTCAAATAAGTTTTTAAATATTTATTGCTGCCCACTGGTTGCCCCAGCCCCGCAACAAAACGCGGAAACCCTGCAGCCAGGAGCTTCTTCCTCGTGGCTGGTAGGGCCCTCTCATTCCGTGATGTCAGGGGTGTCCGCGATGACATCAGGGAATGGGAGGGTCCTACCAGCCACGAGGAAGAAGCTCCATGCTTCCCTGACGCCGCCACTGGGACCCTCGTGGACGCCTTTTATTTTAAAAAGGCAGCCACGCTCCGGAGTCGACATCGGAACACCACGGACTCCGGGGACCTGTATTTTTTTATAAATAACCTGGGGCAGCAAGCCCCCCACCGTTACCGCCAGAGCACCGGAGCCCCTCAAGGCCACCACGGACTCCGAGGCCCATATTTTTATAATTAACGTGGGCACCGAGCCCCCACCATCACGCCCGAGCCCCGGAGCCCCTCGAGGCCACCACTGACTCTGGGGCCCATATTTTTATAAATAACGTGGGCACCAAGCCCCCACCATCACGCCCGAGCCCCGGAGCCCCTCGAGGCCACCACGTACTCCGGGGCCCGTAGTTTTATAAAATAACGTGGGCACCGAGCCCCCACAATCAGGCCCGAGCCCCGGAGCCCCTCGAGGCCACCACGGACTCCGGGGTCCGTATTTTTATAAAATAACGTGGGCACCGAGCCCCCACCATTACCACCAGAGCACCGGTGGTGCACAACAGGTTCTGGGACTCTTAATTTATAATTACCGGGGCCCCAGCGATTCCGCACCAATACAGAACAAGCCCCAAGACCCTGCACAGGCCCCAAAAAGCAGCGCTCACCCCTGGGACTTGCGCCAAAGACAGATGGCCTGAGCCATCCCTGGGCCTGAAGCAGGAGTTCACAGCCAGCATAAGCATATGGTGCGTACAAAACAGTATTATTTTATTTTTATTTTGCTTTGTAAATTGTTTAATATGTTTTACATGTTCTGTATTCACTTTTAAATGCCCCCCCTACCCTGCTCTACACTGTATTTAAAGTCATGAGCAGCCCATCAAAAAACTATCACGGCCATTCACATTACATATATGAAGCCTTGCAACTTTTAAAAAATAACATGCCAGCCATATTTCACCTCCACATTATACAACTTAAGCCGCATACCATCACTACATTAAGGATTAATTAAAGCAGTGTGAATGCATTTCCGACATTGCGCTAGACCCTTTTAAAAGTACAACAGTATTTCATTTAGGGGCATTCCCCTTGCGCATTGCGCCGTTTAAAATGACAACCCCTGCATTAAGCATTATTTAAAACAACATTAATATATTTTGTACACGGCGCTAGACACTCTTTTAAAAGTACAACAGTATTTAATTTAAGGGCATTCCCCTTGCGCATTGCGCCGTTTAAAATGACAACCCCTGCATTAAGCATTATTTAAAACAACGTGAACACATTTTCTACACGGCGCTAGACACCCTTTTAAAAGTACAACAGTATTTAATTTAAGGACATTCCCCTTACGCATTGCGCCCTTTAAAATGACAACCCCTGCATTAAGCATTATTTAAAACAACGTGAACACATTTTCTACACGGCGCTAGACACCCTTTTTTTTTTTATTTAAAAAGTACAATCCTAATCCCCCCTTGAATACCACAGCGTTTAAATACCATGGAAAAGGAGTTTATTCGGAAAGCTGTTGGTGTTCCCCAGAGCACTCCCTTGATACCCCTTTTTTGTGATCTTGGCTTAAAATCCTTGCAAGACGTAGCATATCTGCGTCCCTTGCTATACTGGTGTAGGGTATGGATAACTGATGAGCTTGGTCACTATGCAACGGGCCTAAAGGAAATTAAAGAAAAAGATACTTCCCATAAGATTGAATGGCTGAAATCAGTAAAACTATTACTATATCGCACGGGGCTGAGAGATCTATGGGACGACCCTTCTAATGCAGTCTTCCCCTCAAAAGACTCTTTGAAAATTAGATATTGGGAGATGATCGGCCTAGAATCATTCGCTAAGGGGTGCTCATTTACTCTAACCGGCAGATTCCTGGAATTTAAGGTTGATGTCAGACTGGAACCATATTGGGGCTTAATTGAAGTACCGTCTGATCGTAAATTCTTTTTCCAGTTTAGGATAGGCACACTCCCGGTGCGCTCATTTACATCCCATTGGGCAGCGGGGTCTGAAAATAGGTGTCCAAAGTGTTTGGACAAGACTGAATCTATGAGTCACTTTGTCCTTTTTTGTCCGTTGTATACCATCCCACGTAAGAAATGGGTACTACCTGTTTGCCGATTGATGGGCATCCGAAGATATGAGGTAGCTATGAGAATCTTGTCTACTGACCCAAGCCCGACCATTACTATTGCAATGTCAAAATATATTAAGTGGGCTTGGGCAATTCGGTCTAAACTGATTAAATGCCAAAGTGACTTCTCACTAGGCAATTGACTGGATTGATATATCATGTGGGCTGGTTTATCAATGTATCCTTGCGTACTGATAATTTTATTATATGCTATTTTACAACATGTATTTTTAAATGTAAATTTGTATTGGAATCATGTGTACACTGTTTTATGTCACTTTTACAACTTAAGTGTTGAATAAAGTATTTGAATTGAAATCCTTAAGACATCAACACTGTACAAGTATTCCTATTTTACCTCATTAAGAGTAGAGCATGCCGCATCCCCATCCCTGGCCTGGCCGGTGTGTGAGCCTCTTGTGTTTGCCTCCACAGGGTCCTCCAGAATTGTGCACCAGAGGGATGGCCGGAAGCAGGGCCGCATCATGATGGAAAGTCTCAACGAATACAACAAGCACCTGCAGCAGGTGTTCCCCAGGGCCCCGGAGCATTGGAGTTCTGTAGAGCCAGAGAGAGGTAACTGACTCCGCTTCTGTACTTTCTTTCTTCTGAAATACAAACGTTGATATTTTGTGCCCATATTTCCTAAGGTATTAAGACCACCCTTTTGTTTGAATACACGTGCATGAAAGGGATAGTAGGACAGAGTCGTAACATTTTCAAGACACTTAGGTAAACATTGCTATATGATGACACGTTGGGCCTGCTTCAAAGGTGTTTTGCATTTGCACAGCTGACACCGTTGACTTTTCAAATGGAAAATACTAATTTGCAATGTACAGATGTGCACGGCACATTACAGCTGCCCTTGTGAAGTGCACACGTTGCAAGTCTTAGGCCCTGAATACAATCTGAATGTTAAATTCCGGTCCTTGTGCAGAGATCTGAATTCTGAGTTGTGTGGAAAGCATCTCACCCCCTGCGGTTCCCGCAGCCAGACTTCCACAGGCGAAACCTGCTGCAATAGATTGGCGGGTGGAGGCACAAAAAAGGCAAGCCATGCAGAATTGGGTGTGTTAAATCCCAAGTCCCAAGTTCAAAAATCGTGAAGAGAGCCTTGATGAGTCGCAAAGAGAAAGGAACCCCAATGAACATTCCCTGCTTCTAGAACTGCTGCTCGAAATCAAAGAACATGCTGCTGTTGCATATTATTACAGCACACTCACTGCACTTCTAACTTTCTATAAACTTGAAAATATGTTACTAATGGATCACAGAGACATCCGGAACACAGTCACTAATATAGCCTTATAGCCCGCCGTAGCGGGCTATACCGGCTATTAAAGGCCCGCTGCAGCGTTAAAGGCCCGAGCCGAAGGCGAGATTTAAAATCCCCTCGAGCTTTGAGAGGCTTTTGTAAAACATTGGAATGTTGCTCTGTGGGCCTTTACCGGCCCGTAGAAGCACGGAGCACTCCATTGTCTACAATGGAGTGCTCCACATTCCAATGTTCTAATAAAATAAAATGCATTGTTGGATTAAAAATTCAAAGGCAGTATCCAAATTATAAATATATCCAAAAGGATAATATAGGTAGTTTGAATATGTATAAAACAAGGTATATCGATAATTCGAAGGTGAGTACAACAAACGAAAGTCCAAAATAAACTGAAATCGTACATCATCAAATTCACAGATGCAGCAACCAAACACGGTGCTGCTTCCTTCACCAGGAGAATACTCATCATAGTACAATTGCAGAATCGTTTATAACAAATCTATTTTGACCAAGAGTAGTAGAGTGTAAAAAATGACATATAGCTCAATAATTCAATAAGGGTCTTATAAAGCGCAACTACTCGCCCATGAGGGTCTCAAGGCGCTGGGTGGAGGGGGGGATTACCATCTGAATACACACCAGATGGTAAGATTACCCTCACATGGTGAGTGCCCAAATCCAAAATACCAAGGCATCATATCTGTAGCTTAAGGAATTCCATTTGGGGTAATCAGCCGCGGCCCATGCAGGTAACAGCGGTGGGGCCAGATAAGGGGGGATTTCGACAGCCGATGACAAGGGAAAAGTAAATAAATAATTAACTTTCCCTCATCATCGTCATTTCGAAATCCCCTCTCGCCCGGCCCACCACTCTGACCTGCATGGGCCGCGGCTGTGAATCTCATTCTGAGTCCACACATCGAGCTATGAAATGGTGATCAAATATAATTGACATGTTGCCGACTCCTTAAAGTTTTACATAGGACCAATGGGTTTTAGACTAGTTCACAACAATATCTGAGTTGAAAAAATGAACATTTTGTTTCCAAAAATAAGTAAATGTTTAATAAATAATAAATGATTATCTTTTTCTGAATTCCGTTTTTCAAAGTCAAGTGTGAGCATTTCAGAAGTAATTACATGTTTTAGCTAATATATATGCAAAATTAAGAAAATGGGCATGGGGGGATGTTTATAAAAACTGGAAATGGAATGTCAATTAACAAAAAACAAACTAAAGGTCCAGTGTTCTAGGAGTCTTTAATTATGTTTACGCAAACTAACATTACTAGCTAACCGAAAGGAGAAAAATCAGGGAAAGGAGAACAATTGTCGGTGATAGCCACATTTTTTAATTGCCAAGTAAATAAGCTAAGACGGAGAACACGTTTATAGTGTACTCCAATTTCCATAGTAAAAAAAACCAAATCTAAATAAATATCAGATATGTGATTCAGGGTAAGTTCTTTAATCTCCTGGTCATATCCCTACCTCAGGGTGATAAGCACCTCAACACCAGGATTTGAAAATGAATTTGATTCAGATTTTGTCATTGTTCTTGAAAATATTTAGTGGAGATTTAAAATCATTAATTTGCATGTCAGACTTGTGAACCAATGAATTTGAGTGTTAGGACTGTATACCTAAACCTACACACATTTCCTGCATGCATACAATTAGTCGAATCACAGAGTGTATAATGTCTCTAATTAATCGTTCACCCATTATTGGGTGAAGCAGCCCTGGATTTTTTATAACATTAATATCAATCACATATAATAAATATGGGAAGATACCTTCTTTCTATGTCAACAATACCTGCTGTTTAGTTTACAATCATATTAGTTTAACCAATACATCATACTAATTTTCATCTCTTTTCTGCACAAATATGAAGGATTTTTAAATGAGTCACGAAGAACCTAATCACATTGAATAGTTTTCCAGTGCTTACATTTAAAGAACTTATCAAACTCACTAACATTAGAATCTGAAGTGACAGTTGCAATAAGAAACATGCAGAGAGGAAACAAATCGCTTAAAGAGATCTGCAGGGAAGCTAGAAAGGTGGGGAAGCAGCAGTTAACACTGCCGAGCCTCTCCTCAATGAAGTGCCCAAACCAGATAAAGATACCAAGGGGCATATTATCAAGCACGGTGTTAAAATTATCGCCACTTTAGCGGCAAAAAACTGCAGCTAAAGCGGCGATAATGGGCTTGATAATATGCCCTGGAGAATTCCAATAGAAGCCCAGGTTCACACCAGAACATGGGCTTCTATGGGAATTCTCACGGGCATATTATCAAGCCCATTATCGCCGCTTTAGCAGTTTTCTGCCGCTAAAGAGGCGATAATTTTAACGCTGTTTCTTGATAATATGCCCCCAAGAGTTTATGGAGTCCTATCAATGTTAAAGAAAACACCAAACTGCTCAGCAAAGCACTAGATTGATGAGGGTCCCGTCTTGTTCACCCTGATGAATTTGTTTTTTCCAGGTCAGAACTTGATTACAAATGTCAGACATCTCTTGCATGTAATGAACCAACTTTCCCAAGATGTAAAGGAATACATAGTTGTGTTATTAGATATCAAAAAAGCTTTTGAGGCAGTTAAATGGCAATTTATACCTAAGAGCCTAAGCCACCTAAAGTTTGGATCTAAGTTACTGTGATGGGTAAATTGCTCTTCTGACTCCTGTGTGCCAGATGTGAGGTGGTGCTGTAATTTCCGAACGGTGGATGTTGGGAAGATGCACGTCAGAAATAAGAGGTGTAAATCATATTGTCTTCAAGGAAGATAACGTGTGTCTTGCTGAAGCATCCCAGGGAGTCTTACCCATTACTTTAAAAAAAAGATGAATGAAGTTGGACTACATATCAACTGGTTAAATCGGGCCTGTTTTGTATTTGGAGGTCTAGTGGGTAACTACATTCAGTGTGCCTACTATCTTCTCCCACTATGGTTTAATTTAGACGCATTCCATTGGTTTAGATGGACTGCTTATTTTGTTGATGATGTTTGGCTGGAAAGGCCAAACATTGTTAGCCTCCAGATGTGGAGTTACAGTAACACTGCCAAGCACCTTAGATACCTACTGTTTGTCATCACACTGTCACATAACGCTACAAGAGCACAAACAAGATGGCATCATATCCATTAACCTGTAGGTAGCCTGTTGAGATATGAATGGCCAGCTAATATTCTCTGGATGATATAAAGTAACCAGGGCATACACAAAATAACTTCATGCACAGCCTTCTTTGGAGTGGAATCAATGTTCTTTCAAATTGTCTTTCTTAAACAAACTCATATGTTTTCAATATTTTATTGATTTTCTAAGAATCCAATAGGGCCACCCATGTGACAAACAGTAGTTATAATCAAATGAAGATTACAATGCAATACAAGGGCAAACGTAACCCTGATTTCTGATTTCTAATGCTATATGACATTATCATTTCTGAATGAAAACAGATTGTCAATTTTCCCTTGGCTCAGGGTGCCAGGGCTTTGTGGAAGCATTGCAATTCGAAACAGGCTTCCATCTTAATTATAGCGTACCTCGACTTCCTGTGTGTTTTTGTGTCTGTTACCAAATTTTCTATCCAATGCCCACCAGTTTTTACCAACATTTTCTATCCAATGCCCACCATACCTCCCAGATTTATTTAAACTTCTTGGGGAAATTACTGCTCTCATATACCACCTCTTCGCCGCTATCCTCAGCTCATTTTAATGTGCAATATAGTGGCATAGCTAGACCTTTTGCCACCCGTGGCGGTCCCTGCGTTTGCAACCCCGGACTATCACAGGAAAGTGCGGGGTGGGGAGGTCGCAACCCACAAACCTTGTGCTGCCTGGGGCGGAATGTCCCCCATTGCTACGCCACTGTGCAATTTTAATGTTGACATTTCGCATTATACTGCTTGCTTCTGTTCATTCTCCTTCAAGACAGCCATAGCAAACAGCATATTTCCTTGTAGAAGAATTCCAGTCCTTAAAGACCTACTATTGAGTTAAATCGTTCATGACCTTGCCATTTGGTTCAGTGAATGAGAGGCATGTCATGTGGCTTCCATCCTGTACATTATATTAGATAAAACGATATTGAAGTAACGATACATGCTTTTCACAGTATAAGTTCAAATGACCTAACCGTCCATTGAGGTCACCACATTACATTTAATGATAGCACTCAGGGATCACATTTCAGGGCAGTTAGATTACATTTGTAAATATTTATTTGAATGACTTTTCTTATCACCCAGCTCTACATTTGGTTTACACCTTTATATACTGTAGATGCTTTACATTGAAAGTACCTTAGAGTCTCTAGAGTGATGCCTTCCGCTAGGCAAGAACACAGTATAGCTTCTAATATGCTCCTCATTGCAGATATAAGAATCCCTCACGCTTCCCCTCCCCTAGCCATTACCTTTCACTCACTCCTGCACCCTAATCCCTAAATTGGCGACCACCCACTATATTATGTACATTATGTAATAGATATTTAATATTTTATATGTGAACTGCCTTGCCTATTGTCCTGACTCCCCAGGTTCCACACCATACAATTCACAGTTTTACATAAGAAATTCGCCAATCTTGCCCTTATGTATGTGTTACTACGCACGGTGTTTCATGTGAAAATGTTTTAACTCCTCAATAATTAAGAAAAATATAAAATATGACTGGAAACAACATACTCAAACCCAGTGTTGGTCTATACCTCTGTAATTATGTGTAGCAGTAGGCAAAGTTGCTACCTCTCCAGTCTTGCAAGTTTGAAAATTGTTTTTCTTACTTAGTAAGCTTCCCATTTCTCAAAAAAAAAGTTTAAAAATTGAAAAACTTCAGTGGCTGCTATGGCAAAACATTCCCATTACAAGAAACAGCCACACAAAACAGTCAGTGGACTGCTGCAGAGCAGCAGCAGAACCGTTCCTGATTCAGGCTCTGCCTGCGGTGAAGCCCTGAGTCCCAACCCATACCTTCCGCAGCTCCCCCCCACCCCATGCCATCACCCCATGAGCGGAACCATGACCCCCACCCTATATACTTGCCATTACATGCACCACTGACCTGCCTGGGCAAAGGAGGCAGTAGCTGCCTCTTGTTTTTCTCGGTGCAGGATGTCAGCAGCAGGAGGTCCTGACTCACAGACATTCCGCACTGGCAATTCCATTGCTGATGGAGGGCTAGAAGGGTTTGACTAATCCTAGGGTGAGGTTGCAAAACAAAGTTTCTTAACGATGCTCAACGTTTTGTGCTTCTGTTATTAAAGACATGATTATCTTCACAGACAATATCAATAATTTCCACTTCAAGTGTTCCTCTATTCCTTAATCGCCCTACTGACAGTTAAGGGTATCTGTAGTAGAAGGAAAAATAGTTTTTCTTTTAAAATGGTTGATGGGATGACTTTCTATTCCATCTATGTGTTAACTAGCTCAAAAGCCTGTGAGGAGAGCTCTACGTTGGACGGCGTTACCCTGCCCCGTGGACACGCAGGCAGAAATGAATCCTACACCCAGGCCCACCAAGGAGAAGTTGAAGGAAAGGGAGAAGGTCAACTTGCCTCAGGACCTGCAGCTCATCAAGAACATGCTGGATAAATGGAAAGAGGCCTGGTTACTGAGTAAGTACACACAATTGTCTCTCCAATAATCCATCTCCGCTGCATCCCGTCACAACATTTTCAACCAAAAGATTGTGAGTTGCAAAGTTATCTGTTTTGTCCATTGGTCTTTAAATTTAATAACTGAGGGAGACATTTAGAATTTGATGGATGCAAAACATACACCAAGTTTTGGAAGATGTCCCACAGCCACCAAACTCTGAATATTCTCCTCACTGACTGACTATACACCTTGATGCTTAGTTATTTCTTAGAGACTCAACCACTTTAGAATTCACGTGATTTCCTTAGTTCAGTGTCTTCTGAAAATATAATGCTATTGCAAATGAAACACTTTATATTTTAGATGTACAGCCATTTCCAGCCGTACACTTTTTGGCTGCATTCTTTTTCAAAATATTTTGAGAGAAAGGTAATGGGCCTTTGAGTTTGCTGTCAAGTGGCCATCGTAAAATAACACAAGCAGACATGGATTTCTGCACAAGAATGTCAAAAGGACTGGTGGCATAAGGTGGCATAGAAAGAACTGGTTGGAGAGGCTGGGTTGGAGCCACCACTGAAAGGGTGAGCAATAGAGTCACCAGTATTTTAGAAGGTAAACCCATAAGTTCTCAGGAGAAGATGTAAATACTTAGAATAAATGCACATTAACACTCAGCCAGAAGGAAAGAAGCTGGAGAATTCTCAGGAAATAGTTTGACAAAACACTTCTAATTTCACCTTCTCAGAGGACCGGAAACACGCTGAAGTCAATGCCCTACTAAAAAAACCATTGGCAGACCCCAGTAAATTAAACTCAACAACTACCAACTGATCTCCCACTTCCCATTCCTGGCCAAAGTATTAGAAAAAGCCATCGACCAACAACTCCCCTTCATATCTGGAATGGAACCTCCTACTTGATTACTCCCAATTCGGATGCTGCAGCAACCACAGCACAGAGACAGCCTCATAGCGGCTACCAGCAACATCCGAGCCTTACTCAACCATGGAGAGACTGCACCTCTAATCCTCCTAGACCTCTTGGCAGCCTTCGATACTGTCTCCTACCACATAGTCATCACAAGGCTGCAAAACATGGGCATGTCAAAAAAAGGTACCCCCTATATTTCTAATTTAAGGTCTAGGACAAGAAGGGGGAAACAAAGCAACAACTATAGAAGAAATGTCCTACCCAACCTGTATTGATTCTAACCGGGCTGCAGTTAGCTCACGCATGGTCAAATATTTGCCTGCACTGAATCCCTGAGGAGGAAGCCGGGGAAGCTCTCGCATTTTAAACTGTCATCATTTTAATTGCACTGTTCAACTTACCCGCTGCTGCGATTTAGGCCGCACGGGTCTCCAGGCACCTGACGCCTTACTCTCACCGCCACAGCCGAGTTGGGGCTGCTGTCGGGTGGGGGTCGCCATATTGGATGAGGAGTGGGTCGGCAGACTAGTGCTCGCCCCTCCCGCCAATCACCAGTACAAAAGCCGCGCTGTCTCGATCACCTGTTACTTGCCTGCACTGAATCCCTGAGGCGGAAGCCGGGGAAGCTCTCGCATTTTAAACTGTCATCATTTTAATTGCACTGTTCAACTTACCCGCTGCTGCGATTTAGGCCGCACGGGTCTCCAGGCACCTGACGCCTTACTCTCACCGCCACAGCCGAGTTGGGGCTGCTGTCGGGTGGGGGTCGCCATATTGGATGAGGAGTGGGTCGGCAGACTAGTGCTCGCCCCTCCCGCCAATCACCAGTACAAAAGCCGCGCTGTCTCGATCACCTGTTACTTGCCTGCACTGAATCCCTGAGGCGGAAGCCGGGGAAGCTCTCGCATTTTAAACTGTCATCATTTTAATTGCACTGTTCAACTTACCCGCTGCTGCGATTTAGGCCGCACGGGTCTCCAGGCACCTGACGCCTTACTCTCACCGCCACAGCCGAGTTGGGGCTGCTGTCGGGTGGGGGTCGCCATATTGGATGAGGAGTGGGTCGGCAGACTAGTGCTCGCCCCTCCCGCCAATCACCAGTATAAATGGCCACACCCCTCAGGAAGCGCAGTGGACGAGCGCAGCGGGCGCGCCTAAGGTAAGCCCGTCTGCGCCAGACCGGGCCCAGGGCCCAGACCTCCTGCATCCCCCATTCCAGCATTTATTAGATATTCACACAAGAGCCTCCTCCAGCTCAGGAACCCCACTTTGGACTCATGCCTTCACTCGCTCTCCCCAACAGATCGACAAACACGTTGTCGTCACTGCTCTTATAGCCTGCAACCCCCTACCCTCCCCAAAAAACTCTGGGCTAAGATGGCCCTACTTAATTGCAGATCCCTCCCCAAACACAGCGCAGAAATTAATCTACTCCTGTTAGAGACAAACCTTGAGGTTCTGTTCCTCACAGAAACATGGATCAATACAACTTCGGACCCTGACATAGTCCAAACACTGCCACCGGGGTATTTAATCAAACACCATGATAGACCATCCGGGGTAGGGGGGGTGTCGCCATCATCTTTAAAACGCACCTATCTTGCCATTTTAGAGATAGCCCGATCCAGGATTGCGAAAATATCCACTTTTCGATCCACCTCTCTCCGCTTAAAACACTCTCAGGCCTCCTTGTCTATCGGCCGCCGGGACCGCAAGGTCAGTTCACTAATTCCCTAGTGGAAACTATCCTGTCCCTAACTTGTCTCTCCCCCAACTTCACGGTTCTAGGAGACCTCAATGTTCACTTTGATGACCCATTAGACAAATTAGCGGTAGACCTCAAGGAAGACTTAACTTCCCTTAACCTCATTTTGAAAAACCAACTTCCTACCCACATCAAGGGCCACCTCCTGGACCCTATTTTCACAAACATCCCCGAATTGATCGCAACCGAGCCCCTCCCTATTCCTTGGTCTGATCACCACTTAATTCCCTTTAAGTACCCGATCTCCACGGAAGCTCCAACCAGATCCCCCCCTCAGGCTCCATCCCGCCCTTGGTCGAAACTAGATATAGAAGTCTAGATATAGAAGTCTGGACCGACATATTATCATCCTCCACTCCTCTCCTCGATTCAGACCCAACCTTGGCGGACCACCAATTCCGTTCCTGGATCGTTAAATCCCATCAAATTGCTCCCCAATAAAAAGGAAACATTTAAATCTCCTTGGTTTACACCTGTGCGGCGCGAATTAGGAAAGAGCTGTAAAAAACTCGAACACCTTTGGAGAAAGGACTGGGAAACCAAGAGTAAAGGAGACTACAAATCAGCGATGAAGCATTATAAAACTTGTTTAAAAAACACCCAGGCCACCTATTACGAAGATAAAATACGAGCTGCTGCCAACTCCTCCAAAGAAACAAACCGGATCATCCGCTCCTTGATGAAAGTCCCAGATACTCTGCCCACTATTGATCCCTCAGGCTCCAGATGTAACCAATTAGCTGAGTTTTTTTCTTCCAAAATCACCAATATTCTAAAATCACTCCCCTCTCAGACCATCTCTCTGGACCCGTTACACCCCCCTACTTGCCCTGATGCTCCTCATCATGATGCTTTCTCTTCAATATCCACAGAGACATTACTAACTACCCTAAATTCAGTATAGAGCGTGTGGAAATGTGGATTTTCCTGATCAGTTATGTCCCCTATCTTGGACCCCAACGGTTCTATGTGCATGTCACAAGTACATGTATGTTCCCTCCAGTTCCAGTTTCCAAAACGCAAACATATGTGCGTCCACCGTCAACATGTTCTCTGTCAGATCCGCCATCAATGGGCTGGATATTCGATTCCTAAGTATGAAAGGCCACCGACTTTATATGGCTAAGTTACTCCATTTTTACAGTTCAGGCAAGTAGGCCCGATCCTGTCCTTAAAGCCTTCCCTGCTCTCTGTCTCTGACAGCTTCAGCTTGAGCCCGCATCTGTATCCATGAACTTTGTCCTACTCCCTGTGCAGCTAACGGTGCCTGCCTCGGCCAGTTTTGCCTGCCTGCCAAGAAGCTGTATTTCACCTTCGAATTATCTACTTTGCTCTTCAGCCGATGCATTCCTGTTCGGTGATTTAGGTAAACATTTCCTCTAAGCTCACAAGCAAAGGACTCGGCCTTTCCGTCCTCCTGCAAGTAATTCATAGCCCTGTTGCCATGGAAAGTTTTCTGCCCCTCGCATCTCATATAGACACTTAGACGCTTGTACACGCACACACAGTCAGTATAGAATAGATTCTGTCCGAGAGTCTTTTCTTGTGGATAACATAGTTCTCTAAACATAGGATGTTAGATATGATTTGGGATTAGGTTGACTTGACCCCCCAGACTTCTCGTCTCCACATGTAGAGCTAAATGTCAAGTCCCCTTCACCCCCTAGTTGCACGTCAATCACACGTCATGCTGTTGCGCGCGCATCTATGTTAAGTATTATCTTATAGATCCACCTATGCATGATAATCAGAGCCAATCATGTTTCTTTCTGCTCCTTATTACGCCTAGTTTCGATTACGCACCAATATGTCATTTCTCTTATCAATTGTTACGCCTTTTGCATTCATTTCATTGTAATGTATGAACTATAAAAGTTACTTCTTGTCAATAAAGTATTGTACTTCACTTCCTGAACCCTCGTGGTGACGGAACCTGAAGGCCGCCACTCGAGTCGGCCATTTTGGAATAAAGCCCATTCAGAAAAATCTCTTATACCACGGATTCTGCCTCTTGTTATTCTGAGCTATTTTACTTTATTTTAGATTCTGTATGAAATTCAGTCAAGGTAAAAAAAAGAATATTTACCACATAATGGCGCCCGAACAGGGACACTTTCTCATCTCACGCGCCGGCGGTGCGTTGCAGGCCCGGTCTCCTGCCACAGCTGGACGGACCATAAACGCGTACCAGCAGGATTTCCTGTAAGCTCCCTCCGGTCAAGCGGGGGCGACTGAGGCTGCGATCAACCCAGACGAGGCGGTGAGAAGTGCGAAGTATCCCGACCAGAGCCGAGCTGAGAGAGCAAGATCCGAGGTATACAGAGGCCCACCAGGTTTTCGAAATCCCGATGTCCAGAGGGTCCGCTGTCCGCAGTCATCGAGTCCCGTTCATTCTCTGAGGCCTTCCGTTTCAAGGAGCTACTCGGTGAGTACCATCGCCGGGGAGGCGTGTTGACAGCACATAGGTTGTGCCGGTCAAGACGGATTTGGGTACACAAATCCGGTCTGCACTGTTTAGCAGTGTATATGTACTGTTTAGCAGTATATCAAGTATTCCGAAGTATCTAGTTATTGTCAAGAATTCTGCTTGGTGATTAGTTATGCAGACTGTCATCATTGTTGGTCATTTTTAAAGGTTAAAATGTTTAATGTTAAATGTTTAAAGTGTTCAAATGTCTTGCATATTGTGGTATGAATGATTGTTCATTGTTCACCGTTCATTATTGTGTTTTCCGTATTAAGTGAATTCAAGAGTAAGTATCAGATCAGTTGTCGAGATGCCGCTCTTCTCGAAGTTAAGACAGATTACTACCAGAAAAGGGGTGCTCGAAGAAGCAGTTCCTATTCCTCCTAGGGACACCCCAGGGCATTTTATGTATCATAAGCATGGCTTAGATGCCATATTGTTTCTTGATCTATGGGTAGATTATACCAAGGGATTGCCGGAAAGTCAAAGGTGGCCCGCAGCGGGAACCTGGGATGCAGAGTGCATCATGAAAGTGGAGGAAGAGTTATGGAAAAGAAAAGTCAGACAGTCACAGAAAGACGCTGTTGAGTTATGGCGTAAAGAATCTCATAGACGTACAGAAAAAGCACGTAGACAGGAAGAGAGGAGTAAAGAGAGTTCAAAGGAAGTTCAAGAAAATATATTAATTGAGGAAGGTATCCGAGTAAAATCAGAACAAGTAGATAGACAAAGAAACGCTCTTATGAGTGGTATGTATCCCCTCCTAGCCGAAGGACTACCTAAGGCTGTTCCAGAGATGCCAAAAGACTTGCCACCCCCATTATTTCCAATTAAGGTACATCCAAAAGGGCATCCCAGAACCGCAGAAGATGTTTTTCTTTCCTCATATCTAGATGACGCAGCTCCCGAGTATGCTAACCCCACACCACATAGACCGTCTGGCGGAGGGGTTCAACGTCAGGATCAGGTATCTGTCCCCGTGCAACAGCAAGTCCCGACGCGAGCTCCGGCAAGCACGTCTGTTTCCGCATCTGTTCCCGTAATCGATTCTACAGTGGTATCGACACCTATAGTTGCTGTGTCACGTTCGACGAATCCATTCACACCCGACGCCCCTGAAGGGGCCACGGGAGGTGCAAGCAATACTTTTACGCCACCTAGAATAAATAAACTTATTTTTCAAGAATCAGCGCATTCACGTACACCCAAATTCGTAAGTGAACGTACGCTTAAGGAACTCCTTATAGATTGTAGATATGACCCGGTGGTCGGTAAAGAGGACGAAATGGTCCTGGCATCATTACGTATCAGACGAGCCGCAGAGTATTTAGCGAGGTTACCAGGAATGACTACGCATCTAGATAACATATATCATTTTGTCCAAACAGGGCGAGACCCAGAATGTATTAACAGAGCTATGGAATTCCAGAAAGTAGAGATACAGGGGGAACTGTTACGTTTCCTCATAAACTGTGTGATCAGAAATCAAGACCGTCCGGGGGTAGACCCGAATACAATGCTTATTCTTACAAGATGGAGCCAGAATATATCAGAAGGGAGACACGATAAGAAAAACTGTATAATAGCCATGTGCCGAAAAATCCGTAGAGAAATAGAACGCATTCACGAAGAAAGATTGGAAATAGACGAGTTCGAGCAAGATGAAGTCTCCGAATCAGGGAATTCCGCAAGACAGTCAGAAACCATAGCATACGTAGGCAGAGGAAGATCCTGTGATAATACTAGATGTTTTTCTGATCCCATACACTCTGTATGTCCAAATAATAGCAGAACGTATCCGACGCCTGTAATAAATTTAAAGTCTCCTGAACATCTGTTCCAAGCCGCAGATAAACTACTACGAGAACGAAGGGGTTACCACCTCCTCGATTCCATGGATGAGCAAGAATTGGCCAGATCAGCCGTTCACTGGATTGACAGTCCTGAAAAATACGGTGATGAGACCGTAGCACACACGTTTTTTAACCTTAGTGCAGATGAACAACGTTTAGCTGGAATCTATATGATTCAGCAACTCCTTATATTATATAAGAGCCAACATGCTGACCCTGGTCCTTTACCTGATATATTAACGGAACTACTCACGAACAGATGGAGAGGTTCTAGTAACAAGTTGATTAAAGAAATATTAGTATCACGTAAACAGTATGTCCTTTTTGTAAATCCGGATTCTTTCCCGCTGCCCCGCAGAGAAAGAACGCCGTATTATATGGATAGACAAAATCCCTTACGAGAAGTGCACCCAATAAAAGGCGAAGACAATGAGTTTCACCGTGTATTTGTATACACACCCATATCAAAAATTGAATTGTTAGAAATGAAGAAAGTAGTACCAAGTCATGACAAAGACCCAGCGGGTTTCCACCGAGAAATTAAGGACATGTTGCTGATGGGAGAGTATACCTATCCTGATATTATGACGATATTAAAGGTGCTCTTACCTGCTGGTATTTATGAAAAACTGAAAGAAAAAGAGTGGGAAGTGGTAGACCAAAAGATAGATTGGACAGCATTAGAAACGGAAGAAAAGGCCCGAGCTGCAGGTTCAGGGCTCGGGGATAAAGTCAAAGCATTACCAGGTTTACTAGTACAAGTACTGCCACGTTTGTTAACTACGAAAAAGGAAGATTGGGGTGCAATCACGGCCTGTAAACAAAAGCATGATGAAGACACAAGTGACTATTATGCCCGATTTGAAAAATGTTTTGGAATAAATAGTGGTATAAAAACAAGTAGTGAGTCGTATCCACATTTATTTGTGACAAAATTAGTAGAAAATGCATTACCTCCAGTAAAGAATAGAATATTGAAATTCGAGAGTACCTGGCAAAGTAACACTCCGTCACAAATGCTACAAATGTTACAGTATCATCACAATAGAATTAGAGATGAACAAGAACACGAACAAAGACGTATGAAAGATACAAAAATGAAAATGCTAGTGTCTCAGACAGTACCGGCTGAAGGACATAAAAAGGGTATGACACAGTCCGATTCAGCAGGACCGGTAAAAGGGACATGCAATTATTGCAAAAAGCCAGGTCATTACGTACACGATTGTCCAGTTTTAAAACACAATATCGCCATAGGTAAAACACAAGAAAGATCACGGCCACTCAGACAAGATCAGAATGAACAAGGAGCTATGCCACATTCCCAGGCCATGCCAGCCGCACAACAGCCAATACAGTTTGTGCCAGCTGCACCACCGTTGCCTGTTACTGCCACACAAACCACCACACGACAAATGTATCAGACTGCACAGTATGAATATCCTGAGTATCAGCGTTACGCATGAACCAGCCTAGAGAGGGAAGTTGACTTACCGCTTATCGAGATTCCTGTAGATCAAGAAGGACCTTATGTACATAGTGAATTATTAGGTCAAGATAGAAAATTCTTACTCGATACAGGGGCAAGTCGTACAACTATAAAACGTAGTGAAGTTCCAGGGGCACCCCTCTCAGGCTCTCAAAATGTTTCCCTTGGTTTTTCAGGAAAACCTATTGTTAACGAAGTATCACAGCCTCTTCCACTTACGATAGGACCTCTGACACGAACTACAGATTTATTGCTTACTAAATCATGCCCAGAAAATTTGTTAGGAATTAAAACTCTGAAAGCCCTAGGAGCCATAATATGTTGTTCTCCGGAAGGGATAAGGTTGTTTTTACGTGATTTTAAAGGTCACTATGTGTCTAGAGACATGGATCCCCGACTACAGACTTTACCAGCACATCTATGGGCACAAGGCCCTACTGATGTTGGTTGCATGAACATTACACCATACCGAGTTACACTCAAGGCAGGAGTGGTATTACCACGAATGCGACAATACAAGTTACCGCAAGATGCTGTAGTGGCTTTGCTGAAAATCATTGATGAGTTAATTGCCCAAGGAGTAGTTGTAGAAACAGACTCCAATGTATGTAATTCACCGATAATTCCGATTCTTAAACGAACTGACCCTACTGCTCCGCCAGTATACCGATTGGTTATTGATTTGCGGGAACTAAACAAGTGCATTGTGCCACAATTTCCTGTGGTCCCCGATATATCATCATTATTGACAGCAATTGATTCCGAAGCAACATTCTTTACTGTAATTGATCTCAAGAATGCCTTTTTTAGCGTCCCAATAGATCCGGAAAGCCAATATTTGTTCGGATTCAGTTTAAATGGGCGCAGCTTTAAATTCTCACGCGCTCCCCAAGGATTCACAGAAAGCCCCAGCATCTACAGCCAAGCACTGAAACGAGAACTTGACAGTATCCACATGCCAGTCAATACTGCACTGCTTCAATATGTCGATGATCTGCTGATCACCGCGAGAAGCGAACCTGAATGTGAAAAGGCTTCTCTGACAGTTTTACATTTTCTAGCCGACAAGGGGCACAAAGTGTCTCCCTCTAAGCTGCAATTCTGTGCCCAGCGAGTTATTTATCTTGGTCACTCGCTGTCCAAGGAGGGAAGGCAGCTTACACCAGATCGCATCCAGTTAATTGCTAACATGTCAATACCCCAGACACAAAAGGAGGTGCGGGCTTTCATAGGCCTCACTTCATATTGTAGGCAGTGGATCCCTCAGTACGCATTTCTAGCAAAACCACTCATTCAGTTAACCACACAGGAGGCAGCCACATCGACTGTTCTCCCTTGGACTCAGGAACATACACAAGCTTTTGAAAGCCTAAAGGAAGCTTTATGTCAAGCACCTGTTTTAGCAACACCATGTTATAGCAAACATTTTACACTCTTTGTCACAGAACGCGAAGGTACTGCTTTGTCAGTACTCACACAGGAACAAGCAGGATCACGCAAGCCATGTGCTTATTTTTCCAGTACATTAGATCCCGTAGCTCAGGCTTTGCCCGCATGCCTGAAATCAGTGGCAGCAACAGCTTTAGCAATCAGACAAAGCGATGCCATAGTGTTAGGACATCCATTGACAGTACAAGTACCACATGCAGTAGAAGTTCTTGTGAACCGAACACAAACACAACACTTGACCATAGCAAGACTTACCGGTTATGAACTGACATTGTTTCAGCCACACATAGAGATCCGACGGTGTAATACATTGAATCCTGCTACACTATTACCTGTAATTGGAACAGACCCACTAGCTCATGATTGTGTTGAAATTATTGAAATAAAGACGAAACCTAGACAAGACTTGACAGACGTTCCATTGTTAGATCCAGACCTGACATTGTATGTAGATGGATCGTGCATGAGAGCAAGTACAGGAGACTTAGTGGCCGCGTATGCAGTCACAACAGACACTGAAGTTATTGAGACAAATTGTATAGATACTTTGTCAGCCCAAGCAGCAGAACTTATTGCTCTAACACAAGCCTGTATTCAAGCCACAAATAAGAAAGTTAATGTATACACTGACTCACGTTATGCATTCGGAGTTGTACACGACTTCGGCGTGCTGTGGCGAGAGAGAGGTTATTTAACCTCCCATGGTGCCCACATTCAGCACGGAACCCTCATTCATGCCTTGTTAGACGCAATACATCTACCAACTGCCATATCGATTATGAAATGTAAAGCACACACGAAGGTTACTGATATCATTTCTCAAGGCAATGATTTAGCTGACAGAACAGCTAAACAGACTGCTCAGAATCGCACATTAGACATGACAAAGCCAATAGTTCAGACACCAACACAGTGTATGACAATTAAGGATCCCGCACTTGACGTAATTGACATACAGACACATGCTACTGCAGAGGAATTAAAGAAATGGACTGAACTAGGAGGGATCCAGACAGATCAGGGATGGATGACGAAGGAGAAATCTGTATGGTTTCTTCCTGACTCTATGGTCCAGGCCATTATAGCTACAATTCACAGCCCAGCGCATTTAGGAGAGAAAGCTATGCTAGATAGCATTCAACACATTTGGTTCAACAAACATTTACGAGCAGCAGCTAAACAAAAAGTCCGTACCTGTATGATATGTTGTCAGTTCAACCCAGGAAAAAGTGTTCCCGTAGAACAGGGTGGATTCCAGACTCCTGATCATCCTTTTGAAGTGCTCCAAATGGATTATATCCAGATGGAACGATGTCGAGGATTCAAATATGTTCTGGTAGTTGTCTGCGCTCTCTCCCGATGGACTGAGGCGTACCCAGTATCAGATTACACGGCCCCGACTACTGCCAAACAGTTAGTTCGAGAATTCTTCCCGCGGTACGGTTTACCACGTGTTGTATATTCAGATAACGGCCAGCCTTTCTCATCCGAATTAATGAAACATGTCTCACTTTTGTTGGGATATCAGTGGAAATTCCACTGTGTCCGACACCCCGAGGCAGCAGGTCTCGTGGAACGACATAATCAAATTTTGAAAATCAGATTGTCTAAAATATGTAAGGAGAAGGGTGTTGACTGGATAGTAGCATTACCAGTTGCACTATTTTAGATAAGAATGGTAGCACACTCTCGAACAGGGCTATCCCCGTATGAGGTGATCTTCGGAAGACCACCAAATATGTGGGGGACGCCTATACCACGTAAAATAACTGATGTTAATTGTAATATGCTGACAGATTACTTGGCTTCCTTGATGTCTGCACTACAATCTTGTCGTTCACAGGTAACTGCAGCTTTTCCTGACAACACTGAGGTGAAACCCCATGACGTTGCTCCGGGGGATCTGGTGTTTGTGAGAAATTTTGATCGGAAGACCCAGTTGGAGCCCAGGTGGAAAGCACCGAAGCTAGTCCTGCTGACCACAAGAACAGCCGTGAAAGTTGAGGGCCGCAAGGGCTGGATACATTCCAGCAACATTAAGAAATTTCATGGACTATCCTCGGATATAGACACTGTGCCCTGCACTCCCTCACAGACTGATTCAAAACTTCCTTTTGTTGAACAGAATGACTCTCAGTGCTATAAATTAAAGCTTAGGCCCAAACAGTCGAGCAATTTGATTGTTTAAGTCCTCTCCAAGGTGAAGCGGTTGAATTGTCTCCGACATGTATCCCTTGGACCTGAGTAGAGAAAATACCCGAGAAATGTTGAAACGACAGGCGTATTGTAAATCACTGCGTAGCTACTGTATGAGGACATTATTAATTTTGTTTTTATTGAGTGTTTTAGTAATTATTACGAGTGTGATTTTGCACATATATCATCCTATTTCTAGACATGTTTATAATGTTGCTGCTGAACATTCTTTTAGTGACCTACCGCCACATGAATTATCTTATAGACTTGCGCTGCGCAATAACACTTTCATTAGTATGTTACATCATTCCCATCAGACTAGTAATGCCACCAATTGTTGGGTGTGTGGCCGACTCCCTCCCTATCAGAATAACAAAGGAGTTCTGCCTTTCTTTCCACATCCGTTCACACACAATGGCTCCTGTGGAGCATGGTTTAGTTTACTAAACTCCATAGACCCAGACACAGCAGTTTATCAACAACATTGGATATGGGGAAATCTGAATCTAGTTTTATTCAAAGTCTGTCATCCTAATAAGGAGGGTCGCCCCAGTAGAACAGGAACTGATCTAGAAAATGAAGTGTATAAATTAGGTAATTTTACACCTAATCTTATGATTCTGAATGTCAAATCCGAAGTTGAACTAATTCTGCCCACTATGTCAGTATTTTCAGTTAAGGGTGAATTATGTGTAAGAAAAGTTGGTTCCATACATATGGGCCATAGCCAATGCGTTACTACAGTAGAATATAGTGATCAAGGTAAATCTTCATTTAGAGCTTCTCGCCATTCTTACTTTATATGTGGTCAGACGGCATATATGCGTCTGCCTCTAGATTGGGATGGTACCTGTTACATAGCATTCCTTCTGCCACCTGTTTTCCTAGCTCCACCTGATTATTATCGGAATGTTCATTTAGTACACAATAGAGAGCGAAGAGATCTCCCAGTTGTCGATTATACTGAGACGGCATGGGACAAGTATGTAGATTTCAATAAAGGTATCTTTCCCTATATAGGTACAATATCAAATAGTAAGCTGATACGTAAACTAACCAAGACTCTCGAAGCTGTAGTAAACGAGACTATAGCCGCCCTAGGCAATCTGACAGAGGAACAATCAGTAATGAGAATTGTTGTTCTCCAGAATCGTCTTGTCCTTGACGTCATCCTGGCCGATAGGGGCGGAGCTTGCAGGGTCATCGGATCCAGCTGCTGCATATTCATACCAGAAAATTTGCCATCTGTATATAAAGCTATAACACGCCTTCATAAGATTGTGAGCCAGATACACGAAAATCCAGGCACTTGGACGTGGTCCGGGTGGTTTTGGAGTGTGATATCAGCCTGGGGATGGAGAGTTCTATCCTTCCTAGGTATTGGCCTTCTTATGCTCTTCAGTTGTTGTTTATGCCTGCAATGTGGACCAGCGATTTGGGGTCTGTGTGCCACATCATGCATTCCATATCAAGGTTCTCGTTCAAAATACCGGAAGAAGAAGGAAGAAGAAATGATGCTCCATGAGCAAATCGATGGAATGATGAAGATTGATATCTCTTGAAGGGCAAGTAGGGGACAAGGAGGGAATGTGGAAATGTGGATTTTCCTGATCAGTTATGTCCCCTATCTTGGACCCCAACGGTTCTATGTGCATGTCACAAGTACATGTATGTTCCCTCCAGTTCCAGTTTCCAAAACGCAAACATATGTGCGTCCACCGTCAACATGTTCTCTGTCAGATCCGCCATCAATGGGCTGGATATTCGATTCCTAAGTATGAAAGGCCACCGACTTTATATGGCTAAGTTACTCCATTTTTACAGTTCAGGCAAGTAGGCCCGATCCTGTCCTTAAAGCCTTCCCTGCTCTCTGTCTCTGACAGCTTCAGCTTGAGCCCGCATCTGTATCCATGAACTTTGTCCTACTCCCTGTGCAGCTAACGGTGCCTGCCTCGGCCAGTTTTGCCTGCCTGCCAAGAAGCTGTATTTCACCTTCGAATTATCTACTTTGCTCTTCAGCCGATGCATTCCTGTTCGGTGATTTAGGTAAACATTTCCTCTAAGCTCACAAGCAAAGGACTCGGCCTTTCCGTCCTCCTGCAAGTAATTCATAGCCCTGTTGCCATGGAAAGTTTTCTGCCCCTCGCATCTCATATAGACACTTAGACGCTTGTACACGCACACACAGTCAGTATAGAATAGATTCTGTCCGAGAGTCTTTTCTTGTGGATAACATAGTTCTCTAAACATAGGATGTTAGATATGATTTGGGATTAGGTTGACTTGACCCCCCAGACTTCTCGTCTCCACATGTAGAGCTAAATGTCAAGTCCCCTTCACCCCCTAGTTGCACGTCAATCACACGTCATGCTGTTGCGCGCGCATCTATGTTAAGTATTATCTTATAGATCCACCTATGCATGATAATCAGAGCCAATCATGTTTCTTTCTGCTCCTTATTACGCCTAGTTTCGATTACGCACCAATATGTCATTTCTCTTATCAATTGTTACGCCTTTTGCATTCATTTCATTGTAATGTATGAACTATAAAAGTTACTTCTTGTCAATAAAGTATTGTACTTCACTTCCTGAACCCTCGTGGTGACGGAACCTGAAGGCCGCCACTCGAGTCGGCCATTTTGGAATAAAGCCCATTCAGAAAAATCTCTTATACCACGGATTCTGCCTCTTGTTATTCTGAGCTATTTTACTTTATTTTAGATTCTGTATGAAATTCAGTCAAGGTAAAAAAAAGAATATTTACCACAAGCGGAGCCCCCACAGATCCAGCCCCCATGAATTAACTAAAATTGGCTGCCTCCACGATATCCCCCCTACTCACCAAACTCATCAATGCCTCCCTTACCCAAGGCATCGTCCCTCCTAACTGGAAAAGAGCCATAGTTTGCGCCCTTCTGAAGAAACCCCACCTCGATCCCTCTGACCTGGCGAACTTTAGGCCTATCTCTCTCCTTCCAGGCATCAGCAAGGTGGCTGAAAAAATTGCGAATCAGCAACTCTCCACCTTTCTAGAGTCCAACTGTCTCCTCTGTCACTCCCAGACAGGGTTCAGACCAGGGCAGGGCACCGACACCGCCCTCCTGGCCGTGATCGAAGAAGCAAGAACCATCTTGGATACAGGAGGATCAGTGGCAGTGATCCTCCTGGACCTAAGTGCGGCCTTCGATACGGTGGACCACACCATCCTTGCCCACCGTCTCCTCAGGGCAGGAGTCCCCAGCTCCGCCCTAGCCTGGCTTAAATCCTTTTTGGAACACAGGACCTTCGAGGTGGCTGACGGACATGTACACTCCAGAGCTCTCCCCCTCCAGTGTGGGGTCCCACAGGACTCCTCCCTGAGCCCCACACTTTTCAACGTGTACATGTCCCCCCTTGAAGACATTGTGTCACCCTTTGGAATAAAGGTAGTCATGTATGCCGACGACACACAACTAGTCGTCTCCCTAAATCAGTCAGCCCACTGTATGGAGAACCTGGCCTCCTGCCTGCAGAACATATCTAAATGGATGTGTGACTCTCGCCTTAAACTCAACGGAGAGAAGTCTGAGATCCTATTACTTGGTGGCCCACGCAAACCTCCCATTTCTCTCTCATGGCCGCCCTGTATGGGGACCCCCCCCATTCCAAAAAAGGAAATTAAGAACCTAGGCATTTGGTTGGACCAAGACCTTAACTTTAAGGCCCAAGCAAGGAATACTGCCGGTACCTGTTTCGGCCTTATGCGGACAACGAGGAAGATTCTTCCCCTAATCCCCCCCCCCAGTCCAGAAAACTTCTAATTCAAGGCCTGATCATTTCAAGACTGGACTACGGAAATGCCCTGTATTTAGGTGCCCCAACTTCAGTCATCAATAAATTGCAACACGTCCAGAACGCAGCCGCCAGGCTCCTCACCGGGACAAAATCCAGATGCTCTGCGTTACCTGCCCTTAGATCACTTAACTGGCTTCCAGTCCAGGAACGAATTACCTTCAAAACCCTTTGCATTACGCATAAAATATTCTATGGCAGAGGTCCACCTATATTGAGACCTCTCATCAAACCCCATCAATCCACTAGGCAGTTGAGGTCAAATACCCTTTCCCTGGCCAGCATCCCTAGAATAAGAAGAGCACGCTCAGGAGTCCGTCTCTTCTCATTTAACGCCCCTAAGTTATGGAACGCCCTCCCCCTTTCCATCCGAACGGAAACGGACATGTTATCCTTCCGTAAGCGATTAAAAACTTGGTTATTCCCCTAAACGTCTTCTTCTTTTTATCCTGACACTATGACCATCCCCCTTCAATACCCCTCCTGGTTTCGGCAGGTCCAGTATCAGCGCTGGGACGCCCCCGGGTAGCTACGCACTTTATAAACCCTAAAAAATAAAAAATAAAATAAAAAATATAATCAAAGTCCACCTTGTATAATTCTCATGCTGTTCTTTCATTATTTATTTTTCATTTTCATTTAGATATTCACTTCTTTGATTTATAATCTTTTTATGCATTTTACACAGTTAAATAATCCCTAAAACAATAAAGTGAAATAAATACAATATGTACAGTGCTATACAATGTACACCTTTGATTAATACATAAAACAAAGTGTGACTTAAGTACATACAATACACATATACACTTATACAGTTAGATCCAATATGTTGATAACATCTTTTAGGCAAATGTCTGTACCTCAAAAACACAAGGCAGAATTTATTCTAACACCATAAATGCACCAATTTAATACATCATATTGATTTCATACCCCCATGCGCTCAACTCTACTCTCTCCTCATGCATACACACTCACTTAATCCAAATACTCATTTACATCTTTCCGAACCTAAAAAACAATCTAAGTTGTTGCTCAGGTGCTGACCTGAGCAACAACATCCCAACCAACAACACAGCACTGAAAGAAAAAAATAGTTTATTTTTCCGTTGTTTGGACAGAGATTGTTTTTTAGGTTGGGAAAGGTGTGAATGAGTATTTAGCAAAAAGTTCGCTTTCCCCCCTTCACTTCCGAAACCAAGGAAAGTATCTGTGGAGTACCCCAAGGAACCTCGCTCAGCCCCACCCTCTTTAACACTTATATCACACATCTGGCCAGAATCAGTAAAACCCACGGACTCAACATCATATCCTATGCTGACAACATACAACTCATCCTCTCCCTGTCCAAAGACACCACCAACCAACTTACACAACTGCATGACAGGTGTCACCAACTGGATGAATGACAAGTGCCTGAAGCTGAATACAGAACCAGAGAAAGTGATCTTCAGAAACAAAAGCTCCCCAGGGGACGCATCCTAGTGGCCCTGAAAACTTGCACCTACTCCTACCCCCACTGACCATCCTAGGAACCTAGGCATTCTGAACAATAAGCTAACCATGATGACTCACGTCAACTATGTCTGCTCCTCCTGCTTCTTCATCCTCCACATGCTTCATAAGATGTTCAAATGGCTACATCAAAGCTCAAAACGCACCATCACCCAGGCTCTCATCTCCAGCCAACTAGACTACAGCAATGATCTCTACGCAGGGATAGCATCTCACCTCCTCTGATGACTACCGACCATACACAACGCCACAACCAGACTTGTCCTGGATCTCCCTAGACAAACCCATATCACTCCCACCTCAGGGAACTCCACTGGGTCCATGTACAGAATAAATGCCAGATCAAGCTTCTAACCCATGCATACAAGGCCCTACACAGCTGCGACCTGCCTACTTTAACCACCGCCTGAACTTCCATCATCCCACCAGGCAACTCCACTCTGCTTCCTTTCTCTAACGAGACAATTGTGGGCCTCATTGTGTAATTAGAGGTTCAGCTTCTGCCTTTTCCCTGACCCGAGGGTCAGAACATTCCAGGTTATAGCATTATGGGAGGATGCCCATAGATTAACAGGTGTTAGGGGCAGTCTTTATACTGGCTCAGCCCTTAGTACGACAGTTTATCTTCTGATGCAATGCAGTGGAACCAATCTGAGGGGAACGATGCAGTTCTGCAGCTGCAAAGTCACAGCTCCTTCATTTGTCCAGCCCTGCCGTTTCTCCTCCACAGTTGTAGGCCTGCACAGCGGTTGTGGTCAGGGCAGATTAAGTTGTAGATCCACATGTAACAGGCTTGAACAAAGCCCCACCCTGCTCAAGAGAGGATCCCGCTTGAGATCCACTGAGTAAGGGTGGTGTTCCACCAGTCAATAGGCTTTTCGTTTATAACTGTCTGTGATGCTGAATGGGATATGCATCATTTATTTCAAAGGGTCCCATGCATCTGGTGAACTACACTTTTAGAGGCTCATTGACTTGAGAATCTCTGGGGACTGAATGTAGATGTTCATCAGATGATAAAACACCAGTCTTGACCTGTTAAATGTGTACTTACTAAACTGAAAAATAATGGCTGATAATCTGTAATTCCATTGATAATGGAGGCCTCTCTAGTGTAAACTATTTGAACTGTTAAGTGTGTGGAAATTTTCCATGTTGTGTGTTAAATTTTGGAAATTAAGCATCGTGGAATTGCAACCAATAAAATAAAGTGTTGATGTTACTGGTTGTTGCAACAATTTCAATAATGGTAAAGGGGAAAATCTGTTGACAACTGTCTGCTCCATAAGATGCCCAAGTTTACAAGTTAGTAGGGTATGTTCTAGACCGTTGATCCCCCATCCATGTATACACTTTGTGCTTTTACAGTGATTATGCTCAGTTCCACCCAAAACAGTATTCAGAAAAAACTCTTAGTGTGACTGGCTGCTGTGTTCTATGACACTTGGAGATAAATTTAGAGCAAGCCATTGATATTACTTGGACACTGCCACAGTGGTTTAAAGGCAACATTCATTCACCATTTACTTTGGAATGAACTCTTAGAAGTCTTTCATGTGAAGAAATGAACTGAGTTGCATTTTGTATGTGTAATATATATATAAAGATCACTCACTTGTATAATGTTGTGTTCTTTATGAATACCATTAAACAGCATGTCTAAATGTAAAAGCAAAATGTTGTCATTCATGTCCTTGTCTAAACTAAGTTCATAATATCCACTGGATACTGTGAATAACTAGATGCAGGCGAAACATCCTTAACAACAAAGTTTTTATAACGACTTACCTGAACAACGAATCCTGAACCACGACTTTCCTAAGCCACGACTTTCCTAAACCACGACTTTCCTTAAGCACGAGTCTCTCCCCTCCCCTCCGCTCCTTCTGTCCTGACACGATCTGTGCCCCCTTCATCCTGTGAATACAAAGACGCAGAATACAAAGCAGGCCATGTCTTTGACATAACTTAAAAATCACAATGATTACCCTTACCTCCAAGTGAGTAGCCAGAAAATTAAAATGCCGCCATTTTGCACCAAATTTATAGTGATAAAAAATAAATAAACCTGTCCTAGAATAGTTCAATTAACCATTACATCTACCATCTATCCATTCATCCTAGGACTCCTCCCTCCACCATTCCTTCATCCATCCCATCATCCTTTTGATCATCCTTTCACCATTCCATTCAGGCATGTTATGTTTATGTTATGTTAGTTATTTATATTGTGGATGACTCACCCCGGAAGCGGTATCTCGGCTCAGGAGCATACCGACAACAGGCAGCAGTCACAGAATATTCCCCCAAACAATTCAATGTTAAGTAACTTCCTGAATTTGAGATGATCAAGGTACAGACCTTATGTGAACCGGAAGGGTGTTCCAATAAAAAGGGGGCCAGATAAGAGAACCCTGTACCCCCTGACTGAGACTTTTTAATCCGGGGGACTGTAAGCAACATTTAATCTTGTGGTTAATACAACAAATTTTTAAAATAACCCTCATGCGAACAGGTAGCCAGTGTAAGCAGCGTAGAAGGTAAGCAGATGAAGACCTTGCAGAAGCATTACAAACAAGGCGCTGCCGAATTTTGCACCACCTGTAGTTTTGTTAATAATGACTCATTTATGGAGGCAAATAGAGCATTGCCGCAATCCAAGTGACTCACAACTAAGGCTTGGACTAATGTTTTCTTGTTGAAAGAGGAAGAAGCAGAAAAACCTGTCTTAACAGGCATAACAGATGGAAACAACGCCCGCAGTGTCACAGACCTGTTCTTTCATGGAAAGAGGTTGGTCTAGATACACTCCAAGATTCTTAACAACCATTTATGAAGTTGGAGCTGTGCCGAGTTCAGCGGGCCACCCATTAGGAGACTATAAATTAGGGGCCTTTCCGAATAGCATAATCTCGATTTTACCGGCATTAAGCTGAAGACAGTTCTCTGTCACCCAGGCCACTGTAGCTCACCGACCATCTACAAAAAGTTATTTTAATATGCTAGATTCACAGTCAAAGGAAATCAGAAGCTGTGTGTCGTCTGCATAAAAGTACAATTCTAGCCCACATGATTTCACTATCACAAAGATATTAAATAACATAGGGCTCACACACGAGCCCTGAGGGACACCCTTGTCCAATAGTACAGTGCGAGATGTAAAAGAATCCAAAGTAATAGTCGTATTGTAGCAGTAAGAAAGTCCTTGAACCATCACAGAGCTAGACCACAAATGCCACGCTCCCTTAGTCTCAGCTGAAGACGAAAGTGTGACACCAAGTCAAAAGCTGCAGATAAATCGAGCACTACTAACATCATGGGACTGTTAGTATCTAAAGAACATCTAATTTGATCAGTAATAGCCACTAAAGTAGTTTTGCTCCTAAGAAATGGTCGAAACTCTGATTGTAAAGAATCTAAAAGGTAAATTTGCTTTTATATAGACCATAAGTTGCCTGTTCAGGCCTTCCAGCAACTTACCCAATAGGGGAAGCTGTGAAATAGGACAATAGCTAAATCATTAGGCCCCACATTAGGTTTCTTTTGTATGGGGGTCACCTGAGCAGCTTTCCATGCTCAGGGGATATTTCCACTAGTTACAGATAAATTAAACAAAGTGAAAACCGCAGGTGCAAGTATTTTCGAGAGAGAGGCTGATATGCGAGATGGACAAATATCTAGAGGAGACCCAGATTTTGCCACTGAAAGCACCATCTGGATGGATTCTATCGTAAAAATAGTAGAGTGCTCAAGACTGGAAATACATCTGACATTAGAGTTATCGAAATCCGGTTCTTCAGTTGTCTGAAGCTTTACCTCAGAAAAGTTCTCATGAATCATATTACATTTCTCATCAAAATAGTTGGTTAGCGAATTGCATGAGGCTAGAGATGTACGCTTTGAGTGCAAGCTAGAGGATTAATAAAAGGATTTAGAACTTTAAACAGTTCTTTGGAGAAATTGCCAGATGTAGTGATTTGATAAGATATATAAAGCTTTCTCGCTCTTTTAAGATTATGATGACTGCAAGTCAAAGCTGTCCTAAAAGGTTCTTTTTAAGCCGAGTTCTTTGGATGTCATCATCATCTTTCAGCTGTTTACATAAGGTTTTTTCAGCTTGCAATTCAGATGTAAACCATGGGCATGTGAGGTATGTTGTTTTTTAAGCAAGATTTAAGAGGCGTTAATTTATAAAATGCAAGCAATAATGAGTTCTGATATTTAAACACCCTGCATCTACATTAGTCATCTGATAGAGACTTCTAGGTGCAGATTCCTTACTTTTGAATTTCAGGCGTCAGGCTGGATTCGGAAACTTTTGCTGAGCAATACCACTTGCGCGCAACGTCGGGTGGCTCCATTCGACTCCACGTGGCGTCGATGGCGTCAGTAGCGTCGGTTATGACGTCACGGTGCGCAGACATCAGTTCTTTTCTTTCTACGCCAGTTAAGTGCCGATCCGGGAAGAGTTACCCCTCTGCCGCTTTTTGGAAGGCTTTTTCTCGACTTTTGTCGATATTTTTGACAACTTCGTGTGCGAGGGATGTCGGGTAGGAAGACAGGTTTTAAACCGTGTGGGACTTGTTTCCGCACGATGTCGGTTCCGGATCCCCACTGCGTATGTCTGTGGTGTCTTGAACGCGACCACAATTCGAAGTCGTGGGAAGAGACACAAGAAGAAGAAGTCCAAGCGGACTTTGACTTCACCTCAACTGGCGTCCGTCGTCGAAAGAGGTAAGGACTTTGCGCCTCCCTCCATTTCCAGGACCCGGAGCGACTCCCGCTCAAATTAAGGATTTTTACGAGGCCATGCACTGTGTATTTGAGCGGAACGACCCCGTTGGTGAGCCTTCGCGCCCCGCGGGGTTCAACGTCGTTGGCTTCGGCCACGGCGCAGGTGAGGCCTCAGGGATCTGATCTGGTTCGACGCCGGTCATACGAACATGGCCTTCCCGGTTGTCAAACCCGAAGTCAGTGCCAGCGGCATTGCCGGTGGCTGTCGGATCCTCATCCCCGTCGACACGGAGTTGGAACAGCGTCGTACAACGATGATTTCCGACAGAACCCAGGGGTTCTATGTTGTCGCCTGAGCACTTTGTGGATGTGCTAGGCTCAGGAGAGGAATGGGAGGAGTCTGGAAACCCTCTAGAGAACCAGGATGCCTCTGAGGAGACAATGGACTGGTATGGGGAGCTTGGGGAAGCCAGTGGTTTGGATACTTCCCCAGACTCTGGCATGCTCTCTCCACCTACAGTGGCTACGGAGGAGGGGGTGTCCTATGCTATGGTGGTTAAGAGGGCAGCTGAGGTCCTTGAACTGAAACTGCCCTCAGTGCAGGTCAGGACTAATTTCCTGACCAAAGTGCTTCAACCTGGGGGTTCCACTTGTGAACCCCTTTTGCCGTTTAATGAGGCACTTACTGACGGTCCTACTAGGAACTTGGTCCAAGCTTAGCACAGGTGTTCCTGTGAACAGGATGATTGCACGCCACCATCACCAAATACCGGGCGACCCAAAGTTCCTCAGCCAACACCCCACCCCAGAAAGTTTGGTGGGGCAGGCCTCTACTTCCCAGCGTGCATTCCCTTCCTCCCCTCCAGATAGGGAATCCAAGAAACTGGACTCACTTGGGAAGATGATGTTTTCTTCCTCCAATCTGGCATTGCGGTTGGTGAATACCGTATGCTTATTGGGCTGTTTCTCCCACTCTTTTTGGGAGACAGTTGCGCAGGTGCTGCCACAAGTCCCGGAGGAGGCCCGGGTTGTGCTCTCCCAGGCAGTCAAGGACGGGAGAGAGACAGCAAAATTCACCATACAGTGTGGTTTGGATATGACCGATTCGCTGGGCAGGTCCATTTCAATGACAGTGGCCTTGAGGTGCCATGCCTG
Source organism: Triturus cristatus (assembly GCF_964204655.1). Classification (NCBI taxonomy): domain Eukaryota; kingdom Metazoa; phylum Chordata; class Amphibia; order Caudata; family Salamandridae; genus Triturus; species Triturus cristatus. Next base: position 1,135,955,717 of record NC_140592.1, read on the forward strand.
GCTTCGCACATCTGGCTTTTCAGGGGATGTCCAGGCAAATTCGATGTACATGACTTTTGATGGAAACTCTGCCCTGGTTAGGTTCAAGGACTCTCTGGCTACGGCCAGATCCTTGGGCCTCTCCTCCACTCCTCGTGGCCAGTCTTCTATTTGCCACTTTCATGGCAACGGAAGGGGTTTCCAGCTGCGTCAACCCTATCCTAGCCACCGTCCCGCACAGACTGCCCAAGCCGTGCGTGGACGCGGTACATTCCGTCCTCGGAATGGAGGCCAGAAGTCGTCTACAACACTGCCCAGGAGCCACGGCCTCCAAGTACTCCTAGGCTGATTCTGCAGGACCACACTACTCCAGTGGGTGGGAGAATTCCTCATCATCTCCCCTGCTGGAGATCTATTACAACAGACAAGTGGGTCTTGCCGATCGTCCAGGAAGGCTATTCTCTTCCTTTTCTTTCTTTTCCTCCTACTATTCTGCCGAGTCAGGAATGGCAGGCAGAGGATCACTTAAAGCTGCTCCAAGAAGAAGGTACAGCTCTTTTGGCCAAAGGGGCTATAGAAAGGATTCCAGTTTCAGAAGTAGGCAGTGGCTGTTATTCCCGCTACTTTCTGATTATGAAGAAGAACAAGGGGCTTCGGCCTATTTTGGATCTTCGGACCATCAATCTCTTCCTCAAAAAGGAGAAATTCAAAATGCTCACATTGGCTCAGGTTTTGTCTGCCTTAGACCAAGGAGACTGGATGGTGGCGTTAGACCTGCAGGATGCGTATTTTCACATTCCCATCCTGCCAGGCCACAGGCGTTACCTGCGGTTCAAGGTAGGCCACAAGCACTTTCAGTTTACCATGCTCCACTTCGGCCTTACCAGTGCCCCTCGGGTGTTCACCAATGTGACAGCGGTGGTTGCAGCTCATCCGCGCAGGTTAGGGGTTTCAGTCTTACCCCGCCTCAACGACTGGCTGTTGAAGGCGTCCTCACACCAGGCAGTCGTCTCCCACCTTCAGACTACAGCGGACCTCCTGCATTCACTGGGATTCTCCATAAACATGCCGAAGTCACACCTGCCTCCTTCTCTGAGGCTCCCTTTTCGGAGCTGTTCTGGACACAGTGCAGTTTCGGGCTTATCCTCCCGAGCAGCAAGTCCAGGATATTCAGTCTATGATTCCGATATTCCAGCCTCTATCCTGGATTTTGGTGAGGTTAACTCTGAGGCTGTTGGGCCTCATGGCCTCATGCATCCTGTTGGTAATACACGTGAGATGACGTATCCGGGCTCTGCAGTGAGACTTGAAGTTCCAATGGGCACAGCATCAGGGAAATCTCAAAGACGTGGTTCAGATCTCGGAAGGAACTGCGAAGGATTTGCAGTGGTGGTAAACAAACCGAGATTGGGTCAAAGGCAGACCTCTCTCCCTTCCCCAACCGGATTTCACAATCGTGACAGATGCTTCACTTCTGGGGTGGGGTGGACACTTGCGAGAGATGGAAATCAGGGCTCACTGGTCGCCGGCAGAGACGGGGCTCCACATAAACGTGTTGGAGCTCCGAGCGATTCGCTTGGCATTGAAAGCCTTTATTCACTCTGTCAGGGGGAAGTTGGTGCATGTGTTCACAGACAACACCACAGCCATGTGGTACTGCAACAAGCAAGGCGGGGTGGGGTCATAGACCCTTTGTCGAGAGGCCCTGCGTCTCTGGACATGGCTGGAACAACAGGGCATAACCCTGGTGGTTCAACACCTGGCAGGTTCTCTGAATGCCAGGGCAGACGATCTCAGCAGTCGATGCCTAGCGATTCACGAATGGCGTCTCCAGTCGGAGGTGGTGCAAGGTCTCTTTCAGCAGTGGGGAGAACCTTGGTTAGATTTGTTCGCCTCCGAAGAGAACGCGCAATGTCATCAGTACTGCACTCTGGAGTTTCCAAGGTGGCTATCACTCAGCGACGTGTTTCGTCGCAAGTGGATCTCAGGCCTGTTGTACGCCTTTCCGCCCATACCACTCCTGCCCAGGGTTCTGAAGAAGATCAGGAGCGACCGGGCCTAAGTCATCCTTGTGGTGCCGGACAGGCAGAGAGAGTCTGGTATCCAGAGCTTCTGAGCATGAGTGTCGATCCTCCGATCAGGTTGCCCCTTCGGGAGGATCTTTTGTTGCAGCAGCACGGGAGGGTTCTCCACCCGAACCTGTCAACTCTGCGCCTCCATGCGTGGAGATTGAGTGGTGGCAGTTGATTGCTTTTGACCTTCCTCATGAAGTCTGTAATGTTATTCTAGCTGCCAGGCGGCTCCCACTAAGTCGGTATACGCCTGCCATCGGCAGAAATTTGTATTATACTGTACAGAAATGTCTATTGACCCTCTTTCTGCTCCTCTTTCCACTGTCCTTTTGTTCATTCTAACCCTTGCTCAGCAGGGCTCTGCTTTGGGAACTCTCAAGGGTTACCTTTCTGCCCTGTCTGCTTTTTTTGCGGCAGCCAGACCAACCTTCTCTTTTTAAATCTCCTATTGTAAATAGATTTCTATAAGGGCCGGTTCACATGTTTCCACCGCGCCCTTTATTATGCCACAATGGAACCTTAATTTGGTCCTCACTTATTTGATGTGCGCTCCTTTTGTGCCTTTGCACAATTTTCCCCTCCGTCTGTTGACCATCAAAACAGCCTTCTTAGTGGCGATTACATCGGCCCGGAGGGTGAGTAAGTTACAGACATTATCCAGCTCACCTCCTTATCCGGACAAGGTGGTGCTTCGCACCAGGGCATCTTTTTTACCAAAGGTTGTAACTCCATTTCATCTGGGTCAATCCATCACTTTGCCCCCCTTCTTTGCTCCGCCTCATCCCTCTAAGGACTGGACCCAAAAAGAGTGTTATCGTTCTATCTTGACCGCACAAGAGAGTTCCGGGTGGATGACCAACTCTTTGTGGGGTATGTGGGAGCAGTGCAGAAAAGAACCATCTCTCGCTGGGTTGTTCTCTGCATTAAAATCTGTTATGCCTTGGCGAAGAAGCAGCCCCCTGAGGGATTAATGGCCCATTCCACCAGGGAAAAAGCTGCGACTACAGCCTTAGCTCGGGAAGTCAGGCAGCGACGTGAGCATCATTGCACACGGTCGCAAAACATTATTGCCTTGATGGTCAGGTGAGCAGGGAAGGGCACTTTGCCCGCTCAGACCTGCAAGACTTTTTAGTCTAGTCCATGAGTCCGCAACCCACTGCCGGGATTGTATGGCTTGGGTATCTGATTCAAAGGTAAGGAATATGCAGCTAGAAGTCTCTATCAGATGAACAAGTTACTTACCTTCGGTAACGCTTTATCTGGTAGAGACTCTATCTAGCTGCAGAATCCTTAAAGCCCCACCCATGCCTCCCCTTCTTTGCGAACTGATGGTGTAGGACTAGGGTTTCTCCCCTTTCAGGGCCCTAGTTCGTGGGTCTGCTCTTTTAGCGTGAAAAAACGCAAAGTTCTGACATCCGCGCACCTAGGTGGTGCCTATGTAGGCACCGTGACGTCATAACCGACGCTACCAATGCCATCGACGTCACGCATAACCGAATGGAGCCACCTGGCGTCGGGTGCAAGGGGTATTGCTCAGCAAAAGTTTCCAGATCCAGCCTGACGCCTGGGAAATTCAAAGGTAAGGAATCTGCAGCTAGATAGTCTCTACCAGATAATGCGTTACCGAAGGTAAGTAGCTTGTTCATCTTCGAAAATAAGGGGGGGGGTTATACATCTCTGCAAAAGAGTCAGGCAAAATCTTCCTCCATTTTCTGGTCATCTTAGAATCAGTACAAATTACAGTAATTTGGCCTATTTAAGTGTGGAATCTGAAAATGAATGATGGCATGATATGACCAAATAAGCCGTTGAGGGCTATCACAAGTCAGCAAAATTGAATTTGTAAAAATCAAATCCAAAGTATGCCCAGCAACAGGAGTGGGATCTGTATTTTTTTTAGTTAAGCCAATTGGAGCTAAATCGGTCATAAGCTGCAAGACCTCTAAGTTTTGATCCTCATGATATTTGGAATCTCCCAACAATAAAAACTACTGGGAGGACAAGACATGAGCTGCAAAAAATTCCATAAGCTAATGACTAAATTATTTTTTGGGACCAGGCGGCAAATAGATTAAGGCCCCATGCCCACAATCATTAGGGGTGAGCTCAAATTTAAAAACACAGATCTCTGCCCAGTCAGTGCAAAAGCGACATTTTAATGGTATCTTTAAAAACAACTGCAATCCCGCCCTCTGGCCTGCCTTCTCTATCAAGCCTTAAACATGCGATAGTTGTCAGGTAGGGCTGTTGCAATGGCAGGTACCACATTTCAGTTAAAGATCCTATTTACGGCGCAGAGGAAGACAGCGAGTCCCAAAGTTCTACCACGTGTTAAGGCAGTGACCTAACATTTAATAAGAAACAATTGAAACAAGCAATTGAAGGAAGCAGCATTATGTAAAGCAGAGTCTGCAGATAAAAACATCTTCTCAGGACAAGCCTTCAATTTCACTTCAACAGATATTATCTTAGAAGCAACATCCAAAGCGCTGCCATTATAGCACAAAAAAGCAACTGGACCTTCTAGGTACTTAGGAAAGGCTTTACAACAATTGGCCACATCAGAATGCTTTAGCTTATGCAATCCATCCATCAATCCATCCATCCATTCACAGATTCATCTATTCATCCTTTCACCAGCTCAACAACCTTCCCACCAATCCATCCAGTGACCATTCCTTTCACACATCCATCCATCCTTCCATCCATCCATCCATCTATCCATCAGGACATTGCGGCCACACTAAATAAGGTACATACATCCCTGGAATCGCGTATAGGTGGGGTCTCAGTAGAACTCTCCCTAATTCGTGCTGACTTCAAAAAAATGAACACGAGAGTAGCGGAGGTGGAAGCCACAACAGTGACCCTTTGCGAAGATACAGCCGCTCTTAAACGCCAAGTAAAGCAACTAGAAGCTGATAATAAAGTGATTGCCGCAAAAATTTATGATTACGAAGGTCGCTCAAGGTGTAATACTGTTAGAATTATTGGTGTGCCGGAGGGAACGGGGGGGAGCCAGCACTGTACCTGTTTGTGGAGGACCTCATCAACAACCATCTGCAACCACGAAGTCTATCCAACTATTTCTCAGTGGAGAGGGCACACCGTGTCCCGGGTGGCAGGCCTAGACCGGGAGCCCCTCCCAGGCCCATACTGGCCCGCATCTTTTACTTTCGAGATCATGACCTTATTCTCAAGACAGCCCGTGTGGCTCCACCGGTGCGCCTTGAGCATAGCACAATAACCTTCTTTCCGGACTACACAGCAGCAGTTACGAAACAAAGACGCTGCGAATTTGAGAGTGGAGGCAGAGGGAAAGGTATGTTTTTTACAACACCGGAGGAGGCCCAAGAATGGCTTGAAGGATGGCGCTAGCTCACTAACCCCGAAAAGACCAGAAAGAAACATGGTTGATAGTTACTGGAAGCGTCGCAAGCAGAAACAGAAGAGACAGTATCGATAAACGGAGCGCCGGGCATGGGAAGCTGAGAGTTGGGGGACCCCTCCCCCGCAGAGGACTAATGACTGCAGTATTCACTCACCGGTACAATGAGCTTCCACACAAATGGAGTCAACACAGAACTGTAGTAATAAAAACCCCGCCTCGGAAGCAAGGATCACCAACCAGACGAGAATGGACACCTGACATGGTTCCTGAAGCGACAAGAGACAAACATCGGACTAATGTATAGTATCTGTTCATTTGCTCTTTCTGCACTACTAGTTAATTGTGCAATTTACTGTAATATTGCCAACTTACTACACTATGGACAACGGGATGGCCTGGAGGGGATACTGAAAAAGCCCCCCCCCCACAAAGGTACCAGGGAATGGGTAACAGGCACTCTGCGCAGTTGGTGAGGCCGGTAGTTTTAAATCCGTCATGCAGGGAGGGGGAAGGGACAGGCAGTAGAGTTATATAGCTATTACCTAGTTTATTTTGATTGTTCAAAACGACTTATGGTACGACTTCAACGCTTCCACATAATACCTCCGCTCCAATATCCTATTCAACCTTTCCATACAGATAATCCATATGGCACAGGCATCCACACTGACTAACTTCACCACCTCAGCACCCATGGTGCACCCCATGAATGGTCCACTCCTACCACTTATCTTTTTAAAGAGGGGATTGGTCTTGCAGTACCTCAAACGCCAGGCACCAGTGGTGGCCTTAATTCAGGAGACACACCTGGTGGGTCGACATGTAAGGCCCTTGATAGATTGGGCTTTAGGTTAGTGGTACATCCATCCATCCATCCATCCATCCAACCATCCTTCCATCCATCCCTCCATCCATCTATTCCTTCTAGCATCTTTTCACACTTCTTTCAATCCATCGTCTCACCAATTCAGCCTTACAAACATCCATCCTTTCATCCTTCATTCATTCATCCTTGCACATTCTCTTCTTTTGTTCTTTTCACCCTCCCTTCCTTTCTTCCTTTTTTCCTTCCCTTCCTTCCACCATTTGCTCCCACCCTCCTTCCTTCCTTCAATCTTGTTTTCCATTTTCTATCTACCATCGCTCTTTGTTTATCACCTTATTCTGGTTTTTTACTATTCTCTCTCTCACTCGCTCCATTTACTGCTCTTTGTCCTTTTTCAGTATTTTCCCCATTTCTTTCTGTGTTTCCTTCACTTAAATTAGTTCACATATTCTCAGTCCTTCACTTCCACCCCTCTGCCCTCCCCTGCTATTACCTTAGAGCATTTTATGGGATTATGTGTGCATACCTGCAGGAAGAAGAAGCCAACACAAAACTAATAAACCTATCAGTGAGACCCACCTTATCATGCCGTGGAGTCCAGTGGCAACTCTAACTTTAGCATTGAAAGCTAACTGCTATAATGTGAAATCATTTGTAACATAAAAATAATACTGACTGCAGTTACTTCAACCCTTTAAATGCGCCACTGCAATAGTTTGTGCTCTTCCTCAGGTGCAAGGTGGCATGACGCCACTTTGGAGCAGCTGAAGAGGGACCTCACTGGCATTCATGATGATTGTAAGGTTTTGGCGATAGCTACTTGTGCATCAGCAACACTGGAACGACCGCGAACGGATGAAGCCATCAGGGACCTAGGTAAGGAGATAAGAGCAATAATTGCTAAGACCTGAATGTTAGTAATTGGCTGGTAACATTGTAATTGTAATTGCATTTATATAGTGCTTACTACCCCTGATGGGGCGTCAATGCGATTTTTCTGCTAGGTGTGTTGAGGCGCTTTTCGACTGGGAGCACGCTACTCAGGAACCCAAAACAGGATTATTGAGGAAATTCGTTTAGGGGAATATGAAATGAATTTGAGCAGTGGACATGCAGGTTTGTTATTTATATTGAAAAAGGATAGTGGAGGGATAGAAGAGGGAAGAGTTGGCATTTACATAAGGTTTGCTACCTGTGATGAGGTGTTGAAGCGCTGTTCGGTGGGTAGCAATCTACTCTGGAACCCACAAAGGATTAGTGGTAAATTAGTATAAGGATATATGAAACTAATTTGGGCAGTGGACGTTAGTCTGTTATTTGGATTGAAAAAGATAGTGGAGGGATAGAAGAGGGAAGGGTTTTCATTTATATAGCGCTTACTACCCCTGATGAGGTGCCAAAGCGCTTTTCAGAGGGTAGCACACTACTCTGGAACCAAAACAGGATTAGTGGGGAATAAGTATAGGGAAATATGAAATTAATTTGAGTGTTGGACATGTTAGTCTGTTATTTGGATTGAAATGGATGGTGGAGGGGTAGAATAGGAAGGATTTAGAATTTTATTTTTTGGACGCTCATAGCAGTAGGAGGAGGTTTTGGATGAGTAAAGGAGAGGTGGAGGGGGGAAGAGTCAAAGGGAAGGATTTAGCAAAGCTTGTTTGGAAGATCTTAATAGTAAAAGAGAACAAACAATCACTGTTTACCAGTGTACATCATTGTGTGTTTACTTATGCCTGTCTCCAGCTCAGAAAAAATTACCATACCTTTCTTACCAGCTAATGTATTTCGGTAATATAGGCTCATTTTTATAAAGCTAAAACAGAATTTTGATCTTTGCATAGTAATTTTACAGTATTTCAGGCCCATTTAACCACAACAGATCGCCATTTTAAACTTCATGCTATGATTCAAGAGCCACTAGCAAACATTCATTAACTTGTTAAAACAATGCGTTTTTCTAATTTGATTATTTGTATGCATTTTATATAAATATGCAATCTTTTCAAACCTTTAGTTGGCTCCGATTTCATGTGGCAATTGAGAACTTAGTCCCCTACTTAAACAACACCTGTGGGAAGTGGTAGACTTCCTCTGCTAAGCTAACTTCTCCAGCTTCCGAGCTGTCAAATATAACATGGTGGTGGGGACACAATCATTCAGAACAATGTCATCTTAAGAGTTGTGGGGGCCCTGGGCAAGAAATATTGTGGGGCTCCTGTTTGGAGCATCTTTAAATTTGATTATCCATTTTTTGCTCATTCAAGCCCTATGTTGGCTAACAATATTGAATTATATGTTAACGGTTAAGATACAAAAATACACAAAAGTGAGCTAGAGAGATACTTCGCTTTCCCAGGGGGCCCCTGGAAAGCTGGGCCAGCTGTACAATTGCCCACATTGCCCATCTCTTAAGATGCCTCTGTTTCAGAAGGTGGTGTCCGCTCCTCTGCCCTGTCAGCAGCTGGCCAAATACTGCCATACGAAAATCGCATGAGAAGCCACCCGATTTTCATATGGAAGATTGTGTAGCCTATCACCTATGACCTGGTGGTAGTCTCAACTCTTCCTCTTTGCAGGCCTAATGGAATTCCTGGGAATTCCAGCCATCCCCCTGTACATGCGTAGCCGGTCGTGGGAAACTCTGGGGCAGACTTAAAAACATCTCTACTCAGATATGGCACATTCCTGCTCATCCTCTGTACTGGCACACTTGTGACTCTTGTGCCATGGGTCAAGTGTGCTTGCGTTACAGCCAGGAGTGTGTTTGTAAAGGAAGGGACACCTAAGTGGAAGCCAGGAGAGTCCTATGCTAGCAGTACCTGTGGGATCTCCTTTTTGTCACAGGTGCTAATACAACTCCAGAACTCAATCCTCAAGATAGCAATGTTACCTTGGGACCGCCAGGCCCAGCAAATTCTGAGGATTCCCCGGAGCCCTGGGTTCTCTGGAAGGGATGGTCTCTGACTACAGGGCTGCCAGGTGGAGAAGGGATATCAGCGCAGTGGTGTCCCACCATTTTTCCACCACTACCTGACAAACCAGTAATTAGGACCAATTACCAATGGCAGATGTGGTTGGAGAATGGCATGGTGTTGTCACTGATTAGACCTCAACAGAGACAGTGCCTTTTTTTTCTTATTATTCATTTTATTAAGATTATGAAATTAACAGCTTCAATGAGGTTAATACAATAATGAGTAACTAACACTAACATGAAAAATAATGGCATTTCTGGAATTTGCTATTCTTGAAAAGGAAACATTTATAACAAAAATAACTCGCACAGCGTTTATAAACAAATGAATTAAAATATGCAATATGAAAAATTTACATAATTAATAGCAAAATATGCTGTGGAAGAAAGAGAATAAAAGATAGAGGAAAAGAGTGAATAATGTAGAGAAGAGTGAGAGAGAATGAAAGACAGAGTCAAATATAAAGAGTTCGCTTCTTGTAGAGATCAGTGTTAGCCCAGCACTGATTTCGGTACATTTAAAGGAACTGCCATCATAGTGGTTCCTATCAAGGTATAATGAGTTAGGTGGACAGCTATCGTTATTTTAGATGACCATCCACCAAAATGTAAATACGTTTTTATTTTTCAAAAACAAGCTCTCGAAGTTGGAGTTTGTTTTTGAAAACAAAATCAAAAAACGAATGACCCCCCCCCACACACACACACCTAGGGATGTTTTTCCTGCGTGTGGGGGTCATTGCATTTTTCTGTCCCTCACCACCAGTTTTTACATGCTGAAAACGGACAGAAAGATAAAGACATCACTCCAATCTAGATAGGGTGGACAGTGTAATGAACTTCTTCCTACGACCCTCTAATTCATTAGGATGTTGGAAGAAGTTTTCCATCCACTGAGCCAGCGGGAGCTCAATCAACAGAAAAGCTGGCAGTCCTCCCAGCGCTAAAGAGAATCGGCATAACCTCAGTTTGGCGTACAAGGTGCTCCATCTCGTTTGTGGATGAGTACCCTGTCCGTCAAACACAAAATAAACTCCTGGATCTTTTCTTTTGCTTTAACTTGTAAAAGTGGCGTGAGTTCTCACAGACAACTCAGCAACCATGTTGTGGAGAATTCATTCTTTCACTGTAGAACTCAGTGATGCCATAGGATTACATCACTTGAGAGATTCTGTGAAGACAGTAAGTGGAAGTAGCTGGAGGTCGCTGTACACATGTGAAGATGTACTCCCATGAATAAAGGCTTTTATTCATTAATCACTGCCTCTGTGGTTACTACATTTATATGGCGACGAGTGCCTACGCAGGGGGCAGATAACTGAGTGACCTCCACCCCCGGAAAAGCAACTCTCAAGAATGCAGAGTTCTGCTGATGATTTTGAACTGTAAGTAATTTTCTATTTGGGAATTTGGTTTTATCAAGGCTTATTTATTTACAAGGAGCAAATGAGTATTAACCTCTTGAGTGCCCATGACGAGCTGGACTCGTCATGGGCCGCAGTTGCGCTGTGCCCATGACGAGTCCAGCTCGTCATAAACCCCGCCCGCTAATGAAACGCCCGGCACAGGGCGGGGAAAGGGCGGGGCACTCAAGGGGTTAAAGAAGAAATAATTGCTTTTACTACCGTCTTGGATGGAACAAGAAGTTTCACGCTCCTTGAAACAATGCGTGCTTTGTGAACTTGTTAAAGTCAAAACAAAGTGCAAAATGAAAAGAAACTTAATCTTAATACAAAAGGCTTGACAGAGTGTGTTATTCTCCTGAATTAATCATAAGTGGAAGTTTTAAACGAAGATAAATCTCCTTTGTCGATGCAAACTTAACAGTGTGTGTGCCCGAGCTCATAATTAAAAATAAACACACGGGAGCCGAGCGTGTGTTTTCATCTCGTGCACCCGAGCGTGAAGGGAAGCCGATAATTGAAAATAAACACACGGGAGCCGAGCCTGTGTTTTCATCTCGTGCACCCAGGCGTGAAGGGAAGCCGATAATTGAGGCGCGTGTAGTCAAGCACAAAGGGATTCCTAGCACTGATTGAAAGTAAACACGCATTCAAGCGTGAAGGAGATCGAGTGCAACAGCGCGTGTAGTCAAGCGCGAAGGCACTTATACTACTGATTGAAAGCAAGTAAATACTCATCCAAGCCTGAAAGAAATCAAGCACCGCAACGCGTGTAGTCAAGCTTAAAAGGATTTAAGGTGTCAACACAAAGTAGACACTGCAGCGTTCAGACTTATACTACAGATACTAATTTCAAACCAAGCAAATAAATAAAATCTTCTGTGTCTAACGATCCAGTGAATGAATTAACAAGATTTAAAGAAGCTCTTACCTGGATTGTTTGCTCTGAGGATTTCAACAAGTGATCCAAGTTTGACTGGTGTGGCTTCCTGTACCTGTGGAGATAGAAAAAAGACTTACTCTCACAAACTGAAATCTCTACAAAGAAAACAAGAATCTCTGGTTAATTTAGTTAATTATTTTAGATAATTATTTTAAATAATTATTTTAGATAGTTATTTTAGATTATTATTTTAGATATCTATTTTAGTCCATTTTTATAACTGATATTTTAAATTAATTTTGATAGCTTGTTATTTGAATTTTTGATTGTAGGTATGTCAGATCAAGGTATGGCTGCTCAACCTTCATTTTTACCACTCCCTGGTGAACCTACAATTCCTTGGAAGAGGTGGAAAAACATTTTTTACACATACATTTTAGCCATAGGTGGTGATAAATATGGTTCATTAAGAAGACAGGTAATTCAGTTACATCATTTAGGGACAGAAGGAAGGAGGATATACGACGATCTTCCTGAAATTTCTTTAGGAATTGGTAATGGGCAACCTGTAAATGTATATGAAATGTTAATACAAATGCTTGAAAAACATTTTACACCCAAACTTAGTGTAGTGTATGAGAGACATACATTTTTTTGTTGTGCACAAGAGCATGATGAAGATATAATGACTTATGTGGCATCACTGCGCGGACTAGCAGTAACATGTGAATTCCAGGGGTTAACAGAATCTTTGATTCATGATCAAATTGTAAGATGCACCAATAACAGAAAAGTGAAAGAAAGACTTTTATCCTTGGACCCTACCTTGGATGAAGCGGTGCAGATTGCCAGGAGCGTAGAACACACTGATGTTTGGATGAAAGAAATTGACATTGAGGTGGGACTAAAAAAAGTTTCTAAGACAGAAGTTCCATACATGACCAATCCTAAAAATGAAAAAGTTCCTAATGTACCTAATGCACCTAATGTAGTTGTAAGGAGTGGATGTCCTGGACATATTGCCTCTAGCCTTGCGTGTGGTGCTAGGACTATGACATGTAGGTCATGTGGAAGGAAGGGTCATCTAGCTAAGATGTGTAGAATTAAAGGCCAAACCTCCAGTATAAAGACTGTGGAAAATTTAGGTGAGATAAGAGAGGAATTGATGCTTTCTATCGATGAATGTGATGTATCTGAATGTAAAGAGGTTATTATTGAGAACAAGAATATAAAAATGGAAAGTGCGGGCAAGTTAGAGAAACCCGATTGTGGAATTATTTTTGTAAAGACTGAAATTAAGGTATTAGCAGATTCAGGTAGTTTATTTACATTGATTTCTAAAGAAGTCTATCTGAAAGATTTGAAGAAAACTTTGAATGAGTTGTAATGTTCAGATATAAGTGCTGTGGGATACGGTGGAAAAAGAATAAACATTGTGGGGATGGAATGGATGGACATGTTTTTTAAAAGTAATAGTGTTCATGGTAGAGTATATGTGACTGAAGATGGGTCAAATCTTTTAGGATGGCGCCATCAAAAGGATCTCAGTATCATTCTTGACCCAAATGCAAAAGAACCTGTGATGATTGTAGAGTCTGCACAAGAATGCAGTTTACCTGTTTTAGAAGATGACTCAGATTGGGGGAAAAGTTTAATGATGTTGTTTCCCCATGTGTTTACTGAGGATTTGGGAATGCTAAAAAAGTTTAGTCACCGTATTATTCTGAAAAAGAATGCCCGTCCTGTGGTGCCCAGAGTGAGGCCCATACTTTTTTATTAATGAGGGAACCGTTACAAAAAGAGCTTGACAAATTGCTTGAATGTAAAATTATTGAGCCAATCGAATCTTCGGAGTGGCTTGCTCCGATTGTTGTCGCACCCAAGGAAGGAAATAAGATTTGTCTATGTATAGACTTGAGAGACTTAAATCAAAACATATGGGTAGATCTGCAACCATTACCGAATATAACGGAGATGTTGAGTGTGATGGGTGGTGGAAAGTTGTTTAGCGTTTTAGACATGTCCGCTGCTTATCACCAAATAAATCTGCATCCTGAGTCATGAGCCTTAACTTCCTTTGTCACACCGTTGGGGGCTTACCGCTACCGTCGTATGCCTTTTGGGTTAGCCTCAGCATCTGCGGTGTTTAAAAGGGTTATGCCGAATATATTTCAGGGAATACGTGGAGTTTTATGCTTTCAGGATGACATAATGGTGGTGGGCAAATCTTTTAAAGATCATGATGAATTGATAGGTGAAGTTTTGAAAAGAATTGCTGACCATGGGTTAACCATTAAGAAAGAAAAATGCCAACTGAGGAAAAAACAAGTAAACTATTGAGGTCATGAGATTTCTGTCGATGGAATTAGACCTAAGAAAAGTATAATAAAAGCAATTATAGATGCCCCACAACTATCTGATAAGTACTTGTTGAAATCATTCCTTGGCCTAGCTGAGTACTGTTCAAAGTTTATATCTGGGTTCTCGGATATTGTGGAACCTATGAGAATGTTGTTAAAAAAGGGTGTGTCATTTGACTGGAATGTTTCATGTGAAGCAGCATTTGAGAAAATTAAAACATCATTAGTTACTGCACCTGTTATAGCCCATTTTGATGTGACAAGGAAAACCATATTAACAACTTATGCCAGTAATGTAGGATTAGGTGCTGTATTGACTCAAAGATCAGCGGATGGTGAAAGCGTGATTGGGTTTGCGTCACGACGTTTGCAGGGAGCAGAGAGATCTTACTCTGCTATTGAAAAGGAGGCCTTGGGTTGCTGTTGGGCGATAAATCATTTTAAATTCTATTTATGGGGTTTGCTATTTGTTCTCAAGACAGATCACAAGCCTTTGGTGCACATCTTTAAAGGTGGAAAAGGTCTTGAAGGTGGTGTGACTTCACAAATTTCTCGATAGCTGTTGTCAGTAATGGATAACAATTTCACAATTGATTTTGTCAGGGGGTAAAAAGAATGTCTCAGCTGATTGCTTGTCGCGCATGCCAGTTGAGGGAGAAGAGGATTCTTCCTTAGTATCTGAAATGGAATCTTTATGCAGTATTAATGATTTAGATTTGGCCTTAAAACAAGAAGAGTGGAAAGAAGCCTTGAATAGCGATGAGGAATACATGGAGCTTAAAGATGTCATACGTGATGGTTGGAAGAATGAGATTACTCTAAATGAAGAATTAAAGAAATATTTAAAAGTCAAAGATCAGCTGAGTATCCAAATGAATAAAGTCCTGAGATGCAACCGTGTAGTACCTCCTAGGATGTTGAGAGGGAAGTACTCAACCTTGTACACGAAGGAGACTTAGGGAGAAGCATGTGTAAAAGAAGATTGAGACAGAGCTTTTAGTGGCCTGAAATGGACAGGGAAGTGGAAGAGATTGTAAAAGAATGTCAGGCATGTAGTAATAGCGACAAATGTAGAGTGATCCACCAACCTCCGCTAGGGTGTGTTGGTGTTCCTGATCGACCCTGCGAGAAGTTAGCGTTGGATTTTTTGGGTCCAATTGATAGATTAGGTGTAAGGAACAGATTTTTAATTGTTTTAGTTGATTACCACAGCAAATGGTTTGTAGTGAAATCTGTAGAACATATTACGTCAGAAGTTGTAATTGAATTTTTAAGAAATGCATTTTTTGAAGAGAGAATACCTAAGTGTTTAGTTACGGACAATGGAGTTCAACTTGTTTCCACAGTGATGGCAAGATTTCTTTCAGGACTAAGTATTAAGCATGAAAGGGTGGCGCTGTTCAGACCACAGGCAAACGGATTGGTTGAGCGAGTTAACCGTATTATAATGGACAATATTCAATTCTCCTTGAGCAATGGATTCAGGTGGAGAGAAGAATTAGACAAAATGGTGTGGCCTCACATGGTGACTCCTCACTCTGTTACAGGTGTTTCACCTTTTGTGCCTTTAAAAGGAAGAGAACCGGCAACCAAAGAATCTCCTGTGTGCCTGCAAAAGAAAAATCAAGTCTGGGTAAATCGAGAACGAATTGCAGAAAGAGTCAGGGAGTCTCAAGAAAGGAATAAGGATGATTATGACAAAAGAAAAGGGGTGAAAGATATTAAGATTGTCAATGGCGACTGGGTGGTTACTAAAAAGATGGGTTTTGTAAAAAAAGGAGAAAGTAAATTTTCCAGACCACAAAGAGTAATAAAAGTAATGAACTCAGTGGTAACTCTGGATGATGGAAAAATGTGGAGCATGGGTAACTTATGCAAAATTGATGTTACAAACTCTTATGAGTAATTATTTTCTTGTTATTTTTATAACTAATGAATGTTCTGTTTATTGTTATGAATTTTAATATGTATAGTTATTGACGCTTTATTGTAAACTCCTTGTAAAGGGGGGAGATGTGTGGAGAATTCATTCTTTCACTGTAGAACTCAGTGATGCAATAGGATGACATCACTGAGAGATTCTGTGAAGACAGTCAGTTGAAGAAGCTGGAGGTCGCTGTACACATGTGAAGATGTACTCCCATGAATAAAGGCTTTTATTCATTAACCACTGCCTCTGTGGTTACGACACATGTTCTATTTATTTGAGCTTGCAGAGAGTAAAATAATGTAATTCCTTAGTTCAGCTTCCCTTTTAAATATGAATCTGGGTGATTTGAATGTTTTTACTGTGTAATTTTGAGATCTCTTACCTTTAAAGTGTTTTATTATATTTGTTCCTCACCGTTTGCAAATCTTAAACATATGTACTGTCCCTTGATGTAAATGGAGTATCTCTCAGGTTCTGCAGTAGTTTTTGCAGCTCTTGAACCATGACATTATATTTCATATTAATATTAGACATAATGGAAAGCATATCAATGTAGGTTTAATTCTATCCCAGATGATTTTCAAATTGTGTGTCACTTACACTATTCACTAACAGTTTTCTCTCTGCTTTCAAGAATCATCTGTTTGCCAGTATTTATTCTCAATCTCACATTGGTCAGTTTGTGATCCGATGTATTTAGTTAACAAGGAAATAAAAGAGTGATAGCACCGGGGTTTACTTTAGGACTTTAAACCCCAGATTACATGCCTTTGGAAATAAAAAAAAATATTATTTGAATATTGTTAACATTTGTGAACGGTGAGAAAATAGAAAAATGCCACAATGTACTAGATATGACAAATTGCAATCACTCTGTGGTACTTAAAAAAGATTGTTTAAAAGAAAACTATTGATGATAAGATTAGACATTGTTTTTGCTGCACTAAAAATCTGTATAATATCCTGTATCTTAGATTGCCATTTAGACATTACTGGGTCACCTGCCCGGTCAACCAAAGAGAGCCCGCTGTATTGTGACACCCGGACTGCCAACAATGCACCCAATGGTGCATCAGATGCATCTTAACTGTGAGTTTGTCGTAAAAAAAACAAAAAATCAATGCCCCTGATGCACGGGTACTTTTCTCTGTGTGCGTGCGGGCTATTAATTGATTCCTTTGCCCATCAAGGCGCGGTCCCCAGTAGGGAAATCTAGTGATCATCCCCCGGCTCTAAATAGGATGGGGTGACATTCACCTGTATAGTACAATATATCTTTAGTGGAAGATTGGGGCGGCCTAGTCCCTTTAGGCTACACAATCATGCAATGTGGGTAATTGCTGCTGCGTATGACCTCAATTCCTCAGAGGTCAGTCCACCAGGGCTCACCGGCCCCCATCGTCAACTGCTCCTCCGTGGGCTTCACCAAAGTTTCCCCACTTCCTCTCACTCCCTCCAGGGGGTCCACACCACCTCCCTGCCTTTTCGCAGGGGTAGTACAAAAGTGTTTATTGAGGAGTGTCAGGGACTGCTCCAGAAAGGATTGAGAGGACTCAGGTCGCACGGCCCCCTATGTTTCACTTTTCGGTATGCCTCCCGAGGTTACGTCGCGTTTTCTAACCTGCTAGGCCAGTAGCAGGAGCTCTGTGAACAGACCCCATGGAAGGTGGTTCTCAATGAGGCTGTAGGTCCCAGCCCTGGGATCAAGGGGAAGGGGGATGGTGGGAATGTCATGCCAATCCTCTGGGCTCGCTACAAGTTAGAACCCATGCCATTCAGCGCCTTCAGTCATCCAGCCCCAGGGACCCACCTGTGTGGTCCGCTATTGCTGTCTGCGTCTTCTACTGTTTTCAACAGGTCTCTGGTTGTGGGTAATGCTGGTGTTCCCCTGCTTCCACGGTTCTATGCCGGGCCCCCTTGTCCAACACTCTAGCAGTCGCTGGACCTCCCTGCTCTGTTCTGGCCCAGAGTTGCCATTGGTTGACTGCCTCCACACCATGGGAGGCACCAACCACCAAAATCTTCCCGTTTGCGGTGGCTATCCCTTCCAGGAAGCATGCTAGCCGCTACGTTCACCAGTCACCCTGCAGTCGGGAGGCACAGCAGCTTCTAGTGTCTCCTGGCTATGACCAACCTACCCCACAGCCATCAATGGGTAAGGAGCCATCTCTTGCTTTTTCTGGGGGCGGGGAGGCTCACAGAGGGGGAGCAGGACCTCCAGGGGCCCCTGGAGAGCGGAACACAGGATGATGAAGTATTTACTTGGGGTTCATGTCTGAGCTCAGCAAAGCACGTATGCACAGGCTGCCATCTTGGCCATGCCCCCATCTATATATTTTTCTTAAATACCTCACTTCTTGTCTTTTCATTTACAATGCTATAATTTTGTCCAAATGCTTTATTATAAGCATTACATTTGAATCAGTCTGTCTTCAAGAGACTTAACGTATTATCTATGCTGCAATATTGTCCTGTAGGAAGTAACCATTGGAACAGCATAACTTCGACCTCACCATCTACATATATTTTATTCCTGTGTTATTGTATATAATCCATGTATTCAACATGTGCCGTAACTCATTAACTCGTGTGTTTCACATGTATGTATTGCTATAGGTAACTTTGCTGTGCTCATTTAGAAATCACACTGTAGTGTATTTGAGGGAATTAATAACATATGAATTTACATGTACTGAATAATCACGTTGTAATGAGGATAGCTTGCTTTTGTAGGCTTAATTACATTATAGTATGCTTCGATTTTGTTTCTCGAGTAAACTTAGCTTGACATTAGGCCTTAGTCAAATGTTATACATCTCGAAACTGTCAGTATGCTGTTTGGGCATTTCTTTGCAGGTGTGTTATCATGTTTCTCATTAGCTAGAGAAAGGCTCATCGTTCTGTACTAGACTGACAGGGATGCATGAAGATGAGAAGTTGGTTGCAGGTTCAGAGAAATTACGATTACAGGAGCCTTCTGTACCCGGTGTACCAGGAGGATGCAACACTCAAGGAAGAGCAGATGTCTACTTAATTCTGTAGGGATGGGAATGTAGTGGGTTGCTGGCTCCTGGTGAATGCCACCACGGGATTGGTTCTGAACTGTTGGAGTGATATATGGATGTTCTGGGACATCCAATTTTGCTTTTAATTGGTGTTCCATAGTAGTTAATTAGAGACCCTCTCCCGACTTCGAAGAGAGCAGACTTCTCGCACTTAGGGGCTTATTTGTGACATTTCTATCTGGCTTACCTTGGTCACTGAATACACATCCTATGGCCAGCATTAATACTAATGGTGCTATCTCAGGGAGTGAGGGCTTCACCAAAGGCCACAAAAGCATTACCTCCTGTTCCCGTCGCTGTTTTTGATGACAGTTGCTCAGCTATCT
This sequence comes from Triturus cristatus, assembly GCF_964204655.1. Taxonomy (NCBI): domain Eukaryota; kingdom Metazoa; phylum Chordata; class Amphibia; order Caudata; family Salamandridae; genus Triturus; species Triturus cristatus. Next base: position 1,135,974,926 of record NC_140592.1, read on the forward strand.
TGGATACTTACGCAAACCTTATTGAGCAATGAGAAACATCATTGGGAAATCTCATGTGGTATCCCAGTATGCCAGTGACACCCTGTTGTATGGTAGGACACTGGATGTGGAAGCCCATCTGTTTTTATTATTAGGACTACTCTATAGGCAGAGGGCCTGGTTACGATTTTGACAGACATGGTTACTCGCTCACAAACGTGACTGATAACCCGTCCGCCAAATTACAATTCCAGTATATCCTATGGAACTTGTAATACAGCGGACGGAATATCCATCACATTTGTGACAGAGTATCCCATCCGCCAAGATCGTAATCAGGCCCAGAGTCCAGAACTCTCTTTACTGTCACATTGTGTTAGTACAAGCTGTGCAGTGGACTGACAAATAAGTAAGGATAATCTTGTTAAGGTGACTTGTAAAGGAAATACTACCCTCTTTAATAGATACTAATCAGAGCCTTTTAATTAGATCAGAGTATTTTGCCAGGGTTTTGTGAAATCAGATCCTTAGATTACATGGTACAGTTATGATTTAAGTCGCATAGTTTTATCCATCAGTCAATGTCACACCAAGTAAACATCTGTAGGTGTATGCTGTTGAGTCCCTTCCCAGTGTGTTGAACAAGTGAAGTGAAAAAAGAAATTGCAATAAATTCAATAATTCCAAGAAATTGCAATAAAAGCATAACACAAGAAATGCTTACAAAGACCTATTTGTCACCACATTTCCCCAAGTGGCAACCTCTAACGGTAGTGATAGAAGATGGAATATTCTACGGTTTTATAATGGTACTCATAAAAATCAGAACTGTTTGTTCTGGGTTACTCTAAGTGAAATAATAATGAGAGTAATTGCCACTAAGAACATCTATGTGAGACTGCTTTGTGTGTATTTATTACACTGATTTCCTGTGATTGTAGGAATCTGCACTTATAAAAAAGATGTGCCAATCCCTATTGTTCCGGAAGACCTGATGCCACTGATTACAGCAGCTTTGAAAGACCATAATCCTCGTGTGAGAATGGTAGCGGCTGTGTTTCACTATGCAATTCAAACCGAAAGCGAGGAAGCCAGGGGAATCATGCAAGAGGCGCTACACCATGGTAAATAAACTAGCTTTCTCACTTCCAGTTTTTTCACCACTCCCCAAGCACAAATGTATACTATTGGTAAAATCACAACAGTTCACTCTAGTATTACTGTCTTTAAGTTCTTTATTTTCATTGTTAATTGTGAATATTATTTGTTTGAAAGGCGCAAACGTTCTGAAGAATCTGAAATTCACAAAATGCAATAGAGACCAGGGACTGCAAAATAACTTTTACAAGCTTCTTCAACATTGTAGACAGACATTTGTTTCATGGTACATAGAAAAATTGTATGAGAATCCAAAAGAGGAAATAGGGCAAGTGTCAGAGATGGTCCTAAAGAAATCAGCACTGTGTTGTTATCTTTTTCACTCTTAATGCAACCTGACATACACTTGTCAAAAATATATATAGTGGCATTTTACATGAAAATTAACACTTTAAGTGACCTAATTTTGTAAACATTTTGTCATACTTGACCCCTGTGCAGAATCCATCCTGGAAATATGTATTGTACTGAGTCCTACACTTTCTCAATAAAGAGCCTCCCTCTTGCCACACAACATAAATAGTTTACCTTTCACTAGCAAATTTCGTTTGCAATGGAATAACACAGTGGCAGAAGATGATAAAATATAAAAATAATATAGTGTCAAAGAAGTATTGATTGTAAACATAGTACTAAAAAATAAGTGATTATTTTCTTTTCAGATTGCCCGTGGTACGCACCAGCACTCATTATTTGGTATACTCTGACTTACTTTTTACTCTCAGACTTTGATTCAAAGCAAGAGAGAGAGAGAAAGGGAGCAAGGATCAAAGCAGGAGGAAGAGAACGATAAACAATAATGGCAGGGAGAGAAACGGATAAAAAGAAGCTTCAAGAGGGAGCTAAAGAGACAGGAACTGTAGTGTTATGGACCAAACAGGCATGAGGTCAAGTCAAGACAAGGAAACCATTATTTTACCTCACATTATACAAAGTAACATAACATCACCTGAGACAATGCAACACAACATTCTATGTGCCTTCTCTTCAATCAGTAGTAAATACCACATAAAACTGCACATATCTTACAATTAACAAACTAAACATTAGAGCACAAGTACAACTTAAACGTATATACACCAATATGGCATGCGCAAATTTGAATATGCAGCAGTTTTAAGTAATAATGTAGTCTTCGAGAATTTTTTTTCTTTCAGTCTTGTTCTTTACAAGTACTTTATTGCATTCTAAATGGTTCTTCACAATGGCCAACACGTGTTTCGTCGTAATCACAACTTCATCAGGGCTACAGATACTAAAAAGATAACAGAAAAATTGTCTAATCTCTAACAAACTGTAAAACATTGATATACCACCACCTGTGACTTCAATTTGCAACATTTCTTACATGCGCACACAGTGAGCAAAGTGTCAGCAAGTCATATCACCATTCTGTATTCACATATGAATGATGTACTAGATGTCATACACAACCAGAAGAGTAAAGAATAATATTCATGATATCATATTCTGAAATTGACATTAGTGAATGAGTCATATAAGTATTAAACAAAAGGAATCATGTACACATCACTAAAAATGCCCTAGACCTTAAATAATATTATCGAAATAACACAAGGTCAGGGTGAATGAAGGCCACCAAGAACCCACATGCAGGTGAAAAGCAAGAAGACCATACAGACAATTTACCTCCGTATCACAATTCCCGAGATAAGAACAACAGTGCTCTTAATCAACACAAGCTACAAGTCCACATAAAGAAATAATATGTGGCAGTAAAAATCATGTCCAGCACTTATCACCGCTGTGTAATTGTGTCCTGAGTTTCCCAATACCTACTCACCCTATTCAAAGGAAGAATGAACTCAAAGGTTCATGGGAGAGGAGTTGGCCTAACTGCTAGGGTGCTCGACCTCAGACTTTGGGAACTGGGTTCGAGTCTCGGTAATGACGCTGATCATCCTGTGATTCTGGGCAAATCACTTAATCTCCCCGTGCCTAACAAAGAATGAATGTGTAATGTAACGTAACTGGTGCTATGTGAAGCGCTCTGAAACCTGATTGGATTCGGGTCAAGTTTGCGCTATATAAAACTCTAAAACTCTGAAAGAAAAAAAAAAGTGGGAATGTTAAAGTTCAAATGTTTGTAGGTCCAATTAAAACCTGTAACAGGCCTACATATTAATGGTCTCTGTAAATACCAAGGATATTACACCATCCGCTATGTGCACTAAGTAAAAAATGATGGGTAGATGTGACTCACCACTTATTTGGGAAGTTCACCCGTAGCGAATACGTGGCGGGTTGCTGTTCTGAAAATATAATGATATGGGTGTGAGTAAAACCCTACAATGTTCAAAACACATGAAAGATTCCTAAATAACAATCCCCATATCCCCACGATATTTGTAAAGTCAAAGGACACCAAGCAGGAATCTAAATCAAATCTTTTTTTGGGATTTAAGAAGTTCCGATATTTACTAAGAGCTCTGACTTCTCCGATTCGCTGACTTGGCCCTACTTATAGCGAAGCGCTCCATCACAATGAGGTGGAAATCGGCTCTTCCCCCAACAGTATTCACTCGGCATGGAGAGATGGCCCGCTGGGGTGGAGCAGAAAGCGCAGTCATTGGAAGGGAGGAATACCGTGGGTTGCGAAAAACACAGATCTCCATGGAATGGGACCTAATGCTGGAGGCATTCAAAGCCATTGACCCCCCTATACCACACCGCGCATAGTGCAGGCGTCCCTCCCCAGAGCTCGAGGCAGGGATGGTCTCCCCCATCCCCTACCTGAAATTGGGCACGTTGAATTGAGCTGCACCCCTATGCCCGAGATCCCAACATGATGAACACAGTGGAACATGGCTGAATCCTGTGCCCGAATCATCTCAACCGGGGGTGAGCCAGACTAGAGGGAGGGAGGTGGATAGTTTGGGACTGTTTTGTTTTTACTTGACTTTAATGGACAATTAACAGATGGAATAGCTGTTGTAATTGGTTGATACTAAAATGTCAATATCCCAAATGGGCTATCATCTGTAGCCTGAATGTAAAATGCAGGTATAACTATGTTCAAGTTCACAGGATTTATGTCATAATGTATATGCACCAGTTGCAACAGCGTTTATGCAGGACACGACTCCATAAAATCAATAAAGTATGTTTTTTTTTAAAAAAGAGCTCTGACTTGTCCAACGCTGCGAGTACATGGCGAGTTACGGCCTTCGCAATGGGCACCATATTGTATTTCTATATGAAGGCAGAGATAAGATAATGGACTGTCAAATCTGGATAGAGCTAATTAATTCAGGAGCAAAAAGTGTTGCCGAATTAAGATATTTCAAAAACACACCGGTACTGCCAGAATCCCATTAAGTTTTATGGTATATCACAATATGGATGCAAAAAGAAAGGATCTAAATGTAATACTAAGTACCGCTCGGAAATGTGTTAATGCTCCAACCTTCTGATTAAATCAGAAGGAGATATAATTTAAGGAAAACACGTATGGGAAATTTGTTATAAGGATAAAAGTAGTAACTCACATCCACTATGTATATGTACAAAACCCAAACATGACTGCAAGCAATGAAAATTATCATATCACGTGATTTTCTATTTTAAACTATATAAACATATCGAGGTGTAACTCGAATGACCTGTGTGATATGGGCACTTTCATAGAATTTTTCACTCATCCAGATTTGCCATTGTCGGTAAGCCACACTCATCTCTAAACATAGGTGAGTCTCCTTGTTGTCCTAAACTCCTACAGATCATTAGTCCAGAGTACAATCCCATGGTCATGATACAACCTAATATCTGCCTGCAGGTTCAAATTTTACCGTGATGGGAATCCACCAAGCTATAGAATCCGACCAATGACCTCATGATAGCAATCAAAACATAACAGATTATATACATAGAATACATGTAGATACAAAATATAAAATGAAAATTGATTTGTATAAATAAAAAAGATGTTTGAAACTGAGAAAGTATTTTGAGATTAATCCTAATTTGAATTAAGGCATACGGATGGATATCATGAGTACGGTTTGTAGTGAACTCTCTATATAGGACATTCATGATACTGTGATTTTGATGTCAATTTCAAATTTGGAAGAAGATCCTATTATTGTGTCTAATGTTCTGGGTGATCTGAATGTACAAACTGATTTGAGTGTGGACAGTGGCTTGAAGAATAAGTCACGGTGGATACCACAAGTAGCAGGTGTCAACAACATTGATACATTTTTTTGGCCAGGTTTGTGGTGATCTGGACAGGCTTTAAAATAAAAAAGACAGGAGCGGTCAGGCCAGAGGTGGTGACAATCTCAGTCCAGGAGAGAGAGTAGCCCTCAGAACCCTTCAGGAGAATGAGGAAGTCTTACTGAAAGAGGCTGATAAAGGGTGAAATATCATAGCCATGAACAGAACGGACTACAAGACTGAAATATTGTCACAACTTAATGATGTGGCATGCTATGAGACGGTGGTGGGTAATCCTACCTTTGAGTTAACAACAAGAATTAATCAACATCTGAAGAAATGGCATGACAATTGTTTGCCTAATGATGACGAGTATATGTACTTGTGAGTAGATCAGCCTATATATCCATGTATTTACACTCTCCCCAAGGTACATAAGAATCAACCTTTTACACCGGGTAGACCAAAAAGTTCTGGCATTGGTGGGCCATCAGAACGTTTATCTGAATTTGTGGATGTGGTTTTACAGCCCCTTGTTTCAAATTTGCCCTTATATGTACAGGACACAAAACATATGCTTAATCAATTAGGAGACATCCATTGGGAACCAGGCATGATAATGGTTACATTAGATGTTGTATCCCTATGCATAACATTACCTGTAATACAACATTTGTGGTGCATATTATTGTCTGTAAATGAGACCGAATATGTGTTGACAGTACTATCATGTGCCTTAGATATAGAGTGGGTGAAGATATGAGAGCCTTAAAAGACAATGATGTACGATATCCCATCGTGACCTATGCCATGGAATGTGGAGCACAAACTGAACATAAGAATGTTAAATTCTGTGGTATTGACCATGTTAACAGAGACCCCAAATGGGGTAATAGGGAGCTATGCCTCAAACGTAGAGAGGCAATGTGGATCATGCGAATACGGTCTGTAGAAAGGGGCCTAAATATTGATAATGAACTGCAGTATATTTTGGGGGAGTGTATCTACGTGTATTTTATGTATATAATCTGTAACATTTTGATTGCTACTAAGGGGTCATATGGTCTGATTCTATAGCTTTGTGGACTCCCATCATAGTATAATTTGAACCTGCAGGCAGATCAACACTATTAGGTTGTATCATCACCATGGATTAATGATCTATAAGAGTTTAGGACAACAAGGAGACTCACCTAGGCTTAGAGATGAGTGTGGCTTACTGACAATGGCCAATCTGAATGAGAGAAAGATTATATGAAAGTGGCAATATCACACATGGCATTCGGGTTACACCTCGATATGTTTATATAGTTTAAAATAGAAAATCGGGTCATATGGGAATATGTAATGCTTGCCGCCATGTTTGAGTTTCGTACATATACATAGAGTATGCGAGTTACTACTTTTATCCTTATACCAAATTTCCCGGTTTCCTTCAAATATATTTCCTTCCAAATCAATCAGAAGGTTAGAGCATTAATAAATTTCCGAGCAGTACTTAGTATTACATTTAGATCCTTTCTTTTTGCCTCCATATTGTGATACACCGTAAGACTTAATAGGATTCTGACAGTACCGATGTATTTCGGAAATATCTTAATATGGCAACACTTCTCGTTCTGGAATTAGGTAGCTCTACTTAGATTTGACAGTCCATTATCTTATCGCTGCCTTCAGATAGAAATTCAATATGGCAGCCATTGTGAACGCTGTAACTCGCCGCATACTCGCAGTATTGGACAAGTCATAGCTCTTGGTAAATATCAGAACTTCTTAAATCCAAAAAAAGATTTGATTTAGATCCCTGTCTGGTGTCTTTTGGCTTTACGAATATCGTGGAGATATTGGGGTTGTTATTTAGGAATCTTTCATATGTTTTGAACATAATGGGGTTTTACTCTGACCCGGATCATTATATTTTCAGAACAGCAACCGGCTGCATATTCGCCACGGGTGAACCTCCCAAATAAGTGGTGAGTCATGTCTACCTATCAATTCTTACCTAGTGCACATAGCGGATGGTGTACTATCCTTGGTATTTACAGAGACAAGTAATATGTTGGCCTATTACAGGTTTTAATTGGACCTACAAACATTGGACACAATTATACAGTGGTGATAAGTGCTGGTCATGATTTATATCGGCACATATTCTTTCTTTAGGTGGACTTGTGGCTTGTGTTGATTAAGAGCACTGTCATGCTTGTATTGAGAATTATGATACGGAGGTAAATAGCTGTACGACCTTCTTGCTTTTCACCTGCATGCAGGTTCTTGTTGGCCTTCAATTGCCCTGACCCCGTGATATTTATAGAATATTGATTAAGGTGTAGGGCATTTTTAGTGATGTGTAAATGATTCTTTTTCTTTAATACTTATAATACTACATTCACTAATGTCAATTTCGAAATGTGGTCTCAATTTTATTATTCTTTACCTGCCTCTTCTGGTTGAGAACGACACCTAGTGCATCACCCTTATGTGAATACAGAATGGTGATAGGACTTGCCCACACTTTGCTCACTGTGTGCACATGCAAGATATGTTGTACCTTGAAGTCACTGGTGGTGGTATATAAGTGTGTTACAGTTTGTTTGAGATTAGTGTCACAATTCGCTCCCTGACCACCACCAGAGGGGTGCATAGTGTGACTTTCTTGTTTTCTAATAAGCTTCCAGATACTCCCCAGCATGCATATCCTGACTTCCATCCATTTGGTCACTATTTGGGAATTAACATCCATTCCCAATCCATGCCGGGTTGTGTGAAAGCCAGCCTGCTCATGCTTGAAGCCAGCCTGCTCATGTTTGACACTCTTTTACCTAGAATTCCCTGCTCACTGCTCCGTCTCCACCCCTGCAGGCCTAGGATGGGTGGAGGAATTCAGCTCACCTGTGGCTGGCTGCTGCTAGCCTGCTCCAGCCTGATGCATGTGATTACTGTGAGCTCTTTTAAGCCCCAGCTCCCTTCAGGCCAAGGTTGGTCATTGTAGCTGTGTACCGACCCTTGTTTCCAGTGCTTCCTGTGCTTTTTCTATCCTTGTTTCCAGTGTTTCCTGAGCTTTAGTTATTCCTTGTTCCTGACCTGCTTCTGTTTTCCTTGTTCCTGAATTGGCACTGCCTGCAGTGCTACCTTGACTCCTGAGTTTTAGCTCAATTTTAGTTCTTGCTCCTGTGCCTTAGCATTGCTTGTTCCTAAGCTACAGCAGTTTCCCTTGTTCCTGAATTAGCACTGCCTGCAGTGCTACCTTGACTCCTGAGCTTTAGCTCAATTTTAGTTCTTGCTCCTGTGCCTTAGCATTGCTTGTTCCTGAGCTACAGCAGTTTCCCTTGTTACTAAACTAGCACTGCCTGCAGTGCTACTTTGGCTTTTGAGCTTTTGCTAAATTCTTGTTCTTGCTCCAGCACAGCCTTCAGAGCTACTTTGTTTTCTTAACTCCTGATGCAGCACTATTCTAGTATACCCTTGTAGCCTCCCCTTCTGTATATCCTTTTCCAGTCCCTGCCTTCCTTCCCATTTCTTTGGTTCCTGTCTTGCTATGCCTGCTGTCTTGTTTCTATTACCCTGTATGTTTGTTACCTGCATTCTGCCAAGTGTGCCCTGTGATTTCCTTACTTTCCTGTTAAGCACTTCTCCTTGCTAGTTCCTTGTCTATTGTGCTTGTGTTTAGTTCTGCCCCCCTTGCTGTTACTGCCATGCATGTTCCTGTTTGATCGCCAGGATCCGTGGGCACAGCTGACTACCTAGGTGGTGTTTCTTCTTCACTGTGAGTATTGTCTTTGAGTTACATTTATAACATCACCATAGGCATAAGCTCCACAGACCCTGCCTTTGCATGCATATGCTATATGTGGGTATTGGCAGTCAGTATCTGTAACAGCAATTGTGGTTGAGGAACATACTGAGCTGCAGTCTTACCATGTGGAGCTGCTGAGTGCTTTACCCCACACTCCCCTTTATTGCTAATGTTGTTTCATATATATATCTTGCACATTCGTCCTGGGTGTAGTTATTCTGAATGCTAAATCACCTCATGAGTGCCTGTCCTTTCTGAGTCTTAGCCATCTTGTTCCTTCGTGCAGGCTTCCCCTTTGGATTCCTTTTCTCCTCTGCCTTCCTGTATGATCCTGGGCAGTGCCTTACGTTTCTTACCCAGTCGCCAGTCCTCGCCAAAGTCCCTGACTGCGTTCCAGACATAGTCCCGGACAGTCCCTGACAATTAGACAATTTTTCTGTTATCTTATTGGTACCTGTAACCCTTATGAAGTCATGATTATGACAAAACACATGTTGGCTATTGTGAAGAACCATTTGGAGTGCAATAAAGTACTTGTAAAGAACAAGACTGAAATAAAAACATCTATCGAAGACTCCATTATTATCAAAAACTGTGGCATATATAAATTTGCGTGTGCCATATGGGTGTATGTAAGCTTACATAGAACTTCGAGAGGGGCTCTAATTTGTGAATGTTGGTTGAACATTCTTCCCTTGGATCAGAGCAGCTAGTAAGTTACGGCAGGGTTGGACCTTTGAAGAATGTGTGACTATAAGGCCTCCCTCCTGTGCTCCCTCGGGAATCGAAGCTCTGATTACATGGGGTAATCTGAATCCAGCGGCAAGTATTAGACTTGTTCCTACTTTTCCCCTAGACGTGCTCTATGCAAATTGCGTGTCATTACTGCACTCACGTCTTAGGGGGAAGTAACCTCTTTACATCCCACCCTGACGAAAGCCCAGGACTTATTTAGGCCATTAAGGAAGGCTGAAACATGTTGGTGCCTATTCTAGGGTCATAGGACCATTACATCCTGATACCCAATTATAGTGTTTTTAATCTTCCCTCTCACTCCATCAATAAAGGATAATTTAGGAGTGGATGAAGAATTTTATCTTTAAAGGTACGCTCCCATACACCATATCATAAGTGCGCCCTGAAAGATGGTTGAGCCCACCCCGACCTTTAGGAGTTGGGGTGAGCCCGATGATGAAGCATGTCACTACTAGAGTGAGTGAGGGCTATATAAAGAAAAGGGTCTTTCTCCCTTCCCACCCTTAGCAACGGGTTGGTTGTATATCAGATTCTCCCAGCATATCCCTCTTGAGAGAATAACCATCAAACATTTAGGAACCCCCAACCCCCCACCCCCTGCCTCTTCTAACTCTGGAGGAACAACCAGCATTTTTCCAAAGGGACACCCATTAGGTGCCGTGTATATGTCAACATGCACCAGTTCACAGAGGCATATACCCACAAAAATACCATTCATTTTATACTCTTGGACTAACATTTGATTTATTCAGGTTGCCAGAATGTAGATAATAAATTACGTTTGATTTATTCACATATGCAGTTGAGGCTGGGAAACGTGCCAGTTCTTGTCACTGTTACTGCTGACTGAGAGAGTGTTGCTGATCTTAGATGTATCCAGTGGTGTGATTAGTGTTTAACATTGGGAGATCTGGAGTAGGCAAGCATAGGTTTCTCTTTGAATAACCTATTTATTTATTCATCTTGTTAAACTAGCTGTCAGTGTTTCAAAATGGCTTCTTTAATGGCCAGGGAAGGCGTAACATATGTAAAAACAAAAACAATTGATCTTGTAAATTTTTGTCATTTTTTGTAGATTTTTGTGTCTTTTTTTAATAGATTTTTGCAGTCAATCCAATCAACTCTATTAAAGGCTTGATTGAAGATATCATTTGTATGTCCTATTTTAGAGATACAGTAGGTGTTTTAATGAAGATGAATATTCGAATGGCATAACAGATTTGTTGGTCAGTCAGCCTGGTAAGCTATATTTACCTGATGCCATTCATGATGTCAATTTGAACATCCAAGTGGCAGAAGGAACCATTTGCTGATGTAGTCAGGGTGTAGCTTAGTCAGTGGTATTTGGGCAGTGTAAATCTCGAATTTTCCAACTAATAAAACGGTGGGCTGCAGGGTGCAGGGGCGGAATGTTTGGGATTGACTGTTCCCATGAGGAACAAGGCCAGTATTGATCTGCAATAGGTGGGCCTCTTTCTAGATTGGCAGATTGGGGAAAAAACTATGGGTTGAAATACTAACTCAAACAAATGACATCGGTTAGACTCTTTGCAAGCATTCATCTCAACACCTTTTGGGTGTTTGATTGGCAGTAGTGTGCTGGAAACTTGAGACTGGCGCAGATTTCCAAGCCTACTATTGACAATGTTTGTGAATTCCAAAATGTAGCAAATTTGCACCCATTCAAGGAGTACGTCTATGAATGCTTATTTACTACTTTTTGGTAAAGTGGTCACTGTATATATTTAACATCCTGATCCGAAAAATGAACAAGCTAAAACTTCTTAGTGAAATGAAAACAATCTGAAAAACCGAAAGAGACACAGAGTACTCCCCTCAGGACCCCAAGACCCAGCTACCGAAGCACAAATGTATTTGAGGGTGTCACTCCCTGAACACCCCTGCTGAACCTACGCTTCTGCCCATCCTGCCTGGACCTGGTAGTTCTCCCTGGGAACTCATAACAACGTTCTGGAGTCCCTGCCCTGGGATCACTTATTTCAAATGTATGTTCACAGCACATACTCTTTTCGTCTTTGCTACAAGAAGCCTTGATGATGGAGTTATCAAATACTCCACATTAGCCATATCTCTCTCCAGGGACCAATAGTGTTAAACGTCACATTTTGCAAAGGCAACATCTCCAGACTTTCCTAGCCCACTGAACGTGGATAGCCGCAATAACCTTGGGTATCTCTCTAATCCTGATACGCGATGAATAGGGGGTTTCTTCTGCTCATTAAATCGTCCCGTTCTTGCCAAGATTTCTCTTCTCAGGCCTCATTAACTCTAATACACAATACTCATTTATCTAGCTATGAAATCACGAAAAAGTACCTGCATAGGAAAAGAACATAGAGACCAAGGAAAAGTACATTTCATATCAAGAAATAAAGGCCCAGTGAAGCTAACTTTAGATAAGCAATTTCAATGTGCACTTTGAATATATGACTACAGATGCAAAATTAATAATGCGTTCATAGTTACAATTTAATTCAAATATATGCAATAAGACTTGAGACATAAGTATAAATGAAAACTACATGTTTTCATGATTAAGCTAAACATTAATGTGCACACGTTTGTGTTTCTAATTTTCTAGAGTGAATACACTTCAGGAGTAGCTTTTAATGCTTCACTCCACGTTAATAAAGTTAGGTACACAGAGTATATGGTCGAGTATATGTAAAAACAATGTTTCTATGATGTTTAAGGGTGTAGCAAAGATTACGCAGCTCCAGAAGTCTGCACCAAATTCCACCACCCAATAGCCTGCAGATCTATAGTTTGTGCCAATCCCTTTGCATGTGGCCCAGTGTGAGACACCCAAAGTGGATCTCAAGCCTCTCCTCATGTTACCACCATGTATGTGGAAAAAGGGTTGATACAAATTTAAAAACCCCGAAACACAGCCGAGATCTTTACCAATGACAGCGTTTCGATCCACAGCTGCAGCAGTCTCTGTGGTGATGTATGGACACATCCAAGACCCTTCACAGACTCCTGTGACATTTCACATCTAGAATAAATGATTCCATAGTGTTCTGTACACCCAGGCTCCTGACCTACTACATAAAGGCCTATTGCATAGCTGGAATTATAATGTGATGGTAAAATATGGTGCTTCTGCTAAAAATGCATATATAAAAAATAATTCAGAGAAACTGAAAACTATTCCTCCTTATCTGGGCCTCTTTTCACTGCCTTTACCAATTTAAGTATGTGATTACTCAATCAACTTCCCTTCTTCTCATACTCAACTGGAGCATTTAATTCACCTTTTCAAGAGGAAATGGCTTTGCTGAGGCTATAACAGTGGTAAAAAAAAAATCCCAGGTTTCCCCTATAAAGGATTTTGGCATCAACAATGCACTATTTTCATTTTCTAGGCTATCGGTTATTGTGTCGACAAATGGCATTACAGCTATTGCCAATAATTTATAAATCTGGTTAAATAATAGAAGGTGTGCTGGCCATACCCTGCAAAGGCACTAAGTGTTCTATTTTTATTTTTTATAGGCAATGATGCAGACAGCTGGGCAGCAGCACAGTGTCTGGTTATAGAGGGCAATAACACGTTCCCTGTGGTCAACAGACTCCTTACCCAGCTCTTTGAGGTGGAAGGCATGGATACAGAGGAGCAAGTCTGCCAGCTGCTGATGCAGCTAAATGATGGCACAGTGAGTATAAACACTAAAGGGTTGATTCAGCTCTTAGCACCAGATGTTTTTTGGTATATGTGCTTACTTTATAAATCCCCCCATGTATTGGATAACATACGGCGTGTGCCTGATCATGGTGGCACCAGCCTTCTTGTCTTGTTCGATCTGTTGCCTACCTTTGGTACTCCATGCAATCTTTTCTGTAGGACTGCAATGGAAGGAAATGGTTTGCATCCTTCCTGTCATCCTGACCACAATTCGTGCATCTGTCAGGATACTGACTATACCCTTTACAAACTGGAGTGCCTCATGTCTCAGTCCTAGCACCCTTTCTGTTTAATCTACGCAAGCAACTTATGCAGCTAGAAAAAGAGTCCATCCGTCTACCTAAATGCAGATGATACCCAACTATATGTGGGAGCTGCAAATTCTTCGGACACCTTGATCCGAAAACATCCTTAAAAACGTTATTACTGCTAAAACGTAATGCTGCAAAAACCAAACTCACACTCCTGAGTGTTAAAGACTGTCCACATTGGTCCAAAAATGGATAGGTTCGCTTTCACAGCATGGAATTTTTCATTCACTGATCACCTTTGCCAATTTACTACACCTCATCATTGACCAAAGTTTTACAATGTTGCCATACATATCCAAACAATGGAAACTACACCCCTCAAACTGGTTCTTCAAAGAGTACTTAAACCCCAATTACCTTCTACAGACTTCAGACTAGTTGTTAAAGTCCTGGTTCTTTCAAATCTAACAATGGAAACTGTATCGTAGCTTGTCTTTATAAAACCACTTTTACTCCAATGAAAGCTTTTTTACACAGAGCAGAACTCCTTGTCAAAACATTGTTTTCCTCTTCAAGCCAGACTTAACTTCAGAACATCATGCATCACAGAGAGGGCCACATAGGCTAGCTTACCCTGTAACATGAAGAACAAACTTTGCACTGTAAGAGGCATCAGGAGCAAAATCCTGACCTCTACTCAACATTGTGGAAGCTAAAGTATCAAAAATCTTAAACCAAGACTTACCTTTCAATGCACCAAAATATGGAATATTGTTCCTGAAGACTCAAGTCCTCATTATTACACCTATGTATTAATAGGTTCATCAAATAGCTATGTGGTATTGGTCATAGGTATTATGGCGCCGCAAAAGATTAGCACTAGTGTTATGTTCTCTATTTCTACGACGGTGCTAAAGGGTGTAGAGAACCACAAACTCTACAGAGGGAGAACGCCAGCATAAATTTTCACAAATCCCCAGCACACGTAAATATGTAATTATAACGTTTTAGATCAGTTCGGTGACAAACACAATATGCCAAACAGTTCAAAGGGTCATGAGTCAGATCTTCTTCTTTTCTTTATTCAAGAAGCCTTCTTAAGAAACTTCACAGCCAACACGTGTTTCGTCGTATTGGGAAAATAATGGTCCCACGACTTCCTCAAGGCTAGTTCCTCGTATCCTTCGTATTTGATATGTGGTACAAATTCCGGACCACACAGGGTTCTGTTCATGGACGGTGTAAATTAAAAACCTCTCGTTGCATTCTCACGCAAGAAGTCGTCTCCACAATCGAACGTTCGGTACGAGTCTCTATTGTTGGTACACCGTCCTCCCAAGAGAAAAAGCGTGACTAAGCCGAGTGCAGCCGTCCGTATCCCGAGTGTAACCGTCAGTGAGTTCGAACGAAGGATACGAGGAACTAGCCTTGAGGAAGTCGTGGGACCATTATTTTCTCAATACGACGAAACACGTGTTGGCTGTGAAGTTTCTTAAGAAGGCTTCTTGAATAAAGAAAAGAAGAAGATCTGACTCATGACCCTTTGAACTGTTTGGCATATTGTGTTTGTCACCGAACTGATCTAAAACGTTATAATTACATATTTACGTGTGCTATGTATTAATAGGTTGGTTCACAAAATACAGAATCGTAGTGGGTTGCAATTTGATCATAATTTTAAGGAGGCAACTCGCAGATTGTGACCCAGTACAACTGGCTACAATTACAGTCATGGTCGCCTACTGGGTCAGCACACCACCATGTCTCTGACTACTTTTCATTAAAGCAAACTTTTTTTTAAATGCGTCCTGTTTTCCTAAAGGGAAAGAGGGACACATTTAAAAAGAAAGATATGTTTTACAAACTTGTTTTGTTGGTCGGCAGTGGTCCTAAAAATGCTTTTTAAATAGTCACAGAGGCAGAAGAGGCCCTACTCATATGCGAATGGCTTACTTTCTTCTCAGAGGTGGTGGTAAAATATTAATATTTTGTGACCAGAGTTCGGCCACATAACATTAATATACATACGTAAGAAATCGGTATTTAAAATGGAAGTCCTTAAGACGCCCCTTCCAAATACCGATTAATATTGGTTTCCTAAACCCATTTAAAAATTCAGAAACCTTAAACCTTTTCCAAATCGTTAAATGGGCTTTATACATTTCAAAAAGGGTTTTAGCATCCGCAAACCCTATGATTTTTGCATCTGTCTGTAAATGACCTGTTAAGGAGTTCATTCTAGGTGAACAGAGGTTGAAGAGGATTAACAAGGACTTTGTAGAACATTAAACATTGAACCACCCAATCTGTTTAAAAGCAAAATCTGTTTTTACATGCTCAGTTTTGCTGTGGCATGCACAATTATATTCATCTTTTAAAGTTGCTGGGCGTTATTCCTTGGAGAGCAGGTGGCAAATCATGTGTGGTTCATAAGTGTGATGAAATGACAGATGAGAAAGCATTTCAATCCAAAGTCCTACTTCTTCGATACTCCAGAGGCGGTCTTCACATGGGCAGACGAAACAACGCATCTTAAATCTCATACGCCGCTGCCCCTGGAATCGGATTCTTCTCATGGTTTGCTGCGAAATCAGCAAAAGAGGAACAATTCCAAAAGGAGACAAAGGTCACGTTGAAATTGGCACCCTCAGGGCCCGGACAAAGAATCATAGTAATGACTGTCAGTCTTTATCTCCCAGTCCCCTGGTCACGATCGGGTGAATCTTGTCTTGGTAACTGTAATTGTTTGGTACACTAAAGTAGGCTTGGACGCTATCTTCTGGAATTTCCACGCCTCTGGACATCGCTGTTCATATTTCATGGGAAGTTGGGATATGATTGGACGAGGTCTCCTGGCCCCCCTCCCCCCCTCCGTTGGGGCCCCGGGCTTTCCTCCTCTGTGACAGATGCTCCTTGTTGGTGGCAGTATCGAGGTGGCGGGATAGGAAATTGCACAATTTTTCAGTTGTTATAGTTATGGCTCTCACATGTACACAGGGGCTGCATTACCACGCGCACACAGCTACAGATGATCTCCACAAGCACGATAGATGACAGCACACACAGATACTCCCCAACTTGGGGAACTGATTATAGTTTCCTGGAATGTAAGAGGGCTGCTCAACAAAATTAAAAGAGGTGGGGTCTCCGACAAGCCAAGCGCTGCGAGGCGGACATTCTTCTTCTACAAGAGACCCACCTTCTGGGCAATAAAGCTCCGTGCCTCACCAGGTTTGGGTACCATACCGTTTATCACTCTGGGTTCATCACGGGATCTAGGGGCACAGCTATTCTCATACAACGCCGGGTCCCATTTGAACTAACCAAGCATTGGCTGGACACGGGGGGTTGTTACACCATTATATCTGGGACACTGCATGGGGAACACATGACCATTGGCAGTATATATACTCCCCCCCCCCTTAGGAAATACTTTTATAGACAGAATTACACAACTTTGAGGGGAACTCCCAGAGGGCCTGACACTGTTAGGCGGAGATTGGAATGATGTCATGTCACCCTTGGACCGTCTACGCAGGCCCCAGACCAGTGGCTCCAAATTACATGTCCTAGCCACTATATTCAGTTGGTCCGATGTATGGCGGGCCCTTCACCCAGCTGAGGCGGAGTTCACTTTTTTATCTGCGGTCCACGGCTTGCTATCATGCCTAGATTATGTCTTCGTCCCACATAGCTACATACATAGGATATCACACATCTTTATTCTGCCCAGGGGGCTGTCCCATCACTCTCCAAACCTCCTCAAACACTGCATCCGATCCCAAAGGCCCCCTTCTGGTGGAGGATGTCACCCTGGTGCCTTCGCAACCCTGCTTATCAAGAGACCATACGGCAGGTCATTTCAGACTATTTTACATCTAACACCACCTCGGCCCCATCCAAAGTCATCCTATGGGAAACCCTTAAGCCCATGATCAGCGGGGCAGACATCAGGTTCAGGGCGGGCGAAAAGCACAAACGCATTGAACAACTTGTTGAGTTGGAGAATATTCAGAAAGCACTCAAGGCTCAGCTTGTCCTAGACCCCAGCCAGACTGTACACCGCAACCTACTCCAAGCGCAACAGCACATACATCAATACCTTGTTAATGAAGCACGGGAGATTTAGCTAGCATCACAACACAGAATTTATGAATGGGGCAATAAGTCCAGTAAAATGCTCCATCGGCCCTCTGGAAGACCCCGCTTCATATCGACCTATTTCTCTTATAAATTTTGAGTCTAAACTCCTGGGTAAAGTGCTAGCAGACCGTCTCTGTACGTGTATTCAGGAGTTAATCCACCCAGACCAGTCCGGCTTTATGCCAAATTAGTCCACCCAACACAACATTCGGCGGGTCCATAACCACTTGGCGAAGGCCTCAGGCTTAGGCCACCCTGCGGCCATTTTGTTGGCTGATATAGATAAGGCGTTCGACTCGCTAAGTTAGACATACTTATTTCAGCTTCTTCAATCCATTAATCTTGGTCCACGATTTCTGGCTTATGTTCAACTACTGTACACAGACCTCTCAGCCTCAGTCCGTATTGCTGGTCATTGGTCGGCCCCCTCTCCCATAGGCCGTGGCACGCGGCAGGGCTGCCACCTGTCCCCTTTATTGTTTGCCTTGGCGGTGGAACCTTTGGCGGCATGGCTGCGTCGTGACCCCCTGATCCAGGGACTTGAATGGTCACAGTCTCAACCTGATAGAATCGCACTATATGCAGACGACGTGCTGTTTTTTATGACCGACCCATGGTTTTCGGGACCCAGTATCCTCCAGATTCTCTGGGTCTTTGGGTAAACATCAGGATTATGTACAAATTCCTCCAAATCTGTATTTTTTCCAATATGCGAGGACCAGAGACGCAGAACATGAAGGAAGTGACCCGAATAGGGTCACCCAGGTCCCCCGCGACCACCTCTCGGCCTTCCAAACAAATGAAGAGTTGGTCAGACAGTAGAGAATACAAATCAAGTTATTTATTAGTATTTCGCTGCAGCGGAGCCCAGTCTGACCAGACTCATAAGATGGCTGCTGAGGGAATGGACTTCACAAGCATAAAGGTAACAATTATACATTTCATAACTAAACAGGAGCACGCACACCCAGTAACTTTCCACAGGGAGGCAGCTTAAACAAAGGGGCACACAGAGATGAGCTAAGAATCTGAGACCAGGCATACACTGTCTCTCTGGCAAGGTCATCCTGTCTGTACCCGCAGCTGGAATAGTGGGAGCGAACCTCTATCTAGCAGGAAAGGTATGTGCTGTTGAGCAACTTGAAAGCAGGAATAAGTTTCGACCATGACTCAAAACGGCGGCTGGATGAAAATGGTGCCATGAATGCTAACTTAACACATAACAAAGCAAAAGCAATATGGCAGAAATATTTCAATTCTAACAGACCCTCCTTTTAGCATTTATGGCTAAATTGTATTATTGCCAGTAGGTAAGGGTCTTACAATTCTAAAAGAAGGAAAGAAATGCTCAGATATAGACAGTTATACAATTTGTTAGTGTTCAGAAATACCTGTTAATCAATATGCGTATGGACATTAAAACTCAGTATTACCCATTATTTCAGTATCAGGAATAGAAGTTGCAAGGGATGAGGCGGAACCAAAAATGCCCTCATCTATCTGCATCATCTCGTGAATATCCTTCTGCAGCATAATCACAGCAGTTTTGCAGGCTGTCTTCTGCGGCTTTGGGGAGAGGAGTGTTGTACAATAAGAGCACCATAATGGAAGACACTGCACCAGATTGCAACAGAAAATCAGAACTACAATAAAATAGATTACCCTTTCCAGAATCCAACCCCATCCACCAAAGAGGGACCAACTCCAATTTCCGCTCTCCATTCCTTTGCCATTTTTCAAAATATCTAAAATGTGTTTGGTCATATTCTTTTCCATATATGTGATCCCTTCTACACACCGGTCGCCTACACCGCACACACACCACCGCTTTTAGCTAGGATGAAATCAACCGCATATCTCGTTTGCTTGGAGTAGACTTGCATACTTACCAATTGGGAAGTGATGTCACGTAAGGCCGCTACTGTGGAGTTAGACAGTATCTGCAACTTACATCCAAACTATTCCCTAGCTCTTTCACCTCACCAAAGAGGGACCAACTCCAATTTCCGCTCTCCATTCCTTTGACATTTTTCAAAATATCTAAAATGTGTTGGGTAATATTCTTTTCCATATATGTGATCCCTTCTACACACTGGTCGCCTACAACGCACACACACCACCGCTTTTAGCTAGGATGAAATCAACCGCATATCTCGTTTGCTCGGAGTAGACACGCATACTTACCAATTTGGAAGTGATGTCACGTAAGGCCGCTACTGTGGAGTTAGACAGTATCTGCAACTTACATCCAAAATATTCCCTAGCTCTTTCACCTCTAGCCATAGCGGTACCACCAAATGTAATAATGGAGGAAAGTATATATCCAAAGCTGATACCATTACTATAATTATTGACCTCCAGTTATGTCACTCCGTCACAAAATTCTTTTGTTAGTGGTCTTTTCACCCAATTGAAATTAGGCTTGGGATTAGCATGTTTGCAGGGAATGCCTAAAGGCAACACTATTCCTAGGGTTACATCGTCTGTACCATTATGGACATTAGAGTAAGTACCATTAGACAAAAAATTAAACCCTGGGTGTGCAAAAATCGGCCTATCGTAATCCACAGCAGAATATCTGGAATTCATTCCAAAGGTATTAAGGTCTTTATTATTGACTAGGTGAATCGTACTTTTATGCCGCACTGTGCCTGAGCAGTTCACATACACATCGGTATCTGTGCTCTTTACAATGGGACAACAAGCGGGATAATAGGCGGCCTCTCAGGCAACCACTACATCTTTCTAATGCCAGCCTACTAGAGTAATATTCTGATCCTTCATGTAGTAGTTATCTCAATAGGTGTCATTAGCGCATCCTGGATAGCCCATTCCCCGTGGTTTTCTGTAATATAGGCAAGGAACCTGATAGGCAAAACCAAAGCCTCCAGAAACTTCTCTAAAATCCGGGGGTTTAGTGTAAGTATAGTTCACGAGAGACAATGGATAAGCAGTCCATAGGTTAGTGACTGAATCAGTAGGGTAACAAGCTGTTCCGTGTCCAAAGAATCTCAAATGTGTATCTAAAAATAAGTTGCTTGGGACTGACCTCTTATTTCTAGGCAAAGAGACAACCTTTTCATTTCCTGACAATATTACATTTTGTTCATTCTCCAATATCCATATCATCCCACATAATATCAAGAGCAACAGAACCCTGGAAACAACACAAACTATTTTCTTTTTAAGTGACCACACCATATTAGACTGAACAACACGGAACACAGGCTGCTCCTCGTCAGCCATGGGTCGAGCAAATGGGGTAATCAGAAAAGGGGGAATGCAATGAAGCTAAAAACAAGCAAAAGTCAAAAGGGGGCAATTTTTCCAGTGTCCTTCTGAGTCTCACTGGTAGACTCCTATTGTTCATCTGCGTTGGCGCTATTGAGCACTGGCGGTGGAGCTGCTAGTCTGAGCACTTTGTCACAGTTCACGTTGCAGGATAACGCACTCCCCTCCAGGAGAGCGCGCTCACTGAATCCTGTTTACCACAGTCCGAAACAGAGCACTAGTCTCCATTTCCCTAAGCTATAGTTGGTACCACAGACAAGATACATGCGCCCTATTCTTCATCCTCGCAGTCCATCCCTACTAATCTGACTTCTCCTTTGGTTCACTGTCCCTCCGTCGGGGACGAAAATTGTACATAGCCGTTGCAGGCACAGAGGGGTCAACGAAAAGGTGTTTTGAAACTCAGATGAACCAGCGGATGGGGGCTCAAACTCAGAAGCACCAGTGGATGGAGGCTCATGGATGGCCCTTATTTCGGATGGCACCGCCTCATGCTGTTATGTCCCGGGTTCCGACCGCCGAGCACTCCCTGGCCCCACCAGCGAAGGCCGACTTCTGGAAAAGGTCCGTCGTCCTTTTCCACGAGATGCGGGTGAAATGGAACGCGGCCGCTGGAGCTAGGAAATTACAGCTCCCAGCGGCCTGTGCACACGAAGACGCGCGCGCACAGGAAGTGACGCGGCGCGAGGTCCGGAGCCGGAGAGGAAATGCCCGCAGATTATTCCGGATCGCAGAAGGAACTCGTTTGGGGGAATCTAACTGCCGAGTGTCCCGGGTGGGGTGAGGGTGTCGGTGACACCGCCAAGACTCAATTTCTAGACGCTAGCGTTCTATCGTTCTATCGTTAGTGGCCTCTTACACAGGAAATAAGTATCTTTGACTCCCCGCACCCAACTGCTAAGTGTGTTTTCCTTTGGAGTGTTTTCGACCTTGCTGATTTTTGGTGCGCTGCGCACACGTAATGGCTGGTGACAATACCAGGTAGTATAGTGTTTGTACCACAATGTGATTTCTTGAGACAGGACTGTTTCTGCAGTTTAATTTCTCTACCAATGCAATGCAAGCTGCTTCATATGATGCTATGAAAATCATGTAATGATAAGTGTGTGTTTGTCTCGTCTTCTAGCAGCGGTTGTTAGAGTGGTAGCTGAGGTAAAGCATAAAACCATCTTCCCTTGCGAAGTCTACGCACACACCCTTTCGGGTGGGTAACAGTGACACGCCACAAGCAGAGTGTATGTTATCATACTGTGGGGATTCGTGTTTACATGTTTGTTTGTTTGTCTACAATTCTGCAGGCTGAGCATTACGTACAGACTTCTACAACGTAGAAAAACTAGGTAGCCAAGAAAAGGCCTTGATGAATGTATAATCGCCCTTCTTCTGGTAGCTGCCAGAACTGGTTCTTTTGCTTTACAGGTAGACCTGATGGCTTGAGGAGGGACAAAGCGTGTCATGAGGTGTTGTACATTAGTGTAGTGTGTTCTAACCAACCTTTCTCTTCACAGGTCTCCCTCCCCGCTGTTCCCTGCATTTCCTTCCCCCGATTGACCCCCTTAAGCTTCCGTGCCTTTACGGCAATTCGGAATTGAGGTTGTCAATAGGTGGAGCCCATTGAGCAACGAACCGATCCTGAGAGGCCTCCGAGGGACCGTGACACATTCAGCACAGCATTGTTCTCCTCCACGATTGTGCCCATGTCGATCGAGCATCGGAAAACGGGATGAAGAAGGGTACTTTCTCTGTTTCACTGTCTCCCACTCCTTCCAGCACCCAGTCGTACGGCAGAGGCAGAGGTACCCGCTTACAGTAGCTGGCGTGAATCCAATTCTTTCGGATCGCCACTTTCACTGCACTTCTGGTGGTGAGTAGAACCTGGGCAGGCTCCTTCCAGCGGGGATCCAAGCTTTTCTGGTTAGAACATAGTCGCCAGGCTGGATCACATGTCCTGGCCCCTCAGGTGCTGGCAGCAGGGTCTCTGAAAACTGTTGGTGAATAGAGCGCACATTTTTAGTCAATTCATAAAGGTAATCCATTAAAAAAGGGTATTCTATTTCAGAGAAATGTCTTGGTCGCAGGACGCCCCAGACGTTTGCTGGTAGGACGAACACGACCTCATATGGGGACAATCCTGTCCTCGTGTGAGCCGTTACTCTAATTGACAGAAGAGCTAACGCAAAGCATCTGGCCATTTCAATCCTGTACTTTCCTGAATTTTTCAAAACCAAAGGGGATGATGGACGGAGTGTTGAACATTGCAAGCACTCACCATGGCCATATGCAAATCAGTCTGACCCTGTGCCTCATGGGAACAGTCCAGCCCGAACTGCCAAGCCATGTCTTCCCTGGACCGGAAACAATCATCCTGGGACCGGTTTCTGGCTAATCAGCCGTCATCAGCCAGGCTAGCTTGAATCCAGTGGCAAAGTGAGCAAGGGACCCACATCTGGGCATACCCCGCCAACTGAGGGGTGGCGGAGTGAGCTAAAGAATGATGATGGATTAAGCCCAGATCAGTTGACTGGGAGTGAGTGCTTGCATTGTTCAACACCCCGTCCATCATCCCCTTTGGTTTTGCTTTCCTGAATGTTTGCCAGTTTTAGTTTGAGAGTACCATTGTACTTCTCAACCAAGCCTGCTGACTGGGGGTGGTGTGCAGCACAGAACTTCTGCCTAATGTGCAACTCATCACACACTAAATGGATCACTTTTGCATTGAAGTGACTGCCGTTGTCACTCCAAATCAAACAAGGCAAACCGAAGCGAGGGTAGAACACCTTCAGGAGGGCTTTCGCTGTCGCCAAGGCTGTATTTTCTTTAGTGGGGTATGCCTCAACCCATTTACTAAATGCGCCAACAGCCACTAAAACATATTTCCGATTGTTGACCCGTTCCATTTCGATATTGTCCATCTGAAGGACCTCAAAAGGAAAAGAAGGTGGGGCAAAATTGCCAGGGGGTATAGGAGTGCCCTTTCCATGATTGTACATCATGAATACCATGCAATATTTTACCAAGTGAGCGGCAGCCTTAGAGATGCTATCATTTTGCCACACAGGGTCTAGTAGTTTGCATATGCCCCTAGCACTAATGTGAGCTGGCCCATGCGCCATAGTGACTACAGGGAGGACATAGGCATCCGGTAACATCCATCTTTGCTTTCCTGACTATCCGTCCAGCACCCATCTTCGTCTAAACGTGCTGTGCTTTCTTGCCATATTGCTAGCTCCTCAATAGTTGCCTCACTCTGTATCTCCTTGACACTGTCCAGTGTATCTTCAAACATAGTAGCTTCAGGTACCCATCCAGCAGGACCTGGCACAAACATTCTTTTCATTTTTGTTTGAGCTGTCTTCTTAGCTGTTAGATCTGCAAATGCATTTCCCCTCCCCACATCATTAGTAATTGCCTTGTGTCCGCTGCACTTTCCTATTGCTAGCTTCTTGGGGAATTTCAGAGCTGACAAAAGCCTGTGAATCAATGGGCCGTTCTGGATCTTTAACCCATGTGAAGTCAGAAATCCTCTCTCTGGCCAGAGCCACCCAAAATTGTGAGCGACTCCAAAGGCATAGTGGCTGTCAGTATAAATATTGACAGTCAGTCCCTCACTTAGCTCACAAGCTCGAAGGAGGGCAACTAGCTCTGCAGCTTGGGCCGACTGATAGGGAACTTGTGATGTCTCGACTACTGTGTACAAGGTAGTGATTGCATATGCTGCAATTATTGTGCGTTCCGGTACTTTGAAACAAGAGCCCTTGACATATAGCTCCCCTTGTGGTTCAGATAGGGGAACATCAGTCAGGTCTACCCGTCCCTTCGTCTCTTCAGTCCGAAAAATGCAATCATGCACGTCTATTTCCTCACTTTCAGAAGGGAGGGGTAGTAACGTGGCTGGGTTCAGGGTGGCACATCTTTTGAGGGTGACGTGTGGTGCAAAGAGGGTCAATTCGTAACCAGTCAAATGTGCACTGGTAAGGTGCTGTGTCTTAGTTTTGTTCAAAAGTGTATCCACAGCATGCAGTAGGTACCATAACTGTTAGGTCGGTATCAAGGACGAGCCCTGCCGATTGTCGGCGGATAGAGACAGCCACGGCCACCACCGCTCTCAGACAGCTGGGGAGGGCTCTTGCAACGTTATCAAGCAGAGCACAAAAAAAAGCACACGCACTCTGCTTACCTCCGAAGGCTTGTGTCTGGACAGAGAGCTTACAGCCAGCCGTCTCGTGTTTGTTAAACACGAACAGCTTCTAGTAGTCAGGCATACCAAGCACAGGCGCAGAGCAAAGTGCAACCTTTAATTGCTCAAAAGCTTGCTGACATTCAGGCATCCAGGGCAAGGGTTCATGCACATCTTTAGTGGTTAGCTGCAACAGCGGTTTTGTTAGTAGGGAAAAGTTAGGTATCCAGTGGCGACAATACGAAGTAATACCGATGAAAGCTCGCACATCCCTTTGAGTCTTAGGGATGGGCATTTTGACAATAGCATTAATGCGTTCAGGTGTTAGTCTCCTTTCCTCCTTCGACAGTAGGTGACCTAGATAGGTGCCCTCCTGTTGACAATATTGGAATTTCTAAAGGGACACTTTATGTCCATGATGAGCCAAATGTAGCAACAATTTAACCGTTGCATCTTTGCAACCTTCTTCTGTGTCTGAAGCGATCAAGAGATCTTCCACGTACTGCAGTAATACATTACCTGGGGGAAGTATGAGGGAATCCAATTGGCTTTTTAAAGCTTGACTATATATGCTAGGACTCTCAGTATAGCCTTGGGGAACCCAACAGAATCTAAAGCTTCTGCCGGCGAGGGCAAACCCAAACAAATAACTACTATCTGGATGGATTGGAATGCTAAAGAATGCATTTTTCAGAATCGATGACTGAAAAGAATTTGGCAGAGGAAGGAATCATAGTCAAAAGGACAGTGATATCGGGGACAACTGGGAACTGAGGAACCACAATCTTATTATTTTCATTTAAATCGATCACAAAACGATAGACATTAGGTTGGTCATCAGAGGAGCCCGTGGGTGCCCTCCACAATTGGATGTCGACAGAACTGGCGAATCCACTGTAAAGGGACCAACAGTCAAGGCAAGTGGCTTGGAAATGGGGCTCACAACCGGTATACCTGAAAAGCCTACCGAAACATTATTTTGCCCTGGGGACCAGCGAACGAGAAACAGAGCTGTGTCCACTAAGAATTTCTTAACTGAGCCTTGCAAATCTGCGGTGACATAAGGACCGCACTGATCTACAGGTATCTGAACTGGTCCCTCACCGTGTCCCTGGCTGGTCTAGCTGTGGGACATCCCTGTCACCTTGTCCAAATCATAATCATCATGGTAATACTGTCTCCCTCGAGGGTCATCAAAATAGTACTGATCAGAGCAACTCTGCGATGTCCCATCCTCCAGAGCCTTGTCCCGATCACTTACTCCGCGGCCCCATCCATGAGAACCCTGTCCTCGAGGGACCTCAACTTTCTGCAATAACACCGGACACTCGCTACGCCAGTGCCCCTCCTCTTTGCAATACCCGCACTGATTCGGCCCTACAGGCGCAGCATTCCTGCTAGTACGGGGAAGCTGCCGGGCCGGACCAGCACCACGTCCCCTTTCATTTCCCGTAGACGCCTGCTGTAACAACACCTTTGTTTTTAACTCCTTATTCTTCTTCTCCACCTTCTCCTTCTCCTCATTTTCTCTGTGCTCGTAATACTGTGCCATACTCAAAATCCCGGAAGAGGAGGATGTCGTTGAAGTGCTCTCTGAAGCCTGTAACCGAGTCGCGATCTCTGGGAGCAGGTTCCTAACAAATCTATTGACAAACAATGGAACACCCCCTTCCACTGGCAAATCCCACCATCTAAAATCCCAAAAAACCCCCTCAAACCGCGTAAAAAAATCAGACATGCTCTCATCTCTCTTCTGACGACATGCCGCTAACGTCTATCCTTCTCGGAGGAATAAGGGAGTGCATATACATGATAATCTGGGCGGGTAAAGCTAGTATCTCGCCCTTTCGCTTCACTCCAGGTTTCCTTTCCTTATATCATGCTTTAATCTGATCCCACGTACCTGTCTCCAAATGTCGATGGGCACCAGTAACCCAAAAAACTTTTCAATATCAGCAAGTGTCATTACTGTCGACGAAGCAGCTTCAATCAATTCCTTATAATATGCAGTAGGATTTTTCCTAGGGTCAGGTAACTAAGTCTTAAGGGACAAAACCTCACTCCTTTTCCATGGAGTATAAACCCACTGTTCTTGAAACCGGGGCTCTACCGGTGGTCTAATAACATTTCGATATCCTGCACTCAGTGGGGTCTGTGACAGCCTGTCTCATGTTATAGCTGCTCTGCCTGCAGGTTCTGCAGGTTAATTGGTTGTGCGATTGGTACCGTTGATTTGAGGTGTCTTCATAATCTATGTATGGGCCTCGGCCCTTATGTACCATGGAAAATTCAATAAAATTTGTTGTGAAAAAAAAGAACTCCTCACTGTTGCAAACCTTGACTGAATAGGCTATACTGGCTGTAGACAGGTAAATTCCTATGTGAATCCCGACCCTTTCAGAGTTTAAGCAAAGGAAAGAATTTGAAAGTTTGTATATCATGATGTCACATATCTAAACCTTCCCAAACAAGTGCTGCCCATCCTGCTCAACAGAATCTCAGAGAGGTTAAAATTCCTAGTGTTCCCCCACACCCGCTTGCTGACAAAAAACAGTATTGTTGATATCCCCACTCTCGCATTGCACTCGTATAAATTACTTCAGAATATAATTTTTTAATGTCCAGAGAACCCTTTGCTTATGCTTTGAGGAGACCAGGAATTAATGGCCTTCAACTCTCCTGTGAATGCTGCTTGGTTCCCAATGCATTTGAGTTCCCACTTCAGGAACACCTCACACTTCTGATTTCGAGTTTTTTGTGCATGGCACAATACAAGTGTCTGTGGTCTGAAAAGGGTGTGGAAAAGAGACAGGGCTTAGTCCCTAAGCAATGCATTGCGCCTGTATTACATTCTTGGAGTTTTTACCCTCATGATGGTTGTAACCTTCATCCACTTTGGTTAGTTGTGCATGATTTGATTCATGTTGGGTTTATGCCCACAGAATATTTTGAAAACATTTTAAAGTAGATATTGAGGAAAGTGATTATATATTTCTCTTATGTTAGGATGAATCAAGTGGTATTTGCTGCAAAATGAAATAGTTTTGAATATAGATTTCTGATGACAATAATTTCTAAAATGATATGTGCTATTTTTAAAGTTAACGGGTTTTTTAAATTATCTAATATGGATTTTTGTGTATGGTGTTTAGTGATGCTGTCAGGTTTATGATCTTCTGTGAATCCCTGACAGCTATTTAATATGATTTTGTTACAACCTGTTTGTAGTGTCTTGAGCTTGTGTGCAATAGGACTCTTTTGGTCCTATACAGATTCCTTACCCAAAATACCTATTTGGTTTGAGTAGGTCTGGGTGTGTTCAATAAAGTCATGAATGTCACCGCTTTTACAAACGGGACCACGTAGTCGGGTGTTACACGCGATACTGGTGAGCTTCTCTGCTATTACGAACGGTACTCTGCAGCCGGCTGAAAATGTTATACTGGCAAGCGGACCGGTATCAATCACATACTTTAAGCGACGACCGGAACGGGCAGAGTAAGGAGTACCAGTAACCGGATGAATAAAAACCTAAACATATCAGATAACACTACAGCTCATCTTTTATTTGGACTGGAGAACTTGAAAACCACCGATATTGGTTTGTAGGCCAGACATAAAAACACAAAGTATTTGGCTACCCTCTTCAAAATCACACTTGCAACTTCCAGTTATAAGGATTTACATCAAACATGGCTTCCTGATGAAGGCTCAAAGCCGAAACGCTCGTAGGACGCAACTGATTTTAGCCATGACTATATTGAATATTTTCTTCATTTGAAACAGATGCCATATCCCTATTGATGAAACCACATCCTCATTGAATTGTTATATATTCCACATGGATACAATCTTAATCATGTTGAGCATTGACCAATAGTCATTTGTAATGAAAAGACTGGACAAACTGTGTTTTGCCTAAACATACAATATATGCTATGAATTCTTGTATCAAATTACATGATCAGATAAATAGTGGATGAATGTGGAAGGAAGTCTGGATAGGATTTGGTTATAATTATTATAGAATAACACAAACGGAGTGGAGTGACATGCACTGTATCTATTTCTTGAATTCGAATATGAAATATGAGTGTTCATTTTTAACAAAAAAATGATAAAAGGAAGAAAAAATATTTAATTGTGCTGAACAAATAAAAACATTTTTGTAAATTATTAGCATCCGGCCAATGTTATATTGATATTGAAATCTTTAAGGTCCACTTAGTATTGAATTTCCTAAAAACTTTTCACACAATTGTCAATAAAGTTATGATGCAATGCGCGTAGATTGCGAATGTATGTAAAGGAATAAAGATGTGTGTTAAAGAGCTCAGTGTGTTGCGTGGTCATTCGCATGCTCCCGGGCTGAGGAGGATGCTACAACTGGTGACAAGTGCAGGATCTGTGCCCCAAAGAAATGAGACTGCTCTCCCTGGAAGTTTGCAAAGCTACAGCAAACTCTTTGTCTGTGCCATGTGTGCCTATATTGATGAGAAACAGTTTGAAGCTGGCATGCGTGGAATTGAATCCCCACTTCAGCCCACATACGCCTCTCACCACAATTGAAGGTCCTGCAGAGGAGAACTTTCGAAAGCTCACCAGTAAGGCCAATAGAAGAGATACTGCGCCACAGGCTAATACACAACCATCATCTATACAAAGTGAACAATAAAAGGCATCGACAACAGGTGTGAATAAAACGCTACAAGCTACGACAGCCAAGTGCGCGAAAACTCTGAAAGTAGTAACAACCAGGCACGAAAGCACAAACATACTTAGCAGCATGAACAAATGAAGCACCATATGACCTCGTGTCGGACACGACAACCTCAGGCCCAGGTGAAAGATTGGCATGCAAAGTTGCCAGTGGCATCCATTTTGTCGGCCCGCCGCCGGAATAGTGACATATTTTTAATTGCAGCTAAAGGGAACGCCAGACATGGTGCAGCGCGGTCCTGAAACCACCACCTCCGTTCCACACCGCAAAAAAGCCAAATATTGGCTCCAGATGGACTGTTTGGATTGAGACGTTCGATGACTTCATTGATGCACTAGAAGAAGTAGATGATAAAAAGATCATCAAATACTTAAAGAACTATGCCGGTAGTGGATTGAAAGAAGTAATAAAAAAACATATTACAAACTGATGAAACCTCTTACCATCAGATAAAATAAGCATTGGAAGCAAAGTGTAATCCAGTACCAAATGTCAACTATGAAAAGTATATTTTCAACCAAGCACAACAGCAAATTGGTAAAATGATGGATGAGTTTGTTGATAGACTTGACGCGCTCATTAAGCGTTGTAAATTCAGTGAATTTAATGATGAAGAAGCCATAAATCTGAGAGTTGTCGATGTTTGTCTCTCTGATTCCTTCAGGAGACGCATGCTAAGAGAGACCCTTTGCCTGGAGAAAGTATTCATGGCTGCAAGAGCAGAGGAACATGCAGATCGACAAGCTGTTGATATGGAAGCTGGAACAGGACAGAATGAATCATCATTGATCATGAAAAGCAAACACAAGTATTAGGTAACGGCCAGGAGATCGACATCTCCGAAGAAAAAGAAATTGCGTTTCCGATGTGGATTTTTGTTTCCCCGTGAAGACAAATGTCTCGCAATTGTACAGAAATGCAAAGGATACAGGAAAGAAAACCATTTCATAACAGTTTGCAAATCAAAAGAGAAACTGATTACATCAAAGCAAGAATAGAAAATGGATGCTCGAAAGTTCCAGAACGTTCTCACCACGCCCACGAGGCCAAACAGCAACATCTGTTGTGACAAGTGGAAACTAAACCAGGTCAATCAAATTCATCTTGTACAGGCTCATCAGCATCCCTATCAAGTGACAATGAGGAAGATGGATGTACGATGACGTTGTCAACTAAAGAGCAACATGCACATGTAGGGTTGGCTGCTTGCAAAGAAGAGCGCAAACTGAAGAAAAACTGCCAAACTAAGCAACAAAACGTATTTGGACGGTGTCCTAAAATTACGCTGAAGGTGAAAGGATATCTCATAATTTCATCTTAGTCAGTGGTGCATTGATCAACATCATGCCGGCAGAGAAGTTCAACAAATTGTCTCCAGTGCCATGCCTCACTCTGTAGACTAGGAAGGTGTTCAAGTAGGCTGCTTCCGCACCATTGCGAAGTCAAGGATCATTCTTGGCAGCCATGCAGCATAAGAAGATGACAGTGCAAGCGCCATTCATATTTGGCAAGGTACTTCGTCCTGTGCATGTTTACTCAGTTTCGCTACTGCTGCTGACATGGAACTAATATCTATTAATGAGAACCTCAGTGCAATGTCTGAAATTGGGAGTCCGTTTCCATCGCTGTTTCATGGCCTAGGGAAACTCAAAATGATGAATGTGCAGCTTCATATTAATTAGGACATTTACCTTGTTGCTCAGCTGCATCGCTGAATTGCTTTCCATCTACAGGAGGACATTGAGAAAGAACTAGAAACATTGCTAAAGTATGACATCATTGAGCACTCCACTGGTCCTACACCATGGGTTTCGTCCATAGTGGTTGTTCCTAAAAAGGACAGTGATGGTGCAGTGCCTATTTGTGTTGACATGCGTCAAGCCAACAAAGCGATCGAGAGAGAAATACATCCAGGTCCTCACAAAACTGACATGATCACACAGCTGAACGATGCCAAAGTCTTTTCTCGTCTTAATCTGAACAAAGGTTACTATCAACTTGAACTGGGAGAACACTGTAGGTATACCGCTACTTTTTCAACTCATATTGGTTTGTTTTGATACAAAAGACTATATTTTGGAGTGTTGTCAGCTGTAGAACTGTTTCAAGATGTCATTCGTTTGAGTAATTCAACCAGTCGCACATGCTTTCAATTATAGTGATGATATTCTGCTGTTTGGGGCAACAAAAAAAGAGGATGACAAAGCTCTTGGACAAGTATGCCAACTACTTGCTGATGCAGGTCGCACACTGAATGCTGAAAAATGTGAGGTTCACAAAGACAAACTCAAATGTTTTGGACACATCTCTTCTGAAAGGGGGAAGACTCCTGGTCTAGATAAAGTACAAGCATTGTCCTCTACCCGTCCCCCACAAGATGTAACCATGCTGCGATCCTTCCTAAACATGCCCAGCTATTGCTCCAGATACAATTGTGACTTTGCCACATTGAGTGCCCGTTGAGGGAGATAACAAAGTTGAATGTTCAATTTCACTGATCTTCTTAATGCAGCTAAAGTTTCAAAAAGATAAAACATGCAATTGAAAATGCAAGTGAAATGGCTTATTTTAATCCAAAGTTACACACTGAGATTGTGGTGGATGTTAGCCCAGTGGGGCTGGGTGCCTTTCTTGCTCAACATAACTGACATCCAAACATACAGAGACACATTGTGGCTTATGCCAGCCGGAGTCTGTCTCAGACAGAATGTGATTATTCGCAGTCAGAAAAAGAGAGCCTGGCTGTGGTGTGGGCCTGTGAGCATTTTCATGTTTTTCTCTATGGAAAACATTCCACTCCTGTTACTCATCAACAGGCACTGCTCATTATCTTTGGGAATCCGAAAGCCAAGATTCCCCTTTGAATTGAAAGGTGGGGGTTGAAATTGCAAGAGTATGAGTACACTATTGTGCAAAAAACTGGGAAGGATCAAAACGCTGCAGATTACTTTTCATGAGTGCCATTGTCTCATCACAGTTCAAGGTTCAAAGGAGCTGAAGAATACATCAATGTTATTGTGACGTCAAGTACACCTGCCGCTCTTTCCATAGAACGGATTACCACTGCTACTAACACTGACAAAGACTTCCTCACTATCAAAGATATCATTACAAAGCAATTATGGAAGAAAGCCATGCGACCTCTGGCATATGACATTGAATATCAAAAATTTAGAAATGTGCAAGAGGTACTCTCTGTCACTCTTGAAGGTGTCCTTTTGCGAGGCACAAGAATTGGGATATCTGAGAGCCTGAGGTAGCAGGTAATTGAACAGACACATGAAGGAAATCGTGAAATTGTAGCTACGAGAGAGCTCTCAGAGATAAGGTGTGGTTCCCCCGCCTAGATGAACGAGTGGAGAAAGAAGTAAAAGCATATCACCTTTGCAATTGTCTGTCTCCGAAAACAACGAACATCCACTCATTATGTCTGACCTTCCTACTCGGGTATGGGAAAGGATTGCCATTGATTTCTTTAGATTATTAAACAATGAACATCACATCATGGTTGGCATAGGTTAGTACTTATTTTCTCCTAGTGGAAGGCTTGTTGTCAACCACTCATGACAGGGTTATTGTTAGGCTGGATGACGTTTTCGCAGTGTGGGGCCTACCTACTGTTCTCAAATCGGACGATGGTCCACCTTTTGATAGCAAAGAATTTAAAGGGTACCTTGCCCGAGTGACTCGCAAGCATCAGAAAAGCACGCCTCTCTATCCGCAGGCTAATGGCGTTTTTGAACGATTTGTGAGCATTTTAAAGAAAGTTGTTCAATAAGTTGCAATAGGGGCATTGATCTCAAGTCAGCGTTGTGCTGAGCCCTTAGTGCTTATCGATCAACTTCCCACTCTACCACGGGTGTGAGTCCTGCCACCTTGATGTTTGGGAGAGCTATGGGAAGAAAAATGCCATAATGGACCTCGAATCATCCATTGGATGCAGACAAGATTCGCAACAAGGACACTTCTCGAAAGTGCAAAATGAAGACCTACGATGATGAACGCAGATTTGTTAAGGACACGATCTTTAACAAAGGAGACTGGGTTCTAGTGAATCAATTACAAAAGCGAAAGACATATGCGCTATTTAAAGTTGAACCATTAAGACCTGTAACCAGTAAAGGGCATATAGTGACTGTTCAACGTCCTGGAAAATCCATTACAAGAGACTCGTCTCACTTTAAGCCCTTGCCTCGATTCTTGTCGGCTCCTGATGTCACGAGTAGAATCATTCCACCCGAGTGCCCAAATTAAGCGTCTGATACCACATCAGCAACACTCGATGAAGGTGCACCTCATCTGCCTCATACCACTCGATCTGGCAGACTTGTCCAGGCCCGTCGACAACTCATCGAAGAGGTATGATGTTTATGTTGTCCGTATTTTTTATTTAACAAAGGGGGAGATGTAGTGTTTTAAGCTCATGTGCATTGGGGAACTTTTGGTCCTATGTGGACTCTTTACCGATATTACTTAATTGGTTTGGGTGTGTCTGGGTGTGTTCAATAAAGTTATTATGCGACGTGCGCAGATTGCGGTTGTATGCTGAAGAAAAAAGACATGTGTTAAAGAGCTTTGTGTGTGGCGTGGTCATTCGCATGCTCCCGGGCTGGGGAGGACTCTACACTGTCTAACGATAATCCTTCAGAAGTGCATCATTATAAGTAAGAACTGTCGGATTTTACTGTGAGCGCCTTAGCTGGCTTTTTTGAGGGAACTAAAGCTTCAGAGGCCAACAAATGAGGTAGAAAGGCTTCATTCAGCACTTAACCCATGGGAATAAGTCTAGGTCGGTTTTTCCACCATTTGGCAGCTCGTCTGTACCATAACAAAAGGGGATCAACCTCATATATATTAGTTCATGTAGACCTCAAAAGGAGCAGCTTAGCCAAAACTGCTAGGCAAAGGCACAAGACAACAAGCAGCCCTCTGGTCATTCCTGCTTAATTGAGCCTTGGAAGTGAGGTGTAGCTCAAGTTTCGAGACACATCTAAAAATGTGTTACATCAGGACCCACCCACTAAACCTAGTGAGGATTCAACGGAGTACCACAAAATCTATGGAGATCTTAAAGCCAGGAGTTAAGTATCGGGAAAACATCTTAGCATTAGATTCCATCATTTATTGCATGTTGGTCTGTATTAAATCTTTGAAGACTACTATTGCCACTTTCGGTTGCAAATCTCAGGATGCAGCCATTGATGGATAGGCAGAGACAAGATTAAGTGTATTTCAAAACACACATCCCGCTACCCAAGCTGTGCAAGGGTAGGACCAATTCTGATCCGCACACCTTCTGTTAACAACACTTTGTTAGCTATAGGGAAGGCCGCAGGAAAAACTATTGAGCGGCTGCGGCATACTCCTCTTCAATATGAATTTGCTGATCCGTGTAATCTACCAATTGATGCACAATTTGCCTTTTCTACAACAAAAAGATATTTTTGGCTCACAGAGATTCAAAGTTATTGAACTTTACTTCACACAAGGCAACTCGTCGTCTTCAGCTGTTGATTGCAGTATTCAACCATTTAAAGAGGTGGCACAGTTGCCTTGATAGCATTAACATTTAATTGGGCAAAACACTTTTTCTACAGGTGTTTTAAAATGGAAAGAGGTGCTGCATAAATGCTGCTTATTGTGCCTTCCTTTGCAAGAAAACATAGTCAACCTTTCTGTATAATTTGGTCCTCCACTTCCGCATAAATCCAGTAGCTCTGTGTATGAAGCCGGGTTGCTCGGTGGGGCAAATTCTTCCATCACATTGTAATACTAGCTCATAGTCAGCCATATACTGTTTCTCTAAGACAAACTCTTCTAGCCACTAGTAGCGCAGTGCTGAGGTGGAAGGGTATTTCAGAGAATGTATTCTTTTTGTGTGAGTTGTATTTCTTTATTGCGTATTCAAATGATTTGACATAGAAGCAAAGTAGGGGTGTACATACATTGTTCTAGGGTACATATACATGATCAATACAGACGTGTGACTTGCCTCCAAAAGGTTTTGACACATTAAGCCTACGAATAACAATTCTCCACTGCAATCAATAAATGAGGGTAATAACGGGGAGGGGGAAAGGTATTGGGGACCCATAAACAGAAACAAAAACAAAAAGGAGACGGGGGGATATGTGAATGTGTATAGCTGCACAAGCCCGTTTGCTTGCCTCCTCCCCGACCGGGCTGGTTGGGAAATGTCGTCCTCTCTAGGCTCGCATCCCACCTCCCCTTAACCCTCCAGGTTGTGTATAGAAGAATGTGTCTTGCTTTGTTGGCGCCTTGTTTCCTCTACAGGGACGAATCGAAGACCAGTACAGAAGGGACGTGTGGGGGGGGAGGGAGGGAAGTTTCCGGCATAGGGATTCTGACATAACACGAGTCCGATGGTGGTGTGACGTATGATAATTAAGCCCTGTGGTACACGGTGGCACGGTAGTAATTTTGCAGGTATGAGTATGTGTGGGTGTGGGCGTGCCAGAGGGGGAAAAGGCATGGGAGACGTGGAGAGGGGGAAAGGGGAGAAAGGAAAACAGGGAAACATCACCCCGTAAAGGTAATAGTAATAATGGTAGTGGACATGAAAGTAGTAAAAGTAAGAATAGTGATAATAACATGAGCGGTAAGAACTACAGTGGTGCTAAGGAGGTGGCAAATAGTACTGAAGAGAGTGTGTCAAAGGGTGGAGGTGAAGGTTAGGGGTATATGGTGGTGTAATGAATGTGCTTTTCGCTAAAAGGACACACCCAAACCCTGCACTCCCATTTTGGAGGCAAATATACCACTGCACCTTTAAATAACACACACTTTGAGCAGCACTCCCCAAAGACGAGTAAAGGAAGCAGCACTCCCTTTAGGCGAGGCAAGAAAACAAATTCAGGTGCATTTAAAGTAACACGCACTTTGAGCAGCACTCCCTAAAGGCGAGGAAAGGACGCAGCACTCCCTTTAGGCGAGGCAAGAAAACAAATTCAGGTGAACACACACAAGTTTATTAATGCAACATTTTAGAACGGTTGGCCAAATATATCAGTAAATGCAGATTCGCAAGTATCAAATGACTCAAATTAATAATTAGAATAAAATGCAGTATATACAAGTAGCAAAGAGTAGGAAATATATACAAAATGGTTAGGAGCACCTCACCGATCGACTAAGCAACATCCTTGCCAACTCAAGCTGGGGGAGCACTTCAGCAGCCCAGGAAGGAGTTCGATCAGGACTCAAATTCCGTCACCTCCACAGCAATACGTCTATTCTGTGGCGAGCTTCCACTTGACCCTCGAAGGTTCCCAGCTTAAATACCACTACTAAACGTAAGACGAAGGTTCTAGTAACCCTCGCCCCTTCTCAGGAGAAAGAACCGAGCTGGCTGTACCAGTCTACGTCAAGGCCAAGACAGAGGCTGGCCAAGCTCCCATATTTTGACTTCGAGGCAGAGTTGCACATTCCACAGATAATATCCAGTTCACTCTGGTCAGTGAGGAGTGAAAAGCAAGTGAAGAGCAGAAACCTGCCCTCCCCACTTTGCAGCTAAGTGCGAGCACAGAAAATGGTGTCAGTTCAGAAAATGGAGTCATTTATGCAATGGAGTCAATCAATACACCTTTTTCTCTTTCAGTGCCGGTGGCTTGCAGAGCGGCTGTGATGCGCTACGCATTTAATCACCAGGTTCTGCTGCTGCAGACATGCACAGAAAGGGTGTCCATACCCCTAGAAAAATCTCCGACTGGTCTTGCAAGTTATATATGATCCTCTCATGGGAGGCAGCTTGAATCATAGCTGTCAGCCAGGACTCTTGTGTCGGGGGGTCGCAGCCCTCCATTGGCACAGTATGCAAAGTTTGGCTGTGGCCACAGCTGTGTGAAAGAGGCGGCGTTGTGGTCTGGATAGATCAGGGCACTGCTGCAGATCGTGCAGAAGTACTTCAGTAGGCATGAGTGGTAGACAAAGTGGCATGGTAGTGTTCAGAGTCCGTCCCACGTACTCCCAAAAAGCCTGCACTGAAGGGCATTCACAGATGATATGTGCAATTTCACACCGGAAGTTGTGACATCCCCAGCAGTTGGCATGGGGAAGCAGGCCCGCCCTGTGCTGTATCGTGGGCGTCCAATACGAGTTCTGTAAGACTTTAAAGAGGCAGAATTGAATCCACGCCTCCCTTGCACCTTTATTCAGGGCTTCTGCTATGTCCGCCAATTTGTCATCGTGGAGAAGTGTGGCTCAATGATTAGAGCGGCAGACCCTGATGCAGAGGTCTAGCCCGGGACCAGGGTTCAATTCCCCGCCTCGGCGGGTCTTGGGCTCAAAAATTCGACGGACCTGATAATTCTCGCCTCGGTGCCATTCCAATCATGGAGTCCCACTCTGCAACTCTGGGCAATAGCTTGCTTAATCTCCACAACGGCCCCCACAACGCTAAGGATGCCTGGCCTCCACCTTGGGGGTGCCCAGGAGTGGACGCCTCACAGGGAAAGCCAGGATGGGTTCCACAGCGGTATTCGTACAAGCGCCTTGAGACCCTTGCGGGTGAGTAGTGCGCTATACAAGTATCAATTTACATTTGTACATGATCGCCAGCTGTTTCTGCCACCTGGCAAGTAGTGTCTGTGATATAGGAATCGAGAAGTGGTGCGACGCTAGCCCCCCATACAGCCCAAACATCACCCCTTATACCTTCCCCAGACAAGAAGAAATGCTGCTACCTGAGATGGGGGCAGGTTCCAGGTTCCAGGGTGTAGCCCCCAAGCACTGCCGCAGACAGTGTTGTAGCTGGGTGTATCTCCAGGACTGTGTTGTGGGGAGACCATACTCCTCTCCGAGTTGTGCCAGCAGTTTCAGGGCACCATTGCAGATAATCTGATCAATGGAACGTATAACCTCTGCCTGCCACTCCTGCCATCTCAAACCCTTCCCCCGATACGGATGGCTTTGTTTCCCCATAATGGGGCCTTCTCGTGCAGACGTGGATGTATCCCCAACCGCTTGTGAGCCCGGTGCCAGGGCTTGCGCGCGTAGGACATTATCGGATGTACTGTACCGTTGTTTCCGGGCTTCGCCATGTATAAGATGGAGAGTGCCTCCTCGGCCAAAAGTAGGTGTTGTTCCAGCGGAACCCATTGCGGCGGGTCTGGGAAATCTGATAAGAAGCACTCTAATTGGGAGAGGTGTAACGCCTATGCATAGAGTTCTACCAATGGGAGGCCAAGTCCGGTGCGGTGGGCCTGTAGCTTTGACACGGCAATGCATGGCTATGCGAGCCCCACACAAACTGCTGCATCTTGGAATCTATCTGCCGCAAGGTTGTGAGAGGCACCTGCATCTGCAGCATCCCCAAAATATAGTTGAAACGTGATAGCGTTACCATGCGGAGTGCCTGCACTCTACCCCACAACGAGAGCCCCAAGGCATTCCATTTTTCGAAATCTCGTTGCATATGGGTTGTAAGCGGCCTGAGGTTGTCCTGGACCATGTTTGCTAGGCCTTTATTGACAAGAACTCTCAGACAGTTAAGTAGCGAGTGTTGCCATCGGAAGGGAAACCCATGTATAGCCGCTTTTGTGGTCCCAGCCGAGAGGGAGAGTGCTCCACTTTTGATCTTAAACCCGGAAAAGGAGGAGAAGTCGTCGATAATCTGGTGCAGGGGTGGAAGGGAGCGGGGC
This sequence comes from Triturus cristatus, assembly GCF_964204655.1. NCBI lineage: Eukaryota > Metazoa > Chordata > Amphibia > Caudata > Salamandridae > Triturus > Triturus cristatus. Next base: position 1,136,014,741 of record NC_140592.1, read on the forward strand.
AAATCCGTGAGGGTTAAAAAGATGTCATCCTCATATAAATACAATTTAGATTCGCCTATTGGAAGTGAAACACCCGTAATTGCTGCGGCCGATGGTTCCATAGCCAAGAGAAAGAGAAGTGGCAACAGGGGGCATCCTTGGCGTGTCCCCCCTACGTATGGGTAAGGGGTCGGATAAAATCTGTCACAGTTCACTTGTGCCATGGGGTTCCCTTAGAGGAGGCGCACTTAGCTACAAATTGAGCCCCAAGACCATAATGTTCCATCACTCAGAAGAGGTATTCCCACTTGATTAGGTCAAATGCCTTCTCCGCATCAAGGGAGAGGGCAATAGCCTCGGCAGGGAGGTCTTTGGACAACCACAGGGCGTGAGCGAGAATACGCAGATGATTCCTGGAGGATTGGCCCGGTACAAAGCCGACTTGCGAAGCGTGTACCAGAGATGGCAGAACTTTGCAGAATCGTGCAGCTAGTATACTTGCCAGTATCTTTATATCACAATTGAACAGCGATCTAGGCTGATACCTCCCGCAGTCCAGAGGGTCCTTCCTGGGTTTGGGTATAACACCTATGACAGCATTATTGGAGATAAAGCACAGGGAGACTGACTGTTCTGCTTCACAAAACGCCACCTGCAGCGTAGTGACCACCTCTTCCTCCGCCCAGCGGTAAAACTTCACCGGGTAACCATCCTCACCAGGACCTTTATGATAGGGAAGTTTCGCTATCGCTGAGGACATTTTTTTTTTGCTGATCTCCCCTTCCAATAGCTCCCTTCCTTTGTCTGAAAGGCGAGGGAGTTTCGCCTCCCGCAGAAATGAAGTCAGTCTGTCTGCCTCTATTGGCGGGCCTGGGGTGTACAGGGTCTTGTAAAAGGAGGCAAATTTGTTTGTTATATCTTGAGGTCGGGTTAGAGTGTCACGCGCCTATGATCTAATAGCCGAAATAGCCATGGACGCCTCGCGTTTGCGAAGTTGAGCTGCTAGGAGCCTCCCCGCTTTTTCCTCATGTTCATAATGGCTCCCCTTCATTCTCTGTAGAGCATATTCCGCTTTGGTAGTGAAGAGGCTATTCAAAGCCATCTTTGCCTGCTCCAGAGACTTGCGGTGCCATGGCATAGGACGTATCGAATATAAGCGAGTATACTTCCTGATGTCAACTTCCGGCGCTCTTTGTTTGTCTTGGTGTTGCTTGTTGGCTTGAGCCGAATTCCTCATGAGTCTGCCACGTATGGTGGCCTTTGCTGCCGCCCATAGAGTTCGGCTGGAGTCAACTGATCCCTGGTTGTCCGTTAGGAACTCTGTGACATGTGTCTGTAAGAGAGATTTACCAGTGGGGGCTCGGTAGCGCTGGATATTCAGTTGCCAGGGTTTGCGCCCAGGACTGGACAGTCCAAGTTCCAATGAGAGGAGGATGGGCTGGACTACTCTGTGGGAGGTGAGAAAGTAATCCAGGAGGGATACCGTACCGTGCACCTGAGAGGCAAAGGTGTATTCTGTATCTGTGGGTGACTCAAGCACCAGTGATCTATCAGTCCGTCATCTTGCATCACGTCTTCCAGCAATGCCCTGTCAGCTGCATTGATCGTGTCCAGTGGTCCTGTCCTATCCAGGATCGGATCCTTTGCTAGGTTCTAATCCCCACCTATGAGGAATTGGGTAGCACCTATTTCTGACAGAACTCTATTTAGCTGCAAGAAAACCAGTTTTTTGCGCCCTTGTTGGAGCGTATACCGACCCCACGCATATGTGATGGTCACCTATCTTGAGCTGTGCGAAAATGTATCGGCCATCAGTATCCATCCAAGTCTTTGTCACTGTCGCTGGAAGGGATTTCGGGAGAAGAATTGCTACTCCGCACTTGCGTGGTGGGCCCTAAATCCCAGGAGCCTCAGCCTGCGCACCACTGTGTATCACCTTTCACACGAGTCTCGCCGCAGCTTGTCCGATTCTACATCATCTAGGTGCGTTTCCTGCAGCAGGGCGACATCCGCGCGTTTAGATTGCAGGTACGCCAAAATCCTTTTCCGCTTTATGTAGTTCGTGAGACCGTGAACGTTCCAAGTGATCGCTCGCAGTGGGCATGGGGGAGTCATAGTGTTCAATGCAGCAGGTGTAGATCCGGGAGGTCGAAGCTGTGCAGTGAGTGGCGAGCCCTACGGGGAGTGAGTGCAATGAGAGAGTGAAGCCAGGTGGGAGGGGGGAAGGTTTCAGGTCTCCCAAAGGATTACAAAGCTTGCTGGGCAGAGTTACGGCAGGGGGGTGTTTCAAGGCGAAAGGGAGTAGTGACCCGATTCCAGGGACCCAAAAAAGAAAGAATGAGAGTGAGACTGAAAGAGAGGAGAAAATGGAAGAAGAGAAGTAAGGGAAAAGACAGTGAAACAGCAAAACAGCAAAACAAAACAAAACAAAAGGGAACCCTCTGGCACTTCCCTGACAGTCTAGATCTATTAGGTGGCTAGGGCTGTCGTCGGGCTATAAGGAGACCTATAGGGCCAAGTGTACTGCAAGGGTGCCTCTGTCGGCGGGGAGGCGTAGTAGAGAGGTGCTAGCTTGCCACAGGGAAAGTGTGCGGTTCCTAAATGGAATGTGCCATAAAGAAAAGAAAAGGGGGGGAGGAGGGCATCATGGAAAGGGTAAGGGGAAGATAATAGGACACCGGAAGTAGGGTACCTTCTCGACCTCTGCTCAACAGGAGTGCCATTCTGTCTACCGCGGGTTTACACTCTGTGGAGCGCCGCTCCGAGGGGGCACCACCCTCTCGCAGCGGGTGGACCGTGCTCTGAGGAGTCTCATCAAGATATATAGAGGTGGGATCAAAGAGAGAGAAGGTGAGCGAGCGACAGCCCTGGGTGGGGGGTAAGGGGGTGTGAGACTCCCGTCTCATGGACAGACATCACGTGACTCTTGCATGTGGTGACGCATAGAAGGGCCCAGAGGTCCGCCCACCTCACAGGACCCTGCTGGACATGAATATGTAAGCTGAGAAGCGTAGTCATGTGTAATGATGTATAAGAATAATAATGTGGCCCCCCCAGAGCAGTGTCTGTGCCAGGTGAGGGACCGTAGGCACTCTTAATGTGCCTATGTGTACGTGTGCACAGGAGGAGGGGGGCGGTGGAGCGGACGTGTTTTCGGCTGGGGTAGTGGGAAGAACAAAGATATGTGAATGGAAGCAGCACTACCACTCAATGCTTTAATACAAACAGTTAAATCTACATTTGTTTTGATGCAGAACCTGAACACATCTATAAACATCCGTAACTCAGGTATACAGTATGAAAGAGTAAGGTGGAACAGTGTAGCCCTTCAAGGTCTAAAACCCTCCTTAGTTCAGTACAGTGCATAGAATACTCAGCTGTCCGTTGATCAGATATTGTCCCACTGCGCTGTCGGCTGCATAAACAGCTGTAGTAGGGATCATCAGCCCGGGCCCTCCAGTATGGGATCTCCACACCCCTGGGCCGGCCCAAGTGTTAGTTTCAGAGGCGAACGAGATTTGTTTCTCTGTGACTCATGGGCAAAGGCAGCCGCAGCATGGAGCACGGAGGCTCTGTCTTGCGTACATGCCCATCTGTCCTGGTCTCTACCACGTTGCCACATTCCTCCAGAGGTCCATCTTCTACTTTCCGTTGGCAGAGACGGGTCCGACATTGGGGAGAGTTCTGAGTCAGCCGTAGACGTCTCCATGTCCTGCCCCGTTACATTGTCCAGAAACAGGTGTAGGTCCTCTGGGTCATAGAGGTCCCTGGAATTACCATCCTTGGAAAAGCGAAATCTCACCGGTTCAAAGAGACCATACTTAATGTTTAGGAGCCTGGGTCTGAAAGACAGGAAAGCTTTGTGGCGGTCATTTGTTTCCTTCGAGAAATCAGCAGCCATCCGGATGCTGTAGCCGGTGTGTGTGAATGAACTTTCTGCACACGCTGCCTCTAGGATTTGCCTCGTCTGATCGTGACGCAGAAAACAGGCAATGAGCGGCCGTGGCGTACGTTGGAGTCCTTGCGGATTGGTCCTATGCGGTGGGCCGTTTGTATCTCCAGGGGTCAATCGAAGGTGGCTCCAACAAGCTTCGGGAGGATGTCCTTCAAGAACGCGGTGGCTTTTGGGCCCTCAACGGTTTCTGGAAATCCAAAAAAGCGGACGTTGTCCCTCCAGCTGCGGTCCTCCAAGTCGACAAGCTTGCTGCGTAAGAAGAGGAGCTCTTGGTCCCTGTCTGGCATTGTGTTCAGTCTGCCTTCCACCGCTGTCAGCCTCTGATCCAGCGCCTCCGCACGGGAGTGGAACCCAGCCAGGTCCGCAAGTATCGATTTGGCTTCATCCGCCAGTTTGGAGATATTGAAGTCCATCCCCTCCAACCTTCAACTGACTGAGGAGATCTCCTGTAGGATGTGGTCCATAGGGACTCCTGCTTCCGGGATCGTCAAGGGGGCCTGGGAGCCGCTCGCCGGTAGGTCATCAGCTGTCACAGCCATTGTGCGCGGTTGCTGCTTCAGCGACTCTGTGAATAAAAGCTACCTGGAGGTCTTGCTCCCTTGTTTTGCCGTGGTCATTCGTGCCCCGGTACCGAGTCTTGCTGTTACCAGCCTAGGGGGTCGTATCAGATGGAGGCTGGAGGGAAGATAAGCCGTCTTTACTGGTGCTGGCAATATTGTAGAATACGGGCGGTGCCTATTTACTTGCGCCCGGGGGGGTGGTACAGTCCGTGCTCTGATACAATGCAGTACAAAAGGGGGTGGTGATGGACAGAGCATCAGAACCAATCAAACACTCACACCCAGTCAACAGATCTGGGTTTGATCCATCACCGTTCTTTAGCCCACTCTGCCACCTGGCGCGACAACGTCCCCGGGTCAGTCTGCGAAGGCCCCCGCATCCAGGGCCATCGAGCGACTGTTGCAACACTGCTGCGGAAACGCTACATTCCCCACTCGGGGTCCTACTCGGGGTCCCCCTCGGGGCGGAGCTCATATGCTAGGCGGCCATCTCCTTACGTGGCTAGACCACGCCCCAGAGAATGTGTTCTAAGGGTTAGCAGTTACCACTCATTAAAGCTCCTATTAAAATCAGAAAGTATTTTATGACCTGATCCTCGCTCATAGTTAAAAATGACCTGTTCTTGTGGCCAGTCATTGATTTCCAAACAAGTTAAGATTCATAAATATTTGATGAAGAAAAACTGAATTAATTAAAAATATCCACTTTTGTTCTTTGGAAGCTCATTTATGCCATGGAGATGAGTTTCCAAGCCATATCTGAGGTGTTCTATTCTTATTGGAATTTATTTTAGCCAAGCAGAACCACCTGGAGTGCAGAAATAAGAGGCAGCCTGAACATGAAATATGTCCAACTTACAGTACTCTGTGCTACCTGGATGCTGTCTACTACTTTGTATCCAGATGCCAGATAAAACTTCTGTAATACCTCTACGCTAGCTCATTGAAGGCTACGTTCTGAGACCTTCAAAATACAAACACATTGAACAAAAGTCAGGTATTTTAGTATGTGACTCGTTTCGGTGATGTTAAGATGCATGTTTTACGCCATCCAAGACTCTTTTGTGCTGAACCTGGAAAGCTGCAATATGTTACGTTTCCCAGATTTACGTGGATGTAAAACTCTCGCTTTTCAGAATCTGGTGAACTCCTTGCTGGCAGAAAGACTGAACAGTTCTAACTGGAAGGACAGGATCGTAGCCTGTCGCACGCTTGGGCGCTTAAAGGGACATGCCACGCAGGTGAGTGTTATCCCATAAAAACTGTATCACATTCTGAAAACCAGCCACACCGTTTATGATGTTATGTATCACTCTGACAGCGAGACAGGAGGGCAAGTACCAAATTCACTGCTTTGACTTCACAACAGTAGGAAATAAACATTGTTTGGGAGAGAGGATGCAACCATGACACAGACCATGTGTGAAAAAAGGCCGCTTTATTGAAACTGGTGCACAACACAACAAAATAATCTAGCAACTGCCTTACAAAACTACACCTCGCTATACATCCATTATACTACCACATGACCCCACCCCTACGATTCCCCAAACATGCCCCACCTTGTAAATAACACATTACAAACATCACAATGTATTGCATTTCACATTTCCAAGTTCTATTAATCCTACATCCTACGCCTGCAAGTATGAAACTGTAAATAACCAAACGTCCTAAACTGAACCTTGAACTACCTGCCTATCCTTTCCCTGCACATGGTTCACTAACAGTCAACACCAACCAAACTTCTGCCAACCCCTGGCAACCTTTGCATGCTCACGCCACGCAGAACAAGCATTTGTAATGCAATCGGTCTCGCATTTGTGAAAGTTTGAGTTTGCGGCGTTGTAAATGTGTTTTTTAAAATAATTTATGTTGAGTTGTTTGTAGTGGAGTGGACGTATGTTGTTTGTAGAGGAATCATGTTGTTTGAATTTGAATTGTTAGTTGTGGAATTGTGTAGTATGGAATTGTGTGTTGTGTAGTGTATTTGTGTATTGTAAATATGTGGCATGGTGAATAGATAGGAGTGAGAGCTGTATAAAATAGAATGTAAGATTGAGAGGGATAGATAGGTTGTGTATGAAGTAGTGAATGAATTTTACAGAAAGTAATATTAATACAAATAGTGTGAGAAAGAGATATAGAAGGGGAGATAATGTTATAGAAGTATAAAGAGGCTGTGGTATTGTATGTAGGAGATGGTGAAATAAGAGGATAATAGTGTGTCTGGTGTAAAAATGTGTGGCACAGAGTGAAAGCATATTGAGTCTAATTATGTGTTACGGTATGGAGTGTATTTGTAGAGTGTTATTATGTGGTATTGTGTGGCAGCGAGTGAAAGTGGTGAGTGGAGTTGTGTGTAGTGGAAATTTGTTGTGTTTATTGGAAAAGTGTGTTGTGAAGTGAAAGTATGTGCTGTGGAATGTATGTGGTGTAGAATGGACTTGTGTGGCATCGAGTGGAAGTTTAGTTAGTGCAATTATGTGTTATGGTATGGAGTGTATTAACGTGGCATGTGTAGTTGAATTATGTGTAGTGTGAATGTGTGTGTATTCATGTGGCGTGATATGTGTTACATATTAGAGTTTAATTATGTGGAGTTGATGTGGTATAACATGTAGTGGAATGCTGTGGGTAGCAATTATGTGGTATTTAGTGGAGTGGAATTAAATGGAACGGGTTTCTGTGCTATGGAGTGCTATATGTTGTGGTATTGTGTGTTATGTATTGTTATGTGGTGGTATTGAATTATGTGATATGCTTTTGAATTTTGTAGTATGATTTGAAATTTAAGATTGTGGTGTGGTTTGTATGTATCTAAGTTGTAGTGGTTTTATGTGGTGTTTAGTGGGAATATGTTGTGCATTGAAAGTATGTGTTGTTTAATGTATGTGGTGTTGAATGGAATTATGTGGAGTTGAATTGTGTGTCATGGAAATGTATGTCAGTGAGTGAAAAAGTGGTGACTGGAGGTACACGTAATGGGATTATGTAGTGTTTAGTGGATAATTGTGTTGTGAAGTAAAAGTATGTATTGTGAAATGTATGTGGTGTAGAATGGAATTGTGTTGATGTGAATTGTGCGGCGTGAAAATGTGTGGCACCGAATAAAAATATATTGATTGTAAGTATGTGTTATGGTATGGAGTGCATTTATGTGGAGTGTTATTATGTGATATTGTGTGGCAGCAAGTGAAAGAGTGGTGAGTGAAGTTGTGTGTAGTGGAAATATGTTGTGTTTAGTGGAAAAGTGTTTTGTGAAGTAAAAGTGGGTTGTGCACTGATGTAATTTAGAGTTCTATTAGATGGATTGTAAGCTTTTAGAAAGTGCTAGAGTAATATTAGATGGTCTAGATAGCAGTCTGAAAGCGTTAATCCTTCTGCAGAGGTTCTGCTTGAGCCCAGGACACAGCAGGAGCTTAGGAGTGGGGGGAGGAGGGGGAACAGGCTGGAAGGGCTGTTGTAGAAAAAAAACAGACCTTGGGGTATGGGAATAGTTACAGACGTTTGGCTGTTGCTGGTTTATCATAGGGCTAGGTGGGGGTTACAGAGTACCTCATTCAATTACAATGCATCAACCTACTATGGGTTTTCCTTGGGAACTAAAACTGTGCGCCTGTGACTTGTCAGTGACCTGGCCAGAGATGTCATGAAGGAGCTGAAACTGTATCATAAATATAAATCTGTTCAGAACAGGGACCTACAAAATAAGCTTGGCCCAGGGCCTCCCAGCCCCCCCAAGTTCTTAAGATGTCCCTGAGCAGGTATGCAGAATGTATTAAACAATAAACGTTGGTAACAACAAAGGAATGTTTTACAGTAAGTAGGTTTCTGCTGTAGAACCATTTTATAAGGCCTTTCGTCTTGTACGAATAAGCGCTGTGCTACGCTATGCTCTGCCATAATGGGAGTGCTGGCACAGGCACAGCCTTTCTGTGATCAAAGTATTGCACAGAAAGAGACTGTGACTATTGAGAAAGCTGGCATAAATAAACCACAGGTGCCTACATGGAAAAAGCACTGGCAATCCATGGTTCTTGGTATAATTATGACTCCGTATTCGCAAAGTTGTGATATAATCAAATAATTGCCATCATTTGTCACCCCATTTGAAGACACTAGTTAAGGCAAGTACATTTCTTTAATTCACAGGTAGATTTCGGCAGCATATCTTTCCGTTGACAAGTATATACTTTCTTTTTTAATTAAAATTCACACCATGTTGTTTGCATACAGAGAGGCAGTATAGCAGTAAAAACAGCTAGACACTGAAGGAGAGGCTTCTTGCATTTTATAGTACACTATGCTCTCTGGAGGCTATATTAAAATTAGGAGATATCCCTATGTGATTTTATCAACCTTTCTCGTTCACTCGAGCTATCTACAAATAAGACTGTTTCTACTTCGAACCAGTTTATTAGTGCTGGCTTCCGATCACGTTAACTCAGTGGTTCCCAAACTTTTTTGACCTATGGCCCCCTTGACATATTGGCCATTGGCTGTGGCTCCCATTTATTTAACTTTTTTGGCGGGTGGAGGATGTAAGCCCGGCCTCAGGAGTACTTCAATTTTTATCCCTGAAAATAATTAGGATGAAGCCAATAACGGTTTTATAATCATAGACGTAACAAAATAAAAATATAACAGTTTTTAAATATAAAACTTTAATTGCTTAAGTAAGTCGGAAACAATACTCTTCAGCACTGGGGTCTGCATACGGAATTTTTTTAACTATTTTTTGTTTTAAAAAATTGCATCTAGCTAAAGATGTCGCACAACCTTGGCCAGCCGAAATAAATGTTATCGTAAATAATAGTGCGGAGACCAGGGAGGGGGGCCAATGACCTAGATGCGGTTGAAAAGTCCAGATGCAGACTGAATATCACCATGACTAAGATATGTAGGGCCAATGGCTGGGGTTTTGTAAGACACTGCTCCATAAACCGGAGATCCCCAGGTGATCACTTGGACGACAGGGTGTACCTGACAGGGGTGGGGATGGATATGTTCCCGCTTAACATCGTAGGGGTGCTAAAACAGATGGGCTTCGCATAGAAGGAAGGGGTAGCGGAGAAAAAGGGGGGAGCTCCCTCCGATCGTGAAACCATAGGGAACGTGGCGGAAGAAACCCTAGAACGATAGGCAAAGGAGATAAATTACTAGAGGTAGATGGAGGGCTAACAGAGTCCTCGGGATGCCTCATGGCAGGGGCACTGAGGGAGCTAAGAGCGGCACTCAGCCACAGACAGAGTAGATGTGATACTCCCGCAGGGCCCTTGGGATGCCTCACGGCAGGGGTACCAAAGAAGCGACATGTCAGAACTAAGCCTCAGGCTGGATAGAGCATGTGCTCACACAGGGTCCTTGGGATGCCACATGGCAGGGACCCGGAGGAGCAGGGAGGGACCAAGAAGGGGTCGAAGGCAAGCGGGACGCCACTTGCGGCCCGGGCAGGTCCAGATGGACACCCACCAAGTCGGTAACAAGTTGAAGCCTAACACTGCTGAAACAGAGGCCCAGACATTGGGCTCCTCCCCAGAAATATGTCTGTCTGAGAGCAGATAATGACCAGGAATGAACTAAAGAACGATGATTGCAAAAACAGGAATTGCGTTACCATGGATATGATGAATGACCATGAGAATTGCGATATGTATAACATGTAATGTTTTTAATCAACTGCGACCTTTTTGGGCACCATAGCACGTTGTCAGTTTTGTGTTTTAAAGGTTAGGAGGGACGCAGTTGGAAATGGCTGAGGGAGGAGGAGGGGACTCGCCTCTTGGGAGGGGTTGAGTCGCTGCGGACAGACGGAATGCATGAATGCAGGCACCGACCACTAACGCAAGCTTGCACTCCTAATGAACGACAGAATACAACCCTCCCCAGTCTACAAAGCTCAAGCCACAGCGTTTGCGGCACCCCTGCCTAGTTTTTACGGTGCACCGGAGTGCTGCGGCGCACAGATTGGGAACTGGTGGGCTACGCCGATGTAGCCCAAACCACTTTCCTCTGGACTGCACCACCCTTTCAATCTGCCTGGGGGGCAGACCTCCCTCCTGACGGCTGCCCCCCAAGCCACTATTCTCTCTGATGCTACATCATAAAGGAAATCCAGGCCAAGCAGTCAGTGTGTCACTGGCTCGCAACTCCAGTGGAGAGCAGTGTGACAGTTTTGTGGGTGGGAGGAAGGGATAGAAGGTGGTGGGCCTAAAACCATTTTTTTAAATTTCAGTGGGGAGGGGATGATAAATGCAGAGGGTGGTGATGGTGGGTAGCAGGACACCTTTTATGGGTTTTTTTATCTGAGGAGGGAACCTAATAATGACAGTGTTGTGGAAGTGTGGCAGTAGGCCAGGTATTCTTTTTTGGTGGGGAAGGATGATCAGAGGGTGGTGGGGAGGGAGGGAGGCAGCACACCAGGTGTAACCTATGACGGGGGCTCTGGCAGTAAGGCCATGTTGTCCCTGGCTCCACATAAATCATCTACTTTTGAAAGCAAGGGCAGATGATTTGGGGACCTATACATAAGATAAAAATGTAGCTGTGTTATAGTATATAACAGGGATGTTTTTTGCCTTGCTCTATTGTCTGTGATGTCAGTCAGAACCCCTGAATGAGAACATCCCTGTCACAGTCAGCATTTAATAACAATTAAAATATACATTTACTTCCTTCTCTTTTTACAAAGCAGACTGGCAAGTAAGTGTATTGATAATAATCACATACACATAACATTGTAGATGCACAGCTGTGCATAAAGGGGATGCTTTTCACACCAAGGTTCCCTGCATACTTTTGCAACCATTTCCTTTGTGCCTTGTGCCCGCTCGAGTTAGTGGAGAAGCTTTCAGGCACTCTGGCCCTCCAAAGAGCTGCAGTGACGTGGATGAGCAAGCCCGTCTGCACCTGTCCGCACCTGAGCAGACCCAGGGTCTAGGAACCCTGCATTTCACCAGCAAAAAAGGTTGGCGTTCACTTCTGAACAACTGCGAGCACTCGGCCTGCCTGTTTTAAAGTCTGCATAGCCTCTGTCCACCCGCAGATATGCCCGCTAAGGTGTTCTAACTGCAGCTTCTCAGCCGACCCCTGTGACAGTGTCCATTTTGTGAGCCCAGGAAGCACTGCTTGCTTGGTAGTAAAGCTAGCACTTCCTGTGGGTTGCCAGGGAGTGAATTTAGTTTTTTTAACATAAACTACCAATCCCTTTCTAACCACCAATACCATATATTTAACTTTTTGTGGAATAACGATTCGGAAGCCCTGTTTCTTACCAAAACATGGTTGCAGGAAGCATCTTTTTCAGACATTATTGCTGCACTTCCTCCTAATTATGCCATTGTTAAAAGGGATCACCAGGAGAGGGCAAGAGGCGGAATTGCCATTATTTTCAAGAACAAATATCAGTGCAAAATCTTGGAGTTATTCATCCCGGATTGTGAAGCTTTGTTTTTTTCACTATGCCTTACCCACAAACTCACAATATCTGGGGCCCTAATTTATTGGCCTCTGGGATATGTGGGGATCTGGTGTTCGGTGGTTCCTGACCTACTTGCCCCTTATATTTTGAAATGTGCAAATTTTACACTGTTAGGTAACTTTAATGTTCATCTTGAAGATCCCACGGGTAACTTGGCTGGAATGCTCACAGAGAATATGAGTGTGCTGAATCATTGCCCTGGTTAAATCCAGGAACTGGTTGGGGTTAGATGCCCCTGCTCTGAATGCACAGTTGCGCCGCACAGTACCAGACTTGACACAGACAGTGGACTGAGAACAACTTTTGGTGATCATCGGATCATAAACTCCTTGGAGTCAACGCTGCCAGTGACACCAATGTCCTCATGGAGATTGCATCACCCCGCCATTGGGTTCATTGAGGCCCTTCGTTTAGAGAAAAAAACATTGTAAGGGGCTAGAAAGAGAGTGGAGAAATGCTTATGATGAAGATCATAAAGTAGAGTATAAACTATCTCTTAAACATTATCACGGACACTGCAAGGGTGCCAGAGCGGCATTTTATTCTGATAAAATTGCCAGTGCCAAAAACTGTCCAAAGACACTTTCTAATGTGGTCAAAGAACTCTTGGATCCAAGTAAAATATCTCCAACACCTTCTCTGTCTCAAAACCAATGCAAAGAATTGTCACACTTCTTGGTAATGTAGATATTCAAAGCCACCTTACGAAGGCTTATACGGCTGATGAGCAGGTTCATAACACCTACCCCAGTACCAACACCTTGGATCATGTCCCAAGATGGAAAGATGACTCATTATATATGCTTTCTGCCACTCCTAAAATGTAGTCACTGTCCCAGTTGGACATTACTCAGTTTCTGACCCTACATCGTTCAATTAAATCGAGCTTACCGTGCGATACGTTCCCTCCACCAAAGCTTAACTTACTGGAGCCTGATCTACTTCAAATGGTGGTTGTACTGCTCAACTCCTCACTGTGACAAGGTTTCATCCAGCTGGCCTGGAAACATGCCATGGTCTTACCATTTCTAAAAAAGCCCAACCTTGACCCCACCAATTGGTCTAATTTTAGACCAATTTTAATGCTGCCCATCTTCTCCAAGATTTTTTAGAGGCACATAAACTCACAGCTTACCACCTTTGTGGATGTTCAAAACTTTCAGCACCTATCGCAGTCGGGCTTTAGGGCAGAACACAATACCAAATCTGCCCTCCTAGCTGAACATCTGAGACGACTCCTGGATAAGAACGGTACAGCCACGATGATTATATTAGATCTCAGCTTGGCTTTCGACACTGTGTCCCATTCCATCCTCCTAAAAAGGCTAACGACATTGGGACTTCAGGGCACAGCTTTAGTCTGGATGATGTTGTTCCTGGAAGGTTGTTCATTTCAATTCATCTCAGCCAGCGCTAGATCAGAGCTGCGTGCCCTCACCTCTGGGGTCCCCCATGGCTCTGCCCTAAGCCTGATGCTTTTCATAATATACATCCGCCTCCTAGCAGACGTGGTGAAGAGTTGCAGACTACCCCTGTTCTTGTATGCAGATGGCACACACATTATTTTCTCTCTTTCATCTACTCAGGGACAAGGCACTGGAGCTTTAAATCTGTGCTTGAGTAAGATCTCCACCTGGATGGGACATAATGCACTCAAGCTAATTGGTGAGATGACCGAGGTCTTGGATATAGGTAAAAACTCTCGGTTATGGGCCCCCCATCACTGGCCGGAAGCTCTTGGAGTGCTTCCAGGATGTCCTTGAAGGTTAAGAAACATGGCTTCTGGTTGGATGAGAGGCTATCTGTAAGGTAGCTAAGGTGGCCTCCACATGCATCCCAGTGCTGAGGTGGTTCAAAAAGATCAATGGCATGATTCTACTGCCAGTCCAGAGAACAGTGGTCCAAGCTTTGATTCTTTCTAGAATCGATTATGGGAACATCTTATATCTGGGAGCAGATAAGGCACGCATTTGGCACCTACAAGTTGTACAGAATGGTGCGGCTAGGCTTCTTCATCGCCTCCTGAAGTCTACTTCAGGGCCAAATCTTCTCCATGAGCTCTACTGGTTGACTGTGATAAGAAGATATTGTTGAAAGCCTTGTGTGTATGCACAAGATCTAAGACAGGCCCACAATATACTAAAGCTCTGGTGGTGCATTACCAGTCTGTTCGTACGCTTCAATCATGCAACCAATTTCTTTGTAAAGTACCTAGAATCCATCTGGTGCACATGGGAGGTGGGTGTTTTGCATACCTAGGCCCGGAGCTGTGGAATGATCTTCCGGAATCTTTGCGACGTTGTACCTCCCTCACTATGTTTCGCAAACATTTGAAGACCTGCCTGTTTTAAAAATGGGGGCTGACTCATCCTACCTGGGTCCAGTGCTAGGAAACTCTTTGGGGTAGCTGAGCGCTTTACAAGACGAAATAATAAATAAATAATCAATAGGACGTGTTTGTCCCCTGTAAAGAGGTAATTAGAAATTGTTTTGCAGAAGCAATCCTATCATGTGGTCACATTTAGACCCAAGCAGAAACACCGCCATTTTACATGCTTTCGAAAAGCTTGGCATCTTATTTTGAGCGTTTACACTTGACATACTTTTTGCATGCGTGCTTGTAAGGGTAATGTGCCATGAAATCCCTTTGCTTACATTTACCCATCTTTGTAGGCACATTATAGGAGCTTTGAACATTCTGTACGAAAGCTAAAGTTCACTGCGCAAAATGATGTTGTTTATTAGTGTTCGCTTAGCGACAGCTTTTTCAGGGTAGAATCAATAATGGCAGCCTGATTGGGACTTCGGCATGGCAACATGAGTGATGTTTATTATATTAACGGCATCACTTCTTTGTTTAGTTAGAGGAACATTTTGCTGGTACCGTGAGATCACCCATGCCGGAATTCCAGCCCAGCTGATTTCTGTTTACCTCCTGCGACAGATGAGGCCCCAGTCTCTATCAACATCTCCCAGTCACCAACTCAATCAAAATTCCCTATGGCTTTAAATTATCTACCACCCCCTCACCAGCCTTTCATGGTGAAATTGACATCTCCATTTTTAAAATGGGCAACATCCTCATCCAAGCAGCTGAATTCCACCTCACCACATTTGAACACCACTTCGACACCTTGGCCCTCCAACTTTACAAATCCGCTCCTAACCTTCCCTCCTCCCAACCACACAACGCCCTGCCGGTCTCTCCCCTGCATCTTACACCCCTCCTCCCCCCCATTCCTCCCCTACAGACTACACCATCCTCCAATCTGGAACCCCACTCTCCCCCTCCCCTGATATCTCTTCAGCCAACGCCACTCCTTTGCTGCCCTCCATTTATCCGCTCCCCCTACCAACCTTTCCTCTTCCTGATATCACCCCTACAAATCCCCGCTCCCAATCCCACATGCACTCTAATGTCTCATCCACTCCCTTCCCTATTACTCCTATTCCTAACCCCTTGCCTTCTTTCCTTTCCCCCCAACATGAATCCCATCCTCTCCACCCGGAATCCCCTTCCATGCCACCTCCGGCCCCATCATCTCCCTCTCCGAAACCATTTTCTCACCCCCAGAAATACATATTGCCCCTTAACCCTGAGGCTATCCCTCTCCTTAATAGTCACACCCATCTAACATCACTTCCCTCGTCCCCTGAGGTCTCGCATCTCCTGTCCCACTTCACACATCCTTTCACGCCCTTCAAACGTAGCTCTCCTCCTACCCCCCACTGACCTCTCACTCCCTCCAAATAACAGACCCCCTTCCGCAGCTAATACAGAACACCCCCATCCCCCTCCCCCTCCTATAATGTCCCCCCTCACTCTTATAACCCAGTCTCTACACAACATAGAACGCGACCTCCCCACATTTTCTAGAGATCTCACTCGTTTTAGAATAGATTTTAGTGCCCATAGAACCAGAACCCTCCCTTATTGAGTTAACTCCCCTTGGACTGGCCAAAAAAACACCACGAACTACAAAACTTGGAGAACGACTCTTCTCCGCTGCCGTATGCATCGAACTCTCCGCACCTCCTGCCATCTCTCCCTGTCCGACATTACTGACCTATGCAACTTTCACCAATCAATAACCCTCCACCCCCCCTACTCCAACATCCCCATTATATTGGGGACAAACAGAATTGCCCTCTCGCCCGTCTCACCCAGACCCCCTCTCCTCAACTCACCACCATCCACTCTTGCCCTCCCCCAAATGTAATCCCAAACCTCTCGCCTGCATGCTTGTGAATTGTCATTCTGCTGTCCAACATGCTACTGAAATTTCTGAAACTATCCTTAGCGGATCCATTGACATTGCATTCCTAACGGAAACCTGGCTAAATGACCATTCTACGAGCATACTTGACCTACTCTCCCCTCCAGGATATTCTATCTTTAGAAAAGACAGACATGACAGAATAGGTGGTGATTTAGCCATCATCTTCAAAGACGAAATTCAGATCTCACTTGTTAACAATTCCGAACATTCCACCTTCGAATACCTCGAAGCTGAACTTAAAGTACAAGGTTCCCACCCAATTCGCCTACATAATATCTACCACCCTCCTGGAGATCCTCTTCCCTTCTTTGATGACTTATCCAACCTTCTGATACAATCCTCAATATCCAACTCTAAAAATCTCTTCCTTGGAGATCTTAACCTCCATTGGAACGATAGCGACGACCCCACTATCATCCTCCTCACCAATCTTCTCGAGATCAATGACCTCAAACAACGATGCCAGTCCCCAACCCACACCAAAGGAGCCATCCTGGACGCTATCATTACCAATAAGGACCTGGCTTTGTTGTCCAATATCGTCCCCACCGACTGGTCTGACCATCATCTCTTACTGTTCACCATAGCTGCCACAGCACCTCCCCCCACTAAAATCATGAAACCTATGAAATTGACCAGAAATCTTAATCTTATCCCCCCTGCAGTACTTGAGTCCAAACTCCATGCTCAACTTCTCCTCATCCCTCCCTCACAAAACGCAAATGAGCTTACTGAACACTTTAATAAAGCAGTCACAGATACCCTTGACCAATTGGCCCCGCTGAAACTAAAAAAATCTAAGAAATATCCCTTCCAAATCATGGTTTAATTCAGAGCTTAACAAAACAAAATGTACACTTAGACTGACGGAAAGAACATGGAGACAGCATCCCTCTCCCTCACATCTGGCTCTCCTCAGATTAGCTAGATCATCCTACAAGAAACAAATTTTTAACGAAAAGGCATCCTTCTTCCGAACTCAACTCGATCGGGCCAAAAACAGACCCAGAGAACTGTTCAACATTGTTCGTAACCAAACTTCCTGCGCACCTCCAATACCGTTGGCTTCGACGTCCAGATGTAAAGAAATTGCTCACTTCTTCTCGGATAAAATTGCGAAGATAGAGCAATACTTCCTCTAAACTCTGATCCCTAACACCCCCCAAATCACTCCTGACTCTCTCTGCATTCTCCACACCCCCTGATCACACTTCTAACCAGCATACTACTTTTCCCCACCCTCAACTTTCCTTGCGCACACCCTCTACAATACCCCCCATAATCACTCCCTACACTTACACATATCCATTCCTCCTGAAAGCAATCACCCTAACTCACAACTAAAAAACAATGCCTCCTGGTATAATTTCCACCCTGTAACTGAACGTGATGTTTTTAACATCATTACTAAACTAAAACCGTCCTCCCACACTAAAGACCCCCTCCCCTCCAACCTTGTCCAAGACCTAAAACACATCATTACCCCATCTTGGACCTCTATCATCAATACCTCCCTTGCCTCGGGTTGTGTCCCCACCTTCCTTCAACTTGGAAAAATCACCCCCATTCTTAAAAGCCCTACGGCCGACCCCAATGACCTTAACAATCTCCACCCCATCTTTAAGTTCCCCCTTCTTTTCAAAGCCCTAGAAAAATATGTCCTACTCCAATGAGATAAACATATTGAAAATTTCAACTTACTGGACCCCCTACAATCAGGCTTTAGGAAAGGTTGCAGCACCGAAACTGCCATGCTTAACATTGTCGACGACATACACCACTCCCTCGACAATGGCGAGACCTGCCTACTGATCCTCCTTGATTTCTCCACTGCGTTCGATACTGTCAACCACGCGGCTCTGCTTAATGTTCTCCGAGATCGTTTCGGCCTCAATGGTACGACACATAAATGGTTCGTCTTCTACCTCCAACACCGATCACAGCAAATTAAAATTCACAACTGCTTATCAAACCCCACTCCAGTCTCCCTTGTAGTTCCCCAAGGATCTATTCTCTGTCCCTCTCTCTTTAACCTTTTCATGGAAACCCTCACCCTCATTCCTTTTTTTTTTGTTAAAATATCTTTATTGGTTTTCTTGAGTTTAATAACAAAGTAGATTTTTCATAGGTAGCACGTTTGCTCATACAAAACTACATTATGTAAGCATTTGTTTTATTGGTAACAGGTTACATAAATTCAATTACGGTACACAATTGCTTTCAGTCATCCTTGTAGCTGACCCATAGTTGTAAAACACTGAATGCTACTTCCTCCTAACATTTGTGTTCTTTCACAATTCCCGATTAACAAATAGTTATGCCCATCATAATGCAAATACGTTTTGTTCAGTCAGACATCTACAACAGGTGGTTTGGATCAACAGTCCACTCGTAAAATAGGGGCTTGTATTGCAGCTGACCATATTTTGGGAGATTGTGCGGAAAAAGAAGGGTGGGCCAATAAGACATATATTAATCAAACTACAAAGTTAACAATAAATAAATAGAAAAAACTGCCATCACATTACAACGAATAGGAAATACATAACATCGCCAGGCCTTCACATGCTTGTCGTGATCAGGGCCCAGCAACGGCTCGCCAGGATAGCATTTGGGCACATTATAGCAGTAGAAACCCCTATCATCTAAGGTATGGTCTAGGGGCTGGGGGTGGGGAGGGTGCACTGCAATGAACCTAGGACACAAACGGGCTGCCACTCAGGATGTAGCGTTATCCGTGATTACTTAATGTTTCCGGGTACGGAGCCAACTAGGAACCCTTACACTCATTCTTAAACAAGCTGGGATCAACTACCACCTCTATGCCGATGATACCCAACTCTACCATAAGATCAAAACCCACGCTGACTTCCTACACCTTAACAACACCCTCACCAAGATTCAATCCTGATTCCAATTAAATCATCTCAAACCTAACCACAAAAAAACTGAAATCATTCTCTTCTCCCCTAAAAACAACCACCTCCCCATTCAAACCTAGATCTCTGATCTCATTGCCCTCAACTGCTCCCTATCCTTGTCCAACTCAGTAAAATCCCTGGGTATCTCCCTCGATAATAGCCTAACCCTCAATGTGCACATCAAATACTCGGCTAGAGGAGCCCTCTTCACTCTCCTTCATCTAAAGAAAATGAAGCCCTTTATCCCAACTGAAGACTTTAAACTAGTTGTCCAATCTATTGTCCTTTCGTGCATTGATTACCGCAACACCATCCTTATCGGAATCCCCAAGATACACCTTGCTCCGCTCAAATCTGTGCTCAACCTTGCAGCAAGGCTCATCACAGACTGCAAATGCTTGGACCACATCTCCCTTGCCCTCAAAACCCCTAAAAGGCTCCCCATCGAAGGCAGGTACGCCTACAAAACCGCTAGCATTACATACAAAGTTCTCCACCAAAATACACCGACATACCTCGCCAACAAAATCTGCAAAGAGGGCAGCACACGACCCTTAAGAAGCACCAACACTCTCCTCCTAGTCCCACCCCTACAAAAAAATAAATCCACTAAGTCCCGCTCCTTTTCCGGCAATGCCCCAATCATCTGGAATGCCCTCCCAAAAGACCTACGATGTAACCCCCCTACTCCAGCTTAAAAAAAGAACTCAAAATGCACCTTCTCAATAAATTTTGGGATGTCTCACCAGCACCCTGATCCAGCGCCCTGAACTCGCCCTTTCCCCTTTCAGTCTTTCTGGTCCCCCCTTCATTGCCACCGTTCTCCCTCCTCCCCCCCTCCCCTTTCCACCACATTCTACTGCCACTGATTTCCCTCTTACCCACTTCTCTCATCCACTCATAGTACTTTTACACTACCTTCCCTTCCTACCAAAGATTCCCCCTTTGCCTCCCTCCTCCCTGTCGCTCGTCTAACCTCCTGCCCCCTGCTGCCCACATGCCTTTCCCCTTCTCATACCACCATACAAAATCTGATCTCCCACTTCCTGTCTTACTGATGTATATTGCCCCCGCTCTCTCTATATGTGTTTTGTGATGTATGTTAACTTAAGCTGTTTTTTAGTTTTTTAACATGCTGTTGATTGATTGTTCTATACTGTGACCTCTTTCTTACCCATGAAAAGCGCTCTGATACCTCTGGGTCCAGCTAAACCTCTAAAATATATAAATAAATACCAAGATGGGCTCCCTGATGACACTTACCCACAGTTAACGGGAGAGTTAGATCCCCCTACAGGGATTTTGGCAGATTCTCCGACCCTAGGGACACTAGGATAGGTAGCGCTAGATAGGAGTGCGAAGTATTACAGTACTTATATGCAAGCATATATTCTCTGTAACAGCACAATGGTTGAATTGTTTTTCTTCTTCACCATTCTCGTAATTCCCGTTCACACTATTCTGTTTCCTTCTACTGATTATTGCAGCACATGTATTTTATACAAGAGTCCTAATGCTTCAATAAATATTGAAATGTCACGTTGTGTCTTTCTTTTATATCTCTTATGGTATGCATGAGTTACCAAATGAAAAGTTTCTCGAAATGTTTCCATGGTTTCCTTGGGGAGTCAGGGTTGGCATGTTCTGAGATTGCACATTCCACCTGTTACCTTGCAAGGTTAGGGGCACAGAAGGGGCACTGTGAGCTAGCAGGACTAAGGCCAACGTATCCTTATGGTGTGCATAGACTCAGTCTTGCACAGCTGTGACATTTATGTTGTCCAAAAAACGCACAGTTTTACTGAGAAAGCATATGCCATATGGCAATCCCCTACATCATACAGGGTCAAGATTATGGACAAGGCCGCACTGACGTATAGAGCAATCAGGCAGGGGCTGAAGGGCTGCCCTGACAGATCAATGTGTAGGCTATTTTTTGGCTGTTTGTGGGTCTTTTTTATGGTCTGCTGACCCCCTGGTTTTTACTGGTGATTTCCCTGATATTAATAAAAGCATTGCCTGAAGCAAGTTCATGACGTTTTCCCTAATTTGCTAAACGCTTATAACTCACGTCTTTGCAAGTTCAAAACAGCCCCAATTTGAAAACATGGGCCACTTTTTAGATATCTAATTCACTAATGGGGGACATATTTATTTTGGTGCATGGGCCTCATTTCTTTCCCAGCCTGACCTGATTATGTGTTGCATGGCTTCATTCGACCCAACCTCTTGTTGGCTGTTTCCATGGGTGTGTAATGGTAAAGCAACCCTTGATCATTGAGGCTTGCAGTCTTCAGGGGCAATCCCTGCCACAAAAGCCTCTAAAGTACTCGGATGCAAATGTCAGCTTTTGGGCATTTCTCGACACGGCTCACTAAGAGTTTGTAAAAGGCTGTGAAAACTTAGAGACATTTACACATATGGCCACTCAATCCCTTGAAAATGGCAGCAACCTAACTTTCATTTGTGGATCCGTATCATTGACTTTTGATTTGATTATTTTCGTGTTTTTTATAAAAAAAGAGTTGAAAGTGCACTCATGGTGTTTCAGGTTTAGTTTATGAAATGTAAAGGATGTGCAGAAACAATGTATTGTAGCACTCTTTGAAGGTGTGACTGTCCGTGATGACTGCCACGTGTAATTGCGTGTTTTAACTCCTTTCGCAGGATGTGAAAAACAAGCTTGTTCACCTTCTCTGGAACGACTGGAGCGCAGCAGTGCGTCAAGCTGCTGCCCAGGCACTTGGTCACCTTGGGCTCGGAATTGCGGTCCATAATCAAATGAGGTGAGGAGTGCTTACAACCAGTACTTTAAGTGGAAAAAAATAAGTGCAGGTACTCATCGAATTGAGTTAGAGGTGTGGCAGTGGGTGGGGCTAGGGATGGTACATGATACAATGGCACCATCTGATGTGTATTCATTTTGTACTTGCATTGTCCTTGTTAGCAATCTCAAATTTCCTATATGTGCAGATTCCCTCTCCACACGTGACATAACACATGCTTAGTAAGTAATAGCCATTTTGCTGTTATGACCCTTTAAAATATGTATGCAGCCCATTGCACTTAAAGTGATCTTGACATATTCTGTGAGGTCTTTGGCCAGAAAGCTTTTCACACCGCTCAACACTGCGATTTTTAAACCTTCCTTGTCTGATCTTGAGCCATTGCTGTGATTTGGGCTAGCACTGAGTAATGTTGGGCCACCAATGTACCAGAGATGTGGGATCCTGGTTCAGCCCTATCAGACTTTCCCTCTGGAATTTCAGATCTTTGTTCTGTACCTTGTTCCTCACAGAGAACACATGCCACGGAAAGATCAGGATGAGCTCACGAAGAATAGCACTTAGTTCATAATGGCATGCATGCAAAAACTTGTGAAACAGGGGAGACTTTTAGCTCTAAATTATATTTTAACTTTCTCATCCTTTTTCCTTCATTCTCAAGAAAGCTAACAGAAAATAAAATTGAAATGTATCTCCCTAATATTAACTCTTAGGTTGTCCTAATATGTTGACATACATACATTGGGAGTCTGTAATGTAAGTGGTCATGGTCCTTCTACCTATCTTTACTACATGAAAGGAGATTGCAGGGGAACACTCTGGTACAGCAGCTTCAACATGCACACTCATAGACTACTGCTTTACCATTTTTTTCTTTTAAACCAGATAACACCAAACAGTATTGGTACAGTCCTGGCCACTATCCCTCCTTTAGCACCATAGTTTTGAAGAGATCCTCATTTAAAGGGCTCATCATCATTTCCTCTTATATGCAATTGCCATATTCATGCATCCTGTTCTATTTATATGGACTAGCCAGATCAGATAATGTGAAAGAATCCTCAGAACGAGTTTGACAAACTAAAAACAGTCCACATTGGTCATCACTGTGGGTTATGTTAGGCCTGCATGGTGTTGTAGGCCAGCATTAAGAGATCTCAGCACTGCGGGGTATTGGGTGTTGGTAGTTTAGTATGTTTATTTGGGTCATTGCTGTACACCGGACAAGCACTGTGTCATACTAGGTCTGCAGCGGGTGTGCCAAGCAGAGTAGAGGCAGTGATGGGCGGAACCTGTGTTAGTTCATGGTTTTTAAGCACTATGGAAACCAGTTAATGACAAACATTTTTAGCATCTGAAAGGGGGATGTCAATCATCTCAATTATCCCTCTTTATGAGTCATGAATCCACCAGCCCAGGCGTGGCGCAGCCAAGCATTACGGCAGATGTGTAATCGTGTCTCCCTCCCACCTGGTCTTCTTTAATCATAGTTAGTTGGTATCAGAAGGTGAGTAGAGAAATATTCTAGGGTAGAATCTTTGTAACATTATGCACATCTCATTATCTTAGCTCAGTTATCCCTAAAGATGATATCACATTCTTTGAACAGTATTACAAATCATGCATTACTGCCACCACCCTATAGAATACTTACCATCTGCCACCCTCTGCTTGAAGCCACCGACCATCTAGGAACTTCTAGGGTACTGGTTCTAGTTATCCTACGTAACACATGGAAATATGTTGCAGGCCTCAAATAATCAAGACAGACTGACTTGTGGTGTCTTCTGGCACAGAAGGAATCTCAGCTCACAACCCACATTTTTTTCCAGGTTGGTGATTTAACAGGGTGTGTTGCCCACAGTGAAAGGACAGCCTAAGAAAAGAACTCACTAAGTACAAGGGACGGATTCTGCAAGTCTCTCTGCTTGCTGGACATGGCTTGGAATTATACCCAATTCATCCATTCCCCATCTTAAAGTATTGTACAATGATAATATAGCGCAGAGGATCCTTATCTTACAACTTACTGAACCCCTTTAACATCTTTTATGCAGCCATGCCAGATTCTATTCATTTTCGTCCCCTCCCCTCTATCCCACGTACACACACATACGCCCATAGTCCTCTCTTGTTTTAACTCTAGACAATAGAAAACAATAAATGCAACAAAAAAAATCACAGATCTGTCCTTCTTCAGCTCCTGCAGGAAAATGAAGCCCAGCCAACCCCCTTTTCATGTTAAGGTTTGGTAGGAGACAGCTTCAGATGACTCATCAGCCTTGTGAAATTAAAATACATCGATAAATAAAAAATACATATGTAGAGGGGATTTTACTCAACCCTCTTCATCCATGGGTCTGTTCAGCTATCATCCACATTCTGCTACCACTCACCACAACAAATAGCATGGGGTAGCGTCAGCCCATGAAGGCAACTAACCATCTTGCACTGTGACTGATGACATTTTTCCAAATCACATGGGCAAATTTGCATTAAAAAGTGCACTTTACTGCTAGGCTGGTGGGCGAGTACTTTACTTTGGCAATTCTTTTTTTCTTTCCACTTTTTATCCATTTTTTAGTCATTGTGTTTGTATAAAAAAGGTCTCTAGCTTACAGTAACTAAGGGGTAATAGTAGCTTTTCCTTGCACCAATAGGAATCATACTTCCATGTTGTTAGACCTGTCAGCCCTTTGGGTGGTCTCTCCTCATCATTATTTATTTTGTCCCACTTTTGCCTCAAACCCTGTTAGTATTTTTCCTTTTTGGGAACCACCAGACTTTTTAGTATTGATGCAGATTCAGGGAGCCATTTTATCTACCCCTGGAACTTCTGTCTGAGGGCCTGGAGCACATAATGGTGGCCACCTGTGACATCATCAGAACCCACTGGAACCTACTAGAACCTTCTGCAACATTCTGGAACCCTGTGACAGTTGGAGGCGGTTTGGAATGTTGGGAAGCTAAGTCAGAGTTGACAGTTGGAGCTGGCAGTTGGCACCTGACTGGTGAAGAGAGAGCAGCAGAAACCTGAAGGAGGAAGGAGTGAGGCAGCAGGGGTGGAAACTTGTGCCTGGAGTGGGGTCCATAAACCCACCCTTGATACTAGTCCCTACTGACTGAGCCCAGCCTGGAGCCCTGTGAGGGAGAAAGCAAGAAAAACCATCTTAAGGACCTGGACAGCAGGAACAGGCCTTAAAAGTAAAGAACAGCAAGTACCTGACCTGGTTACTGGTAACTACCTGAAGTCCGACGTCGAGAAGCCTAGAGACCTGGAGCCCGAGGTGGAGAAGCGGTGCTGACTGGAAAGCAGACGTCGTACCCGGAGCCGCCAGAGGTCGAGAGAGGGCGCCGACGGAGGTCGTGGAGAGTACCAGAGGTCGAGGAGGAAGTCACCCGAGGTCGAGTGAGCGGCGTCGACGGGGGAGTGAAGTCCACCCTCCGGAGTCGCCGGAGACCGAGGTGAATCGTGCCGGAGGTCGGGAGTGGAGGTCGCACTCCGGAGTCGCCGGAACCTGAGGAAAGGAGCACCGGAGGTCGGGAGTGGAGATCGCACTCCGGAGCCATCGGAAGTCGACATCGAGCCAAGACTGCCCGACGTCATCGAACCAGAGGTCGACATCGAGCTGAGGCCGCCGACATCGAACCGGAGCCGCCCGAAGTCGACATCAAGCCAAGGCTGCCCGACGTCATTGAACCGGAGCCGACATCGAACCGAGGCCGCCGACATCGAACCGGAACCGCATACCGGCGTCGACAAGAACTGTCATTGAGCCGAGGCCGCCGACATCGAACCGGAACCGCCTCTCGGTCAATCAATTCATCCGCCCTAGGGATCGGATGAGCATCAGTTTTGGTTACTGAATTCAGTCCCCGGTAGTCCACACAGAACCTCAGTTCCGGTTGGGCACCCGGTGGTGCAGCTTTTGGTACTAGTACCACCGGACTGGACCAGGGGCTGCTAGAAGGTTCGATCACTCCTAGCTCCAGCATCTTAGTGACTTCACTATGAATGCTGGCCTTCACCTTGTCTGACATCCGGTAGATCTTGGACTTCACAGGTGGGCTGTCTCCTGTGTCCACGTCATGGACGCACAGGTGAGTCCTACCCGGGACAAGGGAGAACAACGAAGAGTACTGTCCCAGGATCTGGCGGCAGTCCTCCTGCTGTTCAGGAGTTAGAGATGGGGAGAGGATCACTCCCTCCACCGACCCATCCTTCTCTTGAGACGCAAACAAATCGGGGAGAGGCTCGCTTTCCACGTCCTCTCCTCCGTCAGTCACCATCATCAAGATGACTTCGGGCCTCTCGTGGTGGGGTTTGAGGCGGTTGGCGTGCAGCACCCGTAGGGGCTGACGAGGGGTTTTAAGGTCCACCAAATAGGTAGCCTTACCCTTCTTCTCCAATACCTCAAAGGGTCCTGACCAGCGATCCTGGAGGGCGCTAAGCTCTCCTGGTTCGATCACCCACACCTTCTGGCCAGGCTCCAACTCCACTGGGTGAGCGTTGTGGTCATACCACGCCTTCATTACTGCTTGGCTGGCCTCCAAGTTGTCAGAAGCTTGCTTCCACAACTTAGCCATTTGGCTCCGGAAGGCCAGCATGTAGCTCACCACGTCCTGGGGAAGCTTTCTGGGAGTTCTTTCCCATCCGTCTCTCACCAGGTTGAGAGGTCCACGCACAGGGTGCCCATACAGAAGCTCGAAGGGGCTGAAGCCCACTCCCTTCTGTGGCACTTCCCTGTAAGAAAACAATAAACAGGGTAGGAGGACGTCCCATTTCCTCCGCAGGCTTTCAGGCAGACTTCTGATCATGCCTTTCAAGGTTTTGTTAAACCTCTCCACCAGACCATTGGTCTGGGGGTGGTAAGGAGTTGTGAACCGGTAGGTCACTCCACACTCCTTCCACATGGCCCGCATGTACGCTGACATGAAGTTGGTCCCCCTGTCGGACACAACTTCCTTGGGAAAACCCACTCGGGTAAAGATTCCCATCTGGGCCCTAGGCACAACAGGTGCTGTAATGGTCCTCAGAGGTATTGCCTCTGGGTACCGTGTGGCATGATCCACCAAAACCAGGATAAACCTGTGACCAGCTGACGTTGGCGGATCTAACGGACCCACAATGTCGATGCCCACCCTTTCAAAGGGGGTGCTAACGACAGGAAGTGGTTCCAGGGGAGCTTTCAGCTTCACCCCTGTTTTCCCACTGGCTTGGCAAGACACACATGTCCGGCAGTAGGTATCGGACGACACTTTCATTTGAGGCCAATAAAAGTGTGGGACAAGACGGGCGAAGGTCTTGTCTTGCCCCAGGTGTCCTGCCAAGGGGATCTCGTGAGCCAACTCCAGAAGGAAGGCTCGATAACGTTGAGGGACTACCAAGGCTCGTGACGATCCATGTAGGGGTGCCTTGGGTTCACTGTAGAGGAGGCCATCCTCCCAGTAAACACTGTAGTTCCCTTCAACGTTCCCTGCTGCCTGGGCTTCAGCCTGTCGCCTCAGTCCCTCAAGGGTAGGGCACTCCTTCTGGCCCTGGCAGAATTCCTCCCTGGACGGGCCTCCCTCCACGTGCCACTCGGCCGGGATGGGTAGGTCCTCCAGTTCGGTGACATCCCCCACCGCAGACTCCTGGTCCACCACCTCCGGTGGCCTATCCGTCCTACGGGGTGCGGACGCCGAGGCAGGCTCCTCCTGTCCTCGGTTCTTCCCTTGACTGGCAGCTGGCTGGGCCTTTGTTCCAGGCTCCAGCCTGAACGAACTCCCTCTCCGGGTAGTCGCGGACCTTGTGCTCACACAGGCCCAGTCAGGTGTACCCAGCATCTCAGTGTGAGTCCGGTATTCCATCTCTTTCCAAGCATTGTGCTCCATGTCATTCCCTAGCAGACAATCGACTGGCACGGCAGGGCTTACGGCAACTCGAAGTGAACCTGCAACCCCTTCCCATTCAAAGGGAACCTCGGCCACCGGATAGTGGCCTGTTCTGCCGTCAGCCATCGCGGCTGGGTGGAGTACATCGGGAATTACCTGCTCTGGAGACACCAGTTGGCTACGCACCATAGTCATACTGGCTCCTGTGTCTCTCAGAGCCTCCCCTCTTTGGCCGTTGATGGTGACCCACTGCCCATACTTTACGGTATTTGCGGGCACCTGGATCTTAGGAACCATCTCCCGTTCTCCCAGGGACACTAAAGTGACACCCGCCCACTCCCTTCCCTTAGTTAAGGGCATCTCCTCCCCGAGCACTGCACTAGCTACTCCGGGGGTCTTTCCTCCAATGGGAGGGGGTGGTCGTTTTGGGCACTTCGCATCTCCCTTATAGTGTCCAACGCCACCGCACTCGAAGCAATGGACAACCCTTGGCTGCTGACTCTGGCCAGGATTAGGGTTTCTGGGTGGGTTAGCCCTAGGGGTGAATCCTGTTCCCTTACCTTGGAAATTATTTTGGGGGCCTTTGGAGAACTCCTTTTTCTTTTCCCCTCCCTCTTTCTTCTGGGGGGCGCCCTGTCCGGCCTTTTGAGTATCCCCTCCAGTCCCCCTTGTGGACACCCAGGTACTAGCCCAAATGTCCGCCTCCTCAGCAAGCTTCCGGGGATTGGTCAGCTTGCTATCCACCAGGTGTTGACGCAGTTCAGGGAAACATTTTTCGAGCAGGTGTTCCTTCAGTACTAAATCAAACAACCCCTCGTAGTTCCTCACTTCACTGCCCTGAATCCAACCCTCTAGTGCCTTCTTTGCATAATCCAGAAAGTCCACCCAATTCTGTGTGCCCAGTTTGTGGCTACCCCGGAACTTCTGTCTGTATTTCTCGGGTGTTAGTCCAAACTTTCGTATGAGCGCCACTTTCATGGTGGGGTAGTGGGTCTGCTCATCCTCCTCTAGGGCCAATAAAGCATCCCTACCAGCTGGAGGCATGTACCTGTACAATCCCCCTCCCCAGTACTTCTCTGGAACCCCATGGGCCCTTAACGAGACCTCATAGGCCGCTAGCCACTTGGCAATATCGTCGCCCACCCCATAGCTAGCCACTATGTCCTTTGGGAGGTAGGGTTTGGGTTCCCTGGTGATTTCTTGGTCTTTGCTGCCACCATTAGGAACAGTGTGAGCCCCGACTCTTAGGATCTGAAAATCTATCTCTTTCAGCCTTAGCTCATGAGCCATCCTTTGTTCCTCCTTCTCTTTCTCCAGCCTTGCTAAGTCCCATGTGAGCTGTCTTTTCTCCCTCCGGTCTGTTAACTCCACTTCAGATAAGCCACCGCTAGAGACAGTGCTGCCCTTCCTGGAAATGGTTCTGGGCCCCGCTACTAGGTTCCCCACCTCAGGTTGGTACAACCCAGCCCCCTCGCTGTCAGGCTCTCTATCCCTGTCCTCCACCTCAGCCTTGCTTTCTCGTCGTGCCTCCCCCCAAGCCCTTAAGCTGGTTTGGAGTGCACCCTTCTTTGCTCCTGGGGGACAATACACCCCCTCCCACTGACAAAACTCCCTGAGTTGGGCCACAGTGTACGTTTCTAAATTCTCCAGTACAAACTCCATCTTGCCCACTCAGGTCAGAGGACAGTTATTTGCAGAAGCTATGCAGGGGGGTACCTTTTATAATACCTCCTCCCACCACCAGAGTAAATTTGGAAAAAACAAAAACTCACAATTAGGAAGGCCGCTTTGAGAAAACTCCAGGAGTAGGCCTATGGACTACCCACAGTTATTGTCGAGTATACGTAGGCACAGCTCTATCCCGCCGCTGAACACCACCACGAGAGGCCCGAAGTCATCTTGATGATGGTGACTGACGGAGGAGAGGACGTGGAAAGCGAGCCTCTCCCCGATTTGTTTGCGTCTCAAGAGAAGGATGGGTCGGTGGAGGGAGTGATTCTCTCCCCATCTCTAACTCCTGAACAGCAGGAGGACTGCCGCCAGGTCCTGGGACAGTACTCTTCGTTGTTCTCCCTTGTCCCGGGTAGGACTCACCTGTGCGTCCATGACGTGGACACAGGAGACAGCCCACCTGTGAAGTCCAAGATCTACCGGATGTCAGACAAGGTGAAGGCCAGCATTCATAGTGAAGTCACTAAGATGCTGGAGCTAGGAGTGATCGAACCTTCTAGCAGCCCCTGGTCCAGTCCGGTGGTACTAGTACCAAAAGCTGCACCACCGGGTGCCCAACCGGAACTGAGGTTCTGTGTGGACTACCGGGGACTGAATTCAGTAACCAAAACTGATGCTCATCCGATCCCTAGGGCGGATGAATTGATTGACCGGCTGGGAGCTGCCCAATATCTAAGTACCTTTGACCTTACTTCTGGGTACTGGCAGATCTCTTTGACTGATGGAGCAAGGGAAAGGTCAGCCTTCTCCACGCCCAATGGCCACTACCAGTTCTGTGTGATGCCCTTTGGGCTCAAGAACGCACCTGCCACGTTTCAGCGCCTGGTAAACCAGATCCTCACCGGAATGGAGAGTTTCTCTGCTGCTTATCTGGATGACATAGCCGTCTTCAGTAACAGCTGGGAGGATCACTTGCGTCACCTGCAAGCTGTTCTCCAGGCCCTGAGACAAGCTGGGTTAACGATCAAGGCCAGCAAGTGCCAGATCGGGCAGGGGTCGGTAGTATACCTTGGACACTTGGTGGGTAGGGGAGCGGTGCAACCCCTCCAGGCGAAGATCGAGGCCATCATGGCCTGGGAACCCCCAAGACACAGACTGAGGTCCGAGCTTTTCTGGGCCTCACGGGATATTACCGCCGCTTCGTGAAGGGGTACGGTACTATCGTAGCCCCCCTCACGGAGCTTACGTCCAAGAAACAACCTCGACGGGTAGTCTGGACGGAGGCTTGTCAGCAGGCCTTTGTGAAGCTGAAGCAAGCCATGTGCGAGGCCCCGGTCTTAAGGGCCCCATACTTTTCCAAGAAGTTCATTGTCCAGACGGATGCATCAGAACATGGCATTGGGGCAGTGTTATCGCAACTCAATGAAGAGGGTCTGGATCAACCCGTGGTCTTCCTATCCCGGAGACTACTTCCCAGGGAAAAGAAGTGGAGTGCAATAGAGCGTGAAGCCTTTGCAGTGGTATGGGCTCTGAAGAAGTTGCGGCCATACCTGTTTGGCTCGCACTTCCTAGTTCAGACCGACCACAGACCCCTTCGTTGGCTGATGCAGATGAAGGGGGAGAATCCCAAGTTGTTGAGGTGGTCTATCTCCCTACAGGGAATGGACTTTCAGGTGGAACATCGGCCTGGAGTGGACCACGCCAATGCAGACGGTCTCTCAAGGTATTTCCGCCTTAGTGATGAGAACTCCCAAGGGGTTGGGTAGCTCTCCCCACTTTCAGCTGGGGGGGACGCGTGTTAGACCTGTCAGCCCTTTGGGTGGTCTCTCCTCATCATTATTTATTTTGTCCCACTTTTGCCTCAAACCCTGTTAGTATTTTTCCTTTTTGGGAACCACCAGACTTTTTAGTATTGATGCAGATTCAGGGAGCCATTTTATCTACCCCTGGAACTTCTGTCTGAGGGCCTGGAGCACAAAATGGTGGCCACCTGTGACATCATCAGAACCCACTGGAACCTACTAGAACCTTCTGCAACATTCTGGAACCCTGTGACAGTTGGAGGCGGTTTGGAATGTTGGGAAGCTAAGCCAGAGTTGACAGTTGGAGCTGGCAGTTGGCACCTGACTGGTGAAGAGAGAGCAGCAGAAACCTGAAGGAGGAAGGAGTGAGGCAGCAGGGGTGGAAACTTGTGCCTGGAGTGGGGTCCATAAACCCACCCTTGATACTAGTCCCTACTGACTGAGCCCAGCCTGGAGCCCTGTGAGGGAGAAAGCAAGAAAAACCATCTTAAGGACCTGGACAGCAGGAACAGGCCTTAAAAGTAAAGAACAGCAAGTACCTGACCTGGTTACTGGTAACTACCTGAAGTCCGACGTCGAGAAGCCTAGAGACCTGGAGCCCGAGGTGGAGAAGCGGCGCTGACTGGAAAGCAGACGTCGTACCCGGAGCCGCCAGAGGTCGAGAGAGGGCGCAGACGGAGGTCGTGGAGAGTACCAGGGGTCGAGGAGGAAGTCACCCGAGGTCGAGTGAGCGGCGTCGACGGGGGAGTGAAGTCCGCCCTCCGGAATCGCCAGAGACCGAGGTGAATCGTGCCGGAGGTCGGGAGTGGAGATCGCACTCCGGAGTCGCTGGAACCAGAAGAGAATCGTGCCGGAGGTCGGGAGTGGAGGTCGCACTCCGGAGTCGCCGGAACCTGAGGAAAGGAGCACCGGAGGTCGGGAGTGGAGATCGCACTCCGGAGCCGTCGGAAGTCGACATCGAGCCAAGACTGCCCGACGTCATCGAACCGAAGGTCAACATCGAGCTGAGGCCGCCGACATCGAACCGGAGCCGCCCGAAGTCGACATCAAGCCAAGACTGCCCGACGTCATTGAACCGGAGCCGACATCGAACCGAGGCCGCCGACATCGAACCGGAACCGCATACCGGCGTCGACAAGAACTGTCATTGAGCCGAGGCCGCCGACATCGAACCGGAACCGCCTCTCGCGTCGACACGACTCCAGCGGCGTCGGAGCTTCATAAAAAGGGCAGTAAGTGGAATAGAGGGCGCCTAAGGCCCTGTGGAGCCCTGAGAGACTACCCTAGGGGCTAGAGAGGTGCTGGAACCAGCTTGATTGGGCCAGGGGTGAGCTGAGACTAATACAGAGGGGTTGTGTAGTGTGGGAGAGCCAGATCTCTAGATTCCCCCTTGACCTACCTCAGTTTAGGCCTCAGCCTTGTCCAAGCCAGGGAGTATACCCCTCAGGCCATCCATCTAACCACAAGCTGTGACTGGGCCAAATCAGCCCATAGTATTTTAAATGTGATCTGATTTTACAAATGTCATTGTTGGCTGATATTATTTATTGAGGGTACTGTATTTATTGTATTTATCTAAGTTATTCCTGTGATGTATTTATTGTCCTGAGCTAACTTATTCCTGCACAGTATTTATTGCTTCACATTATTTATTTGACCTGATCCTATTTATCGCACCTGTAAAGTGTTACTATTTATTTGACCTGCACTTTTTAAGAAGAAGCCTTGTGTACTGTGATTGTATTATTATTTATTTAATCAGCAACTAAGAGAAAAGAAGATAAAGAGATATATTTTCAGTATAATTTTTAAGGTGTAGTGTCGTTTTTGGAACGGATGCACGCATGGTTATTGTGTGGGTATGTCGTATGCTTAACACGGTGCCTGACCCCTGACCACTCGAGCCAAGCTACCACAGTGTATGTCTGGAAAAATCCCATTACCACCCTTCCGGTGTGGGAGTGGGGTTTTTCTAACATAATTGGTGTTCAGCGGCGGGATAAAGCTGTGCCTACGTATACTCGACAATAACTGTGGGTAGTCCATAGGCCTACACCTGGAGTTTTCTCAAAGCGGCCTTCCTAATTGTGAGTTTTTGTTTTTTCCAAATTTACTCTGGTGGTGGGAGGAGGTATTATAAAAGGTACCCCCCTGCATAGCTTCTGCAAATAACTGTACTCTGACCTGAGTGGGCAAGATGGAGTTTGTACTGGAGAATTTAGAAACGTACACTGTGGCCCAACTCAGGGAATTTTGTCAGCGGGAGGGGGTGTATTGTCCCCCAGGAGCAAAGAAGGGTGCACTCCAAACCAGCTTAAGGGCTTGGGGGGAGGCACGACGAGAAAGCAAGGCTGAGGAGGAGGACAGGGATAGAGAGCCTGACAGCGAGGGGGCTGGGTTGTACCAACCTGAGGTGGGGAACCTAGTAGCAGGGCCCAGAACCATTTCCAGGAAGGGCAGCACTGTCTCTAGCGGTGGCTTATCTGAAGTGGAGTTAACAGACCGGAGGGAGAAAAGACAGCTCACATGGGACTTAGCAAGGCTGGAGAAAGAGAAGGAGGAACAAAGGATGGCTCATGAGCTAAGGCTGAAAGAGAAAGATCTTCAGATCCTAAGATTCGGGGCACACACTGTTCCTAATGGTGTCAGCAAAGACCAAGAAATCACCAGGGAACCCAAACCCTACCTGCCAAAGGACATAGTGGCTAGCTATGGGGTGGGCGACGATATTGCCAAGTGGCTAGCGGCCTTTGAGGTCTCGTTAAGGGCCCATGGGGTTCCAGAGAAGTACTGGGGAGGGGGATTGTACAGGTACATGCCTCCAGCTGGTAGGGATGCTTTATTGGCCCTAGAGGAGGATGAGCAGACCCACTACCCCACCATGAAAGTGGCGCTCATACGAATGTTTGGACTAACACCCGAGAAATACAGACAGAAGTTCCGGGGTAGCCACAAACTGGGCACACAGAATTGGGTGGACTTCCTGGATTATGCAAAGAAGGCACTAGAGGGTTGGATTCAGGGCAGTGAAGTGAGGAACTACGAGGGGTTGTTTGATTTAGTACTGAAGGAACACCTGCTCGAAAAATGTTTCCCTGAACTGCGTCAACACCTGGTGGATAGCAAGCTGACCAATCCCCGGAAGCTTGCTGAGGAGGCGGACATTTGGGCTAGTACCCGGGTGTCCACAAGGGGGACTGGAGGGGATACTCAAAAGGCCGGACAGGGCGCCACCCAGAAGAAAGAGGGAGGGGAAAAGAAAAAGGAGTTCTCCAAAGGCCCCCAAAATAATTTCCAAGGTAAGGGAACAGGATTCACCCCTAGGGCTAACCTACCCAGAAACCCTAATCCTGGCCAGAGTCAGCAGCCAAGGGTTGTCCATTGCTTCGAGTGCGGTGGCGTTGGACACTATAAGAGAGATGCGAAGTGCCCAAAATGACCACCCCCTCCCATTGGAGGAAAGACCCCCGGAGTAGCTAGTGCAGTGCTCGGGGAGGAGATGCCCTTAACTAAGGGAAGGGAGTGGGCGGGTGTCACTTTAGTGTCCCTGGGAGAACGGGAGATGGTTCCTAAGATCCAGGTGCCCGCAAATACCGTAAAGTATGGGCAGTGGGTCACCATCAACGGCCAAAGAGGGGAGGCTCTGAGAGACACAGGAGCCAGTATGACTATGGTGCGTAGCCAACTGGTGTCTCCAGAGCAGGTAATTCCCGATGTACTCCACCCAGCCGCGATGGCTGACGGCAGAACAGGCCACTATCCGGTGGCCGAGGTTCCCTTTGAATGGGAGGGGGTTGCAGGTTCACTTCGAGTTGCCGTAAGCCCTGCCGTGCCAGTCGATTGTCTACTGGGGAATGACATGGAGCACAATGCTTGGAAGGAGGTGGAATACCGGACTCATACTGAGATGCTGGGTACACCTGACTGGGCCTGTGTGAGCACAAGGTCCGCGACTACCCGGAGAGGGAGTTCGTTTCGGCTGGAGCCTGGAACAAAGGCCCAGCCAGCTGCCAGTCAAGGGAAGAACCGAGGACAGGAGGAGCCTGCCTCGGCGTCCACACCCCGTAGGACGGATAGGCCACCGGAGGTGGTGGACCAGGAGTCCGCGGGGGGGGATGTTACCAAACTGGAGGACCTACCCATCCCGGCCGAGTGGCACGTGGAGGGAGGCCCGTCCAGGGAGGAATTCTGCCAGGGCCAGAGGGAGTGCCCTACCCTTGAGGGACTGAGGCGACAGGCCGAAGCCCAGGCAGCAGGGAACGTTGAAGGGAACTACAGTGTTTACCGGGAGGATGGCCTCCTCTACAGTGAACCCAAGGCACCCCTACATGGATCGTCACGAGCCTTGGTAGTCCCTCAACGTTATCGAGCCTTCCTTCTGGAGTTGGCTCACGAGATCCCCTTGGCAGGACACCTGGGGCAAGACAAGACCTTCGCCCGTCTTGTCCCACACTTTTATTGGCCTCAAATGAAAGTGTCGTCCGATACCTACTGCCGGACATGTGTGTCTTGCCAAGCCAGTGGGAAAACAGGGGTGAAGCTGAAAGCTCCCCTGGAACCACTTCCTGTCGTTAGCACCCCCTTTGAAAGGGTGGGCATCGACATTGTGGGTCCGTTAGATCCACCTACTACAGCTGGTCACAGGTTTATCCTGGTTCTGGTGGATCATGCCACACGGTACCCAGAGGCAATACCTCTGAGGACCATAACAGCACCTGTTGTGGCTAGGGCCCTGATGGGAATCTTTACCCGAGTGGGTTTTCCCAAGGAAGTTGTGTCCGACAGGGGGACCAACTTCATGTCAGCGTACATGCGGGCCATGTGGAAGGAGTGTGGAGTGACCTACCGGTTCACAACTCCTTACCACCCCCAGACCAATGGTCTGGTGGAGAGGTTTAACAAAACCTTGAAAGGCATGATCAGAAGTCTGCCTGAAAGCCTGCGGAGGAAATGGGACGTCCTCCTACCCTGTTTATTGTTTTCTTACAGGGAAGTGCCACAGAAGGGAGTGGGCTTCAGCCCCTTCGAGCTTCTGTATGGGCACCCTGTGCGTGGACCTCTCAACCTGGTGAGAGACGGATGGGAAAGAACTCCCAGAAAGCTTCCCCAGGACGTGGTGAGCTACATGCTGGCCTTCCGGAGCCAAATGGCTAAGTTGTGGAAGCAAGCTTCTGACAACTTGGAGGCCAGCCAAGCAGTAATGAAGGCGTGGTATGACCACAACGCTCACCCAGTGGAGTTGGAGCCTGGTCAGAAGGTGTGGGTGATCGAACCAGGAGAGCTTAGCGCCCTCCAGGATCGCTGGTCAGGACCCTTTGAGGTATTGGAGAAGAAGGGTAAGGCTACCTATTTGGTGGACCTTAAAACCCCTCGTCAGCCCCTACGGGTGCTGCACGCCAACCGCCTCAAACCCCACCACGAGAGGCCCGAAGTCATCTTTTTTTTTTTTTTTTTTTTCTTGTGAAAATTCAAAGTTTTTTTTTTTTTTTTTTTTTTTTTTTTTTTTGAAAAAGTTTTATTAAGCAATAATTCGGTTACAAGAACGGGCCTACAACCACTCGGGCCGGCCGCTAGGTACAGAAGGAAATCTACACATATCAAAGCTACAATCAGTTCCCA
The DNA here is from genome assembly GCF_964204655.1 of Triturus cristatus. Classification (NCBI taxonomy): domain Eukaryota; kingdom Metazoa; phylum Chordata; class Amphibia; order Caudata; family Salamandridae; genus Triturus; species Triturus cristatus. The sequence continues at coordinate 1,136,051,671 of NC_140592.1, forward strand.
GGGCACTGCCCTGCAGTGGCTCCAGATAGTTCTCGAGGAACAGGAAGCGTAAGTCCAACAATCACAAAAGCAAAAAAAAAACAAACAATACACAACATAAGGCGAGTTATGAGGGAAACCAGTGCGGGTCAGGCTCCCCCCGGGAAACTCCAGTCAGGACAATTGAGCAAACCGCTAAAGAAAGGAGTACCGGGAGGCCGGGGACGGAGGGGGGGGGGGGGGAGGGGGTCAAGGAAGATGAACGTCCATATGTAGTTGTTCCAAAAGGCGCCAGGAGCCATCAAGGGTCAGGGGGACATGGCGATATCAGTATCTACCAGGGGGGGCGTACAGATGCCTCCGCGATACGCGTTCCATTGCCCCCAAATTCTACCCCATGCCCCCGGCTTGCCACGGGCCACATACACAGTCTTCTCCCTAAACATACACCAGTCCATATTCTCCTTCCATACTGACACGGTGGGCGGCCGTCGAGCGCCCCAAAGTTGCGCTATGTCCCTCTTGGCAATCATGTTCCCTAGGGCCGCCCACCGAGTCTGAGCCGCGCTGTAGTCATTGGGCTCCCACACATTCAGGACACAGCGACGCACCTCCGGCAGCAGCACAACCCCGGTGACCTGTCCCATAACCGTGTGGACCCGGCGCCAGTAGTCCGCCACCTCGCGGCACTCCCAAAGGATATGAAGAAAGGTGGCGCTGAGCCCACAGCCTCGCTTACAGAGCCCGTCGCCGGAAAATCCCATCGAGACCAAGCGCGGACCCGTCACATACACCCGGTGGAGAATCTTGAGCTGTACCAACCGAAGACGAGCCGGAATGGCAACCTCCTTGGGGGACGACAGTGCAGACTGCCAATCTTCGTCGTCCAATTCCACCCCGTCCCCAGTCCAAGCCTCCCGAAGGCGAACAAGAAGGTCCGCCCGGTGATTGATTAATTTTTTATAAATTAAAGAAATAGTACTATCAGGGACATGTCCATCAAGTATGCGGTCCTCGAGGGGCGATGAAACAGGGATCTTGGTCCCCTCCCCGAAGACCGAGAGCAGGGCGTGCCGAACCTGGGCGTAGCGGAAGAACTCCCTGTCGGTCAGCTCGTATTCGGCCTGGAGCACCGCGAAAGTCTTTACCGCGCCCTTGTGCCACAGGTCTCCCACTTTGCTGATACCAATCGTGTCCCACTGGTCAAACCCCTTCGTGGTCCACAAGCTTCCCAGGCGGTCGGAAGCAAACAAGGGAGTAGCACATGTTAATCGCTCACTCCAGCCCATGGCCGCAGTGGCAGCCCTCCAGGTCCGCACCGCAATCTTAGTAGGACCCGTAAGGGTCCGGCCAGCCAGGCGGGAATAAAGTGCCCTGTTGTAGTTCCCGCCGGGAAGCAGGAACTTGTCCATCTCATACGCCGGATTCAAGCCGGGCGCATACGTGGCGTGGTTAATGGCAGATAGCTGCGAGGCCCAATAGTACCTGCGAATGTCAGGAAGCGCGATGCCCCCGTCATACCAGGGGAGAGTGAGCTTGGCAAGAGCAATACGCGCCCGCCCGTCCCACACCAGTCTCCTCTGCAGGCTCTCCACCTCCCGAAAGTAGGCCACTGGGATAACATCGAAGGAGTTCTGGAGTGCATAGAGGAACCTGGGAAGGGACATCATTTTAAACAGCGCGGCCCGACCCAGCGGGGACAGGGGGAGCCTGCACCACCGGGCCGTGTCCTCCCGCAGCCGCCGAAGTGGACGCAGGAGATTCTGCTCATAGCGAGCCACCGGGTCCAGCGAAACGTATATCCCCAGGTACTTAAAGCCGCTCAGAGATATCTGAATCGGGAGCCGAGGCGGCAGGAGAGGAGGACCACCAGAGATGGGATAAACGCAGGATTTAGACCAATTGATCGTGAGACCCGAATTGTTCCCAAAGGAGGTCAGAACGTCAAAAAGGACGTTGAGTGACTGCCGCGGTGAGGTGAGATACAGGAGAATGTCGTCCGCATACAGCGAGACCCGATCTTCGAAGCCCGGGCCCCACCGGATCCCTCTAAGCGAGGGCTCCCAACGGAGCCAGGCAGCGAGTGGCTCCAGGGCGAGAGCAAAAAGCAACGGGGACAACGGGCACCCCTGCCTCGTGCCCCTGCCGAGGGCAAAGGGCCGAGAGACCCGCCCATTCACCACCACTTGAGCCATGGGTCCCGTGTAAAGGAGCCTCACCCAGCCAATAAATCCCTCTCCAAAGCCGAATTTATCCAAGACGGCCCAGAGGAAGGGCCACTCAATAGTATCAAAGGCCATCGTGGCATCCAAAGAAACCAGCACGGCCGGTTCGGAGAGGAACTCCGCCCTGGCAAGGGCACCGTGAAGACGCCGCAAGTTAAGAGCGGTGTTGCGGTGCGGGATAAAGCCGCATTGGTCCGGATGAATAAGGTCGCACACGACACTCAACAATCGATTGGCCAGGACTTTCGCCAGGATTTTGGGCTCCGCATTGAGCAGTGAAATGGGCCGGTAAGAAGTACAGCGGTCTCGCGGCTTGCCCTCCTTGGGGATAACGACTATAGTGGCCAAGCGCTGGTCGGCCGGAAGGGAACCCGCCGCGAGAGAGTCGCGGAACATGCGGCTGAGGAAGGGCGCAAGCTTATCAGGACGCAATTTGTATAGTTCAATGGGCAGACCGTTAGGACCCATAGCCTTGCCCGAGCGAAGGGAACGGATCGCGGTCGCTATTTCATCCGACGACAAGGGAGCGTCCAGCCGCTCCCGGTCCTCAACGGACAGGCCGGGCAGAGCAATATCTCTCAGTAGGAGGCGAGAGTCCTCCTCATCCCTGTCAGTCACCGGGGAGTACACCGCCCGGAGGTGGTCAGCGAAACATTCCACAATCTCATCCGGCTCAGTCACACACACACCGTCAGCAGCACGCAACTCGGGGACCACACGATTCACTCTCTCCTTTTTGTCCAGCCACGCGATCAACTTTCCCGCCTTGTCCCCCGCGTCATACAATCGGCCCTGCTGCTCCCTATACATAGTTTTGGCCGCGTCAGTGACCATGGACCTATATTCGAACTGTTTCAGGCTAAGGGCATGTAGCCCGTCCGGAGTAACATTCGCCTCCAGGGCCGACTCCAACCCCGAGATGTCAGTCTCCAGCTTCACCACCGCCTCGCTCCTAACCTTCTTGGCCACCACTATCTGGGCGAGGGCGTGTCCGCGTATCACAGTTTTAAAGGCTTCCCAAAGGGACAACGCAGACGACACCGACCCCTCGTTTTCACTGAAGTATTGGTCCATGGCCCTAACCAGGCTGTCACGAGTCGCAGGGTCCCGCAGGTACCAAGGGTTAATAGGAGCTACCCGCCCTGCAGACCGCGACCCGGTGTCAAAGAGAAGCCACAGCGGAGAATGGTCGGAGATACCACGCGCCAAGTGTCTGACCTCTCGAATCCGACCAGTCTGCGCCGCGGGCATAAGGAAGTAGTCCAGCCTAGAGAGACTCCCATGCGCCCCCGAATGAAAGGTAAACTGACACTGGGTCGGATGCATTAGTCTCCAACTATCCACCAAGCCGAAGGTCTCCAACATCCCACCCAGCCATGACTGGGCAGCGGGGAGGGTCCTCGGTGGGTGACGATCCAGTTCACCCGAAACCACAGAGTTAAAGTCCCCGCCCATGAGCAGGAGGCCGTCCGGAAGGTCAAGCAGCATTCGACCCAAGTCAGTAAAGGTGGAGCTCTGGAGACCCGGGGGAACGTAGACTGAAACCAGGGTAAGGGGCTGCCCCTCCCACCTCCCAATCAAACACACATAGCGCCCTCTGTCATCCGAGACTATCCTCGTGATCTCCACCGGAAGGGAGGTTCGCAGGAGAATGCCCACCCCCCTGGAGCCCGTTGTGAAACCAGAATGAGCTACGAGGCGGTATCCCCCCCTGTTCATCGCATGGCAGACATTGCCGACCAAGTGCGTCTCCTGGAGAAACACCACATCAGGAGTCACACGACGCAAATATTGCAGTACAACACCCCGCTTAATACGATCCCCCAACCCATTGACGTTCCACGACATAAGCCTCAACCCGTCTCCCCCCATCCCCTCCAATAGATCAAGAGGCCCCCAGCCCGCAGCACGGTTCCCAAATATGGACAAAAATCAATACCTCGCCCTGTAAACAAAAAACACACAACAAAACAACCCCCCTTCCCCCCCAACCCCCCCCCAAGTCCAACTCCCCCCACCCTGCACCCCTGCGGGCCAATGACCCCCCCCAACTTGCAGTGTGCCTGTCGCCCCCCTAACCCCATTCTACAAAAAGACCCCGGAGGAGGAAAGGGACCCGAACCCGCCCGCGCCCCTCACGGGTCCTGGTAAGACACAGTATGCAAAAGAAGTAAGACCCAACTGCACAGTGCAAAACCGCAAAAGCAAGGACCAAATGTCAGTCTAAGGGGACCCGTCACCTGCGGTGCCCCCAGAGGGCCCGGGCCGGCCACCCCCGTCCGGCAGCGAGTCCAGCCAGTCACTTGCGGCCACAGGAGAGTCAAAAAAGGCTGTCCGCTCTCCATGCTCCACTCGGAGTTTCGCCGGGTAGATCATCGAATACTTCAGGCCCCGCTCGCGGAGACGGCGCTTCACCCCTTGGAATCCCATCCGCTGTTTCTGGACCAGTTGCGTGAAGTCCGGATAAAAATTGATGGTCGAGTTCTCGTAGCGGACCGGGCCACGGGTCCGTGAAGCCTGCAGAATAGCGTCGCGGTCCCTGTAGTGGAACAGTTTAGCCACGATAGGCCTCGGGGGGGCCCCCGGCCGCGGCCGGCCGCCCGGAACTCGATGGGCCCGCTCCACGGCGAAGAATTTACTTAGGCCAGCCGGGGACAGCTGTTGCAGGATAAGTTCCTCGACCACAAGGTCCACCGGGCGGCCGTCTGAGGACTCCGGTACACCAATGATGCGGATGTTGTTGCGTCGGGCCCGTCCCTCGAAGTCCTCAAGCCGCCGGGCCATATGGTCGTTGACCACTCTAATGTCCCCAAGCGCGGCCCGCAGATCCGACACCTCCGCACCCAGGGTGGAGGTCCGTGTATCAAGGGCCTGGACCTTCTCGTTGGTTTTGGAGAGGTCGGCCCGAATCAGGGTGACATCGATTGCGACAGTGTCGATCTTACGGGCCAGGGCCTCATATTGCGTCGCGATGGTTTCCCTGATGCCCTCGATGGCGCCCATAATGTCCTGCAGGGAAAGTTCCGCAGAGACGGTCGTGCCTCCCCCCGCAGCATCCGGGGAGAGGCCAGTAGCGCCAGGGGGCCCCCTGCCCTGGGTGTAGCGGTCCATGTTGTTGCTCTGGACCGCTCCCCCGCGCAGAGAAGCCTTGGTCTTGCGCCCCTCCGGACCCCCTTTGCCCGCCATGCGAGCGCAGTCTCTCAATGGGACCTCCGATCAAAAGGTGTGCGGGCGCCAGCCAAAGGACCACAAACTGCCGATGTGGGGGTCGGAGGCGTCAGGCCCACCAGTAGCAGATGGAAGCAAGCCTCGGGCAGAGGCCCAGGAGGCACCTCGCCACCTTGAGCACGCACGCCAGCCGATCTCCTGAAGGCCAAAATCGAAACCGAAAGCGCTGACTCGGCAACTGGCACCGCGCTGAGGCCGCTGTTGTTCAATTGCAGCCCGGCCCCACGGGTCACCTTCACCCCGGCCACCTCCGCCGGGTGGGTCCCAAAAGTTCCGACGACGACAACTCAGGATTCCCAGGTCCAATTAGAGTTTTAAAAAGAGATATATGATCAGCTGGTCTTCATCTCCCAGATTCCATAAACCAAATCAGGATAATCTCAGGATATAGTCCGAGGAGCAGAAAGGGTCCGGGGAGCCCTGTGCTCACGCGACCATCTTAGATGCGCGCTAGGCTCCTCTCGCCCGAAGTCATCTTGATGATGGTGACTGACGGAGGAGAGGACGTGGAAAGCGAGCCTCTCCCCGATTTGTTTGCGTCTCAAGAGAAGGATGGGTCGGTGGAGGGAGTGATTCTCTCCCCATCTCTAACTCCTGAACAGCAGGAGGACTGCCGCCAGGTCCTGGGACAGTACTCTTCGTTGTTCTCCCTTGTCCCGGGTAGGACTCACCTGTGCGTCCATGACGTGGACACAGGAGACAGCCCACCTGTGAAGTCCAAGATCTACCGGATGTCAGACAAGGTGAAGGCCAGCATTCATAGTGAAGTCACTAAGATGCTGGAGCTAGGAGTGATCGAACCTTCTAGCAGCCCCTGGTCCAGTCCGGTGGTACTAGTACCAAAAGCTGCACCACCGGGTGCCCAACCGGAACTGAGGTTCTGTGTGGACTACCGGGGACTGAATTCAGTAACCAAAACTGATGCTCATCCGATCCCTAGGGCGGATGAATTGATTGACCGGCTGGGAGCTGCCCAATATCTAAGTACCTTTGACCTTACTTCTGGGTACTGGCAGATCTCTTTGACTGATGGAGCAAGGGAAAGGTCAGCCTTCTCCACGCCCAATGGCCACTACCAGTTCTGTGTGATGCCCTTTGGGCTCAAGAACGCACCTGCCACGTTTCAGCGCCTGGTAAACCAGATCCTCACCGGAATGGAGAGTTTCTCTGCTGCTTATCTGGATGACATAGCCGTCTTCAGTAACAGCTGGGAGGATCACTTGCGTCACCTGCAAGCTGTTCTCCAGGCCCTGAGACAAGCTGGATTGACGATCAAGGCCAGCAAGTGCCAGATCGGGCAGGGGTCGGTAGTGTACCTTGGACACTTGGTGGGTAGGGGAGCGGTGCAACCCCTCCAGGCGAAGATCGAGGCCATCATGGCCTGGGAACCCCCCAAGACACAGACTGAGGTCCGAGCTTTTCTGGGCCTCACGGGATACTACCGCCGCTTCGTGAAGGGGTACGGAACCATCGTAGCCCCCCTCACGGAGCTCACGTCCAAGAAACAACCTCGACGGGTAGTCTGGACGGAGGCTTGTCAGCAGGCCTTCGTGAAGCTGAAGCAAGCCATGTGCGAGGCCCCGGTCTTAAGGGCCCCAGACTTTTCCAAGAAGTTCATTGTCCAGACGGATGCATCAGAACATGGCATTGGGGCAGTGTTATCGCAACTCAATGAAGAGGGTCTGGATCAACCCGTGGTCTTCCTATCCCGGAGACTACTTCCCAGGGAACAGAAGTGGAGTGCAATAGAGCGTGCAGCCTTTGCAGTGGTATGGGCTCTGAAGAAGTTGCGGCCATACCTGTTTGGCTCGCACTTCCTAGTTCAGACCGACCACAGACCCCTTCGTTGGCTGATGCAGATGAAGGGGGAGAATCCCAAGTTGTTGAGGTGGTCTATCTCCCTACAGGGAATGGACTTTCAGGTGGAACATCGGCCTGGAGTGGACCACGCCAATGCAGACGGTCTCTCAAGGTATTTCCGCCTTAGTGATGAGAACTCCCAAGGGGTTGGGTAGCTCTCCCCACTTTCAGCTGGGGGGGACGCGTGTTAGACCTGTCAGCCCTTTGGGTGGTCTCTCCTCATCATTATTTATTTTGTCCCACTTTTGCCTCAAACCCTGTTAGTATTTTTCCTTTTTGGGAACCACCAGACTTTTTAGTATTGATGCAGATTCAGGGAGCCATTTTATCTACCCCTGGAACTTCTGTCTGAGGGCCTGGAGCACAAAATGGTGGCCACCTGTGACATCATCAGAACCCACTGGAACCTACTAGAACCTTCTGCAACATTCTGGAACCCTGTGACAGTTGGAGGCGGTTTGGAATGTTGGGAAGCTAAGCCAGAGTTGACAGTTGGAGCTGGCAGTTGGCACCTGACTGGTGAAGAGAGAGCAGCAGAAACCTGAAGGAGGAAGGAGTGAGGCAGCAGGGGTGGAAACTTGTGCCTGGAGTGGGGTCCATAAACCCACCCTTGATACTAGTCCCTACTGACTGAGCCCAGCCTGGAGCCCTGTGAGGGAGAAAGCAAGAAAAACCATCTTAAGGACCTGGACAGCAGGAACAGGCCTTAAAAGTAAAGAACAGCAAGTACCTGACCTGGTTACTGGTAACTACCTGAAGTCCGACGTCGAGAAGCCTAGAGACCTGGAGCCCGAGGTGGAGAAGCGGCGCTGACTGGAAAGCAGACGTCGTACCCGGAGCCACCAGAGGTCGAGAGAGGGCGCCGACGGAGGTTGTGGAGAGTACCAGAGGTCGAGGAGGAAGTCACCCGAGGTCGAGTGAGCGGCATCGACGGGGGAGTGAAGTCCGCCCTCCGGAGTCGCCGGAGACCGAGGTGAATCGTGCCGGAGGTCGGGAGTGGAGATCGCACTCCGGAGTCGCCGGAACCAGAAGAGAATCGTGCCGGAGGTCGGGAGTGGAGGTCGCACTCCGGAGTCGCCGGAACCTGAGGAAAGGAGCACCGGAGGTCGGGAGTGGAGATCGCACTCCGGAGCCGTCGGAAGTCGACATCGAGCCAAGACTGCCCGACGTCATCGAACCGGAGGTCGACATCGAGCTGAGGCCGGCGACATCGAACCGGAGCCGCCCGAAGTCGACATCAAGCCAAGACTGCCCGACGTCATTGAACCGGAGCCGACATCGAACCGAGGCCGCCGACATCGAACCGGAACCGCATACCGGCGTCGACAAGAACTGTCATTGAGCCGAGGCCGCCGACATCGAACCGGAACCGCCTCTCGGCGTCGACACGACTCCAGCGGCGTCGGAGCTTCATAAAAAGGGCAGTAAGTGGAATAGAGGGCGCCTAAGGCCCTGTGGAGCCCTGAGAGACTATCCTAGGGGCTAGAGAGGTGCTGGAACCAGCTTGATTGTGCCAGGGGTGAGCTGAGACTAATACAGAGGGGTTGTGTAGTGTGGGAGAGCCAGATCTCTAGATTCCCCCTTGACCTACCTCAGTTTAGGCCTCAGCCTTGTCCAAGCCAGGGAGTATACCCCTCAGGCCATCCATCTAACCACAAGCTGTGACTGGGCCAAATCAGCCCATAGTATTTTAAATGTGATCTGATTTTACAAATGTCATTGTTGGCTGATATTATTTATTGAGGGTACTGTATTTATTGTATTTATCTAAGTTATTCCTGTGATGTATTTATTGTCCTGAGCTAACCTATTCCTGCACAGTATTTATTGCTTCACATTATTTATTTGACCTGATCCTATTTATCGCACCTGTAAAGTGTTACTATTTATTTGACCTGCACTTTTTAAGAAGAAGCCTTGTGTACTGTGATTGTATTATTATTTATTTAATCAGCAACTAAGAGAAAAGAAGATAAAGAGATATATTTTCAGTATAATTTTTAAGGTGTAGTGTCGTTTTTGGAACGGATGCACGCATGGTTATTGTGTGGGTATGTCGTATGCTTAACACGGTGCCTGACCCCTGACCACTCGAGCCAAGCTACCACAGTGTATGTCTGGAAAAATCCCATTACCACCCTTCCGGTGTGGGAGTGGGGTTTTTCTAACACATGTGATGTGTATTAAAACTAAAAAGGGGTCCTAAACCAATTGGGGAGAGGATATGGCCGAACGGCTTAAGCGGTTGACCGGGTTCTAGTCTCGACAAGGATGCTTAACATCCTGTGATTCTGGGCAAATCACTTAATCTCCGTGCTGTATAAAACTCCCCCCTTTCCCCCCAAAACAAATTTCAAGTCACGTGCCTGATAGGGCGCACCGATACTGTTAAATTATATGCAATGGTAAATCCTTTTTTATTTAAATTAATTTTTGGATGCTCAGGCTCACCACATATTTCTTTTTCCGGCATATTAGTGCAATAATCTTTTTTGAATTAACGATTGCACCAGCGTTACCAAGGCCACATCTAATGGCTTTGCCAATACTTTTTTATCTAGTGCAGCTTCTTGATGCCACACTGTTATTGTCAGGAAAGTGGAATTATGCGATTCCATTTCACATAAATTATGGATCTGCCGCATTTGCCACATCATCACCTGCATAATCTGTAGATTTTAACCCAAAAAATTGTTTCTACCTCAAACAGTTCAGAAGTTAGTAAAATCGTACCAACCCGTGCTGCTGTGCAGTGGAAGGTCCTTTCCAAAGGTTGACTTCTCACCTTTTTGTTGTTGCTTATTGCTCTGTTTGAGTGTTAAAATGAAGTGCAACCTATGCCCAGAGAGTACTTATCAGGTATACAAATGACAAAATAATGAAGTAATACAATCAGGAAATATTCTGCATTACGCCGCATAAGTTGCCTTTTCTTGCTGCATAATTTAGTCAATCTTTCCGCATAATTACAGTGGCTCTGATTATTATTATTTATTTGCATTGGGCTCAATACTCATATTCTCGTGTGCGCACACACTCACACTGGCCCGAGCATACATGCACATACAAAGCAGTCTGCACACTTTAAAACACCTTCGTAGACTATCCAGATTCTATATCTTCCTCTTTCCTTTACATGTAAACGCACACACAAGCCGATAAACACTCACAAGCAGTCAAACACTCACACAAAAGGCTCACGCAGGATAAAGGACATTTTTAACTCCTTACCTCCCGTGGCTTCCTTAATTGCCGCTCACAGTGGGTCACCTGGATTCCAGGGTGTGCACAAATGCACAGCATAGTGTAAATGTGATCAGGGCCGGACTGGCCGAGGCGGGCACCAGACAATCCCCTGGTGCGCCGCACGGGTGGGGGCCGGTTTTGGGCCCCTGGGGGCCGTTTTTGTTACAGGGCCGATTTTGCAGCATAGCTGCAAAATCGGCCGAACACCGGCCCTGGCAAAGAGCTCGGTGGCACCCCCAACTCCCCGGGAGGGGGGAGCAGCCAAGCACTTTGCCAGGGCCGGTTTTGAGTCCCAGTCCGGCCCTGAATGTGATTGACAGAGCAGTGTCTGAATGATATGGACACTGCTCTGTCAAGCTCAGTGTGAAAGTGAAATTCTCAACACCCACATGTCCAAGACATAATGCAACTGAGCTGCTGTTGAACTGTTCCGCAGGAAGCCCAGAACAGGGCTACAGGAGCACTTTGGCTGTCAGAGTATCCTAGAGGCAGGCTCCACCCTGCCTCCGCAGAATTAGCAATAAACAGTGTATAAGACATGAGTACAGGTACTCTCCTTGGGAGAAGTGCCAGTACTTGAAGGGATAAAAATAAGAAGTGCCGGTACTCAGTACCGGTGAGTACCAGCCCAGCCTACAACAGGCTCAGTTTAGCTTTCATTAGATTCTGGCCAAAGAATGCAGCAATGCACAATCTAATGTAATGCCAGGTTTTCTTTTTCTTCCTGAATGTTGGGTGAAATGGACAAACCCCTTGAGGACATTGAAGGGTTCCCGAGAAGGTTAGAAATTCCACTTACATCTTCAAAGGACAGCCACTTCAAGGAGGCTGAAATAGTAAAGACTTAGAGCCCGATTCACAGAACTAACTTAAGACAAAATCCGAAAATTACTACCATTTTGGTGTTCACAGAAGGCACTTACTCATTTTGGTATTCACAGAAGGCACTTACTCATTTCGGTATTCACAGAAGTTAGGACCCCTAATTTTAGGACTCCTAAAGGCCTTCTGTGAATACCAAAAGTCTTAAAATTAGGATTTTTCTCAGTTTAGGAGTAGAAAAGTTAGGACTCCAAACTTTAGGACTCCTAAATGCCTTCTGTGAATACCGAAAGTCTTAAAATAAGGATTTTTCTCAGTTTAGTAGTAGTAAAGTTAGGACTCCTAACATAAGGACTCCTAAATGCCTTCTGTGAATACCGAAAGTCTTAAAATTAGGATTTTTCTCAGTTTAGTAGTAGTAAAGTTAGGACTCCTAACTTTAGGACTCCTAAATGCCTTCTGTGAATACCGAAAGTCTTAAAATTAGCATTTTTCTCAATTTAGTGGTAGTAAAGTTAGGACTCCTAACTTTAGGACTCCTAAATGCCTTCTGTGAATACCTAAAGTCGTAAAGTTAGGATTTTTCCCAGTTTAGGAGTAGTAAAGTTAGGAGTCCTAACTTTACTACTCCTAAACTGAGAAAAATCCTAATTTTAAGACTTTAGGTATTCACAGAAGGCATTTAGGAGTCCTAAAGTTAGGGCTCCTAACTTCTGTGAATACCGAAATGAGTAAGTGCCTTCTGTGAATACCAAAATGAGTAAGTGCCTTCTGTGAATACCAAACTGGTAGTAAGTTTAGGATTTTGTCTTAAGTTAGTTCTGTGAATCGGGCCCAGAAGGCCTAAACAAAAGGAAGTCTAATTTAAATTTAGGTTTGCTAATATTTGTACCACTGTATTACTTGGACAGGCCTGACCAAGAGTTAAAAGTGCTAGCTTTATGAAAAGAATATACTTTTGTTGAAATGGATAGCTTATCATTTACATCGCTACACTTTTTTAATTTATTTATTTTACGTTTGAATTTAAATGGGGAGGGCCCTAAACCGGCATACTTCTACTGGGCCACACCACAATTGCGCAGCAGTGCATGCACACCATGTTTTTAAATTTATTTTGGTAAAATGCCTATTGGCCTTCTCAGAACCCTAACAAAGTATTTTTTAAAATGCGAAATTGGTTGCCTGTGCATCACTAAGCATGCAGACTCACTGCTTTCCATCTTGAAATCAAAATGGCCAGCTAGGCATGCACATGCGTGCATATGTGATAACTGATTGTTATTTTATTCACTCGCCTCCCCCTCCTGGGCACTTGCACAGGAGGTCTTGGCATTTCCCGCGCAACTGATCGTATAGCTGCAGCGGTGCCACAACATCAACGCCGCCATTCTCCAGAGGCTGCTGGCCACGCCCCCCTCCAACAGGCCACGCCCCCCTTACTTTCCATCCTATAAAAATGTGCTTTCCCCGTACGCGCAGCGGACGGGCGCAGCGGGCGCGCTGTCAGCGCGCCGTAGGCGCGCCTAAGGCAAGCCCGTCTGCGCCCGTCCGCGCCCTTCTGGGCCCAGAGGCCATACCCCCTGGTCAAACGGTATGCCCGCGTTTGTGCTATGACGCTGATCAGATTCTCGCTCTTAATTCTAAATTGAACCATCCAACAGCTACTTTTAATATGTTGGATCAATTCCCACTATGTTGCCCCCACTGCTCCTTCCATCTGGAGACCCCACAACGTTGTCGTAGTCTATCTCCTCGAGCAGTAATCCACTCTCCTTCAAGCTACATCCTCTTCATCTTGAATTGCCGCTCCCTACCCAAACACAAACGTGAGATTTTCGATCTCCTTACGGATGAATCTCCTGACGCGCTCTTCATTACAGAGACGTGGCTCCGTGATAGTTTCGGACCAGATATTGCAGAAGCTCTTCCTGCTCAATATGCGATTGTTAGACATGATCGCCCCAAGAAAATTGGTGGCGGTATAGCAATAATCTTTAAAAATACCTACAAATGCCATCTGGATCCTGTCCCGTTATACGGCTGTGAGGCAGCGTTTTTTAAGCTGGCTCTCCAACCCACAATCACTCTTTCAGGTCTACTAGTGTATCGCCCTCCAGGTCTTGGCAACGCCTGGCAGTTACAGCTCTCTGAACTCATAGCTTCGGCCTTATCTACATCTAGCAACTTCTTCGTCATTGGCGATCTGAACGTTCATCTGGACGATCAAAATGACAACTTGGCCTGCAATCTTATTGGAGACCTTGCTTCCATGAACCTCTGCTTATCCAACAAGGGCTCCACTCATATAGGCGGTCACCTCTTAGACCCAATCTTCTCTAACAGTATCCATGTAAAGTGTTCCGCGGCGGTGCCAATCATCTGGTCTGATCATTTCCTAATCAAATTTACTGTCACAAACTATGTGAACACACCCACTTACAAACCTGATCCCTACTCACAGAAAAGAGAGTGGAAAAAATTCGACCCTGCTGCTTTCAATAAAATTCTATCTGATCTTAAGCCAGAAAATATATTTGCGTCCAATGATATGGATGGGTTAGCCAGCGCTGCTAATGACTGGCTCTCGGAAGCCTTAAATACCTGTCTTCCCACTACCTACAAGAAAGGTCTTATTCACAAAGCCCCCGCGCCTTGGTACAATGAGACGCTCCATCTGCACAAATCAAAGTGAAAGAAATTAGAACGCTTATGGAGGAAAGACTACTCACTTACATCGGGTACCGCTTATAAAACTGAGCTGAAATGCTATCATAAGGTGTGTGCTACAACCAGAGCCATCCACGTCAACAAATCCATAAACGAAGGAATAAATAAATCAAAAACCCTATTTAACGTGGTGAAAGAGCTCGCTGGTTCACAGACCACGGCAACACCTCCCCAATTGTCCAACACGAAATGCGATGAGCTTGCCCAGTACTTTATTTCTAAAATTACAAACATACATCAGGACATTCTCGCTCAAAGCAAAACCCAAGTTCCCTCTATTTCCCCTCAGACCAGCAACGTGTCCATGAACTCCTCTGGGTCACCTTCACCTTTACTGCTAGCTTGGCCTGATCTCTGTCCGATAACTCTTTCAGAAACAGTGAGCAAAATCAAGTCAGGATCCCCGCTGGACCCTTTGCCCGCCCCGATTTTACGCTCTCTGAACTCTTCGCATTTAGCCACCATCTGCAAAATGCTTAACAACTCACTGGATACTGCTATCGTTCCTAGCTGTTGGAAACATGCCATGGTCACCCCGCTTTTGAAGAAGCCACTAGCCGATCCCAAAATATCCGCCAATTACCGTCCCATTTCTTTACTACCGGCATTTTCAAAAATCTTGGAACGTCACATCCATGCCCATCTTTCAAAATTTGTAATTGACAATAACCTGTTACATCCCTTCCAATCGGGATTTCGCCCCGGTTTCTCTACAGAGACGACCCTACTGGGCGTTACGGACAACCTGCGTCTGCTCTTGGATCGAGGAGAAACAGTTGCGCTGATCTTACTCGATCTCAGCGCAGCTTTTGATACTGTGTTACACAGTATCCTTCTCAAATCCCTTGCGGCCATTGGAAACAAAGCATTGGACTGGCTCGCATCCTTCCTGTCTGACCGCACTTTTCAAATTTTCTCAAAGTCATCGTCCTCTAAGAGTTACCCCTCCCCCCATGGGGTACCCCAAGGGTCTATCCTTAGCCCTCTTCTTTTTAATTTATATGTCACACCTTTGGCTTATGTTGCACAAAGTTCTGGATAAAATCTTTATTCTTATGCCGATGACTCACAAATTGTTTTCTCACTGTCTCAAATTCATCCCACAACTCCCTCCCCGTTGCAAACTGGACTCAGCAAAATATCTAAATGAATGAGCAACAACTTACTCAAGTTAAACGGCGGAAAGACGGAGGTCCTGATTTTTGGCAACAAACCTGATCTCTGGAACCTGAGTCACTGGCTCACTACCATGGGTCCCCTTCCAACTCCATCTGAAAAAGTGTGTAACCTGGGTGTAATTATTGACAGGGACTATCCATGAAAGATCAGGTTAACAGAGTCACAGCCACCTGTTTCACCATTCTACGATGGCTGCGTAAAATCCTCTGGATGCTCCCCAAAAACACCCAGAGATCTGTTGTGAATGCCTTGGTGACCTCCAGATTGGATTACGGCAACGTGCTCTATCTGGGGTCCTCAAAGGCCGTCACACGGCGCCTTCAGCTGGTACAAAATGCTGCAGCTCGGCTTCTCTGTAGCTGTCATAAACGTGACCACATTACAGAACGCCTGAGAGAGCTGCATTGGCTTCGTGTTGAAAACCGGATAAAATGTAAAGCTTTGAGCTTTATGCATAAGATCAAAATCCGATCAGCACCCCTCTACCTTCAGGCCCTTGTCAGCCCCTATCTTCCTACTCGGGCTCTCCGTTCTTCATCCCATCATCTTTTTAAGGTACCTAAGTTCAAACTTACCAGAATGGGCGGTAGTAGCTTTGCGAACTTAGGACCCAGACTGTGGAATTCACTTCCACTGGCCCTACGGATGGAAAACTGTCACATGCGATTTCGCAGAGCGGTGAAGACCTGGCTCTTCGATCTCTAAATCTTCTGCCTGATGTTGTCAATCTGTCTCTTAGCGCCGGGAAACCCTTAGGGGTAGCTGTTCGCGCTCAACAAATTCAATTAGAAAATAAATAAATATGTGTTGTGACTGGAGGGCATGTTGGACAGGATTTTCTCACAAAAAAGAAAAATCATTCCAAAATAGCACCAGCAGCCATTTTAAATTTATTTTTTGCTTTTTGCTAATGCCAATACAAATAAGCATTAGCACAACAAGTAGCTCGCAAATTGCCTTTGAAATGTCTATGCTAATGCTTGTACTCAAAGTGGCTGAGTAGTAAAAGTGGTGCAGTACCTTCCAAATTGAATTCCGTCACTAAGCATGCAGATGCATGGACTGCCATCTTGAAATCTATGGGGGTGATTACGATGGCGGACGGACTTAGGTCTGTCCACCATCGTCCCCGGGTTTGGAACTGCCCGCCTATATGGCGACGGTCCCGCACAACATATTATAATGCGGCTGCCACCACAGCGGCCGCAAAAGGCATTATTAACATTGCGGCGGTTGCTGCTGGCTGCTGTACCCGCCGCAATGTTAATAATGCATCTTGTGCATTTCCCTGCACTATGTAGCAAGTGGCAGGCAGGAACTGTAGGGGGCACCATTGGTGCCCCCCAAGTGCTAAATGCACATGCTCCTGAACAAGGGGGGCCCACAACAGGCACCCCAAAGTGCATCCCCTCCAGCCTTTCAATGGCGGTTGAACCGCCATTGGCAAGCTGGCGGGGATGCAGAATTCAAATCCGGCAGACGGTTCCTGCTAGGCACCGCCACCATTTTGTAGATGCAGGGTGGGTCCGACAGGCAATCGAAATGATTGCCTCTGTCAGACCCGTGGCGGACGTGCTCTCCGTCCGCCAGGCACACCGCCCGCCATCCTGATATGGCGGGCGGAAAAAGGCCTTATGATGGCGGTGAACCCGCCACCGGCAGCCTGCCAGAAGCGGGTTCACCGCCATCGTATTCACCCCCTAAGTGTCCACTTAGGCATGCACATGCATGCCAATGATTATGATGCACTGGAGGGATGTTGCAACTGATTTTTTCATTAAAAAAATAATAATTTCAAGATGGCTCCCCATGCATGTATCTTGAAGCACGAGCAGCTGTTTTGAAATTTCCTTAGCTTTTCCCCAACGCCAGTGCAAATGAGCATTAGCTCAGCTAGTAGCTCGCAAATTGCCTTTTAATTTTACAATTTTGTGCGGAGCTACCTAATTTGGTAGCACGTCCTTGTGTCATATGCGCTCCTTATGTGCAGTGTGTATGCAGACACCTCCAGTATGGTAAAGTCAAAACCTGGGTTGCCCCAGACTCTGTAACTAAAAGAATAACTGTGAAGTCAGCATAAATTGTACTTGCTGATTTACAATTGCACATATTGGAAAATATGGTTCTGTTTGAGCTATGTAACTTATTTCCGCAACTGTTTCCTGCCAAGGTATTATCCTACAGGCAGAATACCTGCCCCCTACGATACCTTTATATGTAGTCAAGTACTGTTGGCATACTAGTGAAGAGAAATCCTTTGGTTGAATCAACACATGTATACCTTTTAAGTCTTGCTTGCAACAGCACATGCACAAGAGCTAGCGCTCTCGTTTGCAAGAGATATTGTTTTCCTCAAGCCCAACCACTCCTTACCATTCGTTGCCTTCATTATCACTCTTATTTAATGCAGTGTAATTGGCCATTGCATGACTGCTTCACTTCCTCTTCTTTCGTGTGGAGCATGGACCAAGCTCTGATTGCTTCATCTTGATTAGTGTCCTTCTGCTGATCGCAGTATGATTAAGGTACTCGTTTTCTTTTTTTTTCCTTTCTTTCTCCTGTGGTGTTGTACCTCTCATCTGTCTCAGGCTTCTGTCCTGGAGGATTTCCCTTATTTTGGTTTTCCCAAGGGTCATGAGGTTTTGGACAGGGGTGTCGGTTTTAGTCACACTTTCATCAAAGATCGAGCACTGTGGAAGTACCTAGTAACATCTCTCAGACTGCTGTAGAGCTCAGACAAGTGAGAGCCTTAGGCCTTTCGTATGTGTATGGTATCAAGCCCTGACAAAGGCCACAGAGTGGAACGTGCTCATAGCGCGGGCCTTAACATGTTGCCATGAATATAAGAGGTTTATTTGAACAAGTACATTCAATAAGAAACCCCCAAAATATTTTTTTATCCATACCGCAGGTACCCTATGAATAACGAAATCCTTTGGCTATACCTGTATGTATTTGTAACTCTGCACCTATCTTCTGGATTCCTGCTAATTCAGTTTGATTTAATTTAAGAACTTCCATTCTATCTTTTGTTGAGACCGCCCTGGTGGTACCATTCTGCCAGGATGTGGATAGGTGCCGATGATGAAGCATGTCGTAATAAAGTGAGTGAGGCGTCTAATCCAATATCTTTGAATACCCAAGAGGTATAAGAAAGGACCTTCTTTCTCATGATAGGATCCACTTTCTCCCTTCCCCCTTTTCTATGAATATTCCAGTTGCTTTCGAGTGTGATGATTAACAGCTCTAAGATGTCATATCAGTGGTAGATAAAATTACATATCATCCCTACCTCGCTTGACATGGGAAATGCTCTTTGCAAAAATGTGAATGTCCTGACTCAATACCTCCAAACACTTGCGGCCCGATTCACAAAGGTAAACTGAAATGAAAGTCTAACTTTACAACTTTCGGAATTCACAAGTAGTAAAGTTAGATTTTTGTCTCAGTTAAACTTAAGACCAAAACTGAGACAAAAGTCTAACTTTACTACTCGTAAATGCCCTTTGTGAATACCGAAAGTCGTAAAGTTAGACTTTTGTCTCAATTTACTTTTGTGAATCGGGCCCTTGGTATTGAGTTAGGTGCATGTCCCTAAATTGTATTCGCTATGGTAACTGTGATGTGGCTGACTCAAGTGATACTCTTTGAAAAGGAGGAGACAATGAATAACAGCTTTCAGAAACATTGACTCATGGCAACACATAGCTGAACTCAGAGAACTCCTCTTTAGGAATCATGTTCTGGTCCAACCCACCGCCCGAAAGTTTGGCTACAAAATTCCAATCAATTAGTGACTAAGGGCCTGATTTAGATCTTGGTGGAACTGGTCCTGCCGTCACTTTTTCAACGGTTTCACCGCTCGCCTTGTTGGTGGGCCGTCCGGTCTATTTAGATGTTGGTGGATTTGTGTACGAAAGACCATCCGTGTCCCGCCGACTCCACCAGGAATCTTCACACGCGTCGACGGCATCATAGGCAGAAGCGACTGTTGGCTGGAATCCAGCCAACAAAATCGTCGGGCCAATCACGATGAGCCTTGCTGTTGTGGAAACTGTGGCGGGAATACCTCCTACTTTGAGTTGGTGAAAACGAAGGTAGAAATTTACCTTTTTTATGTTTACCATTTCCGTTTTCGTCTTGAACCCCATTATCCAGGCCCTTCCCTTTCCTTTCCTTCACCACTCTGTTGTCGCCAGGATCTAAGGTGAGCATATTTTACACCTGTCTTACTATGAATTGTATGTTGACAATTGCCTTGGGCTCGTGTATTTTAACATTGCTTTTACATGCATTTTTTATGTGTAATGCATTAGTGTTCACTATACAACTTATCGAGATAAAATTAACACACTGTAGTGACACTTAAAAAATATATGCATGTTGTGGTGGTTGTGGTTGTTGTGCTTGTGGTGCATGTTGGTGTGCATTCAATAGTGTGTGTGTGTTGTCTATTTTATGTTTAAAACGTTTTTATTGAAACAAAACAAACCATGGGGGAGGGGGATAGGAGGTTAGGATACATAGAATACAATCAAAGAAAAAGGGGGCAACTCCAGAGGGTTGGCAATGGATAGCTCAATGGACCAGGGGAAAAACACAGTAAATGCAAGGCTAAAAATGCAATCTGTGGAATCCCCGCATGCATATCCGACACCCCAAATCTAAGCAATGAAAGCCAGCAGCAACTCAACAAAGCACAATCCCCCCCTCCCCATCCCCCAGCCCCCCAGTAACGAAAAAACAACACCCCACCCCCCCCGTCCTATGGTCCCGCACCAGATTAATCCTCACCAAGAAGCCCCGCACCCCCCCCACCCCCCGGGGGGCCCCCGTCTCACATGTGAACTAGTCCGCTGGGGTCACCGGCGGCGTCAACCTAAGAAGCCTAAGATACCTCGGGCAGGTGAGCTCCCGGAATTCAGTGGATAGCAGCGCTAGAAAGGGTTGCCACAGCTCTTCAAATTGGTCTATCTCCCCCGCAACCGTAAGCGACAGCTTCTCCATCCCCAGCACATGCCAAAGCCTATGCAACCAACCCGTGACGGAGGGGACGGTGGCGGTGCGCCAGTGGATAAGAATGTTCTGAACCGCAGACCCCAGCGCAATCGCGATCTGCCTACCCCTGCGGGACTTCAGTGGGTACATTAGGTCATTGGGGAGGCCCAGCAGGACATACGCCGGGAGGCGCGGCAGCTCTATCCCAAAGTGCTTATCCACCTCGTCCAAAACTTCCTTCCAGTAGGCGGTCAGCACTGGGCAATCCCAAAGAATGTGTGAGAGGGTACCTTCCTGCCCGCAGCCCCGCCAGCACCCCTTGTCAGTGTGTTTATGCATTTCATACAGTCTCTCCGGGGTGTAGTACCAGTATGTGGACACCTTAGTAAAGGTCTCCGTAAGGCCCGTGTGGTATGCAGAGTGCCGCGCCCGATACGCAATTTTGTCCCATTCCTTGTGGCTGAGTGTCCTACCCAATTCCCTGTGCCAGCGCTCCCTCCCCGGGTTGTAATAATGAAACGGCGGGGGTTGTAGGTACTTGTACAGATCGGTAATTAGCTTGGCGTCGGAGGTCCGAGTAGCCAGCCACCTCTCATACGGTGTAATTTGACGGGCGGCGGTGGCACGCACCTGGGGCTGGAGGGCCCAATGCCGAACCTGCATGTAGCGCAATCTGTCCAGCTCCGTCAGGCCGAACTCCTGGCGGAGTTGCTGAAAAGGGACCACTCCCTCCGGGCCATAGATCTGGAAAAGTGCCCTGCAGCCTGCCTGTACCCAGTGGGAGAAAACCCCCGGCTCCATCCCTGGGGAGAAGTCCGGGTTGCCCACTATGGGCGTGAGCGGCGAAGGAAAGGTGGTGAGGCCCCGAGCCTCACAGACTGCATCCCACACCCGCAGGGGGACCCGCGTGACAAAAGAAGCGTAAAGATTAGGGGGGCGATGCGCGCGGCGCAAGAATGGAACCTCTTGTAAGGTGCGGCCCGCCACTGCCTGGTCTTGAAAGAGCCAGTGTTTGTCGGTCTCCCACCTGCTCCATTCCACCAGATATCGCAGCTGCGCCGCCTGAAAGTACTTACGGAGGTCCGGAATACCGAGACCCCCCGCCTCCGGAGCACGCGTGGAGAGGACCCTCTTCATTCGGGGCTTGCGGCCCTGCCAGACAAAGCGGGAGATGTCAGCCTGCATTTGATGTATCCAGCCCACCGGGGGCTGGAGAGGTAGGGCCCGAAAAAGATACAGTATCTGAGGCAACACCGTCATCTTAACCGCCGCGATTCGCCCCAGCCAGGACAGTAGGCCCTTGCTCCAGCGACCAAGCTCCTCCTTGATCTTCCTGCTAAGGGAGGCATAATTAGCCGTAACCATCTCCGGCAATGTGGGCGCCAGCAGAATCCCCAGGTATGGCACCGTGGACGAGGACCACTGCATGGGGAAGAGCCGCTGAAGGTCCCTCCTGGTATCCGCAGCCAGGGACACGTCTAACGCCATCGACTTGCTCATATTCATTTTGAAACCGGCCACACATGCAAAGGCGTCCAGTTCCCGGAGGCAAGCAGGCAGCGACCTCCTAGGGTCGTCCAAGGTCAACAGGACATCGTCCGCGTAGAGACTGACGGTGTGGACAAACTGGCCCATCCGGACCCCAGTAGCATCCGGATTATTGCGAATCCTCTGAGCAAACGGCTCCATGTAGAGGGCAAACAAAAGCGGCGAGAGGGGGCAGCCCTGCCGCGTGCCGCGTTCGATAGCAAATCCACCGGAGCTACACCCGTTGACCCGCACCGACGCTGAAGGATGCTTATAGCAGTTGAATACCATGGTGCGGAACTTATCACCGATTCCCAATTTCTTGAGGACCAGCTCGAGATACGGCCAGTGAACTCTGTCGAAGGCCTTCTCCGCATCAACAGACAGCAACATCCGCTCCCCCGGGATCCGCGAGGCCTTCTCCAGAACATGCGTCACCCTCTTGGTGTTGTCAACCGTCTGTCTGCCTGGTACGAAGCCAGCCTGGTCCGCCTCCACCAATCCGGGGAGGTGTGGACCCAGCCTGGACGCTAGAATCCCTGTGTACAACTTGAGGTCGACATTTAAAAGCGAGATGGGTCGATACGAACCGCAGAGGGCCCGGTCCTTCCCAGGTTTCGGGATTACCGCGACCGTCGCCCTCAGGAGATCCGGTGGGATGGCTCCCGGTTCGGAAAAGGAGTTAAATAGCCGAGTAAGGACAGGGGCCACAGCCGTGCAAAAAGTCTTGTAAAACAGAGACGTGTACCCGTCCGGGCCCGGGGCCTTACCATGCTTCAGCCGCGCAATAGCGGAAATCACTTCTTCAACGTGGATATCCCGCTCCAGGTGGTCCGCCTGAACCGGATCCAGCACCGGAAGGGTCACCGACTCCAAATAGCCTTCGGCATCCCGTGGCGAGGAGGGCTCTTCAGCATACAGCGCCTCGTAGAAGCCGCGGAAAGATTCCGCTACCTCCGCGTCCCCAGAGACGACCCCCCCGTCCGTGTCCACCAGTTCTCTCACAACGCTACGCTGTTGCGTGACCCGGAGCCGGTGTGCTAGGAGCCTGCCACATTTGTCCCCCCCAGCGTAGTAGGCATGTTTCAAGCGCAAGGCTGCATACTCCGCCCTGTCAAGATCCAGTGCCGACAGGAGCTTCCTCGCTGCCTTCAACTGCCTCCACACCCTTGGCGCCCCCGTACGGCGGTGGACCTGCTCAAGCTCCCGGACCTGAGCTGTCAGCTCGTCCCTCTTCCGTTGCCGCTCCCTATTTTCGGCTGCGGAGATAGAGATAAATTCCCCCCGGAGGACTGCCTTCAGTGCCGCCCACTGTGTCGCCTGCGAAGTGTCGGTGTTGCTATTGTGAGTGAGGTAGTCTTGTATGACCTCCCCAATGCGCTGCACCACCGACTTTTTGTGTAAAAGGGTATCCCGGAGGCGCCACACCCCCCGAGAGGGGGAGGCCGCCGGCCACTGGAAAACGCCGGTGACTGGGGAATGGTCAGACAGGGTCAGGACCCCGATGTCCGCCGCCGTGGCAGCGGCACGCAACGGTCCACTCACCAGAAGGTAGTCCAGCCGTGAGTAGGTTCGGTGTGCGTGCGAAAAGTAAGAGTAGTCCCTATCCGTGGGGTGCATGGAGCGCCAGAGGTCGTGCAAGTCCATGTCCGCAATCCGGGCCTTTACAGCCTGGGACAGTTCCCCCGTCTGCGGGAAGCGCTGCGCCGATCTGTCCATCACAGAATCGAAGACAATATTAAGGTCTCCCCCCAAAATAACTTGGCGGTCGGGAGAAGCAGTGACATCCACCAACACGGAGTCTAGGAAGCGCTCTTGGTGGTCGTTAGGGCTATAAACGGAGCCGACCGTAAACGCAATGCCTCCTAGGCGCATGCGATACGCAAGAAGCCTCCCCTTCTGTTCAGCACACTTATACAAAACCTCCCCCCGAAAGGAGCTCGCTAAAAGAATGGCTACCCCCGCCGTCTTGTTCGCTGCCGAGGAAAAGAACTGGGTGGGGAACTTAGCAGAGCGCAGCCTATGGCAATCCCGGGGCAATAAGTGGGTCTCCTGCAAAAGGCAAATGTCCGCCTGCGTCCCCTCCAGCAAAGATAAGATCGCTCTGCGCTTCACGGGGTTATTCAGACCCTGAACGTTAAGGGTCACTACCTTTAGGCCCGACATTCCTCTCGGGGATCGGGAGCGCCGTGCAATGGGCAGGGGATCAGCGGGTGGGGCGCGCGGGGCAGCCGCGCAGGACAAGCCAGAACAAGGTGGGCATGGACAACATCGGACGGGACCTCCCCAACCCCAAAACAACCCCCCCCCACCCAAAACACAACCCTGGCAACTAGCCACCCGCAAACTCAAACACCCCATTGTCCCAGTCAAGCCCCAAGACGGGCAAGTCCGTAGAAAGAAACGAAGTGGACGTCCAGCCACTCACCTCCATCCGCTCCCCCCCGACCCCCCCGCCCCGTACCAAGCATGTAAAGAAGCTAAAGGCATCTCCCCCCGGAGTGAGTGTTAGGCCGTCAAGGCCACGCCGGAGGAGCCGGTCGACTCCCCGGCCGCCGCCCTCAAAGCATCGGCCATGTCCGCCCTGATGGTAGGGGAGTCAGGACGCCCTGCGCTGGCCGCTGAGCGCCGCCTCGTCGACCTCCGCCGGTTCCGCCTCTCCGAAGACCTCCATGACGGTGTAGCTCCTTCCTCCTCCGCCGCCGTGAGCCCCAGGACACCACAAATGTCTTGCAAGGAGCGTAGCTGGTGTAGCACCCCGTTCCACCGAAAAATCAGGCGGAAGGGATGACCCCAAGAGTACGGCGTCTCGTGTTCACGCAAAAAGTCGGTGGCAATCCTAAAGGACCTGCGTTTCTGCAGCGTGATGGCGGAGAGGTCCTGGTAAAGCGCCACCGGCCGATCCCGGAAAGTCAGGGGCTGTTTCCTGCGGGCCTCAGCCATGATGCGCTCCTTCAGTGGGAAGTCGGGCAGGAAGGCCAGAATGTCCGGTGGAGGTGCCGATGACTGGCGCTGCCGGCCGACCCTATGCGCCCTATCAATGCTGATGGGGAAGTCCGCAGCTTCCCCCAGGATCTCTCGGAACAGGGCCCGCAGGTAGCCCCCCAGATCGGACCCCTCGTCCGCAGTCGGCACACCACGCACTCGAATGTTGTTCCTCCGAGATCTGTTCTCCAGGTCCTCAGAATGGGCCTGGAGCTCCACACACTGCTCCCGGAGGCGGAGAACGTCCTGTTGAAGATGGACTATCTCCTCCGCTCGGTGGTGGGCCTCCGTCTCCACCGTGTCAACTCGCTCGCCAAGGCCCTCCACTTCCCTGCGCACTTCCCGGACCTCACTGGCCACCTCCCGCTTCAGTGTCTGGAAGTCCTCCCTGAGGGAGCTAAACAGTTCCTCCATAAAGGTCCTCGTGACGGGTGGCTCCCCCCCAGTCACATCCGCCGGGGCCCGGGAGGACCCCGGCGAGGGCTGTGTTCTGTCCCGCAGTTGCTGGGCCCTGCCAAGCATGTCCGGCAGGGTGCGGTCCCCCTTCTTCGGGCCGCCTTTTCCAGACATCGCCAGCACCGCGGTCGGGCACAAGTCCAGCCGCCCCAGGGATGCCCAGCCGCTGGCAAGCGCTCGACGTGGGTGTCCCCCCACAGGCAGAGTCGCTGCGTCACAGGTGACAAAATGGCGGCCCAGCCCGGTCACCGTCAGCCGCGGGAGCCCATTCGAGGCAGCAACGGGAGCCACAGTGGGGGGGTCTCATCAACACATCCCCCAGAAAGTCAGCCCAACAGCAGCGGGGGTCACATACATCCAGCAGCAAGGGCTCCGGCGAAGGCCACCACCACTGCTCCCTCGGGGACAAGATGTCGGCAGGGTGGAGCAGGGCAGAACGACCAGGCCCGGCGGCACCACCGGGGCTCCCAAAACGCACGACAGTCAAATAGGTTCCACCGCCGGCTTCAGTCTGTCACACACAGGGGTCCAGGTGGTCCGACTCTACCAGAGAGTCCGTCGTACCTCGGCTAAGGGTTAGGGGGCCCCCCGCAGTGCGAAGTGTCGCCGACACCAGTCCGAGTGCCAAGGCGCCCGTCCTAGTCCTTCCGCACCGTCGGGTCCCCTCCTGCAAGGCTCCTTCAACCTCCGTCGAGCCAGATTCCCTCCAGATCGCAACTTTCAGCACCAGGCCCAGCCGAGGCGCCCGGACAGCACTCCAATGCGCTCCGCCCCTCAGGCCCTCCGTCGCTCCGTGAACTCGATCGGACTTTTGGGGGGCTTCCCCCGAGGCGATCCGAACCAAAACGGCAACAACGTGCGCCCCTGGTGCTCCGCCACGCTCCACTCCCACGCCGAGCCTCAGCGGGGGGGAGAAAAGCATAAGAAAAGGGCTCAAACTTGGCCGGGCCGGAGGAGCTACGGGAGGAAGCGTCCGCTCACCCCGCCATCTTGGCCACGCCCCCGTGTTGTCTATTTTAGAAGCAAACACAACATATATGAGTATTGACACATTAATCAGTAGTGCTTGCCAGTTTCCACTCCACAAGGGACTCCCTCATATCAAGAATCTGCCGCTAGGACAATGCCAGCACAAGGGGTGAAATCTAAATAGGCTCAACGAAAACCTTCTGGCCTGATGGAGTACTGTCAGCCAGCAGAGGAGTCCTCCGGCTCGACGTAGATGTGCCGCTTATGTGACAGCAAACAGTCTGTTGATGCGGATTGTGGTTCAGCCAGCCCACATCTAAATACGGCGGGCGTTACTCCATCAGGCTGACAGAGTACTTTTAACTGCTGCCGCGGAGGGATTACTGCAGTTCCGCCAAGATGTAAATAAGACTAAGTCTAAATCATCTCCCCAGAGCCCGATTAATGTTAAGTCTACAAAGTGGCAGAGAATGAGGAAGTAACATCACTCAGCCTTTGACTGCTGATGGCATCACTGAATTGACCACTCGCTTCATCCTTAGCCCCAAAATGTTTTTCAGGGCTCTTTTTGAGTTCTCTTCATGCTGCAGGCTTTATGAAATCTGAAACCAGAGATAGCAAAGGCAGTGCCATGCATTCAGGGGTGGTTTCTCTTTGGGAGTGTGGGGGTGGTGACCCCCTACTGAGTGCAGCTATGAGCATATCATATTAAAATTCCCCAAGTCCGTGCTGTTTAAAGGGCTGGGCTCGGCCTGGCTGGTGTGTTTGAGTAAGGGGTGGGGCCAGGGCGGAGACAATACTGATGATTGGCTATGGTATCAGGCTAAAGTCCAGTGTGCATGTACTCATTTAAGAAAATAGCGCTTACAGACTAAAGAAGACGTACTGTGTAATACCCGAGGTAAAAGGGCCAATCCTCATGGGAGGTTACAAATGAAGGCAAGGCGGTACTAAGGAGGGACTAACAATCCAGCATTTACGAAGGACTATGACACAAGCCAATGATAAATATGGGCGGAGAGTTGGCTGGGCTTCAAGTACATACTCGAATACAGCATGGCTCACAGAGCAGCGTATGCGCTGCCCAGGTGCGGACTAAAAATGTATTTATTTCACCTTTTAATACCCCTCCTAATTCCTGTCACCAATGTATGGAATGGTGGCTATATTGTTTGTCTTTTAACTCTATTCTTGTCTGTGCAGTCACTATTTACGAGGCATATGCATATATACTTAAAGCATATTTCTGCATTTTTTCACAATTCAAAACTTACACCATTGAATCCCCTGACTACAGGACACCTCAACCCTCTCAAGGGGCACCACTCACCTGTGCCTCCCTCCCCAGGGCTCCTTGACTCTCACCCCACTGCTCCATACCTCCTTACCCACTGCTCCATTCCTTTTTCCCCCAGGGCTCCTTACCTCCTTCCCCAGGGCTCCTTACCTCCTTCCCCAGGGCTCCTTACCTCCTTCCCCAGGGCTCCTTACCTCCCTCCCCAGGGCTCCTTACCTCCCTCCCCACTGCTCCATCCCTCCCTCCCCAGGGCTCCATACCTCCCTCCCTACTGCTCCTTACCTCCCTCCTCACTGCTTCATCCCTCCCTCCCCAGGGGTCCTTGACTCTCTCCCCACTACTCCATACCTCCCTCCCCACTACTCCATACCTTCCTCCCCACGGCTTCTTACCTCCTTCCCCAGGGCTCCATACCTCCCTCCCCAGGGCTCCATACCTCCCTCCCCAGGGCTCCTTACCCCCCTCCCCAGGGCTCCTTACCTCCATCCTCACTATTCCATCCCTCCCTCCCCAGGGCTCCATGACTCTCTCCCCACTGCTCCATACCTCCCTCTCCAGGGCTCCTTACCTCCTTCTCCAGTGCTCCTTACCTTCCACCACAGGGCTCCTTACCTCCCTCCCCACTGCTCAAACCTCCATCCCCAGGACTCCATACCTCCATCCCCACTGCTACATACCTCCCTCCTCAGGGCTACTTACATCCCTCCACACTGCTCAACCGACCCTCCTCAGGGCTCCATACCTCCCTTCCCACTGCTACATACCTCCCTCCACAGGGCTCCTTACCTCCCTCCCACTGCCACATACCTCCCTCCCCAAGGCTCTGTAAAGTACCTCCCTCCCTAGGGCTCCAGATAGTGTCTCAAAGACCCAACTACATCATCAACGATTGGATTTTGGGCATTGTATGCCTATGTTTCAGCAACTATGCTGTGCTTGCTTTGTCCCTTAACATATTTCGTGAAGGGGTAGGACCATTTTGTGTCACTCCAATGTCTCTAAATAAATAAGCACTTATCATGTAACATAAGCCGCTGTAATTAACACTATAAAAATGTTGTTATAAGTAAAAATAGAAGTTCACAAACCTGTTTGACCTGCTGACCTTTTACAATAACAATCCATTTGCCCAATCTAGGGAAAAGCTGGAGAAAGGCGACTCCCGGACCAGGGTGGAAGCCCTCTGTCTGATTGGCTGGCTGAAGCTAATGACCGCTAAACTGTTGCCTGGCTTCCTCCAGTGCTTCTCCGATGACATTGTTGCTGTGAGGCGCGAGGCGTGTAATGCGGCTGGAGCACTCCAGATCAAAGATGAGATGGTGAGTGACGCCGGAAATAGCAAAAAACAGAAACCACTTCAGCAGGACCATACCCTCTTGATATTGGGAGCTAAGACAGAAGAATATTATTCACCTTTCTCCCTCTTGGATTTTACTGGTAAAACAACTTTTGCAAAGCTGCTTATTTGCTTACAAGAGTGGACTAGACTAGGGATAAGAGACTCTTTCTAGAGCTTTAATATTGATTTTGTGAGTGGTCGGGTACTGTAAGACAATGTCCTAATGTATATCTTTTGTGGTCCATATAGGCCTGTTGGACTTGGCCCTTTTTGCAGGGTCATCCCTGAACTTTTTGCCTTCCTCCTAGCCTTTTTGTCTGGCATGGTGTTGGTGGTTGTAGGACTCTGGGCACTTTAGCACTGCTGTCCAGTGTAAAGTGGGTGTGCTCTCTGTGGTAAACATGGTAAGATTGGTCTACACCTGTTTGGCGTATTTAATTTACCTGTCAGTCCCTTGTAAAGTGGTATCTCATATACCAGGGCTGGTAAATTAAATACCACTGGTGGGCTTGCAGCTCTGATTGCGCCACCCACCAAAGTAGCCTTTCAAACCTGTCTCAGGCCTCTGCCATTGCATGGCCTGGGCGCGCAGTGTTACTACCGCTATGATGTGACACCTAAAGTGTGTGCCACGTCTGTGACGCCCCTTTTACTGCATGTCAGTCACCCCTAAGGGAGGCCCTAGCTAGTCCTATGGGCAGGGTTCATTGTAGGTAAAAGGTAGGACATGTGCCTTAAGTGTGTGACATGTCCTGGTGTGACAAACAGCCCTTTTGGTTTCTCACTGCTGTGAGGCTGCACTCTCATAGGAATGCATTGGGGATTTTCTGATAAGTGCTTCAGTGGTAATTCCTGATATGAGAGGAGCAGCGTGGTCAAGTTTGGTATGTTTGAAATAGTAATAATAAATGTTGCGTAATGGTGTGCGCGGATTTATTAACACTATTTTGGATATGCCACTTTTAGATGTTGGCATTTCTGTGTGCAATGTGTCTGCCTGCCTGATGTGTATTGCATGTCTGGCTCTGGAGTAACAGGGGCCGGTGAGGTGTGTGGCTCCAGGGAGGGCAGGGTGAGTCAGAGCTAGGCTGAATGGAAGATCTGCATTTGGAGTTGTGGGAGGAGTAGTCCCCTACCTTGAATAGGTCTGTGCCTGCCTAGGTGAATGCTGGCTCCGCCCCCCTGTGGCGTGTCTGAAAACCAAGTCCGGTTTGACAAAGGAGGGTGGAAGCCTGGTAAACAGAGTGCTTCAACAACCCCCAGAACCAGTTGAAGCTGGTTCCCCAAGCCCTGCTAGGGCAGAACAAAGGGAAAATGCGTATATATACTGGGGCTGTGACCCCCATGAATGGGTGCTTTTTTGCGCTACTTGGGGACTTGTTGCTGCTGGGCCCCAGGAGGAACCGCCACGAGGGACTGCCTCCCTGCTGTAGGGCCCTGTGAGCTAGCATGCCTGGGCCCAGCCTTGTCTCCCTGAAACTTTGGACTAAGCGCCTTGTGAGCGCTATATCTCTCTCCCAGGACAGGGAGAGTGCTGGGGCTTTGCAGTGCTGGGCTGCAACGTTGCCAGGGGGAATCCCAGCGTGGGGACTCCCCCATGCTGCTGGGAAGACAATCGGGAGCCCATCTCACATTTTGGATGCCATTTGGAGCGGGAGCCCACCCCACATTTTAGTGCTCCTGTTAGTGGGAGCCCACCCCGCAATTGTATCCTTTTCAAAGGCGGGAGCCTACCCCGCATTGTGCACACTGCAGGAGAGAGGAACCGCCGCGGCCCAAGCCGGAAGTCAGGCGGGCTGCCTGGTTGGGGGTGAGGCCGCCTTCAAGGCGTTGGAATAATCCGGACGAACGAAGTGCAGGAAGTCAGGTGACGCGTGCCTGGACGTGGGTGGAGCTCTGGTATGCGAGAAGGGAGGCCCGCGAGTGAAGAGTCCCGGTGAGTGAGGCCGAGAGGAGGAGTTCGACCGGAGCCTCGAGGGCTCCCAGTGCAGAGACTTCCCCCGCGTTGGACGAGACGGAGGAGTCAAAGAGAGCCCCGGTGAGTGGGGCTCGAATTTGCACACTGGTGGTGCCAGCACCTGTTTACTTCAGCTGCCCCGCAGGAGAGCGGGCAGCTACAACAGCGGGGGCAATTTTGTTCTGTAGTCCCAGAGTGGGGCACCTCAGGCACGGAGAGTGCCAGTGTTGATTTCGTGTTGGCCGCATTGTTGGTGCCGAGAGCGGCACCGGAAGACCCCATTGAAGGGGGGGCCTCGAGAGTGGCACCGGAAGACCCCATTGAAGGGGGGGCCCCCTAGGCACTGTTAGTGAAAGTGATTGTTTCTGTGATACAGCTGCACTGCGAGAGTGCGGGCAGCTGCAATGAGGGGGCATCTTTGATTTCTGGGACCAAGGAAAGAGTGAGATACACTCCCCCGCCCAAGTGCATTACGCACGTTGTTCTTGCTGCCAACAAGTATTTTGCCAGTAGTTACTGGTTGCGTTATTCTTACTACTTGTGCTTTGTGATTGTTCCGACAGTGGCTCGATTGGCCCTGTCATGTATATAATCCCCTGTAAATTATGACCTGGTGCCAGTTGGCACAGTGTATATGTGTGATTAAGATTCTAATGTGTTTTGGATATTACAAAGGCTATTTTTTATATAACCTTGTGTGGAGTTTCTTTTGTGGTGTGCCTAGTGTGTTGCTGCTGTGTGTGTGTGTGTTGCGCAAACGCTTCACACATTGCCTCTGGGATAATCCTGACTGCTCGTGCCAAGCTACCAAGAGGGTAAGCAGGGGTTATCTTCAGTGTGTAACTCCCTTGCCCTGACTAGAATGGTGGTTTCTGCCTGGCTTAGGCACATGCCCTAGCCAACCAGAAATCCCATTTCAAACAAGGCCACTTAGACAAGCATGAATAAATGTACCAAGAGCACGTGACTGTATTTATTTTGCTAAGCTTTGGAACATATAGTAATTGATATACGACTAAGACTGCATTTGGGGAGAAGCCTTATCAGGTGCCAAAGGATAGCAGTCATTGCTTCAGCTCTAGCATTGTACTGAAGATGAATCCTGCAATTTGTTGGTATATTGTTTTCTGTCATTTTATATACGGCATACTCAAACCAAAGGTATCAGAGCTCTTTACATGAGCACCAATTGCGTTATAGACGGACACATTCATTTTTTGGGCGCGGGGAGAATAAGTGATTTGCCCACAATCACAGGATGTTGAGTGTCCCTGCCAAGACTCGAACCGGTTCCACAGCATTGAGGTCGACCACTCTAGCCGTTACGTCACATCTTTTCTTGCTTCTGGAAGTGAAGACGGCTGCAGCAGCGATCCCTTGTGCCAGTGTAGAGGGGAACCCGAAGAAACCTGGCAAAGACGGGCCCCTGCGTTGGGATGTCTACTACCAGAGCGGCACTGTGCCACCCCCAGAATCTTAGGCCCTCTCCTCCGCTGCTTGGGCTGTTGGCACAGAGTCAAGCTGGGTTCCAGGGCGAGGTTGCTTGGGATATTGGTGCCCTGTAGTGATGCAGTAGCCTCGCAGTCTGGGAGAGGTGGACCCCACCTAGAGACTGTGGCCTACTCAGTAGTTGCTGGTCCTGTAGATCTGGGAAGGCTATGGCACCTGATGCTAACATGGCAGCCACAGAAACTTAGGAAGAATTGGTGCCCTATCATCCATCTTTTTATGTGCCCCCCACACATATTGAATTTGGGGCTGCACAGTTTGCAGTGCTGGACCCGAACTGTGACACAAGCCTACGCCTTGGGGACAGGCATATGTGCATCTATAGTATGGTTTGCAGTAAAATTAGTATTTGGGGCTATGGCAACAGGTAATATGGAGGCTGCTGGCTGTGTGCTACTGACTGATACCCTCAACAGTGAGTGAGTGAGTGTGCTTGGAGGAGTAATCTATTTCTAGTCTTCTGGGTGAGCACCCCTTTCGACAGCACTGTCTCAATTTGTGTTCTCTGAAGTTGGGTCTCTGCAGAATGAGATCTAAACCTCTCTGCTGGCCTAATGGGGCCACCTGGTGCATGCTGCTGGGGTGGGTGGCTTGGAACACTTGGCTACATACCTTTTAGGCCGAGTGGTTTACATGTGTCCGACATCTCAGTGGGCACTCCCACAATGGCAAAGCATGTATCTATCTATGTATCTCTTGTATTTTAAAGTGCAATCAATGCCCTTAGGCAGTCTGGCACTAGCTTTAAGGACAAGACAGTATCAGAGCGTTAAATCTAAACAGGCCAGGCTTCAGAGCCCTCTGAAACCTCGAGTTGCAGGAGAGGGCATGGGTCTGTCGTGGGAGATCATGCCAGAGAAAAGCCACTCTAAAAGAGAAGGTAATGCCCTCTTACTCAGCTCGTTTGATTTTGCAAACGTAAAGCACGGATTCATTGGAAGAATGGAGTGGGCGTGTCACTACATGACACACAAACAAATGTTTAGGAGCCATAGGGCCCATGTTGTTAAATTGTTTAAAACATGGGGGCATATGTACAAGCCCCTATCGTCACGAGTATGTCACTTTTTGAAAAACCTGGTTTTAAGTTGGCGAAACAAGGAGAAATGCTTTACTTCTCCTCGTTTTTGCTTTTTCCATGTGTGCTGCCTTGTGCAGCACGCATGGAAAAAGCAAAATGCCTTGGATTGTTCATGTGTAGGAAGGTGACCGTTCCTGCACATAAACAATCATTAAAAAATATGACATTTTGTGACTTCTATGTGTGCTGCATTAAGAAGCACACATGGAAGCGACAACATGGCATTTCAGGATTGTTTATGTGCAGGAAGGGACACCTTGCACTATAGGGCTTAACCTGTC
The DNA here is from genome assembly GCF_964204655.1 of Triturus cristatus. NCBI lineage: Eukaryota > Metazoa > Chordata > Amphibia > Caudata > Salamandridae > Triturus > Triturus cristatus. The sequence continues at coordinate 1,136,085,339 of NC_140592.1, forward strand.
TCCTATGGGCAGAGTGGTAATCGCTAAAATGCTTCTCCTCCCGAGGCTTCTCTACTTTTCTACTGCACTCCCACATAGGCTGTCTCAGAACATATTTAAAGACCTGGAAGTACTCCTAGTTGCACTGATATGGGGAGGCTCAAGGTCCAGAGTGGCACTCTGTAAACTGTACCTGCCACTCACAGACGAAGGATTGGGGGCACCAAATTATGGCTATTACTATGCTGCTACGCAGCTCCAATGGCCAATGAGATGGCTAGCGAGTGCCCAGGTGACAGAGATGTCCAGCTGGGCAATACTCTTAAGACGTACAGCCATAATAGAATGGCTATCGGGCACCACCACTCTGACGCAAAAGAAGCAGGGTAATCTGCTAATGAGGACAGCTAGACGTAGCTGGCTATGGTACGTGATGCCTAAAAGCCAAACAATATATGCACCCATGTTACCACTTGAGATTTTACCAGGTTCGTTCGCTTGCCACGACCGTCCGGAACTTGAGTCCTGGGCGGCGGTGGAATTGGATACCTGGAGGGACTTATTTGTGGATGCACAGTCCAGAGCCTAGAAGAGTTATAGCGGACTTCGGAATCACGCAGGGTACATTCATGCTTTATGCGTTACTAGTGTGGCAAGTCCACCAAACATGGGGGAACATCGAGATAGAACCAGATACATCGCAGGTGCTACAGACCTTGCTTACACATGGGAAGGGCAAACATGCGGTAACAGCAATATATAGCACCCTTAGGACTGGTCCTAGCTCCCTACTAGCAACGCTTTGTGCATATTGGGATTCCGAGCTGTCAGCTACCATGAGTGATAAGCAGTGGGCGTAATGTATACAGTACCCCAAAATGATATCTAAGAACGCTAGGCTGAAATACACACAGTTTAATTATTTACATCATACCTATTTAACACCACACAGACTGACCTGTATGTACCCTACATATGTCGACATATGCCCTCGCTGCTTGGGGTCACGCAAAGTTTCTCCACATGGTCTGGGCATGCCCTTGCCTTAGTGCCTACTGGAATGAGATCGCAGCGACACTAGGGGAAGCAACCAACACTACAGTACCTGTGCAAGGCTTACACTTTCTACTTGGCATCACCAAGCGCACTGCAGCACGGAAAAACCTTAATAAATTCCTTGACCTAGCTTTGGCATTAGCAAAGTGGAGAATAGCTATGTCCTGGAAATCGAGTGCTGCTCCCAATACACGCAGCACTATACGATACATGCTGTTAGCTCTCCGCAAGGCGCTGGTGGCTGAGCACACTACCCACACACTGAAAGCACCCCGTGACCCCTCACAAACTAACCCCATGCAATGGCAGGAATACTTGTCATTTGTGGAAGGCAAATTGAATACACCTAGTTCCTCACAGGGATAAGATCGTTCCCTGCTCTAGGCATGAGTAACAACACGCTAATATAGAGATGCGTGCAAGCTGGGCCCCTCCCCAGGCATTACCTGGTCTAATTGGGCAATACCTTCGGCTTTTCCGAACACATGATAGTGTGGTGCTTGCGGCATCTCCCCCTCCCCCTTCTCGCCGCTCCCTCTGTCCTTAAAGAGTACACACATAAGCAGTCACCCTAGCCCACATATGACCCGAATCACATAGCACATGTGGGTTAGTTGAGGTCGTATAATTCTGTGTTCACTGAATTGGGTGGAGTGAAAATATTGAGACAAAGAAAGTCTGTTGCTTTATTTGATGATTACAAAGTGGATAAAATACATAGACATATACGAAATGTTAGATACGGTTCTATTTTCATTTTTTCCACCAGCTGGCAACGCAACCTGGTTCCCCACCAAGTGTCAAGCATGTGAATGTCACTGTACTGTTCTGTATAATAAAGCTGGCAGATTGTACTATGCATAACCTGTGAAAAACCAATAAAGACGATTTTTTTTAAACTGGCTATTCCTCACCATTAATAGATATGCACTCTGCCATCCTGGTAAGGAGTACTGTTCATCACCGTACATGGGAGAATTCTCTCCACCATTCTGGGAAACATAATAAGCATTGCCTGTATTCCCGTACTCTGGTGGACCTTGAATGTGCTACTGAATGCCATTTTCTTGGGCAACTCACAAACTGACAGTGAGTCATGTGGCTGACTGGGGCCATGCAGTCTGGGCTGAGGCATGATGCATGGGTAAGTGAGGAGTTTCCAAGGCCTTGTGTACCTAGAGTAGAGATCCCACCAAGTTCCACTTCCCTTCTGTGGATTCTGTACCCAAGTTGTAAATGTTGTTGCCCAGATTGGTGTGTGTCAGACCAGGCCGTGCATGAGTGGTTTGAGCATGTAGTGTGAGGAAGTAGGAGGCCTTAACAAAATGTGCAGGTCTATTAAGATGCAATCAGAAATACTCCAGACATTGCCCAAAATTCTTCACATCAGGTAATGGAGAATTAACTCTGTGCCTCGGTAGGGTAGAGGTTGGCCTTCTTTCCTACCCAGGGAAAAGTTAATGCTAATGTTTATCTTAAAACTCAGACAGTGCAATGCTTTATCCCCTGATGGTGGAAAGACTTGCTTCTCTGATTTACCACAGTCAGCCGTCAATGGCTCGAATGGCAGAAAACCTTGGTATCCATACACCATATGACAAAACAAACAGTGATGAAGACTGCTGTTCTCTTTTATTTGAAAAAATATATATTAGAACATTAGATTGAGAGACATGCGTTCGAAAAATTTCCTTTAAGATGGGTCTATAATTAAGTGAGTGACTAAGCAGGTTGGTCTAGTATCCTCATGAGATATAAGGAACAATAACAATGTCAGATGAGATGGTTCATTTACCATAATCAGGATGTTAAATAATTAAATTGTGGTCCTAAAGAAAGAGACGCCTGATGAGAAAAAGTCCTGAAACTATATATATAAATATATATATTACCTACTGGCGGTCGCCAGTAGGTAGTTATAGTTAGGACCACGTTTCCATAGGAAATCCGCAACATTCTATTTTGAATAACTTTGGCGCCGGTCGACGAATCCTCGCGAATTTTTCAAAATAGGTGGGGCGCTACGCTCCGCTCCTACCCTGAAAGTCTCGGGGGGATTCGTCAAGCGGGGGCTGAGATAAAAGGGGGGTCCCAAAACGCATTTTTCCCATGCATTTTTCCATAGGACCTTTAGACAGGGCTACAGCCCGAACGGCTGAACAGAATTACTAGAAATTTGGCAGAGAGGTAGTCCTCAGGTCAAGGAAGTGCCTTTTGTAGGTTTGGTGTAAATCTGTTCAGTAGATTCTGAGAGTTCGAGGCATGTGGGCTGCTGAATTCATATCTGTGCATAGATCGCCGCCTAGTGTTGGGTCCGGATGTTTGCACGTTGTTGTCCTGGAAGAGTCTTCGAAGTATCCTTGGATAGGTGACTCCTCCCCTGGACTACAGTGCGCATGGGCATCCTCTCCATCCTCAGATTGTTTTTTTCCGCCATTGGGTTCGGATGTGCTATCTTAGCTCAAGTTAGGAAAATATTTTGTCGAGGCCAAAAGGCCTTTAGTTCGCGTCGGTACTGTTTATCGATCGGTTTTCGATACAACCTTGTTAGTTTACTAACTTTCAGCACCGACTTTTTTCGCATTTACCTGTTCATCGACTACTTCGACGATGGAATCGAGGACGCCATTCAAGAGGTGTCCGGTATGCAATGCGAAGTACCCACACATCGACGTCCATCCGGTGTGCAACAAATGCCTTTCGCCGGACCACGACGAATCGACATGCATGGCCTGTGCCCGGTTCCGTTCCAAAAAGACTCTACGGAATCGACGAGCGGCGAGACTCGAGGCGCAGCACGCGGCACCGGCCCCAGCAGACATCTTCAACGAGGCCGAAGACGTCGAAGAATTGGAAGTCTTACCCTCCAGTCCCGTTTCCGAACACGAATCCGGATCGGACGAAGTCGACGAATCACTCTTCCACAGAGGTGAAGACGACACCGAGGTAGGAGACGACGAGGAGGCCTTAGGGGCCGAAGAGAGTAGCTCCAATGATGAACAAGGCCTACCTGTTCAGACCGAAGAAGGCCCAGTTCCACGGCCTATGGCTCCGGTCGAGGGATCGCCTTCGGGCCTTACCCGAGACCCATCCCGCAGTTCTTCGGCCCCGCCCTCGGGCCCGGCCTCGGACATTCAGCGGCAACCATTACCGCTTAAACCAGCTGGTTTCCCTTCCATAAAACCGAAACCGAAAGCTTCTCCGGTTCCAACGAAACCGAAACCGAAAGTGGCGCTGGTCGGATCGAGGCCTTCCACGCCTTCGACGCCAGCGCGACGCGTCGGCACCGACCGCACCAAGAGAGACTTCGGTGCCGAACTTGAAGCGGGCGACGTCGGAGTCGACAAACGGAAAAAGGCCTTCGGCAAAGACAAACCTGCTCGGCTCCCGGCACCGACGCCACTGACACCGAGGGCTGCACCGCCTGCTGCGTCTCGCATCGCTCCCTCGACGACACCAAAGCCTCACGCGTCGAAGACGGTCATCTCCGCACCTCGACTCGATGAACCACTGGCGCCGAAAAAGTCCACGGCCGCCTCTTCGAACCTGGTCGGTGCCAAAGCCTCACAGGCGCTCCAAGTACGACCTGGTGCGACACAAAGCAGCAAAACCAAGGCTGCCCTCCAGGACCCGTCGGGTTCCGGTCCGATCGAAGCTCCAGCAGCCTCTTCGGTGCCAGCCAACATTACCTTTGGCTTGCCTCCGTCAACAATCCCGAAAATGTTCCAACTCAGGACACGGGTCACCCAGACTACGATTACACCTGCTGAGACGTCTCCGTCACGTGTCATCGACGCCAACACTGGCAGGATGATTCTCCACGAGCGAAGGATAACTTCGGAACCACCGTTGGACCCTTTCAGGATCCCACTAAAAAGGAAGCTGCCTGTAGAATCAGAACCTCTCCTTTATGAACCTTTCCACTCATCCTACCAGGAGCCACAACTATTCTCCCCCACACGTTCCGACACGGATGCGTTGGAGGACTACATGGATGACCAAGTCCCCTACCATGGAGACACAGACCCTGATGACCAGCAGGACCCTGATCACACTTGGGGCGACCCTGTAGACCCAGGTGCACCTCTCGATGCACAGGACCCACAACTCTATGGGGCAAAAACATCTCCCACAGAGGATACTGCAGCCTTCAACGCTCTTATTGAACGTGCTGCCAATAACCATGGGGTGCAGCTTCACTCTGACACCGTCGAAGATGACTTTCTTATGGACACTTTCGCATCCTCAGAACGGCATGTAAAAACTCTGCCCATGTTGAAAGGAGTCCTCAAACCAGCCAAGGACATTTTCAAGGAACCCACCAGGGCACGAGTGATAAACCCCAGGATTGATAAGAAATACCGATCAGCACCTGGGGACCCTACTTACATCAGAGGCCAATTACCACTAGACTCCATTGTCGTAGCGAATGCTCGCAAGAGGGCACACTCGCAAACGACAGGTGACGCTCCTCCCCCGGACAAAGAGTCCAAGGTGTTAGAGACCTCTGGCAAGCGAGTTGCCGCCCAAGATGCCAACATATGGCGCATAGCCAACACTCAAGCGCTCCTTGCTCGCTATGATAGAGCGCACTATGACACACTGGAGCAACTATTCCAGCATCTCCCTGACCAGTTCAAGGAAGGCGCAGAAATTCTCATCAGAGAAGGACAGCTACTCACGAATGCTTCCATCAAGTGTGCACTAGATGCTGCAGACACGGCCGCCAGGGCCATAAACACAAGCGTCATGCTGCGACGACATGCCTGGTTACGAATCTCAGGATTCAAGCCTGAGGTACAAAACAATATACTCAACCAGCCTGTCAACCCCGACTATTTATTCGGGCCAGAGGTTGACACCACCCTTGAGAAGATAAAAAAGGACACGGACACTGCAAAGTCCATGGGCGCTCTCCAAACTCAGTCCTTTCGGAGCGGCTCCTTTCGTCGCCCCGGAAACAAGGGAGCAGGTAGAGGACAGGGGTCACAACAAACGTATAACAAAGGCAATACACAGACCACCTACGATAAAAACACCCGGGGTGGATATCGTGGCTCCAGTACAAAGGGCAGAGGACGCGGCTACGGCAACACCAGGTCCTCCCCAAGAACAAGCAGTGACGCCCTCTCCCTTCCTCCCGACCACATAACACCTGTCGGGGGAAGGCTACAAAGGTTCCTGTCCACGTGGAACTCCATCACCACGGACAGGTGGGTCAAAGATATTGTAAAATACGGTTACTGTCTGGAGTTAACCTCCACTCCACCCACAATACCACCAAGAAACCGTCCTATGTCCTCAGAGCACTTAACGCTCTTACAGAAAGAGGTGCAAAGTATGCTTCTAAAAGGCGCTATAGAGGTCGTACCCATCCACGAGCAGGGTACGGGGGTGTACTCCCTCTACTTCCTAATTCCAAAAAAGGACGGGTCACTCAGACCTATATTAGACCTGAGACCCCTGAACCAGTACATTCTTTCAGAGCACTTTCACATGCTCACTCTACAGCAAGTCCTTCCGCTTCTCAAGCAGGGAGACTTCCTAGCCACACTGGACCTCAAGGATGCGTATTTCCACATACCCATCCACCCCTCACACAAAAAATACCTCAGGTTCACTGTTCAGGGGCAGCACTATCAATTCAAAGTCCTTCCCTTCGGCGTGACAACAGCGCCCAGGGTTTTCACGAAGTGCCTAGCTACGGTGGCAGCACATCTACGGAGGCAGCATATACACGTCTACCCCTACCTAGACAACTGGCTCGTTCAAGCGAAGTCAGCCCAGCAATGTGCCAGCCACATGTCCCGCACCATTCACCTTCTTCACAGTCTGGGATTCTCACTAAATTACCCAAAGTCCCATCTCCAGCCCGCACACGTACAACAGTACCTAGGTGCGACTATAGACACTCTGGCGGCCACAGCTCAGCCAAATTTAGTGAGGATCAACAGCATACAACTGCTGATCTCCAAGTTCAAACCCAATCACTCACTTCCAGCGCGAGTGTTTATGCAGTTAATAGGCATGATGGCCTCCTGCATCTTCATAGTCCCGCACGCGAGATTACATATGCGCCAGCTTCAGGAGTGCCTAGCACGTCAGTGGAATCAGGCTCAAGGACAGTTGAAAGACCTAGTGTTGGTGAGTGGTCGGGCATACAACTCTCTGCATTGGTGGAATCCACAAAACCTTTGCAAGGGCCGACCATTCCAAGAGCCTGTCCCACAGATAATACTGACAGCGGACGCGTCTCTCCAGGGATGGGGAGCTCATGTACTCCACTACACAGTGCAGGGACTATGGACGACACAACAAAAGAAGATGCACATCAACCTTCTGGAACTGATGGCAATCTTCCTGGCCATGAAGGCATTCAAAGTACATCTATGCAACAAGGTCGTGTTGATCCGGACGGACAACATGACCGCAATGTACTACATACAGAAGCAGGGAGGAACACACTCTCCACAGTTGTCTCATCTGGCTCAGAGCATGTCGAAGTGGGCCATTCAGAGGAACATGTTCCTCATGGCGGAACACCTCCCTGGCAAGGACAACCAGATGGCGGATCTGCTCAGCAGACACAGCCACCAGATGCACGAGTGGGAGTTACACCCATCAGTACTCCAACCGTACTTCCAGCAGTGGGGTCATCCGGAGATAGACCTATTCGCGACAAGCGAAAACGCAAAATGCCAAAGCTTCGCCGCCAGATTCCCACATCCGCAGTCGCAGGGCAATGCGATATGGATGAACTGGTCCGGCAGATTTGCGTACGCTTTTCCCCCAGCGCCGTTAATACCGCTGGTGGCCCGCAAACTCAGACAACACTCCCTGACACTCGTCCTAGTTGCTCCCACGTGGGCACGCCAGCCGTGGTACACCACCTTCCTCGAACTTTCCGTGGTGCCGCATCAAAGGCTGCGGATCAAACCCGCGCATTTGACGCAGAACCATGGAGAGATTCAGCACCCAGATCCGCAACAGCTGAACCTGGCGATCTGGCTCCTGAAGTCCTAGAGTTTAGCTATCTCAACCTGCCACCTGACTGTATGGACATCATCAAGGAGGCCAGGAGACCCACTACAAGAGCTTGCTATGCAGCCAAATGGAAAAGGTTCGTCATTTATTGTGGTAATAATGACATTAACCCGCTGGACGCATCCATCCAAAACATCATCTGTTACCTCTTACACCTATACCGATGCAATCTGGCGTACACCTCTATACGTGTCCATTTGACCGCAATATCAGCCTATCTGCAAACCAGGCAGCACCTCTCACTATTCAGAGTGCCTGCCATCAAAGCATTCTTGGAGGGACTCAAACGAGTCATTCCACCAAGCCACCCACCGGCTCCAATGTGGAACCTCAACTTGGTCCTCACACGCCTGATGGGTCCACCCTTTGAACCTCTACACTCATGCGAGATTCAATTCCTTACCTGGAAAGTAGCCTTCCTGGTAGCGATCACTTCTTTAAGAAGAGTTAGTGAACTCCAGGCACTAACCGTTCAAGAGCCATTTATACAGGTTCACGCCAACAGGGTCGTACTACGTACCAACCCCAAATTCATGCCCAAAGTAATATCGCAGTTCCACATGAATCAAACTATTGAACTGCCCGTTTTCTTCCAAAACCCACAAACTGTCGCAGAAAGGGCACTACATACACTAGATGTACGGAGGGCCCTCATGTACTACATCGACAGGACTAAACCCTTCAGGAAGACAAAACAACTGTTCGTTGCCTTTGCCCCACACCACAAAGGTAACGCCATCTCCAAAGCAGGGATAGCCAGATGGATAGTTAAGTGTATTCAAATCTGTTATCAAAAGGCAAAACGCACATTAACTATTCCACCACGAGCCCACTCAACACGCAAGTTGGGGGCTTCCATGGCTTTTCTAGGAAATATTCCCCTGCATGATACATGCAGAGCAGCCACATGGTCCACTACACACACATTTACAAAACACTATTGTGTAGACGTGCAGTCAAAACAGCAGGCAGCTGTAGGACAGGCTGTTCTCAAAACACTTTTTCAGACCGCTGCAGCTGGCACTGGTAGCCGCCGCTAATAGAGGGCACTGCTATGTATTCTATGCACAGATATGAATTCAGCAGCCCACATGCCTCGAACTGAATATGCTACTTACCAGTATGCATCTGTTCTTGGCATGTAGGGCTGCTGACATTCATATCGCCCTCCCTCCTCCCCGGCGCCTGTAGCAGCTGCAGCTCTCAGAATTACTGTATAGCATGGTCATCACTTTCTGTATCTACTCCATCACTGCCACAATGGCGAAAAACAATCTGAGGATGGAGAGGATGCCCATGCGCACTGTAGTCCAGGGGAGGAGTCACCTATCCAAGGATACTTCGAAGACTCTTCCAGGACAACAACGTGCAAACATCCGGACCCAACACTAGGCGGCGATCTATGCACAGATATGAATGTCAGCAGCCCTACATGCCAAGAACAGATGCATACTGGTAAGTAGCATATTCAAAATAGCCTTTAAATCAATATATATATCTGAGCCAGCTTACGGTGCACTTACGGTACGCTTACCGTACGCGTACGGTGGCGTGCGCGAGCGCGATTCTGATTGGCTCTTAGATCTAAGTAAACATTCGAATCGGCCGAAACCAGGAAGCGGCGGCCGCCATTTTCTCTCTCGCACTGAGAGTGATTTTTAAAATATAAACCCCAAAAACATGTAAAGGGGCTGTTTAGACAGCTCCCACACACATAGCCATGTTGAGGGAGTCCCCAAAGATCCCCCAAGGCCAAAAACGGAATTTTTATTTTTTCGGTAATTTCGCCGATTACGCTTACCGTACGCGTACGGTAAAAAATTTTAAAAAAAAAAAATTATCCACACTCTCTCCACCCCGTGTGCAATTGGTGCCCGAAGGGCACCAATTGTGCACAGCTTATTACACATGAGATAAACTAAAATATTAAAAAAATAATAATAAAAAAAAAATTATCCACGCTCTCTCCACCCCGTGTGCAAATGGTGCCCGAAGGGCACCATTTGTGCATGGCTTATAAAATATACGAAAAATTAAGTGGGCGCGCATGCCACGAATGGCGTAAAGTAACTTAGCATTTAAAAAACCGTACAAATTCACTGAAAAAACCATAGGTTTCACACATGTTATAGTTAGGAATTAGCATTTAAAAAACCTTGCAAATTCACTGAAAAAACCATAGGTTTCACACATGTTATAGTTAGCGGAAATTTTACTGATAAAAAACCAATGAAATTCCCCCGTTATAGTTAGTGCAGGCAACTATAACTCACGCGACCGCAATCTTCTGCTGATGACATATGTGTCTTTATGAAAAAAAAATATTTGTAATATATGTATAGCTAAAAATGTATGGAAGAAGACATGGGCAAATAAGTGTCTAAATACAGTATTAGCATCAGCAGAGGATTGCGGTCGCGTGAGTTATAGTTGCCTGCACTAACTATAACGGGGGAATTTCATTGGTTTTTTATCAGTAAAATTTCCGCTAACTATAACATGTGTGAAACCTATGGTTTTTTCAGTGAATATATATATATATAATCTACTGGCGGTCGCCACTAGATAGTTATAGTTAGGACCGAGTTCCCATAGGAAATCTGAAAATTCTATTTTGAATAACTTTGACGCCGGTTGACTTATCTTTGTGAAATTTTCAAAACTAATTGGGCGCTCCGCTCAGCTCCTACCCTGAAAGTCTCGGGGTGATTCGTCAAGCGGGGGCTGAGAAAAAAGGGGGGTCCCAAAACGCGTTTTCCCCATGCATTTTCCCATAGGACCTTTAGTCGAAGGTACAGCCCGAACGGCTGAACAGAATTACTTGAAATTTGGCAAAGAGGTAGTCCTCAGGTCAGGCATGTGCCTTTTGCATATATGGTGTAAATCCGTTCAGTAGTTCCTGAGAAAATCAAAAGTAAAATCACATATATATCTGGGCGGAGCCTAACCACACATCTCATTGTGAGATCTGATTGGCTGTCAGCACTTCATCCAAGAGGTGTTGGCAGCCATCTTGGGACCAATATACATGATAGCACCTCCTTAAAAAGCATTGCAGTTAATAGAAGGTTTTAAGACTTTAGTTACATTATAAATCATTTGTTGATGGTACCATGCTCATTTTAGGAATTGTGGTATGTTCTAAGGTGATTTTACCATGTGAAAAAGCCTTCTGCTGGGATATCATGAATCATGTTTGAGAGAAAACTATTTTCACATGCTTTTCCCACAGAGGTTTGGAAGGTGATCTATAAGCTAAACTGAGAGCATATTTTCTGTAAATTCACATTATCTTTCTCAGTCATGTGAGATTGAAGTCTGACATTCTCAGTAAAACATGTACATCCAACAAGGGCAGAGACTGTCAGTTGATTCCTTTGTGTTCTACTGCAGCTTCCCAGAGTGTTCCAAAGAACAACTAGAGCGCTACCACTCCTACTTATGATAAACTTATGGCACACCTGAAGCCATCTTGATTGGAATAAAGCGGTAACTCTTAAAACATTTAATTTAAAAAGGAACAAAATGAGAGGGTTCATTTTGCCATAGAATGTATGATTAGTGCTGCAGAAAGAAAAATTAGGGCACATTTTGAGTGACTTCTCAAATCCTCTTCTATTTCATTAAAGAATTCTGACATGCAGACTGAAACATGCACTTTCAATACCAGCAGCAGACTTCCCTGGTGAGCAGTAGCTTTACTACAGTGATCTAATGAGCAACTAGAGTGCTAACATTCTGAATTTATGGCAAATGTGTGACGCATCTGAATGCCTTCTTCATTGAATCAAAGTAAAAAACTGACAGTATGCCTACTGAGGAGACTGTAGTAAATGAGGAAATTAGGAAACTTCATAACAAGTCTCCCAAGATGGCCACCTGAGACAAAAGAGCCCAAATGTAGCACAAATATCACCGAGATGTAGCCCAAGTATAGCCCAATGACAGAAATCCCAGAGTGTTTTAAAGAACAACTAGAGCGCTAACAGTCTTACTTATGACAAAAGTATGACACACCTGAAGCCATCTTGATTGGAATAAAGTGGTAACACTTAAAACATTTAATTTGCAAAGGAACAAAATGAGGGGGTTCATTTTGCCATAGAAATTATGATTAGTGCTGCAGAAAGAAAAATTAGGGCACATTTTGACTTCTCAAATCCTCTTCTATTTCATTAAAAAGTTCTGACATGCAGACTGAAACATGCACTTTGAATACCAGCAGCAGACTTCCCTGGTGAGCAGTTGCTTTACTACAGTGATCTAATGAGGAACTAGAGTGCTACCATTCAGAATTTATGGCAAATGTGTCACATCTGAATGCCTTCTTGATGGAACCAAAGTAAACAAGCATTGAAAATGCAATAGGTCTCGCCCTTGTTTAAGTTAAAGCAATTCTGTTTGTAATTAGGTGGCTTTTTAGCTTTGCTTTTATTAGTGTTTTTCAAAATTTCATGTACATAACATGCATATATGTATATGTATGCATGCATTTATATTTGTATTTATATAGATATGCAGATTATATATATGTTTATATATGTATGTATATTATCTACTGGCGGTCGCCAGTAGATAGTTATAGTTAGGACCGTGTTTCCATAGGAAATCTCAAAATTCTATTTTGAATAACTTTGGCGGCGGTTGACGAATCTTCGCGAAATTTTCAAAACTAATGGGGTGCTCCGCTCAGCTCCTACCCTGAAAGTCTAGGGGGGATTCGTCAAGCGGGGGCCGAGAAAAAAGGGGGGTCCCAAAACGCGTTTTCCCCATGCATTTTCCCATAGGACCTTTAGTCGAAGGTACAGCCCGAACGGCTGAACAGAATTACTAGAAATTTGGCAGAGAGGTAGTCCTCAGGTCAGGGATGTGCCTTTTGCATATATGGAGTCAATCTGTTCAGTAGTTCCTGAGAAAATTGCAGTTAAAAGCACATACATATCTATAGCCGCGCATCGTGCGCGCACCCTAACGTGCGCGAGCGTAATTCTGATTGGTTGTTACATGTCAGTCAACGTTCGAATCGGTCGAAATCAGGAAGTGTTGGCCACCATTTTGTTTGTTTTCAGTGCGAGAGTGGAAAAGGAAGGTGGCGAACGTGAAAAGGGGGCAGGGTAGAGAGTTCCTGACCCCCTAGCCTTTGTCAGGGGGTCCCTGAAGGACCCCGAAGGCAGAAAAAAACGTTTAAATTTTTTTTTTTAAATCGCGTGGGTGCACGCACCGTGCGCGCACGGTGAAAAACCATTAAAAAAAACAACAATTTTTAATACGTAGTTTATTGAAAAATAAATATATATAAAAAAAATAATAATACATACATAACTTAGCATTTAAAAAAACTTACAAATTCACTTAAAAAAACATAGGTTTCACACATGTTATATTTAGGTGGATATTTCACTCGTAAAAAAACAATGAAATTCCACCGTTATAGTTAGTTCAGATAACTATAACTCGCGCGACCGCCACTCTACCACAAGGATGATGTCATCAGTGATGTCAAGAGTGATGCCACTGACCATGTCATGAGTGATGTAATATGTGACGTCATGAGCAGAGGATTGTGGGCACTCGAGTTATAGTTATCTGAACTAACTATAACGGTGGAATTTCATTGGTTTTTTACGAGTGAAATATCCACCTAAATATAACGTGTGAAACCTATGGTTTTTTAAGTGAATATATATACACATACATATACATACATATATATTATGTATATATATATATATATATATACACACACATATTTCGGTCCTAAGGCATTGCTTATAGATATTCTTACTCGGTTGAGTCTATATACTTTAGCTGGCGTTTAGGCTCCAAAGGACAAATTTAAGCTCACTGTCATTGTTTTTAATAGTTAGATTTTTTATGTTTCGGAAAAAAAGAACTTATATTTTTATTGTTACTGTATGTTGGATTTATTAATAACTTGTTAGTGGCAAAAATATTTTACTATGCCACCAATTACCCCACTAAACATAATTAATTCTCAGATAGTGTAAAAGAAAAGAAAAACTGTAAAACTATCTGTTTCTACAGACCATATACACCGTACTTGAGTTTTCATGATGGTGTCTGATGATGGAGTTCAGGGATAATGGTCTGGGTTCCCATGGTAGTTTCATGGTTATCTGGCCACCTCCGGTTCACCCAAATGATTCATAGTTCTTTCAGGGGCTCTGAAGTGACATAAGTGGCACCATTAAATATGCTAAATAAATAAAGTGCCCTTTGATCATCTTGGGAAACAGACTTTCCAGCTTAGGGCCCGATTCCGATCTCGCTCAGATGCCGTCAGGAGCGAGTCCGAGTCGCAAGCGTGATTTCCGACGGACTCGTCCCACAGTGCGAGCGAGCGAGTACGATGTGAGTATCGCCTCGTGCTCAGAGCGACTCATACCCGTCAGCAAAGCCCTCCGGACGACTACAACATGGCGACTCGTGCAGCGCAATGGGTCCGATTTCCGAGCGACCAAGTACAATGCACGCTTCGGGCTACGGATTGACTAGAATCCTTCGACTTGAAAAAGCTTTGGGAAGGGGACTTCGGGGGACCGTAGCAGGCCCCCTTCATCGGTTACAGGGGGGACCCAAGGTTCCCCTTACACATGCATGTATGTTGCGGGGGGCACCGACGTGTACCCACAACAGGGGGCGCCTTTTTTCGTGACGTACTATTTTCATGATGGAAGCCTATGAACGCGATGTACAACAGGCTCCCATTGACTTCAATGGGGCTCCGAACGACCCGAGTCCGTCAGCGTGTACTAGCATCGTACTCGAGCGTTCGGAGCCCAGGAGCATGAGTCGTTCGGAAAGCTCTACGGGACCGAGTCGGCCGTAGGGCTTTACAAGCGAGATCGGAATCGGGCCCTTAGTGTGTGAGAAGATTAGCAGGGCTTGAAAGGAGAGGGCTCTGCTAAATTGAAGAAAAGCACTGCCACACAGATGAAGGTAAAATATATAAAAATTAAACCAGGGCACTCAACAATCAATAGTTTCCCATTTAATATATTTTAGTTTACTTATAACAGGTTTACATGTGTTTGATTTATATGATAGAGACTCTGGTTATATAACACAGATGTTCCCTGTTCTGTGAAAATTATTCAGGCCTTTGTAATTTGAGTTATAGATAACCAGATGTTGGTAAATACATGGTCTTGAATGACAATTCTAAATTAAGCATCACTCCTCACTCTCCTGATAGGAGATTGTTATCAAAATAGCTGCCGCATGGAGAAGAGAACTAAAGACAAATGAAAATAGGGAATAACTGTCTGCTACAACCTTCCTTTTGTGTCTGGACTGAAATTCATGAACGCCTATTTTAATCTCATTCCAGGTGCACCAGTGCCTCTGCAAACTGATACACAGTGACCCTATCTGGAAAACCAAGGTGTTTGCAATTAGAGGTAAAAGACATAGATTCTATTATAATATTATTTTAGTAACATGATTCGACATTGTGGTCAAATTAATACACCATAATGTTAAAACCAATGTCTCTCAAACCATCGGCCGATGGGATGTTTGGGTTCCGGAGAATCGTGCTACTCACTGAAAAGCGCTTCACCACCTCATCAGGGGTAGCAAGCTCTATATAAATGCAAACCTTTTCCCTCTTCTATGCCTCCACTATCCTTCTCAATCCTAATAACAGATTAACCTATCCACCGCTCAAATCACCTTCATATTTCACTATACTAATTCACCACGAATACTTTATGGGTTCCAGAGTAGCATGCTACTCACCGAAAAAGCGCTTCAACACCCCATCAGGGGTAGTAAGCGTTATGAAAATGCAAACCTTTTTCCTCTTCCATCTCTCCACTATCCTTCTCAATCCAAATAACTGACTAACATATCCACCACTTAAATATCTTTCATATTTCACAATACTTATTCACCACTAATACTTTATGGGTCCGGAGTAGAGTGCTACTCGCCGAAAAAGCACTTTGGCGCCTCGTCAGGGGTAGTAAGCACTATATAAATGCAATTACAATACAATAAAATACAATTATAATTATCATGTCATACTAGACCCTATTTCTAACTCACCAGTTTTAAAGCATGTGTGTAATGAAGTGGCATGTCATTCCCCAGTCATTTTTAAGAAGATTGAAATACTGCTTAATTGATTCATAAACTCTTCAACATAATTAGTACTATGGTTATTGACCATGTTGCCTAGTTTGGCAGAATTAATAACATCTGAAGTGTCTTGGTTCTAAAATATTTATCAATTTCCAATTGGTTGTAGTTGTAATGGGTTGGTTTATCCATGAGTGTCTATAAAGGATTTATATTTAGAAGGTGTAACCTCACAGTTTGTGGTACATATTGGGATTTATATTTAAATCTGACTGTGGAAATGTGGAGCAATATCAAGGTGACTTTAGACATTTTATATATTCCATGATTAAATATTATAGCATATGATAGCAAATCTGACAACATGAATAATAATCTCATGTCCTTTACATGTTTAATAATGAATGTACTTTTAATCAAAATTGCATGAGCTTGCTCATGCTTATCAGTGCTCAAAGCGAAATCATTCTGTAAGCGAAGAATGATTTAAATCAATTTGTAGATGTACAAAGTGATACTCAAGAGATGGTGTGGCTGGTAAATCTCAAGAAAGGAAGTTCTGCTCTTGGTCAGTTAATTTTCTTTTGGAAAGGTGTGTCACCAGTAGTCAAAATGTGAGGGTTGTCTTACTGCTCCAAGCTGATCTAATGAAAACTCTAATGCCCTTCACCCTGATACTGGGGGTACAGGTAACTCCGGGAGTGGGTAAAATCAGGCCCATTATAAGTTAAATCCTCTGGGTCTACGAAGAAACAAGGAGCTATCAGGGGAATGGGTAATTCTGGGTCTGATTCCCCTGATACTTCCAGACTTTCATGTGGTATTTTGCCTGCTTTTAGCAGCCAAAATCTCTGTGAAAACTAAGAGAACTGCAGTGTTTCTTCAGACCTCATAATTCCAATGGGACTGGTTGTCGCTGTTACCAGCTCTATCGGAGCTAAGAGGCCACTCACCGTAATGGCCCTAGTGACATCTCTCCTCACTCTTGTTTCTTTGGGTTGTCTTTCTTCTGTGATCTCCTGATCCCTCCAGTCTTTTTCTGCTAGGTTATTTTTTCCTGATAAACAAATCATGTCTATTGAATATTTCTATAAAGACTCTCCACAATTACTGGAACTGTACAATTATATTCTGGATGAATCACTATCATACACTGTCAATGAGTGATTTTATTTAAAAGATATTTGAAACAAGGAGATATGCACCTGACCTATTAAACAGATTGCCTTAACCAAAGATACAGGTTTATTGTTGAACAGTGAAATACCTACCTAATACGGAGTTACACAAATCACTATGTTTGTAAATGTAAATGTGTGTGTAAATGTGGGTGTACTTGTAAAGCGCACTGTGACTCCATGGAGTATCCTGGTGCTGAAGACTGCTGGGGAACCCGTCCTGGTTTTCCCTGTGAGATGGTCCCTTTCTGGGTATCTCCAAGGTGAAACCAGGCATCCCCGGCGTCTGTGGGGGGCCGTTGTAGAGATGAGGCAAGCTTAATGCCCAGAGTTGCCGAGTGTGTTCCTGGTTAGAGTAGGTACCGAGGTGAGAATTATCGAGTCCGTTTTGACCCTGGTCCACGACCCTGCCGCGTCGGGAATTGAACCCTGGTCCCTGGCCGATTCTCTGCTTACGGGTCTGCCGCCTCTAACCAGTGAGCCACACCTCTCCACTCTAAATGTTTGCAATGTTATATAGCAACATAGGGCCTAATTTAGAGGTTGGCAGGTGGCCCGCCTTCCATCATGTGACGTAGATCGTTACCTCAGCAACCCTGACTGGACTACCGCCCACCATATTGAGAGATTTCCTCCGGCCCTGCTGAGTTCTGTATCCCTTCATAGGAGCCACTGCAGCTCCTCTGAAAGCACTGAAAGATTGCTGAGCACCTGCTAAATTCATCCTGCCTCTTAACAAACTTTTTTTGTTTTTCATAAATTACGAAAGCTGGAGTTTGCTTTTGAAAAACAAAACACTAATAACCCTAAAACCCTAGGATTTTGTTTTTCTGTTTTTGACCATCAGGCTTTTCCTGGTGGTCCCAAACATTGAAAAGTACATCAGACCATCTCCTCCAAATATGGTGATGTACTTACTCTGATAGCCCCCAAGCCTGTCATGAATTCGGTGTAGGGCTTCTGCCAGGTAAGTCAACCGGGGCACCTCTGTCAGAAACGTGACGGTCAGTCTGACTAAACAGAGTGGACGGACCATCAGCTTGGCAAAGAGGATGCTGCGCTACATTTTTGGTGCAGTACCCTCTCCGCTAGGCTCTAAATTAGAACCATAGTTTGATCTGAAAAGCTTCAAACAGGCATTGATATTTTCTTATACTCAATTTTAAGTTAATGATAGGCAGCTATCCGGTGATCATGTCTAATAAACAACTGAATGTAGCTGCCATTCTGTGCAGAAGACATTTTCAAACTACAGATGGAGAAAGTTGGTGCCCCTTTGCAAAAACCTTATTGTAATGGTGACCACTGTAAATTATATGTATTTACTGTGCACAAGGGTTGTATGATGGAACTCCGCATGCATTTACCAATCATGCCTTCACAACGCAGCCACTACCCTGAATGCAACATTACCACACGTTCCTTTACCACGCAATTTGTTACAACGACTTGTTTTAGGGGGGCACTGGACTTTGGAATAGTATTATTTACTATTACAACTCCAGTCTATACAACAGTAGGGAGGGTGATGGACTTAAAATCCAGCACTAGTCCAACAATGCACTGCCCTAAAGCAAGTCGTTGAATTTTTATACCACTCATTTTAAAAATTGTTTAATTATTCAGTTTGTGTGTCAAATGGGCATTTCTATAATAGACAATTTGCTTTGGATTAGAATATAATGGCCTTTGTAAGGCTCTGCAGGTTATGAGGCTATATTATTATGTGAATGTATTCCTCATTTGCAAACATATTATGGTTGAATGGGTATCTTAATACTAATATTAAAATGATATTGTGCATGGCAAGAAGGTGCTAGATTAATGTTTCTAATCTTGTACACTTTTACAAACAACTATATTGAATCAGTATAACCTCTCTCTCTCTCTACAACCCCAATTATGTATCTAATACAAAAAGGTCATACCAGTGGAATGAATTACTGTGGACAATTGTAACACGCGTGATCACCCTGGTTTTTCTTAGGAAATGAATAATTGATAAGTACTGGTCTTGTGGCTGTGTACCATAAGGATTATAAGAGAGAGTCTCCAGTGGAAGTCCTCTCAGATATCTAAAGTTCCTTGGAGCATCACTTTGGTTGCCGTATTTCTCCAAGATATAAAGTTATATGTTCAGGGACATAAATCTCACTTCCCTGTGGATGCCTATGCTGCTTAGATGCACCATGATCACAAAATCAACAATGCCAAAGAACAACAGCTATACATAGGTGACCTTTCAAAGGCACCTGCCCAACTCCCTAATAAAGCGCTATACACTGAGGAACCTTCTGAACTTTTTAATAAATCATCCATATGGATCTCAGTTTATGTTTCTCACGCTCTTCCAGGTGGGTCATTCCCACTATATTGGGGTAATGTAAGGTGGACTGTTCGGCTTTAACTACATTACTTTGCGGTACGCGTTATCAATGTCTATAGTCGATTTAACAGAGGTCAGTGGCTATTCAGTGATCTTACTACTGACTGGAAAGACTGAGAGAGCATCTAGTTACTGTTGGGGGTCAAACATTTCATTTTTTTAAGTATTCAAGATAAGCTGTGTCTATATAAAGCAGTGGCGAAGGAATGATCCTTATGAGAAAACTATATTTCTTAATCCTGATGCCTGGAGAATGTATAAAGAGCAAAATTATAACATAGACCTCAAGGTAGAAGATTTCTTAATAAAGAAGGGAGACTGTGATAATCTGTTTCCCAAAATAGTAACATCAATTTACATAGAAAATGGAACTTATTTAAGGTAATGCTACGTTTTAAGAGAAAATTGTTATTGGAGTTGGATGATTGGTATTAAAGAACTTTCATAGACAAAGAGCAAAGAAATGTTAGAGGAGTGGTAAATGATAGTTTATGGTGTTTACTGTTTTTATTGTAAACTAAACTGAGAAGGTTATTGTATATCTGCTTTATTAAATAGCGGTTGGCCAAATAGGCCTGGCGAGTGCAGAATTGAAGAATATTCTCCTGTGGGCCGTTCATTATGAGGAAGAGCCTGAAGTGCGCGTGGAGGCTTGTCACTGCATTGTGGCGCTACAGCTGCGGGACCCAGATGTCCAGGTCATCTTGCAGGACAGGCTGATTCTAGATCCAGAGAAGCTGGTGAGAAAGTAAGTGCATGCTTCACTGGCAATGATTCTTCTTCTTCACTCCACGATAGCCTCAGGGACCTGGCTTGCCAGCCCGAACCCCAGCTATCTTAAGCGATATCATTCTTACTCTGCACACAAAATGCAGTTGCAGCACTGGCTAGCAAACTGGAGCAGGGATAGAATGTTTATTGCATTTTATGTTCCTTCTTGCAGGGCAAGGTGACTGGACATACACATTAGGAGTCAGGTTGCATGCAATGATCTGATTTCAGATGATCAGAGTGCCCTCTATGCATGCCTCCTTTTGGCCCCATAGGTGTCAGTGCTGTGACACAGTATTAAGGGAGTTGGATAACTGCAGCTTTCACCTACCAACAGGAGGTGGAGAGGAGACTCCATAGAATTGCCTTGCTGCAGTGCCAGGCCAGCTCTTGCTGCAGCACCTCCAGGGTGTGTTGTTTTGTCTGCCCCTGCCTAGGTGCCCTCCTCCCACTAGGACTGGGAGTGACTTTAGGGTAGTCCAACAGAGTGCACACGAGGGCACTAGATCCTTTTGGGCTCCTGACAGATCGTCTCTTTGGGAGTGTTTTGTCCCCCACTTCTCCAGAATGATTTAAGTGGCCTCACACTGGTTGGCAGCACGATGCAACAGATAAGAGAAGGACAACAGTATGACATGTTTCTTCACCAAATGATGCGATCAAGACTCTGGGTACCCAGGCAATTTTTGGCTAAGCTCTGGGTGGGTGCTGGCCAACAGCAGGTGATTGGTCTCGGCATCTAGAGTCTGATGAACCGAAAATGAGTTAGGTTTACCTGGAATAAGTGGTAACAGAGGAAGACCTCTGTATATGGCTCACATGACCCAGCACTATCCACAATACTTTCCTCTGACCCCTAGGGGGAGAGAGCTACATAGGTTAGTTAGGGGGTTGCACATTACAGGTGAAGCTCGGATAGGGTAGGAATGGTACACTAAGGGCTTGGGGGGTGACATTATCATTTCCATAGTCTGAGGTCACCATGGCCTGAACAACTGGGCATTGTGAGTAAATGCACATATATTTTGTTTTTTTCTGGAGGGTCTCAGGGGATTACCCAATTTCAATTGATGGATACTGATTCTGCCCACCTTGTCAGAGATAATCACAGGAAAAAAGTGCTGGGGTACTCAGACAGTGTAAATAGTTTGGTGAAGTACTGGGTATTTTAGACCCAGCGGTGCAGGGGCACACACCCTATGACTTCTGGGTTCACCCTGTTCCGGACCTACAGAAACACAGAGTCTTCTGGGTGAAGTCAAAGATTCGTTTATTGGCTGCAGACCAATGACAGGTATCCTAGAAGTACAACAGCGTGTATGTTCTCAGGAGACTGCTGAAAATCATAGGAACGGACTTCATCTTAAATACGCTTTTCCTTGCCTCAAGCATACATTCCTAGGTTTTATGATACGGCAATATACAAGTGTACATTACAAAGAAAAGGCAGAGTCATGATGACCATCCCACATTCCAGTTCGGCCAGCCCACAATGATTTATACAGTAAGGTTCAGATCCCACATCAGATGTAAACAGACCCCCCAATAAACATGAGCATCTCCTGTTTTGGGAAACAAGTCATAAAGCAGGAACAAGCAGGTGTGGAAGAGATTAGCCGGGGAATTGTATAGCATGAAAGGGTTTTATGACGGGTCAAGCCCTGATGCTAATCACAGGTGGACGGAGGAAGGGGAGCTCGTGAGACCGGTTTGACCCGGGGCAGCAGAGCCAGCTGCCCAGGTCACAGAGGAGTCAGAGGGAAAGCCCATGTACTGTGAGGCCCGTATTTACTCCATTATAGCCTATGTGAGGGCAATGACAAGATGGCCACTGCTTCCAAAGTGGAACCCGCGTAGTGAAGCTGAATAACGTGTACACAGTGCATTCATAGCTAGAACGATATATAAAGCACTCGTACATGCCGCATTTACCATTTGCGGTTCGCTAATGCCAAGATAGACAGGGGTAGGGCCCTGTCCCCTACGCGGTCCCGAATATTAAAGTACGACAGACCCTCCTTTTGCCCTTACATAGGCAATCACTATACTCATCTTAATCCGAGTCTAGGTCAATTGTCCGCAAAGTCATGGAGATGTTGCTGTAGCATCATCCTATTACTTAGCTCGTCCCTTGATACAGGTTTCCTTACACATAAGGTAGCACAGAGGCCACATATCGCGGGAGCACACTGTATACACAGACAGAACAGGAAAAGAATGGCTAAGATTATTCCAATGACCATCAGAACTTTCCAACCCCAGGCAGATATCAATTCCCAGAACCACCCCACCAGTGACCAATCTCCCTTATCCACGTGTATGGCTTCAGATATTTTATGGAGCTTGGAGATGGCTTGATACACTGTTGGAGCATTATCTGGTATGAAAATGCAGCAACTGGATTGGATGACCTTGCATACCCCACCGCGGTCTGCAAGAATAACGTCTAGAACCATGCGGTTCTGCAGAGTCATAAGGCGATCCGCTTGGAGCTCAGCTGTCAGATTACTAAGGGCACCAGCCGTTACATTGACAGTGGATTCAACCACACGAGTCAGTTGTCTCAGGTTCCTACTATTGACCATAGGTCCCCAAAACGGCAGGAAACCCAAGAGGAAGTCTCCTGCTTCCTGACCGGCAGTATCCTCCTTACTAATCACACCTCTCACAACTCTGGTCTTGTGATAGTCAGAGGCAGCAGTAAATGTCGGCGGTAGCAAGTTCGCAATATAACATGTGCCCGAGAAATCAGGGGGCAGCCATGTATATGCTCGGTCATGACAGATGAAGTATGTGCCCTTGGCAGCCAAAAACGCAGGGGAAAACTGTGATGGGAAGGTGTACGTTTCAGTACAGTCACTTCTTCCCAGTTGAGCTCTAGGATTCTGACCATTACCCTGTAAGCAGAACCGACCCATGTGGGGTACGACCCAGATTGGAGATGAGATTTTTCGCTGTCTTTCACCCAGACTAATACTATACCCCGTCGCGTTCCATCCTACATAAGGTCTCAACTCTTCTTTGGGAATGGATGAGTATGCATCGATATCCCTACTCATATCGGCAACTCCTTTCATCAAAGCCTTATTATTGGTGCTAGGTCTGATGGAACGCGGTTGGCGAGGGGAGTACGTATCTAGAGCATAGAGAAACATGGTTTGGAATGCCCATGACGATCCATTGTAACTATACGGCAGCACCAGGTAGGGAATACCCTTGTTAATGGTATGTGGCATTAACCCACACACCCAGCAATTGGTCGTATTCATTACCAGTTGGTGCTGGTGCAAGAGTTGGATAAACGAGTTATTTACGAACTCTGATCGTCTGGTCTGTTCGTGCTCAGGCAAAGGGTGAAAAGAGTGAGAGGAGGCAGTAGAAAGAGGTATAGGCTGTTCAGTGGGTTCAATGGGCTTTTGAGCGGAGAAAAACACAGATCCTACAATAAACATTATGATACTACATAGTGTAAAAAGGCACAAAAAGACAAAACATTTACTTTTTACAATTCTACACATCCTTGCGTTAGAGTTCATTTCCTCAATCGGTCTCTCCATCTTAAAAAACTCCATCCTCTACTCGGGCCGCTCGCGGCGGATGAGTGTCTTCTGCTAAGGAGTACGCCTGTCAGTCCAGGGAAACGCCCTAGACCAACCAGAACCGGTGACCTAGCGTCTTCGGCCTGTACCCCAAAGTCTTGGCACCGCGACCCTGCGGCAGAACCCGGATGGTGGTTCGAAAAACAAAAAATCAAGAAAGTCCTTCAGATGGGAGAGCAAAAAATGTTAAAAAGGAAATAGTGAGGAAATCTTTATTTGTCCATGGGCCTAGGTCTCAAATTATAGCGGAGACGGCCAGGTGCTGTTTGGTCTTGAAACAAAAGTTCAGGCTCAGTGGTGTCCAGTCGACTTGATGGTGGCACAGCTTCCTGCAGAATATTGTCACTCTCTTGGTCTGAAACTGTGCCTCTTATGCGTGCGTCACTGAATGGTACAAAACGAGGTACAATGTCTGTCTCTGAGTCGGCGATACCCTCCTTGACCCACTGGTCATATGGCAGAGGCGAGGGGACTACTTTACAGTGGGTACCATGAATCCAGTGTTTCTTCCCTTTCACTCGCACTGCTGATCTTGTCGAAAGAAGAACAAGATGAGGGCCGATCCAGCGAGGCTCGTCGTTGCTCTTGCGCTGGAAATTTCGGACTAGCACCCACGTACCAGGGTTGATAGGGTGTCCAGGAGGTTCAGAGGCTTGGGGAAGAGTATCATGTACCTGTTGGTGCAAAACACGCAGTTTAACAGTCAAATCATACAGGTAATCGAGCAGTACTGGATGCTCTATCTCACTAAATTTCGTCGGTCTTGGCACGCCCCATACATTAGCCGGGCGGCCAAAGACGACCTCATAAGGGCTAAG
Source organism: Triturus cristatus (assembly GCF_964204655.1). Classification (NCBI taxonomy): domain Eukaryota; kingdom Metazoa; phylum Chordata; class Amphibia; order Caudata; family Salamandridae; genus Triturus; species Triturus cristatus. The sequence continues at coordinate 1,136,110,273 of NC_140592.1, forward strand.
TCCCACTCGTGAGTGTATGGTCATTCTGGTGGACAGGAGTGCTAGAGGCAGAGCGTCAGGCCATTTAAGACCGGTGCTCGCCTGGATTTTGGCCAGCTTGAGCTTTAAGGCTCCATTGTAGCGTTCTACTAATCCAGCTGATTGGGGGTGATTTGCAGCGTGGAACTTCTGCTTTATCCCTAGCCCTTCACATACATTCTTCATCACTTTACCCACAAACTCACTTCCGTTATCACACCACACCATTCTTGGCATCCCAAACCTAGGGAAAAACTCCTTCACAAGGGCTTTGGCTGTGGATAGGGCAGTGTTATCTTTCAGAGGATAAGCCTCAATCCATTTTGAGAAAGCACAAACAACCACCAGTACATATTTCAGGTTGTTGCATCTTTCCATGTGAATAAAGTCCAACTGCAAAACTTCAAATGGACATGATGGGGGTGCAAAGTGACCAGCTGGAGTTGGGGTTCCCCTACCAGGGTTGTACTTCAAGCATACTATGCAATTCTTGACCACATTCTCTGCACACTTGGGAATCCCAGCATTCTGCCATACTGGAGCCAACAACTTACATATACCTTTCGTACTGATATGTGCCATTCCATGTGCCATAGTAACCACTGGAAGCACATATGCATCAGGCAACAACCATCGCCTATGTTCTGTCAGATCAATCCAACAACCATTCTCATCCAACTTACCCATACTTTCTCTCCACTTGCTTAACTCTTCCTCTGTGGCTTCAGCTTGAAGCGACTTCACGCTCTCTATTGTGTTCTCACACATTCCCACATCATTAACCCATCTTGCGGGGCCTGCAACATACATTCTAGTCTTCACATTCTGTGCTGTTTCTTTCGCGGTCTCATCAGCAAACGCATTCCCACGTCCAACATCATCTGTGACTTTCCTGTGCGCACTGCATTTCATGATCGCAACTTGCAACGGTAGGGTCAGTGACTCAAGGAGATCATTCACCAACTTGCCATTCTGAATTTTAGCTCCATGCGACGTCAGGAACCCACGCTCCTTCCACAGTCGCCCAAAATTATGAGCCACGCCAAAGGCGTACTGGCTATCTGTGTATATATTCACTCTCATTCCTTCAGACAACACACATGCTCTCGTGAGGGCGATTAATTCCGCTGCTTGGGCCGAATTATGTGGCACTCGTGCAGTTTCCACAACCGTGTGCAAAGTCGTGATAGCATATGCAGCAGTCGTGTCACCATTAGGGAGCTTGAAACATGAACCATCTACCCATAAAGTGCCATCACATTCAGTCAGGGGAGTATCTTTTAGATCTACTCTCCCTTTCGTCTCTTCTTCTGTTCTAAACAGACAGTCATGTTGCTCAATCTCATCTGAGTCTGCTGGAATTGGCAACAATGTGGCTGGATTCAGCGTATTGCATCTTTTTATGTGTATGTGATTAGCTAACAGTGTAAGTTCATAACCTGATAACCGCGCACTAGTCAAGTGTTGTGTCTTGGTTCTATTTAATAATGTGTCTACAGCGTGTGGAACCAAAACAATCAATGTATTGTCCATTACCAAACCAGCAGATTGTCGGATAGACATCGCTGCAGCAGCTGTCGCTCTCAGACAGCTTGGCAATGCCCTCGCTACAGGGTCCAAGGTTGATGAAAAATATGCGCATGGGCGCGGTCTGTCGCCAAAAGGCTGTGTTAACACTGACAACGCACATCCATCTTTCTCGTGAACATACAATGTAAAAGGCTTACTGTAGTCGGGGGTACCCAACACAGGTGCTGAACATAATGCATTACGCAATTCCACAAAACTTTTCTGGCACTCTTCAGACCATGGGATAGGATTCGGTGTGTCTTTGCATGTTAAGGCTAACAAAGGTTTTGCCAATAAAGAAAAACTAGGGATCCAATGCCTACAGTATGAAGTGATGCCCAAGAAAGCACGCACTTCTCTCTGTGTTTTCGGCACACTCAACTGTGCAATGGCTTGAATTCTTTCTGGGGTCAGTTTCCTTCCCTCCTTCGATAAGAGATGACCTAAGTAGGTCACTTCTTGTCGACAATATTGCAGCTTAGAGAGAGACACTTTGTGATGGAAAGCGGATAAATGGCGCAACAGTGACAATGTGGCTTCTTTACAGATCTTCTCAGTATCCGCGGCAATTAGTAAATCATCCACGTACTGAATCAGGATAGCGCCACTAGGTAAAACAAGTGCATCAAGCTGCGCCTTCAAAGCTTGACTATATATTGATGGACTCTCACAGTAGCCCTGGGGAGCGCGTTTGAAGCGGAAGCTTCGGCCTCCCAGACTAAAACCAAAAATGTCTCTGCTCTCTTCTGCAATTGGGATGCTAAAGAAAGCATTCTTTAGATCGATCACTGAAAACCATGCAGCAGAGGCTGGAATCATCGTTAACAAGGCAGTTATATCGGGGACAACCGGAAACTGTGGCACAACAATCTTATTAACCTCTCTAAGATCGATCACAAATCTGTAAACAGGTGGCTGTGAAGGGTCCGTTCGTTTTAAGACAGGTAAAATCGGACTATTGCAAACGTTGCCTCTTGTCTCTTCAATCACACCCTTCTTAATCAAGTCGCTGACAATGTCTAACAATGCTTTCTGCCCTTCATTAGAGATCTTGTACTGGGGAATACGTGGCAGTCTGACATTAGCCTTTAAAGTCACCACATATGGCGGTATCTCCAAGAGGCCCACATCATTGGGACCAGTAGCCCAAAGGGAATCCGGAAGGGATGACAATTCAGGCGGCATTGTATTTTTAGACAAGTACATTGGGGAAATCACTTTCTTGCCTAACGTAAGTTGTACTCCTGAAGGAGAACAATACAGTGTAGCGTGCAATCTTTTCAACAAATCTAATCCCAGCAAATTCTCACCACAACCTGTTGTCAGAATCAGGGGTGCTTTCAGCTCGCAAGGTCCAACAGAAAGTGACATGGGACTAGAAATCGGGTTCCTAACTGGGGCGCCAGAAAAACCTACCGAAACATTTATATCGCCAGACAAAGGTGCGCCAGGGAGTTTTGAATGCATGATTGAACTCTTTGCAGCACCAGTGTCTAGCAGAAAAGGCTCCGTTACATTTGCTGTAGTCACCTCAACATACGGTCCACTCTGATCCACTGGCACTGAAACAACTCCCTCTCTCTGTCTATGGCTGTCCTAGTAATCATTATTTTCTGCATCACCGTCCTCTGCATAATAATCATTATTGTAATACTGAGCCGTATTACTAATCGCGTTAGTTTGCTGATCAAAGCTATTGATGGTACTTTGAGGCGGCAGAGGACGTGCATTCTGGGGAGCATTTCCACGCCCTCTGCCTCTAGGAGCTTGCTGACCACCCCTACCTCTTGCACCATACATATTACCGTTCCGCTGCATTAATTTAGGGCAACTATATTTAAAATGACCTTCCTCTTTGCAGTATGAACATTGGTTGGGACCTACAGGGACACGTGGTTGGTAATACCCATTCATTTGCTGATTGTTCTGAAACTGTTGGGGTTGGTGATAGACACCTTGGGGTTGCCTATAATTATTCTGACCTCCACGTGGCGGATAGGCCTGCTGTAAAAGGACCTTTGTCTTTAGTTCCTTCGTTTTCTTCTCTGTTCTATCTTTCTCGTCCTTATCTCTATTTTCATAATACTGTGCAGTAGCCAGTATTTGCGCTGAAGAAGAAACAGCCCAAGAACTTTCTGAATCTTTTAACTTTTTACACAGGTCAGGAAGTAGATTCTGCACAAACTTATCCACAAACAGCCGTTGGCCACCCTCAGTACTCATATCCTGCCCACTGTGATCAATAAACGTTTCTTCAAACCTAGTAAAGAAGTCTGACACTGTCTCATCTTTCTTCTGCTTGCATGCAGATAACTTGTCCCAATTTACACGCATCGCAGGCATTATTGTCTTCATATACGTGATGATTCTACCAGGCAGTTCAGCTACTAAAGGTTCTGGTTTCGCACCACCAGTTTGTCTAGCATCAGCAGCAACAATGTTAGCCCATGTATCCCCTAGTTCTGCATTGTGATCTACATTACGAATTGACCCCCATAGAGGCTGTGGAACAACATTACCAAACAACATGTCTATGTCGGCCAGATTCATAATGCATGACCCTGCCGTCTGTGACAACTCTTTATAATAACCTGCTGGGTTTTTACGGGGATCAGGCAAGGACTGCTTAAGCGCTAACACCTCAGAGCGCTTCCATGGAACATGCACCCAAACACGCTGGAAATGCGCTGCCACAGCGGGGTTACCACCGGCAGCTGCAACCGCTTCCTTCCATACAGGGGGAACTTCTCTCATAGGGTATTGTCGTGCTTTTACCTTTTTCCCCACAAGGACATCTTGTTCAAACAATGACTGTTGGCAATCATCATTCCTAAAGGACAATACAACCGCAACTGCTTTATCTACTCCACGGTCCACAATTATACCAGTTCCAAAATCGAACCTCACTCTACACAATTCCTGCGGGTTCGGATTTTTACCACTATCCTCCAATTCTTCACAGAGAATTTCGCACATTTTCTCAAACACATATCTCTGTTTTGGGGCATCCCATTGATGGAAAACGTTGACAACTGATTCCACATCATACAGTGAAGGGAAAACAATCCATCTACGCGCCATGTTATCTATTACCTTCTTCTCATCGGGGTTAGGCAATTGGCTGCGCAACTGCTTACGCTGTAAACCAGGAGTCGCACCAGATGACTCAAAGAGAGGAGACATTAATGTAGTAACCACATTAGCTAAGCGCTGTCGCGCTGAAGGAGAAGCTGAGGCGAGAACAGGGGGAAAAACAGAGGGAAGAAAAGAGGATGTAGAGACAGGTACTGGAGTGGTGGAAGGAAGAGTGTCAGGGGAGGCAGCTGCTGTATTAGGCAAAGTCGCAGGAAGTGCGGGGGCAGTTGGAAGCACAACTGGCGGTCCTTGAGAGGGCTGCGCTACATGGATAAGAGCCGGTTGCAAAGCAACTGGCGGTAGTGGCAAGGCTTGCAGTATATTCACTGGAGGTGGCATATTTACAAGCTGGGGAGGCGCCGTGGCATTTTGAGCATACGGGGGTGGCGAACTCAACAAATGTGACATCAGGGGATCTTTCTCCTTTTCTTCGGACTCATTCTGCTTAGAATGTGGTAAAGCTGGGTAACATTTGTCAATCCCTAACTTGCGCTGCCTATGCAATTGCTCACTCATCTGCTCCTCCTCATTGTCTTTAAATTGTACAGCTGCTTGCATTACTGTCATACCTTTCTCTCTCTTATTCTTTTTCGCTAGCTTAATTTCCTTTTGTTTGGCTTCCTTTCGCCATAAGCGGAAAGAGTCAAACATCGCCGGCCGGGCTTTCTTCTTAAACAATTTAATTTCTAAATTATCTAAAATATCGGTATCAAAACTACCATTTTGGGGCCATTTTAAAACACCATCTTTCCTGGTGTAGTGGATCCACACTTCGTTATATGCAATGGGGCCTACGCCATGTTTTACATAGAGCTCATAAGTTGGAGTTCCAACCGGAGGAACCGGACATGATTCCTCTAGCTGGAAATCTTTTCCACAACCCAAACAGAATAATCTACCAAATAGTCCAGAACCAGGCATCTTTGCTCACTAGTCTAGATCCAAACGTCAAAGGATTATCGAATACGATATTCTCGTGAATACACGAGTCCTCTGGTTTTGGCGTTTGCAAACTCCAAAGTACCAAATTACCAAATCAAACGATCCCGAAGGATACCAAAAACAAATAGGAGACGCTCCACTTATACTTAACTGAATATTGCTGATCGATGGCGTCACCAGAAGACTCTCTCGATTGTTTCGCTCTCTCAGATTCGTCAAGGGTCCAAAACAGGTCGATTAATCAGGGCAGCAGTCCTTCGTAGCCGTCGGGACGCGGAGAACCTCGCAGAAAAGACTTTCGGACCACGTCGACATGCAGGGGTCGATGAAGTGGCGGCCTTCCTCCGGAATTTCCACACGAAGCTCCTCACGAACCTCTGGCTTGGACTGGTACCGCTGAAATCGTCCCGAGTTGGGCGCCAAACTGAAGTACTGGGTATTTTAGACCCAGCGGTGCAGGGGCACACACCCTATGACTTCTGGGTTCACCCTGTTCCGGACCTACAGAAACACAGAGTCTTCTGGGTGAAGTCAAAGATTCGTTTATTGGCTGCAGACCAATGACAGGTATCCTAGAAGTACAACAGCGTGTATGTTCTCAGGAGACTGCTGAAAATCATAGGAACGGACTTCATCTTAAATACGCTTTTCCTTGCCTCAAGCATACATTCCTAGGTTTTATGATACGGCAATATACAAGTGTACATTACAAAGAAAAGGCAGAGTCATGATGACCATCCCACATTCCAGTTCGGCCAGCCCACAATGATTTATACAGTAAGGTTCAGATCCCACATCAGATGTAAACAGACCCCCCAATAAACATGAGCATCTCCTGTTTTGGGAAACAAGTCATAAAGCAGGAACAAGCAGGTGTGGAAGAGATTAGCCGGGGGATTGTATAGCATGAGAGGGTTTTATGACGGGTCAAGCCCTGATGCTAATCACAGGTGGACGGAGGAAGGGGAGCTCGTGAGACCGGTTTGACCCGGGGCAGCAGAGCCAGCTGCCCAGGTCACAGAGAAGTCAGAGGGAAAGCCCATGTACTGTGAGGCCCGTATTTACTCCATTATAGCCTATGTGAGGGCAATGACAAGATGGCCACTGCTTCCAAAGTGGAACCCGCGTAGTGAAGCTGAATAACGTGTACACAGTGCATTCATAGCTAGAACGATATATAAAGCACTCGTACATGCCGCATTTACCATTTGCGGTTCGCTAATGCCAAGATAGACAGGGGTAGGGCCCTGTCCCCTACGCGGTCCCGAATATGCCTCAGGGACCTGGCTTGCCAGCCCGAACCCCAGCTATCTTAAGCGATATCATTCTTACTCTGCACACAAAATGCAGTTGCAGCACTGGCTAGCAAACTGGAGCAGGGATAGAATGTTTATTGCATTTTATGTTCCTTCTTGCAGGGCAAGGTGACTGGACATACACATTAGGAGTCAGGTTGCATGCAATGATCTGATTTCAGATGATCAGAGTGCCCTCTATGCATGCCTCCTTTTGGCCCCATAGGTGTCAGTGCTGTGACACAGTATTAAGGGAGTTGGATAACTGCAGCTTTCACCTACCAACAGGAGGTGGAGAGGAGACTCCATAGAATTGCCTTGCTGCAGTGCCAGGCCAGCTCTTGCTGCAGCACCTCCAGGGTGTGTTGTTTTGTCTGCCCCTGCCTAGGTGCCCTCCTCCCACTAGGACTGGGAGTGACTTTAGGGTAGTCCAACAGAGTGCACACGAGGGCACTAGATCCTTTTGGGCTCCTGACAGATCGTCTCTTTGGGAGTGTTTTGTCCCCCACTTCTCCAGAATGATTTAAGTGGCCTCACACTGGTTGGCAGCACGATGCAACAGATAAGAGAAGGACAACAGTATGACATGTTTCTTCACCAAATGATGCGATCAAGACTCTGGGTACCCAGGCAATTTTTGGCTAAGCTCTGGGTGGGTGCTGGCCAACAGCAGGTGATTGGTCTCGGCATCTAGAGTCTGATGAACCGAAAATGAGTTAGGTTTACCTGGAATAAGTGGTAACAGAGGAAGACCTCTGTATATGGCTCACATGACCCAGCACTATCCACAATACTTTCCTCTGACCCCTAGGGGGAGAGAGCTACATAGGTTAGTTAGGGGGTTGCACATTACAGGTGAAGCTCGGATAGGGTAGGAATGGTACACTAAGGGCTTGGGGGGTGACATTATCCTTTCCATAGTCTGAGGTCACCATGGCCTGAACAACTGGGCATTGTGAGTAAATGCACATATATTTTGTTTTTTTCTGGAGGGTCTCAGGGGATTACCCAATTTCAATTGATGGATACTGATTCTGCCCACCTTGTCAGAGATAATCACAGGAAAAAAGTGCTGGGGTACTCAGACAGTGTAAATAGTTTGGGCCCACTGATTCTGTCGGAAAACTCTAGCTCAGAGCAAGGCCCATGTTTCCTCAGAGAGAGAGACAAAAAGGAGGTTAACAGGGTAGGTGCCATAAACTTTATTGTATGATTAAAATCATAAAACAACAATTACATCTAAAAATGTAAAAATTTATTACAACACATCTACCTCAATCAACAAACACAAGAAGAAATAGTATACTACTCTAAAACATAGCAGGATTAAAACAATACACGATATAAGCTGCCTCCGGGAGCTGTGGGCAACGGATATGATACCAGTGGATGGTTTAATAACCCAATGCGTTTCAACAATATTGATGTGTGGCTTGATTCTGACCACAGAAAAAACTTGCAACATAACACTACGGAAAGCATTGGAACCATACTTGAAATCTTCATAGAGGGCTCCAGAGAATCCCAGAAGAATCCCCAAGCATGTCATTGCAGTCTGCAGTGATTTAACACAAGGCCTGACAAAAGACTGTCAGAGAAAGGGCTGCTGAAGGAGGAAAGTGTGTAGGCCTTACCTGGAAGAGATATAAAATGGAGCAAGCATTCATAAAGGGAGGTCAGTGAACACGCTAAAGGCATTTGGAAGCATCCCCTCTTTAACTGGGCAAACTAGGACAGACGCTCCAGCTAGAAGTATGTACCACATAGGCAACAGAAATAGTTGTATTGATTATGTTGTAAGTAATAAGGAATTGTGGCACACTGCATAAGACATGAGTGTCCTGAGCAGGATAGAAAGCTACCATGATCTGCAGATAGTCTGTCTATCTATTCATGGTTTAAAGATGCCTACCTCCACCACAGAGCCCTTGGTGACCCTCAAAGTATTGATCCTGAAATACTCCCAAAGAGCAGGCATGCCGTGCCCCAAAAGTTATGAAATTATACTGCCTCATCACCTCAACGAGATCCAGGATCATGGGAACCAAAGAAGAAAGATGTCACTGAATCTCTCGAGACAATACTGGAGACGACATCCCCATACTTCATGACCACAAAACTCCTGCACACTGCAGCCGGACCATACACAAAATGAGCTGTTTAGATTCAGAGCGCTACTCAAATAAAGCAGGAAATAACTAGAATATTGAGACTACAGCAGAAGAGCATCATTGGAGAGCAAGTACTTAAGAGCGGCAGAAAGGAATATAAGGACTTAATTAATCATAAAATGAGCCCGGCCTAGAGTAAGGACTGGGTGGACGAAAAGAAAGCATTCAGTGAGATGCTAGTGGATTCTGGCAACTGGCCTCCTGGAGATGCAAAGACCTGCCTGTGGGCCTCGAAGTTGGACTTGGAGCAATGAGCGGGTGAGCTATACAGGAGTGGCGAAGCAGAGGATGGAAGGTGCCACGATAAGTTGGGTCTCATTAAGATGGACAAGAAAGATACTCCAGTAACTGATTAATCAATTACCAATGTAGAACCACAGTGAGTGAGGAACCCATGTTCTGTAGTATGGAATTTACTATTGATGAGATCATAGCTGCAATTTAGTACCAGAAGGCAAACAAGGACCCCGGTTATGACAGAATCCCAGCAGACTTCTGTTAGGCTTGGGCTCGCATAGGGTCACCTGCACTATGCACAGTGTACAATGAATTTTATAACTGTGGATGTGTTCCCTGTTCCTGGAGATCTGCAATGTTAGTTCCCATTTGCAAGAAAGGCAATTGCTCAGATCCAGCAAATTACCACCCCATCTTGTTGTTACAGGGAGCAGGCACAATACATGAAAAACTCTTCCTGTACCAGTTCAAGAGTGGGTGAGGAATTCATAACATCGTTTGTGGAACCCAAGCAGGTTTTAGAAACGACCTGTGCACAATATAGAAGGCAAAGAGGCTCTTCTTAAAAAAGCTGCTTTAGGTTTGACATTTATTGATCTTAAGACTACTTTTGACTCTGTCAAGCAGATGCTCTTATGGATGATACTAAAACATCAACGAGTCCGGAAACGACGGCTTGAAACCTTGATATAATTGCACCATCAGACTCCGCAAGGGCCTGATACTGAAAGAATGGGAATGTAACAGACAAAAGTTGGAGTTTGCGATGGATGTGTTCTAGCTCCACTCTTGCTCAATTTATATACCAATTACATAGGTACTTACTTACTGGATGTGCACCTAAGCATGCTAAAGTTGGGAGGTCAAAAAGTTATGATCCTATTAGTTGCCATGACACAATGATCCTTCCTCAACTGAACTGTCAGTGCATCCTGTACTAAAGAATGCTGAACTTGCTGCCATAGAAAGAAGCTCACGATAAAAGAAAGTAAAACCAAATGTATTATTTTGAATCTTAAGATATTTTCAAAACGAACATTTAGTGCCTCATCGTGGTTTCAAAACTGACAGCCTCATTACAAGGGAGGCTGTCGGTTCTGAAACCAGCGGACATTCCAGCTGGCTTTTGATGGGCTTAAGGATCCGTCTGCCAATCGGAACCGGGATGTAATACCTATGGAGGGCGTTTTACGCCGTCTGGGTTAGGATGTCGGTTTCCGGCACGGTTTCCAAGCCGGGATTCCGACATGGAAAGTCTGTCGGAAAGTGACTTTGGGAGCCCCTAGCAGTGCCCCCCTCAGCCAGCAGCCTCTGATTGGGGGCTGAGGGGGTACCTGTGGGGCTCCCCTGTTCATCTCTGCACCATGTGGCAGGCACTCTGAGGTGCCTGCCACGCGATGCAGGGGTGAACACAAACTCCCTTTTCTGTATGGGAGCTTGTGCTGCGTCCGGTTTCCAACCACAGCACAAGCTATCATACAAAAAAGGTGAGCTTGCGACCGCACCATGTGTGGTCGCATCAAAATTCAGCGTACGGGACCACCAACCGAAAGTCGGTCGGACCCGTATCCACAATGGTCCACCTGACATCGAAATATAGCCCTTTATGTCAATGAGATTACAATAGAGAGTCAAAACCTTTGACTATTTCGGCATAAGATTTGACCAACAAAAGAAAATCAATATGCATCAAGAATCAAAAGGTAGGAGCCATACTCCGTCTCAAACGTAATATTAGGGGCACCTCGAGAAAGGTTGTCCTAGATATATAGGATGAAGCCAGTTGTGGCAGAACTATGTGGCTACCAAAAATGAAGGTCCTACGGAAGACAGAATAACATTTTCTGAAACATTTCCTGCTTTTGGGCCCTGCTTCTCCACTGAGCACTAAAACTGGAAGTTGAACTCAACCCCATACCTTCACGAGAGCCAGCTATGCTGAGTCCTACTGTGGATATGGAAGCAAGTAATTCCATATATTAAGATTAATTTAAAGACTCTGCACAATGTCTCCGGCAAGGCAGGGTCCACAAACAGATGGTGGATAAAACATGTAGGAGAAAAAAACAAAAGATGATAAGCTGCAGTAACTTTTGAGAGAATCCAGGTAAACCGAATGCAACACGCATAACACATACTCTAGTAAAATACTGCCAGATGAAAGCAACCATGACTGTTTGCAGGTCCAGCAAAGGCCCAAAGGGCCTAAAACCAAAGCTTGACATAATAACACCACAGATTTGACGATCAATGAACTTAAAATTCTTGCTTGGAATTCCTGGGGTACAAGCATTTACTTCCAGATGGTCAGCCAAGGAAAGAGGGCAACCTTCTCTGTACTTGAGATTTTGGAGGGCTTGAAACAAGCCATTTTTTTACTTCTTTGGACAAAAACTATAGCCCCTCAAGCGTGAATACTTTGCCCTGCGACCAGTTTGGGACCAAGAGCAGTATTGAAGCAATGGCACTTTGCCACAGGCAAGGCACACCACTTATCGTTCTTTCTGTCACAGTTTACATTACTCCAGCATTGCAGCTCACAAGGAGGGAATTTGAGAGGAAGTAGGAGTTGCCCTGTGATCCAATCTCAGATACTCTTCCTTTTAAAAACAATCTCCACCCTGGTGTTTTTGTGTTTCACAGTTTTAAACTTTGTTAAAAATGGCCCAATTCCACTTGTACATTTACTAATGAAACCAAGTGATTGTACGACTTTAAACTGAAACAACAAAATTTGCAGTGAACAAACAGGATAAAATCAATGCATTAAAAGAAAATCTATTAATATGAAACTCAAAGCTTTAAATCAGCAATGGTACTCTCAAAATATTGGAAGTATAATATCAGTCTGCTATAATTCCACTATGGATTTGTGTTCTAGATGCAAAAGGCACAGTTTACCAATTTTTGCACAGTCACTCAGTAAAGTTTCCAATCCTATCTAGATTACATCTGCGGTTGATGCGCTTTGCCAAGTCTGTTTGTGGCAATACTTCAGCACGGCTTGCATGTTTGTGGAGAAATTCCATCACGGCTGTACATTTGTAGAGATACTCCACCACGTCTTGTACATTTGTGGGGATATTCCAGCACGGCTGTACGTTTGTTGGGACTCTCCAGCACAGCTGATGATTTCATTTCCTTTTCCAGAATAACTTAGTGCAACACATTGCTTTATAGACTTACATTTCAAGACCAGATACTATCGTGGGGGGACACCCGGACCCTAGGCCAGCAGCTGTGAATAAACCAAACATAGCAAGTCCCACTAAGGTGCTGAGGTATGTGCACCAGGGAATAGATCCTGTGAAGACAGTTGACTTCATCACTGTAAGTTCCCTGTCAATTGAGGCTTTCCTGTTCTTGAAGGCGCCAATTAGAATCTCCCTATTTGTGAGATGTGCTGCGTCGACCTGCGGCAGAGTAGTTATGTGTAGGAATAGACACCCCGGTTTTGAAGGGTGTGGTTTGCAAATCAATGTGGGGTAAGATAAATAACAAGATTAGTATCAAACATTCAACAAATAAGTGGCAGACAATCCTTTTAGTTACATAAATGCTTAAGACTCACTGGATTAGGTAAATATGGACACTCTTTGTGGACTGTTCCTTGACAGCCCTCCACCCAAAGTGTCTCACTCACAGGCCCTTCTTAGTGAGAAAGGTGCAAGCATAGCTCTCTTACAGCTATGACCTACACTGTGGATAAGGATTTCCTAATGATGTGTCAATGAAAAGAGGTCTATAGAAATTTTCTGAGATGGGCCAAATTAAAGAGCCTTCTCTCTCCTTCAATAATACTCTCAGGCCTTAAATAGTCTTTAAAAATCCCAAAAGTGTGCATTAGTAATCCTGATTAACTAATCAAATCCCTGTATCAAGTCACTCTTTAAAAGGAAATCTCTCTTCCAGAATACGTTCCACAGGATATCTTGAATTGGAGCCTATGTACTTTCAATCTTCCTTACTAAGATTCGGGAGTTTTTGATGAAGAGGTAGATCACGCCAACATGCTGCTGCCTGCTAACCACGTTGACAAGCAGTTATGCTTTGGTGTGTATCCTATTTATACGGGGACCGCGCCCAGGCTAACACAAAGTCTTGTGGGAAATTGTGAGATTCAAAATAGTCACCGAAGAGACATGTAAGTTCAGGGCACACCTTTACCATGCGTTAAATACCGGATTCAAAGTGTTTCAATCTACACCAGAGACCCCCTGTACAGTTCCTGGGAGTCTTCATGGTTTCGACTAGTCCCCGAGTTATCCTCGGACAAGCCCCCTGTGTTGCCAAGTCAGGGCCCCTGACACTACACGATTCTTAACTGAAAATAATACAGATACTTTTGTGCATGTCTAGCAATGGAGAACAAATAAAAATTAGATGAATTAATTAATTAATTAAATGGCATTCGTATAGCGCATGGCAACCCGGGAGCATCCCAGAGATGGTCAATTGTCTCTATGGTAGATGTGATATAAACAATTCTGTTTGGGAATTCCGCTCCAGGAGCCTTCGTACTCTAATTTGGGCAGGCACAGTAGTAATAAACGTAGAAAATTATCTTTTACTTGTGCCTCAAGGGAAGATGTGAAATAAAGTGCATTACCCAAAGTGTATATTGAGGTTAGATATGTTGACCAAAAATGTTTGCATTGATTTCGATAAGTCATACTCAAGTAGCCATTGCCTCATAGATTTCCTAAGCAGTTGTTTCCATTTGGTATTAGACACCTTCAGCAATATATTTCAGGCACTTAACTTGTACTTCTTCAGTAATAGATAAATTTAAGCTTTCGGATGGCGAAAAACAGAAGTTGCTACCAGGCCGTGATCAGTTCAGCGGATCAACAAGGTTGACACTTGGTCACTGAGTCACTGTCATTTTGGTGTGCATGGTCTTCCAACACTTTGCGAGAAATGTTGCTGCCTTTTATTCTAGGTGGCAACATAGGCAGTAGATCTTTAAGTAGGAACTTCAAGTGACCAGCATGTTTTGGCCACAACACAGGGTTCAAGGTTCCCCGAGTGTGTTTGCATGTCTGAAGCAGTGTCCTACTTGTGCTAAAGGTTGTGCTGACCCCACAGGGGGTGATGGTGGATCAGTCTTCATGTTTAGGGACTCTTGTTCCGGGCTCCCAGCACCCCATTGTTAGTTTGGTTCACCTACAACAAGGGGTGAGGTAGGACAACTTCCAGATTTGATCCAGATGCCCTTGCACCACTGTGTTTGATGCTTTTGCTTTGCTCTTCCCCTTGAAGATACACAATTCTTTAGGGTGCGGATGGCCCACTGTGGGCAAGTGGGAGCCGCATTAGAGAGCAGTCTAGGGGACCCACTAAGGAGAGTGCTTTGTGAGCTGAAGTGCACCTCCTCTTACCCTAACGAGAACCCACTACTGTCTAAAGAGTGAGCGGCGTGAATGATTCACTGTAGACATGTTTGTGTCGAATGAGTTGAGCTTCTTTGCGGAGGACCCACGAGGGAAATTTGCCGGGAATAAACAGGATAAAATCAATGTTATAAAAGAAAAATTATTAATTTGAAATCGAAAGCTCTGGGGGGTCTCAGACATTTTTTGTTTCCTTAAAATGAAGTGGAGGCCCTATTTATAGATATGGTTTGTGTTTCCTCACATGGAGATTAAAAGGGGGTTACTCACACCGTACAAGCAGCACACTCCGTATACCTACACATTAGGATCTGGGAAGATCCTTCATTTTATACATGAAGGTCTCTTCACTACTGGTTAATCTTAGACTGATTGAGACCTTTGCCCTACTGCTTAGTTGGCATTGCCACTGAGCATTGCCAAAGCCAACATCACATCCACTGCAACTTTAATCCCCATGTCTGTTATATTGTGGAGAAAATTCTATGGGAAATTTGATAAATATTCAGAAAACTAATGTTTTTAATCTGGTTTAACTGGACCAAAAAATACAAAAATCCTCCATGTGCAGCTACTCGTGTTTGATGTGCACCAGTCCCAATAATGTTCAGTGTAAAGTACTTTGCTGCTCCTTGAAGCTCTCTGAACAGCTCCTCATGTTTGAAATGCTACAACCCCAGTAATGTTGTGTCTAAAGTACTTTGCCACTTCACAAAGTTCTTCGTGTAGATTCTCATACTTTGTGATAATCCAGCCCCAGTAATGTTCTATGCTTTTAGAAGCTCCATGTGCAGCTTCCCATGTGTTTGAGATGCTCCTGTCCGTGTATTGTTAATTGTAAAGTACTTCGCTACTTATCGAAGCTGTGTGTAGCTACTTTGGTTTGAGATGCTCCATTCCCAATAATGTTGTGCGTAAAGTACTTCTATGCTGTTAGAAGCACCGATTGCCGCTTCTCATGTGTTTGAGATTCTCTTGTCCCTGTATTGTTCTGTGTAAAGTACTTCACTCCTCCTTGAAGCTCAGTGTACAGATCCTCGTGTTTGAGATGCTTAAGCCCCAGTAATGTTCTGTGAAAAGTACTTTGCTGCTTCTCAAATCTCTGTGTGTGGCTCCTTGTGTTTGAGATGCTCCAGCCCCAGTAATGTTCCGTGTAAAGTACTTTGCTGCTCCTCGAAGCTGTGTGCAGCTCCTCGTGTTTGAGATGAGATTCCTTTGCTCCCCTGCCTATATTGATCTCGAAATGCTGCACTCCAGAGCGGCTAATCTAACCCAGAGCATCCATAGCTCCATTCTGGACCTTATGAACCTCCTTCACCTTGCCAAACTCTCCCTTGCTAACCTCAAGTCACCTCAATCCTCCCCTCCACAGATCGCTGAGCCTCCCAAGCACCCACTTCTGCTACCTCTGAGACATCTTTGCCCGCGCAAGCAACCTTACGGTATCCCGAGCTCTTGCACTCTCTTACAATTCTTCCACTGCTTTCTCTACTCCACTAGACCTCACAGGAAACAAAATCCTAGCCATCCTCCAAGACCACAACTCTGTCCAAGCCATCCCTTGCCCACTAGATAAGAGTCCTGAACACCCCATCAGCATGGTCACCATCAACCCCAACAGGCCAGCTACCCTCCATAACAGAAGTGTGGTTAAAAGCAACCTCGCGGCTGTATTCCTGTCCGTCCAGACCCCCGACACTCCCCCAGACCCACCCTTTCTGGTCTCTTAATCAATTGCCAATCTGCTGTTAAGCATGCCGCTGATATTGCTGACCTCATCCTGAACAAAAATTTAGACCTAGCTATACTAACCGAATCCTGGCTCAATGAATACTCTTCCCCTTGCCTGGACTTATTAGTCCCTCCTAACTACAACATTGCTAGACTGGACAGACATCCCAGCAGGAAAGGTGGAGGCATCGCCTGCATATTCCGATCCTGCCTCCTTGTCACGGAACTCTTAGCGGACACCACTGACTCCTGTGAATACCTCGCTCTCTCCATTTGGAGCAACTCATTACGTCTTTGCAACTTGCACATCTTTTACCACCTCCCAGGTTCGAACGACTCTTTCACCGATCACCTCTTGGAAATCATCACAACTAAGATTTCCTCGAATGCCAAAGAGATTTTCCTTGGTGACTTCAACCTGCACTGGAATGACCCTAAAGATCCTTACGTCAACGCCATCAATGACCTCCTAACCAATCAAGCCCTGACTCAAGCCTTCTCTCTGCCAACTCACTCAAAAGGGGCCACCCTTGACGGGATCATTTCTAAGGAATCGTCAGTCAAGCTTATCTCCATAGACCCATGTGACTGGTCCGACCACCACGCCATCTCCTTCGTTCTACCTGGGACCCACAAGACAAAGACACCGCAACCGGTGATTCCCAAACGCTGGATCAGAAACACTAAAAACCTTAACCTTGTGAAACTGGAGGCTCGCTGCAAATCTGACCTCCCCCCCCCTCGCATATAACTACGGTCAGTGAACTCAATGATCATTACTCGGCATCATTATCGAACATCCTGGACGACCTTGCCCCTCTAAAACTAAAAAGAACACAAATCCAAGACAGAAACCCTTGGTTCTCTGATTCCCTCAACTTGGAGAGGAGATCCCTACGGCAATCTGAAAGAAACTGGAGACAGCACCCCTCTGCTGCGCACCTAAAACTTCTCCGTCAGGTGAGAAACTCCTACAACAAGCACATCCTCAATTCAAAAAAAGAATACTTCAGATCGGAATTGGGGAATGCCAAGAATAGACCCTGAAAGCTCTTTGAACTGGTCAAACACCAATCAAATAAACTGGCTAAAACACCGAAAGAATCTCCCAAGTCTCTGATATCTTCGGAGGAATTCTCCTCTTTCTTCACTGATAAAATCACGGCATTAGGAATTGAACGCAGTACCGCCACTTACTCTCAACCCCTTCCGGACCTGCCCCCCCTTTCCGCACTACCCCCACTGGCCTCACCTAAAAACCAAGCTCGCTGGACCGACTTCGAATACTATGACGAAGACGCCATCTCTAAAATCCTATCTACCTTAAACCCAAATAACCACTTTAATGGCCTGCTACCATCCAACTGCCTCGCTGCTGCCTCCCAATCCATTATTCCTTGCTGGACTGCAATAATCAATCAATCAGTGATCTTTATTCGGGTATATAAAAATATCCATAAAAAGAACATGTAAAAAACAGTCAAAATTCCATTTTAGATTAAACTAACATACACATATACACATAAATACAAGCTTTAAAATATAGCCAGACTCCACAAAGGAAGTAAAAAGCCAAAAATATTAACAGTTTAAAAGCGAGACATTATATGCAAACCCAAGCTAATTCAACAGAGTAAGGTTTCACCATTAATATGAGAGGGCTAAGCCAGTCATCATACACGTGACTCAGAAAGAAGCTACGGGGCAAGCCTAGATGGTATCCTAGTAACCTTCCATGACTCGATAGATCCAAGGGGCTAGTCCTCTCCTCTGGTACTTCTTAATTTTACCGCCAGTCTTAAAAAATGTACAGTACTGAACAAAGTAAAAGGGTCGGAGCAGAGTTTTAAAAATAAAAGAGCCACGTTAGCCTGCCTAATTTTAGACCGTCTTAAAATGGTTTTTAAAAACAAGGACCTGGGACGAGCATAAAAAGGACAAATTAGAACGAAGTGAAGAGTATCTTGCGGAGATCTTAGATCGCAGCCGCAACACCCTTTTATGTTTATGTCTGTTACAAACCCAGCTGGAACTGATAAAATGTGATGCAGAAGGTTTAACCTAAATCTAGTCATCAAAATCTATCCTGTCTGTTGTACATGTTAGAAAGATAAAATTCCATACCCGGGCATGATTTCGTTAGCAGGTAGGGTCTTACTGTAACTTTCCGCCCTTCTCTCTCCTCTCTTTCCCTAGCTATGCACCGCAAGAATTCCGCCTTTATGACACCCTTATTTCTGGTGGATAATGTAAGTGGTTCGTTAAAAAAATTAACATAGCCCAATCGGCTCAAGGTGTCCCCTACATATTTAAGCCAGGGTATTCGGTGACCTTTATCCCCCTTGATGCAATCCTCAAGAATGTGTCTACTTAGGCTTGCCTCTGGGTTTGTCCAAATTTTTATCCAGCAAATAATGGGTTTGAGGCTTGCCCTCTCACTGGAGTACGTAATACCAAGCTCCTCATGTACTATAAAGGAAGGGATACTTTGGGGCACTTGCAAAAGCCTTCTTAGGAACTTGTTTTCCTCCATTTGGATTCTCCTCTTTCTTCACTGATAAAATCACGGCATTAGGAATTGAACGCAGTACCGCCACTTACTCTCAACCCCTTCCGGACCTGCCCCTCCTTTCCGCACTACCCCCACTGGCCTCACCTAAAAACCAAGCTCGCTAGACCGACTTCGAATACTATGACGAAGACTCCTTCTCTAAAATCCTATCTACCTTAAACCCAAATAACCACTTTAATGGCCCGCTACCATCCAACTGCCTCGCTGCTGCCTCCCAATCCATTGTTCCTTGCTGGACTGCAATAATCAATGCCTCTCTCCAGCAGGGATCGATTCCAGACCCCCTTGAAAGCAGGCCAAGTCCTCCCTATTTAAAAAAAAACACATCGCTAGATCCAGCCTCCAAGACAATTTTAGACCTATCTCCAATATCCCTCTGTTAGACAAAGTTTTAGAGAAGTGTGTACAACAGCAACTAAGTCAGCACATCAACAACTTCCACCTACTTGATGACTCCCAATCTGGATTCCGACCGGGGCACAGCACTGGAAACTACTATGCTCCACATCGTGGACGACGCCCTCCAAGCCCTTGACCGAGCCACTTCTTCGTACCGCCAACATCTCCTACCATATGTACGCGGACGACACCCAAATATACATCAATATTGCATCACTCAAGGGGATCCTCTCCCTGAACGAGACCCTGAAACTAACTGTCCAATTGCTAGCCGCTAACCAACTAAAACTCAACGCAAAGAAAACTGAATTTCTCCTAATCTCCCCTTCAAAAGCCAACCCGGAGATTCAGATGTGGATCAAGATCATCACAGCCTTAAACTGCCCGCCGACCATTGTGGACTTTGCCAAATCTCTGGGCATAATCCTCGATTGTAACCTGAACATGCAAGACCACATTAACTCGATGGCTAAATCAGCCAGATTCCACCTGAGCTACCTGTGGAAGCTGAAACCTTTCATTGATGCTCCTGACTTAAAAATGGCAGTCCAAGCACTAGTCATCTCTAGACTGGAATATGGATGTTCCACCCTCACGGGATTACCCAAGATCTCCTTGGCACCTCTAAAAGCCTGCCTCAACGCGGCCGCCAGACTACTTACCGGCACTAGGAAATTTGACCACATCTCTCCACATATGAAATCACTAAACTGGCTCCCTCTTGAGCCCAGAATACAGCTGAAACTGGCATGCATTACACAAAAGGTTCTATACGCAAACTCCCCTGCTTATATGCACAGAAACTAGTGGTATCTGGAGGAAGCAGGAACTCCCGGTCCGCGAGAAACATCTTGCTCCAACCTGCCCATTTTCAGAAAAAAAGAACCTACGATAGGGCGTTCTCCGGGGCAGCACCAAGAATTTTGAACTCTTTCCCACCCGCCATCAGAAAAATCTTCTCTCAAGCACGTTTCAAGAAAGAGGCCAAAACTTTCCTCATGGGTAAATTCCTCGGCTAAGGCCTGCTCTCAACCACCACAGTGTGCCTGACGAATCTAAGAATATTGCTTCTTCCTCAGATCACCAACTCACCCCGCCGAGAAATGCTTCTGTTTCTACCGATGCTAAATATAACTGTAATCATACACTTGTGTCCCCTTTTGTCCCCTGCTCCCAACACCCCTGCCCTGCGCCATCCTTTGTATATTCCTGTACTTTAGACTTTTTGTTTGTTCTCCTCTGTAAACCGTGTAAAGCGCTCTGATACCCTCACGGGTCAAATTCGCACTCTATAAAACATTCAAATAAATGCTCCAGCCCCAATAATGTTCTGTGTAAAGTACTTTGCTGCTCCTTGAAGCTCTATGTGCTGCTTCCGCGTGTTTTAGATGTGCCAGCCCCAATAATGTTCTGTGTAAAGTACTGTACTGCGCCTCTAAGCTCTGTGTACAGTTCCTCATGTTTGAGATGCTCCAGCCCCAATAAGGTTCTGGCAAGGTACTTTTCTGCTCCTCGAAGCTCTGTGTACAGTTCCTCATGTTTGAGATGCTCCAACCTCAATAATTTTCTGTGTAAAGCACTTCAGTGCTCCTTGAAGCTCTGTATACAGCTCTGTGTGTTTGAGATGCTGCAACACCAATAATGTTCTTTGTAAAGTACTTTACTGCTCCTCGAAGCTCTTTTCACAGCTGCTCATGTTTGAGATGCTCCAACCCCAGTAATGCAATGTGTAAAGTACTTTCGCTGCGTCTAGCTCCTCGTGTTGGAGATTATCCAGTCTCAATAATGTTGTGTGTAAAGTACTTTGCTGCTTCTCAAAGTTCTGTGTGTAGCTCCTTGTGTTTGAGAAGCTCCAGTCTCAATAATGTTGTGTGTAAAGTACTTCTCTGCTCCTCAAAGCTCTGTGTACAGTTCCTCATGTTTGAGATGCTCCAACCTTAATAATGTTCGGTGTAAAGTACTTCAGTGCTCCTTGAAGCTCTATGTACAGCTCCTTGCGTTTGAGAAGCTCCTGCCCCAATAATGTTCTGTGTAAAGTACTTTGCTACTCCTCGAAGCCCTGTGGGTAGCTCCTTGTGTTTCAGAAGCGTCAGTCCCAGTAATGTTCTGTATAAAGTACTTCGCTGCTCCTCAAAGCTGTGTGCAGCTCTTGTGTTTGAGATGCTCCAGCCCCAATAATGTTCTGTGTAAAGTACTTCACTGCTCCTCGAAGCTGTGTGTACAGCTCCTCGTGTTTGAGATGCTCAAGCCCCAGTAATTTTCTGTGTGAAGTACTTTGCTACTCCTTGAAACTCTGTGTACAGCTCCTCGTGTTTGAGATGCTCCAACCGTATTAAAGTTTTGTGTAAAGTCCTTCGCTGCCCCTTGAAGCTCTGTGTACAGCTCCATGTGTTTGAAATGCTCCAGCCCCAGTAATGTTCTGTGTAAAGTACTTTTCTGCATCTTGAACCTATGGCCATTGAATATTAAATATATAAATTAATAAAACGATCAGCACTCAAGTCGCTGTACTAAAAAGAGTTTTTTATAAAGTGTATTCACTCACTGACTTTTTGATGACGGTACAATCATTGACACACATTTTCTTGTTGACCACCCCTGTGAATGTGCAAATAAAATCATGTTTGATTTCAGGAAAAGCGGTGTACTGGCGTTGTATTCACATTCCACGTATCTTTTTGAACAGTTAGTATTTGCTTACAGCATCTGATGGGGCCGGAATCCATATCCTAATTTTACTCAGGAATATCTGGCCGATGGTCTTTATTACCTGCTAAGAATTGTGGAGGGAAGAAAACAATTTACCAATTATACATTTCCCCTCCCGTTCAATCTATTTAACTACAGACACAGAATTCATTTTTTGTTGATTTATCACAAAGCCAGAAACAATAGAATATAGACACACCTCAAACTCAAGGCGTAGACATGCATTAATACTAATACAGAGCCCAATCTACAAATATAGTTCATACTGTACAATAGGTACAGAACAATGAATTCCAAAATCAGAACGCAGCTGAGTATAGACACTGCGTCCAGATCGTTTTTCATTTGTATTTCCGAATTAAAGAATAATCTGTCCCTACTCTACTTCTAAAGTGGCATCCCTTCCTAGTTTCCCAGAAGAATTTCCCCAAGGTGTCAGCAAGTGTTGACTCCCTAAGAAGTGCATTCACGTTAAATGGGTCAAGTAGCCTAAAGCTACAGAGCTCGTACTAAGATGCTCTCCTTTCTCAGTCAAAAGCAGAAGTCCTGCAAATCTGTCCCTGTACCTAATACGAAAAGACAAAGTTACACCCCTAACGGGTCACATGGTACTTTATTCCGTGAACACCTTCTTTGAGTAACTTTAAACAAAGTCCAATTAATTTTATAGCTCTGTTCGCCAACCTTGGGTTCCAGGTTTCACCAGGCACTGAAGGTGTCCTCCCTTTTCTCTGTCCGAGCTCTTCAAAGGCATTCCTCTCCTCCCATGTATCCTCTTAAATCAAAAATAATGAGGTGAAATTGCTGCACCTGCAGTAGGGGTGAAAAGAAAACTTTCTACACACATACATTTTGATTAGCTCCTGACACGAGAGCGAATGAGGAGGAATGAAACCTTAGGAAAACAAAAGTTAGGCCTACAATTCTGGCTAACCTAAGAACGTTCTTTAAGGTGCACTCGTTACACAGGGCTTTATATGAATCTTATAACAGTGAATACCTTTGTTTTACCAACTAATCATTATATGCATGCATAATTACATGATTTCTCTAAATACTTGTGAAATGCAAATCAATCTTGTACATGACATCACAATTTCACTACTGATTTCAATACGATGATATACAAACTTCGTCCTAATATGCACAAAGTTCAACCAAACATCAGAATATATGCGAGTGCAGTTTGTACATGAATATAATGCACCCCTACAAATTTAGGAGCGTCAAGTGCTCTATCACACCCCTGATACATGTGTGCTTGCAGATTGTGTTGTTACACATCTCCCTTTCCCGAGTACACCCTGTCAGTCGATAGCTTGTTCTAGGTCTGCTTAAAATGTTCGAGTACAGAGTTGCTTTGCACCTAACACGTTCTTTTGTTTAGGGAGGTGAAGCGAGGCCTGATGGCACTGAACATTACTCCTGATGGGAACCATAAGCCAATTACGAAAATCCAAAATAAGGTAAAGTGAAATATCGTAATGCATGCTAGAAGTAAACATTTTCAAAATTATGCTGCGTAAATTGTAAAAGAGGCTGGTAATAGATTCATGTCACTCTGATTTAAGCAGGGGTGTAACAGAGACCCCTTCAGCCCCAGCAGCGCAGGGGTGCCCAACACTTCAGATGGCCCTCAACCCTTCAGGGGGGCACACTTCAGCTCAGACTTAATAGATCTCTGTGAGATCTATGAGACACAGGGCCGCTCATCATATTCTGCAGACTGCAGGGGAGATGGGGCGTCTTTTGGCGTTGCGCCCCAGGATTTTATTTAGTAGTGCTGGTCGGTGCTCTGCCCCATGATGCCTTCTTGAATTTCACGATTAAATGCATTAGTCAAGCATTCGATAAGGATGCAGAACAGGTTTAGCAGAACAGGTTCAGCACAGTGACACTATGCAAGGCCTTGCCACGCCCCAGTAAAGGAGAGCGGACTCCCATTGGCTGAGACAAGGCCAGTGATGGGTGGAACATGTCAGCTTTGTGGTTTTGTGGGGCTGGCCCGGTCTTAAGTGTAGATTGGTGCAAGAGGGTAAATTCACGGAGAGAGTCAAGAAAGAGCCGGAGAAATCTGAGAGTTGCGCATGGGCCTAAGAGCCAAAATGGGAGCTGAGCAAAAAAATAAAAATAAACTTGTTGTAATGTAAGTGTTTTTTGAGTGAAGTTTATAAAAAATGATCATTTCTAAACATTAACTTTAAGAAAGAATTTGTCGCCCCCGCTATAAAGGACCCAGCTACAATGCCACGAGTGAGATAATGGACAATTCAGTATGTAAAAATGGATAAACGTACATTTTATTGTTGTATAGGAACGGGCAGTATGTTGTTTTAAACCTTATACAATTGAGGATTTTGTTTTTGTATGGTACATTCTCTGAGCCGAACGATTCATTTCTAGATGCTTCCAAATGTGGCAGTCAGGAAAGATGAGAATCACGCAATTAGGTGTCTTGGGGGAACCAGGCATAGAGTTCAGGTTTACCAGTGATGGAGCGGGGGATCTTGAATCTTTATCTACGATTATAATCGTCATAAAAACCCCGCCACTGGACGTATGGACCGCTGTTCATCGACATGAAGAGGTAAATAGGAGCTAGCATCTACAGACACATAGACAGTGAAACCATTAGGCTCCACAGAAAAGGACAAGGAGAATATAAACATATATAAAAAAAAGGTTTATCAACTTAGTTTTGAATAAAGCATTGACATTAATCCATTAAGAATTCTAATGCAAGCATCAATAATTACCATTTTAATTAGTCCAAGAGATCATATTTCAGGACAAGGTAAAAATGGAATATTAGTGAGAACTTCATAAAGAATACAACATATCCGAAAAATGTGTTACATGAAGGAGATTCCTAATCTAAATTACCTGGTGTGGTTCAGGGAAACAGGCATTATGGGGCATATTTATGACTTTTGTGGTGCAGGGCAGCGCAACAAGTCACCTTGCTGCGCTGCCATGCGTCACACGGAAAGGGCACGAATATGCCGTATTTATTCAACACGGTGCATTCCTGTCCTTTTCCCTTGCACTGGCGTCATTTTGGCAGCCTATCGTCTATGCAGGCACCCTTGCCTATTCTGTAGGCAGGATTGTTTTTGTGCAGGAAGAGGCACCTTCATGCACAAAAACAATCCTAAGAGGCTTTTATCTCTTTCTGTGTGTCCTGCAGAGTGCAGCACACATAGAAAGAGGAAAACCAAGGAGAAATAAAGCTATTTCTCCTCATTACACCTCTCTTACGAAGGCGTATCCTTTTGGTGCATTCACAGGTTTACCTGTTCTTGTAAATCTGGGAATGCGTCAAAATCCATGGATGTTGCATGATAACACCCACGCAACACCCATGGAAATGCCTCCCTGGCGCAAAGTAATGCAACGCAATCATTGCCCTGCATTACATAACTTGTGATTTATGAAGTCATGCAGGGCCACGCAAGGTGGCCTTGCATAGCTTCATAAATCTCATTATACATTTGCGTCACTCTTGCACCACGTTGCATGGTGCAAGAGCAACACAAAGGACTCATAAATATACACCTTAGTTTGGGTTTATAAGGTAAGGCATAAAGCCATAAAGCCTTTGTATTCAAGCTGTGGAGATCTGCAGAGGTGAGAAGGGTCTTTTCAGTCAAAGAAAGTTAGAGCACAAGAACGTGAATGAGAGAGAGGGAGAGAGTGTGTGTGTGAAATGGTAAGTGTGTCTGAACTAGTCTAAGGAACACACAATTATATTTCAACAAAACACTAATTGCAACATTCCAACATGCTCCCACTCTCAGGAACCAATCAGTTCTCCCCACACTCTAGGAGCATTATATACTCTCCATTTTCTCATGTCTAAACAATAATCCATGCATGGCTATATCCTTGAATTGTTACACCAGACAAACGGTAGACTACATTTTGTCTCTTCCCACAAGTTGCTCTCCCACACTGGGATCTTCAAAGGAACCCTAATTTCCACACATTATAAATTGTGTGCTATAAAGTTGTATCAAATAGAACTGTATGTCTGTTCAATATTTAGAGGCCATTTCAATGAAAAATGTGCTTCCTGTAAGTGACAATGTGCTACCAAACCATGCTTTAGTGACATTAAAAAATCTCCCTGCCTCATGTCCATTAGAGGTAGGTGGGTTTCAGCACTCCCTAACAGAGGCATTCAGCAAAGCAAGAAAACACCTGGAGAGGGGCTCCATCCTCACCAAATGAGGCACATAAAGAGACAGCTCTCAGAATAAAGCGTTGGGTTTTATTAGCGCAACATCTCTAACAGAAAGGTATTCCCAGATGTCAAATGAAATCAACATGCAAATGTAAATATACATATCTATCTATCTATCTATCTATCTATATATATATCACTGAAAAAACCATGGGTTTCACACACGTTATAGTTAGGAATTAGCATTTAAAAAACCTTAGAAATTCAATGAAAAAACCAAAGGTTTCACACATGTTATAGTTAGCTGGACATTTCACTCGTAAAAAACCAATGAAATTCCCCCGTTATAGTTAGTTCAGCTAACTATAACTCGCGCGCCCGCAATGCACTACTGATGACGTCACATATTACATCACTCATGACATGGTCAGTGACATCACTCATGACATCACTGATGACATCTCAAATGACATCACTGATGACATCATCCAGTGAATGTGTGTTTTTCTGAAAATTAAATATGTTTTATATATGTATATCTCAAGGTCGATGGAAGAATAAATGAGTATATAAGTGTCTAAATTGATGATTTGTTTCTGAAAAATTGATTGTATAACTGACTGATTAAGTGTATCTTTTTGAATACATGGCTTAGTGAGTAATGTTTAAATGTGTAAATACCTGTATCAGTCTCTCACTTTGTATATAAGTGGCTGCATGGGTTGGTGAGTAGCTACATGAGTGTCTATATAGGTTAATAGTTGGTTTTTTGAGTATCAGTATGAGTGTCTGAGTGTCTTCATGGTGCGGTGGGGGGTATTACGTAGTGCATAGATGCATGAATGAGTGACTCACTGTTTGTATGTGTTGAAGACAGCATGTGTGCAGGACTTTATGGGTGGATGAGTGTGTGCATGGGTGTGTTAGTGAGTGAATGACTGTCTCAATAGTGTCTTCATAAGTAACTACATATGTTTTAAACTAGTATATGTGACTATTGTTGTTTATAAGTGAGTATATGTGAGAGTGAGAGATTGGAAGAGTTCCTGTATGAATAAGTATGTTTTTCTATAAGTGATTGTTAAAAAGACTAAGTATGTGTAAGTTTCTGTAAAAGTAAGTGTGCTGGTGTGTGTATAACTGTATATGCAAGTAAATGGATGTTTGATTCTTTATTAGCATGAGTGACTATGTGTGTGAGTAACTCTATGGATGAGTGGGATTGTGTTACAGGATGTTTAGGTGTATGAGTACATATGATGTGTGAGTACATGTATGAGTGACTGTATAGGATTGTTGGTGGATGAGTGGATGTGTATGTGGATCTTAGAATTACTGAATAGGTTGTTGTAACTGTTATTGGTATGTCCATTGTTTTGAAAATTTTAGTGTCTATTTTTGAATGTTTGTATCAAAGGTTATATTAGGGTGAGAGGAGGTCTACCACTCTG
The DNA here is from genome assembly GCF_964204655.1 of Triturus cristatus. Taxonomy (NCBI): domain Eukaryota; kingdom Metazoa; phylum Chordata; class Amphibia; order Caudata; family Salamandridae; genus Triturus; species Triturus cristatus. Next base: position 1,136,138,078 of record NC_140592.1, read on the forward strand.
TCACAAGGATAATGTCATCAGTGATGTCATTTGAGATGTCATCAGTGATGTCATGAGTGATGTCACTGACCATGTCATGAGTGATGTAATATGTGACGTCATCAGTAGTGCATTGCGGGCGCGCGAGTTATAGTTAGCTGAACTAACTATAACGGGGGAATTTCATTGGTTTTTTACGAGTGAAATGTCCAGCTAACTATAACATGTGTGAAACCTTTGGTTTTTTCATTGAATTTCTAAGGTTTTTTAAATGCTAATTCCTAACTATAACGTGTGCGAAACCCATGGTTTTTTCAGTGAATTTCAAAGGTTTTTTAAATGCTAATTCCTAACTATAACGTGTGTGAAACCCATGGTTTTTTCAGTGAATTTGCAAGGTTTTTTAAATGCTAATTTTTTTTTTTTTCTTCTATTTTTTTTAACATATTTTTATTTTAATTTTCTATCCTTTTTTAAAGACTATGGTTACATTTTTAAAATTCTATAACATGTTTTTTTTAATATATTTTATAAAATAAACAGGTAAAATTTATTAGCAATACATTTTTTCCTTTTTTTTTATTTATTTTTTTAGTACGCGTACCGTAAGCTTACGGTAAGCGTACGGTTTACGCAATGTCCGTAATTTATCTACGCTGTTTGCGTATAGTTACGCAATTTGCGTAGCCGCGCGTACTCCACGTGGGGCGCGTACGCGTGTACGCTACACGCGCACGTTACGCGGAAGTGTCGGGGAGTGACTGTTATGCGCATGCGCGCAAGCGCGTGTCTTTTTTACGCGCATGCGTACTTTTGCCGTAAGCGTACCGTAAGCGTACGGTAGGTCATGTGATCATGAAACACAACTTTTGATTGGTTGAAACTACTTTCAGTTCTAGAACTCTCCTACACCACACCCATTCCCCTCATTTCTGCTTGTGATCCCTTAGGAGAAGGAGCTGGGTTGTCTTTGTGATACGATGGCAGAACAGCAGAGCTCTTCTGAGAGTGAGGCTAGCAGCACTACCTTGAGGCAGAGAGCGAGGAAACAAAAGACCTCTTACGTATGGGAATATTTTACTTTTCCAGAAGGCCAGCAAAAGGTAAATGCACCCTTAGTGACTTGCAAGCTGTGTAAGCGTGTACTTTCAAGAGGTAATCCTGACAGGAAGTATTCCTTTGGGAATCACACCATGATGAGACACCTTAAGGATGTACACAGAAGGACACATGCTCGACTTACTGAAGGTAACCCTTCAGTAAATCAACCAAGCACATCCACAGCAGCTCAGCCTGGACCATCATCTGCAGAGCCGAGTCCTTCTTCTGCAGGTCAGGTGAGCCCTTCATCTGTGGGGGGAGCATCTCCTTTTTCTGGTCCTCTGGAAATTAACCCTCGGTTTGCGAGGGTTGAAGTACGGTGCGCCCATTGTCACGATCTAATTACTTATAGGGAGACCAGTGTTTCCCTAGTGAACAGTAAAATAGATCAGCACACTTGTCGTACCGTCTAATATTCCCAATCTTTCTTTCCTCTGTCCCTGCATGAACACAACGGCTCTTTTAAGAGCCAACCTTACCTTTCATCTATTTTTTATATATTTTTTTACGGGACGCGTAATTTTTTAAATTTTTTTTTAAAAACACTAAAAATCAATTATCACATTACAAGGTCCTTGAGAGACTACAATTAAAAACTGCAAATGTGATTGTAGAGAAGTGGAAAAAAGGGACCATGACATTATTGACTTACCATACCCACTCAAAAAAAGATTTATTCATTTAATTTATTTTTAATTGCTTTTAAAATGGTTATAGTTTTCGAAAATTTTCTAGCACAATCTGAAAAAAAAGAAAAAAGTATTAATATTTAATAAAACATTTAATAATACAGTACACATATTTACATATTTTTCAAAAAATATTTTTGCCTTTTTTTTGCTGTTTTCAGAAAATATTGCATTTCACTATAAATTGTGAAAGCAATTGCATTCATCATTTAACAGCAGGCAAAAAAAAATTAACAATCTCAAAGATTGTTTTTAAAAAAGCCCAGAATCTCTTTTTTCATAAACATAACTTTAAAGAAATGCATAATATTCTAAACGAATATCATCTAATATCTATACTTATTTCTTTAAAATACTGTCTGATATTTTTGTTTCAGAAGTATAATCACAATAATATATGTCAAATAACTCCACAATACATCTGGTTCCATTTCCTTTAGGCCAAATAGTAATTTTAAAATTCTTTTTTTGTTTAATTTCCAATGGTAATCCAATAAAAAACAAAAGTTTAAATTGTACAGATGTCACCGTTTCTCTGTAACATTTTGGTTTCCGAAAGATTAATTAATAATTAAATAAGTCCACAATAGAATTGTTTACTTTTCCGCATGGCCAAATAGTAATTTTAAAAATCTTTTTTGAAAAAATTTCCAATGGCAATCCAATAACATTCCAAAATTTAAATTGTGCAGATGTTACCGATTTTTTCTAAATTTTTGGTTTTCCAAAGTTTCCTTAAAAAATGGAAAAATTCCACATTACAATTGGTTACCTTTCCATTAGGCCAAATGATAATTTGTTAAATCTTTTTATTTGTAAATTCCAAATGGTAATCCAATAAAATGGTAAAATTGTTTTCTCCAGATGTTGTCAAATCTCTCTAAAATTTAGGTTTCAGGAAGATTAGATAGGTATTTGCTAAATCAAAAGGCAAACGTTGCTTAAAAATCAATTGGGAATCATTACACAGTGTCCAGCCTTTTTCACATTTAAGATAAACTGTGTAATGACCAGAAGTTACAGTAGGTCCATCATGGAAAATTATTGCAACTGTTACAAAAGTTTTTCCTGAAATTGATAATTGCTGTCCTGTAAACTTCTTTATTAAAGTATCCAATTTTGAACCATCAGCTCTACATCGTTGCATCATTAAAATTACATACTGTCTGTATTCCTTTAAAATTAATGTTGAAAACATGTCAGATTTACACTCACTGCATTGCATGCTATGATTAGCATCTTTAACTAATTTAGCAAAAGTGACTGTTTTACTCTCTGGCAATGTTAAATAAATAAACCTTTCAGAATCAACATTAGAGCCACATATATTATAACAGTTTTCACAACTATGTTCCCATTTATAAGAGAGACCAAATAAATTTTCAATGTTAACCCCTTCTTCTTCCAGTACCTGAAGAAAATAAATCAAGAATTCCTGTGTGTCTTGCTGTACATTTTGAGAAAACTGTGTTCGTCCTGAACATACATCTAAAACTTTTCTAATTTCAGTAGCACTTTCTATTTGAGTTTTATCATTACTCAGCTTTTCAAAAAGGAGACTCAGCACAGTACAGAATCTTTTTCCCTGATTTACTATTATCTGCTCTTGCAAACTTTCCAGATAAAATGCAACATTCAGCACTACATTAGCGTAGCAGTTGACACCAGAGCTATTTTCAAAATAACATCCTACAACCTGTTCTTCATTTTCCTTATTCTTTTTGCTTGCAATTACATCACTCCTCTTTTTTTTCCTCCTCTCTACATCTTCATTACAGATATTCTCATTTCTCCTTTTACGAGAAACTACACGTTTCTCCAACACAGGATACTGACCTAAATGAGGAGCATAGCTTCTTCTTAATCTATTATACTCCTTTACACAGTTTGTATCAGCACTAACTTTTGAATCATCAAAGTCTATCATGAATAAACCTGATAATGTTTTCACTCGTGACAAAGCAACATATGCCATACCTTCTTTGAACACAGTTGAACCAATGTTCACAAATGCACAATCTACAGTCAATCCTTGAGACTTGTGAATAGTTACAGCATATGCTAGAGAAAACGGAAACTGCTTCCTACGTACATATAAGTCTTTCACAAGCATGAAACGAACTGTACAACGACAAATATCTTTAACTTCTTCTATCTGATCAAATTTTATTTTTAAACATTCAATTCCATCTTTTTTCTGATAATTAATAAAACCCACAACTCTTCCCATAGCTCCATTAACTAAACCTTTTTCAACATCCAAATTTCTCCTTAAAAATACTCTACAGTTCATGCAAACATATAGATTTTTTTCTAATCCAGCTGTTTTGGAAATCTTCTTCCCTAGTGAATCCAATTTATTTTTCAGTGTGCCTGTTAATGTGACAGTAATTCTTCCATCCTCAATTTTGTCCACTGCTTCCAATTTCCTGATATCTTCCTTTTCCAATTTCAAAAGCTCCTCATTGAATATTGAGCATTCACGTAGAGTTGGCATTAAGCAGATGACACTTTTGTTTTCTGCAATGTTCTTGTATATCTTCTCTGCAACTATTTCTTCCTTTGGAAATAAATTATGTAGCAGCCGAGTCTGTAATGCTTTTTTGCCAGCTTCTGTGAGTAGTCCAATCCTGATATCTTTCAGAATACTTCCATATTCTTCATCGTTTGCTTGCCTCATATTAGTTGTAAGTTCCTTGTACTCAAAGAAGGACCAAATATTTGTATTACCGATGCTTCCCAATGACTTCTTCGTGTCTTCATGTGTCACAGTATTAAACACTGGTTGTCCTTTAACTGGAGTAAGTTGCAAAAGATCTCCAAAAACTATGACGTGTTTTCCTCCAAATAACACGTCATAGTCTGACTTCAGAATTTGCTGCATTCTTAAATGCACAAACGCAAGCATTAAGTTCGATACCATGCTCACCTCATCAATAATGAGAACTTCATCTTCTTCAATACTCTTGAAACTTCCAAGCATGCTTCTCCAGTTAGCTTGTTGTATTGTATTTTGTTCTCATGCTCCACTGGTAACATTAGCAAACGATGTAAGGTGATTCCTTTTATGTTATATGCTGCTAACCCAGTTGGAGCAGTAACCACACAAGACAAAGTAGAATCCGTTTTTTGCTGTAGGTAGCTTCTGATGACTTTTATTAGGAAACTTTTTCCAGTTCCAGCTTGTCCGCTTACATACATCCTGATTGGATGAAATGATGTGCATGAGCACTCTTTTTTTTCATGTAGAAATCCGTGATCAATTTTGTTTCTGATCTCTTCATAAATTTGTTGCTGCTCTTGATTCAGTTGTCTTTCCAAATTTTGTAAGTCTATAAATTCTTCTTGAGCTTGATTCATAGCCGTTTCCACTTCATTCATGGCTATTGATGCTTCATTTTCAACGATTGGTTGTCCTAGGGGATCTTGACTGAGTGTTCCTGAACTTTGGCTGTCCTGAGAACTGTCTCTAGCTATTTCAGCTGCAATTGTAGTTTCCTGTTCAATTTCTTCATTTAACATTTGCAGATAAGTTGTGAATGTTCTGCATTGTATGTTGTCTTTGCAAGCATTAAATGAATCTTCATAGCTTTGAAATTCTCCCAGTAGTTCATCCTCTGTACGCCATGGTTTAAACAGCTGTAAAAGAGCCAAGTAGTAAAATTCCTTTTTGTCAGTAGTGTCGCAACTCAGCTTCCGGTGATTTATCAAACTTCCTTTTGTTTGCTTCACCAAACATCCTTCCTCACCAATGACTTTATATTTTCCATTGTTGATGTCTTCTGCGGCTTTCCGTGAATAAATGTAGTTCTGCAGCACTTCATAGAGACACATGTTCTCCAGATGATGACTTCTCTTTGGGTAATATGTATCCAACATGTTTGATTTCAAAATATCTGTACTTTCTGGGTCATTCTCGGCCAAATATTCAATTTCTCCAACAGATTTCAGTACCCGATTTCTCATTGCTGCAAGGCCTAAACTTGCCCAAATTCTTCTTCTTGATTTCGAGTAGAGACTTGCAGAAGATAACCTATCTGAACATTCGTAGGATCCAATTTCTCGATGCGATAACATCTTCAAACTGAAACTGTACAGCTTCTTACTGACAGTTTTCTCGTGAGAAATCTCTTCCCACATTTCCTTCAATTCTGTTTTTTCTGATTTCGTAATGTAAGACGTTACATATCGAGCAACAGCAATGGAATTGTCAGCTACATACTGTATATCCATGTTAGCGTTCCACATGGATAAAATCACTGGGTTGTAGTCATTTATATTTTTTGATTCTTCTTTTCTTTTAAGGTTGTAGGTATTCTTAGGTGATTTTCTTGTGATAGTATGTCTCACAGATGACATAAAACTGTTAACTCTTCCATTTGAAAGAACAGGTCTAGGAAATCCAAATCGACATTTAGTGTAGTATTTATCTTTGCTCTTGTATTTCCGTCGACAGTATTTTCCACACCGATGACTTTGGAAACGTAAAACTTGCTCCTTTAACTTTTTCTCTTCTGTGCTTTTTGGTATAGCACATGTTGCATATTCTTCAATGTAAGATAACACTGCTTCATCAGTATCTGTTCCAAACTTTGGGGCATCCTTGATCCACAACAGCATATGAATATGAGGAGCACCTCTTGCCTGGTACTCTTTTCTCCAAAAGAAATCCACTACTTCTCCTAGAGGTGGATTTTTTTTATTGCAGATGAAGGACATCATAGCCTCAAATCTATGATTGAAATATCTGCAAACATTAACCGGATCCAATGAGCACAGTTCTCCTGCTGTCTTGTATTCGATGTTTTTAATGTTTGAATTTGCCTCTCGTAGAAAATCCAGTAAATCATCCCAAGCGTACTCGGCACAGCTTAGGGTAAGGAACCATGTTGGAGTTCCTAAATTCCGTAACATGCATTTTAATTCACCATGGCGTCGGTACCAATATTCATTTGTCCCACGCTGACAAGCCATCAGATTGATCAGTTGTGTTTCCAAATGATCATCTCGGTGCTGCACTTTCTCCATAAAATCCTTAGCAGACACATTTTGTAAATGTACTCCACTTTTTAAAATGTGATTTACTGCATAAGACAGTGCAGACAAGTCGCTTTCAAATAAAAGATGGAACAAATAAGGAATACTTTGTCGAAATCTGGGATCTTCAGCATATAGTCTTGTAGTCCGATACTCAGAAGCTGGAATCTGTTCCGGACGTTCATCGTATCGTCCTCCTTTTCCTTTAGGAAACAGCTGGGGAAAACATCGAGCTTCCAAGCTCTCCTCCCATACACTCACGGGAGTTCCTTTTGCTTTCTTCATCTGAAATAGATCAATATTGTCTCCCATAACTTCTTTTGAATGAAGAGGATGTATGCTAAAATGTTCATAAATTTCTTCTTCCTTTGACTTGTCCACTTTTTCAATTTGTCCAGTTGGTGTTTCTGTGTCTTCTTGTAAATCTTCTTCTTCTTCTTCTTCTATATAAATTGATTCATACCATTTGTTATTCCTTTTCAAATACAAATTTGCTCTTTGTACTTTCCGTACATCTACCAGCTCCTGCCAAATCTTCTTATTCTTTGTAGGTACACCATTAACCAGAAAAATTAATGGTTCAGTTTCCAAAGTATCCGCATCAATAGTTTCCATATTTTTTTTCAAATCCAAGGGCAAATACACCACTCTACCTTTTAAACCTCTCAGTAAATCTTACCAGTTTTGGGCTCCATACGTACTATGGTCTGGAACGGATGAACACATTGAATGAGTATAGACTCATATGTATTTAATTCAGAAAGTTCAGCAGGAATAGCATCCAATTCTAAATTATTATGTACAGCTCTGGTCGGCATTCTATTTTCCTCTAACTTGTTGTAACAGTATTTACAAATACGCTGAACTTCACCCAATTCAAAACAATTTTCAAGAAATATATAGGTGGCAAAATCCTTCCACTTATAATTATCTTCATTTTCACTCTTTCTGTAGAGATCAACATACCTGGTTTGTTTTCTATAATGAGTTCTGCGGCAACAAATACAAGTAATATTTGGTCTTTCATTAGAGATTATTGCAAATTTTGTTATGTGATCATTAAATGTCTTACTTACAGAGGGTTCTACATTTTCTTCCACTTCTTCCTCATTTACTGTGTCCTTCTCTGCACTGTTTTGTTCAGGACCAAAGTAACAAAACTGAATTTCATCAACAACCTTCTCTACATCTGATACCGTTCCACGGAACAGAGCCCTATTCAATTCATCTAACTTTATTGCTGGACTTTTAGCAAAATACAACCGTCTCACAAACTTTCTCATTTCAGTATGATGAACAGCCAGTATCCTAAAATGATGGAAAACACTATTACACACTTTTCTAGATAGACAAGCCAGAGAATGACCCTGCAAACCAGTATTCTCTCTCACTCTGCATGGATCTAGACTTTGAAGCACCTTAATCTTCTGTTTCACACTTTTTTTGCTATATTCTCTTAGAAACTCACGAAATTTATCAATAGATTCCTGACGCACAGTGCAAATACTACTACAATTCCAAGTGTACACTGGGGCTTTAGGACGTCTCCCCATAGCCTCATCCGCCATCACTTGTACCTCATCTCTTGGAACCATTATCTCCTTCTCCATTATGCAACCATTTTTCACTTCATAAGCACGACCTCTGGTGTCAACTGCATGCAGCAAACTATTACATTGAAAATAACTCTCTTCATTAAAAAAAGGTTCACTACTTGAACTATGCATCCATTTTCCTAAAAACACTTTACAAAAGTTTGTTCTGTTCACTACTCTTTTCCTTTTGCTATGTGATTTCAGTACATTAACCATTTTGTCTAATGTACGCATCCTATTCAAGATTAAAATGAATAGTTTCCTTTTTAATTCTAATGCCTTTGCTGCAATGGCTTCAATTTCTTTTTTTCTCTTATAAAACTTTGCCTTTTGCTTATATTTCTTCACATCCTTTATCAAATTGGACATAACTCTCCTCTGAAACATTTTTGTACGTATCTCTTTAAACGCTGTTTTTCTGTTTAAGTTTACCTTTTTAGTTGCAGAAGGTATATTTGCATTAACTAAATTCTCAATTTTTTCCTGTCCTTTTCGATTGAAATCATTCTTTCCAGTACAGACATTTTGTACATTTTTCCTTTTTTTGAATATGTTCCTTAGAAAATCTTTTGTTTGCTTACCAGAAGATTTTTTCTTTTTCCCAACATGAGCATCTCCAACTAACTTAGGTCCTCCAGTTGTCTTCAAATATAGGTTTTTTTTCTGCTCTTTTTTTACTCTGGATTTTGTAGGCATCTTAAATTTTGTTCACTGCTCTTCAGCAATACCTGAAAAAAACTAAAACAAAAATCCTTTATTTTATTTAAATATATTACTACATTTGTTTTCACATTAGTCACAAAACGAAATTTCTTTGCCAATTTGAAAGCACACTTACTGCTCTTTTTTTTGGCAAGTGATAAACTCTTTTACAGACTGACACATTATGAATCCACTTTTCAGATTTTTTACAAAGCACATGTCCAAACTGCTTTTTCAGACCATCACCATTTGTAACCTGGGTGACTGCCTACACTCCAGCAAGGGCAACCAGCCTTAGTGATGCTGAATGTATTTGCATTACTGACTGAAACCTCAAACCCCACTCGCTTGTGAATACTGTGCATGATTCCACATGGTAAGTAGCTGGCTGTGTGCTAAGAGTCTGCTTCTGCACCAAAAAATGGCTCCCCCTTTCCATCTAATGCAACTGTGAAATCACCAGAGCAATACGCAATAAATCTCTGCCTGTAATTCCTATTTGGACACAGAGTCATGTTTTCACATTAGTCACAAAACCAAATTTCTTTGCCAATTTGAAAGCACACTTACTGCTCTTTTTTTTGGCAAGTAATAAACACTTTTACAGACTGACACATTATGAATCCACTTTTCAGATTTTTTACAAAGCACATGTCCAAACTGCTTTTTCAGACCAGCATCATTTGTAACCTGGGTGTCTGCCTACACTCCAGCAAGGGCAACCAGCCTTAGTGATGCTGAATGTATTTGCATTACTGACTGAAACCTCAAACCCCACTCGCTTGTGAATACTGTGCATGATTCCACATGGTAAGCAGCTACCTGTGTGCTAAGAGTCAGCTTCTGCACCAAAAAAAGGCTCCCCCTTTCCATCTAATGCAACTGTGAAATCACCAGAGCAATACGCAATAAATCTCTGCATGTAATTCCTATTTGGACACAGAGTCATGTTTTCACATTAGTCTCAAAACGAAATTTCTTTGCCAATTTGAAAGCACACTTACTGCTCTTTTTTTGGCAAGTAATAAACACTTTTACAGACTGACACATTATGAATCCACTTTTCAGATTTTTTACAAAGCACATGTCCAAACTGCTTTTTCAGACCAGCATCATTTGTAACCTGGGTGTCTGCCTACACTCCAGCAAGGGCAACCAGCCTTAGTGATGCTGAATGTATTTGCATTACTGACTGAAACCTCAAACCCCACTCGCTTGTGAATACTGTGCATGATTCCACATGGTAAGCAGCTACCTGTGTGCTAAGAGTCAGCTTCTGCACCAAAAAAAGGCTCCCCCTTTCCTTCTAATGCAACTGTGAAATCACCAGAGCAATACGCAATAAATCTCTGCCTGTAATTCCTATTTGCACACAGAGTCATGTTTTCACATTAGTCACAAAACGAAATTTCTTTGCCAATTTGAAAGCACACTTACTGCTCTTTTTTTTGGCAAGTAATAAACACTTTTACAGACTGACACATTATGAATCCACTTTTCAGATTTTTTACAAAGCACATGTCCAAACTGCTTTTTCAGACCAGCATCATTTGTAACCTGGGTGTCTGCCTACACTCCAGCAAGGGCAACCAGCCTTAGTGATGCTGAATGTATTTGCATTACTGACTGAAACCTCAAACCCCACTCGCTTGTGAATACTGTGCATGATTCCACATGGTAAGCAGCTACCTGTGTGCTAAGAGTCAGCTTCTGCACCAAAAAAAGGCTCCCCCTTTCCATCTAATGCAACTGTGAAATCACCAGAGCAATACGCAATAAATCTCTGCCTGTAATTCCTATTTGCACACAGAGTCATGTTTTCACATTAGTCACAAAACTAAATTTCTTTGCCAATTTGAAAGCACACTTACTGCTCTTTTTTTTGGCAAGTAATAAACACTTTTACAGACTGACACATTATGAATCCACTTTTCAGATTTTTTACAAAGCACATGTCCAAACTGCTTTTTCAGACCAGCATCATTTGTAACCTGGGTGTCTGCCTACACTCCAGCAAGGGCAACCAGCCTTAGTGATGCTGAATGTATTTGCATTACTGACTGAAACCTCAAACCCCACTCGCTTGTGAATACTGTGCATGATTCCACATGGTAAGTAGCTGGCTGTGTGCTAAGAGTCTGCTTCTGCACCAAAAAATGGCTCCCCCTTTCCATCTAATGCAACTGTGAAATCACCAGAGCAATACGCAATAAATCTCTGCCTGTAATTCCTATTTGGACACAGAGTCATGTTTTCACATTAGTCACAAAACCAAATTTCTTTGCCAATTTGAAAGCACACTTACTGCTCTTTTTTTTGGCAAGTAATAAACACTTTTACAGACTGACACATTATGAATCCACTTTTCAGATTTTTTACAAAGCACATGTCCAAACTGCTTTTTCAGACCAGCATCATTTGTAACCTGGGTGTCTGCCTACACTCCAGCAAGGGCAACCAGCCTTAGTGATGCTGAATGTATTTGCATTACTGACTGAAACCTCAAACCCCACTCGCTTGTGAATACTGTGCATGATTCCACATGGTAAGCAGCTACCTGTGTGCTAAGAGTCAGCTTCTGCACCAAAAAAAGGCTCCCCCTTTCCTTCTAATGCAACTGTGAAATCACCAGAGCAATACGCAATAAATCTCTGCCTGTAATTCCTATTTGCACACAGAGTCATGTTTTCACATTAGTCACAAAACGAAATTTCTTTGCCAATTTGAAAGCACACTTACTGCTCTTTTTTTTGGCAAGTAATAAACACTTTTACAGACTGACACATTATGAATCCACTTTTCAGATTTTTTACAAAGCACATGTCCAAACTGCTTTTTCAGACCAGCATCATTTGTAACCTGGGTGTCTGCCTACACTCCAGCAAGGGCAACCAGCCTTAGTGATGCTGAATGTATTTGCATTACTGACTGAAACCTCAAACCCCACTCGCTTGTGAATACTGTGCATGATTCCACATGGTAAGCAGCTACCTGTGTGCTAAGAGTCTGCTTCTGCACCAAAAAATGTCTCCCCCTTTCCATCTAATGCAACTGTGAAATCACCAGAGCAATACGCAATAAATCTCTGCCTGTAATTCCTATTTGCACACAGAGTCATGTTTTCACATTAGTCACAAAACGAAATTTCTTTGCCAATTTGAAAGCACACTTACTGCTCTTTTTTTTGGCAAGTGATAAACACTTTTACAGACTGACACATTATGAATCCACTTTTCAGATTTTTTACAAAGCACATGTCCAAACTGCTTTTTCAGACCAGCATCATTTGTAACCTGGGTGTCTGCCTACACTCCAGCAAGGGCAACCAGCCTTAGTGATGCTGAATGTATTTGCATTACTGAGTCCAACCTCAAACCCTTAAACTATTCTTTTATTATACCAGTACACCTTAATTTATTGTGAAAACATAGTCCATATTATTTTACCTGTTCCTCACATTTAAATTTCTCCCAAAACAGAAAATAATAAACACAACTTCAACAAAAAGAATTGCATTTTTATTATTCATTTCTTAATTTACCATATACATCCCCTCTCAGACTCTAAACTCACCTTTAAAATTAGTTAGTTGTGAAAGAAATGTGGCACTCAAACAGCAGATTATCAGAGCCAGGATCTCTGTTCTCTACACCTCTCTCCTCTCAGCAGAACCAGATAATGGCAAACTTTCCCTCTCTTTTTCCACACATATACATGTTAGTTTCAAATCTCAGTGCTTGCCCCTTTTTTTCAAATGTAATCACACATTTCTATTGGTTGAAAACCAACCCTTTTCCAAAAGTACCCTTCCCCCAACTTGACTTCTGCCTAGTACCCTTCCCCCAACTTGACTTCTGCCTGCTACCATAGCAACAGCTCATGGAACACTGCTGTGTGGAGTCAGGTCAGAAGTTCGCCAAACAATGTTTCAATTCCACAGAGCAAGAGTGCTTGACTTTTCAAACCTAACAGCAAATCCATAGTACTGTTCTTTGGTAACACATTTTTCTGTACCAATACAAAACATGCTTCTATTAATTTACACATACAGCCTAGTTTTTATTCTAGAATGGTATGAAACAGCCAATCAGTTCTTTTTTTTTTGAAAAAAATATGTATGCCTCCATTTCCAAACTGTCTTTCTTTTCATATTGCCATTCTACTGAAAGACACCTCCTGAGTGCATCCAGTTCTCCTTTGAAGATGTTCACAGTGTGGATTGTAGGGCACAGCTATGTCTTCTGGAGTGAAAAGTATGCAGAGAAAACAGATATGGTGAGAGGCCTTGCTTTGCCAAATGTAGACATTAAATGGATTGGTCAGAGAGGGTTAAAGTGGCACCAATTAATGCCATTGGTGAAATCCTTCATGCACATCCAACACCCTGACCTCATAATAGTGCACTGTGGTGGCAATGACCTAGGCACTTTGACTGGGGTAGGTCTGGAAATGCTTATGAAGGAGACCTTTGCACAACTGTTTTCACTTTTCCCTAAAACTGCCTTTGTGTTTTCTAACATATGCCAAAGGCAAAAATGGAACTGGTCCAATCATTTCTGTCCGCAGATTGACAAAGCAAGAAAGCACGTCAACAAATCTGTTTCTGCTTTCCTCCGTGACTATGGTATGGGTTCCATTTACCACAACAACTTGCGTTATGACATGCAAGACATTTATAGAGGAGATGGTGTGCACTTCAATGATGAAGGGAACAGAGTCTTCCTCTTGAACCTTAGACTCTGCATCGGTACTTACTTGTAGGTACCACAAAAAAATCACTTCATAAACACAACGGCTCTTTTTAGAGCCCCCTAATATCTAAACACTTAAATCTGATTTTCATTTCTTTTTTTTTTTTTTTTTTTACCATACGCTTACCGTACGCGTACCCCGTGATTTTTTTTAAAATCAATAAATGTTTTCTTTGTACTTTTCTGTCCTTCTTTGACCCCCTTACAAATGTTAGGGGGTCTGTAACTCTCCTCCTTGCCCCCTTTTCTTGTTATCACTCTTTTTTTTCTGAGTGAAACACACGAAATGGCGGCCGCCGCTTCCTGGTTTCGACCGATTTGAATGTTTACTAAGATCTAAGAGCCAATCAGAATCGCGCTCGCGCACGCCACCGTACGCGTACGGTAAGCGTACCGTAAGCTGGCTCAGATATATATATTGATTTAAAGGCTATTTTCTCAGAATCTACTGAACAGATTTACACCAAACCTACAAAAGGCACTTCCTTGACCTGAGGACTACCTCTCTGCCAAATTTCTAGTAATTCTGTTCAGCCGTTCGGGCTGTAGCCCTGTCTAAAGGTCCTATGGAAAAATGCATGGGAAAAACGCGTTTTGGGACCCCCCTTTTATCTCAGCCCCCGCTTGACGAATCCCCCCGAGACTTTCAGGGAAGGAGCGGAGCGTAGCGCCCCACCTATTTTGAAAAATTCGCGAGGATTCGTCGACCGGCGCCAAAGTTATTCAAAATAGAATGTTGCGGATTTCCTATGGAAACGTGGTCCTAACTATAACTACCTACTGGCGACCGCCAGTAGGTAATATATATATATGTGCAGGACAATAAAACGCAAATGCATGGGATAAAACACAAGCAGATAATGAACACTTACAAGTCAGATAATAATGAAATATTCACAAGTGAAATGCAAGGAAATAGAACACATGTATAGGAGAATAACTGTATGTACATACATATATACTTAAGAACAGAAATACTTCACACGGGGAAAACAGAGAGGGCAAAACAGTACCATATTTTAGTAGCTATGGCACTATTATTCTGTCTCCATTTGATACCACACACTGCAGCCTCATTGATTTCTGTGCGGCATTGCATCACATTTTAGTAAATGTTCCCCAGAGTGTTTCAAAACAGGCTGAGCCATTCACCAGAGTCAACCAAAGGCCTAATTCCCATGACTCATTTAAGAACTAGATCATTAACACAATCTGTGGCTATGGAGCCAAGCATAAACCTGCAGCAAGTCAACTGAGCGGTGAATGTGGAAAGGAGGTGGAGTGTGTGGCGGAAGCGGAGAGGTGGGAGAAGGCGGAGCGTGGACAGGAAGGGTATGCATTGCTGAGGGCCTGATTTCATGTCATAATCCAGTGGATGTGAGTGAATAGAGGAAAGCTCACACAAGCAGGTATAAAATGCTTCTCAAAGGCAACCAAGGACAACATTGTCGAAACAACTTGTAAAAACATATCCTGCTGATCGTAGCTCCTCTTTCAAGGGTATCATCACCCTCTGACAAGGCACAGTGCATCACATTTTGGGGCAGACTGCTGAAATTAGAATAGATTCATCACAATGGGTCACTTACAATATGCTTCAGGATTCTGAAGAGTACAAGTGCTTTGCCGATCCATGTCGTCAGGTGTATGCCCGCCCTCTATCAAACCAAGTTTTTAGAGGGCGAGGACTGCCGATGATGAAGCATGACACCAGGTGGTGTGTGAGGCCAGTCCTTCACTTTTTGTGAGATGTCAACATACACAATTTAATTTTGAGCACCGTTTGGTCACTATTCTGGGAGCAGACCCACTTGTGTTTAACACTTTGTGTTGGAGGCTGGCTTGCTCCTGGCACCCTGTGCCTCTAGTTCCCTCCTCCTGTTAACCGCTGGGGTTAGTGTGGTTTATAATCTGTAGATGGTACCTCACAGCCAAGCAACTGAAAATGAAACACCCAAGTTAGATGGAACTTGCTGGAGATGTGCCTAGAAATCTGAGTCTCTACTCCATATCTGTGGGTCATGTAAAGCAGGTACTCCCTTCTGGAAAGAGGTTCTCAGCCATTTTAAGGCAGTATGGGGTTTCCTATTCATGAAAATCAAGTAGCGATAATACTGTGTCTTCGATCATTGCACATGGAGGCCATCAAAGCTTTTAGATATGCTCTAGTCTAGCACATGTGGGTGGCCCGTATGTTGATGGCCTGCTTGAAGATATACCAAAAAATAGCCTTGTAGTCTCTCAGACTGTGTAATAACATTAGGTTAAAAAACCTCTCCCAAGTTATTGCCAACCAAAATTTAAATAGGGTGTGGTGACCACTGATAACCCACCTAACAAGGATCAAGAACCTTAGGACATGCCCACCTAGGCCAAGAGCCATACAGCTCTTCGATTTGAGGTTTAGGAGTTCAGGTGGCAGGCACTGGACTCTGTGAATAGGAGATCCTTTGGGCTTTTTTCAACTATTTACAGAGGGACGTCCAGGAGTGAGAACGCCAGAGGGGTGCAGGTGGGAAGTATATGGTCATTGCTTTAGTTAAGAAATTGTTCTTTCATTTCCAGTTAATCGGGGATGACGTACATTCCTTGGCAATATCTGATAATGACTGTGGTATATCCATTAATGTAAGATTCAATAGACACATGGTTGCAAAAAAACAAAAAAAAACAAAGTCAGACCTGATTGAACTACTCATTCTTGGCAAGGGGCAATGTATAAGATTTCCACTAGAACACAGGAGAATTTCACACGATTGGAAGTTATATGCAGGGAGGTAAGGGTATGCATGAGGAGAAGAGGGAGTGTTAGCTAACAGAAGCTTTAACAGAGGAAAGGGCAGACATCTTGCTAGGGATACGTGAAGCATTAGGGAGACTTTTTCAAGAGCACTTGAAGTCCTATTCGGGCTGGCCATATTGATGGGGGGGTTGGGACGATGATGATGTTCAAAAGCCTGTGTACTACTGACGACCTATTTGTGTATGGTGGAAATTGACACAAATCCTACTTCACAATTTTTAAGGCTGTTGCTGAAAACTCACAGGAACATGTGTAAAGGTACTCACCTTTCACCCCAAGACATCCTCCACCATCCACTAAGGGGAACATGTCAAAGCACTAAACTAGTTTTCTCTCTAGCTGCATAGATTATGCCAGAAGGATGTGGTCATCCAGAAACTAAGGAAGCTGGACGAGATTGTGGAGAATGGACGTCAGATGGCACAGAAACTTATTCTTGACCACTATGAAGAGGGTTTTGAGGACATGGCAGCACTCCTACAAGCAGCTTGCTCAGGTAACTAGTTCTTGTATTAAATCCAGAGCCTGACACACCAGGTGTGTCTGAGTATAACTAGACCTCAATCATCATCAATATGGGTGTAAGCTCCACCAAATGTGGGAGGAGAGGACGGCTAATGCCCACTCAGGCAGTGGAAGAGCAGCAGAGCCGTGCAGCGACACACTGGGCATGCAAAGTTGGTGACTTCACCATTGCCCAAAACCATTGTGCAGCCTGGGTCAGTGTAGCTTTAACCAAGGCAGGCTGGTGCTGCCAAGTTATGGCCCAGCTCAAATTATCATTCAATCAGGAAAGGGGGGAGCTAGAAGAGATAGTTATCCATTCATCTTCCAAAGCATATGTCGTAAATCAAGGGGGAATGGATCACTTGTAACCAGAAGTAGAGGTTCGTAAATCTAGATTTGAAACTTTTAACACCTAGATAGGTGTTAATGAGAACCCTCAATAGCGTATTTTTCGAGTGGTATGGGTGGTTTTGGCGGTTTATCTTGATTCTCCGCCTTTAGAATACGCGTCAGCATTATCATTGGGTCTCTTGTTTGTCATGCTGCCTCCACCTGGAGGGAACCACTGCTTCTTAGTAGTGATCAGTAATAGTAGTGCAAAAAGTGATGGTGGTGAGGTTAAAAGTGTCGCACCCACACTACCTTCAAGAAATGATAATTTATTCTGGTGGGCGTGTGGGGAGACTTTTTAAAAAAAAGAGGTGGTGCTAAGGGTTAGGTTATGTAACCAGAGCACTGTAGGTGTCCATATCAAAAGGTCGACATGTTTCTGCCCATTCAATGCCCCAGGAGGGGGTCGTGGGGCATTCTTCAGGACCTATTAGTAGTGTGAGCTGTTGTTGTACAGTTCAAGGAATTGGAACAAATGCTGTCTTCAAACAATGTGATAGATAGCTACGTCTCAGAAATATTGTTGCCTGTGGAGAAAGAAATGAAAGTAAAATCTAAGAGACAATCAATGAGAAAAGCCCCAATTTTAGGGTGGCGGTGGGCTTTTAGAAAGTAAGTGAGTTAAATCAGCGAACAAATAAAAATGGCAATATCTGTACGTTGTAAATTTTGTACATTCATCTTGCATGCATAACAGAATGACTGTATCGATTGCCCTGTTTATGTTTGTCGAATCTAATGAGATCCTACCGCGACTTCCGTGACATTTTTTCCAACCAGTTGATAAACCAAGGGAAACATATCGTAAATACGTGTTCGGTCACCCGTACCGCACCATGAGATGTATTTTGACTTGGCCTTTTTCCACACACAGTATATCAGAGATTTGCCATTATATAAGTTGCTTGACAGTATCAACAAAAATTGCCATTTTTATTTGTTCGCTGATTTAACTCACTTACTTTCTAAAAGCCCACCGCCACCCTAAAATTGGGGCTTTTCTCATTGATTGTCTCTTAGATTTTACTTTCATTTCTTTCTCCACAGGCAACAATATTTCTGAGACGTAGCTATCTATCACATTGTTTGAAGACAGCATTTGTTCCAATTCCTTGAACTGTACAACAACAGCTCACACTACTAATAGGTCCTGAAGAATGCCCCACGACCCCCTCCTGGGGCATTGAATGGGCAGAAACATGTCGACCTTTTGATATGGACACCTACAGTGCTCTGATTACATAACCTAACCCTTAGCACCACCTCTTTTTTAAAAAAAGTCTCCCCACACGCCCACCAGAATAAATTATCATTTCTTGAAGGTAGTGTGGGTGCGACACTTTTAACCTCACCACCATCACTTTTTGCACTACTATTACTGATCACTACTAAGAAGCAGTGGTTCCCTCCAGGTGGAGGCAGCATGACAAACAAGAGACCCAATGATAATGCTGACGCGTATTCTAAAGGCGGAGAATCAAGATAAACCGCCAAAACCACCCATACCACTCGAAAAATACGCTATTGAGGGTTCTCATTAACACCTATCTAGGTGTTCAAAGTTTCAAATCTAGATTTACGAACCTCTACTTCTGGTTACAAGTGATCCATTCCAGCTCAAATTATGCCCCAGCTCAGGGTAAGAAATTGGCTTGCCCTGAGTCATGACATTTGTAGAGTCCTGCTGTCTAGATCTCACATCCTCCACTCACTGGCTGACCTTCCCAAGAGTCAGCCATTAGAGAAAGAGGTGGGGCGTGGGAGAGAGCCCCTGGTAGAGAGCTTCCTTTGCATCTCCTCACTCCTGTAGTCCTTCTGTACCATATCCACTGAGCCACAGACTGTTCTATGTTAGTGCAGAGTCTGAGCAGGGTTCAGGAGGCACTGGGCAGTAAACAGTAGCGGGGTAAATGTATCAAAGTTTTGTACTGACTTTGCGCCAGGCAAGGGGGCACAAGGGCAAAAACAAAATCTATGTGAGATTTATCAAGCCACGCAAGGCAACCTTGTGAGGCGCTGCATGGCTTGATGAATCTAGAGTAACACAGGGCAGCGCAAACCTCTGCCTTGTGTTAGTCTGCGGCAGGAAGAAATGCCATGGGTCAAGCGTGGGTGTTCAAATGCATCCACCCATGGATTCTGGTGCATCATAATGCTACTCCTCTGCTGGTGAGGCATAGCAAGGAGAAATATCTTTATTTCTCCTTGTTTTTCCTCTTTCTGAGTGTGCTGCATTCCACAGCATACGTAGAAATAGAAAAATGCCTCTCAGGATTGTTTTTGTGTAGGAAGCTGTCCCTTCCTGCACAAAAACAATCCTGCCTACAATGCAGGTACCCTTGCAAAGGTGCCTACGTTGGCGCGAGGCAGCCAAAAGTATGCCAGCAGTAGGAAAGGACTGGAATGCGTGGTATAATGTTCAATATGGTGCATTCCTGCCCTTTCACGCAGCGCAGCAAGATGGCTTGCTGTGTCACATTACAGATTGTTAAATATGCCCCCAGAGGTCTATCTCCTGAATCCTGCTGATGCCTAGCACCACATGACTGTTCTCACCAGGGATGCACCACCTCATTTCATCACCTGCACTATAGATTGACGTGGGACAAGAGGGAGGGAATGGACAGGGAAATGAGGAAGCCCGAGAAGGTAAGTGAGATACTTTTGGGCATAGTTTTGACACATGGGCTTGCAGACTGGAGGTTGTTCTCAATTTTCTCTCATGTGCCATGCCAAGGTCAGAAGACAAACAGGGAACCCTACTAAACGCTTTGACACTTCTCCCAATAAAAACGGTACCACACTTGTATGGCCAGCCTAGTGCCCTCAACCAGGGACAATGCAAAGACCATATTGACTTTTTATCTAGAGATGTGTGGGAATGCTGAATGGTAATAATTTTGAAAATCCCCACAGATTGCTGAACTTTCCTTGACAGAAATGTGATGAAAATGTGTGATTTTAGCAAATGTTGAGGTTTGCAAGCCATTCTGGTCAAGTAAACATGGAGCGATCTGTGCATGTGGAACCACCCTTTACTCCCATGCAGTGGTGTCAGGTACCCAAAATATTTGGTGAGTCATGACTCGTTATAAACATAGTTTATAATGAACCAGGACTGAGAGTTCTGGTGTAGAGGCTGAAGACAGTGCTTATCAGAGGGAAAGCAAAAAAAAAGAAAAAGTAAAATAAAAATGTCTATTTTTGTCTTCCAAATGTATGCCAAATGTATGCCAATGTGCAAGAAAGAGCAAGTTTATTAAAATACCATCTGACTTATGATGGTGTGGGTAACCGCAAATTCAGAGGTGCACATTACAAAAAATACATGCGTTTCCTTCATGCCAATTTTTCATTCATGTGGTTTTGCCATATGAATTGATGCCTGGTAGGTACAGAATGAAAAGTCATTATAAGATGCAGCTCAGGTGTTGGCCCTGGGTATCTTATTGTTTCTGGCCATTATATCCCTGCGGATAGAATGGTCTGCTAAATGTAACAGTATGTTATTATGTAAATTGGCCACCGGAGCAAACAATTACAGATAAAAACTTTATCACAAATTCCTATTTTGTCTTACTTATTTTCATTATTTTTAATTTTTTTTATTTTAACAATTAGACAGATAACCCCTTAATGAATTTGGAAATTTGTCTAGTTTTCAGAAATGTATTGTTTTCCGGGGTCACCCTTAGCTTTTACACCTCTTTCCACCACAGACTACAAGAAGGGTGAAACCACAAAAAATAGGAAAAATGGATTACGCTTTAAAAAAATGTAGTTAAAACTTTCCTTCAACCACATCACCACTTGGCAACTCAGATGTTATCTGGTTGGTCGTGATTAGCACCAGGAGTGATTGTAAACAACATATCACCACCGTTGTCAGAGCAGGCACACATTTAAGTGGTGGGATAACATGTGCCTCTTTTGTCTTCAATAATACCCAGACTCTCTTTTACCAACTGGCTAGGAGAATCTGGAATTGTATTACAAGACAAGAAGCGCATATTATGCAAGTTCAAAGTGTATTAATGACTGTCATTGCCGCATTCTGAACTGGCTTAAAACAAAAAGTCTTAAAGTTGACACTCTAGACCAGTGATGGCTCCTCCGTTAAGGCATAGGAGCGTAGCCCCATAAGAAAAACAAAATGATCAAAACAATGTTATTATCATTTTATTTTTCACTATTCTCTGGTGCTGTAAATGTGCAGGCGGGGCTGTGCCGGCCGCAGAGCAGAGGGGAGTGGTTTGCACACTCCAAAGTGGGCATGACTGCTTGGCCGGCCATCCTGGCCCAGCCAAACAGTCATGCGCACTTTGCATGTTCCCCACCAAGCTGCATTACACAGCCTGGTGGGGAACATTCCCAGGCCCCCAGTCCCCATCTGAGCGCTGATCAACGGTGCTCAGACCAATCACAACGCTGCATTGCTATGAGGAGACCAGGTGCTTCCTGTTCCTGCATGACTCGTGGATGAAGAGGACGCCAGGAAGGTAAGTTTGTTTTTTTACTTTTTTTTCTCTCGCCCTTTTCTATTTTTAACACTCCCTGTCCCTCTCCGCCTCACCAGCCGCTACTGCTCTAGACCAACCTGCTGTTTTAAGACTATCCTCTAACCTAGCCCCGGCTTAAAATACTTTTCATGCCATAGCACCCCTGGGTGAGTGAGCCCCAAACCACCCTGCATCCACCCCTCAAGGCCCATCACCCCTTAAACCCATCTACTTTGGGACTGCAGATACCAGATTGAATGGTTTGAATAATGAAATCAATAACTGCATGATAGAGGTTCTAAGGGCCTCAGTCACTTTCACATAATACTTAAGGCACCTCACAACGCACAACTTAGAGTACTAGTGGAAAGAAGTAAACTCTATAGACGTAGATGCATTCTTGGTGCACCTTGTAATGGTAAAGAGGACCCCTTTGGCGAGATATGCATTGTAGAAATATCTAAAGATCTAACATCAGACATACCAGCGTGCCAGAAGATAACTTCAAAGAAAGATTGTCATGATCCTCTCATGACTGAAACATTTGCAATGCCAAATTCACATTCCATAACACAAAATACCTGGGTTTAAGAGGATTCCCATATCTAATCCCCTCCATCAATCTACAAACCAAGGGGAATTTCCCAACTGTGTTATCATCAGCTTTTTGATGTCTTGTTGATATCTCTGACCTGTACCCCTTCTTAGTCCCATTGGCCTTCTGCCCAACTGCCAAAGAAACCAATCATACAGTATTTGTATAGCGCAGCACTGTAACACCTAGGGGTATCTGGGCACTGTGTCTCTGCCGAAGAGCCAGGTCTTGAGTCTCTCTGAAGTCTGCCCGTGAGGGGGCTGTACGAAGCTGGAGGGGAAGGTCATTCCAGGTCTTGGCTGGGGTGTAGGGGAAGGAGCGGCCACCGCTGTGGCTATGACTGATGCGAGAGTGAGAGGGTGAATAAAGAGGAGCGCAGGTGTCTGGACTGGTGGAAGTTCAGTTGATGGTTGATGTAGGCAGCTCCTAGGTCGTGGAGGGCTTTGTAGGGGTGCCTGAGTATCTTGAACTTGCTTCCCCTGGATGGGGAGCCAGTGGAGGTCTCTCAGGTGGGGAGCGATGTGGGTCTGTTTGGGGAGGTCCAGCATGAGTCTGGCTGCAGCATTCTGCATGGTCTGGAGTCTTCTGAGGAGATGGGTGGAGATGCTGGCATAGAGGGTGTTGCCGTACTCAAGGCGGCTGGTGATGAGGGCCTGAGAGACAGTCTTTCTGGATGATGATTGGGATCCATCTGAAGATTCTGCAGAGCATGCAAAGTGTGTGTAAGTAGGAGGAGGCGATTGCGTCGACTTGTTGTTTCATGGTCAGTTGGCTGTTGAGGATGATGCTGAGGTTGCGTGCATGATCGGTGGGTGTGGGTGTAAGTCCAAGTGCTGCAGGATACCAGCTGTGGCCCCATGTGGAGATGGTCTTCTCGAAGATCAGTACTTCAATTTTGTCTGAGTTAGTTGGAGGCAAATGTCTCTCATCCATTTGGCTATGTTGCTCATGGCATTGCAGAAGTTGTTTTTTGCGTAGGAAAGGTCCACAGTGAGCTAGAGGATCAGTTGAGTTATGTCTGCGTAGGAGATTATGTTGAGTCCGTGGGATCTGACAATGTCTGCGAGGGGGGTCATGTAGATGTTGAACATGGTAGGGCTGAGGGATGATCCTTGTGAAATGCCGCATCTGATGTCTTTGGGTGCGGAGGTGAAGGGAGGCAGTCAGATGCTCTGTGTGCATCCTGTAAGGAAGGAGGTGATCCACTTGAGGGCATCTTGCTGTATGCCTATGTTGTGGAGTCTGTTGATGAGGGTGTTGTGGAAGACGGTGTCAAATGCCACGGAGAGGTCAACGAGAATACGGGCCACAGTTTGTCCATGGTCGAGGAGTGTTCTGATGTCATCTGTGGCAGCAATCAGCACTGTCTCAGTTCTGTGGTTGACACAGAATCCTTATTGTGAGGCATCCAATAGGTGGTTTTGTTCCAGGAATTTGGTGAGCTGCTGGTTAAAGGCTTTCTTGAGTACTTTGGCCGGGTAGGGGAGCAGGGAGATTGGATGTTAATTTTTGAGTTTGCTGTGGTCTGCGGAGGCTTTCTTTAGGAGGGGTCTGACTTCTGTGTGTTTCCATCTGTACAGGAAGGTTGCTGTGGAGATGGAGGTGTAGATGCTGGTGAGTAGCATTCTGATTGGGTTAATTGCGAGGTTGTAAAGGTGGTAGGGGCAGGGGTCGGTGGTATGCCCCAGAGTGGAAGGAATACATAATGGCTGAGGTGGTCCGGCCAGTGAGTGGAGACCAGGTGGTAATTATTTGGCTGATGTTGGCTGGGCAGTTGAAAACATTGGGGTTGAGGGTGGCGGGTTAGAGGTTGCAATTGTTGTAGATGTTGGTGATCTCGCTGTGGAAGTAGTCGGAGAGGGAGTCAGAGAATTCTTGGGAGGGGTGGACAATGTTCTCTGTAGCTGTCAGGTTGGAGAATTCTTTGACTATTTTGAAGAGTTTCTTTGTGTGATTGGCCGCAGAGTCGATGCGGATGGTGATGGCTGCTTTCTTGGCTTCCTTGATGTGCCATTGATAGCTGCTAAGGGGTGTTTTGTGAGCTGCTGTGTCTGCGGGATTCTTGGTGGTGCGCCATTGTTTCTCAATGTGGTCTGTGGTCCTTGCTCCCGGCTCGAGAAGTAGGCATCACACACAGCGGGGCCTTGGTGGGTGCTTTTATGCGCGTTCGGGCTCCGAAAGTGTGAGGCAGAGTGGGCGTGTCTGCTCGTTGTAGCCTGGGAGCTGTGGTCCTTGTTCCCGGCTCGAGAAGAAGGCGTCCCACACAGCGAGGCCTTGAGGGTGCTTTTATGCCAGGGTAGCTAATGATGAAAAAGAAATGTATAAGAATGGAAGATTGGCCCATCTTGACAGGAAACTTGATGAATTGTCATAGAAAACCACCCCCACAAGTCCCCACACACAGATTTCACCGAGGTCGGTTTCCAGGATGCATACATCTGAGAAGTTAATGCACGGTAGGTGGAAAATAAATCAGTCATGCCAACTGTGGTCCTTGCTCCCAGCTCGAGAAGGAGGCGTCCTGTGCAGCGGGCCTTGAGGGTGCTTTTATGCACCTCTGGGCGCCGAAAGTGTAAGGCAGAGTGGGCATGGCTGCTCGTTGGAGCCTGGGAGCTGTGGTCCTTGCTCCCGGCTTGCGAAGAAGGCACTTTCATCCACAGGGGGATTTAAGAAATGTGATAATCGTTATAGGTGCCCCAACGTTAGACTGGTGCTGGCAGCCTACCAGAGAATGATATGGCCGCAGTTCCAGTACGGTGCCGAGGTGGTCGGCATTGGAGGGAAATTAAGCTGGGATTTAGAAGAGGGCAGGTGCTTAAAAATATTACTTTCTCTCCCTCCTTCTATAATGGTGCAGGCAGTCAGAATAGAAATGGGACTGATGGGATGGACCCACCTAGCCCATGCAGGTATAATAAAATGCTGGATAAGCATAGATAGGAAGGAGATTCCGAAAATCTCATTGTTATGCAAAAGTGGGATACTACAAAGTGAGTTAACCTGGGCATGAGTAGTCAGAGGGAGGTTCCTTAACTGTTGTAGTGAATTAAAAACAGAAGGTGATATTGATCAGGTAGGCGTGAGTCAATCAGAGCTCACAAGAGTTAAGCTTCTCTCTAAACAAGTATCCAGAGAGGAGGATTTAATCTACCCAAGAAATACGAAATCTGAATCCCTCTTGAGGACTTCATGGTTAAGGGATGAAACAATGTCTCTTGAGATTTAGATGTGGGGTAAATTAAGTCTTGATGTTGGATGTTCACGGTATCTTGCTAAATAATGGCGAAACCTGTAAATGTGATCTCAATATGAAGGGAGATCTAACCCATATTTTAGTGGATTTCCTGTGGTTTTAAGCTCAATGGAAGATTTTATTAAAACCAGTTTTTAAAAAGTACGACATTAGGGATAGGGGACAAGCGATTAAATTAATTGTGGAGATGGGATTACTGGATGTAACCTAATGCCATTATTGTATGTTTATGGATGGATCCATTTAGAATAGATGAATTACAGTTTTAACACTGTTTTCTTGTGGTTTACGATTTACTCATTGATCTTCTGTGTTATATATATATATATATATATAAATATATATCACAGCTCAACTTCACCCCCACGAGGAAATGAAGGGACCGCACTCCATCAAGGGTGAACTCGGTTAATTTTATTTTACTAAGGTAAAGCACAGGACGCGTTTTAGCTTCGCGCCTTTTTCCACTGTACACAGTGCCGTAAATTCAATGATGATATATTCTGTTTACATGTTTCACTTCCGGTGCAAAAATTCATCGACATAGAAAACAGACTTTTACAACCATTGTTTTTGGGTGCCATTTTAACACTTTGTCAAAAAGGAAAATACAATACAAAAAACATATAATTCATATTGTCCATAGCTTCCTTAAATTCATTAAGCTATGTAAAACATATTTGTCAAATAATATATCAATTTCTTTATATTTTCTTTGTTACTAGCAACTGTCCTTAACCATTTTCAATGTTCGCAGATTATTCCAGACATTATTACGTTTCAACAATATTTTACATATCCTTCATTAATGCCATCAAATTATAGTTCAGTCCTGTAGTAATCCCATCATGGCTTTACCGAATTCACAAAAAATTGTTATTACGCTCTTAGATGAGCACCCGACAGTCATCATTTCTAAAATTATAAATGGCGCCAATTTATTATCAACAATAATTATTGCACTTCCAATTCAAATTATTAGGCCCTGAATGGGCAAAAGTAGGGACTCATTGTAAATTATTGTCAACATTCAGTTATAGGGTCCCACTTTTCATGGCTCATAACAGCTATTCATCAATACAATTATCCAGTATAACAGTAGCTTATCCTAGGTGAATCGCAAGTTCATCTTCTGTATTTAAACCCTGGGGCATAGTTGTTTGTAGATCAATTATAAATCTGGAGTCCAGCCTACGTAGCTTAAGCTCTCGGTTACCATCCTGTTCACTTAAAGGAATATGATCTAGACAATAAAACTTCAAGAGATTCTTATCACTCTTATGAAATTTTGAGAAATGTCTCGCCACGGGGTAAGTGAAATCTTTTCTCTATTGCCCTGGCATGTTCCAGTATCCTACGTTTCGTTGGGTGTATTGTGCTCCCAATATACTGCATATTGCAGGGACATACCAGACAATATACACTGAATGGTGTGTTACAAGTCATACATTTGTTGATGGTTCTGGGTTGTGATAATCCGGGAATTTTATAGGTTAAGGTCTTAGAGCTGTGCCTGCAGGCCTTGCATCTAGAGCACGGAAAACATCCTGTTAGTGTGCTTAATCTGGGATTATATGGAATTGGCTCATAATGGCTGTGCACCAGTGCGTCTTTCAGGGATCTACTGCGTCTGAATGTGATCTGAGGGTAGTCAGGTGAACTCTTTCCTATTATCACATCCGTTTGCAATATATGCAAATTACGACATAATATTATCTACTGGCGGTCGCCAGTAGATTGTTATAGTTAGGACCGTGCTTCCATAGGAAATCTCAAAATTCTATTTTGAATAACTTTGGCGCCGGTTGACGAATCTTCGCGAAATTTTCAAAACTAATGGGGCGCTCCGCTCAGCTCCTACCCTGAAAGTCTCGGGGGGATTCGTCAAGTGGGGGCCGAGAAAAAAGGGGGGTCCCAAAACGCGTTTTCCCCATGCATTTTCCCATAGGACCTTTAGTCGAAGGTACAGCCCGAACGGCTGAACAGAATTACTTGAAATTTGGCAGAGAGGTAGTCCTCAGGTCAGGGATGTGCCTTTTGCATATATGGAGTCAATCTGTTCAGTAGTTCCAGAGAAAATTGCAGTAAAAAGCACATACATATCTATAGCCACGCACCGTGCGCGCACCGTGTGCGCACCATTACGTGCGCGAGCGTAATTCTGATTGGTTGCTACATGTCAGTCAACGTTCGAATCGGTCGAAATCAGGAAGTGTCGGCCGCCATTTTGTTTGTTTTCAGTGCGAGAGTGGAAAAGGAAGGTGGTGAACGTGAAAAGGGGGCAGGGTAGAGAGTTCCTGACCCCCTAGCCTTGGTCAGGGGGTCCCTGAAGGACCCCGAAGGCAGAAAAAAACATTAATTTTTTTTTTTTTTTAAATCGCGGGGGTGCGCGCCCCGTGCACGCACGGTGAAAAACCATTAAAAAATGTTTAAATGTAATACGTAGTTTATTGAAAAATAAATATATAAAAAAAATAATAATACATACATAACTTAGCATTTAAAAAAACATACAAATTCTCTGAAAAAACCATAGGTTTCACACACGTTATAGTTAGGAATTAGCATTTAAAAAACCTTGCAAATTCACTTAAAAAACCATAGGTTTCACACATGTTATAGTTGGGTGGATATTTCACTCGTAAAAAACCAATGAAATTCCCCCGTTATAGTTAGTTGAGATAACTATAACTCGCGCGACCGCCACTCTATCACAAGGATGATGTCATCAGTGATGTCATGAGTGATGCCACTGACCATGTCATGAGTGATGTAATATGTGACGTCATGAGCAGAGGATTGCGGGCGCGCGAGTTATAGTTATCTCAACTAACTATAACGGGGGAATTTCATTGGTTTTTTACGAGTGAAATATCCACCTAACTATAACGTGTGAAACCTATGGTTTTTTAAGTGAATATATATATACAATCAGCTCACTTTACCATTTGCAGCTTATAACCATTTACCACCAGGGGTCACTACTAACAAAAAGCAGTCACTTCACTTCTAAATCTAGCCCCTAGAGTTGAGCAGAAGCATAAGATTCCCCACTGCTTCATTCCATTTTCCAATAGATTATAGATGTAAATAGTTTTTGATGGTATGGTCTGTGCAGATTGAAATATTCAGAGCATATTCTGAGTTTTAGTTAACACATCTGTAAGCAATTTGACCATCAGTGAATTCAACGTTTATCTCAATCGTAATAGACAAGGATAATGACAAATATAGTTTACAATGTTAGAAAGTACATTATTTTATTTAATTGTGTGAATAAAAGGAATTGTCTCCCCGTCGGGGAATTGAACCCCGGTCTCCCGCGTGACAGGCGGGGATACTGACCACTATACTAACGAGGACATATTGGCTTCAGTTCAACAGAGCTCACCTCCATGAGGTTAGGGCATGCCCTCAATTAATTCACAGTATTGTAATAGGCAGCTTTGCTTCTTTTGGTTAGGAGAAGCAATCTTTTTTCACAAATGATTACAAATCAGAAATTCCTAGCCAAAAATAATCTGCTTTATTAAGAAATGATTGATTGAAATAAATACCTATCTATCTGTCTATCTATCTATGTGTATATATATATATATATATATATATATATTTATATATATATATTCACTGAAAAAACCATAGGTTTCACACACGTTATAGTTAGGAATTAGCATTTAAAAAACCTTGCAAATTCACTTAAAAAACCATAGGTTTCACACATGTTATATTTAGGTGGATATTTCATTCGTAAAAAACCAATGAAATTCCCCCATTATAGTTAGTTCAGATAACTATAACTCGCGCGCCCACAATCCTGCTCATGGCATCACATATTACATCACTCATGACATGGTCAGTGGCATCACTCATGACATCACTGATGACATCATCCTTGTGATAGAGTGGCGGTCGCGCGAGTTATAGTTATCTGAACTAACTATAACGGGGGAATTTCATTGGTTTTTTACGAGTGAAATATCCACCTATCTATAACATGTGTGAAACCTATGGTTTTTTAAGTGAATATATATTACCTACTGGCGGTCGCCAGTAGGTAGTTATAGTTAGGACCCTGTTTCCATAGGAAATCCGCAACATTCTATTTGGAATAACTTTGGCGCCGGTCGACGAATCCTCGCGAAATATTCAAAATAGGTGGGGCGCTACGCTCCGCTCCTACCCTGAAAGTCTCGGGGGGATTCGTCAAGCAGGGTCCGAGAAAAAAGGGGGGTCCCAAAACGCGTTTTCCCCATGCATTTTTCCATAGGACCTTTAGACACAGCTACAGCCCGAACGGCTGAACAGAATTACTTGAAATTTGGCAGAGAGGTAGCCATAAGGTCAAGGAAGTGCCTTTTGCAGGTCTGGTGTAAATCTGTTCAGTATTTCCTGAGAAAATAGCATTTAAAAGCATATATATATGTGGGCGGAGCCTAACCACACATCTCATCCTGAGATCTGATTGGCTGTCAGCACTTCATCCAAGAAGTGTTGGCAGCCATCTTGGGACCAATATACATGATAGCACCTCATTAAAAAGCATTGCAGTTAATAGAAGGTTTTAAGACTTTAGTTACATTATAAATCATTTGTTGATGGTACCATACTCATTTTAGGAATTGTGGTATGTTCTAAGGTGATTTCACCATGTGAAAAAGCCTTCTGCTGGGATATCATGATTGAGAGAAAAATATTTTCTCATGCTTTTACCACAGAGGTTTGGAAGGTGATCTATAGGCTAAACTGAGAGCTTATTTTCTGTAAATTCACATTATCTTTCTCAGTCATGTGAGAATGAAGTCTGACATTCTCAGTAAAACATGTACATCCAACAAGGGCAGAGACTGTCAGTTGATTCCTTTGTGTTCTACTGCAGCTTCCCAGAGTGTTCCAAAGAACTACTAGAGCGCTAACAGTCCTACTTATGATAAACGTATGGCACACCTGAAGCCATCTTGCTTGGATTAAAGTGGTAACTCTTAAAACATTTAATTTAAAAAGGAACAAAATGAGGGGGTTCATTTTTCCATAAAAAGTATGATTAGTGCTGCAGAAAGAAAAATTAGGGCACATTTTGAGTGACTTCTCAAATCCTCTTCTATTTCATTAAAAAATTCTGACATGCAGACTGAAACATGCACTTTCAATACCAGCAGCAGTTTTCCCTGGTGAGCAGTAGCTTTACTACAGTGATCTAATGAGCAAAAAGAGTGCTAACATTCTGAATTTATGGCAAATGTGTGACACATCTGAATGCCTTCTTGATGGAATCAAAGTAAAAAACTGAAAGTATTTCCTACTGAGGAGACTGCAGTAAATGAGGAAATTAGGAAACTTCATAACAAATAAGTCTCCCAAGATGGCCACCAGAGACAAAAGAGCCCAAATGTAGCCCAAATATCACCCAGATGTAGCCCAAGTATAGCCCAATGACAGAATGTCCCAGAATGTTCTTAAAAACAACTAGAGCGCTTACTGTCTTCATTATGACAAAAGTATGGCACACCTGAAGCCATCTTGATTGGAATAAACTGGTAACACTTAAAACATTTAATTTAAAAAGGAACACAATGAGGAGGTTCATTTTGCCATAGAAATTATGATTAATGCTGAAGAAAGAAAATGAGGGCACATTTTGAGTGACTTCTCAAATCCTCTTCTATTTCATTAAAAAATTCTGACATGCAGACTGAAACATGCACTTTTAATACCAGGAGCAGACTTCCATGGTGCAGTAGTTTTACTACAGTGATCTAATGAGCAACTAGAGTGCTAACATTCAGAATTTATGGCAAATGTGTGACATATCTGAATACCTTCATGATGGAATCAAAGTAAAAAACTGAAAGCATTTCCTACTGAGGAGACTGCAGTACATGAGGAAATTAGGAAACTTCATAACAAATAAATCTCCCAAGATGGCCACCGGAGACAAAAGAGCCCAAATGTAGCCCAAAATCACCCAGATGTAGCCCAAATATAGCCCAATGACAGAAGTGTGCAAAACACTTATTATTTTGTGTTTTTGCAGTGTTATATAGTGCAGACTTGTCAGGTATTGGAGTGCTTTACATGAGCATTGGTTACATCACACAAGAACAAATTCATTTTGGTTGTAGACATGGGGAGACTAAGTGATTTGACCAGAATCACAGAATGTCGAGCTGAAGCAGAAACTGCAACCTGGTTCCCCAGTTGCAAAGTCTGCAGTTCTGGAAGTAACACCACATCCTCTCCCCTAAGTGCAACATTTAATCAAGTGGTCAACTGGATAAAAAAACATAAAGATAACAAATAATTTAAAAGTGCTTTGTCGCTATTTGAAAACTCAGAAAATATGTCCTTATTTTAGTCTTTTAGAGCACTAACCATAATTTTGATGCCAATAAGACCCTCTCATATATGTAATTTCTAAAGGAAATGCTCTAGGTATTACAGTTTTGATTACATCAAGATGATGTCAGGCGTTCCACACTTTTGTAATAAATATAGAATGTTAGCAATCTAGTTGTTCATTAGGATACTGTTGAGAGGCAGAGGCCAGGGGCACGGACTCTGAAAATTGAAGGCAGGTAGGAGGGTGCAAAGGCAACAATTTAACCACACTGAGCAGGCAGGAAGTGCCGTGGAAGCACAACAGACTATGGAGGGCAGTGGAAAGGGGGGCAGGGGCAACAAACCAACAATACAGGACTTGCAAGAGAGGCTGTTGGAGGGAAGATCTATTACGGGTCAAGGAAGCTAGGGGCGGTCCCCAGATCCCCGGGAGCCACCACAGAACTGAGCAGGAGAGTGAGTCAGGGACAAAAGGGGCACCTTAATTTGAGCCGGGGTGCCTAGGAACGCTTGCTCCAAAAATGAAGAAAACAGACATATGAGACATGGAATTGGAGGCAGAATACAATGGCAGTTTAATGAGAAGATGCAACTTCAAAGAAACCGCAGAATAGAGACATAAAGTACAAAATACAGAATCCAGATAATCATACAGCTGTCATAATATTCTCTGTATCTCAATTAATGTACTGACAGAGAGAGAGAGAAAACACATCTATAAATGCATCATGAGAAACAAGTTACACCAAGGAAAATGTTACCTAGGAACACTCACGTTTACTCTTAGAGCAAGCATTCCTGCAATTACAATACAAAATCTTTTAAATGCAAAAGTAAAGAGAACAATGGTTAAACATAACATGACATTTCATATAGGTAAAATAGAATAAGATACTTCAAGCAAAGCAGAGCAAGACATTTTAAGCAAAGGAAGACAAGAGCTCCCAGCTCTTGGGGAAAACCTGCACTGCCTGTTAACCTACATACAGACGGCGAGGTAGTCCGTCGATATCTGTGGGTGCTCCCTTTTTATATCATTTTGTGGGCTCCTTTGCACGCTACATCTACCTACGTATGCTACCCAAAAGCTTCGTCTGCAGATTTTACCAGACATTTCGTCATTTACCCACTTAATGCTGACAATGGACTGGGTGAAAAGGTCAGTCTCTCAGGCCAATCGCTTATCGTAAGTTCCATAGAGCAAGCAGAAAATAATGGGTATTGTACGGGAATTCAATATATTCATGTATAAAATCTCCTCAGTTCTCCTAACTTGACGCTCTGCGGTTGCCACTTCCTTAAAAGCGGGAAACCTGCCCAGGAAGCAAGTACCAGTCCAGGATGCAGCCTACTGTATGTCGACAGCTTCAGGGGGATGTTGAACTTTGATACCGAGCACGGAGCACTCGGGTAGGGTGGGGGCTACTAGTTTGGATCAGAAGGCCTCGCAGACCTGCCTTCAGACTGCTATACACTAAAATTGCAGAGCTATGGTCAATTTAACAAAGAGGCCTACATATTGAACAGAAGGGCCTACACAGGGGTTTTATGCTGGCTGAGTGGTAAGGATGTCTCAGGATAATTATATAGCAACACAGGACCCACTGGTCAATTTAATACGGCCTACAAATGCAGCTGGCAGGGCAAGGACAAGGGTCTCATACTTCAGGTGTGGACAGAACGGGCCAGGGGCCCCCTGTGATACAAAATCTACCCTCCTTCAAGGCTGTGGCAATGTAATAGACCATTGTGGGCAGAAGGAAGAGGCAATAGTAGTACAACCATACATGCCAACAGACCCGATTCAGCCAGGAAACGTCCAATGTTTTTAAGCTCAAATGGGCTTTATTTGATCTGTCTCCTGTCTACAATATCCTCTTTTTCAATGTAACTCAAAGGGGAAAATCAATACCCCAGTTTTTTTTCAAAATCTCCCTCTTACCAAGTTCAAAATGTTCGCAAGTATGGTACATTGGATCATGGAAGGAAATGGGATAGGGACATGGACTTGGATAACAGAGGACAGGAGGGACATGGAGAGGTGCACCAAACTGACCCTGCAGGGCAGGCATCAGGGTTTGCAGCAGCACAATACACCACACAGGGCATGCAGGACGGGAGTGCAGCACAACAATCCATAGAAAGCAAGAGGGAGGGGACAGGACCATGCACATGGACAACAGAGAACAGAGGGGCAAGAGGCAATGGTAGCTAGCTGACCATAATGGACAGACAGGAGAGAAAGCTGCAGCATAACAGACCATAAAGGGCAGGAGGGACGGATCAGGGACATTACAATGGAACAGACAAGCCAGGAGGGAGGGAGTAGGGCTGGGGGCAAGGGGGCAGGGCAGGAGCAGCAAGATAGCCATGGAGGTCAGGCAGGATGGGCACTAGAAGCAAGACACACCATGAAGAGCAACAGTGAGACTGTGATGGCATACACACAGACCATGGAGGGAAGGTGGGAGGGGGTCAGGGGCAGCTAACTGACCACACAGGGAAGGTGGGAGGGGCCATGGCAGCACAGAAGACCATGCATGGCAAGTGGGAGGGTTAGTGGCAGCACAATGGCTATGATGGGCAAGAAGGAGGGTGGAGGGGCATGCACAAAGGACGATGGAGGATAGAAGGGAGGGTCAGGACCTGTGCACAGACAAGAAAGTTCAGGGGAAGGGACCTCACAACAGACCACACGGGGCAGGCAGGAGGAGCAGTTGCAGCACAACAGACCAGGGAGGGCAGAAGGGTGTGGCAGTACAATGGACCATGTAGGACAGGAGGAAGAGGATAGGGGCATGGCATGTGGACAGGCAGGGTGGAGGTGGCAGGGACAGGTTACAGTCATCTGACAATGCTAGGCAGGTGGGAGGGGAGTGGCAGCTCAACAGAACACTCAGAGTAGATAGGAGTGGCAGGTCCATGGGACATGGTGGGCAAAAAGGATGGAGCAGGGGCATGCACAAAGACATCGGAGGGCAGGGGGAAGGAGAATAGGGGCAGCAAGCTAAGCACAGAGTTTAAGCAGGAGGTCAATGATGGGGCATAGAATTGGGCAATGGAGGGCAGGAGGAGTGGACTGGTACATCATACTAAATTGAGGGCAGTGGCAGCACATCAGACCATGCATGGCAGGAGGGAGGAGGCTAGTCCATGGATTCACACAACAGAGGATAGGGAGGAAGGGGATGGGGCAGCAAGCTAACTGTTCAGAGAAGGCGGGTATTAGGAACTTTACTGTTTTTAAAACATTGTGTCTGTGCGAACTACTTAAAATATGAACAAGTATGCAGCATAATCTCACTTTTATTCAGGAAGAAGAGGACGTTTGTGACTGTGACTCCGGGCTCACTTGGCAGAAACACCCCCTGACCCTCCACCCCCTATCGCAAAATGTAATGCCCGTGAAAAGGGTAGGTGAACACAGTGTTATATAGAACATAGTCCTGAGAGCACGATTGAAAATGAAAACTAGATATAGTGTATGGTATAAACTATGCACCAAAAAGTGTGATATAAGATGAACCGGGCGTGAAATATAATATGCAATACATTGTGCGCAATGACAGATTCATTGGAGAGCGCGAGATAGCACAGGCACTAGCGCGTGCTATGCGATATGCGCCTTGGAGTGTAATATGCACAGGGCAGTGTTGTGTAACCTAACTAGTCTCTAAAGTTGTAATATAAAATATGTGCTGGGGAGTGTAACGTTGCATATGCACTGTGACAAAGATATG
Organism: Triturus cristatus; assembly: GCF_964204655.1. Lineage (NCBI taxonomy): Eukaryota > Metazoa > Chordata > Amphibia > Caudata > Salamandridae > Triturus > Triturus cristatus. The sequence goes on from NC_140592.1 coordinate 1,136,174,058, forward strand.
GATCCCAGATTGTAATATGTATGGCATAGCACTGTGCGTTATAATATAGGCATCGAGAAAGGCACGTTAGATGGGGCAATATAACCCGTGCGAAGACAAGTGTGGCATGACATATTCACGGGGTGGTGTTACAGTGCACATGGGCTAGAGAGTGTCATAGCATATGCACTAGCTAGTGGAATACAACACAGAGGTGTGTGGCACTCGGCAGGCAATGGTGGGTGTAACACAGCATTGGGCTCTGTCAGGAGCACGCTGTGACTCTCAAGTGATGTTCGTCCCCTTTCCAGAGAGTAAAATAAAAAGTATTACACATCCGGCAGTGGATGTGTGTTTTATTAACCGTGAGGGGGGTTTCTTGCATAGTTTTGGTCGAATTTTTGTCGAATCCCCTTTGAATGGCTTGGTGTGCATGTGTATTAAATGTGCCCGTCAATAGCTACCCATGTTTGTATAAATAAACGACAAGGGTGTCTACCAGGATTAGGCACGGTAGGGCATCAGACATGTCAGAGCTTCACTAGTGGTGTAAATACATTCCACGTGGATTCATTGCATGCATAGTCGCCTTTTAATGAATATCACGCAAATCGTCATGGTGATAGGTACGTACGGTTTGTCCAGCATGTCCTAGGTGTGTCTATGAATATATATTTTTTAAAAATAATAAAAAACAGTGGCCGGCCCTGGGGATTGGGGTCAAAAAAATATAATTAGGAGACAGGCCCTGGGGGATGGGGTCATCAGGGCCAATAAATTAGAAGAAGAAGGGGAACCACACAGCCCCCCTTCTTAAAAAACTAAAATAAATAAAAGACTGGCATCGTGCCGGAGGCCATGCCCCCTCCGTGCAGCACTCTGCAAACGCGCCCCCAACAGGCATCTCCAGTATGCGCCAGGGAGCTGCGCTGCAGCCAGGTGTTCTCAGGCCAAGCCCCTTTTTACACCTCTCTGCAACGCAGCTCTGTGGCGCTTACTGGAGGTACCTAGTGGTCTAGTTTGACCCTAGGGACCCTTAGGATTCAAGGGGACTTAATCTCTCAACTTAGAACAGCCACAGGGCGCGTTTACACAGTGGTGAAGGGAGGGGACGGGGCCTGAGGTGACGTGTGCAAACACGCACTATGGCACGTTTTAAATTGGGGATATAATTTCCCTTCAATACTGAGGGCCCCTGGGGGCTAACTAGCCCACCAAGTGCTTCCAGTAAGCGCCACTGAGCTGCATTGCAGAGAGGTGGTCCAGGCCGTGCCACTTTTTACACCTCTCTGCAACGCAGCTCTGTGGCACTTACTGGAGGTACCTAGTGGGCTAGTTGGACCCTAGGGACCCTCAGGATTCAAATGAACTTAATCTCCCAACTAAAAATGGACACAGGGCGTGTTTACACAGTGGTGAATGGAGGGGACGGGGCCTGAGTTAACGTGTGCAAAAACGCCCTGTGGCCTGTTTTAAGAGGTAGTTTTAATCCCCATGCCCTATTATATACTAGGGGCTTACAGAGGAGGTCATGCTAATCACAGGGGGACCCCAACGCATAATGTTCCCTAGTGTATGTAGGTGTTTTCACTGTATTCTAAGTGTCTTTTAACATAGCACTGGCTCTAGGACTGGTTAGTCAGACTCAGTTACCACCAGTATCCGTCTGAAAAAGTTGAGGGTACAGGATGATTTTGCAACAAGGCTTCTTTCTGCTCTTCTTTTTGTTCTTTCTGCAAGTTATCCTTCTTCCTGCACTTATCTTCGTATTTGAGGACTTCTGTTGCTTCTTTCTGCACTTCTTTTGTTTCTTTCTGTGCATTTGTTCTTCTTTCTTCACATGTCCTATCTCTGTAGGCATAGTTAGAAATTAGCATTTAAAAAACCTTTGAAATTCACAGAAAAAACCATAGGTTTCAGGCACGTTATAGTTAGGAATTAGCATTTAAAAAACCTCAGAAATTCACTGAAAAAACCATAGGTTTCAGGGGTGTTATAGTTAGCTGGACTTTTCACTTGTACAAAACCATTGAAATTCCCCCGTTATAGTTAGTTCAGCTAACTATAACTCGCGCGCCCGCAATGCACTGCTGATGACGTCACATATTACATCACTCATGACATGGTCAGTGACATCACTCATGACATCACTGATGACATCTCAAATGACATCACTGATGACATCACTGATGACATCATCCTTGTGATAGAGTGGCAGACCTCCTCTCACCCTAATATAACCTTTGATACACACATTCAAAAATAGAGACTAAAATTTTCAAAACAATGGACATACCAATACCAGTTACAACAACCTCTTCAGTAATTCTAAGATCCACATACACATCCACTCATTCACCAACAGTCCTATACAGTCACTCATACATGTACTCACTCATCATATGTACTCATACACCTATACATCCTGTTACACAATGCCACTCATCCATAGAGTTACTCACACACATAGTCACTCATGCTAATAAAGAATCAAACATACATTTACTTGCATATACAGTTATACACACACCACCATACTTACTTCTACGGAAACTTACACATACTTAGTCTTTTAAACAATCACTTATAGAAACACATACTTATTCATACAGGAACTCTTTCAATCTCTCACTCTCACATATACTCACATATATACACCAATAGTCACATATACTAGTTTAAAACATATGTAGTTACTCATAAAGACACTATTGAGACAGTCATTCACTCACTAACACACCCATACACACACTCATCCACCCATACAGTCCTGCACACATGCTGTGTTCAACCCATACAAACAGTGAGTCACTCATTCATGCACCTATGCACTACGTAATACCCCCCACCGAACCATGCAGACACTCAGACTGATACTCAAAAAACCAACTAATAACCTATATAGACACCCATGTAGCTACTCACCAACCCATGCAGCCACTTATACACAAAGTGAGAGACTGATACAGATATTTACATATTTAAACATTACTCACTAAGCCATGTATTCACTATGATGCACTTAATCAGTCAGTTACACAATCAATTTTTCAAAAACAAATCATCCATTTAGACACTTATATACCCATTTATTCTTCCATCGACCTTGAGATATACATATATAAAACATATTTAATTTTCAGAAAAACACACATTCACTGGATGATGTCATCAGTGATGTCATCAGTGATGTCATTTGAGATGTCATGAGTGATGTCATGAGTGATGTCACTGACCATGTCATGAGTGATGTAATATGTGACGTCATCAGCAGTGCATTGCGGGCGCGCGAGTTATAGTTAGCTGAACTAACTATAACGGGGGAATTTCAATGGTTTTGTACAAGTGAAAAGTCCAGCTAACTATAACACCCCTGAAACCTATGGTTTTTTCAGTGAATATATATATATATATATTTATATATGTGTGTGTGTCTGTGTAGTTGTGATTTTAACCACTGTTTATATGTTATATATATGATTTACAGTGTGTTGTTTAAAAGACCAATAATCTAAATAAACATATGTTTTGACTGACTGGCATTCAAATTAATTCATGCATATTGAACATGTGCAATCTTTGTAACTAAAGTAGAGTTTACAACCAATGTGATACCAATAGTGGAACCCGGATATAACGTCCCTGATTCTCAGATTGACTCTAAGTGCTGGCGGCCATTATGGCATTCTCACTCCCCGAGCGAGCGTTAACATTTAAATTGAAGACACTCTGCTTCACCCAGGTGGAAAAGCAAGCACACATTTTGAATAAAATTAACCAGACCTTCAAACAGCCACCCAGAGCAATAAACCAACACACTCTTGATACACTGCTGCCACCGTGAAGAGAAACAATATTTCAAACAGTGGTCAAGTGAAACAATTTTTCACACATTGGTCAAGTGAAACAATGTTTCAAGCAGTGGTCGAGTGAAATAGTGTTTAAAGCAGTGGTCAAGTGAAACAATGATTCACACAGTGGTCAAGTGAAACAATGTTTCAAGCAGTGGTCGAGTGAAACAGTGTTTAAAGCAGTGGTCAAGTGAAACAATGATTCACACAGTGGTCAAGTGAAACAATGTTTCAAGCAGTGGTCGAGTGAAACAGTGTTTAAAGCAGTGGTCAAGTGAAACAATGATTCACACAGTGGTCAAGTGAAACAATGTTTCAAGCAGTGAAGGTATACAGCTAATGAGCTCTAAACAAACAGAGCGATCACTCTATGTAACAATCTGCCCCTCAAGTCAAACGGGCTTGAAAAACAAAGGTCATTATTAACCCCTTCGGTGCTCATGACGGAACGGTTCCGTCATGAGCCACGGTTGAGCTGTGCTCATGACGGAACCGTTCCGTCATGACCACGCCCGCGCAGGAATAGATCAGCACAGCAGGGGAATCCGTCCAGCATGGAAGGGGTTAAAGCCAAGCTGAAAACAGCCTTAAAACATTCTTAACTTAAGAAACAAAAACAAATCACAGCGCTTAACATTTACACAACCCAGTACACAGATGCATGTATTGAACTCAAGCAGCTGGTTGGACTGCCACTATTTACAGTGGGTTTACATAGTTTCTTTATGTTGTTACATCCTACCCACAAAAGCAGGATTGGAAGAATGTAGTGCTTTGAAGGTGCAGAAGGAAAGACATTGCATTGTACAAGCCTTCTGTCTTCTAAAAAAATTGAAAAAGTTCATCCGAGGTTAAACATTGAAATGTAATATAAAATGTAATTATAAAAATGCAACAATAGGAGGTATTGTTGAGTCCCTGTAAAGGTGAATATATGATATAACAGAAGTCTTACAGAGAGGTAATTGTCAATAAAGGGTTTCCTGGTGATTTCAAATAAAGTGAATCTTAGATTGTCGATGATGTCATCTTGACCCCATGGGGGAAATTCCACATTATTGACAGCTGTCTATCTGCAGTTTTGTGGTATGCCCCTCCCCCACCCAAATCACCCAATGGGTCAACTGCACGGAGATTGCAGAGGAGCTAGTCACACCTCCTCCCTCAACATCTGCCCCGTTAGTTGTACCTTCAAAAACACACACACACCTGCTGTGCTGCCCTGTTCTACACTGCTCTTTGGTACTCACCTCACCTAAATACATTAACAACAAATGGCATCCTGCCATCATCCCCCAAATATTTTAAAAATAATTACCTGGGTTCCTTCACCCTTTGCACCTGTTTCTGAGTTTGCAAAAGCGAAGTCCTGGCAGCCTGCCGTTCTTCACAACTGAAACAGCGCTCTCCTCTCAATACGAAAACAAAAAGCAGGCACTGTGCAGACACAGGCTCTCTGAGGACCACTGCAAGACCTGCATTTCCTCCTCAATCTATTCAGGTCTGCGGCTGATAGGGCAGGTGGCAGCACCACAGCTCCAGCTGCATTTTCCCATCCCCTATGGGTCTTTGTAGCCCACAGAGGGGAGCATAGGCAAGCGAGAGTGCAGAATAACACCCCCACTTGACTGCTTGAGCCTCTGGAGAGCCAGTCAATGCAGGGGAAGACCAGGGATGCAACTGCTTCTTCAGGACACCACAGCACTGAAAAGTATTTTTGTTTTTCTCTGCTGTAACACACCAGCAGTGTAACTGTGGTTCAAAGCAAGTATTTATGCTCATGGCTCCCAATGAAAACCACAGAGAACAGTTCCATTTACACCTTTCCTGCAAGTGTAGTGTCCAGATGTCTTTGTTGTGAAGGTGTGCTTGGTACCCTTGCTGAGTAGATACTGGGAACAGAGATGCTGTTACCAAGGAGAGACAGTGCTGAACGTGAAGCTTCCATCATCAAAGACATGTGCTGCTTGTTATCCATGTCGGACCTCTGACTCAGAGCTAGGAGTAAGGGGCGTGCGCCTTCAGAAGTCTCACTTTCAAGTGCTGGCACTTAAAAAGAAGTAAGAAGAGCCACTATAAGCTCTGATGACGTAGGCATAAGGTACAGGGCCCAAATAGTTATAGGGCACAGTCGGATGCTAGGACCAATATGTGAATGATGTACGAATCTGAAGTACAGTACAAAGGTGAGATACACACTGCACAGTGAAGGACGGATTCATTTAAGGAAATTAATTCTTTGAATGTGGACTAGGTGTGTGTGTGTGTGTTTATTTCTGTGTGTGGGGGTGTGTGTGTTTAATAATCACACATGTCAATCACTCAGTCATTTGTGGACCTTTATCTCATTAACTGACATATAAGACTTTGTAAATCTGCCTAAAGATTACAACACTATAAAATGAGGTGTTTCACAGTAATGGCACAGTGACTATATCAAGAGGGGTTTGATCACCATGACTTTGTGCAACATGAAGTTATATTTATGAAAATGCGGAATTTAGTACAGTTTAGAGGCAAATCAGAATAAAAGAGGTCTTTGCCTTTCTATAGGGGCTACCCTTTGCTACTGGCTCATTAAAAATATACAAAAATTGGGTTGAAACGGTCTAATGGTGCCCTGGATGCTGATGTTCCCATGAATGGGCTACAAGGACCAGAAATGGTGTCATTATAGCTCCACGTGGGTGAGATCTAGACATATCCCACTGTGTTTTTTTCAGTTGGACACTTTGTACAAGGATTTATGATTCATAAACTCCCCTGATCTCTCCTGGTGCAATAACACATGAAGAAAGGTGCTACTGGGTTATGACTGTAGTTTGGCTGTGAGAGTGATCATCGATGTCCATCGATATTCAAAGAGTAAGGGGCATATCAGCAAGGGCCGGCGATAATTATCGCTAAGCCCGCTTAGCGCGAGGATAATTATCGCCAGCTATCGCTGGTTTTTATCGCTGAGATAGCGTGCTATCAGCAACGCTTATCTCCAAAGTGATAAAATTCCAAGCGCAAGCTGCCAAAAGTGCGATTATCTCTGGAAATCCAGCGATAATCGCACAACGTTTGGCGATAGCTTGATGATAGGGCAGGGCAGACTTAGCCATTATATCCACCTTCCATTGGATATAATGGCTAAGTCAGACTGAAAGCAGGCATAAGGAAAGTAGCCATAACCGCGGTTAGCGCTACTTTTCTTACCGCTACGCAGGTTAGCGTGCAGCTTGTTGATAGGAGAAATGTCTGTTAGCGACATTCCTCATGTTCTTTTGGGGAGGAACGCCCACTTTGCATCTCATTAGCGATGCAAAGTGGGCGTTGCGGAAACGGGCGCAAAGGCATTGAAACACACGCTAGCGTGTCTTTGCTGATAGGACGATAAAATTATCGCCGCTTTTTGCCCGAAAATGGACTCTAAAGCGGTGATAATTTTATCGCGGGTTTTGATGATATGCCCCTAAGTGTGTCTGGTTGATAGCTATATCACCGTGAGGGAGGTGCCTCTGCACTCTGCTACACCCCATAGGAATACCACTTAAAAACAATATGATCAACCACAGGTTGTGGGAACACCTTTGGTGATGATTTCTAAGGGTGCCCTAAGAGTAGAAAGAATCTCTCCATCCACCTTGAGGAAAAAACGGAAGCAGAGCACCAGCCTCCCAGGTCTGCCCAACATGTCTTCCATAAGAAAGGACCATTGCATCCAGAAAAGCACACAAACAACCCAATGACTTATTAGAATCTCCCAAAGTAGGCGCCTGCAGGTTGCACAGATTAGATCTCACGCAAATTCTGCAGTACCTGAGTTTACAAATGGAGACTGGGAACTTCACGCAGCTAACTGTAGCGTGGTCTAGTCAGCATTGGCCAGGCTTCCAACTGGCAAGCAGCCTTATTACGACTCTTATCTGCCCTTTGGCCAGTGGCGGCTGCCAGGTGTGGGACTCTAGGGAGATGGATATAGAGGGCAAAGGAGAAGAAAAAAGATACAAAATCACTTATCTGGCTGCACTCCTCACACTGGTCCCGATCTTCTCCTTTCCTGCAGCATCGGCCCAGCCAACTTAAACAATCCTGGCGCTGCTCTGCTCTCATGCTGTGAGATTAGGGCCATAATTGAATGGAGCGGGCTGGCTGGACGCTCCTTCAGGCACTATAGGCCTCTGCTTGGTCTCCACCCAGCTGTCTACGACAGATAGGTGGAGAGCTTTAAAGTGCACATATCGGCACAAGACAGCCAGCCAAAGTGACATGCGCTCTTTGGAGCATCCAGCCAGCCAGCCACTGCTACTGTCCTCTGCTGCCAATCGGCAGCAGAGGACATGCCCCGCATGTCTCTGGGCAGGATGGATGCTGCAGTGCGGTGAGTGTGCACGTTGGAAAAATAAAATGGCAATGACATCTTTTCATTGCCATTTTATTTTTCCTGCAAGGCTCGCAGTGGGCAGGGGGCTGACGCTCCTCTACCCAAGTGAAGAAACCGCTGCTGCCTTTGGCCATCAGAGGATCCCTGGTCTTCCTAAACGTTTCCAACACCACTGGCAATTAAAGAGCCGGGCTTTAATGAGCTATACACTAAGGAACAATGAAAGGTAAAAAGAACAACCATTAAAAATGCAATAGGTCTCGCCTTTAATTAAGTTAAAGCCATTTGCTTTGCTATACAATACCATTAGCAAAGCAAATGGCTTTAACTTAATAAAAGGTGAGACCTATTGCATTTTCAATGCTTGTTTTGTGTTGGTTTTGGTTTTCATCAGTACTAGTGATTGTGTACACGTCTATAGAACCATAAAGTAATTTGCTGCTAAAAAAAAAAAAAAGTTTTATTGTTGGAGATGCTGCCAGTCCCTAATCAACCCCCCAAAATAACATGAAAAGCAAAAAAACAATTGTTCTCAAAAGGCATTCATTGCCATAATACTCCGTGGCACTGAAGGGAACTACTTTGTTTGTTTGTGAAAGTGATCCTTGGGAAAGAGCAGAACGTCATCACTCACAGTGAAGTTAGCCAGTGGCTGAAGTGGGCTGCCCCATTGCCCCATTTTATATGCTAATGTGGGAAAAAGAAATATGTAAATGACACAATAACAGAGTGATGAAAGGGGCTGGCTGTAAGCCTCTATGTGTAAGTAAATTTTAGTTAAATCTGCAACTACACATTTATCTTGCAAAGGCTACAGGAGGGGCTGTCAGCAAGAGACGGGGCATGGAAACTAGGGAAGGGTCAGCTATGTAAAAAGACCTCCCTTTCAGCCACACAGATCCAAAACAATAGACGGTGAACGTCACAGACTACATGCTTGGGAAGAAGCTGGGGACCGTGGACACATCATAAACGTAAGTGCTGGGCAAACAGCTCTCACTTTGTGTGCTGCTAATCCTGCCTGGCAGTAGGTGACAAACTGGTCCAAGGTTCGAGAGGCATCGGTAATGAGAATGACCCAATACATGGCGTGCAACCTGGGGTTCCAGTTGAACAGTTGTGAGCGCGACAGCAATATTCAAGTTAGAGTAGCATAGCACCAGTAACAAGTGCCCATAAAAATGGTAGAGGGTTTTAGCGCCAAGAAGCCCTTGAGGTTTAAACTAACACTCTATGACTTAAATATATATGCCTACATATACATGAGTACCATTTAGTTTGGTACCAATAAAACATAATTTTTCTGTGCCAAGATGCCCCAAGGGGTGAATGTGCTTATCCCAATGGCGTGACATAACATGTGTATTTGTAAAGCACACATTCGCCACCAAAGGGGCATCTTGGTGCCGAACAACAGATGTTTATTATTACCCAACTCAATGGTATTCAGTTTATCGACCTCAGAAAGAATGAATGGACCCGCCAGGAATTGAACCTGTGACCAGGAGGTCAAACGCAGGCCCCTGTAGTGGATGCATTAGTCCACTAAGCCACCCGACCCAGCTTCAAAATGGTAGCCCCACCCCCAGTAAAGACTGTGGTGTTGGGGCCATAAATCTCCCATATTACATGGATATTTGCCAAAATAGGGCTGAAAGGGCGGGGGGGGGGCCATGAAGGGTGGGGAACTCCCTGCGTCACAGGGGCCTGCATCACGCCCATGGGTTATTCCCTCCTTGTGAGTTCAGCGTCAGGTACTTTGTGTTGGTGCGGAGGACGCTATCCACTGCTTGTCTGACTTGGCATGGAGGGAAGAGATGTAGGAACAACACCATCAGTCGCGGACGGCATGGGTCACAGGTGGGGGCGGACGCAGTGGGGAACGGGTGAGTGGTCATGAGGGAAGGGGTGGTCGCACAGAGAGGGAGGGTAAATAATAAATACATTAAAAAAAATTAAAACTTACCCACTTTCCTAGGCCCTGCGTCTTCGGTCTGCTCTTGTTTCCTGCCTCCTCAGGAACAGGAAGCAGGCAGCCTCCCTCCCCTAAGCCAATCACAATGCTGCAGCATTGTGATTGGTTGGGAGGCCGACCACACTGGCGTCTATAGGGAGGCCATTTTCTCCATGTAGGCTGGAGAAAAGGTAGAGTGCGCATAACTGTTTTTGTCGGCCCCAGAGGGCTCACCAAACAGTCAGGGCCCGCAACACTGGGCTAGCCACTCCTCCCCTGCCCTCGAGCAGACCCACCCACCCTCCCGCCCCCAACCAAACCCTTCTGCTTTCTCGCAGTGCGAGAAGCATAAACATAAAATGGTTTTTATAATACCATTTTATGTTTGTGCTTCTCGCACTGCGAGAAAGCGGTGAGGCGACACTCCTTCACCCACATAGAGGAGCCGCCCCTGATTACTCCATTGAAACACGTAAGCCCAAATTCATCTTCTCTCTTTCTCTGTCCCCACTCCTCCTCTCTTTCATTACTCGCTCAGTCTTGCTCTCTCGCCCTCATTTTTTTTTTTTTGCAAAAACAATTTTTATTGCATTACTCAATTACAATTGCCAGCCGCAATATCCATCATATCAGTGGTCGTCTCCCACAGATAGAAACCATTGCATAGTACAGTGTAGACCACTTCCAATTACCAATGCACTGTCCCCCAACACCCCCCCTAAGCAAATGCACCCTCCCCCCACCCTCATGTCAGTGTGCCATAACATCAGGTGCCGGGATAAGTCTTTCTTGCTCTCTCGCCCTCTTGCTTACAGTTTTGCTTTCTCCGTTTTTCCTCGCGTCCTTTCTCTATCTCTCGCTGACGTTTTCTCTCTCTCTCCTGCTACCTTTATGGCTTTGGAAGTGAGCTTGTGGCAAAGAGCAGCTGCCTGGAATTATTAATCAGAACACTTGTTATTGAACCACCACGAGTTAGGTTTGCAGTTACATATGTGAACTACATAAATGACAGGATAGTATCATGACACATTAGCTGAGACTGGCTCATCCAATCCGAATTTTGAGCGTGTGGACATTAACTATTATTTGCCTGCATTCTAATTATAGTTAAAGGTTGGAGCAGGAGCCTGAAGCCATTAGCTACAAGCAGGCATGTGCCAGCCAGTATTGAGTGGAAGTATGTGGATGTTGCTGTTACCCAATAAGAAAGCGTGCTAGGCAGTAAAATGTCTTCTTTTTGGAATTAAACCATCTAGGGAAAAATAGCATTACAAAAACAGTGTGGGAAATGGACGAGATAGAGATAAGTAGGTGCAAGTCTTATGATTCGAGAGAAGTAAAGGGTTTAGAGAAATTGACGAGAAAATAGTTTATGTTAAGGGAAGGGGGTGTGCCCTTTCGTCATGAAATATAAATTACACCAGGAAATGAAGAAAACAATTAACATTTAATTTTTTTTAAATAATAAGATCTCGAAATTAATTACCTCTAGATTAGTCACTGAGTATTCCAATCAGAGTCACTAATCCGAAATTAACAAGTTTTCTGTGATAAGACTATACCAAAGCCACCTCGTTCGTCAAATTAAAGCGTGACATTGCACTAGCCCGCCACAGTCCCCCCTCCCCCTCTTCACACTGCCACTGGACACATCCCCAGCTTTGTCTAATGCCACGGTCAGTGCAGATCTGTGGTACTCCTTCCATTAATAATTCATTAAAGGCAGGCAAGCCCATCTAATATTCAGCGCGTCAGCCTCGCTCCCTGGAGCGCGCTGAAATATTCCGATTCAAGCGCTCGGCGAGTGGGGAACATGTGGGAAACGCATCTCGCTGCGTGATCTCAGAAGGGGTCCTGGATTCCTTCAGTCGAAAACAATAAATAAAGGACTGCTTAGGTGTAATAATTCTGCGGCGGAAACGAGACTATAGGCAAACAGGGATTTCACAACAGACAGCATCTGTCCGCCGAAATGGGAACATCGAATCATATTCGAGTAACTTGGAGAAGAGCACATCCTTATCTTGCTTGTATTGCGCACGCTGCAAATGTAATTGTTTCTAGGCGCACAGGCACTGAGATGGAATATATACATAGGTACCTGGGGCCATTTCCAATGAAAGTTTTCACGGTTAATGGCATATAATACACAAGGAGGTAGGGAGAGGAGGATGCAAATAGATAGGAGGCATAGATCAATAAATAATAAATCAGAATCTGAATAAATCATACATGCGTAAATCAAAGATGGGTATTTTAGTACAGAATCATAATTACCAACTCAGTGTTTGTCAGATATATTCTCTAGAGGAGGATGAAAATCTGATCATTGTTTCTCAAAGGATCCTTATTCGATAGGTAACCTGCCGAACAAAGGGGTCAGGAAGGAAGAACAAGCGCGTGTCTGCCTTGTATAGTTGCAGCGCGCATTGAAACTAAAAGCTGAATCAAGCGCGCGGTGTGAGCGTGTGAGGCAAAGAGGATTTGTCTCCCTTCACGCACCAAACCAACAACAATAGTCTCGCCAAGTCGAAGCATGGCATGCGCTGCGTTCGCTAGGCGAGACCTAAAAACGGCACAGGGCCAATTCTCATGACCATATGGGTCTGGTGAGTGTGGTTTTAATGACAGAACAGGATAATGTGTTTGACAAGTTATGTGTTAATGTGATCTTGGAAATACCTAACCTTTTTTGGGCACACTTGATCAAATAAATAATATGATGCTGGGCAGATCATATCTCCTTCTGCCATTGTATGTAACGTAAACATGTTTGTAATGAGGAGTTACTCAGGCTCTGCACAGATAATACCTATCTTCCTTCCAACTATACTTTCCTATGTGTCTTGAAGCAGCTCTCTTGATTCTCATCAGGGCTCATAGAACCTCCCCGCCTTCCGCTGCAGAGGCCTCTCAGGGAGAAGTATATGGCTGTGTTACAGCTGCTCCTGCTTCACCCGTAAGATCCATCACAAGAAAGTGGCACACATGCTGCTCCTGCAAATTGGTGTCTGTTTGGATTTGGGCTTCGTAGACGTTTATGCGACTGGCACCAGACAGTCAAAGAACTACAGCATGATTTCAGAAGCTATGCATGTGTTAAGCATCCAGTGTCACCAAGGAGCTCGCAAAGAAATTCTTTGTACACTACAGATAGCCAACCAGACTTTCCTCCAACTAAGGTTAAAACTTCCAAGAGAAGGTTGACATTTCAATGTTGATGCTCAAACAGAGCATTCCAACAGGATGCTGCTAAATAAGCTAGGCACCCAAAAGCCATACAATAAGTCCAAGTGGAATCAAACTGGTGTATGTCTAGACGTTTATGTTGCGTGACCAAAGGACTCAGTTTTTCATCTTGGAGTACCACCTTCAGATTCACAAGAAATCTGACTTGTTTCACGATCATGTGCCAACCTCACCAGCATCCCCACATGAACCAGTTTAAGTGGTGAAGCGAAATATGTATGGATACTAAACTTATTTTTGCACCAGCAGTGGACAGGCACTAGACTGTAGGTCCCTTGTTGCCAGTTTCTACAATAACGATTCCTACTTCAGAAATGCTAGAGCTGGGCAATCCAGAAGGAGAACCTAAGTATTTAAAGAAATAGAGCCTGTGAATCACATTATTCAGATTTCCAACACTTCTGGAAACGCTAAGGAAGGAAGTTCCATAGTAAGTGGAACACAAGGGTTTTATAGCTAACAACCAAGATGCAATTGCTGGTCTACTAAACAATGGATATTGGGAATTATTATTATGGTAAAAGCAGATTTTCTCCTACGTGGATCTGTAATTTAGATGTGTGCTTTTGGTTGCACATTAGAATGATTAGCTTGTCGAGGATGGTTTGAGAGAGGAGAAAGTTTGAGTGTATACCCTTTGTGAACTACTATATTTGATTAAATTCTGAGTGGGGGCGATGGTTATGTCTGACACTCTATCTTTCTACATCTTTACTTGCAGCTTAGTTTTTTTCCACAGGTTCTCTCCATGAACCAAGTATTTTGACAACCGTCTCGACATTTAAGGTGGCAGGCGATTATGCCCATCATGCACCAGTCTACCGACCAGAGAACTGTTCAGGAGGCCAAACCTCCACTCCTGCACTTAGAGTGAACAGAGGCCATAGATATGTTCACACTGAAGAGGTTCCACTAATACTCAGACGCAGCTCTTCATTTTCAAACAGAAAGGGGCTCCCATTGGCTACTCAGCCAACTACCAGGGAGGATGGAAATTCTAATGGAGGCCCTGGTCAGAAAAGCCAGCATATGCTTCATCTAGAGTTACATTGACAAGGAAATGTAGTTCTGGGGTTTAGATGGTCCTCCTGCTATCATCAGAGGAGTCCTGAATTCCACTCAGGTGCTCCTTGAAGTGGACATTGGTTTGAGCAGCCCACATTGATTAGGAATTGGCTTCATCACTCATTGTATACAGGGCCGGACTAGGAACCAAAACTGGCCCTGACCAAGTGCTCGGCCGGCGGCCCGGGGGTTGGGGGTGTGGCCGAGCTGTTTGCCAGGGGCGGTTTTGGTTGATTTTGTTACAGGGTCGAAATTGCAGCTATGCTGCAAAAACGTCCCTGTAACAAATATGGCCCCTCAGGGGCCCAAAACTGGCCCCCACACTGGCGGCCCACTGGGGAAATGACCGGTGCCCGCTACGGCCAGTCGGGCCCTGACTGTATACTCCTTAGTAAGCTGCCCTGCAACCCTAGTTTAAATATAGCAGGTCATCCAGAGGCTATAAGTCCTTATAGGGAATCTTTTATCCCTGTGCTCTAAGAGAAGTCATCTACCCAGGGAGAGATCCTCATTCCACGGAGACGGATAAGCTGTGTACTAAGAGCATTATTTGCTTCGTCACTGCACAATCCCGTCTGGTGCAGGGGTCCAACTAGCAGTCTTCTTATAGCAACATATGGTTCACATCTGGCCACACTCTTCCCAAGAGTTCGGTCACACTTCATGTTGAGGCCACGGCTGCTGTATCATCACCAGAAGATACTGTGTAGTCTTTTATCTTTTGCTGCTCTGAGCTTCCAGCCCTACCACCTTACTACCATTCACTTCAGATTCACAAAAGACAACATCTGTACTTAGGGGCGCCATCCAGAACGCTCCACCTTAATTTGCCTATCCCTGATTAAGCAAGTCACCTGGACGAGCCCAACAAGCAGGACACTCCTTTTTAAGGCCCAATTTCCAGCCAAGACACAAGGCCCTATTAGATATGTAACTGCCATGTAAACAGGTGCAAATATCCCTACTGCACTTAAACAAACACAACTATCTTGTGCTGTTTACATCAGCCACTGTCATATGCTGGTTTCTGCAATCTAGTCTCTGACTAACCCAACCCTCCAATGTAATTTTTTTTGCGCACCTCAGCCCAATTTTCAAAGAATTTACACATTGCTTCTGTGCTGCGTGTGTGAAAGGGAGAGGCCAGAACAGCAATCTCCCTACTTAGCTATAGAACTGTTTTCCTCTCTCCCTGCACTGGCGCACATTAGGCTGCCCTGCGCCAACACACACACCCTTGCGGCATTGTGGTCTGAAAGTATGTGCCTTCTGTAAGGAATAGTTTTTGTACTGAAGGGGACCCTTCCACTACAAAAACTATTTTTTAACACTTTTCCTGATTTGTTTGTGTT
Source organism: Triturus cristatus (assembly GCF_964204655.1). Lineage (NCBI taxonomy): Eukaryota > Metazoa > Chordata > Amphibia > Caudata > Salamandridae > Triturus > Triturus cristatus. Next base: position 1,136,189,877 of record NC_140592.1, read on the forward strand.
CTGTACAATGGAACATGCATTCAAAGTAGGGAAAACTATGAGAAATGAAAACATTTCTCTCACTTACCTGCCTTGAGGAAGCGTAAGATTTTGATGCAAATCCCTTTCTACGAATGTCTGTAGATGGGATTTGCATTCAAATCCGTGGGTAGTTGCATGGGAACTCCCATGTACCACTCATGGAACACCCCCCTGATGCATAGCAATGTAGTGCTTAGTGCAACTTTGTGTTAATTTAGAAAACTATCCAATGCAAATCCTGATTTGCGTTGGATAGTAAATCCCAGCAAAATGCTTTGCGTTGGGTTTATGTTACAAAAGTAAAGTAAACCTGATGCAAAGTGTTAGTAAATCTTGGCCCTGATGTTTGAGATTCTTCAGCCAAAATAAAAATACTCTCTGAAGTGTTCAGCTGCGTCTTCACATTATATCAAATACTAAAAACAAATTAATAGAGATTGGAAGGGAACTAAGGGAGTATGGTATTTTGTACCGAACAACTGACGTAATCATATTTGATGATCTGCACCTATTCATTGCATGCATACACAAGGGAAAAATAATTTTATTGTCACTATAATTGGTGAATTTCAATAGCTTTAAAGCACTTGTATCGTTCACTGTATCAAAAAGTGTCTCACTTAATTTCACTTTATATGTCATTTTCATTTTTATACATTACTTTCACACGAATGCTCCACATGAATTATGAATAGAGTACAAGATCGTGGCAGGGTAGGACATATGATGGCATAGAGTGAACATCAAGAAACAGATAAGGTGGAAACAAGTACCTCTTAACTGGCAAGTATAGCATGTATGCTAATTCCATAATGTTCATTATTAGAGCTCATTGACATTTTGACAGGTGGTCATTCTCCTTCTATCAGGGCTGTCACCATGCAGGGAGAGGTCGGCAGAGCCAGGCCAGCACCCACTCGAGGCAGAGTAGCAGGAAGATGTATGGACTGCTGTGAGAGAAAGCTGTGCAGTTGAGATATAACCAGCACTGCTTGTCCTGAATCGCATCATCCACTTGTCGGGAACAAAAATGCACTGTTCGCAGTGAAAAATTAAGAAAGTGGTTGCGTTTGCAAAGATCTCGGAGGCAAAAGACCATGTCCCATTACTACTAGGGTAAACAAGAATTGATTGCATATTTTAAAAACCCAGCAGTAACTTCCCTGTAGAGAAAAGGACAAAACATTAGGGGCAGACTAATGGTGGACGAAAGTTGTTGCATTTAGGAAATAGCCAATTTTGCAGAGCCGTGATTGCAACATTTCCTGCCAAGCATGGATGGGGTAAGTACCCCTACGAAAAGTGCCTCTGATGCTGCTAAGGTCTTCAACCCCAAAGGCTGCTATCTGTTATCAGATGGTCTGTGTTGAAATATAGGTGTGGAAACAGCTGGCACTAGTGTAAACCAGACAGGACTGCTGTAAATGCACAATAAAATGGATCTGCCTCCCCCCCCCCCCCAAAAGGTATTGCACTGTACAGACTCTGTATCTGGAGTGAACAGAACTGCTTGTGTCCCTTGGAACTAATGGAGAGTAGTGGATCCCAGAGTCCACACTGCTCAAAATACCTACCCAGGTTTAATAACCTCCTGACAGCACAATAACACTGTGCAGAACTCCATTGTACTGCCTGAAGGCCTAACCAATTATACAAAAAATGTGCTCTTCCAGTGGGATACCGGCTAATAAGATGGAGAAAATCATTGAGCCCAAACTGCCCTTCGAAACCAGATGAGCTGGTCAACAACCTGAACCAGAAAGCGCTTCTGGGGCCATGAAACAAGATGATCCAGACGAAGCAAATGAGGAAGTAGGCATGAAACACTACTTAAACGTATGCAGTCAAGTCTCTCATCAATCAACAAGCACAACTACTGCTTGACTAAGGAGTAAAACAGAATTTCCACCACCAAAGATGAACTTCAATGTAATAGAGAAAAAATACTGAAAACGGATAACATACTCTTGCTTATCAAAGCTATAAACAAAGATCTGGAAGCCAGATCATGGAGAAATGATATTCGCATCTTGGGGATATTGAAATCAACTGACAATGGCAAAATGGAATCCTTTGTGGAGGAAATGCCATTAGGAAATACCATATTCTAGCCTCAAGCACACTCTATATAAAGTGTTTATAGTACAAAAAAGTATGTTCAAAGAGTTGAGAATCAACGTACTCGCTCTACATGCTTTACACATTGGAAAGGTGCAGAATCGGATGTTAATCTCTGGATTTATGAGACCTCTCCAGCACAAAACGAAATGATTACTGAACAGTGTTTGGATTAAGGATGCTCGAGGACATAGTGGGGACTAAAAGGAGCACAATATTGATTTTATCCGGGACTGAAGTAAAACCGTCAATAAGAAGCAGATATTCTTTTTAATTATACAGCCCAAAGGAAGTTGTGGGGTATTCCCCATTAACAACGAAACAGGTGTTGGCTTTGTGGCTAACAACAAAGAAGTGATTGACAGGCCGAACAATTAAAAACAATGGAAAACGGATTATGATTTTGAACATACTTTGGTGTACTGTAAACACTTTATAAAGTGTGTGCTGGAGGCTAGGATATGGTATTGACAGTGATCTCTTGATCATGTGATTGGGGAGTCTGGTGAATCTCCCTACCTCTGAGAGCACCCCAAATGTATTAATATTGTGTCAGATATTGTGTGTAATAACTAACTGAGTGCCAAGTCCCTATTTGATCATCCACATGGGGCAAAGTTTGCTATTTGGAAAATACAGATTTTCCAAGCTCTTTGCGGTACAAATGGCACATTGCTCGCTGGCATCACGTCTGCCATCTGGCGTTCCTGCCAGACCCATCATTGCTAGACTACTGAACTTCAGAGATCATGATCTGGCACTACAAATAGCAAGGGAAAGCAGCACCTTTAGTTCAGTGGATGATCAATATCACTATATCCAGACTTTACAGATGCCGTCTGCGAGAAGTTGGCCTGGCATATGCTGGTCACTAGTTATAGTGGCCACCTTGCACCAGTCCAATTCGACTCTTGTGGTAGATAGGTTTAAGACAACCTTTAAAGAAAGCTATCCTAGTGGTAGCTGTGGAGAGCAGCCTTCAGGCTAAGTCTCTGAGGAATGTAAAGCAGCTTGTTTTACCTTATAATGTCTTGAATTACCAAATGAAAAGACACCACACAGGTATATATATCAAATATATATGTATTTATTTCTAAATATACTCTACTAATCTCTTTATGAGATTAGAGCCAGGTAAACATTCAAAAGATCAACAGTTCTCAATAAATTAAGCACAAATATGGCTGTAGCCCTAGGGGCGTACCAGACCATATACTAAAAAAATGGTGTAACAAACTCGACTTGCAAAATGAAGAGGCCTAGGGCCTTGGGAATCGCTAGGGCTTCACTTCTGCAGTGTTAGCAGGTAAGTAGCCAGCCCACAGGAGACGCGTGCAGTGTCTAAACACACACGCGGGTTTTCAATGTGTTTCAATAGCAAATGTCGCAGTTTGTAAATTACAGTTTTAGGGCACTTCGCAAAAGTCAACAGGCAAGCAACTTACAGGGTAAGTATTTCGAAAGCCAACACACACTTGGGCACCGGAGTGCACGAGTTACCTCACCCAGGGAAGCCGGGTGCATAGGTGTCCTTTGGTGTCGGGTCGCGATGCTGTTTCCAATGGAGATCACTGGAGACTTGCTGCTTGTGACGACTGGAGAGGTGTCCGTTCGAATCCGAAGATGGATTGGAGTTGCAGAAGACCTAGAAATTGAGGGGACAGAGTTCAGAGTCACTTGCCAGTGACCAGTGGCCAGCAAGATGGATGACCACAGCTGTCCCGTCTCTTCAGGTTGATGATGGTGTTTTGTCTCTTCGCTCACGAGGTACAGGAAGGTTTGACGATGACCAGCAGCTGGATTCGGGAGGTCCCACGACGTCTGCAGCTGTTGACGGTGTCGGCACCCGGATTAGAGCCAACAAGCCTTGGCAACCGCAAGTCTCGTGTGGAGTGAAGATTGGCGATGGTGCAGACCAGCAAGGTCTGATGGACTTACCCAGCGAGGGTAAGTGAGGGCAGGCCCAGAGCAACCAGGCGAGTCCTTGAAGTCGATGTGGAAGTCTTCAGGTGAGTTACTAGCCAATGGGCAAGCAACCGCGAAGACGCCTTTGCAGGAAAAGTTTAACAACAGCCCACGGTCACTCGGGATGGGGTAGGCCACTGAATTTCGGTACTAGACCTGCTAGGGACTTGGACAACAAGTGGTCCAAAGTACAACTTCGTTGGACGTAGTTTAGGGCTTGCACTCGAAATCAGTGCACGGTTCCCTGGTATTGCTGTTCCTCGTCACTCGTGGGGTCCAGATGCCACAGCTTCGCTGGGGACTCGAAATGACCGTCGAGAGGTCAGGAAATCCGCTTCAGGGGACGCAGGGACTTCGGGCTCCGGCCGGAGCGGTAAAGTTTGCAACCGTTGTAGAGAGTTTTGGTGCCTGCCAAGCAGGGGAGTCACTCCTTGACTCCAAGGGAGATTCTTCAGTCTTCCAGAGATAGTGGAACGTCGAAGGGCCAGGATTCTTCTTAGTAGAGCGTCGTCCAGGTGTAATCTAAGTTGCATTGGCAAGCTTTGGTATCTTATAGTAAAAAGATGGGAGGGACTAGCTCTATGACCACTCCTCTAGGAGGGTCAGGGTAGTGGGTGGTTACACCCACTTCCCTTTGTCCAGTTTCACGCCAGAGCAGGGGCAGGTAGCCCTTGAACCGGTTTGAGCTGGCATATGCACAGAGGAGCCTACTGCTCCCCCAGTGCAGGACTTCAAAGCACTCTAAGAGTGCACCCACCCAGCTCCAATACACTAAATCCTGTCTGGGAGGTGGTGACACCTCCCTGTGACAGGAAACCCTTTGTTGGGCTCCCTCAACTGCGAGTTTCGGTCAGCAGCAGGAGGGCAGCCCGGTGTCTGTGCTGGTGGCATCCATTTTGTGATGCCAGGGCTCTAGATGGTTTCTACCGTGTAGTACAGTGTGTACATGTCGTCCCCTCTAGAAGGGTGGAATCCTATTCCCACACCAGTTACTGGTGTGGGGGTAGGATTCCAAGTTGTTTGACACCAAACACGACATGTTTTGATGCAGTCTTTCCAAAGTTAGCATTTACCGCGAGGTTATAATGCACTTGAGTATATGGTTTAACCGCATCCACAAACAGCAGCAGAGAATAGACTCTGCCAGCTGCAGAGGGGTCCTGCTCAGGCAGAAGCACCCCCTCACATAGTAAACCAAGCACCCTGCCCTCAGGATTGTTAGGGCCTGCTAGAGGGGTGACTGATAGGTTTATATGTGTGTGTATGGTGAGATATAGGAACCTATACCTCAGTGAGGAGTGCTAACACTACCTCACACAGGCTGCAGTAGCAGGCCTGTGGTGTCAGATTGTGAATGCTTCCCAGGGGTGGCATAATACATGCTGCAGCCCCTGGTAGGCCTGTGAAGTACCAATGCCCTAGGTACCCAAGGTACCATATACTAGGGGCTCATAAGGTACCACAGTATCCAATCACTAGTGCATCTAATATGCACACCAATCATTTAAGGGAGTAAGCAGATAGGCTGGGGTCCTGGATAGCAGGATCCCAGCCAGACTAGTCAAAAACCATTCAAACACCAGGAAAAAAGTGGGGGCAACCATATAGTCAGATTCCACCTTCCTACACCGTCCAGCTGGCTCGTAGAGCCTATACAGCTGAAAAGAAAATAATGCAACAACCACATTGCATGCATCTGTTGCAGTTGGGTGGGCTAGCGCCAAGATACCCTTGAGGTCACAGCAGCGCTACACAAATATTATTTCATTTCAAGTCCCTAAGCCACTTTGGTAATGGGTGGTACTTATGAACTGGAGGCTCTTGCTTGCTCTCGCCCCCAACTCCATGCTAAACTGTAGAGCAATTTAAATTCTTACTATTTTTACTATGTTGATATCACTGTTAATGTAGGGAGAGCAAACTTGGGGATGCAACCGGGGAAGGGCAGAGGCATTCGCTGGCAAAGTTGGGGGGGCTGGCAAGGGAGAGTCTTGTTTTGCCTGAAATGCATCATCATACTGCAAAACAGTCCCACAATGTTGTGTATCTCTATGCTGAGTAGCTTGTCACACATGGCTAAAAACATCTTAATATACACAGCACATGAACATCCGAATTTAGACGGATGACCAACCATGTTGAAACGAACACACAATATCAGTTCTTAACTTGGAACCCAACAAAAATGCAGTTGTGGCTTACTTGTGGCGTAAAAAGGTGAACACAGCCATACTTCAGGAAACACACCCGATTCCCTTGAATGATAAACAGATGTTTAACAAGTGGGCAGGACTCAGTGTGACTTTATCATATTCTTCATATGCCAGAGGGGTTGCTATTGTTATTGGACGCGAGACTCCATTCGCCCTACATATAACGTAGCAGATGCCTCAAGTTTATACGCAATAGTGTAGGGCACACAAGACAGGCAATAAGTGACAATTATCAACACTTAAGGCCCAGATAATGACAACCCAGAATTCTTCAACTCCCTATGGGGTAAAATGAAAAAATTAGAACCCAAAGAATATTCTGGGGAAGGGACTTTAACAGAATATTGAGCCACACATGGAGTGGTCACATTCTCCAAAGAAAGGTAACACTGCCACATGGCTGGGATTATATCAGAATGGGAACACATTACTTTATGGAGAACTAGACACACATCCCAGAGAGAAGGGTTATACTGTTCAGCCATAAACAATATGTGGTCCCCGCTCAATTACTGGTTGATGACTCGTAACGAGAGTACCTGGACAACCACTCTCTGATCACTCCCCCATTTCATTACATCTCAAAATCCCCAGAGCTCATAGGATAGAAAAAATAAGGCCCTTTTCCCTGAGAACATTGCTAGACAGTCTTTTGTGAGGAAATACGGACAGAAATAAATAATTATTTCAATAACGACCAGGGAACTGTGGAAAAGATAGCTACTCTAATTAGAGGTCACAGAATAGCACAACAGCATGGAGTACTAAACTCCATCTTCCATCAAATGTTAACATTGAAGAATAGATAAGACACTTGAAAGGACAGATAACCAAGATGAAACAGTGCTTGGAGGGGACATCAGGAAAAAAGTAACGGAATATACAAGACAACGGAACGAGAGGCCGATTACCTTGCGAAATACGACAAAGCCAAAAGCATACTGGGAGGGTGAGAGACCAGGTAAGACACTAGCCGCAACAATCCAAAATTCATAGGCTGCAAACATTGTCACCTCCACAAAGGTACACAAGTGGCAGTCTAATAAATGAGATATTGGATATTGAGGGGATCTTCATTGATTATGGGGATTTATTCTCATCTAAATGTAGTGTCAAGCAGACAAACATTCAGCAGTCTCTAAACAAGATTTCCTGCAGGTGGCTAAATAATGCACATTTGGAATTTCTGTTGCAGCCCATTATGATAGAAGAAATCAAACCTCTGATGCGGGGGCTCCGGAATGGCAAAGGTCTGGTGGGCTAACTACTAAGTTTTATCATCTTTATGCTGATCTACTAGCCCCCACAACTACAAGCTGTCTTTGATAAGGCTATTACGGCTAGAGTTCATTCAGAAACTCCCAAATCGTACAGACCCCTATCACTAATTAATTGTGATGCCAAAATATTGGCAAAAATGATGGCTAACAGAATCCTCCCAATACAACCAGAAATGGTGCATGCCGACCAGGTAGGATTATATCTGGAAGGTCGACAACACACAACTTAGGTACTATCTCTCCAGTCCTACATCAGCTTAAACCAGGAATGATTGCAGTGGCAGTCTTTGGGATGATTTTATGGGGTTAAACTCTCTTGAATAGCCCTACTGACAATGATACTGGTGCGTATGGGTATGCCTAACCCATTTATGAAACTGATTAGACACCAGTCCAATGTCCAACCTACATATGACTGGCCGAATTTCTCCACTATTCGAACTGGACAAGGTCCCTGTCAGGAATGACCTCAATCTCTGATCTTATTTGCACCTCTTTCTACTAAACGCAGACAAAAATACTTGCAAAATGCTTTAAGGTTTATGGACCAACCAATGTTGGCCTCACTCTGTACAGATGACATAACACTTTATCTGGAAAAAACATCAAGACAGTCTTGTTTCCACAATGTGGGAATTCATCCAATTTGGGCACTTGTCAGGCCTACAATCAACTGTGGTAAGTCTGCGAGCTTCTCTCTTAGGAGACGTAAGAGGTAGAACTAGACTGTCTGCTAGAATGGCATGACAAACTCATTATATATCTAGGGATATGGATATGTATCAGCCATAATAAGGACGAATTCATAGGATTAAACCATGGGAGTGCAATGAGCACCATTCACAAATAAATTAACAGAGGCTAAATTTGCCTCATACTATGGCCAGAAAATTAGGATTGATAAAAATGGTTATTCTCCCCAAATTATTATACTCTTTTGTCAATATACCTATCACACTAAACAAAAGTTTTTTTCATATCCTTACAACCCTACTAATCAAACTGGCATCGGCCAACAACAAATCTCGAATTGCCTGGGAAACGTTAACTATGCCCTACAAACAAGGGGGCTGTATAGTGCCAAGTATAGATCTTGACTACTTATGTGCACAAGCAAATTTCACACATTACATGGGGAAGATTCCATCCCTCTTTAGTCCGTTCTCTGAGCCAAATGTTATAACAAAGCTGAGGAAATCAACATAGGACATTGTCTAGCTATGGCATGGGACCAACTCATAAGCAAGCCCAAACATAAACTTAGGTAAACTTTTAGTACCGCTGTCATCATATCCTCTCTTTCCCATGGTCAAAGAGAAAAAAGCAGATACTCAACTACATAAACTACACATTAATATTTGGAGAGACCTGGATGAACTGGGCCAATTCATAACTATAGAGATCGTCAAAGCACGCTCTGACATTAATCCGCTTGATGTCTTTCTTTATCATAGAAACAAGTACACCTGTTTTCACCACAGAACCAGAGCGTTTTGACCCACTGGATAAAGCTATCACTGTGAAGACTCTCAAACAGCTTAGAATGACACTATACTGGGTGACCTTGAGAGTAATGCCCCAGCACACTGTTCCCGCAATTCAGAGATGGGATGAGAATTTAGAGGCCTTCCCTCCCAATACGATATGGAAATATTGTGACTTGCAAACGGGGAACTGTTACCTAGCAACAGATTGTGAATAATCTAATTCAGATTCCTACACAGTATGTACTATACTTCATCAGTCCTACAGAAATGGAAACTGATTGGGGTTCCTACATCTTGTGTGGGCGTGCCCAAAGATTTTTGCATTCTGGGAACAGGTAAGTAACACAATACACAAAATAACAGCAACCTGGAGTCATATGACCTGGGTGGTTGCTCTGCTTGGATTGGTTAAAAAAAAAATACTGCCTACCAAAAGTTTACACTACTTGCACTACTGTTAGTAAAATGCTTGATGGCCCAAGATAGGGGACGAGGTCGCGCTCCAACGCTGAATATGTGGTTGGCAGAACCAGGGTCGGATTGGTAAAGTGGGCACTCTGGCAATGGCCGAGGGCCAGTATCCAAGTTCCAGCTGTGGGCAGCTTTTCTGGGCAGCTTGGGGGGCCAATTTGGACAGTGTCTGTGTTCGGATGCCACCAGCGGCCCAGTGGGTGCCCGAGTGGCCTTTCTGGATGCAGATATGCTCCTTTACCACCCTTTTATCAACGGGCAGAAGTGTCACTCCCTTTCTCTCGCAGGGCGGACCCATTAATGTAAGCATATTGAGGGGGGGCCTGAGCAGAAGTGGCCTCACTTGTTTTCAGGTGTGTTTTACCAGTGTGAACTAATCCCTGCGTTTTCTTTCTATCTAAGGAAAGTTAAGAAAACGTGTCTGTGAGAAAACCCCCTCCCCCCTTCTTCTTTATAAAACTTCACCGAAGCAGTGTTTTGTGGAAAGGCAATATGCAAATGTGGGCCACTTTTTTAGCGTGCCCGGGCTGATTTTTAATCCCAATCCAACCCTGGGCAGAACTGACCTATTGTAAAGAACAACTAGAACGGTATGATGACCTGCTGCCCTGAGACCTCACGCCCGAAGGATATTTTGTCTCTGTTCAGACATTATTTACTACTGAGGTTTGAAGAGGATAACGGGCAAACTGAACTAAATAACAGTTATATGTGTGAAACCGGATGATGCCTGACAAGGAGGTAAGAGTGGGCGATTCTACCAAGCTGTGGATGCTTACCAAGAAGTAATTCTCTGTGGACATGATGGATGTTGTATTGTTGAAGAAGTTTGAAATAAAGAAAATATATATACACACACATATATATATATATATATATATATATATATATGAATTAGCATCTTCTTGATGCGGTCATGTTGTGGAGAATCCATACCTAACTCCGAGGCTGCCATATTGACAGAACAGCTCTGAAAGTCCAGCCTTCCTGGTACTAGGAGGATTCTGCCCTTATTTTGGTAGGAGGCCATTATATCTCTTTTAAGTCTTAAGGGGCATATTTATTAAGAAATCATACAGCGCAGCAAGTCACTGTGCAGCGCTGCGTGATAGGGAAAGGGTAGAAAGGTGCATACTTGAAATTATACGGCACATTCCTGTCTTTTCCCTGCACTGGTAAACGATGTTCTGCCTAGCACCAATGCAGGCACCCTTGCACCATAGTGCAAGGGTGCCTGCGTTGTAAGCAGGATTTTTATGTGCAGGAAGGAACACCTGCCTGCACAAAAACAATCCTGAAAGGTAACTATTTCTAGGAGTGCTGAAGAATGCATCACACATAGAAAGAGGAAAAAAACAAGGAGAAATAAAGACATTTCTTCTTATTATGCCTCTCCTGGGGAGGTGCTGCATTTTGATGTATTCCCAGGTCTACCAGTAATGGAAAATCTGAGAATGAGCCAAAATCCCTGGGTGGGAACACCCACGCTCCACCCATGGAATGCCTTCCTGGGGCAGTGTAACAACACAGCAATTAGCGCTGTGTTGCGTTACTCTAGATTTATCAAGCCACGCAGGGCCATTCATGGTGGCATTGCGTGGCTTGATAAATCTGACTTATCAGTTGCGTCACTCTTGCACCCCATTGCATGGCACGAAGACGATGCAACTTTTTCATACATATGCCCCTAAGTGTCTATCACAGTCTCTCTGCGGAGCATGGCCTTATGAACCATTCTTGATCCTGTAGCGGACAACTTTTCTTCCCAGTCTGGATAGTCATAGGAATGGTCAGGAATGTTGGCCGAGTATATGCTGGTACCACGAAGGCCCGATCTTTAGAGCCGGCCTGTTCAGAGTGTTCGTTGGTAGAGATCAGAGGGGTGCATGAATGAGAGAGGGTGTGTGCAGAACGTACACCCGCTTGCTTCAGTCTACCTGCCGCATTCCTTAATTCAAAACAAGCTCACAAAATGTGTTAACTTAATTTAGCCATACATTTGTGGTTTTTATCATTACATTTGTGTTAGGGGTCACGTTTCCATAGGATTAAAAATAATACTTCCCTAAGCTAAGTACGAAAGCAAGACTTACCATTCTATACCTTGCTGTGTGGGATTATGGCAAAGCAAGCGGTGCTGACAGTGTACAAAAAAGACATACTTTCCATGTTAATATACTGATGAACCCTCACCCTGTTGGGTACATCTGAAGCAGAGTGGGGCTGTAGTCAAAGTGATATCATCTCTGTGCTCTCCTCGTATGGTTCTTGGTTCTGATAGCTCGCTCTCTTTCTCACACATGCAGATAAAAGCCGTCCCTCTACCAGGATGACTGTGACCTCTGAACCCGAGCTGCAGGTAGGGTCTGGAAATGCAAAGTGTGTCTGGGAATGGTGTCCTGTTCTACAGTTATTCTCTTTCAGTTTTAATGCTGGCCAACACCTAATTGTACTGCTTGCTATTTGCCACATACAGTGCTCCTATAGGGGAAGAAAACTGTAAAACACAAGTTTAACGTCATACAGCAAGTTTCATAGTTTTAAGAAGTGCTTGCTGGTCTAAGCTTCACCTTGGCACATTACAGCAGTGATTATTTGATTACTTTTTTGTGATGATATGGTTATTAACTTATAAAGTATAACAGGCATAATCCTGTTTCCATCTCATAAGTCTTATTTCTGAACTGTTCCATTTTAGGCGCTGATGGACAGCCCGTCCAGGCCGGCCACACAGGATACTCTAGCCTCTCCAGGTCTCTGCGGCAAGGATGAGGTGCACCGATGTGGCAAGAAGCGCCTTACTCCTAGGACCTGTAAGAAGTCACCACAGGCGCTTTATCGTCTTCGGTCAGAGCCAAGGGGACAGGCAGCCGCATAGACTGCAGGCGATGGACTGAGATTGTGAAGGAGAGATCTTGCTGAAGTGCAGCAGATAAATACCGGTCATCAAAAGGCACTCTTGCCAAGCTGCCCTCCTCTGTTTAACAGCATGTTTGGTATTTGTGGATAAGGGACATAAATAAAAAGTATACCGTGGCTAACCTGGCCTGTAGAATCAATAACACTTTTTAGATTGTTAATGAACACCTCACCCATAACCCTACTTGACTCACAGATATACCACGTATGAACCAATCGGAAAGTATTTTGGGGCTTCAAGAGGGAGGAAAGCTCTACGGAAATGCGGCACCAGATTCCAAGTCAATCAGTTCTTCCGGGATAGGACTGCAGTATATAACATCTTGCATACGTTTATCAGTACCAATTGTGGTTCAGCCACATTTTACTTAGTTGCATACTTACTGAATTTCTATTTCCAAATTGTGTGTGTTAAATAAAATGTTTTGCAGTGACGTACTCTGCCCTACTTTTTTATATAAACTAATTTAATGCCATTTCAAGATAATATCAACTCTACAAACCTTAGTGAAAAACCATTCCCATAAGGTACACAAAGTAGAAACCATATTACAACATTACCGAAAGCTCATAAGTAATAGCACAGTACCAATGAGGGCATCTCCAGCACAGTCCACCACATAGGGCAACCCCAGAACTTGGGATCACTGAAAATATCTTTGCCTTGGCTCCAGAGAAAAATCCGTTGGGATGGTAAACCCCGTATAGCGTTCTCAAAGTTAACTCTCAAATGGTATGACGGAGGAATAGGGTTGCCCGACCTAAAGAAATATTACTGGGCGTCCCAGCTGGCAGCTATCAATCATGGGATTTACGGTCAACCAAATGATCCTGGATTTGCCATGGATAGGTGGCAGCTCCCCGGGGGAGAATACACCAGAGCGTTGTATGCTGGGCCCCGCGGATTTCTGCTCACTGGACCCACAGCACATGCCATCCAGATATGGCATACAGTCAATAGACATCTGCAGTGGGAAGGCAAACTTACACTGGCCACCCCACTCTGGAACTCGGCGAAATTAGGAAGCCTCTGGAAATCCAAAGGCTTTGACAAATGGGACCTTATCGGGATTTCGCAAATAAAAGATGTATGGGGGGAGGGAACTGTCCACACTTTCGACTCGCTCAAGTTACAGTTCAGTTTAAATGATAGTGAGTACTTGCGCTACCTTTAAGTTCGACATGCGTTGCTTTCCCAGATCCCTAGGGAAATGGCACTTCCGGACGCCTCTCCCCTAGAAGATAGGGTACTAGACGGACACCTTACAGAGAAGACCATCTCCCTGATTTATAGGAAGTTAATAAGTAACATGGAAGATCCCTTGCTTAATCTAAAAAGAAACTGGAATGAAGACGGACTAGAACTAGACGACGAAGACTGGCAGGAGGCGGTTTCATCCCCGCGTGTGGTGGCAATCCAGACAAGGCTGAGGCTAGTGCACCTAAAAATACTACATAGGATATATGTTACAGGTCACCGTCTAGTTCGAATGGGTCATTCAGAAAGCGGAGAGTGCAGAAGGGGCTGTGGGGTACTGGGGACATTTAGTTATATATTGTGGCACTGCCAACACATACAATCATATTGGAGGGAGGTTCATTGCACCCTGCGGGGGGTCCTGGGAATTGACTTGCAGCCAGAGGCTCTTGATGCATATTAAATGTCTGGGAACCAACGGACCTAAACTCTTACACAACACAATGGGGAACATTAGCATACATGGTGGCAAAGCATAACATTGCTCAGCTGTGGGGGGCCAGCCAATCGCCTCAGATTGGGAGATGGAGGCCTTGGACTGGTGCATGTTCAGGGAGAAATCAGTCTACATCGCCAGGGTATGCCCGGGGAAATGGAATAAGGTATGGGAAGCTTGGGACCGTTACACGGGGGATATCTGTGCCCCACCAGACCGTTTGAGGGACACTGAAGCGCTTGAATCTCCTTGATCTACCTACTACAATAAATGTGTATCATTTTGAAATGTATAAAATGTTATTAAGGAACGATGAAGGCACCTGCATGTAACCATTTGATGTGTTTTGGTCGGATTGTTTAATAAAAAGAAATATATTTTAAAAACAAAATTGTAAAAAAAAAAAACCCTGCTAAAGCTCCACCACATATGGGAGGAGGTTGGGGAACTTGATGACACTGACTGGCAGGAAGCGCTTGCCTCACCCAGAGAGGTAGCGATTTCCTCCAAGCTCCGCCTAGTGAAATTTAAAATACTCCACAGGATATATTATACCAGAACTATGCTCTATAAAATAGGAAGAGCTCCTACCCAGCTTGGTCTACGGCAGTGTGGGGCGGTTGGTACCTTCTACCATACATTCTGGGAGTGCCCTGCAAAACAGCTGTATTGGAAATCTGTCATGAACACCATTACAAGAGTTAGCGGGAAACCAGTCCCTCCTGAACCCAAGCGCTGCCTCTTGAATATCTGAGACTCTACAGATCTTAGCTCTATGGCGCAAACACGGGCAACACTGGGAATTATAAGGTGGCTGGAACACCTATAGAGGGGGGATATGTGAATTTCCAACGATGCCTCGTGAACCGGAACTGTCTGACATGTAAAGGACATTATAATCTATGTAAACATGCTTACAACGTAACAACTGTATGGAGCTATGATAATTCTAATGTACGTACTGTGTTAGTGTATGATACTAAAGTACAATTTGATGTGACAAATCAAACTATTATGGTGACGTATATGTTTAATAAAAAGATATATATATATTTTTTAAATCTTATAAACAAAAGAGAATTTGCTGCAATAATAATTTAACTGACATATGGCGGCTATATAATCCCTCAGGCAGCGATTACACATTTTACTCCTCCCTGATCATTTTTTCTCCAGAATAACTACATAATGGTCAGTAAACGTCTACTTCCTATTTCTCATCCCTCTAAAATAAAGCGGATAGTAATATCAGACCATGCATGTATATCTATGGACCATAACCTAAACGCCCCCCACCCCTCCTTGACAATGGCACCAAAACGATGATCTTCTTTAAGATGACAGAAGTAGAGGAAATTGCAGAGGCCATTGACCACTTCCAAGAAGAGAATCATATTGCAGAAACATCCCCAAACACGGAAAGGGACACACTCAAAACCACAATTAGAGGCTAATGATCCAACAAATGCACACAAAAACAAATCCATCAGTACAAATTGCAGAGTTAGTAGCAGACTTTCTGGAGTTGGACAAACAGATGAGACACTCTAAGGGTTCAGAAACATTAGCTAAATTACTTGGCTTACAATACTAATACAACCACATTTTAAGTAAATGGGTCGAAATCTCCAATGCTGGGAAACTGCAATAGAAACAGAGCCGGAAAAACCCTTGCAAACTATCTGAAATATACAAAGAGAAAATCACTCATATCAGTAATAAGAGACTCTGCAGGGGAGGTAATCTCCTCAACACGGTATTATTGATACTTTCAGAACATTCTACACGTATCTATACAACTCCAACAAGCCCACTCCCCTCTCCATGACCAATTAATATCTTGAATCATGTAACCTCCCTCAGGTCTCGCAGGTAGACGCACTTAATCTTAATGCGCCTATTGTGGAGGAGGCAAGTATGGTAGCAAAATACAGTCTTAGGTCTGCAAAAGTGCATGGTCCAGATGGTTATACGGCCAGATTCGACAAACTTTTTGCGGAGAAAGTGGCAAAGCTGTTACGCTCGGTCTTTCAATATTATGCTATGTCAGGCTCGATCTCGGGTTCTACTACTGAAGCTACTATAGTAGTCATTCAGAAGGAAGGGAAGGAACACATGGATGTTAAAAACTATAGACCAATATCGCTCCACAACCTTGATTGTAAAATAAATGCAAAAATTGAAGCTCGGAGAATGGAGCCGGTGATATTGAAACTAGTAGTTCCCTCGCAAACAAAGTTTTAAAAGGTAGACTTGCCTCAGACGACATCAGAACGTTTTGCCATGTATTGAAAAAAAGCAAAGCTCACCCATACACAGACTGCTACACTTGCAGTAGATGCATAAAAGGCCTTTGACATGGTCTCCTGGTCATTTCTGTAAGTAGCCTTACACAAACACAGCTTGGGGAAGATTTTATATGTATGAACATGGCACTTTATTCCAAACCTGTTGGCGAAGGCCATGGTCAATAAGCCACCTTTCTCAATACTTTCCATTGTCAAGAGGGACTCGACAGGGCTGTCTGCCTTCCCCCCTTATTTTTCTTCTCGTCATTGAGCCATTGATCTCCACAATATGGGATAACCCAGATAAAGCAGGGATCAATTTTAGTCCCGGCAGACAAGTTGTGGCAGCCTGGGATGACGACCTACTTTTGTTCACTGAAGAAGCACCACAGACTATTCACATCATTATGAAGGAGATAGATACTCAATAGTGGTGGGTTACTGTTTAAACAGGGACAAAACGGAGATCTTCCCCCTAAATGTCCCCTGCACTCCAGCGGCGATTGGGCCAGAAGTGGCAACCAGATGCTATCAAAAACTTAGGTATCTGGTTAGGTAAGAATCTCAAACACTCAGTCTCCATTAATGAACAGAAACCCCCCAACAAAATATAGGACCTACTTAACACATGGTCCCCCCAAAATTTCAACTGGTGGGGTTGGGTGGACACCGTTAAAATAATGGTCAGTTTTATTGACAGTATGCTTCTGGTCTCCCTTTACCCCTCCTTTTTCAAACCTATGGATAATTATATGACCGAATTTTTATGGAAGGACAAGAAAGCAAGAATCTCCACGATTACATTGAAGATGAATAAAACTGCTAGAGAGTCTGAAAATCCAGACAACCCAGGATACCTACAAGCATTCCTGGCTTCTCAAAGGTCCTGGTGGATCCAGATACACAAGACTCCCCACTGGTCTCCCAGGGTGGTGTTCTGGGAATCGTGGGCGAGGAAGGGCTTAAACTCTTTTGGGGACTTAGGTACCCGATTACACCATATCCTGTTCTAGGCCCGACGCTTTACACTTGATTTACCAGACATCGATTTTTATAAATTCTTGAGATTGAAAAGTGCAATTGGTAAACTGAAGTCTCCTCACCTACCTGACCTACCCGGTTTACTAGGTAATTTTTTTTAGAGAAGAGGCCGTTCTGCCTCATGCATATATAAACTTCTAGAATCTCCTAAGAGTAATTTGCTGAGAATTACCGGGAAATGGGATACTCATATTTACTCCTCTCGAACACACCAGACACCTCATGGAAAAAAATCTGGCAATCTCCCTTTATTGCAAAAGTAACACCGGCTCTAGCACAGACCAGATTCTGCTCCACTCAGAAGACATTTTGGACTCCATCTAGATTACATAGGATTGGCTTAAGTGCCACAGATGCTTACTGGAAATGTGGGGAGGCGGCTGGGGACCTAGAACATATGTTTTTTACATGTGAGAGGACCCACCTTTTATGGATTAAGATACAAGCTTTAATTCACGATATCACAGGAGAATCCTTAGAGATCGACTTTGTCAGTTTGCTATTGGCTTGCACGCAAATACCCATTCAGCGGACTTCACTGAACAGAACTTGATGGTGATTGACCTACTGCTGTCACTGTGCACCAAGACAATACTTTCAGACTGGAAACTAACCTCAGTGAGCTCTTTTAATAAATGGTGGAACTTGCTGTGCTCCATCAGAAGTGTGGAAAACATCTTGTATGAAAAATTGCACAATGTCTCCACATCTAGATGCCTTTGGAAATCCTTTGATAAAGATCTAGAGAAAAGCAAACCTCCTTAGGTGCCCTCTTGAACAAGAAGGTTGCCAAATGCATGATGCAACTGTTGCTTACTGACATTCACTGTTCTTACTGTATAAGGTTGCTGGTTGTCCTCTCAGATTACTGTAAGGTAGCTTTCTATTCTCTATCTCTTGCTATCATCTTCCCACGTTATACTTGGGGCTTTTCTTCTTTATTTCCTTTTATTGGTATTTTTCCTCATGAGACGGCTTGTGTATACCATTATATGCTTCTGTTATATATCATCAGATGCTGCAGAGCCACAGAGATCCTTATCGCTCTTGCTTTATAGTTTTTAGTTGGGCTCATCACCACACTGTTTGCTTAGTCCAACCGGCTAAGGCAGATTATGTTGTCACTCGACTGTATGATCTTTCTTATTCTGCATACAATTGTGGTCTTTATAAGCATCCCCAACATATTATGTAAGCTAACAGAAGTGTAATGTGGATTCTTGTATGTTGGATTGGTTTTAAAAAATAATAAAACGCCTGAAAACAAAAAATTAATTACTGCCGGGACTGAAACCTGACAAGAACTGCCCCACTTTAAGACCTAGCTAAATGTATGTGTAAGTGATGCACGTCAGAGATGCACTTCGATCACAGTAGAGTAAGCAGAACATGCATCTAAGTTTAGATGGTGGCTAGTTAGTGCTTAGGACCTACAAGTAGGCTAGTTGTGTGTGTGAGGGGCAGTGCCATGGAGGGTGCGTGTAGGCAGGTGTGGTGTCTGAGGGTCAGAAATCTGCTCAGATCATGGCAAGTAAAATGCACAAGCTTAGGAGAGAGAACAAAGACATCCTCCATGGGTGACAAAATTCTGGTACTGAGTACGGGAAACTCCCTTTACTACACGGGCTCAGCAACGTGTGCCGTTTCCACGCAAGTCCTCCCATGCTTGCCTTACCCATGCATATGCCTTAACAGCATATATGCCATAACAACGTACGTATATGCGTGGTTAAGGCAATGCATGGTCTAGATGCCGAGCAGACTGGCGGGAGAGAAAACAGGAAGAGGAAGGACTATCGGGAGAGGATGCAGTGAGGTAAGTGGGGCGCGGGTCGGGGGGGGCGGTAGTTTTTTGGGGTAGGTTTTAGGACAAAGGAGGTGGTTCGGGGTAGTTTGCAGGGCAGGGAGCAGTTTTAGGGCTCAGGGTGGGGGGGGCTGGGTCAGGGTATTTAGCAGGTGTAGGGGACAGTTTTTAGGGCTCAAGGCTGGGTCGGGTCGTTTCTTGGGCATGGGGACAGTTTACAGGGCAGGGGCGGTTTTAGGGCAGGGGGTAGTTTTAGGACGGGGGTAGTTTTAGGACAGGGGGTAGTTTTAGGACAGGGGGTAGTTTTAGGACAGGGGGTAGTTTTAGGGCGGGGGGTAGTTTTAGGGCGGGGGGTAGTTTTGGGGCAGATTTAGGCCTCAGGGCAGGGGCCCTGGGTATTTTAGGTATGTAGGGGACAGTTTTAAGGGCTCAGAACGGGGGGGCTGGAGTCAGGGTTGTTTTTAGGGTGGGAGGACAGCTTTTTGGGTTGAGGTCAGGAGAAAAGGGACAGATTACAGGGCAGGGAGTAGCTTTAGACCTCAGTGCGGGGGGCTGGGTCGGGGTACTTTAGGGATGTAGGAGACAGTTTATGGGGCTTAGGGCAGGGGGGCTGGGGTCGGGGTAGTTTTTGAGATGTGGGGTTAATTTTTAGGTCTCAGGGCAAGGGAGAAAAGGGACAGTGTACAGAGCAGGGATATGATCTTTAACATGCATGGCCCTTTACCCATCATGTCTTTACCACAAAATTGCACGGTAAAGACGCGGTTGTGGAAAGACCACGTTGTACAGGAATACGTTGTTTAGGCATGCGTTGTACCATCATACAACCATTGAGTAACAGGTTTGTAGTATTGCTGGTCCATTGCCTTGCAAGACATTGGAACAGTGGTTCAGTCAGTTGTTTGGAAAAAGCCATGTTTCCAATAAGTACCCAAAAGTTATCTACATGTGGTTCCAAGGCCATGGTGCAAGACATGTCTGCTTGCCAGATCTTTAGGTGAAATGGAACAACTATGTCTTTAGAGCTTTACACTATGTCAGATGATCATAAAAGGTTTCTTACTTGGACTGAAAGAGTTCTATAGTTTGGTTGTCTGCTTTAGAAAAAGTTGAGCCTCTACGTCAATAATATTTCAGAAAGTTAAACAGGGGATAGGCCTTTGATCCTTGACTTCATCTGGACTGACAGACCTATTAAGTCTTATTTCATGTAGTGCATGATAAGTGGCGAAGATGGCCTTCAAAGAATCTCTCCATGCTACAAGAACCTATTGCTGGGCACAGACAGCTGGACTGGTGTGGTTTC
Organism: Triturus cristatus; assembly: GCF_964204655.1. Taxonomy (NCBI): domain Eukaryota; kingdom Metazoa; phylum Chordata; class Amphibia; order Caudata; family Salamandridae; genus Triturus; species Triturus cristatus. The sequence continues at coordinate 1,136,210,484 of NC_140592.1, forward strand.
AAAGCCAGAGAAGATAGGGAAGTCGTGGCACAATGTTCTGTGATAGCTAAAGAGAACAGAGTCGTGTCAAAAGCCCTGTTTTTTCTTTCCAAAGAAGTACCAGAAACAGACTGGACGATAGTCTCATATCTCGAGCGGATGAGAGACTACCCATCACCCTTGCTATGAAAGGAATGAGAAAAAAGTGCCTTTCTGGGATCAAAGGCCTGAAGATGATGAAGAATGGGACAGCCAATTGCTCCAGTTACTTTCCTCGCCACAGGTTCTTGGAGAGTCGTTCATTACTCAACAGGGTTGAATGACTCAATGCAATTAAACCTCAGAAAACACGATCACATTGACAGGCGAAACATTTAAAAGAGCACATTGTGATTGCTGGTGAGCTGTGATGCTGTGTGTGAAGGTTCTGGTCTCACTGAAAACCAATGAGTTTCCCAAACGAGTGCCCAAGGCCCAGTGAATGACAACCTCCACACATCACAAACTGGAAATTACTCTGCAAAAGGAACTTTTCACAACTGCAATCCTACCCAGATGGTAAAAACAACTCAAAGTGAGACACACCAGCAATACAGGTGGACACAAAGACAACCAATTCAGACCTCCCATGGGTCCCATGACTTTACTCACCTTTAGCTGCTAGCGCAGTTTTTGATTTTAATTATATGTGGCAAACGTTTACTCCAAAACTACTAAGAACAGACGAGAAATGGATGGATAAGAATATCAAGTGTATGCAGTCCCTTGCTAGGTGGAAAAAAACAGAAGAGCGTAGAGCATGAAAAAAATACTTTATTTATAAACCAATCTGCGACTATATACAAAGAATGTACAACTGCCTAATATTAGGAAAACCAATTTTTGTAAGTAACAAGGAGTGTAGAGTTTGATGTTTTACACAACAGAATGATTTGAAGGCTGCAGGCAATTGTAATATTGTAGTATATTGCTCAATGAATACAGCTCGTGTACGAAATAGAACTAGTATCAAAACAAAATAACAAGGAAAAGAAGCAGAAAAACCTTCCCAAAACAAGGACAAGGCTAATTTCTTACGCTGTCGCTGCTGTTAAATTTCAAAGTACTGCTGTTGAATGTATGCGGCACAGAGTAAACAGCAGGCGCAATATTAAAATCATTGATTGCAGCGTACTTATGCATCTGCTATGGATCGTATTAAACAAGGGAGCATAGCACTCACTGCAACCAAGTTAAATACCAAAGCAGCATCGACATTTGTGCAACGGTAGATGGACACCTCAGCTTCTATTCCACAGAGCTACAAGCCTATGGTGGCTTTAGATTGCACTGAAGGTATACATCAATACTAACCATCTGGTTGTACCACTCTCTGCTAGCTTCATATCATGCTGTTCTCCCCAGTCTACAAACACAATGTCCTGCTAGCCTATCCGAGGAGGCCTTTCTTTCTCTCGGAGAACCAGCCGGGCCCTCAAAGAGGACTTCGGAGTCACCAAAGGGTTAATGTGCGGCGCCCAGGTGACCCATATGCACAGACCATCAGAGTTGCTGGACAGAGACATCAGGAGTCAAGCATGCAGTACTCGTATCTGTGGGGTTGCAAAAGGATTCCAGGTCGATTTTAAACACTGAACTGTGGATTTTACTCTGGGAGGCTCTCCATTTTATGATCTGCTCGGCCAGCTCTTCCATCTCAGTCTCCATGGTTTCCATTCGCACTAGGGAGTTGTCCTGTGAAAAGAAGGCAAAATGGAATAAACCTCAGGCACAGAACTCGTAGGCGGAGACTTGCTTATCAAAGAGCGTTTATCCCTAGAATGGATGGAGGTCCTTTAACAAGTGCCAAAGTCACAGCTGCAGTGATAGGTTCTATGTGACAATATATCACAATAACTGCTATTATCTACAAATAATGAATCCAGTAACAAGAGGATTTTCTAAACAGAAGCCTGTACACATATAAACGTATTACATACTAACGTTTTAAACATTAAACCTTGGTTTGGAAGGTTTTGTTACATTTTACACTTATCTATACACGGTGGAGAACAACCATTACCACGGCAGCTTTCTCCCTCAAAAAACAACAAAAATATCCCTATTTTCCAGCCTTTCATTCCTTTGTAAGCCGAAGATGAATCACTTGTATTAGGGGACACTGAGTAGGAGAGCAAAGTTACAAAAACAACAAAGCAACCAGCAAAGTGCTGAAGGACGCCGGTTTGAAGAAGTTATTCGGGGAACAAAGGCATTGTTTAATTTATTTTCTCAGAACGTTTCATTTTATGGAATGTTTAACAAGCACTGACAGCCATGATATCTGATTTTTTTTTTTTTAACTATATAAAGGAGTGCTTCTTCACTGATTGGCAGGTTTGTAGGTGCTTCTGTGAGTCAGTGAATGAGCGAATCAGTCAATATGCGGATACATGGATGGCCGTTGTTGGGATGGGAATTATCCCTACATGGTATACATGGCTGTCCCCTTTGCTTGAGTGCCTAACTCCATGTATCTGGTCTCCTAGTGTTCGATTTTGGCTCTAGGCTCACACTAACCTAGAGTGCACGCAGAGGCCTGCGCCTGTCCCTTGACATGAGTGAGATTCTGGATCTATCATGTGATCCGGATGGGCGCACCAAGTGTGCCCTCATTGTGCAGACAATGGATTACTTCCCCATCGTGGGTGTAGCTCAGAGTGACACTTCACAACTCCTAAGAAATGGGTCTGCAAGTAGCAACATCAATCCAGAATCCCACAGCCTGAGCAGAGCTGCACTGCGCCTTTGATAGCCTGATACAACCGATGAGGAGGCCCAAAAAGTGCTGCCGTCTCACGCCCAACCTGAGAAGCAGGTAGATGGTCGAGTTGTATGGAAGCAGTGGGTAGCCGAGACAACAACCTGATCTACAGACTTTTATACATGCATGGTGAGACTCAGTAACAAAGACAAATAGACTGTGCGCTATTGTAAGAGTGCCCGAGGAAAAACTGCACCACAGATTCTTGCTACTCATTGTTGAAAGGGAAGGATTCATCTGGGTCAACAAGGGAGTGGGGGCCTCGGGGCTCTAGCTGGGAGATGAGCCACTGTACTCCAACACCAGGACACCAATGTATATTTATTTTCGGATACAATATATTTCTATTGTGCACTAAAGTACTATTATTCTTTTAAGTAAAGCACTGGCTAGGACAATCCTTTATTTGAATGATTTGTGTTTGTTGAGTGGTGAGCTCAAGCACCTTCACATGAAGCCCAAGAAACCTGTGACAACTCACCATTGCTACCAAAGTCAAGTGCTCAATGGATTGTACTTGCCCAGTTTGCACAGCCATAGCAGGATAGACCCCAGAACATCAGAGGCAAACAACCTCAACCCACACAGTAGAGGCCAGTAGTCTCTGCTTTGTCATGTAGAACGACCTCCCCCCTCCTCCCCGAATGGGGTCTTGTAGAGATCCTAAGTTGATGTATACTGGTCTTAGGCATTTGATCACTTTGGATTTTCAGCTCAGCTGATAAAAAAGACTGATGAGGAATGAATTAATCAAATACCAAAACAGGTGAGTCTAAGTGATTCCAGATCTTGACATAGTAATTTTCAAGCCTGGTATAAAAGTAGGGAGTTCCGAACTGCACTTGCAAAGTTTAGCCACCATATCTCTTATAGATGGTCACGCAGGCGATCAAACGTTCTCAGTCAGCAAACCTGAGGATTCTAGTTGTGAGGCAAGGCATGAACGATCTGTGAAGTAGGAATCTATGATGTTATTCCGCAGCCTTTTCCTCCGCAGGGAATCACAACGCGGTCGTTACAACGACGCGTTGTTTATTCCACATACCATTACTCCGCAAGTCAGAACGACGACTTGTGGAGGGGGGCGCTGGATGTTGGAATAGTATAATTTACTATTCCAACTCCAGTCTGTGCGGAGACTAGGAATCCAACACCCCCCCGCCCCTGCAAGTCGTTGTTCCGACTTGCGGAGTAATGGTATGCGGAATCACAACGCGGTCGTTGTAACAACCGCGTTGTGATTCCCTGCGTTGAAAAAGTTTTGGGGTGATCGTTGTTTACCGTGAGGTAGTTCACAGTGGTCATGACTCTGGAGATGCAGGGTGGGAAATGATAGCAGAGCTTAAGGTTGCATATGTCCATAGTACCGCTGATGAGCAAGAGAATGAGGCTGGTTCAGGGGTAAGCTGGGTAGGAGTATCTGTTGGGGTTGTGGAAATTTAGCTTGTAACTGAACATTATCTGCGCCATCTTGCCTCTCCCCAGCGCCACGCACAGCGAACGCACGGCCGCCATTTTAGGCACCCCACTCTCTCTCCCCGCTCATTGTCGATCGCCAGCGCGTTCCCCTGGCGCTGCAAGCATCCCCCGCGCGCCGGCCACCCCCGCTCTCTCATACACGGGCCATAAACCCTCTCCTTCTGCGCGACCCTGCCATGGAACCGCATCCCACGCCTGACCGACATCCCATACATGGTCATGCATCTCTTTGATAACCCCCTTCCTCTGCGCCCCATTGTCCGAACCGATCCCAGGCCATCACCTAGCCCTGCGGATGCAGTTTATTGTCCCTACTGTAAGGGGAACACCCCACATCAAAGGGATTACAGTAGATCAAGGCCCCCCACCCCCTGAGACCCGACCGGTCACACACACCCCCCGGGAATTGGCGGAATATCCTGCTGTGTGATAGCCATCTCCTACTGCGGGTGGGGTGGGAACTTCTACTGTAGCTATGCGTGGGATCGGATCTGAGCCAAGGATTCTGAGGATGTTCTTTCATACATCAAAGTGATCTCAAGAATGTGCCATGTATGATAACCCTGCAATAAAGTCATAAACGTGTGTATAAGAGACCAGGTCTCAGAGATGCAGTTAGAGCACCTCGTGACGATACCTTGCTGTCTGATCTGATGTGTTCTGCTCCGACGGAATAAAAACTTTGTTTCCTGCCTTCCAGTCTCCGGCGCCTGCCTCTTTCATTGGTAAATTATCGAATGGTATGAGAGGCGATTACCGCCGGGCAATACTTGAAAGGTTATCGACTGAAACTGCCGCTACCATTTAACAATTGGCGTCCCAAGCGTGGGGCCCATCAGCGACACGTGGATCCAGTGGGAGAGGTCCCGACGACAGAGTGAACGACTGCAACGATCGGGAGAGCTCCTGCCAGATAGACCCTCGTCTGGCAGCCGATCATCCGAACTTCACTGGTTCCGAGCAGACCTCTCTCGAGTGATCTACGGTCCTGACTGAGAACCATCAGGAGTGCCGCGGCAAATACGGAGAGTAGAGGACGATCGGGCGCTGGAGGCGGAAGACGAGAAACTGTCCACGCGGTCCGGGTAAGGTCGTGAAACACGACAAATTGCGAAACGATTGATTGAAAATACTAGTATTACTTATTGATTGTTCTCTTTGAGATATTCGCTGTCTACAAACGGGGAGGAGTAGAAATACTCTCTCTCTCTCCCCCTTTGCAGATAGTGAAGGGTAGGTAACGCAGACTTTTGTCCCCGTTGTAACCCGTCGTGCCTATCTTTATCTCCCCACTGATTGATTGTCCGAACATTGATTGTTTTGAAGAATAGTGCTCTTTGAGATATTCTCTGTTTGCAAATAACGTAGAATAGAAATATTCTGTCTAGTCTTTGCAAATAGTGAAGGGTAGGTAACGCAGACTTTTGTCCCCATTGTAACCCGTCGTGCCTATTTTTATCTCCCCATTGGTTGATTGATTGTCCGAACACTAGTTGTTCGATATTGGTTCTTTGGAGGTATTCTCTGCTTACAAATAACGAGGAATAGAGATATTTTGTCTAGTCTTTGCAAGCAGTGAAAAGATAGGTAGTGCTGACTTTTGTCCCCGTTGTAACCCGTCATGCCTATCTTCTCCCCACTGATTGGTAGCTGGTTCTGCCCGGACCGCTTATTAGAGGTGAACCATCCGGCTCCACTGGAGGGCACCCCTAATAAGGACATGTTCACTAAATATGGACTAGTCGCCGTAGCTTATAGCAAGCTATGGCATAAAATATACAAAGGGGGACCCCGAGAGTCAGTGGCCACTGGTGGGATCCTTTTTGACCCTACAAAACTAAAGTAACGCTAGGAAATAGCCCTTTGTGGGATATATGGAACTAAGGGAAGGAGCCAAGCTCACGGTCGAGACGGCCACGAGGTAGCCCGGCTCCATCGCTCTCGCTGCCTAAACATGTCTGCCCTACCACCCACCCCGCCCAGTAAACACGACCGAAATCCCACACAACCGGAAGCCTGTTGATACCCACCATCGACGTCACCGAACTTGACTAGGATCACGCACAATTGGACAATGCCATTTTCCGATTACACTAACTAGATTGCAAATATATACAACACTCCAACAAAGTAGTATGATTAAACATTTTAATAACTTATAGGTATAACAAACACACCAACAGGGTAAACACATTAAAACACGTTTTAAAACAACTATTTACATGACAGTCCTCGCCCCTCCTTCTTCGAAATAGCAACATTGACCTGCTTTGGGCGGTCCTTTTATTCGGCTTTGGGCTATAAAAGCCATGCAAAATCCATCGACATCAGTGGCGGACGACTGTGCGAATAGGCCGGAGGCTACACGAAGCGCCGAAGCTCTGGCAGCGCCAAGGTGGAGTCTGCCACGCTGTGCGGATCTTCCCATTCTCTTCTTCTTCCTTCAACAACGAAGGGTGCCCTGGCAGGGAGAAGCGACGCGGACGGGCCTCCCCCGCCTCCCAAGGTGGAGGCTCGCCAGCAGACGAGGGCACCCCAACCGTCTTTCACCGACCAGCTGAGTTGCACCCCAACCGTTTCTTTCACCGGCCAGCCGAGTTACACCCAGCCATTTCACTCGCCGTCCAGCTGAGTAGGCGCCCCTGCACTCACCGACCAGCTGCAGCAAGACAGCCATTTACGTCTTGCCTGCCGGACAGCCGCCCAGGCGCGGGTTGCTTTCTGCACCAATATTGCCATTAACGTTTGACTCGAGAGGTGGGTCCCCGCAGCAGAATGATCGGGGGACCCACCCCGGTGGCTGTAACGAAGAGCTGCTGCTGCTGCTGCCTTTGGACTCTGGCGGTCGGTTCTTCAGATCCAGGCCTGGCCCACCGAAAGGCGGCTCTGGACTCGGAAGCTTGTCTGCTCGGGCGTGGGCCCCACCCTTGAAAAAACACCCTCTCAGCTTTGCAGATTCTGCGGGAGTCATTGACATTCGACTCCCGTGGGCTTCCGGTGGGGGCAACCGCCGTTATTTGCTTGCTTATTCCACATTAACTTGTCTTTGCCCCGGGCGACAGCCATCTTGCCTCCGTTTGGTTGCGTAAAGGAAAGACTGATTCAAGACGTCGGCGGAAGAACCCGCCTGCTGCCCCGCCCCAAGAACGGACCACGGCATTGCTACAAGATCGCGGTGACGCCATGCTGACGCAAGCTGACGCTAACGAAAGTTCTCGAACTAACGAAAGGGATTCTGGCCCGGCAGCTAGTTAGTGCGAAGACTTAAGACTGTGCACTGGACCCACCCGACCTCGCCCCAAAATGGCGCCAATTTAGGAGGGACCTGCAACTCCTTATGGCGTCCCGGTTACTTGACATTTATGTATGCAATATCTCCACACATGATGGTCGGAGGGACGGGGAGGGTACTGAATTTATGCTAAAGTAGTGTTGCTCATGATACTCGACGCCTTTCACACCGTGGCCGGCCTGAACGGTTGTAGGCCCGTATTTGTATACTGACATTGTTTTAAATAAAGGGCTTCTTAAAGGAATTACGGAATCAGTGTCATGACAAATCATCTAGGTTGGTAAAGGTTTTTCTTTTGAATAAATGATTGTAACTCCCAAGCAATAGAAAACAGATAATGCAGACCCCATTTGCCTGAATCTTTTTGATTAACGGAATTTGTATCCGTCACACCTGTCTTTTTCCAAGAGTTGTCAGAAAATGGTCAACTATAGCTTAAGGTATATGCCGAATGCAAGGTATGGTATCTTGCACCATAATACACGACCGATTGAGAAATGCATGTACGACCAGGGAACCCGAATTTAGGAGATGAATGAAATAGAGCATCTTTGTCTCGGAAGAAAAGAATAATAGGTCTGTGGTACTACCCACTCCTGCGGCTAGCCTGGTACGCGGTAAGTAGAACTTTTTCGTGTCTACGCGCGCTAATGTACTTTGAATACTGCACATCCCCTCCCCTCTTTTTCCCCTCTATAGGTCACGACGAAGTTCCGACTGAAGAATGGAGTGGACATGGACCGCACCATGTTCAATATAGGGAAAAACATAGACAAACGTTGTGGGATAATGCGCAAAGTGCAGACCACCATTGGGAACATGAAAAGCTGTATGGTATGATTGTGCGTGTGTGCTGCGATTATGCGGTATGAATGTGTATGCATTTCATGCTTGGGTCGCATGAAGAGAGCGTCGTCGTATGATTGAAGTGCTCGCCCATCGATCAAAGGGAGGGGAGTAAAAGGTCCAACACCCCTCTCCAAGATAAACTACAAAAATACTGAAAATACGCAGCATACATAGGAAAGAGGACAGGAAAGGAGAGGTCCCCATACTCAACGTAGCCCTGAGTCTCCGTCCTAAGTTTCTGCGCTTGATGCATGTACTGTCACACCCTATCCGGTATTTGTGTGTACGTGATCACCGAATTCGTGTCTTTCCCCCGCTTGTGTTTTCTTACATAGAACTGACCCATGCTACGCCATGTTGTGTGTGCACCGAGTAGCCTATTATCATACACGTCTCTCTCTCTCGTTTTGTGTCGTACGTATGCCAAGTAGCCTACTTGATGCGCACCACTCTCTCTCTCTCTCTCTCCCTCGCTGAAGGCTTTCTTGCCCTCTTTCTTTTTGAATAAATTAACGACACATACCTCTTCGGTAAGTGTATAATTGGCCTGAAACACGGCGGTGTTCGAACAAATTGACAGAAACAAAAAAAAAAACGACCGTACTTTACCACGTTACTACCTCTCCTTTCTGCAAATGTTGAACTTAATTGGCTGAGAAAGAAAGGACAGGTAAGACGACTGATATCTCCCAATTTGGCCCTCATCATCGGGGACTATATGTCAGTGGTATTTTTCGTTTTTAGAGCTTTAACAACACCATCTCCACCGCCCAGAATTGCCCCCCGCCCAATTACCCCGAACTAGAATGTCTAAAGCACCTCGTTCTCCCAAAATAACCCCAGCCCTATATTAGCCGTCTCAGAGTATTTCGAACGAAACAGCTGATGACCTTATTCTCTAAAAATACATCGCCTAAACTGATAAGGGTTACCTATTGTCTCCAGCAAGAATAATGTTTGGCTTATGTCCCTCCCCGAAATAGATACCTGTGAACCCATGACAGTAGCACCTCGCACTTTTTCATAAACTTAGCAGTCCTCGGAGGAAAATGTGTATTAACAGAACTTGTGTTGAGATGAACGAATCTCTACCGGAGAAGCCGGTTCGAATTCTTAATAGACCAGAAGGTTGACAGATGTCAGGCTTCCTGCAACGATTATAGGGCACAGGAATCGACACCTAGCAGGCCGGACGATGGACAGGAACACCCACAGAAACCTGCACCACAGCAATGATTAATAAACTAGTAACACACACTGACATAACAGTTAATAAACACCAATCATACAACAACCGATAAAAGCATTTCCCCAATTACTCGGTGGTTGGGAGAGAGGATGAAGCGTGTAAATGTCTTCCCTGCCAACTCTCTAAGATTTTGTTTCTTGTACTCATTCAAAGATAACCTGCGGCCATCGGAAGAGAGGGGTCGGACGCGACGCACAGCCTGGCTGCGGACCAAGGAACATCTATGGCATCGACCAAGGGGGAAGCAACGAAGCAAAAAGGGCGTGAGACGAGGCACCATTATCAGGATGATAAGCGATAGAACGAAGGGCTATATCGAGGCCCCCTGCTCACTGACCAGCGTGCCTGAAGTCCCATCCCGTCGGGCCCGATTGATGGGCCCAGTGCTGGAAGATTCTGCTCTCCTTGGTCCGCATTTTGATCCGATCCCACTCCACCCCCTCTTCCCTCGGCATCCCGAAGCACGTCACACCCTTCTCTCTCTCTCTCTCTCTCCCTCTTTTATATGGATTTTGAATTTGACTTAACTACAGAAGAACAAAAAGCGGGTACCCTGTCTCAAAGTACCTATGATGAACTGTGTTAGGGAACAGGACTGTGATCGGAGAACAGCGAATGGTCACACCCTGCCACGTGAAAAATTGGATTTGAGCTGGACCTTAGCTCCACCGCCGGTGCTCAACAGTGCCAACGAAAGAAGAACAACAATAAGAGCTTACCAGTGATGGCTCTTTATAATAGGACACTGGAAAGAAGAACTCATGTTAAGTTGAATTCCTCTCCCAACCACCTTTTTATATTAACTATCTTCCTATCGAGTTTTCATGATGCTGCGTCAGTCACCTCCGACTGTACACTGAGAAGTTAAGAAAATCTAACTTTGTATAATGACATTCAATACAACACCAGCCATGCACACGACTATACTAACTATTTTTGATCCACACGAAGTCTGGGCCTTAAGTAATGTACGAAATATCCCTTGTTTTGCCAGAAACATTTTTCTTTTTTTGCTTTACAGTATCATGTTTGTGCTCAAACAAGCTCCCCTCCTCCTATCCCTGGGCCTGACATGCGGCACAGCTGATGTAATTTTGTATGTACTACCTCCTCGCCTACTTTATCAACTGTATGTAACTATGTACAAATGTGTCAGATTGCTCCTGCCTGTCCTAAAAACTCTGTACTTTTAAGGAATGCATGAAAAACATTCACGATATTATAGCTAAAGGGTTAACGAAGGTGAATGTCGGCCAGGCAAGCTGGCGAGATATGTTAAAAGGGAGGACTGTGGAAATTTAGCTTGTAACTGAACATTATCTGCGCCATCTTGCCTCTCCCCAGCGCCACGCACAGCGAACGCACGGCCGCCATTTTAGGCACCCCACTCTCTCTCCCCGCTCATTGTCGATCGCCAGCGCGTTCCCCTGGCGCTGCAAGCATCCCCCGCGCGCCGGCCACCCCCGCTCTCTCATACACGGGCCATAAACCCTCTCCTTCTGCGCGACCCTGCCATGGAAACCGCATCCCACGCCTGACCGACATCCCATACATGGTCATGCATCTCTTTGATAACCCCCTTCCTCTGCGCCCCATTGTCCGAACCGATCCCAGGCCATCACCTAGCCCTGCGGATGCAGTTTATTGTCCCTACTGTAAGGGGAACGCCCCACATCAAAGGGATTACAGTAGATCAAGGCCCCCCACCCCCTGAGACCCGACCGGTCACACACACCCCCCGGGAATTGGCGGAATATCCTGCTGTGTGATAGCCATCTCCTACTGCGGGTGGGGTGGGAACTTCTACTGTAGCTATGCGTGGGATCGGATCTGAGCCAAGGATTCTGAGGATGTTCTTTCATACATCAAAGTGATCTCAAGAATGTGCCATGTATGATAACCCTGCAATAAAGTCATAAACGTGTGTATAAGAGACCAGGTCTCAGAGATGCAGTTAGAGCACCTCGTGACGATACCTTGCTGTCTGATCTGATGTGTTCTGCTCCGGCGGAATAAAAACTTTGTTTCCTGCCTTCCAGTCTCCGGCGCCTGCCTCTTTCATTGGTAAATTATCGAATGGTATGAGAGGCAATTACCGCCGGGCAATACTTGAAAGGTTATCGACTGAAACTGCCGCTACCATTTAACAGGGTGATAATGTCCCAAGTGAACCTGACTCATGCAGGTTGCTATTAGTCACCTGAGATGACCAGCAGGTTTGGTGTAGTAGCGCTCAGAGTACGCCCTCATGATGCAAGTACAGGCTGGATGGCACTCAGCAATAAAGCGCGTAAACAGATGCTGTTCACCATCCTTGGAAGGCCTATGGTGCCTTGAAATATGGGCAGGTGGCTGTGCCAGTCTCTCAAAAGCTGGACTCCTTTGCAGTAAATCTGTTGTCTAAAATGTGGATTCGTACAGCTGTTCTGCTAGTGAATTAGTGGTGAAAAAGAGGTAAAACTTGAAATGCCTTGACTGAGGCCATGCATGGTCAGTATGTCGTGATATTTGTGACGCCTCATACCCTATTATGAAGCTACCTCTAGGCCACCCTATTTTGTGGTTATGCTGCCCCAAGGATAGCCTCCCTCCAGCCCTCATCTTGACAATCAGTGAAATAGAATGATGCTCTGGTTTATTCCTTAAATCTTTATGCTGCGTAGACAGAACAGCTACATCAAGGTCAGTGCTTACCATCTTTCTCATATGCTCGTCTATATCAGGAATCGTGCGCACAGTCTGCAGGTACACTTCCAGTTTTTCCACAAAAGTGATTCCCAGCTTTAATAGCTCTACAACATCCCTGTCAAAGAAACAATACTTTTAAATCACTAGGATTAGTACAAGTTACGTATGTTGGCAACACAAACCGAAATAGCAAGTGTAGAATCTCATTTACAGAAGGCCGAGATGTGTGGGGAATTTTAGGTTGCACAAGAACAAACACCATGAATACTCTTCACCAGCTATTGTCATCAAGCATGACATTTCTAGTATTTCTACTACAGAAACTATTGAAAGTTACTTAAGGATTTCACAATGTGTGGCACCAGTTTACCCACCCACCTTCACATGTGGAGGCAAGCAGCTGTTTCGAATGACAAGAGCCAATATGCGGATGTGCAGGGTGCACTTGAAAGGTTTAAACCATTTTTCATACAAGTAGAATTAGTACAGGTTACATGTTGGTAATACAAAATTAAATTGCTAACACTGAATCTCATACAAAAGACTCAGAGATTTGATAGGGTATTTACTGTTGCATAAGAACTGTAATAAACCTGCCTATTCGGCATGGTAACACCACATTTCTGACCTTTTGCTGAACCATTTATTTTTGCTGACTTTAGAACTTTGTGCACTTTACACTTAATAACCAGCAGTAAAGTGCCAGAGCCCCATTTAACCACAGTTACACTGGATTAGTGCTGAACGTCAATATCTAACTTGCCTGCAAGTTCCTAATAAATGGTGTAAAACGTGCACCCAAGGCTTGGAAGTTAAATACCACTTGTGGACTACACCACTTATTGTGCCATCCTCTATTGCGGCAGTGCAAACATGGCTTCAGGCCTACCCTGAGTAGCTTGGCTGTTTCAGTGTAACTATGCACTATGACCCTTAAAAAAATCCCTTTTACAGGTAAAAACCTCCTGTTTAAAATATCAGTTACTCCTAAGTAAGCCTTGTAGCCACAAAGTTGGCTGCTTGATATTTAAAAATAGGACATGTAGAAAGTTAATGTTGCCATGTCCTTTTAGTGACAAGGCCCCAAGACAAAATTCACTCTAGCAGGCCTAGCTGTCCCATGTAGAAAACTGGAGCACAGATTAAAATACTAACATTGTGGAGAGCGCGTCGCCAGACAAGATGGCCGCCTGACCTCAGAGCTCAGTATCGCGCTTGAGCAGTCGCAGCGTTTTTCGGCGTTTCAATGCGAATTCCACATGGAAACGGTGCGTTTCTGAAATCGGAAGTCCTCCTGAACGGACTTCTTTAAACAAAATGCCTGTTTTTTCTTTTCTTGGGTGTTAATTTTCTTCAAACTCCTGCAGCTTTTTCACAGCTGCCATTCTGTTATTTACAAGCACTGTATTTTCTTCATCTCTCCTCAAATATGGCGTTTTTTCCATTACTTTGACATTATGCTGCACCTGAAATTTTAAGGTCATTTCTTGCTCATTTGGCCCGGATGTGATTTTATTGTTCTACAATAATACACCTTGTGCAACTAGGCTCCACGTTCTAGAATCTTCTGATTGGCTGTAGAGTTCTATTGGTGATTTCTCTTACCTCAACAGAATTTTTTCCTCCTTTGCTTTATGGGCAGGACTAAGAAGTTACTTTTTACTAATAAGAGATACACCACTCACGCTCCTGTCTCAGATTCATCTCACGCAATTTCTTCGTCACAAGATACCATTAACATGGCGCAATCGGGATCCTCTAAAGCGATGATTTCGCCAACATCTTCAATCAAAGCGCAGACTCCATCCTCTGCCAACAAACGCCTCAAACAGGACCCTCCTTCTCCACCAAAGACTTTCTCTCCAGTTTCTTTCGACATGGTTCTTGAGGAAATTCGCTCCCTGCGCCCTTTCATTGAAGAAACTAACTCTTGCTTACAAGTGTTGGACTCTAAACAGGCATCTATGGAATCCCGCATCATCACAATGGAACAACATGTCGATGTCCTGCAGTCCTTGCCTACTAAAGTGTCTGCCTTGGAGAGAGAGAGAGGTCATCACACTGAATAAAAAAATCTGCAGATGACCTTGAAAATAGGAACAGACGCAACAACCTTCGTTTACATGGTCTTCACGAAGGATTGGAGGATATTGAACCTGTCAACTTCTTCAATAATTTTTTTTATAAAACTTCTCGACCTCCCTCCATCTACAAGCTTGAACATTCAGCGAGCACACAGGCTGGGTCCCCACCGGTCTTAGTCATCTGCTCCTTCGAAACCACAGGGTGTAATTTTTCTATTTTTGCAATTTACTGACTTATTACTAGTCTTAAATGCAGCCAAACACAAAAAACAGCTTGCTTGGTTAGGCTCTAAATTATTCATTTCACAGGATGTTTCCTCAGTAACAGCCAAGCGTCAAAAAGAATTCCTTGATCTTCGTGCAGCCTTACGTAATCTCGGAGCACGCTATGCGTTATTTAATCCGTGTCTGTTTAAAGTTACTTTCCAAAATAACACTTCAACTTTTGATGATCCGGCAGATCTGAAGAAATGTATTCACCTGCACTCCAACATGTCTATGGAGACTTCTGGTCTTCTTTCTTCCTCATCATCTTCCAGGCCTTGACTCACTCTTTTGCTTCTCCTGATGCTATGTTTTGACTTACCTTGTTTTTCTTTTTTTTTGCAGGCTCCTGTTAGCATTTATCACTTGTTCTTCTTATTATTCATTTTCTTTTTCTTCCCCTATATTTATGCAGGTGTTTCCTTTTAACATGTTCTCTGTTCATTTCTTAATTGTTCTCATGAATCCCCGTTGTGGTGCCTCCTCCCTGGTTTGTGCTCCGTGTCGCCACTCCTCATATTTTTCGTCTTGTGTCCCCTCAGAAGGTATGTATTGCAGTCAATCGTTTTCTATTCATTTGTATCCCCGTTTTGTACTAACTGATGATATGTACTGTCTTTTTTCACTGTTCTTTCTCTCCTCCTTTTCCCTCCTTCTCTTCTTTTTCCTCTTTCTTCCCCTTCTTTCTACAACTCTTTTCCTTTATCCTGTTTTCTTTCGTATTTCTTCTCTTTATCTTCTTATCTGCAACTTTCTCCCTTTTCTTTACTGTTTTGCTCTTCTATAGCTTTTATCGTTGATCGCGTTTCTACCATTGTTACTCAATGCAACATTGTTGTTGGTTCCATTGGTCTAAATTTATTGACTATTCTCAAATTTAAGACTAATTATCGCATTGTATGCTTAATGATGGATTACGTTACTTTTCTACAGTTAAATTCAGAGTTACTACATGGAATACTAAGGGATTAAATAACCCTATTAAAAAGACAACGAGTATTGTCCCATTTAGCAAAGTTAAAAACTGACGTTGCCCTACTACAAGAAACTCATTTGTCTGATGTTGAAGCTTCTAAATTAAAGAAATGTTGGGTAGGTAATGTTTTTTCCTCTCCGGCTTTAGGTAGGAATAATGGTGTTTTGATCCTTTGTCATAAAAAATGTCATGTTTCAGTTGTTCATCAAGAATACGATTCCGATGGCCGTTGGGTTATTGTTAAATTACTAATGGATAAAATACCATTAGTTTTCTTTAATGTTTATGGTCCAGTTTCCGTTGATAAAACATTCTGGTTACAAATCTCTGCTAAATTGATTTTGACGATGACTATATTATTTTTGGTGGTCATTGCAATCAAATTCATGACCCCATTTTAGATAGACACTCCCCAGTTAAATTTGTAAACACTAAAATGCATTCACAATTTGCCTCTACCATACGTCGAAAATACTAGTCGATATTTGGAGACTGTCACCCAGATCTTCGAGAATAGTTATTTTTTACCCCCACACCAAACACAATCCCGTATTGACTATCTCTTTATAAGTAAATCTTTGACTCAACATGTCCTCCACTCTGAGATAGGTTCTATTTTAATATCCGTTTTTGATGATTTAATACCTTTTGTCCCATGTACTGGTAGATGGTGTTTTAATAATTAATTACTTATGGACCCTAATTTCTCTAGCCAATTCAGCTCCTTTGCTTCTGAACTTTTCACTATTAATACAACTTCGGAGTCCTCTCCATTCATGATTTGGGATTCTTTTAAAGCAGCTGCGAGAGGCTTCATAATCAATTTTGTTTCTCAAAAGAAAAAAAGGTTTTGAAAAACAGTCGACTCAATTACTCACTAAAATTAAAAAACTAGAATACGCCTATTATCACTCCAACACTGAATCTTCTCTAACAGATCTTATTGATGCTAAGCTTACCTTTAATAGGTTGTCCACAGAGGCTGCTTCTTCTTACCTCCTAAAAAGTAGTTCTCGCTACTACGGGGGTCAAAATAAAATGGGAAAACTATTAGCTAATTACTTAAAAACCAGATGGGACAGAACTAAGATAGAATCTTTGCAAAACTCTACTCGAAACACACTTTTTAAAGACGAAGATTTACTAAACAAATTGGTCTCCTTTTTATAAAAATCTTTATACTCCTGATACTCAACCACTTCAATCTGACCTGTCCTATTATTTTCAATCTATTAACTCTCCTCCTTCTCAACATATTGATTTTGATCCACATCAGGGGTACGTCAGGGTTGTCCTCTATCACCTTTATTGTTTGAAATAGCATTACAACCTTTAACTAAAATTAGACAAGATACTCTGATCACAGGTTTCCAACTAGGCCCACATCAAGTTAAAATGTCCATGTACGCAGATGATATCATTTTATACTGTTCCAACCTGGATACTTCTCTTCCCCCTTTTCTCCATCAGGTGGATGCTTTCACTCAGTCATCAGGATACCGCCTCAATCAGGATAATTGTGAAGTCTTTGTTTGGTTGAAGGAGAACCCTGCTTTGTCCTACCAGATTTCAGTATCTGGATTTGCTCTGGGTATAGTGTCTGCCTTAAACTGGATTTTAGTGTTAAATGTGGTTAGACAACAGTAGGATTACCAGAGTACACTTCTCTAACCCCAACCCACAGGGCCCACATTGAGTGTGGGCAAAGGCTTTTGTCATTTTGAAAATGACATGACAAATGGCATTCTGGGTCCAATTGCAGTAAGGCAAACAAGAACAACTGGTAAAGTGGGTAGGTTGACCCAGTAACTTTCACTCCATTAGTTAGAGCAAGCTCAGGAGTCACACCACCCTCCCTACCTGTTCCAGGGATAAATGTGGCAGTTTCAGGCACCCACCTCGGAACACTTTATGGACCTGTGGAAGATCAGAAGAGGACTACAGCTGCTATCTGTGACTGGAGAGAAGCACTGGAGCCCCTAATACACAGGACAAAGAAGTGGATTCCAAGAGTCAGCTGGCTGACCTAGGTGGCTACAGGGAGACAACAAGCTGCAAGAGGCCTTTTCCTGGAAGTACCCAACTGACCAATGGTAACTGGATCTGAACTGGACCCTGCTGTTGACCTCTGCCTGACACTAAGTGCCTCCTCGGAGCACTCCTGTGGTGGATTGCAACTTAAAAGACTAAGTCAGAATGTTAAACCTTTGACAAGTATTAACCTTTTTGGTGTATCTGACCTGGGCTCCATTATGGTCAGCCTCACATTACGCCTAACTCCGGGTTGACTGCCACCATTGACTATCATTGGCGCTTTGATCTTTTTGGTGCTACTGCTACAAAAAAAACATGTAATATTTGTATCTTCGTATCCCCATATTTTATTTTTCTCATTTTGTATATTACATTTTATTATAGTTTTCTATTTCAGTACTATTACGCCCTAAGTTTGCTCTGTGCCATAGCTACCAGAGGGTTGAGCTCAAGTTATTTTAGTGACTGAGGATTCACCTTGCCAAGGGTTGTGATTCTTCCTTGAGGTAGGTAGTCACCCACCCCACATAATCCAATTTCTTACAAGAATAAGACTACCTATTCTTTTTTGTTCTAAAGATTGCGTTCAATTGTCAAAAGAAAAGACAGGGGTTCAACATTACACAATGAAATGCATAGTCAGCATACATAGCAAAACAATAATTTGCATATGCAGAGATGATGCAGTATAATTAAGAGCAGCTGAATAAATTTGTGTTGAGGTCATAAAGAGGTAAATACATCTTATACCTATACGCTTGTCATGTATCAAGAACACAAAATAGTAATGATATAGTGATGTAGAACATACATAAGTTAAGCATCTTGTGTGATAACGTTGCCCACATCTATATGATGCCAAATTATTTATGGTGACGTTTCCGAAAGAGCTGATGCGGTACAGTAGTGTATTGAGTATGGCAGTGTATAAGGGAGGGGATGTGGCATAATGGCCTAAGCTGGCGACTTCTGAGCGGTATGAACCAAATCTGGTCTCGGCTCGACATCCTGTGGTTCTAAGCAAATCACGTAATCAACACGTGAATATAATTCAGCGACTTGAGACCCGCACAGGTAATTTGCAGCGCTTTACAAATCCTGGATTCATTATTATTACTAATTATCAACACCTACAACATATTGGGTCCTTACTTCCTTGGTCTTCAAGGAGGAAATACCTCTGGTTGGTTCAGTGAGGCAGCAATAGCAAATGAAAAATGATTTCAGGAGTCTACCAGGCTTATTGAATTCACTACATGGGTCATAAACATTAAGTCAAAGAATCAAGTTAAGGGTTGAGGCAGAGATCAAGAGCAGATGCCACTGCATTGTCGCCAAGTCTAGCTCTGCCAGAATGGGTCTGTGAAGGTCTCTTCAATTGCTTGGGAGTGAGATTTTAACTTTATTTAAGAGACTTGGCATATGGCATATTGATTCAGCATCCATGTTCAACACTAAAGTGCTCTTACCTTTTCACTGGTGAACCCCAGCAGAAGCCCTGCTCTGCAGTATCATAGAAGGTTTGAATAGGGTGCTCGGTACCAAAGGTCAACAATTAGACACATTCCCAAGACGTACTTGCCATTATGTCTGCTCCAGGGATTGACTCCTTAATGGGAAATAAAAGGCACTATGCTAGGTCCCAATTTTCCTATGCAAAATGCCTTGTTTGGTCACAAAGTTGATGTTTCCGGTTAGACTAGAACAATTTTAGACATCAACATAATTTTTAGGTCTCGCCTGAGCCAGCGCATATGCTGCTCTGGTGAGACATTTAGTGAGTGGGCTTTAAAAAGTCGACCACAGTTTTTTGTGTGGCCTAGAGTGGCCTTTTTGTGTGGCCATGACGAGCAGAGGCGCCATATGGCTTTCCTCTCTTGTCATGGCTCATTAAGTGCATCGGTCGCGGGCACCCTTACAGCTCGCGATCGCTTTCGCTTTGACGGCCGCGCTGCCGTTAAACCCACCACAGAGCGCATCTCGCGGCCGTGCATCTCGTTTTACTTTGCGTCTTGTTTTTTCCAGCTGTCTAAATAGTGTTTCTGTTCTAGTGGACGAGCTGAATATACCACATTCTTCCGCACAAAAGCGGGCGATTATCCGCTGTTACATCAGCCGAAAGTCTATTTTTCAAAAGTCATTGGCCTTGCTGTGTTCAGCTCTGATTGTTTTTAGTCGTATTCACAATGCGGCTTTTTGATTGCCGCGATAAAAAAAGCTTTCAGACAGTACACCTTGTTTTCGTTTATGCAGAACAATTTTACAGCTAAAGACACGAATAGTTCACAGGGGCTTTCTCGCTGCGGCGTTCTCTTTGCATGCCTGCTGACTATTGCGCTCTCCCACCCCCTCTGCCACTCTTTCACCGTCTCTTGTCGCGCATCCCACTGTTTCATGGTCTCTATCTTTTCCAACCTTCTGTGGCCTCTTACAACCCCCTGGAGTGCCTTACAGTCTCTCATCGCCTCTTACATTGTCCCACAGTCTCTTCCATTCTCCTGCAGTCTCTTTTAATCTCCCGTAGTACCTTTAACTCTCTCCTAGGCTCTTTCACTCTCTCACCCTTTCATTTTCTGTCAGTCTCTTACACTTTCCCACCACCTTTTTATTCTCCCACCACTTCTTCCACTCTCTCATTTCTTCTACTCTCCCGCCACCTCTTTCACTCTCTCTCATTTCTTCTATTCTCCCGCCACCCCTTTCACTCTCTCTCATTTCTTCTTACTTTGTATTGTGCTTTTTCCAGTTGTCTAAATAGTGTTTCTGTTCTAGTGGATGAGCTGAATATACCACATTCTTCCGCACAAAAGCGGGCGATTATCCGCTGCTACATCAGCAGAAAGTCTATTTTTCAAAAGTCATTGGCCTTTCTGTGTTCAGCCCTGAATTGTTTTTAGTCGTGTTCACAATGTGGCTTTTTGATTGCCGCGATAAAACAGCTTTCAGACAGTACGCCTTGTTTTCGTTTATGCAGAACAAATTTTACAGCTAAAGACAGGAATAGTTTACAGGGGCTTTCTCGCTGCGGCGTTGTCTCTTTGCACGCCCGCTGACTACTGTGCTCTCCCACCCCCTCTGCTACTCTTTCACGTCTCTTGTTGCGACTCCCACTGTTTCATGGTCTCTCCTCTATCTTTTCCAACCTTCTGCGGCCTCTTACAACTCCCTGAAGTGCCTTACAGTCTCTCGTCGCCTCTTACATTGTCCCACAGTCTCTTCCATTCTCCTGCAGTATCTTTTAATCTCCCATAGTACCTTTAACTCTCTCCTAGGCTCTTTCACTCTCTCACACTTTCATTTTCTGCCAGTCTCTTACACTTTCCCACCACCTTTTTATTCTCCCGCCACCTCTTTCACTCTCTCTCATTTCTTCTGTTCTCCCGCCATCTCTTTCACTCTCTCTCATTTCTTCTATTCTCTCGCCACCTCTTCCACTTCTCATTGTCCTTTCTCCTCACACATTGACTCTTCAATCATATCTTTCATTCTGTCCTTACCTTTTCCACAACCTCTCCATCTATTCCACTCTCCCATCCACTCTCCACTCCCTCACAGCATAGTACACTTTCATTCCATCTGTTGAGTCACTCTCTCTTCTACTCGCACTCTTGCTTTGACTTTTCCTGTTAAATCAGTCTCTGTTGTACCTGTACAATCGCTTCCACTCTTCTCATTGAGTTAGTCTCTCTACTAAGTCTACCACTCCTTCCCCTCTTCCCTTTGATAGGAGTCTCTCTATCTCTACCATCTCTTCAACCACCTCACCCATTTTTCCTGCGTCCACCCCCTCAATGTTTAGTTCCCTTTGTAGCTGTAGCTTCTTGCTGCCTCTTCCAACATCCTGTTGTTTCTTCCCCGCTTCTTCAAATCTCATGCCACCATCATCTCCAACAGCTCCTCCAGTTTCTTATTGCCTCTTCCTCTCTCTTGCTGCCGTTTCACTCTCTTAGCATGCATTCTATTCTACCGTTTTCTCTTCCTTTTTTCCATTTTGCGCCTTTCCCTATCAGACTGTCTCTTCTACTGTCTCACTGCCTCCTCAACTCTCCCACCTCCTCCTCCACTTTCAGATTCTGCTTTTCTCACAGACCACTTTTTTAATTCTGCCACTATTTCATCTATTCTACCATGGTCTCTTTCACTCTCCTACTATTTTTCCTCTTGTGCTCTTTTTCGTTCTCCTAAAACAACTTCCACGCTCCCAGGAAGTCTTTTATTTCACTATTTCTTCTTTTACTCTCCCATTTCACATCCTCCATCCTGTTGTATCATCCAGATCCCACCAAATCCTCCACCACATATTCCATTATCATAGTCTTCCTCTGTTTATTGCCTTCATTTCCCTCCCACCATCTCTTCCGCTCTCCTGTGGTTTCTTTCTTCTCCTGTCCCCTCTTTCATTGTTCACTATTTTACTACCCCCGTGTGTCTTCCATTCTGTTGCTGCTTCTTCTGTTCTCCCACTGTCTTTCACTACTCTGTTGTCTCTTACACTTTCCTTCTACATCTTCCACTCTCATATTGACTTTTCCTTTCTTCCACTACCTATTTCACGCTCTGATTATCTTTTCTACTCTCTCACAATGTCTTCCACTCCCTATTAGTCTCTACCACTCTTCACATCTCACCCATACTGCCAGTATCTGTCCTCTTTCCCAGTTTTTCTCCATCTTTGCTGTTCACATTCCATCCAGTTTATGAAGCTAATTTGCATTTATGATGAGTAACCCGACAAGTGTCATTCATACAACTCAAATATTCTTAATCTAAATGCTAGAAAAAAGGAACAAAAGGGGCAACTAAATAAGTATGAAGACAGAATAGGATGCACTGCTCATTCTTCAACCCTCCATGTAACAAGACATTGTAGCTTGATGAATCCCATTTATCATACCAACGATAAACAGTTTGGCTTGGGTTAGCAAGCTTGCGAAATGCTCCACATACTTTAGGCTAAAGTCTATACAATATGACAAACACTTCCACAACAAACATTGGCATAGCCAATAGGTCTCGCCTTTGGGACCTTATAAGTGTTTAGCTATGCAACATTTGATGTTGTTGCACCAAGGATATTGTGCTGGATAACCAAACACTTATAAGGGCCTAAATGCGAGACCTATTGGCTATGCCAATGCTTGTTGTCCTAGCTAACTGGACAGCGTAATGCACAGAAAGTATAGCAGGTCATTGATGGGAAATTCCACGAACGAGGCCAGCAAACCTTGTGAGGATGAGCCACAGAAAAACTGCTGCATCGTCTATATTGCTTAAAGACGGTTTTAAACGGCTTGCAGAGAAGAGAGACGTGTTTTTTTAGCCAATTGGAAACGGAAAACAAAACTCTGGAAAAACTGTTGGACCACGTGCTGGTTTTCAAAGGCATGCAGGGACAGAGGTGACAATTTATTTTTTAGTCAAATGAAACTGGAAAATGAAGCAAAACATGCAGGGTCCAGGAACTGGAGAAAGCAAAGAGGCAAATCTGAGAAAAGTTGGTGTCATGAGAAATCTTCCTTTACATTTTGATGATGGGTGAAGAAACCTAAGACATGGGCTGATTGGCGACTCTTAAGCACAGGCTTCGGGCATTGGGCGAGGAAGGAACTAATCACAAATATCTAGGATTCAATTAGTATTGTGCTCCGCTTGCATGTGCCTACATCCAAAAGTCAGAACTCTTCAGAAGACTTGATTAAAAGTAAATGCTGCATGAATATCAAAGTATAACAACATGAATTATGGATTAATGCACCACTAAAGCTTGCAGTACTATATATCACCACAGAAGACCCAAAAAACAACATTTAAGAAAAAGGTTTAGCAGGAAGCACAATTAAAGTGAACTCTTGTGATACAACTACAGGTAATAAAAGATAAGCCAGAGATTTCATTGGAAACATTTGTAAAATCAAATTGTATGATTCAAGCTAAACTTAGACATGTTGAATAGATTGATACAAAATATATGACATTGCCCATGAAACATCTGAAACTCACCACTAAGCATATGTCATTCCAGATATCTATCTAGTATCAATATCCCTGGTCAAATATCAGATTGTGGTAGCAAAGCATTAGAGAAGATAGCAGGAGTGGGTTTCAATTATGCATGTTTTCCAAATGCCTATTGGCTGTGCTGCGCCTTTCTAGTTGTGCTTCTATAAAGGTGCTTTGAAATATTTTTTTAGGTTTGCCTAAAATCATTTTTAAGTGAATTGCTCAATTCTGGACACCATTTACTCTCCTGACGCAAGATGACTGCTCTCATGCAGCGGAAGAAGAGAGAAGATAGTTTCGGTCTACTACGGCTATGTATTCAGTTATTTTGTGGTATTTATTTTGTAGGGTCCTAAACCTGGATGTAGCAGCGCGCTTTATATAGATGTAATCAGTGCATGCCACTTACTCAGAGTTATGGTAACTTAGGTTGGCCTTTACAAACGAAACTAGTAACAAAGTTGCCTGTGTTCATGTAGGGAAAACTACTCAAGCAAAACATCTTATCTGCAGTTTGTACAAAGCTAATGTATACATTACTCATTTCTCACAAGGTTTGAGGTCAGGGGTGATGAAATGCATTGAGATTAGGAAAGTATTGAATTCTTTCATAAACTTCAAAATTAGAGTTGCCAGTTTTCCTAAGGAAAAGGGGCCCAGTACGAGATGGTTACTTTTCAATGTGTGCTTTAGGTACTCTTTTTTAAAACTCTGAAAGGTAGACTTAATCTGTGTACGTTCTTATCATACAACTCCATCTTTATATGATTACCTGTGGCAGGTGGCTTCGATAGGCAGGTGTTCCTGGCACTGGGGTTTTGCTAGCCTCTGTCTCAGGGATCTCTTTTCCTTAAGCACTGCATCCAGATGGGTGTTCATTGCTTGCAGAGCTTCACACTTCTGTCCTGAAGTTTGTTGATAAAAGAAGATAATTAAAAACAGAGTATACAATCCTTATCCTGAGCTTCTACTCAACGGTCTATGCTTAGCATCACATCTGAGCACCTAGTATTTCCCAAACAAGTGATGGTCTATAACCATTCCTCCTGTTTCAATGTGTTGAAGGAAGTTATGCCAATTTACACAGCGAGTACCTCTAGTCATTAATACGATGAAGGTCAACAGATAATGATGGTTTGTTGGGTGTACATCACATTCCTGCTTGAAGATTATTTTTGCTTTCGTGCTCCTTCCGTTAAGTATTTTTGAAAATCCAATATTGTCTCTTTCCATATGTGATGAATAACTAAACTGATAATCAATGAATTAAAGTACTTTAGTAACAAACCTATAGAAACAAAGAATTGTATAATACGAGTAGGAGGGGTAAAGGAGTGAGGGAGAATGTTTTCTCTATCTACAGGTGATAGAACAAGGAGGTACTGGGAAGAACTTACCTGATTGGGGTGAAAATCTACTTGAAGGAAGCAGTGAATTAAGTGCTCCAATCAAGGTTTGAGAGACATCTTTTATTATAGACACCCAAGTACACAGGAGTCTGTGTACAAATGAACTCTATAAATTCTAAAAGAATATTATCGCTCAACCTTTTTGACAACTCTTACGGTACTAATTTCAGTCCACCACACTTTCAATGTCTATACAACAACCCCTCCTAACAAAACAAAGATTATAAGAAACAAATTCTTCATGTTTACCAGGCACCTTAAACCTTGAATTGCTTCTCTCCTGCACAAGTTCTACCACAACCGTGTCCCCTGCTTCTGTTTTTGCAAGAGACTTCCTTACTTCACTTCCATCACACACACTTTCAAGACTCGTTCTTCTGTCTCTTTCTCTCATCCCACCTGCGTAGTATCCCCTTATTGCTCCCCTCGTCGAGCTGTTGCTCTACAATTTCTGAGATGATCCAGACATACCAACCGCTGCAAACACCCCACCGCCCCCCAAACCCCGTTCTCCTCCGTTATGTACAGATGTCTGTCAGTCTACCAAGGCAGCCAAGGGTTTTGCTATCCTGTGGAACACTGGCTGCCATATTTAAAGATCTCCCGCAGATAGGCGCAGAGCTCTATATGCCTTCAGCAGCCACCATCATATCAGCTCAGTTGAAGGGCTTGAAAAACAAGCGTCCCAGACATTCTTCATGTTTTATCCCAACTATTCCCAATATCCTAGGGGCAGAGAAAGGTAAGATGCTACCCCATTTTTTTGCCTTTCAAACAAACATATGCTAATAATGAAGATTGTATACACTCCACAGCATCCTGAGGAAGGCAAAGGCTAAGGAAAAAGTGTTGATTAACCTTTTCCTTATCTTCTGCACTGGCGAGTGTGGGATTATGAAACAAGCAATGATTGTCCGAGCCCTACAAGAGTTCTGCGCACATAGGCAAGTCAAGATATTCTAGGGCCCTTGTCACACAGACGAACAATCTTTAGTAAATGATTGCTTGAGACTAGCTTCCGGACTAAGCCAAATCGAAAGCCACAAGGCAATCAGGCCCAACTGAATAAGAGCCTCAATATCGTGGCGCCCTAACTTTTATAGTGAGGTGATGTAGGGGGTACAGAAAGGAGCCGCCTGCAAAAGTGGTTCTCCTCATTCTGTATAGGTGCACAGTTGGCAAAAGCCCAGACGCCTGCCCCATACGTAGCAGTGGCAATGCACAGGGCCTTATAGATCTCAAGAGTGGGTGTCATTGAGCTGCCACTGGGTGCCCTGGGATGTTTAAAAGGGTCCCCACTGATCGAGAAAGCTTCATGCTACACTTTAGGTTATTAGGAGGAGCCAAACATAAAACAAATCTAATCCTTTCAAACCAATTCTTATCAACAGCTAAGAGGATACACTCAGTCATTTGGGGCCAGAGGCCACAATATAGGATTTAGGGTAGTTTGTAACCTTGTCAAGATCAGCTATAAACTGTGCAAAAGAAATACGAAGATGTAAACCCTTCAGCGTGCTGGCCATCCAGGGCTTAATTTGTGCCGGGGCTTAGCACCGGCACTTAATTGACAGGGCCGGGTCTACTGTCTACACGCTTCTGCTGTGCTGCGTACCAGGTGCACATCACATTTTTTTATTTAACTTACTACTGTACTCTCGTGCAGCTGCAGCGTGTTTTTCGCATCTCTCCGAGTGAGTCACAGCGCTGCACCGGTGGTTAAAAGTGTTGCTGTGGGACTTAGACACTTAGCCTGCCCTGAGCCCCAGAGGAGATTAAGTATTCATATAAATTTAATAGCCACTTGCCTGTGGGCAGGCCGGAGCCTGATTTGGGCTGGAGTTTGGTTCTATTGAGGTAGAGGCTGTGCGGCAACGTGCACAGAATTTTGTTCACATTGCCACGCCCCAGCCTAACCACCGCAGCAGGCAGCAGCTCACCACAAGTCATCGCGTTCAAGTTGGCCCGACCCGACGACCGTGGTGTTGAGGGAACTGGAACCATCGATCAGCCAGTAGTAGTACTGTGTATGGTAGTAGTAAGCAGCACCAGGCCTAATCAGTTATTAAAGAAAGGCCATGCAGTCAGTGTGTGTCCCGAGTCCCTGCTGGCCGGCCGGCCCACCACACAGGTAACGGTAAGTTAAGTACTAACTTAGTACTGTACTAGTAGCTGTAGTGCTAAACCAACTAGCGATGCCAATATATGCCATAATTGCCTTGCTAAAAAAAAAACAACGCTGCTTTTAGGTCGAGGGACCATCCGGTCTGCCGAAGGCAGAACCGGAAGTCCGGAGATTTAATGTTTTGGAGAAGAGGGGCTTGAACCCGCCCCTCTTCTCTCCTCTTCTCCATTGGCTGGCCTCTTGAATGCTGGCCAGCCATTGGAGAAGAGGATCGTCTCTCCGAACAGGCCCCGTCCTTTTCAGATTCGGGGGCGTGTTTTTTGCTACTTTTCTCATTTTCTCCTCCAGCCAATGGCAAGAGGAGAGAAAAGAAAAACACGCCCCCGAATCCGATACCGCCGCTGCGTTTCTCCGAGGCATTTCTGCTTCGCCTCGGAGAAAGGCGGCGGCGTTACACACATTCGTGGTTTGTTTGGGGGTGTTTTGACATTTCCTTGTTTAGTTTGCCAGAAGTTAGTCAGTCTCACAGAGATTATTTTTTGTATTATAGAACTCTTTTGAGTCCATAAAATATAGACATTTAAATGGGATGTTTGCCTGCTTCTGTAAGTGACCTTCGACTCTTCGGGTATTAAAACAAAAATCAATCGCATACTCCGCTTTCTACATTTCTTTAATATTTCTTGCAAATTCTCATATGCTACAGTTAAAATTGACAATTGGAGGTAGGGTGGGCATGCTAATACGCCCAGCAGCATAGAAAGTAATCTTACCGACGCTGCCTTTTGCCCGCTGTTCTGCTTTTTCTGTAGCAGAACATTGCTTTTAAATACTTATTGGATTTTGGGGGGGATGCCTGCTAAAGGTTTGCCTGACGTAGATCGTGGGTGTTCGCCTTTACCATAAAACGGCCCAAGGTCTTAGATCGGGTGTATCTACACTACAGTAAGAGCGAGCCTGCCGTTTGTTTAAGAGCCGCGCCGTTCCCATCACTGCACTGACTGCTCGATCCGTTCCCGAAAGCCTGCCCTTCAAGAGAGCTTACTTTGAATAGATTGTGGAAACAGCTAGCCCTAGGATCTGATCGAGGCAGCCTGTTTTATGCAGTCTGCAGGTGGGATCGAAGCCAGCGGGCGCCAAGCTCAGTTATTTTACGTATGCAATACGGCCCCAGGATGTTAACAAACAATGGAAAATAGAATTAAGCCCGCAGTGACAACCATTTACAGAAAGCGTTGATGGGCTGCAGATGGTAATGATGCATGTCCATCTAAGTTACATTGGGCAGTGGTGTTAGTGCAGCGATGCATGCTCGTTAGAGGCAGCACTCTACTCGTAAACTATATTTTGCAGCTGTAGTCTGTGAATTCCTGCTGCTTTCGCTGAAGAAGAAATATTAAGTTCTTGGAAATGGAATTGCAAAACAAACACGTTTTTGGCACGCTTGCTTGCTTAAGGGAATGGCATGTTTCATTTGAACTCGCCTTGTTATCTCACTCTACAATTCTGGCAGACACACGGTGCCAGAGCTCTCACTGGGAGATGTTATGCTTTACTTTTATGGTCATGCGGGAAGCGTGCTCAGTTGCTTCCAAATTCTTCATTTGCCTTTTTCGCTTTTTATGTCCCCAGGGTTTAAGAGTTCACAACTGTGATATTTTGGTGGTCTGTGTCCTTACACAGGGCCATTTTGGGATTATTTAATATTATGCTTTTGGATTGTTTTAGCAACACACACTGGTGAATTGTTTTTCTTTTACAGAAGACAAAGGAGTACTGTTTATGGATCTCATTTTATCCATGTTAATACTAAGTTTTCAGAAACTGAATATAGTGCACTATAGAGGACACAACAAATTGAATCTACTCTAGTAAAATGTCTGTTTATTGCTTTCTTTCGACACCTGGAGTATACTCTGTGCTTTGATGGTGTCTCTTGCCTTCTGCATATGTCTTGATGCTGTGGAGGTATTTGAAGTTGCCCTATAGCATACATACATACATTGTTTACATGATGCTGGGTAGTTACTCGGATTGCAGTTCTGTTCTTCATTGCTATTGACGTGGACGTTAATTAATAAGATTACGTAAACCTTGAAGGTCTCCGGGCTACCTACTCCTGTATGCTAGTTTGATGAACGCTGATGTAGTATTCCAGTTAGACAGCATGTGCAGAAAGGTCTAGAAGGACGCCTGTAGCTTTGTGCTCTTCATCTACTATCATAAGCAAGTTATCCCACGCGGTCTGGTGGTTTCATTCCTATGTAATTAAGCTTTTTTTACATTTCTTACAGGTAGTGTTTTTTATTGCACTTGGTAATGAAGACAGAGCATCATGTTTTTGTCCAAAGCCTTAAATTAAAGGTGATTTCAAATGGCTGAATAGTAGTAAAAATGTTGATGGTTAAGGATTTTATTTTTACAGTCTTAATGATAGTGTGAATTTGTAGACTCCCTGGAAAAGACTTCAGATGGAACTCTTTCTGCATTGTCTATGACTTCTATCTTGGGCAAGATTCAGGCCGAAGCCAGTGGTCCTTGTACAGGTAATTAAGTTCTGCACATTGCTCCTCAAGCATAGACCGCCGCTACACCAAGATCTGGCAGGGTTACGGAGTGGCAACACCAACCGTTAATGGTGTATAACAATTGCACACATTCATTCATTATAGAGTTCTTTTTTTCCCAGAGATTCGACATCATTCAGTTTTGTATGAAACTAAAGATGCAGTGACCAAACGACAGGAAGCTTGTAAATAATGTTGTTGGCCTTTTCATCGTTCATCTAATTTGTCTCTGATAATGTATTTCAGTTTTTAAGATGGTTTTCTAATTTGGAGACCATCATGCTTTGAATTTAGTATTGTTCAAGTGGTTGAAAAATTTAATTGGCATCCAAATTGAGTCACAATTTGGATTTCCAAGTCTGTTTTTTTTCCTCATGCTTTACGTGGCGACTGTCGGAGTCAACAGATGTGCATTTGGAATGGGTGGATAATGACTTGTGTACACATCGGTGATACCTAGAATGAAGGCGTGTTATTGTTTTCAGCTGCATTGTCCAGGTTACAATTCAGTTATCCACATCTGAGCTTATACTTGATCAATGTTATTGTAAAGCACCAGTTCAAAAATGTAACCCTCAGAGTGAAGGGGCGCATAAATCAGCCACATAACCTAAACAAGGCTTTCCATGGGAAGATGCCTTGGTCATTGAAATCTTTTGTGCAGTCACATCAGTTGCTGATGCTCCATACTGAGAATGCACAATTGTGTTAACGTTTACATTTTGAACTAGTTGTCGGCACCTCTTTTTTAATGGCTCTACCTTTCTCTGTGACTTTGTGTGCTGCTTATGATCCATGTAGCTCCCAAGCATTAAACAACACACTCTCTCCAAAGGTTCTCATCTGCCTTGCCCTTCTTTTCATTTATTGCCTCATATTCAGCAAGAACACCCAGTGCTTCAAATCTGCAAGGGGTAACAGTGCCTCTTCTCTTAAAAACCGGTCTACTTACTCATCCTCTCTTGCCTTCTGTCATAGAGTACCAGTGCCATCTTTCTTTTCTAAAAAAAAAAAAAAAAAAATACCCGACTGCCTAGTCTTTAACTTTTTTACACTATACCACTCCACCAATGACCTGCTTTACCCCTCCAATCAACTTTTGGCCCCGTAGACTCTGCAGAAATTGCTTTCCATATGTAATGTTCATCACATCATCACCACATTTGCTGATAATAATCCTTTATTCATCTGCACCTTGCAAGCTCAGCATGTTTCATCAACTCACTAGGCTAAGCTTTCTCAACTCCCTACGTATTACTGATTGAGCCTGGAAAAGGCTCTCCTATTTCTCTGACCAGTGATGGTCAGTCTCCTAAGACGCTAAACTATTCACATCCACTGCAGTACCAATTGGCATCCCTGAAGGTTTACTCCTGGGTCCACTATTTCCCCATAACTCACCCAGTGTCTTCATTTTTCCTTCTTTTTTATTGCTTTCTCGTTCAACCTGTACATTGAGCCACATATCCTTTGCCCCGCCTTTCTTACATGCTCACCCCTTTTGCGGTCATATCTCTTTGCGTCACAGTGATCTGCCATTGAATGGAGTTATGCTCGCTTGATAAACTCATCAAAGACAGAAGTTTCATGTTTTCCTTGTTCTACTGCACCTGTTTCTACCTTATCAAGACCAGTGGCAACTGTATTTCCCCCTTCCTGCCAAACTTTTTCTCCCTGGTCACCTAGTTTGGGCATCCAGGTGAAGGGCAGAGTGATAAGGGGTGTCTGCTTATGGTAATTTCCTGTTAGAGCTTCTTAAAGCCGGGCCCTGCATGGTGCCAGAGCCCCTGTATATTTGCCTTGACCATTGTCTTTTATTTAATTTAATATTTTGATCTTCTCTGTCCCGCCTCTATTTCATACTTTACCTTCCACAGGTGCTCTTGTCTTGGCTACAAAGTTGGTATGCTTGTAGTTATGTCAAAAGTGAACCTATAGTTGGCTAAAAGCTAGGGACTACAGTATATAGTATGTACTTAAAAACATATCGGTGGCCTAACCGTGTCTCCATGGGTTGGGCGTACATTGATCGGACGGGGCTTAACAATTCATCTAGTGATGGCCTTGTGTTGTTCTGGGTTGGACCTCAGATATGACTTTCATGTCTTCTGTACATTTTTTAAGGGCCTGGGGAAACGTTACATTATACCAATTTTGCGCAACCTGAATTTTAATCCATGTTGCCCAGCTTTTTTGCATTTGCAAATGTTACCCTTTTTAGGTCTCGGTTAGCGAAGGCTGCGCTTGCGCAGTGTCGCTCGCGAGATTTAAGGTTTTTCAGAAGAGGGGCTTGAACCCGCCCCTCTTCTCCATTGGCTGGCTGGTCAGCCATTGGAGAAGAGCTTTGTCTCTCCAAACAAGCCCCGTCTTTTTCGGATTCGGGGGCGTGTTTTTTACTTCTTTCTCTCCTTTGGAATGTAAACATTCCAGCCAATGGCAAGAGGAGAAAAAGAAAAACACGCCCCGAATCTGAAAATGAAGCTGCGTTTCTCCAAGGCATTTCTGCTTGACCTTGGAGAAAGGCGGCGGTGTTCATGGCTCTTGCCAGGTAAGGCAACAGACACCGAGTTGGGACATTGCAGTCTGAAGAGCTTTAGAAAGGCAAGACCGAATCCCAGGTTCCACATCCTGGCCAGGCTGATGATTTTGGGCACTAATTTGTGGACATGTTTTTGCTAAGCACAGATGGCAAGCATTAATCACTTTTAATCGCCCTCCGCCTGCCATCTCTTCCGCCCTCTCTCCATTTTGTCCTACTCCCTGCTGCCTTTGCTGCTGATGTGACTTTCCGTAGACATCAATCCCCCCCTCACACCCCACAGAATATTGCTAGAGCGCATTTCAGCGGCATGGGGGATGGGCAAGAACCCTTCTTATGCATGCGGCGTCCGTGTCCGAAATACGTGGTGCGTACTGACGGTTAACCTGGTCGCACATCGTGTGCTGAGATCTTGGAATGCCTCCTTATGGAATTCGGGGCCATGCGGTGACCACAGAACGTAGCGCCCTCCCCCCCCTTTAGATCTAACTTTGGAGCACCTACAACATCGGTACTTGCGCGGTAGCGGAGATTTTGAGGTCTGTACGCGTGCGTTTTCTCAGAGGGTACATTTCCGGCCATATTTGCAGTAAGCAAAGCATCTTCCCAAACAGTAAACGCGAGGCGTGGCTGTGTCTTGGCGGCGGCCATCCTTAAGTCAGGCCAGAACCAGAATTGCACAGAGCTGTGACTTTCTGCCTGACAGTAAAATGGCCGTAACTCAACGTGTTTCTGTCAATCGTTATGATTGAGCCACGGCTGTCGCCTTCATTGCTTTTCACTCTCTGCAAGCCATGCTCGCCTCTCTCCGGCTTAGTTGTTTGTTTTCCTCACAGCACTGACCTTTCAGTTTAACGGAGGATTAAATCACATTATTGTTGTTGTGTTTTGTCCCAATGAAACGGTCATTTAGTGCTGTCTGTAGTGTGTCCTCTCCGCTTGTTATCACTGCACAAAAACAGACATCAGCCCTTCCTGAGTTGTACCATTTTTCAACTGCAATGTGTCTTTGTTTTCCCGGGGCTTGCAACTAGTGCACCAATCCTGGAGGTACTGCAAGGTGTGGATTGGAAAACAAAATGTGTACTGCGGCTCTGCGTCCAACTGCTAACATTTTGTAAGGATATCAGCAATGGACATTGAAATGGGACCATTCAAGGCCCCTTTCAGGCAAAAGCACTCACTGATTCCTGTATAGTGAGTGTAAAAGCGTTAAGGTAACAATGTTGTTCCTGCTTGCATTCCACATGGTTCACGGGCGGCAGAGAAGTAACAGGACTCTGTCTTTTCCTTCTTACTTAGAGAGGAAAAATACAGTGTCCGCTTCAGCTGCCCCCCCCCCCTCTTTCATTCCTCCCTTTCTTTCTGTCTAGCAGTTCTTCTCTTACTGAAGTTCACCTCCAGTCTTGCTAGCAGGCCTATGAAGCAGCACAGCCAAGAACAACAGTGACTCTGTCACTTAGGTCACAGGACCCTTGAGAAGGGCCAGCTCTAGGGCAGTGCAACCGGTGAGACCGGGCGCTGACTTTGGGTGGAGACATTATGTTTGCAAGTAAATTAAGGTTTTAAAAGCGCTTACTGCCTCCTTCCTGGCCTCCAGCAATTTTCGGCAACAATAAAAATGTCATGATGACTCTGGTGTTTAATGTTCTTCCTAGAGAGAGATCGGAGTTTTGTCTAGTGGAAGTTTTGACTCCTGGAAAGGTAGCACATAGGGTTAATGTGCCTGCAGCAAAGAACATGTACCATGCAGATCACAAAGTGCACATAATGTAAATAGGTCAGAGGGCTACTGCATGTGTGTGTGTGTAGGTGGCTCTATTTATGTGTGGGTTGCTCTATGTAAGTGGCTCTGTGGGTGGCTCTGTGTGTGTGTGGGTGGCTTTGTGTGTGTGGGCGCAAATGCAATAGGTCTCGCATTTGAGAGTGATTAAGCTATTGACGTTGTAAATAACAATGCCGTTTCTTTAAATGTTTTAAAAACAGAAACATAAACAAAAATAATATCATGAGCAATGCTAATAGCTCTAACTTTAACAATGCCGAGACCGTTGCATTGTAAATGCTTGTTATTTTATAGCGTGGTGGGGGTGGCGTGACCCGACCGACGGTTACGGTCGAGTCGTCAGATCACCGTGGTGGTAGGGGGCGGGCCCGCCGGCCGTAGTTACAGTAACACACACTTCACTTTTGTCTTTAACCTAACCAATCGTGATTTTTTGATAGGGCCAGCGGCCTGCCGCAGTACAGGCCTGCCGGGGTTAAAACTTAGTACTGTTCTAGTAAGTTAAAAAAAAGCCAAGGCCCAGCCCGGCGTCGGTGTGTCCGCACAGCCGCTGTGTCTCACTCAACAAATGGCTGGGTATCGGCGCCGGGCATGCTCTGACTTAACCCTGTCTTGCCTAAAATGCAAGCGGCACATTCCCTACCCTCCTTCCAAGTCGGAAGTCCAACAGGGTCAGTTGTTCAGTTTATATGTATGCGAGTTACTCGCTCACACAGAAAATCCAGTACTGATGCTGGATGGGTCGGGGATGGGAGTCTGACTCCTGTAAAATAGCACTCTGAGTCCGTCCGAATTTCTGAGGGCGGCCACGGCGTCACAAATCTTGACTGGAATCAATAAAAATAATTTTATTCTGATTCTGTGCCTGCCGCCTGGCTTCTTGGCGCTCACTCGCCCAAATGCTTGGTAAGATGATCACATTACTCAGACTCGGTTGGCCCATTAACACCAGCCAGAAGCAAGCCAGCGTCATCTACACTATTGCACATTCCAACTGTGGCAAACTACTTACGGCACTATGGCAGTCCTCGAGTCCTGACCAATTCAGGCACGGACTCTGAGTCTGGCTTTAAAGTTGAAACCTTGTGCGCACCGGCACCCAATCGTTCTAAAAAAAAAAACTAAAAAAAAAAACACTTCTTGAAAAATGTTTGCAAGCATGCTGCTGAGCATGGATGAATGGAATACATATGCAGCAACAGTAACACACAGTACTGGTGCAACAGTAATTCACTGTTGTTCCTTTGGGTTTCTGTATGTATGATGATCCATGAGTACAGGAGACTGCACTCTGTAGCTATGTGTCTTTGCATTGGAGCTCGTAGCCTCTATTGACAAGCTGCAGCTGCAGGCCATACTTCAGTCCATGCTCACTCACTACTCGCCCTCAGACCGCAGTTCTGGTGTCACCAGACCCAAGTAGGGCAGGCAGAGGCCATTAATGCAATCTGCCTCTAGCCTGTGCCTATTAATGATTGAATAACTGAATGGAAAGCCTTGGGAAGGAAATTAATGTATTATTATCTATATCAGTCTACTTATCAAGTTTCCTTTCCAGAATGGTGTTTCCCCCACATCATAAGTTCACAGACTCCGACATCCTGGGGACCTCCCTCCATCATCCTGTCTCGTTGCTGTGGCAGTCCTGGAATGCCCACTATCGGGATGGTACAGACAGGAAATTAGAACCACTAACTGTGGGTGACACGTGACGACCTTGGCTCCATTGCCGGACAGTTGAGCAGTTGCGAGTTTTAGTATAAATCCACATATTTCGCTTCTTGTATTAAAAGATCAGTGAAAGGCCTATTGAGCAACAGGTTGAGGCTCCTGCTTGCACTGCCTTGGAAGACTTTTAGCTCCAGTTTTCTTGATATATATATATATATATATATATATATATATATAGAATGAAAAGCAGGATGTTATATAAACGGTTTGCCTTTTGTCCTACCAGTAAGTGGTTGCTCATCTAATGAATGAGCCCATAGTCTTAAAGGATCTTTAAGCAAGCAGCGTGCCATGGTTTGTGCTTGTAAATTTGTAATGCAATTGTGTCATGCCTTAATATGTATTAAATTTTATGTGCAAAAACAACCGACAGGAGTAGGTCAGCGTCAGCCTCACAGTGTCCTCCATTAATTTAATTCGAACTTCAAAGCAATCTATATTGCGCATCACCTGAACTGCAGCATTTGAATAAAACATGGGGCCCCGTGGATTCTTCGTGACACTGGCTTTCTTGGGTGGCTCATGCAGATTTATTTTTCCTAAGAATTGTTTGCTTTAATTTATGGCGGAGGCTGGCAGAGCTGCTGCAGTATGTGTCTACTAAGGAAATACCTGAGGCTTAATGAAGTTTATTTATGCCTCTACTTTCTTCACTTCATTATTACTACCAGCCGCATAAGCATGGTAGCAAGAAGGAGGTAAGGTGAAGAATAACTTTGAAGAGGGTAGGGAGGAAAGGGTCAGCAGAGAGACAGAGGTAAAGAGGGGTGAACCCTGACCCGTGAGGTTAGATACCGAAAGAGATGACAACAGAGCAAGTGATGGGGAGGACTCGGAGAGAAGGAAAGATATATAAAGTAAGACAGGGTGTTGAGGAGGGATAGGCAGAGAAACACAATCAAAGTTAGAGGTAGACAGGGCATAGGGCCGGTGTGAGAGATTTAGCGAGGAAAAATAGAAGCAAGTAACAGAGAGAAAGAATACCGGGGACTCCGCTACATTATGCTCCCAAACAGGGCGTTACACGTCCTTGACTATTCAACACGTTCGAGTGATGTTTGTAATTTTTAGGACAAAGTTATGGTGAAAATGTACTCTATTTTGCTCTGGAGAAAAATGTTTCTCTAGTGTGGCCTGTAACAAAACCGAAGTCCAAAATATCTATAATACTCTAGCCCTTCAATTCTTACTCCGGGAAGTCATTACATTTAAGTTTATTTTTCAAATGTGTAAATTAGATATGTGAAATAAATAAGTCTGCACAGGTGTTCAAACACGAACATAGTTGTAAAGTGTCCCTCCTAATACACACCTAACAGTAGCTACCTTTTTTATTTTTATTTTACAGAGTTGTATATAGTGCGAACTTGACCCCAAGCTATCGGGTATCAGAGCGCTTTACATAGCACCAGTTGCGTTACATGAGGACACATTCATTTTTTTGTTAGACACAGGGAGATGAAGTGATTTGTCCAGAATCACAGGATGTTCAGCGTCGTTGCCGAGACTTGAACCCAGTTCCCCAGATTCGAGGTTGACCGCCCTAGCCGTTAGGCCAACTCCTGTCCCCTACATTGCTACAACACTCAGCTGTTGCAGGAAGCTTAACAAAGAATCCCTGCCGGCACAAGCATCTCTGGGATAGGCTCGGGATAGCTTGCAGTTTCACTCTTACCATTAAACACAGGCCTACATGCTGCCTGAAAAGTGGCCTTGATGGCTTGACCCAAGGCATGGTCTGCTCTTCGGATCTGGGTAAGTCGGAGTTTTCCCCATTTCAAGGGCGGCCAGCTCAACTCGCCAGCCCATTCCTGAGATTGCCTTCAGTTAAGTGCCAAGCCCTGAAGCTACCAAACATACCGGATGTGACGTCACGGCAGGAGTCTTGTCTTTATATATTTATATTTTGTATGGCCCTATGGTCATTTTGCACTAGTAGGTATGACTTGAAATTCGGAAATTCAAACTGCCCAGTCACTACCTATTCTTCTGGCCTATGTACCTCTAGGGAGATTATATTTTTCTGTGCTTTGTGTTAAAATACAAATCTTTAATTAAAAAGTAATATTCGGAATACATGCCTCTTTTCTAATCTCTGTCTAGTCTGTGTGATACAGAAGTAGTTTCATATTTTTTACTATTCTGAATGTCTAATAAATGCACATATAGCTCCAGGGGAGTAAGTTATAGCAACAAGCCCAATTATTAATCGTCTTTTTTTATTGTTTCTTTCAAAGTAATAGCTTTAACGGAATACTCCACTATTTAGGAACCATGATAAACCCCATCAGCCACTGGACGTGACAAAGTGACTCATTCAAGTGTATTGAATGATTTTATTCCGTTTATCTGTCTAGAGAGTTTTCAGAACATTTTGGTTTATTTTTGTCACATAAGCTATGTAAAAGTTTAATCTTTGAACTTGTAGACTCTGTTAAAAATGGTATTGTCGTTTCCAGAAATCGGCTCATAAAGCACTGGAATTATCCCTTTTCAATGCATTAGTGATTTTAGCTAATTTATTCCAAAATTGTGCTTTAAATGCACTTTTTTCTTAATCTTTTTCAAAATGTTAACAGGGCAGGGGAACCTCCTCTCAAAACCTTACTATGGGGAAGGCTCCCTTGCTGAAATTCAGATTGATCGGGTATTACATCTGACTTTTAGCAGTGCCAGTTGAGGATGTGGGTGGAGCTAATTGTGGGTGGAGCTAGTGGAGGAAATGGGTGGAGCCGAAGAAAAGTAGGTGTGGCCTCCAACTAACATTTGAGCACCTGCATTTCATATTTTACAAATTAAGCACCGAGGCCATCAAAACCGCATAGTCAGCATATAACAATGCAGGCAATGGGGCACCCTCAATCAGTGGAACGTCTGGGCTTGCCCTGCCTGGGTTAGGGCTTAACTTATTGATATATAATATAAACAAAAGGGGGGCAAGAACACACCCCTGCCACACACCCCATGAGATGGGAAACATCCGAAAGTTCTCCACAGGGCCAAATCTGAGCTTTGTGGACATATTCTCGTAGAGGGTGGATAGAAGGCTAACTAGTGTCTCATCTAAACCCAGGACCGCCATAACTTGGACCAATTAGCACAGTCAAACATTGCCGACAGGAAGATGGTGAAAAAGACCATACGCACAACTCTCCATTGACGAGCTCGATAAGGCATATTACTTGTTGCTGGAACACATTTTACAAAATTTCTGTACTTTCATAGACATCCTAGCTGCACGCATAAATGCTTAAAAAAATTATTATTATTTTTTTTTTTTTTAAACCCAAGCAATAAGAACAGGCTTAGTGTGGGATTTCACTGTGATCCCCAACTGCAAGCTTTTACTGATTCACTGTGTAACTATACTTGGTGCCCAACTAAAAACCTACCATGAATGTTTTGTATTTGCTCGTTTGCTTAATGCAGCTATTTCAAGTGATAATAGCTCACGATTTAAAACAAATAAGATATGCTCTAATTTTAGTGATTGACTGGTTTCAGTAGCTCATTTTCTGTGTCCCCGACATTTAGAAATGAGTGAATTTCTATTTCACCTTTACTGACCAAAATGGATTTTAAAACAAAAAAAATGTACCTAGCCAGTTGCAAGCACTACTCCATGTCAGCAAACTACATTTCCAGCCCTGAGCTTTTCGATTATACTAAAACGTATTCAGGTTTATTCCAATTTAATCAATGAAAG
Organism: Triturus cristatus; assembly: GCF_964204655.1. Lineage (NCBI taxonomy): Eukaryota > Metazoa > Chordata > Amphibia > Caudata > Salamandridae > Triturus > Triturus cristatus. The sequence goes on from NC_140592.1 coordinate 1,136,250,044, forward strand.
TAAATCAAGACTTCGGTTCCCAGAATGCAGGGCGAGCTCTAAGGAGGTGGAATCTGTACCACTGCACCGGGTACTGACTTAGGGGAGGGGGGGGGCATGTTTTTCAAGTACAATCTGATTTTTAAAGCAACTGCTGCAGCGTTCCTTGCCTCCAGCAATTTTCAGGCAACCATAAAAATGTCAAGATAACTCTGGTGATTGATGGACCTGCTGCAGGGTGATCAGAGTTTGACTCATCATAAAGTAGTACAGGAGGTTAAAATGCCTGCTGCAAAGTACGTGTACCATGCAGGTCATAAAGTGCATGCAATGCAAATAGGTTAGTGTGATACTGCTTCTGTCAGAGAGCTCCCTTTGTTACTTGCAGATTTTCAAGTTTAAATCCGAATATAGAACAGTGAGCTAATAACTATCACCAAACAGCTGCAGGCAAACTGCAAGGTATAGATTAGAGTTTGATGTTTCCCCCTCTGTCTTTCATTATCCTAATGTCGTAAAAATGGTTCACTTGGGTGGAAATCAGTTCTCATTAGTAAAGCCAATCCCCAACCAAGTTGTTACGTTTTAAATTCTGAGTTTGTGCTTCTCCAGACCAAGCACTTTTAAAGTATACGGTCTACCAGTAGGGATGACTTGTGTACCTTGTAGTCCTCTGTCTGATGTAACATTTCCTATACACTGTTTACACACTCACGATTCATTGTCTCTGTGTAATGTGTATGTGATGTAAAGTGCTCTGACACCTTACTGGTATGCGTGGCGCTTTAAAACAAAAGATATGCATTAGAGAGAGAGAGTGGTTAAGAAGACCTGAGGGGCACTGTTAAAGGGTGGTCGTGAGGGAAACTGTGGAGAAGGAGGTCACTGGGAAGTGCCAACAAACATTGTAGCACTGGGCACTAGCAGGGCTACAACTGGCTCTGCCAGAATGCATTAAATTGTGAAATGACAGATCGGCACTGAAGATATGGAGAGAATGGCACCCTGCACTCTTTCCTCGCATTTCTTCCTCTGTTTACGTTATTCCATGTCTTTCCCTTTACTTCTGCCATTGAATCACATCACGCCTTCCACTGCTTTGGCTCCTAATTAGCCCGGTGCTCCCTTCTGCCACTTCCTTCAATTCCTTTACTACATTGTTCCTTCCTTTCTCCCCATATCTACGTCCTCCATTCCTTGCATTTGCTATACCCCTTTCCTTGCTTCCTCTGGAATCTTCCACCTCTCTCTACCTAAGCCGCCTCACCTTCCGTCTCTTATTTCCAGGGTGAACCTACAGGGCAAATGCCAGTTTTATAACACATATACAGTAGATCAGTCTGATGCTCATTGAAACATATCTTGCCAGCTAGGGACGGGGGAATCATATGCGTTTGCTGAGACTAGGAGTAGAGTGAGGTTCTCAAATGCTTCCTTCATGATCGGGTTCCCTAGCCTCTCCTTGGTCTAATGGTAACACCCAACATCCGCACAGTAAACTTGCAGTACATGCCAGAGAAGCAACCACTAGGCCATAAAGCGACCCATGTAGGGTCAACCCTGCTCTCCATTAACAAGTTAAGTTCAATATAAAGTAAGTGATTTTTACGAGGGGTTCACACAAATGTCATCCAACAGAAAGAACACTTTCTTGGTCATCATGACTTTCATTTTAATTTGAGCAACCCGTGTATTGTTATAATGTCACTGAATACTACTTACGGAGGTAGAAAGGATGAGCGATGTCCGCAGTCTCCTGCTCCAGCCTGAGCAGCTCGATTTCAAGGCTTTTCTACAATAAAAATGGAGAGCTACCATCAACAGGTTTATAATTTTTCATTTCTCCCTTTAGAAATTCAACATACAAGGTCACTGTTCTCGTGCTCACATCTCAAAGCTGCAATGCCAATGCAGACGGATGCGAGTATTTTAAATACACATTTTAACTAAAATGAGAATTGGCCTTAGATAAGTTAAGTTTGCTCAGAGTTGAAATTTCACTCCTGACAAAATGTTTACGTTCTGCTGCTATCCAGAATGCAGTGGTCCTGAGCTACAGTTTGCCCTTTTTGCTCTAGTTCTGAGAGGGTCCAACTGATCTAGGAACTTGACTGCGTACTCTGCCCAAATGGTATGCCCACAAATGGACCCATAATTAATCATTTCTATTTATCCAGGCTCGGGTGAGAACAGCACTGAAGAAAACGTCATTACCATCGGTTATGCTCTTTCTGGTGGATATTCCATCTAACCGCAGATTCCTCACTTTACACATAGCGATCCAGAATATTTTCATAGCCACTCACTCACGTCGGCAGGAGGCATCTCGCTGACCTGTTTCGGATCCGCCCCGAAAGTGACATCTGGATCACTACATAGCCGCCATCTGTGTAAGTAAATGTTTGTTTCTTTCTGTTCTCTGTCTGCACTCTTATAAATCAGATTGTGCCAGTGTGTCGATCTCTAAATTAGAACCTTATTAAAATGAACCAAATAAGTGCTTTGCCCAGAATGGGGGATGGAATGGCAGAGAAATCTGCAGTTGAACATATCCTACAGAAAGAGCACTTCTGAAGGTAAGTAACTTTTGGATACTTTTAACCGCAGATTCCTCACCTTGTGAATCGATACGTAAGAAGTACTACCTCAGTAGGCGAGTCTGTGGAATGATACAGAACAGGACAAAATGGGTGAAGTGCCCTTTAAGCCAAACCCGGCTATCAAAACAGTAATGCTTCATGAATGTTTGAACTGCCACCCACGTAGATGCCTAGCAGATGCCCCAGACTGGCACATTTCATGCCAGCGCAGTGGTGGCAACCTGGTAGAAAAAGCAGACACACCTTCTGGAGGCTCTGTTTTGGGCAGCCCATGATAGATTTTGATGTATAAGACAATCAATTTGGATATGGTGTTCTTCTGTACAGGTATCCCTTTTTTCACCCCAGAGACACCCACAAAGAGCTGAATGTCCACCCGATATTATTTGCTATGATTGATATAGAAGCCCAGGGTTCTCTTGGGATCAAAGTGTAGAGGACTTTCTTCCTCCATAGAGAGAGGAGGTTGGGCGAAGAAAGCTGGCAGAGTAATAGACTGCCCGATTTGGAAGGGCATGATGACCTTTGGAAGAAACGCCACTTTTGTCCTGAGCACTAGCTTGTCTGGAAAGAAGGTGGTATAGGGCAGCGAAAAAGAGCTAACTTACTTACGTGACCTGAAAGTGCTCATGGCCCACCTGAAACTGCAAGTAGCGTCTGTGGTAGTGCAGGACGAGGAAGTTGAAGTAGGCCTCCTGAAGATCCAATGCCACCTATATTGACTGAGCCCAGTGCAGAGAAAACTTGGACACGGGTAGGCATTTTGCACTTGTTCTCCCGGAAGAAGAACATATTGTGAAGATCGAGTATAGGGTGGAGGCCTCAGTTCTTTTTTCTGCACCAAAAAGTACAGAGAATGGCAACCGGTCCCGATCTTAGATGCAGACACCCTTTCGATGGCTTGCTTAGTCAAGAGTGCTTGATTTTCACGTCAAGTGGTCCTTCAGGAGGCACTATGGTGTAGGAAGCATGTCAGGAGGGATGACAGGAAGGGAAGGGCATAACGATTCTGTGCAATCTGGTCAGATTTGATGATGCAAGTTTGTCAGTTCTTAATTAGATCATATATGCCTGTTACAATGTCAAGAGAGATGAAATCAATTTCTTCAAATCATTAAGCTGTCACAAGTTCAATCCAGGACCCTTGGAGTAATAGTCGTTTTTTTCATCCTTTCTTTATTGACACATGATAGTAAATTCCAAATACACGGACCAGCCGACACGTGTTTCGTCTTGCAAAAGACTTTTTCAAGGCAATAGGTTCAACGAGGTAGTTGATAGAGTATCCAATCATGTGGTTCGTAAACACGAATTCCCATATAAAATCATCAAATGTGCGATCACACCATCCAATTTTAGTATACGCGCTTCTCTTGTCTCCAAAGTTCAATAAAATATAAATACGAGCGTCAAATAGTATCTTCCAAGTGACGTGCTAACTCCGTGATACGAGCGCACTCACTGCTAGTTTCTGCCGGTCGAGTGATCTCACAGCCTTCCGTCCCGTTCAATTAATTAAGTAATTGAACGGGACGGAAGGCTGTGAGAGTCAAACATTGCCGACAGGAAGATGGTGAAAAAGACCATACGCACAACTCTCCATTGACGAGCTCGATAAGGCATATTACTTGTTGCTGGAACACATTTTACAAAATTTCTGTACTTTCATAGACATCCTAGCTGCACGCATAAATGCTTAAAAAAATTATTATTATTTTTTTTTTTTTTAAACCCAAGCAATAAGAACAGGCTTAGTGTGGGATTTCACTGTGATCCCCAACTGCAAGCTTTTACTGATTTACTGTGTAACTATACTTGGTGCCCAACTAAAAACCTACCATGAATGTTTTGTATTTGCTCGTTTGCTTAATGCAGCTATTTCAAGTGATAATAGCTCACGATTTAAAACAAATAAGATATGCTCTAATTTTAGTGATTGACTGGTTTAAGTAGCTCATTTTCTGTGTCCCCGACATTTAGAAATGAGTTGCTTGAAAAAGTCTTTTGCAAGACGAAACACGTGTCGGCTGGTCCGTGTATTTGGAATTTACTATCATGTGTCAATAAAGAAAGGATGAAAAAAACGACTATTACTCCAAGGGTCCTGGATTGAACTTGTGACAGCTTAATGATTTGAAGAAATTGATTTCATCTCTCTTGACATTGTAACAGGCATATATGATCTAATTAAGAACTGACAAACTTGTATCAGTTGGGTACTTTACCCATACATTGTGTGGGTGTGCAATATTAGTCTTCTAAAAAATTGTAGTAATTTGCGTTGGTATGTCTTGTACATATTGATGGTGTCCTTAGGTAGTGGACACTAATTGAAGCTTTAAGCACCCTACAGCCTTTTACTTATTTCTACACATTGTTGACGCCTAAAATTCACTGACTAAATTATCTTGCATTTTGGTGTGCCGTTTTTCCCTGTTTCCAGGGACACTACTACCTATTTTTCTCATTGCAGATTTGATGATGCTCTGCCCGCGGAGGTGAAAGGTGATGCAGCCTCCTAACAGGCAATTGTGAGCCACTGAGGGCATCATAAAGCAGTTTTGCTGCAGCTGCGGGGAGAGAGGCAGGTGACTAAGTAGTATGCTACCCCTAGGGGCCCGGACACTGGTGGTGAGATCCCCAGCTTCATCCTCAAAAGGTTTGGAACGCCTGTTGCAAGGTGTGATGGTGCCTCCACGGGTATCCCCTTCTAAAGCCTACAAAGGGCCAACATTGTTGGGGAAACTGATGTATATGTAGTGCCAACTCAAGATTGCGCTCTATAAAGTGCTCCAGGGCTGAGTAAGTCTTGTTATATATGCCAGGTCCATAAGGGACTGTTGGACATCATGAGAAAAGCCGGTGGTGTGAATCCAAGTGTGGTGACGAAGCACCATTCTGGTTCTAATTGCCCTGCACAAGCAGCCAGTGGTGTCCAGACCAAAGCAGATGTAGTACTTCGCTGCATCCTGGCCAGCTTAAATATAGCATGAGATTGGGCTGGTTGTCATCAGGGACAGCTGGCAAGATGCCCGCCACAAAATCCCATTTTGCAAACGAGTATCTGCCCCAGGAGGCAGCTTATGTTCACTAACCTGAGAGAAGGCTGGCGAAGAACATTCTTTAGGCGAATACCTACATGTGCCTCTCTGCCAGGTAGGGCAGTCGAAAAGGCATTTTAGGTTAGGACGACTTGTGGAGGCCTGCACCATCAGGCTCTCCAGAGTGAGTGCTGGAGGCGGAAGGCAGGATCCCTGAAGAAGGCGTATGCTACCTTGCAATCTGCTGGTTTACTGGAGGACAAGATCCTGGCCTTGCCCAGATGCCCAGCAGTGCGTCTGTAAATACCTTCCCTTGGACAATTTGACCCCTTAGGACCAGTTCTGGATCCTGTACCTACTCCGATACTGAAGTCTACTCCGTCTCCAGGACGTGCATAGGGCAGTTTCTTGTTAGTGCAAGACGACAATCCAATACTAATTCCACTGTCTGACCCTAAACCAACTTCAGCCAGATCTTGACCAATTACTAAAGTGCAACCAGTGGTCATACAACTGGACTCTATACCAATGCGTCTACCATGGTTAATGCACCAGCAGAAGCACCATTATCTTTTTGGCACTGTCTCGTAACAAGGGACACCACAAAGGGAGATAACGGTGGGGAGAGGGATTATTTTTCATTGACTTACAAGAGGCAGGTGGCTTGATATCTTCCCTGATTCAGGGTTTTACTCGCCACTTAGACCACCAACGGAAGATAGTGAATCATTTGCAGTAGTAGTAGTCCTACAGGAGGCGGAGGTCCAATAACTGCAGCTGCTGTCAGCCGAGACCAAAACAGACATCTTTATTGAATCCTGCAGCCTGGGCCAGCCATGTCTGAGCCCTTGATCTCTTCAACAAAGCCCTCACCGATACTTTGATGGGCCCTTGGTCAAACCCGGTTCTTGCCAATAAATGAATAGGGAGTTGGCTAGGCATCACAGACTAGGAACATGGCAATCTTAATTTTCTCAACAGATTGCCAACCCCAGACAACTTGGTGGTTCAGGCTTCAACTAGCGAGGAGAAGGAACGGTTTCTTACTTGAAAGTCTATTTCTCTCACAGGAGAATATCCATTGAAGTCCTAAACACCGAATAGACCCGCCCACATGTGGGGATCCTGGAGTACTTCTTTACAATGTATCTTCTAAAGTGTAGATGTTTGCCTTTCTTCAGTAAGGCCTGGAGAAACATTTAAGAATGTTTTGCAGCCATTAAGGGAGGCTACTTTGCCAACTGCTTCAGATTTCATTTAAAAAGGGTAATACAAATATTTTATAATTCAGGCAAATTAACTGGAATTGTGATATTTGACTGTTAAAATCTCTTTCACAAATTCTTTAGAAGGAGAAAGATGAAGGAGAAGAGGACAATGCAGTGCCATAGGATGACATTATGTAGATGTGATAAAGAGCGCCTGCGCCTTTAAGGGCTCATAGCCCACCAGTATCCCATCATGCCCAGCAGATGGCAGTTGCCTCTGTTATTTTTTTACCAAGAAAGTGGCAGTATTAGGTAGGAAAATTGACCAATAATCGTCTGTTACTTCCACCGAGTAGGTGGGTGGGCTGCTTATGACCGAGAGAGAGAAATAGGATTACAGGTAAGAAACAATTCCTTCTCTCAGAAGATCTCCATTGATAGTCCCAAGCCCATCCCCAAAAACTGCGGTGGAAAGGAAACCGAGACGACCATCAGACCAAATTAAGCAAATACAGTTCTCAGGGAGGCCTGCCCTGTTCTAGCATCCGAGTCCAAACAATAGTATTTGGTAAAAGTGTGAACATATATCTCCACGTAGACTGTTTACATATTTCAGCGATTGGAATATTCCTCATTAAAGCAGCTGGTGAAGCTTTCCCTCTAGTGAAATGAGCTTTATGTCTACCAGACAAAACCTTCTTTGCTTTCTGGCAGCATAACAGAATGCAAGACGCTATCCATCGGAATATAGACCGTTCAGACATGGTGAAACCTGAATGGACCTGCCTGTAGTTTACAAACCATTGGTCGGACTTGTGCATATTCTTTATTTTTGTCTAGACAGAATTTTAAAACTCGCCTGACATCTAAAGTATGGAGAGTTCTTTCAGCTGGAGTAGAAGGTTGCTGACAGAAAGTGAACAAAGAAATTGACTGGGTAATGTGAAAATGGGAAACTAATTTAGGTAAGAATTTCGGATGAGCCCTCAATACTACCTTGCCACTGTGAACAACTGTATATGGTTCATGAGAACATAATGCCTGAAGATTTATGAATGGGCTTAAAATGGGCCAGCATAAGCTATGAAACTCCCAGGGAGGGGATGGACGCCGTAATAGAGGGATACGCTTTTTTCAAACCCTCTAAGAAGTCCTAAACAGGAAAAAAAATTAAAAGAGGGTTGCAAAGGACATTTCCTGTAGGAAGGAATAGGCGCTAAATTAATAGTATAGAACTGTAAGACTGATTTGGCCAGATAAAGCAAATATGGAAAAATCGTGCCTTCTTGACTGCTCGTTGGATCAAACGTGTTGTCAAAAAACCAGATACAGAATCTCTTCCATTTAAATGAATGAGCTGAATGTGTTGATGGTCTTTCAGCCTCATTGAGAATGTTCATGCATTCTTGTGGAAGAGTCAAATACCCATACTGTACTAGCTTAGGAGTCATGCTGCCAAAGTGGGGAGATTGGGATGAACCATCTGGCCTCTGAACTTCATGAGATGGTCCAGTCTGCACGGCAGGTTCACGTGTGGATGCTCCGACATGTGGAGAAGGTATGTGAACCTCCATAGTCGGGGCTACTAAGGGAGCCACAAGATAGTTCTGGCTCTCGAGTAAGACAGATTGATGAGAACTGATGGAATCAAGGGGTGGGGGAAGGGACTTAAGGTTTCTAGAAATGTATCTGGCCAGTCAATCCATAGGGCATTTTCCAGCATTCCGGGTTGGTAGTACCTCGAGGAAAAGTTTGGACATTTACTGTTTTCAGCGGTTGCAAATATATCTATGGGAGTAAGTACCTCACATGCTGAAGATGCTTTGTGCGACCTCGTCGTGAAGAACCCACTAGTGGTTTCCTCAAGAACCCTGCTTAGGGAGTCTGCTTGAACATTTTGAACCCCTGGAAGAGGAGTTGCAGTGATTCTCAGGTCTCTGGATATCAACCAATTCCAAATTGGCTGGGCTTCGTGAGATAATGGCCTGGACCCGGTTCCCTCTTGCTTGCTCAAATAGTACATTGTTGTCATATTGTTTGTCTGAAAAAGCAGGGATTTTGTCTGCAAATATAGGAAAAAGCCTTCAGTGCTAGGTGAACCGCTCTTAGCTCGAGGAGAGTGATGTGAGAAGTTATTTCCCTCTGTGACGATGTTCCACGGATGTGAGGATGATCCATATGCGCTCCTGAACCGAAGAGAGAGGCATCTGTTACTATTGTCTGAGAGAGAACATCCTGATGAAAAGGCATCCTTTGAATGAGATTTTTTGGTGAGCACCACCATTTTAGGGACCGTTTTGCTTTGGGAGAGTGTGTGATCTTCTCCTCCCAATTGCCTGAATATTGACCTCATTGATCCTCCAGACATTCCTGATGTGGAGACAGGCGTTCTGAGTCAGAAAAATGCACAATGCCATCGAGCGCACGAGAGATTACATTTTTCACTGTGGGACGAGACACATTCATGAGACAGTGACACTTCACTCTGATCAATAGCAGTTTCTCTGAAGGATACACTCTTGCTTGTATGGTGTTGATGGTGGAGGCCTACAGCACCACCCAGTGACACGAGGAAGCACTGCTGGCAAAAGCTTCTGCCAACTAGGGAGAATTCTAAGGTGAAGAATCTGTGGCTGGAGATAGTATCCACCAAAAATAGCACTGCCGAAGCTAAGTAACTTGTTTGACAGTTAATGTTAATCTTTTTTTCAGCTTGTTGCTTTCGACATCTAATGAGGTGATACAGACCACTGGAATCATATCTGATTTGCATTTAGGAATTACAGTGTCTTAATGTGTTTTTGATAGCTTCTAAAGATCAAACCTTTACACAGAGGATATCCTGAACACTAGGTAAGGCAGGTCTTAAAATGTGCATGGCATAACATAAAACAAGCATCGTCAAAAGCCAATAGGTCTTGACTATGCAAGAGTTATTGGCATTGCCAGTGTCTTTAAAAGAGAATACAGCTCTAGCTTCTCTTTCCACTCACCTACTAAATGCTTATTTGACCAAGATCAGACCATCAAGCGACTGCATGGGCAATGTGAGCCTCGCAAGGCAAACAAGCATTGGCATAGCCTAAAGGTCTCGCCTTTGGGACCTTATAAGCGTTTAGGTATGCAGCACATTATCCTATGTATTGTGTTGCTATGTGTAAACAAATCAGATGGCTAAAAAAAAAAAAAAAAAAGTGTCCCACATTTGCAAATTGGGGCCGTTTTGAACTTGTAAAAACATTATAGAGGTGTTTTGTATGGGATGGGGATAGTCTTGCTAATATGTTTTTTAAATGATGTCGGTCAGCAAAACTTATACTGTTATCTCCTGGAATGTTTGGGGGATGGGGGAAATTCACAAGCGCCATAGAATAGTTGCACAGTTACACATTTAATACTATCTGAAATTTGTAAATTACAGACACTTTGAGAGGCCAGCTTCATGCAACGGCGTATTCCAGCTTCTCGAGGGGGGGCTGCGATTTGGCTGTGGGTCGGGGTTCCCTTTTCCCTCACCGAGAGTAGAATTGATGAGCAAGGTAGATGCGTGTTTCTAGGTGGAACCCTAGATGGCGATCAAGTTGTTTCGGGATCCATCTATGCTCCAAATGTAGAACAAGATGCTTTCTCATCCAGAGTGTTGCAGGCTCTCTCAGAATGGACATCATACACTTGGGTATTAGGGGGGGATTTTAATGCAGTATTTGATGTACACCTGGACCGGTCCAACCCTGCCCTACCAAGCACTAATGCTACCACACAAGCCACCACTCTGACTCGATGGGCACAGGGGTGAGGTCTACTTGATGTCTGGAGGTCCCAACATGGTCTTATGCGGGAATATTCCTTTTATTCCCACCCGCACAATTTGAACACCCGTTTGGATCACTTCCTTTGTACACCGGTCTTATTCCCAGCGATCAAACAGAGTACCTATCTGGGTAAGACCATATCTGACCATAATCCCATAGAATTGACACTAAGCCGGGCCGTAATGCTACACCTATTCCAACGTGGCGGTTGGAGCCCTTGTACTTGGAAGATCAAGTGTTTCGTACTACATTACCAACTACCATGACCACATATTTTGACACTACCACGACTAGATCACTGGAGTGGGAGGCTTTTAAAGTGATGGTGCGGGGAGTCTCTATGGGATACTTGGTGGGTGCCAGACGGGAGGTAACCAGAGACATAACGGAATTGGAAGATAATTTGCAGGCATTGGAACTGGCTGCCCGGGCAGACACACAGGGAGCAGGAGACCTACAGGAGGCTAGGATAAAATATGCTGAACTCTTAGAACAATTGACTGGAACGCTTATACACTATGCGCACATGTGAAAGCAGATAGGGCCAGCACATTATTGGCGCGACTGATTAAACCACAAACATCTCCCATGCCAATCCTAGTGGTCCACGAGACCCCTCGCACCTTGATCACTTCCCAAGCTGAAATAAATAGGACATTTCAGGAATTTTACATAAGTCTTTACATGGCTCCTCCCCTTGACACAACGGGTGCAAACACACTCTTTTTTGGAACTGTAGACCTTCCCACCATTTCAGACTCAACTGCTGAGGAATTGGCAGCCCGATCACTTCAGCAAAGATCCGTAGTGTTATAAAGGCATTGGCCCTTAATAAGACCCCGGGCTCAGATGGGCTCCCCATTGAATTCTATTCGACTTTCGCGGCAACATTAGTCCTGAAATTATTGCAACTTTATACCACTTCACTTACTTAGGGCACACTGCCTCCCACGACCAGGGAGCCAATAGTGACTTCCTTACTGAAACCCGACAAGCCCCCAACTGACCTTACGTTCTATAGACCCCTGTCAATTCTCAATACTGAATATAAAATACTCAGCAAACTCTTAGAGTCGAGACTGCTTACAGTACTCCCAAAACTGATACATAGAGGTCAATGTGGGTCATACCCAAACGCAGTATCTCTAAATATACGCCGTCTGCACGCCCTGATGCACGCAGCCTCAACACTAGGTCCGCAAGCGGGATGTCTATACGTCAAGCATTTGATACCCTGAGTTCCTGAGTTGGCCCTATATGCTGGCCGTACTGGCCAAGTGTGGATAACCCCTGGAGTACTGCCAATGGGTGAAATTGCTTTATACAGATCCAACAGCTCGTGCTAAGACGGGTACCACCATCTCCCCGGCATATCGAATATTCGGTGGGACACATCAGGGGTGTCCCCTGTCACCCCTATTTTTTGTGCTAGCATTGGAACCCCTAGCACAAAATCTATGTCACACGATGGCCCCATATGGCATCCCGATAGGCGCGACAATCCACTCTGTATCACTTTACACCGACGACATGCTATTATATTTTAAAGATCTAAAAGTAGACATGCAACCCGTGGCCACCTTATTCTCACAGTTCGGGGAAGTGTCCGGCTTATGTCTTAACGCCTCAAAGTCTGTGGCATACTTCTTTTATGACACTTTTCACAGGCCCAGGCTGCAGTTGGGCCAGTTACAGTTTAGATTTGAGCCCACTGCTTTCAAGTGCCTTGGAATACACATTTGCAGGACCAGCACTGAAACCGTAGATGGAAATGTGACTAGGACTATTAACTCCCTCTGTTCTCAGATAGAGTTCTGGACTACCTTGCCTTTAACGATAGTTGGCCGGCTGGAAGTGTTTAAAATGGTCATGCTGCCCAGACCCCTATATCACTTTGTCAATCTCCCTGTTGCCCTCCCGGCATGGATTTTTAAAACACTGGATACATTATTGGCACCATTGCTTTGGGGAACAGGCCGCCATAGAATTGCTCTGGCCAAAATGCAGTTGCAGAGTTCCGCAGGAGGTAAGGGGGACCCCGATTTTAAGGCGTATTGCGAGGTCAAACAACTGCAATGGCTGGCGTACTGGTTGGGTGGCCACAACCTATTCGAAATAGGTTACTCCCCTGAGCATCTGCAGCTAGGAACACTACAGGCATTGTTATTTTCCCGGAGGCGATAGGGTGAGAAATCCTCCTTTTCTCCTACATACTGCACTACATTACTGGAAGCAGGCGTTAAAATATGTCAAAATTACCTACTCCTTATGCGCCGAATATTCCACTCTGTGGCCTACCCACCCGGCGCGGTGTATTGTCAACTGCTAGAATACAGAGCTGGACACAGACTAGTACAGAGACGGTGGGGGACTTATTTTGGATGGTAATCTGATGCCCCATGCCGAGTTTCTACATACTAACGCAGTCCCGGACACCTTATTCCTAACGCATGCAGCTGTTACACAGTTGATTCGAAGGAATTGGTTGGTGGACCAGAAGGAACCCCCTACCTTTCAATTATTGCAGGCTATCCACATCATGGGAGCCACCTGGTCAGGTGGTTATACTGTGGTTTAAGAGGGTATCTGTGCACCCCCCTACTAGCCCGTCATCAAAAGTAGGAAGCGGCGTTAGCTTGGGAACTGAACGACCGCGAATGGGCTTTGGCACTAGAACATCCTAAGCGGGTCTCCCGTGATTTCCGACTAAAAACAATACAGCTGTTATTATAATTTAGGGCCTACCTCACGCCATTGGCAATACAGAAAATTTACCCTACTGCTTCCTCGGACTGTCCGAGATGTTCTCATCAGGATGCTGACTTTATTCACATGTTATGAGTGTTTTGGTATGAGGTCACCTGGGGTCTCGCCCAGCTTACTGAATGTTCACCTTGGGCCAACATAGAAGCCTGTCTTTTGGGTCTCTTTCCTCTCCCAAGGAAGGCAGCCCTGCTGCGCCATTTTGCCGGACTAGCCCTGATGCTCGCTAAAAGACTAGCCACACAACGTTGGAAATACCGCACACCTCCGCGTGAGGGTAGGTGGAGGGAGGAAGTACTTAAATGGGCCACAGCTGAAAGGGAGGCGTGAGGAATATAGAGGACTGAGGAAAAAGCCGATCTCTTCGGACTGGGCCCAACTGATAGAGCAGTTTAGGGCAGAGACGGGCGAAGAGGCCGAAGATTATCAGACACACCACATGACCCTACATGAAGTGCTTGATTCATAACTATACCACGGAGCTCCAAGATGTGCCTGTTACCCTCCCCTTCCTCTTTCCACATTCCTCTCCCCTCCTCCCTCCGGCCCGGCCCTCCCCTCCTTCGCCTCCCCCACGGCCTTCCCCTCCTTTGCCCCCCTGTGCCGGGACTCTTGCCCCGGCTGGCAATATTGTAGGACAGGACCGATTAGTTTACAGCGGCAAAAGTTAAGGGGATATTTTGGGGAGGGAAATACAGTGGGAGGGACTTTAGTGGGAGGGATCAAAAGTGTCTTTAAAAATGTATTGATGTCACTTGATTGGACAGAAGTTCGTTTGTAAGTGCGAAAAAAACATAATTGTCTGTTAGAATAAGTATATATTGAGAAAATGTTTCCAGATGTTTACGTTACCATGCGAGAACAATTATATAATGTATGTACAATGTCAAAAGAATTAATCTGTGATGTAATACCCGCTTGCAAACCCGGATGCCTGATAAAATCTCAGTTTAAGAAAAACAAATAGCGGCGTTTTGTAATGGTTTGTGGGAACAAGTGTGTTTGTGCTCAATGTAGACAATGTTTGTCCTAATATAAGATACATAAACTGTGAAACGTGGTCCACAAGAAAATAAAACAGGCCCCAAAACTTCCAAAACAATCAGCCCACACACTGACTTTTCAGAGCAGCTTAACGAGCACTGCTTGAGTGTCCTATGGGCTAGTCCGACCCTGTACAGGTGTCCTAGTGTGTACCTCTGAAGGCAAAGAAGTGCACTTGCTGGGATTTAGCCTGCAACTGCGTGAGAGGCAATGCTCCTAAACATCGTTTGGCTCCTGATTTTGTTAAGTCCCGGAGCCAGTGGCCACAGCCACCTGAAGTCGTTGGTGGTATGTATAAGTGGGGTTTATATATTTGACCTACTCAAGTGAATTGAAAAGTGCAGTTAAACTCGATTTATGAACATTTGCTCTTGCCTACTTCATTGGGAGTGTAAAATAAAGCTGCATTACACATGGGTAGGAAGTTACTTTGGGGTATAGTTATTTACATATCCTTTTCTACGTCAGTGTGAGTGTTAACAGGTTTCTGGGGGAAAAAAGGACCAAGATGTTCAACATTACATATGAAATAATATGTCATCATTCTTAATAAGAGCATGCATTTTTAACACGATGTCTATTCTCGAACTAGAAAACCATGTGAATTATGTGCATACTGTGCTGCAATTTCCTTTTTTAGAACAAACGGAAACGCCATCTGGTGTCTTTTTTTCTGACCAGAATAACAGACATTACATTTAAGAAACGTATTCTTGCAGAGGCAGACTGAAAGGCAGTCAGTCCGTTATTGGCATGTTGGAATCAGAGATGTGATTTACTTGGTCCAGCTCTACCTGGTAGAAGTTGCAGGTTACAAACGAATAAATACGATTTTGTCTCCAATTCTATTTAGTATCAGTCACCTCCAGGCCTTTGAAGACTCTTGACAACAACGAATGACCGGTAATTGTCTCTTGGAAATGTGTCAAACAAAGGCAGAATGCATGGCTCACCCGAGTGCTGCCATACCACAGGTGCCTGCAGTGTCTCTCAATTTAACTGAGCAGCAGCGCTTCACCAGAGCTAGCTTTATTGACACAGTAGAGCTGTGACGTGTCTCGGGGCTTCAGCTGGGGAGGAGGGTGATGGACTTCAGAGGCTGCAGCTCTCCTCAAGTGTCTCGCTCTGGCTGGCGGCAGTTTTCTGTTTTTAGAAGACCCCCTGCATGTAACTGTTTTCCTGCAGGCATGCCTTCGAGGGGACAGGCAGGATAGAAAAATGAACAAGAATTGCAAATCCCATAGGTCTCGCATTTGTTTAAGTTTGAGCTTTTGGCTTTGCTAATGGCATAGTATTTTAGCCAGACCTATTGCATTGCAAATGCTTGTTTGCTACGCCACTGCCGGTCCCTTCAATATGTTCTAGTTGACGTGATTTGCTTCTCTCCATTTATTACTTCAGTATGGGGGGCGGGAGATTGCGATCGCACAAGAGAGGGACAACATAGCTGAATAGGGAAAGCTGTGCAGACTATGCATTGAAAAAGACAGGTAAATAAGGGGGGGGGGGGAAACCACATTTAGAGGCAAAGTACTGGGGTTCCCATCTTTCCAGGGAGTGCTTTACTCTAGTTCAAGAGTTATTTAAAGGTGGGAAGTGAGAAATATTGCCTTGGAGGCTCCCAGATATGCACAACTCTGGCATATAGTCCTGTCAGCAGAGCCAGCCGGGTACGGCCATCGCCCACCTGGTGCTACCCGTGTCTAACTGCAGCAGACAGGGAAGGGTGACGGGGTGATCCAGGAGATGGAAGGCGCCAGGAGTGAACCACCGAGGGTGGTGTGACCGGGAACTGAATGCTGGATGCTGACACCAACAGGTGCATGAGCATCCTGCGCGCAATCGCCCAAACAAGCAGGTGTACAGACATGATACATCTCGAGACCCAGGCATCTCGGATAGCCAACGCTACAGAATGTCCTGTGCGTGCCTACACATACACTGCTAGGGAGAGATCGGGCGTGTTTTATACACGTGAGAAGGTCTACAGGCATTTATAGGCGGCACCCAGGCAGCCACAAAGGCAATGCAATCCCCGGTAGAATACAAACTTTGTGCAACTGATATAGTTCCGTCAGTGATGGTAAAGGGCGCGAAGCAGTGATGTGTACTAGAGGCTAATGCAACAAGCATTTGCAATGCAATAGGTCTCGCATTTACACGAGTTTGAGCTATTGACATTTCAAATGGCAATGCCTTTTATTCTGATTTTTGAAACATAAATAAAAGGCATTGTCATTTGCAATGTCAATAGCTCAAACTCGCATAAATGCGAGACCTATTGCATTGCAAATGCTAACGGCTGTCCTGCAGTTCCCCCGGGGCACAAGCAGGCATCCACTTCTGTGAGGACGGCTGATCTGAGCAAAAAGACAGGAGTGGATGCATGCTTGTGCCCCGGGGGGACTGCCATAAAAAATTTTAAAAACACGCGAAGCAGCATTTTGTTGCTATGGCAACAAAATGGCGGCAACAAAATGGCGTGGGACTGTCTACACAGTCCCACGGGCATGCTGTTTGCAATGGACAAATGGCGAGAGCAGCCATCTTTGTCCATTGCAGACGCGTGCATGACAGCCCTCGCAGAATTGATTACAAAAGGTGCTCTCCTGGCTAGGGCAGCGCATTGCGCTGCTTTCGCCAGGCGAGACCTAACAGTTGATGGACAGAATGCAGAACAATGTCATACATTCACCCCAGTACAGAGATCTGGGCCTAAATCCATCGTTTTTTTGCTCGCCATTCCAGTTTGAACCCAGCCATATGCAAATCAGTCTTGACCCTGTGCCTCATGGGAACAGTCCAGCCCGAACTGCCAAGCCAGGTCCTCCCTGGACTGGAAACAAGCATCATTGCGGGAAGGCAGCCGCTTGTTTATATTTGCATCGCGCTTTCACTTTAAGTGAAAGCGCGATGCAAAAATAAACACGCGGCTGCCTTTAACAAACACGAGTGAAAGAAAATAGTGCTCACCCAACAGATAAAGCCCACTGTGTAATCTCCGCGAGTACACGATCGAGTCTGGATAGGCCGTTGCAGAAGGAGACAGGGCGGTCACAAAAAAGCCTCACTTTCAAATCGGAGGCCAGCAATAGAAAGGATTGGCGGAGCTTCCACTCCACTTCCGAAATCGCCTCGATAACAATAGATCTCGCAGAACGAACAGCGCATGCGCTGCAACGCTAGGAGAGACCTAAAAGCATCCTGAAGGGTGCCAGTCACGCATGTAAATGATCCTGTAAAGGCTTGTTTACGTTCCCAGTGCATTGCTAATTAGGCTCCAGGAGGACCTAAGGATCCTAGCCTCACACTCTAGCAGGGGCACGAGAACATTAAAGTTTAAATTTGCCCGCCACTCATGATGCATTCACAACACAAACTTATGGTAGTGCAGGGGTGGCTCCAGTTGCCGGAAAACCAACAAGGCAAGGTGTCGCCCCCAATTCATTTGGAGCAGGTGCATTACCGGCTGTTTTGATCACTTCGGATGTAGGATCTGATGTAGGTTGTCCTCTGCGACAGCCATGTCATGTGGACCTGCACCGCGGTCCGGGCTGGGAGGCGGCTCATTGAATGTAGCCAGCCCCCAGAGCAGGGCACATTGGCAACTGTTTATTAATGATAATAGTTTGCAATCCTTCAGCAGACCGCTGTGATCAGACAGCACACAGTGTGTGTGTGCACTGCACTCTGCCAGCAGCGCACCAGCCTCATGCTGATACTTTACAGCACCTGCACTGCAAAAGATACAGGGACAGAAACAGGAAGGAATCAAGATGGCTGTGAATGGAGCTATTTTAACAGAAACTAAGCACTCCAAAAATACACTTACTAGGGAGGTGCTGAACACTAACAGGAGGGGGCAGGAACAATGGCAACGCGACAAAGATTAGTGGTCGCAAGTAGGAACACATTTCAGATGTGCTAAAAGGGAAACAAGTGAGGCTGCAGGCCAGCAAGTCAGCAGGGACTATTCCAGACAAATTGAAGAGTGCCTGAACAAACAATAAAATAATCCAGGCGTAATGGCACTTGTAACAGGGGCAGTCACCTTAAAATTGAAACCACACTTAAAGGTGGGACAAAGAGCAGCGTTTCACCAGACTACAGAAAGGCACACGAAAAAACAAATTGAATGGGGGGGGGGGGGTAGTCTAACATACCGGATGGAAACTGTATGCCTCGCAGAGCAGCACATGCGGGCTGCCTCTAGGTTCGACCCAAAAAAATATCTTTCATTCAGCTGTAGGAGAAGATCATAGCAGCTGTTCTCTTGTCGCTCCATGAAAAGGTGAAGGAGCTATTCAGACAGCCAGTTGGCAAGATGCTGCTTATCTTGCAAAGCACCTTTAGCCAGTCTGGATTTTTAGCACTTTTCATGCTGTGCAATTTTAAGTTGAAGGTGCAACAGGAGAGGGTCATTTTTTAGCTCATTCACTCTTAATACATATAGCGCATGTTGCACCAGTTCTTCAGCAAAACAATCGCTCTGTCTCAGCAGTGTTCTAATTTACCAACTTGTGCCAAGTTAGCCTTCCTAGACTGCGGTGCAGATGTGGACTGACCGAGTACATCAACAAAACATGCAGGAAACTGGTAGAACACTGGCAGCATGAGCCCCTGCCTCTTGCCTTTAAGAGAAAACATTGAGTGGAACCCTTCCACTATCCCTCTAGATCCACCAGTCTCGTCACAAGACTATACAAATTATGAAAGGCCAAGCATGCAAGTCCTGGAAAGCGACACAGCAGACCTAAGACCTTTACAAAAAGATCAAGTAGACATCATTGAAACGGACATACATGCCCCAGAAGGTTCCTGGTTTAAAATGTTTTTCTGTATACAAGTTTCAGCATAAAAATGTGTTTCTAAAGCAATTGGACAAGCACTAGCATCAATTGGGATCAGCAGAGGACGGCAAGGGACTGTTTTAAAAAATTATGATTCCTGGAAAAGCGCTGAACAAGACTATGGATATTTAACTCACAGGAACGTCTAAGAATTATAGTGTTCGAATTAGGGCCTTTTTGTTCTCTGCATCAAATGATTCATTGTATTCTATTGTAATTGCATTTATATAGCGCTTACTAACCCCGATGAGGCGTCAAAGCACTTTTTTGGCGAGTAGCACGCTACTCCGGAACCCTTAAAGGATTAGTGTTGAGTTAGTATAGTTTAATATGAAAGTTATTTGAGTGGTGGATAGGTTAGTCAGTTATTTGGCTTGAGAAGGATAGAAGAGGGAAAAAAGGTTAGCATTTATATAGCGCTGGTTACCCCTAATGGGGTGTTGAAGCACTTTCTTGGCGAGTAGCACGTTACTCTGGAACCCATAAGGATTTGTGGTGAATTAATATAGTGAAATATGAAAGTAATTTGAGTGGTGGATATTAGTCAGTTATTTGGATTGAGAAGGATAGCGGAAGGATAGAAGAGGGAAAAAAAGGTTTGCATTTATGTAGCGCTTGTTACCCCTAATGGGGTGTTGAAGCACTTTCTTGGCAAGTAGCATGCTACTCCAGAGCCTTGTGACACTTTTCTGCCAACGTTGCATCACTTTCCGTGACACAGCAGTGCCGTAAATAATGTGCATCGTTGTGCCAGATTTACAAAGTGACGCATCTAGGCAGATGCATCACTTTGTAAACCCCTGCATCACTTATACCTACGTCAGGTAAATTGTATGCAGGGTGGGCGTTCCCTTGCAAGAAAGCCTTGTAGAAGTGGAGCAGTGACATCTATAAGATTTCATTGTGCTACTTTTAGGACACCACTGTGTCAAAACCTTAGACCTGCCTCATAGCAGGCATAAGGGTGACGCAGTAAAAACCTAGTGAAATGAAGCAGAGTTCCGTACAGAGGCAAAGATGCAGACCTAGTGAGCGGCAGCAGAGTGATGTATAGAGTCAAAGACAAAGATACAGTTAATGTGCAATTGGAGTGGTGCGTGGATTCTTTGAGTGGTAGTGAACTGTTAGCGCATCGTGATTTAGTGTATTTTAAAAAGGTGATTTCCAACTCTTTCCTAAATCGGGTTTTGAAAAGAGTTAGGGAAATCCTGATGGATACATGATTGTTGTTCCAGACCCTGGTTGCAGAATGGGGGTGTTTCTGTCATGCTGAAGTTCGAACATTCATGGGATAAGAAAAGGGTTGGGAAGATACGGGACCGTGATCTAATACTTAGACGAGTGTTGTGGCTTATTGATGGAATGTGGGTGGAAGGTGAGACAGGAACGAAAGTGCAGGTATTTGTTTTTTTATTCGTCCTTTTCTCTTGTTTATTTACAATACGTCAGCTTCTTGGGTCATGTTCATTCAAAAAATAAAATCAATAAAATTTGATTAGAAAGAAAAGAATTATAGTTTTAGCAAGTGCAACTACGTTTTTGCCAGTGTTATCTAGATGAAATTGCAAGCGGCCCCATGAGGAGGAACTGTATGATAGTAATTTGTCAGCTTACCGATGTGGTAATGGTGGGCACATATGACAGCCTGCAGACAAAGGATATTGCACTGATGAGACATCTGTAACGTATAATCTGTACTTATCTGAAACATTTAACTCATAGAAGGGTATTCTTATATGGGTTTTATTCAAAGAAATATGTGTTGGTGCTGCCTGGAGTCCATGTGGACCACAATCCCTCGTTCATTCATTCATGTGCATCAGAAGAGATTTAGAGAAGCCACCGTTGCATATTTCAGCACATGCTTAACGCACCATTCGGAGGATCCCTCTACACTTTGGACTCCGAATTCAACATCTGCTTTTCTTCCACAACACCTTTCAGGCATTGTAAATACTACCTGGAATACCAAGCCTTCATTCTTACTAGCTTTTACTTATGCAGCGGTCTGTGAAATGCAGGTTATTAAGGCATGGTCTTTGTTTGAAGGCCAGTATGAAACTCACAGCTGACTATATGCACTGTGCGTGCTGGGGTGTGCTCGAACGCACCACTTTTTCAGTTCCTTGTAGCGCCACATGGTGCAGAGAGGTAGCTGGCGCCTGGCTGTTTTAAACTTTGTTTTATGTGTTTCTTGTCTCAGTTTAATTTCAGCTACTGTTTTAGCTGACTTTATTTTGCCAGTAGCGTCACTGTGGAAGGGAAGTCTTCCTGATTGGCCTGGGGTTGCAGGGCCCCAGTTTGCGTTTTGTTGTCCCATCCAGTTTGGGTTTTGTTGATTCCGACCAACCTCTGTCCTTCTCGGTTGCCCCAAAAAAATGCGAAAGAATATGGGGCAAGTGGAACACTTACCGGGGGAATATTTGTGAACCACCCCGGGTGGAATCACCGGAGAGCTCGAGTTGAATATTAAGAGTGTAGCACTGTATTAATCCAATTTTGCACAAAAATGTAATAGTGTCACACCTAGACCAGAGTGGATAATATTTACGGAAGCATGTCTGAATGTAGAAGATGTTATGAACCGTCATATTGTCATTGTTCTATATAATTGAATAAAAGAATTTAAATTTAATAAAAACCACCTCTGTCCTGCTTAAGGCAGGTATTTAGGGATGGCCAATGCGCGGATGCATAGTCAGCACGCCAAAGGCAGGCACATATGCACCCAAATTAGACCAGGTGCCAGGACCCCTGCCCGTCCAGGGCCAACCCCTTTAAGATACTCTAATGAGGAACTCTGTCAGTTTGCTCCTGCTTTAACAGAGGAAAGTAGCCATATTAAAGACATTTCCAAGGGCACTTTGGTGTGCAACCACTGCAGCTTTTAGCTTAAGAAGTAAGCTTGCAGGGACGGTAGCTGCAGGAGAGGGTGGACAAGTACCACAAGAGGTGCATTATTTAGTTATTAATTGGCGCTTGTTGTCTAGATATAAAATGGAGATCTTTGATCTAATCTCTCAACAATCTCCGGACGTATTATTTTTAACGGAAACCTGGCTATCCGACTCTTCGGCTCAGGGTATTTTGAATGCCATTCAGATGCAACCGCGCCGGGCAACGAGGGGGTGGTATCGCAATTATTTTTAAACATTCTCTCCAGTGTCCACTCACGGATTTGGATGTAGCAGATTGTGAAGCAGCTCTTTACTCTCACTTTGCCCTGTAAGTCTACTATTGTTGGTTTTTAAATTTACCGCCCACCTGGACCAGCAATGAATTATCTTAGTCTTGGCTGAATATGGCCATCTTTTGAGCTAAGATATAACCACCTGTTAGTGTTAAGGGATGTTAACCTACATTTGGATTATAAAAATAGTTTACAGCCAACACGCTGGTGGAGGAATTGGAGACACAGCAACTGACACATCTAGTCCAGGGCACACACTTGATCCCATTTTTGCTAATTATCGGTGCGATCACAGAGCAAGACACCTTGCCGGTTAAATGGTCAGACCATAGCATGGTACAATTTCAGATACTGCTATCTACACGGACTGTTGTGTCCAAGTGAATTTTACACTTTGAATCATGTAAATGGGCTCAAATTTTACTGGAGGCTCTGTTAAATACTCTTAATCAATATATCACAGTGGTAGGAGAAGATGTGGATACGGCTAAGACCGGTTTTGGTTGGATTACTGCGGCCGTGGATAAACTTGTGCTCATTACTTAGATATGGGCATCACATTGACAACCCTCTGCGGAATGGTTTAACGAAGAGTTAGCCATCTCCAGGAAGTCTTGTAAATGCCTAGAGCATGTATGGCTGTGGGACTACAGTGTAAAAAGTACGATTGATTACAAAGAGGCACTAAAGCAATACCATAAGTAGATTTGTTGCCCACCAAGGGCATACTATGCCCAGAAAGTTGAGGCCTCAGCCAACTCTTACAAGGACCTCTTTCCCATGGTAAAGTTATTGTCCTCCCTGGAGCGGGTGGCAGCTTGTAATTCGCCTTCAGTGCAAAGTTGTAATGAGATTGCACGTTTCTCTGCTAATAATTTTTTTTACTTTATGGCTCTTTCCCCCAAGAGGTCAGATATTTTAAAGCCTTGCTGGACTCGGCCCCCACCAAAATTCTTGTCATGCTCAGGCACGGAAAGCTATTTTGCCTCACCTGAGCAAACTGTTGGTTAGGTCCTTCTTATTGAGACAAGAGCCTTTGAATTAGAAGGCAATGGTGGTGCCCCGGTTTAAAAACAAAAAAAAAAAGGAAACTCCCTAAATCACTCACAGCTGGAAAACTTAAGACTCATCTCCCTGCTGCCTTTCTTTGCAAAAGTGACGTAAAAACTGGTTAATAGTCAGTTGACCAAGTTCATAGAGGCCAATAATCTGTTACATCCAGCCCAGGTCAGCTTCCGCGAGCATCATTCTACAGAATCTGCCTTACTGATGGCTACTGAATGTTTGAGACACTATGCCGATGGAGACTGATCATGATGGATCCAAGTACCGTGTCTCATGGCCTACTTCTCCATTGGCTAGGTGACTGCCTATGGGGGGGGGTTCTGCTTGGACATGGCCGTCGTCTTTTCTCGAATACTGCTCCTTTTAAGTGGTCCAAAAACCGTATTTCAGATCAGATATCTTTGCCACACAGTGGTCCATTAGCTGAAATGGATTGTCATAATGGGACTATTGAGTCTTATGCTGATGACACTCAATTATTAGTCATTCTATCTCAGGAGGTAGAAGGAGGGGCTGCCCAGTTTGAAAGGTGATTGGTGGAGGTGGCTAACTGGATGCCCAATAGTTGCCTTAATGCTAACAAAACTGAGGTTCTCATTGTGGGGTAGTCTCCCTCCATCTGTACATCGTCCTGATGTAATGGGTTCTATCCCTGTTCCAAAAGGAAAAAGTCAAGAATCTGGGAGATTGGCTCGACCCAATGTTATCTTTGGAGCAGCAAATATTTGCCGTGGCAGGGAAGTGGTTAAACACTTTTAAAATGCTAAGGAACATTTGTAATGTTCTTCCGCTATCTGCCAGGAAAACCATTGTACAGGCATTAGTTTCCTCAGTTAGACTACTGCAATATCCTCTATCTAGGGGCTACAAAAGGGAGACTCCGGAAATTACAGATAACAAAATGCTGCGCCCGCTTAGTGTTCAACCTACCGAGACGTGCTCCTGCGGGTCCAGCTTTGGTCACTCTACATTGGCTGCCACTCAACTAGAGAATTTTATTCAAAGCTTTGGGCTTCTGCTATTGAATTTCTAAATGAGAGGGGTCCACGATATCTGACCTCATTGATGATCTTCCACCAGTCTAGTCACAGTCTTGGGTCCTCGGGCAACAATTTGGAAGTGGTCCAGTGGGAGAGAAAAGCCAGGTGGCCACGTTTTTGCTTTTTCAGCGGCGAAAGCTTGGAATTCCCTACCTCTTCATTTGAGGATGGGACTGTTGGAGCTGCCGTTTTACATGAGTCTTAAAAACTTGGTAAATTCAATCTGCTCTGGGGCATGTTTATGGGGTTATAATGGGTCGTGGTGGAGTTTATTGATTTTGTAACCATTGGAAGGATCTGACATCAGGTTGCTTGCTTTCCCTGGCCTTTCTTCAGAGTGCTGGGACACGCCGGCAAGTGTAACTACGCTTTTGTTTTAAAATCAATTATTATTCATTACTCGAATGTTCAGTTACTGCCATAGACGTTGTACGTCTAACTTCAACATTTAGCAATCTGTAACTTTGTCACATCTTTCACCTTCTATACATACTCATTGCTTTTGTATAAGAAAATCTCAGCACTTATCGCAGCCATGCTTCTACGAATTTTGGAATCATTTTTGTCTGTCTATATTTTTACCTGCTTGGAGACTATGATCATTATGAAATCCATACCAAGTTAAATCACAAACGCGATGACAGCATTAGAATACATACCCCTTTTCGTTCAATGGGACTTTTATGCCCGGCACTGGCAAAGCCAATAGGTATGGCGTTGGCAAGCTGGTGCAAGTTATATTTTTATTTGTTTTATTGTAAGGGTATGACACAAAAAATTAAAAAGAAAAACAGTATGCTGCCCAAATGTGGCAGACATATGCTTGTAATAAAAAAAATATATGCATTTTTTACCTAAATAAAAAATTGCATATAATTTTAACAAAACAGTATTGGTGCTTCATAACAGGCATGTGTATATGGAACAGGTATATAAATCCTTTACAGCTTTATTGCTATCACAGGAAAGCAGGAATCTTACCGATGCTAAGAAAACGTACTGTTTTTTGCACTGAATTACTGTGAACTGAAAAAGTATCAATGGCAATGATAAAAAGGAAAGGAAAATGCATTGGCCAGGTAAAAGTATTCACCCACCAGACGTGGCACTGAAGTGCACTACTTTTTAGGTGGATGTGCATGCGTTTGGAAAATATTGCAGTCCCTCACAAAAAAAAGACTTTTGGAAAAATCTCCCAAAGAGAAGATTTGTGGGAACGTCTGACTGTTGGCAAATCTGTGCCCGTATCCTTCACGTTGTCATCAAGCTGAGAACCTAGTATAACTTGGTGGGATTTTAATTTCTTAAACCCCTACAAATAACATGCGCGTCAGGGCTGATAATTTTAAGGAATGTGTTTCTATCCTCAGCCTGACCAATGTAAAGTAGATGCGCGCTCTAAGTCACGTACAGTAGCACCGAGATGGGACAGGGGTGTCTTTATTTTGCCATATACATTCTCCATGCTAATTCCCTTAGACAACATGCTGTTTTTCACATTCTACCCTTTGTATTAAACTGTGACATTGGATCTTTGATATGTTTACTTAGATGCCATGTTTAAGCTCCATATCTAGTGCCAGTTAAAGACTATGGTAGAGCCAGCATCAGACTTACTTGCTCCAATCTTTCCCTCAGAAATGTCGCCGTTTTTGTAGATGGTCTGCTAGAGGGATCTGCAGTGGCCGGATGTGGACTTCTTTTGGGTGTTTCTTAGTTAACTGTCTAACATCTTGACATATTAACAGCACATGTTGCAGAGTTTCTTTACTTCTGCACATGTGCATTTGCTTGACATGACAGATTTGACCAAGTTCACTCCTAAGAGAAGATAATTTGATCTCGTTAACACAAACAGCCCGCTGTCTTGGGGTGGGGTAGTTACAGTCCATAAGGATGGTTCAGATTCTTTTTCATAGCAGCTATTTGGAATGACGACTTAATATTATGCAATGTGGATTCCTCATATTGTAAAATGGGACGTTAATAATCAGAGCTTCATATTATTGGCATAACGGAAATGTGGTCTCTGGGCCCGATAATGTGCTCTTCCCAGCCCTTTGCATACAGTTCGGGGTTGCCAGTTTTCACAAACTTTCTCCAGACAGCATCCAACAAGCCACGTTCGAGATACGTCTTTTCACTGCATATCAGGTTGAAGATTTTCTTCACCTCCTTCCATTCAAATATGTCCTTCTCAGGAAACATTTGAGGGCAGCAGCTGAGGGATTCTTATAGCACTGAAGTTTTTTTCAAGAATTTCATTTCTGTTACACCTACCTCACTCGTATTGGAGCTGAACCCTCATTTTTCATTCCCGATAGCCTGCGTCCATATGTTGCTTACATGATCGTGTCCACTTGACTGCTGATGCCATTGCCATAGTTCCTCCGAAGTTCTAGTTTGGGGGCGTTTCCATCCTTTGAATACATTGGATTGGCAGTTTTCACATCAAGATACAGGAATTATTTTTCTTGCTCAAGTTTGTCCTTTCTAACCTGAAAATGTTACCTTTTCTTTCTCTGGATGTCACCCAAGCACTAGGATTTCCCAGGGTTGATCGAGGTCTTTTTTTCCTTGCAGAGCTTCCCCAGTGCAATCAGATGGGGCTTACATGATCGTTTCATCCTGAAGATGGAGACTGAGTCGTCTTCGTAATGAGGCCCTTTAAAGCCCTTGATAATTGGGAAATCTAAGGACAAACACTTTGCTTCTCAAAATACCATGTTTACATATAACAGCACAGTGCTGTGGCCCACGAAATGCCTCATTTGACTTCTTTCCAGCCCTGAAAGGCTTTTTGGGTCCCTAGATATTGGCTACCCATAGAGGAAGTCCTTAATTATATTCACCTGGTTATCTCCACTCTCTTTTGCTGCAGCTTCATCAACAACTTTTTCCAGAATCTACTCCTGGCTGCAGCTGTAAGGAAAAAAGCTTCCCATTTTTTGTAGTATCAAGGGGATTTGCTTCAGCCATTTTTTTTAAAGCAGTGATTTGCCCTACGGAGTATCAAGGTTATCTTCCCAGCCTTGTAGCAGAGTGTACCAAGGTTATGTACAAAGAAGAAAAAGTAACATACCTGATTTATTTCTGCCTTGATGTCCAAAAGGCGTTCCAGTTCTGTAACTCGAGTAAAGCATGGAGTATATTTATGGGCAAAGTCCAGCATGCTCTGTGAAAATAACAAAGCAATAGAATAAACAGCATTCTTAACTTTTCAGACAAGATATGTATTTAAATGTATTGTTTAAGTGTTCCACATTACTGGCAGTACATTCTAATATGTATTGGCCAGGAAGAACTCGTGCACAATTGTAGATATCAGGAAAATTATTTAGTGAGGATAGAAATCTTCTAAAGCAGTAAAATTGACAGTATTTTCCAGTATCTACTATATATATATATATATATATATATATATATATATATATATATATATATATGAAAACATGTAGTGTCCTGGGTAGAGGAACGGCGCTCTTCGGTCTGGGGGGTGCGTGTATAAACCGGTAGGACAGCCGGTGTATATAGAAAGCAGGAGACCTCTGAGCCCAGAGGTCGATGGTACACGCACTCACTCGGAATCCAAGGTGAATTAACAGTTCATTTTTATTCCAAAAAAGAAAAGTTCTTCAGCACAGCACTGCCAGTCAACAACAACACTGGCCCAACGCGTTTCGGTTCTCACTCGAACCTTGATCACGGGTTACCAAACACAGTGGTCAGACATTATTTATGTCAGTTAATGCTACTACTTCCTGTTTAAGCACTTGCAAGGCATGCTGGTTGTTGTAGTGCCTGTGTTTGTGAATTGTGCTGGTACGTACACAAAACAAAATTTATCAAGATTAAAACAAAATTAAACTCCAGTAACTGGCGGAGAGAATGCTAATTAAAGGTTAAGCTTATTAATCATCCATAAGTGGAACACTATAGGCAACGCAGTAGTAAGACAAATAATACTGACAATGATCAGATAACCATAAAGCATAGTGTTCAATGCAAATGCATATGTGACAAGTAGAAGAAAATTATTTTGATTATATCATATTAACCCTCTATTGGTGTTAAGAACAATATATGTCAGTCTCATGTGAAACTACAAGTCACAAAAAGAAGAAGAAAATACACCCCTCTGGTGGGGAGGCACATGTTGACACCAAATTCAATTGATACAAGTAAATAAACAAAAGGGCCAAAAGACCACCTTCTAGTAGGGGTTTGGCTTCTATTGAGGTTAATGTTCATAATTAGTCCGATAAAACTCTTGCATTGAAAATAAACAAAAAAACAGTTTCTTTGCAATTGGTCAGTATTATTGTGATGACTGCAAGGCTGGGGTATGTAATGAAATTATAACCATAGAGTTCACAAATGTACAAAGAGTTCCTCATCCTGGTTGAGTCCATACGGGGTCAGAGTTCTGAATGACACAATATGCTTGGATTCTTTTTGGCGGAGGAGTTTTTCTCTGTTTCCTCCACGATCCAAAGGTGGCACATGTTCAATGGCATAGTAGCGTAGTAGTTCCCATTTGCTGTCATGTGAGCTTTCCATATGCTTAGCAATGGCATTTGAACGATCAATGTTGACCGTGGCTCTGATGTGCTCTAGGATGCGTTTCTTGATTTCACAAATAGTGCTCCCTATGTATTTTAACTTACAGGGGCATTCGACAACATACACCACGTATTTGGTTTTGCAAGAAATGTGTTGCTGAATTTTCCACTTTCCTCCACTTCTGCCTTCCACCACTTTTTTCGGTATGCCAATTTTACAAGCTTTGCAGTTTTTGCATGGCCAAAAGCCCTCAATGTTGGTCCATGGTTTTTGTTGCTTGATTTTAAAATGACTGTTTGTGAGTCTGTCACCTAGATTTGGTGCTCTCCTATGGGTGACATCCGGATGATCTCCAATCAGGTCGGCAATTGTGGTGTCTAGTTTTAGGATGCCCCAATGTTTTTTTAAAATATTGACAAGATCACTGGTTTCAGTTGAGAAAGTTGTGATAAGGCGTATTTTAGTGAAATCATTCTGAGTCACCATTGGTTTGCTTTTCAAGATCTCCGTGCGATTTCTTTCTTTTGCTTTCCTGAGGCTTGTTTGAATTATCCTGTCTGGATATTGTCTTTTTTGGAATCTTATTGCCATAGCTTTGCTCTGATGTTCAAAATCATTGTTGGCGGAACAGTTTCTGCGCAAGCGTAAGAATTCCCCATAAGGTATGTTCCATTTTTGATTGGTGGGGTGGAAGCTGTCCGCATGTAGTAATGAGTTGGTTGCTGTTTGTTTTCTGAACAGGGTTGTTTGTATTGTATTGTTTTGTACATAGATTTCGATGTCTAAGAATGAGATCTTGGTTGAACTGATTTCATAGGTGAATTGTAGTTTGGTTTCATTATTGTTCAGGATTTGGAAATATGTGGCAAATTCTTCCGTAGTTCCGTCCCATATGATGAATAGATCATCGATAAAACGCCACCATGCTATGATTTTCTGCACATGATGGTCATTGTCGCTGTTCCATGCAATTTTTTGTTCGAACCAACCCATTACTAGATTTGCAAAGTTTGGTGAAAATGAAAAGCCCATGGCTGTACCTTTCATCTGTTGGTAATGTTTCTTGTTAAAAGTGAAAATGTTATTCTGCAAGCATAGAGTGATCATTTGAAGCAACATAGAATTGTGTTGTTTAAATTGAATGTTGCGTTTACCCAGAAAGAAGCTGCAGGCTTTTAGACCTATTCCATGTTCTATGTTCGTGTACAGAGACACAACATCCATTGACACAAGTTTAAATTGATGATTCCAGGGTATCCCCTCCAGTTTCTGTAATAGGTCTGTTGTATCTCTGAGATAGCTAGTTAAGTCCTTTACAATTGGCGCTAAAAAATGATCAATGTAATTGGAAATGGGTTCCATAATTGAACCGTTGGCCGAGACGATGGGTCTGCCTGGAGGTTTGTGTAAACGCTTGTGTACTTTAGGTAGAAAGTACATGGTGGCTTCAATGGGTTTTGTCACTGTGAGATATTTTTTCTCTTCTTCATCAATGAGACCTTCCTTAAGCCAGTCATTAAGATGTTGATTAATGACTGCTTTAAGTGGAAAAAAACCCAAATCCTATTTCTATCCGATCCTACCACCGGGCAACAAAATTGACTTGTTCCATGAAGCCATCACACATGACTTATACCATCTTAACCAACGTAAATTACAAGACAATCTTTCACCCTCGGAAAGATCAGCGCTAAAAAATTTACAGCAGGATTCTACAATCGAGATCAAGCCGGCTGACAAAGGCGGAAACGTCGTAATTCTCAATAAAACTGATTACATATGGGAAGCTGACCATCAGCTGCAGGATACAACGTGCTATAAAGAACTCAGCACCAATCCAATCAAAGAAATTCAAGCAGTCATTAATCAACATCTTAATGACTGGCTTAAGGAAGGTCTCATTGATGAAGAAGAGAAAAAATATCTCACAGTGACAAAACCCATTGAAGCCACCATGTACTTTCTACCTAAAGTACACAAGCGTTTACACAAACCTCCAGGCAGACCCATCGTCTCGGCCAACGGTTCAATTATGGAACCCATTTCCAATTACATTGATCATTTTTTAGCGCCAATTGTAAAGGACTTAACTAGCTATCTCAGAGATACAACAGACCTATTACAGAAACTGGAGGGGATACCCTGGAATCATCAATTTAAACTTGTGTCAATGGATGTTGTGTCTCTGTACACGAACATAGAACATGGAATAGGTCTAAAAGCCTGCAGCTTCTTTCTGGGTAAACGCAACATTCAATTTAAACAACACAATTCTATGTTGCTTCAAATGATCACTCTATGCTTGCAGAATAACATTTTCACTTTTAACAAGAAACATTACCAACAGATGAAAGGTACAGCCATGGGCTTTTCATTTTCACCAAACTTTGCAAATCTAGTAATGGGTTGGTTCGAACAAAAAATTGCATGGAACAGCGACAATGACCATCATGTGCAGAAAATCATAGCATGGTGGCGTTTTATCGATGATCTATTCATCATATGGGACGGAACTACGGAAGAATTTGCCACATATTTCCAAATCCTGAACAATAATGAAACCAAACTACAATTCACCTATGAAATCAGTTCAACCAAGATCTCATTCTTAGACATCGAAATCTATGTACAAAACAATACAATACAAACAACCCTGTTCAGAAAACAAACAGCAACCAACTCATTACTACATGCGGACAGCTTCCACCCCACCAATCAAAAATGGAACATACCTTATGGGGAATTCTTACGCTTGCGCAGAAACTGTTCCGCCAACAATGATTTTGAACATCAGAGCAAAGCTATGGCAATAAGATTCCAAAAAAGACAATATCCAGACAGGATAATTCAAACAAGCCTCAGGAAAGCAAAAGAAAGAAATCGCACGGAGATCTTGAAAAGCAAACCAATGGTGACTCAGAATGATTTCACTAAAATACGCCTCATCACAACTTTCTCAACTGAAACCAGTGATCTTGTCAATATTTTAAAAAAACATTGGGGCATCCTAAAACTAGACACCACAATTGCCGACCTGATTGGAGATCATCCGGATGTCACCCATAGGAGAGCACCAAATCTAGGTGACAGACTCACAAACAGTCATTTTAAAATCAAGCAACAAAAACCATGGACCAACATTGAGGGCTTTTGGCCATGCAAAAACTGCAAAGCTTGTAAAATTGGCATACCGAAAAAAGTGGTGGAAGGCAGAAGTGCAGGAAAGTGGAAAATTCAGCAACACATTTCTTGCAAAACCAAATACGTGGTGTATGTTGTCGAATGCCCCTGTAAGTTAAAATACATAGGGAGCACTATTTGTGAAATCAAGAAACGCATCCTAGAGCACATCAGAGCCACGGTCAACATTGATCGTTCAAATGCCATTGCTAAGCATATGGAAAGCTCACATGACAGCAAATGGGAACTACTACGCTACTATGCCATTGAACATGTGCCACCTTTGGATCGTGGAGGAAACAGAGAAAAACTCCTCCGCCAAAAAGAATCCAAGCATATTGTGTCATTCAGAACTCTGACCCCGTATGGACTCAACCAGGATGAGGAACTCTTTGTACATTTGTGAACTCTATGGTTATAATTTCATTACATACCCCAGCCTTGCAGTCATCACAATAATACTGACCAATTGCAAAGAAACTGTTTTTTTGTTTATTTTCAATGCAAGAGTTTTATCGGACTAATTATGAACATTAACCTCAATAGAAGCCAAACCCCTACTAGAAGGTGGTCTTTTGGCCCTTTTGTTTATTTACTTGTATCAATTGAATTTGGTGTCAACATGTGCCTCCCCACCAGAGGGGTGTATTTTCTTCTTCTTTTTGTGACTTGTAGTTTCACATGAGACTGACATATATTGTTCTTAACACCAATAGAGGGTTAATATGATATAATCAAAATAATTTTCTTCTACTTGTCACATATGCATTTGCATTGAACACTATGCTTTATGGTTATCTGATCATTGTCAGTATTATTTGTCTTACTACTGCGTTGCCTATAGTGTTCCACTTATGGATGATTAATAAGCTTAACCTTTAATTAGCATTCTCTCCGCCAGTTACTGGAGTTTAATTTTGTTTTAATCTTGATAAATTTTGTTTTGTGTACGTACCAGCACAATTCACAAACACAGGCACTACAACAACCAGCATGCCTTGCAAGTGCTTAAACAGGAAGTAGTAGCATTAACTGACATAAATAATGTCTGACCACTGTGTTTGGTAACCCGTGATCAAGGTTCGAGTGAGAACCGAAACGCGTTGGGCCAGTGTTGTTGTTGACTGGCAGTGCTGTGCTGAAGAACTTTTCTTTTTTGGAATAAAAATGAACTGTTAATTCACCTTGGATTCCGAGTGAGTGCGTGTACCATCGACCTCTGGGCTCAGAGGTCTCCTGCTTTCTATATATATATATATATATACACACACACACACACATACTATTGTTTCTGCGATTTGTTAACAATTTAAAACAAATTGTAGTGTGTCACGCGCCGTTTTGGGCGGGGGCACTGGGCAGAAAAGTGCTACTGGGGCACAACTGAGGTGGTTGGGATAGTTTGGTACTGGTGTCCCAATGCCCATTCTACTATAGCTCTGCAAAAAATTGGGTCAAGTACAAGCATTGCTGTACTTGACTCTCAGGGTAGCACAAGCAAGCACCCACAAGCTTCCACCCAACCAACATAGTTAACTGAATATCTAACCCAGTGATTCTCTTTCTCTAAAACGTAAATATTTTTAATCACAAAACAGAACAAAATACTACACAATGCAATCAGATTAGTGAATAGAGGGAGGTAACCATGGTTACCATCTTACGTAGGTGCCACAAACAAAGTACACTCTCCCACCCGGAAGACCCCATCTACTAGTAGCCAGTGTTCTGTGGCAGATGCATGAATTAGACACAGGCACACATTATGTTTTGCTGATCCCACAAGTTCAAAATTGGAGTTTGCTTGTTCTTACCCCCGTTACTGATATGGGCAAAAAACAATTCCTCACGCTCTTGAATTTGGCACACATTACAGTTGCTCTGTTCCAATTGCAAGCAGAGGCTTACGTTATCTGCTTGTTGGTTCTTCAGCAATCGTTGGGAGGGGAAGGTCAGCCACGGACGGGGTCTTGAGTGCATAGCGGTCTCCCTTTGGAACACGATTTGCCAGAGGAATGCAGCATGTCAGGCTGCTCTTCCTTGATGGTCTAAACTCATGCTGTGTAAAGCCAACACTTTCTCTTTCCCAGAAGGCAGGCTTCAATGCACTACACATACCCTCAGCTCTTCCAGCAGAAAGTGTATACTTCAAGTGATGTCCTCACATCTGGGAGACTGGTTGTCAGGCAGACACGAGCTGTAGTTACACAGCAGTTCTTCTAGCAGTTTGCGGAGCACTCCCTCCCTTGATCATGAATAAATTAGAACTGGAACAAACAGGTGGTATTAATCCTACGGGTATATACAATTTACAGCCATGGGGTGTGGATCCACTGTTTCATGCTTCAGAACTAGTATAGGTTGCTTAATTTTCAAATGTCTTTTCCACCTTGCACCCCAGACACAGCCTTTATGAAAAAAAAATGATGCTTCTCATTGTGAGAATAGCCAGTAAAAGGTTCAAATGGAAATGGATCTTGACATTTGTGAAAGAGGTCTCCTTCCATTGAAGATCGCATCTACGTCTTATTTCCTTCCTTATTGTGTTGTTGGAAATTCGAGTGGTCATTTAGTAGGATGCCCAGACATTTTGCTAAGTCCACAATGCTTTGAATGCTGCTTAATAATGTACTCCTCACAAGCCAGTTTCAGACTCGTGTATTACAAATAGAGGGTGAGATGAGAATTTCAACATACTATCAACATTTATGCCTTTTCATCCAATTCCTTTAGTTTTCCTTGCAGAGTTCCCCAGGGATCTTCGCTTAGCCTTACCCTTTTTAATATTTATATTGCGGAACTAGCCCCATTGGTTCAATCTTTTGGCTTTGCTTTGAATTCCTATGCAGATGACATGCAAATCGTGCTCTCAACGCTCAATACGTTTACTGAGACGAGTCACCGGATTCAACAATGTATGAGACATATCAATACTTGGAAGGACAAGCACTATCTCAAGCTTAACGCTGGGAAAACAGGTGATTTTGGTGTGGGAATAGTTCATATTTCTGGTCAGCTGCCGGTTGGCCGGCTGAAATGGGATCCCTCCCTATTACGGTTAGCAAAGCAAAAAGCCTGAGAGTCATTCTAGAGGACCGCCTAAATTTAGGCAAACAAGACAAAGCAATAATCTCTTCTTCATATAATGTATTAAGAATCCTGATTTTCCTCCCTAATGCAGCCAGGAAATCAGTTATCTCCACACTCATACCATCGAGAATACATTATTGCAATGGCCTCAACTATGACCTGCAGGCCCAGTACTTGAACAAACTGCAAGTTTTACAAAACTCTGCAGCAAGACTTGGAACTTCCCAGACACCAATCAGTCTCCTGTGCATTAAAGGACCTTCATTGGCTGAAGGTCAAACACAGAATCACGTTTAAGGCACTGTGCCTCTCTTACAACGCCCTTCATAACTCTGGACCCTTGTTTTTGAAAAAATCCTTAACCTGGTATATGCCTACTAGAAATTTAAGATTGTTAGGTGCTTTTAAAGTCAATTTTATCAAATTTAAAAAAGAAAAATGGGGAGGAAGCAGTTTTGTGGTGCGAGCATCCAGCTTGGAACCTTCTCCCTCTCCCCCTAAGGACAGCTTCCTCTCTTTTCCAATTTAGAAAGCATTTACAGACATGGCTTTTTAATCAGTAGGTCTTCCCCTCTCACGCAGGCTCACATGTTGTTCCCAGGACTAGCGCCAAGACTGCTCCGGGTAAACGCTGCGCTCTATAAATTGGCTAACATAACATAACATATTTTGATAAGGAGATTTTCACATCTTCCTTACTCCTGTATGGAGGCTTCCTTTGTACGGCTTCTTGTGCATTACATTTTTGTCCTTTTTCAGATTAACGGATTGGAGATTATTTTTTGAGTCAGTAGTTAAATGGAAAGGACAAATAAAGCAGGAATTATGCATCCGCATGCATTCCATTCAAGGCCTGCATAATCTGTTGCCACGATTCCTGAAGTGGATAATCTCCAGTTTTCAAACAACTCACCCTGGATAGAAGGGTTGGGTAACTATCTCTTGATCTTGCATGGAATAAGTGTGGATGCATAACTCTTGCTCAGTATAGGTTAGGAGTACAAGGATCTTAAAGGTCCTGATAAAATATGCTCATTTTGTGAGCAGATGAAACATGTTGACCTAGAATAGAAACACTGTCTCAGTAAATGCCTCTTTGAATCATGTTATGTTTTTAACCATATCACAGGGCACCTCTTATTAAAGAATTGGGTTAGAGTTCCCTTGAGATATTTTTAACGTTTTCTGTCCTAAGATTCTATTAAAAACATAGGGAATATAAAAGTGTTCACTCCCACTGCAAGGTTGAGCCCACCAGGTGGTGAGCACCTCAATAGGTGAGGACCCGATGATGAAGCATGCCACGCCATTAGAATGTGGATGACGGTTCTATAAGAACACATGTACGGTGCCTGGTGAGCACTAAGGAGCAGGGCAAAGTGACTGCTTAGCTTGGGAGACAACCTCTAATTTTGGTTTATGTATATCAGTTCAGAGAAACCGGTGGCCTTTCCCACATAACTGTTCTCTTCCCCTCTCATTGGTTTTGGTCCATTCCCCTTGGCCTACCAACCATAGTCTAGTGCTCCGAGATCCAGGGGACCGTGGTCCCATTCCCTGGACCTCACAGCCATTTTCTTGTCTTGCAAGGCCATGGATAGAGAGTATCACGGTCATGGTCTAGCGCTGCAAGGCCCAGGAGGAGAGCTCACTCTCCTGGTCCTTATATGCATGATCTAGCGCAGTGAAGCTCAGGAGAGGAGGCTTTTTAAGCTCAAGTCTACCAGACAGCAAAGCTGTCTTTTTGCTAAAGATTTCTTGGGGGCATTCTGAAAGCGGACTTAAGAAAGCATTTCACCCACTGCTCACCATTGGCTTTGTACCTCCCATTTACTTGCATTCCATTTGCTGGCTTTATTTGTTTTAAGCTAACCAGCATGTCTTTGTCCCTCCGGCAGAGCATATTCTGTTTGCTGTATTCTTCCTTGAGTACTCACTTTCTGGAAACAGGCCTTTAAATGTTGTTCTTATCTTGTCACATTTGCTGCGGATCCAAAGAAAGAGGTCAAATGTTAGGCTCTGTTTTCCGAGAAAGCTTGGTGTTTACTTTTTTTTCTCTGACTTCAAAGTGAGAGGATTTATCTGACAATCTAGGATCTAGGGGCATGAAAGTAAAGGCTTTTTTCTAGCACTAACAAAACTTAAATGTCTGTAAATGAACTGTACAAATATTTCAGAATATATCTGAATAATGAAAGCACAAATCAAGCAGTTCTGAAGTGTGCAGGAAATCAATATTTTCAAGTGATTAAATCAATACACTAGGTGATGCTACCACCAGTGCTTTAAATTAGCCGGTACTGTCCGGTACGGAGTACTGGCACTTTTTTTATTTGACAGGGAGAGTACCGGCACTTTTCAAGAGAAATGCTATACTTTTAATTGGAGAGTACCGGCACTTCTCTGAAACAAGCAGGTACTCTGCTACAGAGTACCTGCATTTATATTTTTCCATTTCAAGCACTGGCTATCAACCATTATCGTCTGTGAGCTGTATAGATCAGTAAACCTGTGTGTCTGTGCAAATGTAATGGTCATTTCAATTCAAAAGGTGTTGCACTATCACACCATGCATACTCCACTATACACTACTCCACAACACTGACATTCCACCCCACTTTACTCCACTCTTTGCTACGCCACTCCACGACACTCTACGTCACTCAACTCTAAGCCTCTCTACTCAAATCCCTCTATTCTACTCTATGTCACTTTATGCCACTCCACTACTCACCACTCTACGACAATATGCCACTCCACTCGACACCCCTCTACACCACAACACTCCACAAAACTCTAAGCCACTAACTTTTAGCCATGCTGAACTGCAACCACGCTGGTGTATAACATGGCTAAAACATACTGGCAAAGCCAACAGCTCTTGCATAGGCGGGACTTATTGGCTTTGCCAATGATTGCTCCCTCTGCTGGGCCTCTCAGCACTGGGTCCTAGCTGCGAACCCAGTGGAGGGGTGTTCCTCTGATTTTTTTTCCAATATCTCGTTCTTTCTTTTATGCATAAGTTGGCATACATGCAGCGCTGTGAGGCCCAGGGGAGTGGAAACACCTTTCCTGGCCCTCGCAGCCATGGTCTAACACTGTGATACCGAGAAAGTGGACATGTTTTGCTCTCTCCACACCTAAGCTGGGCCTCAGAGTGCTGGCCAGAATTACGAGGTCCAGGGAACCCTTCCCTGGTCCTCGCAGCTTTGACACGGAACTGCGAGGCCCAGCTGAGAGAAAAAGAGATGGGCGCCCCTACAGTGTTATGGTAAGCATTGGGCACTGGGCAGCTGCCCACGCCTATTGCTGGCCCTGCCTGGCATAATCAGGGAGGCTATCATGGCTCTGATACAAAAATAAACAATGTCACAATACTGCATGACACCAAATGGGACAAAATGTATTTTTTACAAGAAATGTTTTTCGGTCTTGGCTAAAGAGCACATGCGCTGTCTCGAATAGACTATTGTGTAGAATTCAGTGGGCTTCAGCCCGCCTATAGGCTTACCATTTGTTCGTTCCTTCGTCACGTTAAAATCCTTCATTTAGGTTGGTGCATGGCATGCATTCGTCATGCCTCTTCTTGTGTTCAGCCCTCCCCCAGTGCATTGGCCAGGTAATTTTATTGTACTTACATCCATCCACTGCTACCATGTTAGGAGGTACTTTGTCCTTTGTTTGGGAGCACTACACACAAGCGCCCGCTCCCTTCCCGTTTTGTATTTTTGCTAGCTGAATGTGTCACACGATTTGGAGACACATGAAGACCATGTAGAACGGAGCACTTACATTTTTTTGCTAAAGCGTGATGGACTAATACAGTCATGGTTTTCGTCATTGCATTCTGGTACTTGTCATTTTTCTCTTACCGCGCAAGTGAAATACACATTTCAAAAGGCAAAAACAGAATTCAGTGAGCAACTCGAGCATGAAATGTGACAAATGGAAGCATCTAATTAGAATGCATATACCCTACATATCTAAAAGAAGTTTCACATTGTCTAGAAACATAAATTATCTCCAGACACACTCACTTAAGAAATTCTCCATCGTGTTTACCCAAAAATATAGTTCAGTGGGTGAAAGCATGTACCGAAGCAAACTGCTTTCCCATCCCAGTTTACCAACCCCCTCCCATCGTTTAAAGCCTTCACCCACTTGAGGAGGTGCAGAAGTGACGTGCTGTTCATGTTTTCACTTCTACCTCTCTTGTCTCCCATGCCCTTGCTCTTCCTTTTGTTACAGTTCCAAGCCAGAGCGCAGAAACCTTAACCACATCCAAGACCATCTCACTTCAGCCATCCACCGACTGGGAGATAAGCTAGTCTTGATGCTGTCCACACAGGAAAGCATAAAGAAAAGGAGACATCTGCTACCGGATCAACAAGAAAAAGATTTTCTGTTGCAACATAGGGCGTGATTTGCCATTCAGCAGTGGATTATTTTTCTGTCCACACGTTTCATGTTTTTGTGTGATGCAGCCAGTGTTCTGTGTCACCACAGCTTAGAGTTCCCATTTTTTATTAATGCTCTGGGCGACTTGAGAACGTTATTTACTTCAGCTGCCTTCTAAAACTAGCAACGTTAAGCAGTGATTCATGCGCTGTAAGATATCGGTTTGTAACCTGCATGTTACAAGCTCACCTCACAGCACGGCTGACTCAGGCTTTCATCCATTCACAGTACAGCACAATGAAATACTGCTTCATTTGCTAATAATTACACTTTGTAAGCCCCAATGTACAAATCCTTTTGTGATGTGGACTGTATAAACAATCACTATAGAAGTGAGCAAAACACTCTCTCACCGTTATTTACATGAGATCAGATTAACCCCCTTCCTTCAGTTCCTGCCCATAATTCTGTTACTAACAGACGCTATTATTTAACATTGCCTGTAATATGAACTGCTTTAAGAATGATGACATTACTGCCTGCTGCACAATAACATATACTATCTGTCTTCTTTTTTTACAAGCCATGCGGCACAGAGTCGGTTATGCTGTTCAGCATGGCTTGAACCATTTGCAGAACAAATAGTACCCATAGACGGGGCCCATTGGCTTTGACAATGCTTCCTTAAGCATGTCGTCACTGGGACATGTAGATCTTTAATAAAACTCCACATCCTTTCTGTGCAGGGGAAAGCCATACCTCGAGAAGAAAGGTTTCCTTTTTCTACACTACCATTAGCGATACATGCATTAAGCATCTTTGACGACATACAACTTCCGATGTTTGTGCTATGCATATGAGTAGTAATTAAAAACACAAAAAAAATGTAAACATTTGGTTGACAGGATGCTGCATGTTAGATGAGGGGGCAATGCATCTGCAAAATGTTAAGTATGGGTTTGTAAACAGTAGTGTACAGAATGGAACTGTAAGGGAGCCGCCCAAAACCCATATTTTGGCTTTTTTCACTTTTTGAAATTTTAGATGGCACGAACTCAACCCCAAAGCATTGTGGCGATTTACGTGACCACATTCCACAAGGTCTGACTCGTGTTGCTTTCCGCACTGAGAGATTAAGTGATTTGCCCAGAATCACAGGATGTTGAACGACGCTGGGAATAGAGCCTTGTTCTCCACATCCAAAGAAAGCAGCTTCGGACGTTTAGGCGCATCTCATCCTTGTGGTTGACGAGGAATCTCAATTTCATTCTGTATGTTATATTACACTGACTGGATGGAGGTCGGTTATCGCGGAAGTTGCTCACCTGACTCAGGACTCCTGAGCTGATACACTGGGTCAGCATTAATGCAGCGGCCGACGGCTGCACCGGGTCCCAAGGGTTGGAAGACGCCATCAGTAAACATACACGAACTGGTCTGTTTACTTCCTAAGAGTCTCCAAAATTGCCGCCGAGCCGGGAAACAAAAAAGGGACTATGGAAGTCAAGCACGGACCGTAAAGACAGGCTCTGCTTACATAAATGCTTGGCGGCCATCTTAAAACAGCAGTGCTTTAATTGGGTGTGAACGGAACTCTGACGGGGTCTGTGCGTCTCAAGTCTTAACAGGAAATACAAACAGACAGGATAACATTGGTAGTCTGGGAATATGTTCCCTGCATACAGTTCCGAATGGTTAATTTAATTGCAGTAGGATTAAGGATGTTCCCCCATTCAAATTCCTTCTGCAATAAAGTTTTACATATTTCTAGGACTTTATTGGATAGGGTTAGATTTGACAGCATCTGTGAATAAGAATTTCCAATTCTATTAAAGAATAAGAGGTGAGGATTGTTCAGTCTCTCTTCCAGTTTATTCTAACAGCAGCCATGTACACAGTCCTGCTAAGGACCACGTATCAGGCGTTAGACTAACACATTTCAGTGTGGTGGTCCGCATCACCGCACTGAAATGCATTGTCACGCATAATAGGATGATAACACCTCGGCTGTTAAGCCGGTAGGGCTGTTATACTGACTAAACTTAGCTGGAGTATCTGGAAGCGTGCTGTAGTGTAAGCCCTGCTCACCGCACTGGGATTGTTGGGGGATGGTTGAGCTAGAAGATGCTAGTGCTACAGTGTATCAATAGAGATATTATGATTTCCCCCTGGGCGTGGCATTACATTTTGACTGACATCATAGGCGCTGGCCCGCGCGACATTGCGTCCTGCTACCGGCTCGGGCTGCAGTTAAGTCTGTGGGAGGCTGCCCTAGGCTATGGCAAATCATAGCAGCGCTGCTCGCACTGCCGTATGGGAGGCAAATTAAAATCAGTCATGACCCCACGATCCCAGTGCTGTGAGCAGCGCATACACTACAGCACGCTGCCAGCCACTCCAGCTTAGTTTAGTCAGTATAGCAGCCCTACCGGCTTGACAGCCGAGGCGTTATCAGCCTATTATACATGACAATACATTTCAGTGCAGTGATGCGGATCACCACACTGAAATGTGTTAGTCTAACGCCTGATGCATGGTACTTGGCAGGTCTGTTTATATACAATTCTCCGTAGTCATTTTCAACATGGCTTTTCCTGTCTTTGTTTAATGTAAAAATCAGTCGTAGTTTTGTGTTTAAATCTTTTGACCCCCCCACAGTTAACTGTGTTCAATAAATTATTGCAGCCCTGTTTTCATGAACCCAGAGCAGTAAGCCTGTAAGGGTTTTTTAGACGAGTGGACGTGCGGCTAAATATGGAATAATGCCCAAAATCCTCTAAAAAAGGCTGGGCAATAGCAAGATCAGGGTGGGCAGCAGGGAAGCTTTTGTTGCATATTTATATAGCGCGAACTCGACCCGAAGGTATTGGGGCGCTTTACATAGCACTGTATTTACATTACACATTCAGGCACGGGGAGATTAAGTGATTTGCCCAGAATCACAGGATGTGGACGCGACCTCAAGGCTCGAACCCTGGTTTCCTGCACCAGAGGCGGCAGCGCAGCCGATAGACCACATCCTCTCCCCAGGTGAGGGTCAGCAGAGGACAGCACAAGGATCAGATCAGGCACTCAGAACAAATTGGGAGCACGTTCTGGCAAGGAGTGAGAAAGTGAGCATCTGCTCAAGGCTTGTATTGGAAGCAAAGGAGGGTCCACACACGACAGGTGAGGCAGAAAGTACAGGGCAGAACGGACACTCTGCGACCGCTGCTGTCTGATGAGAAACTCAAAATGGCAGCAGAGAAGGTTGATCGGAAGGAGCTGGCCGAGGCAGACAGTATTGAATTAATGCACCTGACCAGCAGGGACAAAGATAATATTGTAGCCACCAACCGAAAGATCCTTGCGGCAAAATCAGAACAGCATATCTAAAAGGCAATATTATACTGACACAACAATTTACCATAATGAAATTATGGGTACCATACATGGCTGCTATCTGAATAAAGCAGAGAGGAGAATGCATAATCTGAAGCCTCTGGCCCTGTTATAGAATAATTCAATTTTTTCCAGTACAGAAATAAATGTATAAATGAAAAACTCTGAAACTATTAACACATATTTTGTGTAAAATACACAGGAAATAAACACTGTTGTTACTCAGGGACCAAGGATTACATTCTAATTTGTTAACATTTTGAAAGAAACGAAAAGCACACCTTTTCAGGCTATATCTAGCTATCTAAGGGATGTGAGGAAATATGAATTTTGTGATCAGTTATGTCCCCTATCGTAGACCCCAACGGCTCCATGTGCATGCTATAAGTACATGTATGTTCCCTCCAGTTCCAGTTATGAAGACGCAAATACATGTGCGTCCACCGTGAACATGTCCTCTTTCAGATCCGCCATGAATGGGTCAGATATTCCATTCCTAAGTATGAAAGGCCACCGACTTTATGTGGTTCACTTTCCACATTTTACAGATTCAGGCGAGTAGGCCCTGAATTCTGCCATCAAGCCTTTTCCTGCCTTCTGCCTCTGAAAACTCCAGTCCGAGCCTGCATCTGTATCCATGAACTTTGTCCTACTCCCTGCGCGGCTAACGGTGCCTGATCCAGCCTGTTGCCTGCCAAAAACTGTATTTCACCTTCAAGATTATCTGCTCCGCTCCTCATCCGATGCATTCCTGTCTAGTAGTTTAGGTAAACATTCTTCCAGCTACCGTGCAAAGGGCCAGGCCTCACTGTCCTCATGCAAGTAATTCATAGCCCCTGTTACCATGGAAGATTTCTGCCCCCTCGCATCTCATGTAGACACTTAGACGCTTGTACACGCACTAACAGTCAGTATAGAATAGATTCCATCATAGAGACCTTTCCTTTTGGATAATACAGTTCTTTAAACATAAGATATTAGATATGATTTGGGATTAGGTTGACATGACCCCTCAGACTTCTGTCTCCACATGTAGAGCTAAATGTCAAGTCCCCTTCACCCTCTAGTTGCACGTC
This sequence comes from Triturus cristatus, assembly GCF_964204655.1. Lineage (NCBI taxonomy): Eukaryota > Metazoa > Chordata > Amphibia > Caudata > Salamandridae > Triturus > Triturus cristatus. Next base: position 1,136,294,324 of record NC_140592.1, read on the forward strand.
AATCACACGTCATGCGGCTGCGCGCGCATCTCTGCCAAATATTTTCTGCTGACATTGCAGGATTCTCTTATGGATCCACCCACTTGTGACATCATGTTTAATGACGTATTTAGTTACGCCTATGTTTACGCCTTTTTTCATTACGTATGTGTACCATATCTGTATTATCAGCTGTTACGCCTCTTGCATCTGTCTTAATGTAATGCTTTCCATATAAATACCATTACTTGTCAATAATGTATTGCCTTCCCTTCCTGAACCTTCGTGGTGATGGAATTTGAAGCCTGCAGTTCGAACTGTAATTCCTTTGTAGAGGAATAAAGCCTTTTAGAACCTCTAATACCACGGATTCTGCCTCTTATATTTACTGAGTTATTCTTACTAGACTTTACCGCATAAAAAATAGTACCGGTAATGAAATATTTACCACATAAATTGGCGCCCGAACAGGGACACTTTCTCATCTCACGCGCCGGAGGTGCGTTGCAGGCCCGGTCTCCTGCCACAGCTGAACGGACAAAAACGCGTATCTGCAGGATTTCCTGTATCTCCCTCCGGCCAAGCGGGGGTGACTGAGGCTGCGATCAACACCCAGACGAGGCGGTGAGAAGTGCGAAGTATCCCGACCAGAGCCTAGCTGAGAGAGCAAGATCCGAGGTATACAGAGGCCCACCAGGTTCCGAAGTTCCGAGTCCAGTCGAGTCGAGTCCAGTCCGGTCCAGTTTCAGTTCAGTTCCGAGGCCTTCCGTTCCGCGCTACCCGGTGAGTACCATTGCCGGGGAGGCATTTAAACGTGCACATAGTCTGTGCCGGTCAAGACGGGTTTGGGTACACAAATCCGGTCTGCACTGTTTCAGCAGTGTATCTGTACTGTTTAGCAGTATATCTAGTATGTCTCGCATATAATTAAGTATTATCTAGTGTTAGTATTATGTCAGTAACTAGTTTCCTATTAATTATTATCGTTCGTTAAACTGTTAAATGTTAAATGTTTTAATACGTTCTACATATTGTGGTGTGAATGATTGTTCATTATTGTGTTTATTGTATTAAGTGTGTTCAAGTAATAAGGTCTAAAAATGCCGCTCTTTTCAAAATTAAGACAGATCAAAACCAGAAAAGGGGTACTCGAAGAAGCTGTTCCCATTCCACCTAGGGACACCCCAGGATACTTTATGTATCATAAGCATGGCCTAGATGCCGTGTTATTTCTTGATTTATGGGTGGACTACACCAAAGAGTTGCCAGAAAGTCAGAGGTGGCCCGCAGCGGGGACCTGGGATGCAGATTGCATCATGAGAGTAGAAGAAGAATTAAGGAAAAAGAAAGCCAGACAGTCACAGAAGGATGCCATTGAATTATGGCGTAAAGAATCATATAGACGTACAGAAAAAGCACTCAGACAGGAAGAGAAAAGTAAGGAGAATTCAAATAAAGCCCGAGAAAATCTATTAATTGAGGAAGGTACCCGAGTAAAATCAGAACAAGTAGATAGACAAAGAAATACCCTTATGAATGGTATGTATCCTCTTCTGGCCGAAGGGTTACCTAAGGCTACCCCGGAAATACCAAAAGACTTGCCACCTCCATTGCTCCCGATAAAAGCACATCCCAAAACAGCAAAAGATGTTTTCCTTTCCTCCTATTTAGATGACGTAGCTCCCGAGTATGCTAATACCATACCACACACACCGCATGACGATGGTGTTCAACGTCAAGATCATCCGTCTGTATCCCCGCAACAACAAACTCCTACACAAGTTCCAACAGGTCCGTCCGTTTCTACCGTTTTTCCCGCATCTACAATTTCTATCTTACGTCCAACGAATCCTTTCTTGCCCAGCACCTCAGATGGTGCTACAGGAGGTACGACAGACATGTTTGCCACACCGCCGCGAAATAAACAGACCCTTAGAGATTTAGCACTCCAACGTACACCCCAACTAGCGACATCCGACATGTTTAAAGAACATCTTGTGGATTGTAGATACGATCCAGTGCCAGGTAAACAGGACAGATTGCTACTATCATCACTACGTATACGACGAGCTACATTGTATTTAATGACGATACCAGGAATGGTTGAACACCTAGACAATATATATCACTTTGTCCAAACAGGGCGAGGCCCAGAAAGTATTAACGAAGCTATGGAATACCAGAAAGTGGATGTACAAAGACAACTACTACGTTTTTTCATAAACTGCGTGATCAGGAACCAAGACAGGCCTGAGGCAGATCATGATACCATGCAAAAACTTGCCAAATGGGGTCAGAACATATCAGACGAGAAACATGATAGACAGGCGTGTATAATCGCCATGTATCGAAAGATCCGCAAGGAAGTAGAACGAATACATAAAGAAAGACGAGAAGCAGACAGAATTGAATCAGAGGGAGAGGAGGAGCAAGAATCAGAACAATTAGAAACGATAGCTTACGTAGGTAAAGGAAGATCTTTTAATAATACTAGAGGCTTTAATGATCCGATACGTCCGATACGTCCAGAATGTAACAGACATTTTCAAACCCCTATGTTAAATACAAGGTCCCCTGAACACCTATTCCAAGCCGCTGATAAATTACTCCGAGACCGAAGGGGGTACCATATGCTCGATTCCATGGATGAACAAGAATTAGCCAGGTCAGCAGTACAATGGGCTGACAGTCCCAGCAAATACAGTGATGATGCACTAGCACACACGTTTCTGAATCTTGCCCCAGACGAACAGCGTTTAGCTAGTATATACATGATTCAACACCTCCTTATATTATATAAAAGCCAACACTCCGATCCTGGACCCTTACCTGACATATTGACCGAATTACTCACGAATAAATGGAGAGGGTCAGGTACTGATTTAATTAAAGAAATTCTAGAATTTCGAAACCAGTATATAGCTTTCGTATGCCCAGAACACGTTCCAATTCCCACTATGGGAAGAAAAATGTATCACATAGATAGACAGAATCCGTTACGCGAAGTACACCCAATCAGAGGTGAAGATAATAACTTAACACGCGTGTTTGTGTACACGCCTATAACTAAAATTGAATTATTAGAAATGAAGAAAGTAGTACCCAGCCATGACAAGGATCCAGCAGGTTTCCACCGTGAGATAAAAGACATGTTACTCATGGGAGAGTATACCTACCCCGACATTATGAAAATATTGAAAGTGTTAATGCCTGCCGGTGTTTACGAGAAACTCAAAGAAAAAGAATGGGAGGTGGGAGACCAAAAGATAGATTGGACAGCATTAGAAAACGAAGAAAAGGCCCGAGCTGCAGGATCGGGGCTTGGGGAAAAGACTACAGCACTACCAGGATTACTAGTACAGGTACTGCCACGTTTATTAACTACGAAAAAGGAGGACTGGGGTGCAATCTCAGCCTGTAAACAAAAGCAAGATGAAGACACTAGTGATTTCTATTCCCGATTTGAAAAATGTTTCGGTATTAATAGTGGCATAAAAGCAAGTAGCGAGTCATATCCACATCTGTTTGTGACAAAATTAGTTGAAAATTCCCTGCCGCAAGTTAAGAATAGAGTATTGAAATTTGAGAGTACCTGGCAAGGTAATACCCCGTCACAGATGTTACAGATGTTACAATATCACCACAATAGAATTAGAGAAGAACAAGAACATGAACAAAGACGTATGAAAGATACGAAAATGAAAATGCTTGTTGCCCAGTCAGTTCCAGCTGATGGTCATAAAAAGGGTGATTCCACAGGTCCGGCGAAAGGGACCTGCAACTATTGTAAACAACAAGGTCATTATATACACGATTGTCCAGTTCTGAAACATAATATCGCCACGGGTAGAACACAGGAAAGACCACGTCCACCTAGACAGGATCAGAATCAACAACAAATCCCTCAGCATGCACAATCTAGGTCAGCTCCGCAACAACTAGCTCCGCAACAGGCAGCTCCACAACAGACCGTAGCACCACCACAAGCGCAGCCTATTGCTGCCACACAAGCAACAACACAACAGATGTACCAGTATGCACAAAATGACTATCCCGATTATCAGCGATACACATGAAATAGCCTAGAGAGGGAAGTTGGCTTACCCCTTATTGAGGTTCCCGTAGATCAAGAGGGACCTTATGTACATAGTGAACTATTAGGGGAAGACAGAAAGTTTTTACTTGATACAGGGGCAAGCAGAACAACTATACGACGCAGTGAAGTTCCAGGGGCACCCCTCTCAGGCTCACAGAATATTTCCCTTGGATTCTCAGGAAAGCCTATCATTAATGAAGTAACGCAACCTCTACCACTTACGGTTGGTCCATTGACACGTACTACAGATTTATTGCTTACTAAATCATGTCCAGAAAACTTGTTAGGTATAAAAACATTGAAAGCTCTAGGAGCTATAATATGTTGTTCTCCGGAAGGAGTACGATTATTTTTACGTGATTTCAAAGGTCACTACGTGTCCAGAGACATGGATCACCGGCTGCAGAATTTACCTACACATCTATGGGCACAAGGCCCCACTGATGTTGGTTGCATGAACATTACACCATATCGAGTCACACTAAAAACAGGAATAGTACTACCACGAATGCGACAATACAAGTTACCACCAGATGCTGTTGTGGCTTTGCTGCAAATCATTGACGAGCTCATTGCACAAGGAGTGGTTGTAGAAACCGACTCCAATGTATGCAATTCCCCGATAATTCCGATTCTTAAAAGAACGGATCCAAAAGCATCACCAGTATATCGATTAGTTATTGATCTGCGCGAATTAAATAAATGTATTGTACCACAATACCCTGTGGTCCCAGATATCTCTTCATTACTAACAGCTATTGACTCAGAAGCAACGTTCTTCACTGTAATTGATCTCAAGAATGCTTTCTTTAGCGTCCCAATAGATCCGGAAAGTCAATATTTGTTCGGATTCAGTTTAAATGGACGAAGTTTTAAATTCACACGCGCACCTCAAGGATTCACAGAAAGCCCCAGCATCTATAGCCAAGCACTGAAACGAGAACTTGACAGTATCCACATGCCAGTCAACACTGCCTTGCTTCAATATGTCGATGATCTGCTGATCACCGCCCGAAGCGAACCTGAATGTGAAACAGCGTCACTGACGGTTTTAAAATTTCTGGCCGACAAGGGGCACAAGGTGTCCCCTTCTAAGCTGCAATTCTGTGTCCAGCAAGTTGTTTACCTTGGGCACTCGCTGTCCAAGGAGGGAAGACAGCTTACACCTGATCGCATCCAGTTAATCGCTAACATGCCACCACCCAAGACACAAAAGGAGGTGCGGGCTTTTATAGGTCTCACTTCATACTGTAGGCAGTGGATCCCTCAATATGCATTTCTAGCAAAACCACTCATCCAGTTGACAACACAGGAGGCAGCCACATCGACTGTCCTCCCTTGGACTCAAGAACATACACATGCCTTTGAAAGCTTAAAGAAAGCTTTATGCCAAGCACCTGTTTTAGCAACACCATGTTACAGTAAGCCTTTTACACTCTTTGTTACAGAACGCGAAGGTACTGCCTTGTCAGTACTCACTCAGGAACAAGCAGGATCACACAAACCATGTGCTTATTTCTCTAGTACATTAGATCCAGTAGCTCAGGCTCTTCCTGCGTGCCTGAAATCGGTGGCAGCAACAGCTTTAGCAATCAGACAAAGCGATGCCATAGTGTTAGGACATCAATTGACAGTACAAGTACCACACGCAGTAGAGGTTCTCTTGAACCGCACACAAACACAACACTTGACTATAGCGAGACTCACCGGTTATGAATTGACATTATTTCAGCCACACATAGAAATCAGACGTTGTAATACGTTAAATCCTGCCACACTTTTGCCCGTAAATGGAACAGATCCATTAGCACATGATTGTATTGAAGTCATTACTATCACGACGAAACCCAGACAAGACTTGACAGACATCCCTTTATCAGATCCAGACCTGACATTGTATGTAGATGGTTCATGTATGAGAACAAGTACAGGAGAGTTAGTGGCCGCTTACGCAGTCACAACAGACACTGAAATCGTTGAAACAAATTGTATTAACACTTTGTCAGCTCAAGCAGCAGAGCTCATCGCTCTGACACAAGCCTGTATTCAAGCCAAAAATAAGAAAGTCAACATATACACAGATTCACGTTATGCATTCGGAGTCGTCCATGACTTCGGCGTACTGTGGCGAGAGAGAGGTTATTTAACTTCTCACGGTGCCCACATCCAACACGGACCCCTCATTCAAGCCCTATTAGACGCGATTCATCTACCTACTGCAATATCGATTATGAAATGCAAAGCCCATACAAAAATTACCGATATCATTTCTCAGGGTAATGACCTAGCTGACAGAACAGCTAAACAGACTGCTCAGAACCAGACTCATACAACTGACGCGACAAAGACAATAGTTCAGACACCAACACATTGCATGACAGTTAAGGATCCCGCCCTTGATGTAATTGACATACAGACACATGCTATACCCGAAGAAATAAAGAAATGGACTGAATTAGGAGGGATTCAAACGGATCAAGGATGGATGACGAAGGAAAAATCTATATGGTTTCTTCCCGACTCCATGGTTCAAGTCATCATTAACACAATACATAGTCCAGCGCACCTAGGAGAAAAGGCTATGCTAGACAGCATTCAGCACATTTGGTTCAACAAACACTTGCGAGCAGCAGCCAAACAGAAAGTACGTACCTGTATGATATGTTGTCAGTTTAATCCAGGTAAAAGCATCCCCGTAGAGCAGGGTGGATTTCAACCTCCCGATCATGCTTTTGAAGTCCTCCAGATGGATTATATCCAGATGGAACGATGTCGAGGATTCAAATATGTTCTCGTAGTTGTCTGTGCTCTTTCCCGTTGGACAGAAGCCTACCCGGTTTCAGATTACACTGCCCCGACTACTGCCAAACAGCTAGTTCGAGAATTCTTCCCACGATTCGGTTTACCACGTGTCGTGTATTCAGATAACGGGCAGCCATTCTCCTCCGAACTAATGAAACACGTTTCACTTTTGTTAGGTTACCAATGGAAATTCCACTGTGTCCGACATCCCGAGGCTGCAGGTCTCGTGGAACGTCATAATCAAACCCTGAAAATTAGATTGTCCAAAATATGTAGAGAAAAAGGTGTCGATTGGATAGTAGCCTTACCAGTTGCGCTCTTTTACATGAGAATGGTAGCACATTCTCGAACAGGGCTGTCCTCGTACGAGGTGATCTTCGGTAGACCACCAAATATGTGGGGGACGCCTATACCTCGCAAAATCACTGATGTTGACTGTAATATGCTGACAGATTACCTGGCTTCCTTGATGTCTGCACTACAATCTTGTCGTTCACAGGTAGCTGCAGCTTTTCCCGATAACACTGAGGTGAAGCCCCATGACGTGGTTCCAGGTGATCTGGTTCTTGTGAGGAACTTCGACCGGAAGACCCAGCTGGAGCCCAGGTGGAAGTCGCCCAAACTCGCCTTGCTGACAACAAGGACAGCCGTGAAGATTGAGGGACGTAAAGGGTGGTTGCACTCGAGTCATATCAAGAAATTTTATGGACTACCGTCCGATGTGAACACTCAGCCCTGCATTCCCTCACAGACAGACTCAAAGCTCCCCTTGGTTGAACAAACAAAAACCGAACTCTATAAACTGAAACTAAGGTCTAGCAAGTCAGACAATTTGATTGTTTAAGTCCTCTCCAAGGTGAATCGGTTGAATTTGTCTCTGACATGTACCCTCTAGACCGAAATAGAGAGAGAAATAGACAGATAAAGCTGAAAAAACATGCGTACTGTAAATCGCTTCGTAGTCACTGCACAGTTACATTATTAATTTTGTTTTTCCTAAGTCTTCTGATCATCATTTCTAGTGTATTGTTACATATGTATTACCCTATTTCTAAGCGTGCTTACAATGTTACTGCTGAACATTCTTTTAGCGAATTACCTCCGCATGAGTTGTCCTATAGATTTGCGCTGCGCAACAACACTTTCATTAGTATGTTACATCATTCCCATCAGACCAGCAATGCTACAAATTGTTGGATATGTGGCCGACTCCCTCCCTATCAGAACTATAAGGGAGTTTTGCCCCTCTTTCCGTACCCATTCACTCATAATGGCTCCTGTGGAGCATGGTTTAGTTTGATCAATTCTCTAGATTCAAATTCAGTAGTTTATCAAGACAACTGGGTATGGGGAAACCTGAACCTAGTTTTGCTTAAAGTCTGCTACCCTAACAAGGAGGGACTTCCCAAAAGAACAGGAACTGATCTAGAAAATGAAGTATATGGATTAGGTAATTTTACACTTAACCTCATGATTCTGAATGTTGAATCCGAAGCTACGCCAATCTTATCCGCTATGTCAGTATTCCCAGTTAAAGGGGAATTATGTGTAAGAAAGAATGGTTCCATACACATGGGCCATAGTAAATGCACCACTGTAATAAAATTCAGTGATCAAGGCAAGTCCACGTTTAGAGCTTCCCGTCATTCCTACTTCATATGTGGCCAGACTGCATATATACGTCTACCTCTAGATTGGGATGGTACCTGTTACATAGCATTCCTTCTGCCACCTGTTTTCCTAGCCCCTCCTGACTATCACAGAAATACCCATTTAGTACACAATAGACAGCAGAGAGATCTCCCGATTGTCGATTACACTGAAACGGCATGGGAGCAATACACAGATTTCAATAAAGGTTTCTTTCCCTATATAGGTACAGTCACTAATAGTAAGCTGATACGTAGATTAACTAGAACCCTTGAAGCAGTAGTGAACGAGACTACTTCCGCCTTAGGCAATTTAACAGAAGAGCAGTCTGCTATGCGGATTGTTGTGCTTCAAAATCGTCTTGTCCTTGACGTCATCCTGGCCGATAGGGGCGGAGCTTGTAGGGTCATCGGATCAAGTTGCTGTGTTTTCATACCAGAAAACTCGCCGTCGGTATATAAAGCCATAACTCGCCTTCATAAGATTATAAGCCAGATACACCAGAGTCCAGGCACCTGGACTTGGTCCGGTTGGTTCTGGAGCGTGTTGTCAGCCTGGGGATGGAGGATCCTATCCTTCCTAGGTATTGGCTTTCTCATACTATTCAGTTGCTGCTTATGTCTACAATGTGGGCCAGCGATTTGTGGTCTGTGTGCCACATCGTGTATCCCGCATCCAAGTTTTCGTTCAAAATTTCGGAAGAAGAAAGAAGAACAAATGATGCTATATGAACAGATCGATGGATTGATGAAGATCGATATCTCCTGAGGGTCCGTAGGGGACAAGGAGGGAATGAGGAAATATGAATTTTGTGATCAGTTATGTCCCCTATCGTAGACCCCAACGGCTCCATGTGCATGCTATAAGTACATGTATGTTCCCTCCAGTTCCAGTTATGAAGACGCAAATACATGTGCGTCCACCGTCAACATGTCCTCTTTCAGATCCGCCATGAATGGGTCAGATATTCCATTCCTAAGTATGAAAGGCCACCGACTTTATGTGGTTCACTTTCCACATTTTACAGATTCAGGCGAGTAGGCCCTGAATTCTGCCATCAAGCCTTTTCCTGCCTTCTGCCTCTGAAAACTCCAGTCCGAGCCTGCATCTGTATCCATGAACTTTGTCCTACTCCCTGCGCGGCTAACGGTGCCTGATCCAGCCTGTTGCCTGCCAAAAACTGTATTTCACCTTCAAGATTATCTGCTCCGCTCCTCATCCGATGCATTCCTGTCTAGTAGTTTAGGTAAACATTCTTCCAGCTACCGTGCAAAGGGCCAGGCCTCACTGTCCTCATGCAAGTAATTCATAGCCCCTGTTACCATGGAAGATTTCTGCCCCCTCGCATCTCATGTAGACACTTAGACGCTTGTACACGCACTAACAGTCAGTATAGAATAGATTCCATCATAGAGACCTTTCCTTTTGGATAATACAGTTCTTTAAACATAAGATATTAGATATGATTTGGGATTAGGTTGACATGACCCCTCAGACTTCTGTCTCCACATGTAGAGCTAAATGTCAAGTCCCCTTCACCCTCTAGTTGCACGTCAATCACACGTCATGCGGCCGCGCGCGCATCTCTGCCAAATATTTTCTGCTGACATTGCAGGATTCTCTTATGGATCCACCCACTTGTGACATCATGTTTAATGACGTATTTAGTTACGCCTATGTTTACGCCTTTTTTCATTACGTATGTGTACCATATCTGTATTATCAGCTGTTACGCCTCTTGCATCTGTCTTAATGTAATGCTTTCCATATAATTACCATTACTTGTCAATAATGTATTGCCTTCCCTTCCTGAACCTTCGTGGTGATGGAATTTGAAGCCTGCAGTTCGAACTGTAATTCCTTTGTAGAGGAATAAAGCCTTTTAGAACCTCTAATACCACGGATTCTGCCTCTTATATTTACTGAGTTATTCTTACTAGACTTTACCGCATAAAAAATAGTACCGGTAATGAAATATTTACCACAGATGCACTGTTATGTTTAAGTTACTTCACTGTTATTCTATCTGTTTATGTGAGGCCCTCAGTTGCCTAAGTGCCATGGAGTTGGATCCAGTCCGTGGTTTCACAGTTACAGGAGTTGGATCCAGTCTGTGGTTTCACAGTTACAGCAGTTACAGCAGCCGAGAACGACGAGAAAGACGCTGGCCGCGCTCTCGCTCCGCATAACGCCTAACGGCCTCGGCCTTGGTTACCTACCCCGGCTACCTGCCTCACTCCCGCCGCTTTAGCCCGTCTCTTACCTCATTAGCGGCTTCCGGCAGGCGGGGGGCCATAAACTGCTGCGATCCGGTAGCGGTAGCAGTAATGACGGTAGTGGTGCATGCAGTGAACCGCCCGCAGTGACCTGCCCGCAGCGACCCATGCTCCAGGCGTTTTAGAGCAGTGACGAGCGGAGCGGAGGGGAGAGGCAAGATTTCGGCAGAGGATGGCAGGCTGGCAAGCGTGAGGCCAGTGTGGTTCTCAAACCCACATCCACTCCCAACGTGAATCCCAAGCTGAGCTGACTTGTGAGAGCCCTCAGGCACTGACACTGATACCGGCACCAGCACAGCACAGCGCAGAACAGAGTGTAGTGTAGTTCTTATATCCCTGATAGGCAATGCGTATTGGAATAACATACGCTATAGATTTGACATAGGACTAAGGTCAGTATGCCTCTCTCGAGTATATTAAACTTAATTACTTGTCTGTGCCAGCTAACTCAGAGGTCACTAGAAACTTCTCGAATATACAAGAAGGGATTAGTCTCTGACAATCGCATAAACATGACAACTTTGTTTTCTTTTAGAATCGGAACAGTCTCAGAATCGTGGAAACAATAGATAACAGTTTCACTCAGTCAATCGTGCATGCTTCGTTTCTACAGAGTTGCACAGAAATAGAGAGACGGGCGTTTCAAAAAAAGGGTTTATTGAACAGTCTTATTTCTCATGCAAGAGATATTAATTGCTACAATCGTAAGACAGACTGCGTAGTACAATATGTACGAGGTTAGCAGTAAGATAAAATAATACTGCAATAGCATGGTTTGTAGCTATGACATATAATAATCAAAATACATACATAAATGAATAACATAAGCTAAAATGTGATACTCATCTGATGCTTCTAAATTGTTCTACCCCAGTGTACCTAACCTAAGTGTAGTACGAGGTTTGAAGTAGGTGCCATTTCTAAAGTATAGCTAGCTATATTTTAGTTTAGCCAAGAGTTGCCAAACGTTTCTCTAAGTTCTAGTCAGCTCCATACCTTGAATGAGAGAGGTTGAAATCTCTCTTCTGGACTCGATAGTCTAACCCCCGCAAGGGAAGTCAGAGAGCACTGGAGCTGGATTCTCTGCGAGGAGGATGGCAGCGTCAGGTCAATGCATCAGGCTGGAACTCGATCTCCTTCCGAACTTGCCGTGGCAAACCGCGTAGTCTGGGTTGGATCGAATCCTCCGGGAACCGCAATTTGCCAGGGCAAGTGCTGGTATATTTATACTTTGAAAGTGTCTAGGAATGCCAGTATTGACTTAAAAGTCAGGCAGAGGAACGTCAAGAATGAACCCCTAAGAAATAGATGTTCATGCATACTTAATGAGTTCTTGGAGAAATCAATATTCAAGCTGAGGGAAATTCTTAAAGGCTTAAGGGTCTGGTTTTCCAAGAATTCGTTGTGACATGGATGGACGGATGTAGGTGGCCATGCCTGTATTTGGTTTGTACGGGCAATGTCTAAATAAGGGCAGAATTTCTATGTCCAAATAAGGGCAATGTGAATTGTATCTATATACGGGCATAATTCTGGAAACCTACAAAATCTAAATCTGCACACAATACCCACTCCAGTTTCGTATGAACGAAGTTACTAAACCCTAAACGTTCTAAACATATCTTAAAACAGAGTATCGCATGGGTTTGCTAAAATAAGCTAAAAACATATATAAAACATACGTCCTAAAAATACATTACAAAACCATTGCTGTGCATAAAGCGTAAAGGCAATGTTCCATTCTAACCATAGGATCACATTGGAATGCTAAATGAATGAACCAAAATATATACATGTGATGAAATGGCTCGTAAATACAGAAGAAAAAGGGGCCGAAACCATTTCATATCAGGTTACACAAGTCAAATTGTTATTCATGACAAGGTGGCATACTGTTCCTGGAAGTGTTATCAAAGAATTATGTTCTCTATGAATAGTTCTACTATAAGCAGATTACTGTGCCAAAAAATGAAAAATAAAATTTTGGGACGGGAAGAGAAAAAATATATATAATCAGAGAAAAGTTCCAAAGTCAGTATCACGTTTGAAAAAGAATGAAGGTCAAATTCAGAGTCTCTCCGGAACACTGTGTGCTTGAATCAAAAGTCAGTGTGTGGGGATGGAGAAAACATAACATTTTCCAATCCTGTAGACAACAAGTTGTCTACCATTGAGGGTGAGAGTTGGAATACCTCGTGTAGAAGATTAACAGCACATAGATGTGAACTATCGCCTTCAGCATGGGAAGCATCAGCAATGTCCGGATTGGATGTTACCTGCGCGCCTGGTGTTTCCTCTCGTACCTCAGCAGTAGCTGATAAAATAATAATAATAATGATGGAGCGGGTAAAATGTTTTCTTTTTATATACCCAAACCATTTATATAAGTTTATATTAAAAGGACTAATAATTAATTCTAATGATTAATAGAGTGATGTGATAATATTAAACCAACCTTATTAACCAAGAGAATATACGTGGGAAAGCATTTGCATGGCTAAAATAATAAGTGAACTAAGTTTGTACGCATATTAAAACGAAGTGTTGCTTAGGCAGTGTTAATGTGATTTGCGCTTAAATAAACCCGCATTAACGGCTTTGAATGTTGCACATGGCTAGATAAATACATACACATAGGGGTATTAGCAAGGGAATAACATTGTTTAATCATTTCCATGTATTAATTACGATTTTGTGTTTCTTTGCTTAAAGTTGACCATTCTGGCCTACCTAAAGATGGCCGCCGACTGAAACCTAACTAAAGTACATGACTTCATCGTTTTGAGCCATGGAGAAAGGCGCCTGCACTGACTTCGTTCGTGGCCTTTCTATGACCCGACAGACCAGGCCCATGAAGACTACCCTGGGCGAGGTGCCAATGTTCCTGAACGTGAAGCAATTGTTGCCAATGTGGGAAAAATGAACTACTAAAAGCCACCTATTTCCAATAGACTGATACTTTCTTGATCTGGGAACAGCCTTTCCCATACGCTTTAAGTTGTTTTTCGTCCACATGTGAAATTTTGAAAATGTTTCTTAATGTATTGAGATGTAGTCGAATTTAGCCAATCAGTGGCCTGGGAATAAAGAAAATGTTACTGTTATATGTAAATTTTAGTATATATATTAGTAGTCTAGAGAGGGAAAGCACCCCTAGCTGATCGATGCTACTCTATGCGACACTCCATGCTGCTCTTCGCTAGAGATCCTTATGCTGACGCAAGAGGACGGGACTTTAGGACTCTGATGAACTTTCTGAGGACCAGTTCTGACTTAGAAAACGACAATTAGCCAGAATAGGTAAATATGTCAAAAGATAATATTGCATTATTAGGATTTAACCTGCATTTTAATTAGATAAAGAAAATCATTATTTTAGGAACTGTGTCGGGTGATTATTTCTTTGAAATGTTTATTTGAGTAAATTAAAAGTTAAGTGCTTCATCAAATTCACTATCAACTAAATGATCCGATCAACCTCCGGATGGAGGAACTGTTAGGGTAATTCAGTAGAAGTGGTTTCCTCTATCCAAGTAAAGAACTGTAGTTCGGGATTTGATATGCCTCTGTAGGCACGGATAGTTTGAGAGAATGAATGTTGGTGTTATGGGCCCCACCAGCGTGTGATGTGTGTATGTGCGTGTGACTGAGAAATCATTCCGTCCGTAAAAGCAGGGGGAGATTTTGTGTTCTGAACTGCACCAGTATTTCTGGTAGCTAGAGATGGTTTTTATTGTTTTGGTTTGATGATTTTGGCATGTATATAGCTTATCGATTATTGATTGGTATTGATATGTGTACTAACACTATATGTTGAAGTCGTATTGAGTTTTATGTTGTCTGTACGGCTTCTGGGAAGTAGGAAGTCGGGAATTGATGACAGTTCCGTAGTAGAGCAGAGGTAAGTGCTGTTCTCGGGAAAGACGGGATTGTGGTTGCCCGTAGGTACACGGGAGAAACGTGTGACAATTGAAGTTGCACAGCGCATTGTCTGGGTTCGATTTGGCAGCATCGTTGTGTGTTGCCATTACTGAAATTCTCTGTGTGAAAAGTGTGAATAATAGCAAAGGGTTACCTGTGAAATTTTGGTCTTAGGTACCAGGCAACCAATTGGCATACCGATAACGCTTATCACTGAAAAGGTAGCAGGTGTTCTCTGAGCGTGTTATAAGGACAAAGTAGAGGTAAGCGCTGCTTTGTTAACTAATGTTACATATTCTGTAGTAGGACAGACTGTTCGCTGTTCTCAGAAAAGGCAGGATTCTGTGTAAATGAACTATATTTTTCTTGCGTGAAAGTGCGTGAATGAAATAGCATTCGGATTAATTGCGGAACTCTGGATTTATTTCTCAGGAGCATTGCGTTTTCAACTATGTGTCTTAATTCTGGAGAAAACAGTTAATTGATGCTTGATAGAAGGGTGAAGTAGAGGGATGCGCTACTTTGCCAACGGACGTAATAATTCTGTAGTAGGGCAGAGGTAAGCGCTGCTCTCGGGAAAACAGGATTCTCGTGGGAAAGGTCTTTTGCTATTCTGTGGTTAGCGGAGCAGACAATGGAGATGTTTGTACCTTGTAACTAACAAGTATTGTAGAATTGAAACAAAGTCTACCGAGTAGTTTTGTAAAGGAGGGGTAGACTGAGGACAGGAGTCAGGAGCAGAAACTGCTGCAGCGACTGCTGACGTCAGGAGGACCGTGCTGGGATTGGACAGCTAGTCAGTGACGTAGACGCTCCAGGGTTGGTGCGTTAGTGTGAGTCGCGTAAGGATTGGAGATTGTGGCAGTGACGTAGACGCGCCAGGATTGGTGCGTGAGTAAGAGTCGCGTTGCTATTGGACTAAAGATCGTACAGTTGCAGAAAAGACTAAAGGATTCACGAAAGAAAGGAAGATGTATTATCATTCACCCGAGAAAAAGAAAAAATCTATGTTCAGTAAATTAAGAAGTTGGTTTGTAAAGGACAAAGAGATTGTGACTAGGGAAGGGCAGTTACTTCCTCCAGCGAAGAACCCCGCATCCTTCATGGTTGCGAAATATGGGTACCATACTTGCATCTGGTTAGACAATTGGGCAAAATATACCAAGGAAGATGGAGTTTTAGCGTTTCCAGAGGATGGTTCCTTTAATTTGGCAATATTAAGGAACTTACGGGAAAGGATGAGGAGCTTAGATCCGCGGCCTAGGCCTACGCAGTTTGAGGCGTTGACAGAATGGGAGGATGAGATGCATGAGCGAGAAAAACAGAGAAATGGCAGTAGGTACCGATACATGTTCGGACGGCCTAATGATTGCGAAACCCATTGTGACCGAATGAGAAGGTGGCGAGATGCAAGTATGACTGAAGGATTGTTTCCAGTGAGAACTGTAGGGGAAAGTGAGGGAAGGAAATGCCTAGAGAAGAAAAATCATGTAGAAACCCGGAGGTATGGGGCCAATGAGACAGATGATGATGTCCTAGATTATATGTTTTTCAAAAGCTCACCTCCGTACAGGCAGAAATCAGAAACGCCAACCGCAGATACACCAGTGAGGGAGACTCTGAGAATCATTAAGACAGAAGATGTGACTCCGGAGGTAAAGAGAAGGAATTCTCCTAGGGAACGGGGAAAGGAAAATAGGGCAGAGAGTGAAAATTCTAGGGAACTAGCAAAAACCACATTAGAGCTGACAGAGAAAATAAGAGAATTGACGAAAAATCTAGAAGCAGTTACAGTCCCTGTGACCATAGGTCCTGTTATGCCTATTTTTGAGAAGCAGAAAGACAGTGAGCACGGACTAACAGTCCCGTATGTGAACAATAGACAGGCAGAACAGCCCCTGATGAGCGCAAAAGAGAATTCCTGGGGACATACAATGAGTAAAAGTGAATTACCTGTGTCGAAGAACCCATTTTATTGTCCTGATACTGCAGAGAGAAGCAGAATGGTAGGAGGATCAATATTAGAACCACAGAGACTGACGGAACCAGGGAATGTAGAAAAATCAGTGGGTATAACTACCGATGAATTGAACGAATGGCTGAAGGGCTTGCAGGATAAAGAAAAAGAACCATTGATGTGGCAAAATTACGGATGGTGTTAGAAGAATTGATTACTTACTTGCACCCACTGGGGTGAACCACTTAAGAACTTCATGTACCAGCTTCCCATGGGGCAACCCGGAGGAGGAGCTAGCGGTGTGCGCTCCATTGCGGATGTTTATATAAATGGCTCCCTTGAGCTTTGAGCTGACGAGCTCCTGGACGACGCACCTGCGTGCCTGTGCGGGCACTGAGGCCCTTGACGGTTGCTTGGCGGCCCTCTCTTCCACCCCTAACTATTTTCTCTACTGAGGAGGGAAGTTATCCCGAAACCCGAGCCATGTCTCGGGCGATATTTTAAAACCCGGGACATGTATCGGGTCTAGAGATCATCTGTTTAACAAGTACTTACTTGCACCCACTGGGGTGAACCACTTAAGAACTTCATGTACCAGCTTCCCATGGGGCAACCCGGAGGAGGAGCTAGCGGTGTGCGCTCCATTGCGGATGTTTATATGAATGGCTCCCTTGAGCTTTGAGCTGACGAGCTCCTGGACGACGCACCTGCGTGCCTGTGCGGGCACTGAGGCCCTTGACGGTTGCTTGGCGGCCCTCTCTTCCACCCCTAACTATTTTCTCTACTGAGGAGGGAAGTTATCCCGAAACCCGAGCCATGTCTCGGGCGATATTTTAAAACCCGGGACATGTATCGGGTCTAGAGATCATCTGTTTAACAAGTACTTACTTGCACCCACTGGGGTGAACCACTTAAGAACTTCATGTACCAGCTTCCCATGGAGCAACCCGGAGGAGGAGCTAGCGGTGTGCGCTCCATTGCGGATGTTTATATGAATGGCTCCCTTGAGCTTTGAGCTGACGAGCTCCTGGACGACGCACCTGCGTGCCTGTGCGGGCACTGAGGCCCTTGACGGTTGCTTGGCGGCCCTCTCTTCCACCCTAACTATTTTCTCTACTGAGGAGGGAAATTATCCCGAAACCCGAGCCATGTCTCGGGCGATATTTTAAAACCCGGGACATGTATCGGGTCTAGAGATCATCTGTTTAACAAGTACTTACTTGCACCCACTGGGGTGAACCACTTAAGAACTTCATGTACCAGCTTCCCATGGGCAACCCGGAGGAGGAGCTAGCGGTGTGCGCTCCATTGCGGATGTTTATATAAATGGCTCCCTTGAGCTTTGAGCTGACGAGCTCCTGGACGACGCACCTGCGTGCCTGTGTGGGCACTGAGGCCCTTGACGGTTGCTTGGCGGCCCTCTCTTCCACCCCTAACTATTTTCTCTACTGAGGAGGGAAGTTATCCCGAAACCCGAGCCATGTCTCGGGCGATATTTTAAAACCCGGGACATGTATCGGGTCTAGAGATCATCTGTTTAACAAGTACTTACTTGCACCCACTGGGGTGAACCACTTAAGAACTTCATGTACCAGCTTCCCATGGGGCAACCCGGAGGAGGAGCTAGCGGTGTGCGCTCCATTGCGGATGTTTATTTAGAAGAATTGATTGTAGGGACCATCCCCACAGAAAAGCTGAAAAATTACCAAGAAGAGGAATTATTGTTTTTGTGCAAAAGCGTCACTTGGAGGGCAAAGAATTTACATGACAGACTAGCAGAAATAGCAAGTGAAATGGGAATTGACATGGACAAGGTAAAAGCTTTACAGAAGCCATACCGAGTGGATTTCACAGAAAAAGACATTGAGAATCTGAACGCTGCAGGACGAATAGGGCAGATTAGGGACATAATCACAGTATTGAGGAAATGGGGAGATGTGGACAAATGGAAAAGCAGGTGGTATAGAAAGCGGGATGAACCTCAGACAGAACATTTCCAGTGTTTCCTGTGAGAGAAAAGGAGAAGGTGGCGACAGAGTTCCCTATGAGAGAGATTCCAGGAGGGGGATATGTGCATGTCCCATGGACCAGACAGGACATTGTGTCATTTACAAATGACTTCCCTCGATTACGAGAAAAGCCGGTTGAGTGGTACAGACAGGTAGACAGATTTGTTAAATTGTCAAAAGTGCTGTGGATCGATCTGAATAGTCTGTTTGATATAATAGTGCCAGCAGACTTGTGGGCAGAGTGCAAGATAGTCATAGATTGGCCGACTAAAGAGTACCCGAGAGATCCCAAAACAGGAGCCCCAGACCCAGAGGTAATGAAAAAATATGAACAGGTCATGGTGTTCTTGAAAAACAAAGTGCCTCCAAAGGAAACAGACTGGGTTAAGATAGATCGAACACATCAAGAAGCAGAAGAGTCAGTCCACGCATACTATGAGAGGCTAATTTTAGCTTTCAAACAGTTCAGTGGGGATGACAGTCTGGGAGAGAAGGACCCGAGTCATTTTGTGTACAGATTTGTGTATGGTCTGCGTCCCGAAATTGGGGACATGATTAAGCAGCACACCGTGGACTGGCAGAGCAAGAAAATAGATGAGATCCTAAGGCATGCTAAATACTTTAGTGATGAGATTGAGGCAAAGCAGCGAAAACTAAAAGAAAAGGCAATGTGGGCTCAAGTGAAAGTTGCAGAGAGACAGGAAGCTCAGCTGGTTGAACAAGCTAATAATCCAGGCATGAAACCAAGATTTGGCCCAGGAAAAGTGAAAGGTAATATAGAAGAAGCAAAAAAGAAGTTCCCTTGCCACAATTGCGGGAGGTTAGGGCACTGGAAATCCGAGTGTAAATATCCACCAGGTACTAATAATGAAAATCCATCATTGAATCCACAGGTGCAGTGTGAGGGGAGTGGCCCACTGCCGCAACAGCAGAAGGCTGTTAATCCACAGAATCAGGTGCCAAAACCGCCCTTACCGCAGAGCCGGAATACCCAGAAATATAGTAAAGAGACGGGATTCTACAATGAAGAACAGGTAAACAAACCGCAACGCGCGAGCGCTGTGTCACAATATTGGCTGCAAAATGACGAGAGTGAGTCAGAAGAGATTTATTGACGGTGCCGAAAAGAGGAAGCAGGGTGCGTACTTGGCGCATCTCTAGAAATAGATCAGACAGGACCATTTGTGGATGGGAAAGTTAATGATGAAAACATTACTTTTCTAGTAGACACTGGAGCTACGCGATCTACTGTCAGATCAGCAGACGTGAAAAACCTTCCTCTTTCGGATGAAACAATCCAAGTAGTTGGTGTATCAAACACCCAGATTAGAACGTACCTTACTGAACCGGTAAAGGTTACCATAGGGAAATTTGCAGACATGCACCGATTTGTGGTGTGTGACACCAGTTCTGTGAATTTGCTAGGCAGAGATTTGTTGTGCAAAATGAATTGCACCATATTCTGTACACCAGACGGAATAGCCTTTGAGACACCAGATGAGGATGTTCTGTATAAAATGACCATAGCTAACAGAGAGAGTGAGATTGCTGGAACCTATGCAGTATTCAATCCAGATGAATTGCCCCCAGAATTGAAACAGACAGTGAAAGCAGCAGTCTGGGATTTTACTGGGGAAGATGTAGGTCTGATGAGCAACGTAGACCCAGTGAGAATCGCTGTAAAGGAAGGAGCAGTTTACCCAAACATTCCACAATACAGACTGACACCCGAAATAATTGCAGGAGTAACCCCTTTGATTGAGAAAATTATCCAGCACGGAGTGTTAAGAGAAATATTGAGCAGTCCATGTAACTCGCCTATAATGGGACTGAAAAAGCCGAGTGGGAAATTCAGGATTGTGCAAGATTTGAGAAAGATTAACAAGATTGTTGTGTCATGTTGTCCCATTGTTCCAAATCCATCAGTAATTTTATATCAGATTCCCCATGATGCAGAATGGTACACAGTAATCGATTTGTGTCATGCTTTCTTTTCCATTCCGTTGCATCATGACAGCCAGCCGCTTTTTGCATTTCGGTTTGGAGAGCGTATTTTGGCATGGTGCCGAATCCCACAGGGGTACACAGAGAGCCCCTCCATTTTCAATCAGTTGCTAAAGAAATCTCTGGAAAGTCTTAACATGCCTGAAAATTCAGTTTTGGTCCAATATATTGACGACCTATTAGTGGCGTCAAAGACACGAGAAGCCTGTGAAACAGACACCATAGCTTTGCTGAATCATTTGGCAGATGGAGGACTGAAGGTATCTCCGACAAAATTGCAATACTGTAAAAAAGAAGTACAATATTTGGGTCATACTATTGAAAAAGGACTGAGAAAAGTAACCATAGACAGGATCAGAATCATTAGAGGAATGAGAGCTCCAATGACCCAAAGAGAGGTGAGAATGTTCCTAGGAATGGTTGGTTACTGTCGTCAGTGGATAAGTAATTTTTCCCTGATTGCCAAACCATTGGTGAAGTTGACAAAAAGTGAGGTTAAAGACCCCCTTGAACTGAACAAAGAAGAATTGGCAGCATTCAGACAGCTGAAGAACAGTTTTTGTGAAGCCCCAGCTCTGGGGATGCCAGACTATGAGAAAGAGTTTGAACTATACTGCAGTGAGAGAAACGGATGTGCACTCTCAGTGTTAATACAGAAACATGGAAGACAAAGGAGACCAGTGGCATATTTCTCGTCAATGTTAGATCCAGTGGCAATAGGTCTGCCAGGATGCCTGAAAGCAGTAGTGGCTACATGCCGAAGCTTGGAGCAAAGTGAGGGAATCGTGATGGGGTATCCAGTAAGAGTGTTTGTACCTCATAGTGTGGCGATCCTTCTAACAAGGAGTCGAACACAGTTCATGTCACATAGTCGGCTGACTAAGTATGAGAAGTTCATTCTAGGTGCAACCAATGTGAGTCTGGAAAGATGTGTGAATGTTAATCCAGCTACACTTTTGCCTGATGCAGAGAGAGAGGAGGTAAGAGAAGACGTTGATCATGATTGTCTGGATGTGCTTGACTACTGCACAAAACCTCGACCTGACATAAGAGATCTGCCACTGCCAGAAAGTGATTATGTGTTTTTTGTGGATGGATCTTGCCTGAGAACAGATGAAGGAGTGTTGAGGGCAGCATATGCAGTATGCACAGTTTCAGCGGTTATAGAAGCATCACTCTTGAAAGGAGTTAAATCCGCTCAAGTAGCCGAAATAGTGGCATTGACCAAGGCATGCAAAATTGGGAGGAATGTGAGAGTGACTGTGATGACTGATAGCCAGTATGGCTTCGGAGTTGTCCACGACTTCGGCCAATTATGGCTACAAAGAGGTTTCCTGACCTCAAGTGGAACTCCTATAAGGAATGCAGAAGTGGTTGGAAAATTGCTTGAGGCAATACAAATGCCCAAAGAATTGGCTGTGTGAAAATGTGCTGCTCATGGTCAGGGAAGTAATTACATCACTACAGGGAATCGCTTCGCGAATGACATGGCTCAGTATTGTGCCCGAAACCAATATTCAATCAATCGGTCAAAGGAAAGAGAAATGTCTTCTTGCTCCATAATGTTTACTAACGTTGTGTGATCATGGGATGAAGTGAGGCATTTGCAGGATGAAGCAGGCGATGAAGAAATGAAGCAGTGGGTAAAAGCAGGTTGTGCACCCAGGGAAAAAGATCATGTGTGGGTCTATCGGGATGGAAGACCAGTAATGCCTGATAGCATGATGTCAACCATGGCACGAATGTATCATGGCCAAGGACATCTGGGAAGGGATGCCATGATAAGGGCTTTTAAGCAGACCTGGTACAATGCAAAATTGAGGTTGATAGCAGAAAGTCTCTGTCAAAGATGCCTGATATGTCAGCAGTACAATCCAGGAAGGAAAACTGTGATGAGTCTAGGCACCATAGGCTGGGAGGGAGGACCTTTCACCAGAATGCAAGTAGATTTCATTGAAATGCCCCCTTATAACAAGCTGAGGTATGTTTTGGTGGTAGTTTGTCTGTTTTCTAGGTGGGTGGAAGCATACCCAACCAGAAGAAATGATGGAATCACAGTGGCCAAGCTCTTGCTGAGGGAGTTCATCCCAAGGTACGGGTTTCCAATAACCATAGAATCAGACAGAGGAGGACACTTTTACAATGAGATCATGAAACTGATTTGTGGTGTACAACAAAAACTGCATTGTGCCTACTGACCAGAGGCTTCTGGTGTGGTCAAGCAAATGAATGGTACCATCAAAAACAGAATAGGGAAGATGTGTTTAGCCACAGGAATGAAATGGCCTGATGTCTTGCCTCTAGTTTTGATGACCATTAGGTCTACTCCAGACAGAACTACAGGTTTAAGTCCACACGAAATCATCATGGGACGCGCCATGAGACACGTGTTTGTACCAGTCAACAAGCTGATGACTATAACTGATGACATGATTTTGGATTACTGTAAAGGCCTGGCTGACGCAATCCATTCTGTGTTTCACCAGGTTGGAGCGGATGCCACCACACTCGAAAAGAAACCAGCCCATGATTTGAGCCCAGGGGACTGGGTGAGAATAAAAGTCCACAGAAGAAGAAATTGCTTGGTTCCGAGGTGGGGAAGGCCAAGGCAAGTCATCTTGACCACAACAACAGCTGTGAAGTGTGCTGGATTGTAGAATTGGATATATGCGAGTCACACTTTGAGAGTTCCAAATCCAGCAGATAGCATTGGAAAAGAATACTTCGATGAATCAGAATCAAGTGATGAGTCAGGCAATGAGAATATAAAGTCGAAAGAAAACCCTGAAAGGGGGGAAAATGAGCCAAGACTAGTCCAGACTCCAAGAGAAGAAAGTCTGAGGAAAAGATTGCAGATTTCAGATGGTTCAGATTCTGGAGGCGAACAAAACGCCAATGGTGAGCACAGAAAGAAGAAAAGAAAAGAAAAGAATATCCAGTCAGAAGTAACATTTACACCAAATGAGAGAGTAGGAGAAGTTCCACCTGAGAGAATATTGGAAAGAGAAGAAGGGGCAGTCACAGAGAGAGAGGGACAGATTGCGGAAAATCCCCGAGGAGGTGTAGGGAACTGCACCACACAGCTAGGTGAAGGGACAAGTAGTCAGCAGGAAGATTGCGTGCCGGAGACCCGAGGAGGGACAGAAGTAGGGCCAACACAAGAGGTGGAAAAAGAGACTGTTGGAAAAGAAAAACCTAACGAGACAGAATCAGAAGACAGTGAAACTGAAATACCCGAGGGTCGAGTTCTAAGAAAGAGAACTTGGATTGAGGAAAGAAACGGCAAAGACGGCAAAGCAAGAAGGAATGCTAAAGGAGATATTTGGCCAAACAAAATTAAGAAACTGAGATATCGATTGACACGAGTCAAACCCTCCGAAGCTGAACAAGTGAATGAAGTAACCAGTCAGCACCCGGAGAAAGAGGGAGAGACAGAAGTGTCTGAAGCAAACAAACGATCTAGAAAACCAAACCAGAAGTATAAGTCACCTGAATGGACGTATGTGGCACTGCCTGAACAAGGAGGAGAGGCAGAAAGTCAAGGAAATCCAGAGGAGACTTTACTGAGAGTGGTAAAGGAAGAGGAAACAGAGGAAATCCTGAGAGTTATCTTATCCGATATCGGAGAAGAAGCGGAAGATCAGGAAATTCTGTATGTGGATGATGAGAAAGAAGTGAAAAACGACGAGAGGCCAAGCCGAGAAATTGCAAACAGATCCTTGTAGAAAAAAATAAAATAAGGATTGGATAAGAAAATTGAAGTATTTGGATCACCTGATAAGGTTCTAGCTCTTGTAGGAAAGCTACAAGAGGCGGAGTAGAAGAGGCTAAGTCAAAAGACACGGTTAATTTTAACAAGATGGCTAACATAGATGATAACAAGAGTAGATGTACTTTTATGAGAAGATGGTGCAAGACATGTTGTTGTTGTACAGGATTATTAATGCTTCTTTGGAGCGTACTCGCTCTTTTGATCTCTTTCAAAGTAACTTTAGATACATTAGTGGGACATACAGAGAATATGACTAACATAGTGAAAAGTTCACAGAAAGTAATTCCAGTTAAAACAAGCACTGAGCACATGCACAAGGATAGGTCTATAACTGATTTTTCTAGCAATGTTTTTTCAAAATTATTGTATGAATATGTAAAAAGAATGGATGTAAGGGATTGCTATGTTTGCATGCAATTACCTGCCTCTGTTTCAGAAGGGGTGACTTATCATCACCTCCCAGCAACTTATGGAATAACATGTAGCGTTTTAACTAGTATATTTTACCAAGTAGGGACATTAGAATACAATTTGTCTAATATAGATAACATTCTTGGACAATTGCCCATGAATAGTGAATTAAATCCCGCTAAAGCTGCTAATGTATTAGGTGAAATTTTTATAGAAACTAAGGAACTAACTTTAGAATATATTTTTAAAAATAATTTAACTTGCAGTTTAAAGACAGAAGAGAAAACATTTTCGGATATGGTTGAGGAGAGGAGATTGAAAATACACAAGAATGCAGAAGGACATAAAGAGGGGGAAAACATTTGGGAAATAGATGGGAAAAAGGAGACAAAGGGTGATACTAGACCAACAATAGCTATAGATTCACCACAGAAAGACAAATTATGCATTATGAGAGAAAGATCCCAATATGATTATTATTATATAGGGACAAGTGAGTGTCATGATACATATTTTATTGCATCTGGATGGGGATTTAGAGGCGGAGAAGACCCAGTTTTCCCTGGACTGTACTATAGTTGTGGGAACAAGGCTTATTACAGGTTGCCCGACCATTGGTATGGCACATGTTATGTTGGCCTGGTCTTTCCACAGATCTTTCACATGGATAGCGTAGAAAATAGTGGACCAAATAACCTACTAATGCGTAGCAGAAGAGAAACCTGGTTAGAAATACATGTACAAACACCAACACCAAATGCACCACTTAAACACTGTAAATTGAATCATATACCAATTCTTGAGTAGTTTGTGTCTTTTACAAAAGATCCACTTTTATTTTGCAACAATTTATACACTTAAAAAGTCAAAGTTTTAAATGTATACACCCTACCATCCCTATAGTCTCTATCATCCCGACGAATTTTCCTCACTTTCTTATCTTTCAGGTAAATGAGATGATCGTCTAAGATTTTATTTAGGATTTCATAATTTTTCCCAATCGTCTCCTTGGGATCCATGGAGGCTATCTCGGTCTCAAGTTCCGTAATCTCTTGTTGTAGTTTCTTCCCTTTACCCTCCGCATTTTTTATTAAGATTTTCATCATCACGAATGAGGCATCGTGAAGATTTTTCTCCCAGTCCCTAAGGTCATCCTCCTCTAAATTCTCAAAAGTAGGGAAAATTAGGATTCTTAAACCCCTTGGAATTTTGTCATTTTCCATATATTTGGCTAAGGTGGTGCCATCCCACCACCTTGCCATTTCCGCCTTTTTCAGTCTCTCAAGTTTTTGAAATTTACTTTTTAAGCCCTCAGGGCTCGGGGTTGTAGTTGTAGTACCCCCGGCCCCCGGGTTGTTACCGAAAAGGTCCTGTGCCAACTCATGTCTTCTGTCCTTAAATTGAGCCATACTAGGATTAGAAAACTAATTGAATGCAACAGAAAGTCCCACTAAACAATATATGAGCTAAAACCGTGCAAACAGGGGTGACAAAGTATATAGAACCAAACACGAAGCTAGCGGTGGCCCTCTAGAACAGCACCGGTCTTGAAAATTACCCCATATCAGTTATGGTGATATAATGAAATCACCGCAAGTGTGCAAATTTGGTCGACACCCGCCAGCACAATGTCGTTCCAAAAAAACTGGAAAATACATGTACAAACACCAACACCAAATGCACCACTTAAACACTGTAAATTGAATCATATACCAATTCTTGAGTAGTTTGTGTCTTTTACAAAAGATCCACTTTTATTTTGCAACAATTTATACACTTAAAAAGTCAAAGTTTTAAATGTATACACCCTACCATCCCTATAGTCTCTATCATCCCGACGAATTTTCCTCACTTTCTTATCTTTCAGGTAAAATAGTAGGTGATATTTTTGGAGCCTTGATACCAGCAGTGGGAATATCTTTGAATGCAAATAATATTCGGAAACTGTCCACCATAGTGGATCGCTTGTCAACAAGCACAGCTGGAGGTTTCCTTTTGGTAAACACTGAACTGCTTGCCATGCGTGCTATGATTATGCAAAATCGACTTGCCCTTGATATCTTATTGGCAAAAGAGGGTGGAGTCTGTGGAATGCTGAAAGTTCAACATTGTTGCACTTACATTCCTGATGAAAGCAGAGATCTAAAAGTCTATATTAAGAATATTACAGAATTGCATGATGAAATAAAACCACTGGAGGTTGAAAGTATCTGGACTAGAATTAGTAATAAGATGGCTGCTATTAAAGCTTTCTTAGGTAAATTAGGTAGTACAATAATAGGGAAAATATTATTTCCATTAACCTGTGTGATTTTCGTATTATTAATACTTAGATTAGAATGTATGTGTTGTAGACATAGAAGAAATAAAAAGAAGGTTAAACGAGAAATTTACAAAAAGAAGGAAAAGAAACCAGAAAGAGATCTTAATGAAATAGAATTGGAAGAATGGAAGGAGAGTATGTATGACAAAACCAAAAGAGAAGATGAAAGGGAAACAGAATTTAATTGAGCAAGAAAACATTTCAAATTTCCGTAAAAAGGGAAATAAATTGATTTTGTGGGTTTTGTGGTGATAAAATCACCAAAGGGGGGATTGATGGAGCGGGTAAAATGTTTTCTTTTTATATACCCAAACCATTTATATAAGTTTATATTAAAAGGACTAATAATTAATTCTAATGATTAATAGAGTGATGTGATAATATTAAACCAACCTTATTAACCAAGAGAATATACGTGGGAAAGCATTTGCATGGCTAAAATAATAAGTGAACTAAGTTTGTACGCATATTAAAACGATAAGTGTTGCTTAGGCAGTGTTAATGTGATTTGCGCTTAAATAAACCCGCATTAAAGGCTTTGAATGTTGCACATGGCTAGATAAATACATACACATAGGGGTATTAGCAAGGGAATAACATTGTTTAATCATTTCCATGTATTAATTACGATTTTGTGTTTCTTTGCTTAAAGTTGACCATTCTGGCCTACCTAAAGATGGCCGCCGACTGAAACCTAACTAAAGTACATGACTTCATCGTTTTGAGCCATGGAGAAAGGCGCCTGCACTGACTTCATCCGTGGCCTTTCTATGACCCGACAGACCAGGCCCATGAAGACTACCCTGGGCGAGGTGCCAATGTCCCTGAACGTGAAGCAATTGTTGCCAATGTGGGAAAAATGAACTACTAAAAGCCACCTATTTCCAATAGACTGATACTTTCTTGATCTGGGAACAGCCTTTCCCATACGCTTTAAGTTGTTTTTCGTCCACATGTGAAATTTTGAAATTGTTTCTTAATGTATTGAGATGTAGTTGAATTTAGCCAATCAGTGGCCTGGGAATAAAGAAAATGTTACTGTTATATGTAAATTTTAGTAGAAATATTAGTAGTCTAGAGAGGGAAAGCACCCCTAGCTGATCGATGCTACTCTATGCGACACTCCATGCTGCTCTTCGCTAGAGATCCTTATGCTGATGGAAGAGGACGGGACTTTAGGACTCTGATGAACTTTCTGAGGACCAGTTCTGACTTAGAAAACGACAATTAGCCAGAATAGGTAAATATGACAAAAGATAATATTGCATTATTAGGATTTAACCTGCATTTTAATTAGATAAAGAAAATCATTATTTTAAGAACTGTGTCGGGTGATTATTTCTTTGAAATGTTTATTTGAGTAAATTAAAAGTTAAGTGCTTCATCAAATTCACTATCAACTAAATGATCCGATCAACCTCCGGATGGAGGAACTGTTAGGGTAATTCAGTAGAAGTGGTTTCCTCTATCCAAGTAAAGAACTGTAGTTCGGGATTTGATATCCCTCTGTAGGCACGGATAGTTTGAGAGAATGAATGTTGGTGTTATGGGCCCCACCAGCGTGTGATGTGTGTATGTGCGTGTGACTGAGAAATCATTCCGTCCGTGGAAGCAGGGGGAGATTTTGTGTTCTGAACTGCACCAACCTGCGCGCCTGGTGTTTCCTCTTGTACCTCAGCAGTAGCATGTTGCGTCTGTGAGATCTCAATGAATGCCGCCATCAGGATGGTAGCCGCTGTGGACAACACATAGCATAGGCCGTTATCGGGTCCAGCAGAGTATCGATATCCGTAGGCATGACTGATGGGAGTGTCAGACAAATGTCCAGCACGCATTCTTCACCGTATAGCAGGCAGCGTAGAACAGGTAAGATGCAATCTAGCCAGATTGGTCTGAATGACAGAAACCAAGTGGTGTTTAATTCTCATAGACGAGGTAAACCCAGAATTTGGACGATGCGCTCACGACACTTCATCTCCAATAGAGTTCTTTCCATGGTGAACTGGGTGTCGCTGGTGATTTGGCTTGCCATATCGTAGCAGTAGGAGCAAAATTAGTATCCCTGCAACGAGTGCTAAAAGGCGCGGCAGTCCGCCAAACACAGAGTGCACGAAGTTTGGAAAAATTCCGAGGACTGCTTGAAAAAGTGCTAACAGTCCTGCCCACACGTTCTTAAATACATGTACAATACCGCTCGTATCAGACATGTTTAAGGTACGACCTAACATTTCTGAGAAATGCATAGGGCAGTTTGTATACAAAAGGGTATGTATCTCTGCAGAAGTCCTTGCGACTTGGAGATCATAGGCTTCTTTGGCAGAGGTCAAAGGCACAGTTTTTTGTAAAAGAATGGCTTTCATTCTGCTTAGAGTATCAACTCGTATAGAAGAGATATTCAGTGAAGGCCATAAAGGCGACTCCCTGACTATGTCTATTTTGGGAAACAAGACCTGCATACAGCAAGTGACCCTGGAAGTAACCGTTACTAGATATGGGCTACCTGGCAGCATGCCACAGCAGCTGTGATAATTCAACATAATGTAACTCCCATTTGAAAGTTGACCAAAGATTGGATTAATCACTGCTGTCGGTGAACCGTGCAGGTGGCAGGATAAGTTTGTAGTGGAACCGTCACAGGCCCCGTGTAAATTAATACCCTGACAAAGGAGAGAACCGCTTAGTGCGTGTTCACAGTTTTCACCGCTAAGAAACACTTCACGTCCCCCACTCCAACATCTGTGTGTGTAAGGTAAATCCCAGGATGTCTTGATGCATTCTTTACCCAACCTTTCATATTTGCCTGCTGATATATTTTTTAGGCAATACTGAAAATGGAAAGTCATAACAGGCAGAGTAATCTTACCACGTATGAACCACTCAGTAGTTGGTTTTTCTGCCACTGTGAATGGTAATTTCTCCAGTTTTTCAATGCTCAGCACCATATAGTCTGCTCCCCTTTGTGCCAGCTTGATCTGTCTATCAATGAGATTGAATTCTGCAAACAGTGACGTAGTATTGATTAAACGCCAAGGCACATAGCCAGAACGCAGGTTTTGAAGCGTCCAGCCTATTAGCATGATAGAACGTAGCTGTGACTGACCATGTTGCAACATGACCAAGTCTTGTTCCATGATGTCTATGACAGAGGATACAATGCTGTCCAAAGAATATATCCTGCACGACATTGTCGTTAACCCATTGTCTACAACAGAGAGAGATTTCTCTAAATTAATACGATCAATTTCTCGTATTTGTTCTGCAGTCTCTGCTTGGGTGACCTTCCATGCTTCATTATAAGCAGCATATATGAAACGTTTTTGACGCCGTTTTCTTGGTCCTAGCGAGAACTCCCTAAGGTCTGCGCCTTCTTGAAGTAAAGTTAAGTGTTGTTCCACATCCTCTAGTGTAGCTTTCTGTAGCCAATCAAGGCAAAGTTTCCCTACACTGTAAGTTGTTACTTCTCCCGGATGCTGTCTTTGGACATAACGTGGGTCTGGCCTATGAAAGGTAAAACCTTGTGTTTTGTTCAGGAATCTATCTTGACAGTTGTTTGTGTCGAGGGGCCAGAGCAATCATTTTTTCCATCTAGGATCTGATCTGTTATTATTCAAAATAGTTTGTATGTCGACCTCCCCCTGTGTAGTGCTTTCACTTGTAGGTGCAGGTATAGACGGAGTGTTCAAGTCTTTTATCTTGGCTATTCCAAGGCATGATGTTTGTTGGACAGTGTCGTTCAAAAACAGAATTTGCTCAGGGATGATAAAGGCTCTAAACAAAGCTTCTATTCCCTGTACTTGCCAATCTTTAGTACCCCAGACAGTTTCCGTCTCAATGTTTTCTTTCCAAAAGTCATAACCCTGTCTAGACAGTTGGGCAATAAAGGCTGTAGAATAAATCAGCTTGGTATTCATTAACATATTGTTCATTCCTGTCTTGTTGACATTCTTAAAGTAAAGTGTCCCTGCATTCGAGATATTAAACCCTGAAAAATATGGAAATTTCATTGCAAATGTTTTTGAGCTACCCTTTGGTGGCGTAGGACAGTATTCCCATTGGTTATACATAAATACATTTCTAGGTGTTGGAGATTTATGCAAGAAATGATGACCATAGTGGTTATAACAATACAGTTGTTCATAGTCTGATGAACCGTGTAAATATTCATTATTAGTGAATGCAGTTGACATCTCTAGATCAGACATCATATTATTAACAGTCTCGAAGTCCCAATCATCAGAAAAGGTACTGGAGGTAATATAGTCAGTCACTTAATGAAATTTTAAATAAATGTGGAATCTTCAAAAGCTCTGACGGGCCAAAAATGTCATATTCGGTTTTGTCCCAAACTATACCATCAGGTATTGGAATCGCTGTGATGTTCACTGCTGACAAGTCTCTTGCTTCACAATGGGATGATTTGTGTGGCTGGAGAAGTAAGTTCACTCTTTTACTTGCTGTGTCCATTTGAATATATCTTCCATTAATCAGCATACCCAGAGTTATTACCAGAGCTAACCAAAGTAAAAAGAAGAATATTCCCAAAACAATCCATACTTCAATCCATGGTGAAACCAGATAAGTTTTTTCCAGCAGATGAAAAAAGTCTGTTGATTGTTCTTTGAAGGTTCTTTTTACTGGCGTCGTTTCAGGCTCGCTGGGATCCTCAGAAAACGTATCAAAGTTCATGAAATAGCCAGAAGCAGTTCTGTCAATGGTTGGAATTGCATCCGTATTTGATGAAATTGCTGGAATCAGTTGATCACTTGTTACTTCGTTGTAAACAGGTGTATCTGGACGAACTGTTATTTGGGTCTCAAGAGGTACAAGGTCCATAGCATTGTTGCTTAGTCCTCTATTTCTTACTGTCGAATCTTCAAAGGTGATGAGTCTCTCAGTTTGAACCCCTTGGATTGTAGCTAGAGGAGTGTGTCTGCTACATTGGCGGAGTCCACTTGGCCTACTGTTCAGTATCGGCCACATAGTGTGGTTTGATCTGGTCGATGGACACAAATCGTTTCTCCTTTTTACCAGCAAGAGGCGGCAAAAGTACTGTTCTTGATCCGTGGATTGCTAGGACAGGTACTGGTTGTCTGTATGAAGGCCCAAATTCCTTCTTATCCGCGATCTTTTCTCTGACTAGATCCCCATGCTTTGGGATTCAGACAGGCTTGCTGGGATGGCCGTTTTTTTCTCAGTGGTGGTTGGCTTCAGGACCACGTTGCTTTGTTGCGTTCTTAGTTCATTTAAGTCCTGTAAAACAGCCAAATGATCTTTGATATCAAATTGTTTTTTTTCCACCACTGTGCCTTTCATATCTAAGTCCGGAACCAACATTCTAGTCCCAAACAGGGCATCATATGGAGTGACACCCCCTAGAGAACTTCTTGGCAAGTTGTTTATTGCGCGCTGAACCCCATATAAATGTTTGACCCACCCATCACCCAAACCTAATACTCTAGACTGCTTTATATCCCGTTTTTTTCTTTCCACAACAGAATTTCCCTCAGGATGGAATGGAGAAGAATACCGCAATGCTACGCCCAGACTGGCCATGGCTTCTTTGTAAGCCCTAGAGCTAAACGCAGGACCCTGGTCAGAATGTAGTGTGCCTATTGCGTATGTGCCGATAAAGACTCGCAAATCTTTTATAACAGTTCGAGCGTCAGCTGAGCGCTGAGGCCACATCCATAGGAACCTAGAGCACGAATCCACTGCGACCATGATATATTTATAGCTCCCATCCCTTTGTAAGGGACCGCAGTGGTCCAGGTAAACACAAACTAATGGTTTATCTGAAATTAACAGGGGCGTCTGCGTAGGACGTTTCACAGTAGAGACTTTCATCTTTTGGCATATCTCACAGTCCAAAACATAATTTCCAGTCTGTTTCCTAATGCCGGGCCACCAGTACCCTTGTTTTAATAAAGCTACTGTGGCTGAAACACCTGCATGGGCAGAGGCGAGCCCTTCATGTGCTGCTAGGATTAGCCCTAGTCTATGTTCCATGTTCGGAATTACTCTATCCCCTACTCCAGGGATTCGAGCAAATGGAACGCCATTCGCATCAATTATATATGAGTATTTGAGTGGAAACATTTTAAGTAAATCCGCACCGCTGTCTTTGCTTGATGCATTGACAGCCAGCATTATTTCGCTGTCTATTTTCGTTTTTGAACGAGTGATTTCAGCGATGGAAGCCGTGTGCACAGCCCCTTTCGCGGCTTCATCAGCCAATGAATTCCCTTCAATGTGAACGCCATCACGTTGGTGACTCAGCGTGTGTATCACATGAGTGTTCTGTAGTCCGTTTCGCAACTGAACTACTTGTTCCCAAAGCAATTTGTGCTTGATTGTGCCACCTTTTACATCTTTGAAACCATTTTGAATCCAATTCTGTACATATTCATTGTAAGGTTGAACCCAGTAAAAAGAATCGCACACTATCAGTGTGGGGAATTCGCGATCTGTATTTTCAAGTGCCATCTTAAATGCTTGTAGTGCAGCTCGCTGAGCTGTACAATCTCCTAGAGATTGGGTTTTGTGACCATGGGTCTGAATTTGCCATCTCGACCTTTAACGATAGCATACGCTGCACTGTACGCTTCTTTACTCCCTGTAGTGGGCTGTGCAGATCCGTCGGTATAAATTATAAATTTGTACTGGTCAAGAGGGAGAATTTCAGTAGGCAGAGGACATTTGTGTTCATATTGCAGGAATGCTTCTGTTTTTAAATATGGATCAAAAACGTATTCAACATCAGTTGCAGCAAGAGAATTAACCCATTGTATCCATCTCGGATGTAAAGCTTTTGCATTTGGAATGCTAGCCTTTGTAACTGCCTCTAGGGCTGGTACAGGAGTCACAACCACAATGCGTTTCCCCTGTGCTAGGGCTCTTTCTTTTGCTACAGCGGTTTGAACTGCTGTCAGAATTTTTTCTGTAGAAGTGAATTTCATTTCTGCTTGTGTATACAAGTGGGATTTGTATGCAATTGGTACTTTTTCACCTTTGTTAAAAGTTAAGTAGATGAATCCGGATTGACCCGGAATTATTCGGATCACTAGGTTGCGTACTTTTACGCATGTTTGCAAGTATTTCGTTGCTAACATGTCTGTTTGGAGTGAACGCAAAATTTCTGTGTGTTTTTGTGTCCAATGTGTGGTTTTAAAATCAGGTTTAATTAATTTGTAGGGAGGTTTAACCCTTTCTGCGCAATTTAAAATGTAAGTTCTTCCAAAATTCAGGAAACTTACAATCAACTGTAAATTTTTCAGTGTTTTTGGCGGTTGGAGCAGCGCACACTTTTCTAAAAAGTTGGCTGCCAGGCTTTTGCCTTCACTTAATAGTTCATATCCTAGGAAAAGGACGTTGAGGTGGGCAATTCTTGACTTTTTAAAGTTAAATTTGTAAGCCTCTGAGGCGAAGCCCAATATTATGGTGCTCACCATGTTCAAGTGCCGATCCAGGTCATCGTCGGTCAGATATATATCATTGACATAAGACAATGCCTCGTCATCATGAGTTTGTAGTAACTCTGTTACCCTTGCTGAGAATACCCCGGGCTGTTTTTGAATCCCTGGGGCAGTCGACAAAATTGACGCCGAGTCCCCATTATTGAGAAAGTGGTCAAATATCTGCTTCCTGGTGCAATATTTTGAGGAAAGAAACCATTTGAAATGTCTAATGTGGTTTTATATTTTTAAACGCACAATGTTATTCATTAATGCTGTACCATGTGCATTTTGCACTGCAAATGTTTTGCAACAAGAATTTAAGTGTCTGTAATCCAAAAGTAGACGATATGTATTGTCTGGTTTGGAGACAGGAAACAAAGGATTGTTAATTGATGAGGTGCATGTTTCAATCACCCCCTGATATTCAAGTTGATCTAAAATCTCCCTGACCTGTTTTTTTAGCTTCTTGCTTAACTGGGTACTGCCTTTGTGCAGTCGGTTGATTTTTTAACTGGATTTTATGGTGAGGTGAGTCCTCATCCCATCCTACATGATTTTTATACAGTGCTGGGTCTTGGGCTACTGCCCATTTTATTTCCTGGCTAAAGTATATTTTAAATGAACTGGAACATGGTTGGAGAAGGCAGGCATAATGATGTCCTCGTCATGTGGGCACTCCCTGACAAATTCTGGTGGCCAGTCCTGTTCTGCTAGAAGCATATCATAACCCATTGAAAGAAGCTCTGAAAAGAGTGCTTTCACTTTTCTTGGTATGTCTCCCTCCATCCGGAGTGTTATTTCATATAACCTATGTGGAGAACTAACCCTGGTGTCTACAGTCTCAAGTTGTATGTCTTCATTCACGTCCAATGTCTCCAGAAGTCCCTTTAGGTTCTGGCGAGCTATTGTAACTGCTGCACTGTCCAACATTATCTGGGCCTATTCTCCGGTCTTGAGTTGGGTTCTCAGTATTCTCGGCATGTCTGATCTTCAGACCTGCTACCTTTTTCTAGGAGAATTGAGGTTTTGCTTTATTTTTCTGAACGTGTTGATCGTCTTTGGACTTCACGCATTCGTCCTTGTTTTCTGAACGTCCTCTTCTTTCGGATGTCTGTGATAATATCTGAAAGGTACGAGAGGGATGTGTATCATTATCTTGATATCTGTAAATTTTTCTCAAATTATCCCTATTCCTGCGGTTGTAGCTCCTTTCAGAGGGCTCCTTCTGTGGAGGAGACCTGCCTCCGGAATGAGAACGCTTCGCTCTGGAATTCTGTTTGCTATTTTCCCACTTCTTTTTAGAAGAGGTAGGAGTGTTTTTAGGAAAGACCTTATCAGGAGTTTCAGACAGTTGTGTTTTTACTGGTTTCCCTCCCAGACTGTCTCTACCTAATTCCTCATAGGATTTTTCAATTATTCTGGCTAGTTCTTGAGGTTGTTCTGTTACATCAAATTCCCTTAGTTTCTGGCAGATCGCCACTGATGCTGCTTCTCCTTTAATATTAGAAAATATTATTGCTGACACCTGGTCGAAATTTTTAAGTAACTTCATACCTAAATTCAGAGCAGGCTCTGCCCCGTATTCGTTTTGAATCTGTTTCAGCACATCAGGTATTACCGCCATTGACGGAACATCATGTGTTTTTGTGTAGATAGCAGGAAAGACTGTGCCCCAAGAGGTGCAGTCTTCCAGATGTGGTCTGATCCCCATTGGTAAACAAACTGTTAAAATTCTGTGTTTTTCAAAAGGGGTAGTATAGGGAAATACTGCTTCGATTTGAGTACTTTTTTGAGCTAACCAGAATGGAATTTGTTCGCGTTTTGCGGGTAATTTACCCACGACTGAGTGTAAAGTCTGTGGAGTAATTTTTAACGTATTCCCCTGATAAGGGGTTGTATTTTGAATTGTTAATGGTTGTTGGACTGTGAAAGTCCGCATGACATATTGAAACAATTGTCTATAAATCTTGATTAACTCCTTGAGTTGAGCAAGTAAATCTACGTCTGACATAGTTTCAATGTCAGGATGAGGTGTATAGCCAGCTAAAATCGGCCATGTTGCTCCTAGTCTATCTAGTGGACCAAGCCTGGTAATGTGCTTGTAATGTTTTAGGGCACCTTTAAACATGAGCTCATGCTCCTGGTATGTGAGTGGAATTTCAATATCCTCGAAAGGAATATATTCCTCAGGTGGTTCATCTTCTTTGTAGAAGTGAAACACATGTGTTACTGGATTTGATTCTGGGAATACTATCCATGAATAGAATACCTCTGTCTGGTGAGATTCATGTGCCTCTATCACGAAAACTGCTCTACCACCTCTTGGTGTCAGACCATGTTTTATACGTTTTAGAGTGATGGCTCTCCTTACATTTGGTTGAATGTGTTTAACACCCACCTCGTCTTCATTAAGACCTGTAAGGTCAGCCGCAGCTTGACCATTGTTGACGATAGGATCGTCGTTCTCCGACATTGTTTAATGAAAGTTGCAGAGCAAGTTTCAAGGAAACAAAGATAAGGTGCACAATATTTTGGAACACTGTATCCTTCAACGTTGAACAAAACCAAACAGCTAATACATAGGACATTCGTCCTACTCAGCTATGGCGGATATTATCCCTACCCACTCCAGACGTCTTATGGAGTTTTATGAGTAGAGGGTCTCTGAGAAAAGCATGACTGAGTTACTGCAGTATCTAGCGTTAAATTAGTTCCTTACTAAACCGTTAGGCACCATGTAGTGTAGTTCTTATATCCCTGATAGGCTCTGCGCATTGGAATAACATACACTATAGATTTGACTATAGGGGACGCACTGGACGGGGGCGCGAGTCTGGCTTCCTTCCCGACGCCGTGAGGGCAACGGCAGTTCATTCCTGGTCCCAGAGAGGGCTACGTACGCAGGGAAACCTACCTGCCAACAGACCCCCAGGTCCGCCGTGAGGGCAACGGCTCGGCCAGAAACTACATCTCCCAGGTCCCGCGGAGCGGCGCAGCAGGTGACGTCAGTGGCAGGCGTCACCTGCCTACATCTTCGCTGCACGCCTCCCGCAGCGCGGGACGCACTGGACGGGGGCGCGAGTCTGGCTTCCTTCCCGACGCCGTGAGGGCAACGGCAGTTCATTCCTGGTCCCAGAGAGGGCTACGTACGCAGGGAAACCTACCTGCCAACAGACCCCCAGGTCCGCCGTGAGGGCAACGGCTCGGCCAGAAACTACATCTCCCAGGTCCCGCGGAGCGGCGCAGCAGGTGACGTCAGTGGCAGGCGTCACCTGCCTACATCTTCGCTGCACGCCTCCCGCAGCGCGGGACGCGCGCGGGCAGCGCCCGGGGGAAGCCCGGGCCAAGGGCGGGCCCGTCCTTGCCCGTCATCGCCAGGAAGAGGCAGGGCTGGGCCGCCCCCCTAACATCATTCTCGCAATAAGGAAGATTGACAATCAAAGCCTGATCATCGCACGTCGCGCAAGCTGAGAACTGTAAGTACTGCGGCGGCAGAACAGACGCAGTTGGGATTTTCCCTGATTGGAGACTCAATATTGTTTACTAGGGTCAACGTGGTGACAGCGCACCCCAGAGGCAAGGTGGCTGGATTGACATTACGGACACTTCAAGCCCCTGAGGCCATAGCTGCCCCTTCTAGTACTGTGGGTTTGTTTTGAAGGGGTCAAAGATATTAAGCAAAGGAGCTGGTGATAACCTGGGGAATAGAAGGTTTTAATGGTTGGCGCAGGCAAGGGGTAGGGTGAAGTAAGTGGTGGGTGTTAAGCTGATTTGATTGCCTGGTAGCTTCACCAAAAGATAGCGGAAGTATGGCAGGTACAGCTAGAACCCGCTCAACTAAATCAAAGTTGAGGCAAACTATGCAGCCAAACCCGCCCCCCACGGAAGAGGGTTTTTTGCCAATACAGATTCAACCAACGGCAATTGATCGCATGCTGCAAAAAGCTATAGGGGCGGTTTCTAGCGAAATTGAACGCACGGAGAGACGCTTATCCCTTACACCACTACTAGACACACCAACCCCCCCCCCGGCCCAAATAGTAGTGAGTGACAACCTGGATTCTTCCCCCCTCCTAACTACAGCAATGAATGTTTCGGATCTCCCTTGTGCCCAGCGGACCGCGGAGAAGGATAGTGGGGCCCACACTAGGGGTCCACCACCAGGGGTAGGCAGGAAACGAAAAGTCGGTCCTGCGAAAGGTAGGCCGATTAAATTAAAAAGTCGCAATGCCCCCCCAACAATGGAGACCAATATAGGGTCAGGGAGGGATGACGAGCCCAAACAATACTCAATCCCACCACTATGGTTAGCTCATATAATGGCAGACTTCCAATCTCAACTAGAAACCTTTATAGTCAACCAGATCAGACCACTCACCAGTAGATTGGATAAGATAATTAATGAAATAAAAAGCAGGGAAAGGGTAGTTAGGTCAACCCCAGAAACAGTTCCCATCCCTAGTGTAAGTGGAATCAATAGTGACCATACGAATAAGGGACAACTCAATAACCCAGAGGTTAATCAAGTACAAGTTATGCAGACCCCAGTATGTGAGACTCATACATTGTTGCAATCTAAGCGCACAAATCTAAAGGGGAAAGCTCAACAAAAGGAAGTGCAAGGGCAAGCTTTACATGTGACATCTAGGAACCACCCAAACCCTCCAAGCACAGCTCATATGAACCAGGTCACCCAACAACCAATGAGCATAACTAGGCCAGCTGTTACAGTCTCCCTCCCGACAGTAAATTTACCGCCAGAGGCATGCCCACTAGTTGTCATCTTGGCTGGGGCACCGGAACTTAAAGGTGATCAGAAGGAGTCCCACCAGGAATTAAAGAACAAGGTTATCCACTGGTTGGGCCGCCATAAACCCTTACCACATGGGAAAGATGGTGAGATTCTTTTAGTGAGAAGGGTGAACTGGCTCGGAAATAGGTACAAAGACATCCCGGGAAATTGCATAATTATTAACTTTAGGGATAGTAGTGTAGTCAATCACATTCTCAGAGAGGATATAGGGGTGAACAGCAAAATCATAAAACCGTTACCCCTAGACTACTTCTACCCCTGCCAAAACGTCCCACATACGGGAAGTCAACATGAGGGTGGGCAACGGGAGTTAACCCGCATTAAACCCCATGAACCTTGGGAATGTCAGGGAGAAAGGCTGAGGCTGTGGGATGCCGAGCAGGTTATGTGGGAAAATAGGTACGCACCCCTCATGTCCTTAGAAGCTAATGACTGACTAACCTACGCTGTATCGACAATGGTACATAGATGCAAGGAGGGTAAGGTCAATAAGCTGGGAGATAGGGTGGACGAACTGACCATTGTACAGGTTGCCCCCACAGAAGGTAACTGCCATACGATCTATTTAGATCCGTTGGTATTGCCCCAAGAAACAAGAGAGGCTGATTCAGCCGATCAGCTACATGCCACCTGTGATGAATTGCCAGGAATTAACAATGTGGTAATGGTATCAGATGAAGGTGGGACACCCCAGGGTTTGGAGGGTATAAGTGAGGAGTCAAGGGTGATAGGGGATTTTGACAGGTTACAAGCAACTCCCCAACAAACGGACCAGTCAAGGAAGACAGAGGGTGGTTTAAATGTCATCTCCTGGAACACGGCTGGCCTGGCAAGTAAGTTTCATATCCAGGAGTGGAGAGAATATATTACCGAATTCGAGATAATAGGCCTCCAGGAAACTTGGGTAACTGAAAATAGCCCTTATCATATACAGGGTTTTAAATGTTTTTTTATCCCAGCCCTAAAATCAAGATCTGGGAGAGCCATGGGGGGTTTATCCCTATACGTGGATTTAAGGATAAAAGGCAAGTGGACAAATATATTAAGCCCATCTCGTAATATACAGGCCGTAAGGTTCGAGGGGCAGGGTCTTGGCCTGATACTGCTTAACATATATAATCCGGGTGAAGCTAATGAGGAAGAGGATTTTGTGGGAACATTGGATACCCTATTGAGTAAGAACTATACACAAGCAAAGGGAGTAATGTACCCACACTATATAATTATGGGTGATTTAAACATCCATTTATGCTCTTTCTTGTTCCCCATAAACTCAGACTGGTCGCGCTGCCCGTCGGTGAA
Source organism: Triturus cristatus (assembly GCF_964204655.1). Lineage (NCBI taxonomy): Eukaryota > Metazoa > Chordata > Amphibia > Caudata > Salamandridae > Triturus > Triturus cristatus. The sequence goes on from NC_140592.1 coordinate 1,136,335,093, forward strand.
GGGGCCCCATTTTGCCCACACGATAGCAGGCAGAGAATTGAGCAACCTCTTGAATAGCCACAACATGGAACACACCATGGATATGATGGCTATGGGAAGTGATGGCTCCCTTCCCCCGACCTTTAAAGGTAGAGGGTGCTCGTCAATTATTGACTATTTTTTGGTGTCTAGATCCCTTAAGCGTATGGTTATAGCGGTTGGAATAGAGTGGAACCCATTCAGTGACCATAACCCCTTAATATTGAAATTACAGTATCAGGTAGTAGCCAAGATGGACGGGGTTCTTGAGAGGGCAACAGATCAAGGAAGGCGGATCAGGTGGGCCAAGATTGAGGGTGCAGTATTCTATAGAGATCTGATTGACAAAGGGAAACAACTAATTGAAGATTGTCTCGATCTAGTAACCGAGGGTCCCCAATTATTGTGTGCTTTCGGGAAGATTACAAGTTTGGTGGACAAGCTTTTAACCACACGATCTGTTAAAAGAACCATAACTCAACCCAAATGGTTCGATAGTGATTGCTCTCGTGCACTCAGAGAGCTAAAAAGTTGTTTAAAACAAAAGCCCAGGAATAAAGATAGGGTCACCAAGTGTAGAGCAAAATACAAGGCTGTAACCAAAAGAAGGAAATTAGTTCTACAGGGGGAAGTGTGGGCTGACCTAAGGGAAGCGGCTGAATCCAGGGATCTTTCTAAATTTTGGAGTATTATCAACAAACCCTGCTTTCATGAAAGCAATACACCAGAAATTAGCGCAAATATCCTCCCGGAGCAGTGGGTCGCACACTTCAAGAGTCTGTACAATCACGAGAAGACGGCCTCTGTCACCGTGGAAGATATTACATTACAGACCCAGAGGGTAGAGTTCACTTTAGCAGAAATCACCACAGGAATTGAGGGATTATCAAAAAAGAAGGCGCCTGGCTCCGATGGGGTTCCCCCCGACTTGTTTATCAGCAATGTGGAGTTGTGGGCCCCCCTAATGACCAGGGTAATAAATGCAGCAATCATGTTCGGTCTGCCAAGGTCATGGTCAACGGCTATCATTATCACCATCTTTAAGAAGGGTAGTAGGGATAACCCCCAGTGCTACCGGCCCATTTCTCTGATCGATGTCTCCGCTAAGATCTTGGGAAGGGTAATCCTTAACCGATTAATTGAATGGACCGAGGACAACAATATTATCTCGGACATTCAATATGGTTTTAGATCTGGGAGATCCACTAGTGATCAATGTCTTAATTTATATATGCTAGTCGCCAAGTACACCATAACAAGTAACAAATCCATTTATTTAGGATTCATGGACTTGGCGGCTGCCTTTGATCATGTAAATAGGTAGAAATTGTGGCTAATGATGACCCAACTTGGTATTGATCAGGGATTGATCATCATTCTTAGGGCGCTGCACAGAGACACCACAGCTAGGGTACGCTACAACAATGCAGGGGGCCTTACTGAAGCTTTTGGGTGTTCGAGTGGGGTAAGACAAGGGTGCATTCTTGCGCCCTTTTTATTTTCCCTCTATATTAATAAACTAGAGCAGACCTTGATTGCTTTAAATACTGATTGCCCGAGAATTGGAACGCGCCAAATCCCAGTCTTACTATATGCTGATGACGCCGTATTGTTAGCCCGCACCCCGAAAAGTTTACAGATTTTAATCGACGGCTTTGTGAAGTTCATGGGATCTCTAGACCTCTCAGTAAATTTGGGCAAATCATTCGTGATGAGGGCAGGGAAAAAATCATGGCCCACATTCACACACAGAATCGGGTCTCACACACTGGAAAGAGTACAACTCTTCTCCTACCTAGGGATATTGTTTGACGAGAGACTAAAATTTACATCCCTGGTAGAAGAAAGATGTGGGAAATTGATATCCTCAAATGGTGCAGTGATCAACTATGGGCGTAGACTAGGTAGATGGTCCCCTGAACAAGTATTGCATTTGTATAACTCCATCTGTTGTTCTAAAGCTCTGTATGGAGCTGAAGTATGGGGCTTTGTAAATACCACACAACTACAGCGGGAGGAAAACAAAATATTGCGGTCTTTACTTAAAATCCCGCAGAGTACCCCAGCTATCATCGCCCATAGAGAGCTAGGGAGGCCATACATTGAAGACACGGTCAAGCTCAGACCGATCCTGGCGTGGCTCAATATTTGGTTAAATACAGAAGCTAAGTTAAGCAGACTAATTTTGAGCGACTGTCTAGGAAGAGAGAAATGTATGAAGATACCCTGGTTTAAATATGTCATGGATACTTTAGAGAAGTTGGGTCACATAGAACTCTTCACCAATCCATCAGTGATTAGAGCCCAGGATAAACTAACGGTAAAAAGTCTGTTTGTGGCCCAAAGGAACACAACCAGACTGACGGAAGAAGGGTCCAAAAGGTCAGTGAACTTGCACACTCATATTGAGACCACAGTGGGTATGGAACCCTATCTTTGTTTATTGCATAATGCTCAGGACAGATTTTTAATAACCCGTTTTAGGCTCAATCTTTTACCTTATTTATTGGCGGACCCACAAGGGTACACGGTACCGATTGAGCAGAAGGGTGCCTGCGGCTGCGACAATCGGTCTCCGCAGGACACCCTTCATTTTGTACTTTTTTGTTCTTATTATTCCACACCCAGGCGAGGTTTTTTAATTGATATCCTGAAAAGGGCTAAATTGACCCAGGCACACTCAGCATTACTGTTCTTACAAAGGGCAGCTGACCCATTGACTCTGTGTTGTATTCTGAACTTTATTAAAGTGTCATTGAGACTAAGATTAACCAAAGGTCAAGTCTAAACTGCGTCCGTCTAGAAGTTGTGTATCTGCCAGGTGACACGATTGTTTTATTCTGTTTTATCCTCATCAAATGTTCTTTCTGATTGATTTAATTGTTTTTTAAAATGAAAAATGAATGAGATTTTGTATTGTGTACATGTGCTTTTATGGTGTTTTTAACATCCGAATAAAGAACTATTGATTGATTGATTGATTGATTTGACATAGGACTAAGGTCAGTATGTCTCTATCGAGTATATTAAACTTAATTACTTGTGTGTGCCAGCTAACTCAGAGGTCACTAGAAACTTCTCGAATATACAAGAAGGGATTAGTCTCTGACAACCGCATAAACATGACAACTTTGTTTCCTTTTAGAATCGGAACAGTCTCAGAATCGTGGAAACAATAGATAACAATTTCACTCAGTCAATCGTGCATGCTTCGTTTCTACAGAGTTGCACAGAAATAGAGAGACGGGTGTTTCAATAAAAGGGTTTATTGAACAGTCTTATTTCTCATACAAGAGATATGAATTGCTACAATCGTAAGACTGACTGCAAAGTACAATATGTACGAGGTTAGCAGTAAGATAAAATTATACTGCAATAGCATGGTTTGTAGCTATGACATATATTAATCAAAATACACACATAAATAACATAAGCTAAAATGTGATTCTTATCTGATGCTTCTAAATTGTTCTACCCCAGTGTACCTAACCTAAGTGCAGTACGAGGTTTGAAGTAGGTGCCATTTCTAAAGTATAGCTAGCTATATTTTAGTTTAGCCAAGAGTTGCCAAAAGTTTCTCTAAGTTCTAGTCAGCTACATACCTTAGAATGAGAGAGGTTGGAATCTCTTTTCTGGACTCAATAGTCTAACCCCCGGCATGGGAAGTCAGAGAACACAGGAGCTGGATTCTCTGCGAGGAGGATGGCAGCGTCAGGTCAGTGCATCAGGCTGGAACTCGATCTCCTTCCGAACTTGCCGTGGCAAACCGCGTAGTCTGGGTTGGATCGAATCCTCCGGGAACCGCAATTTGCCAGGGCAAGTGCTGGTATATTTATACCTTGAAGGTGTGTAGGAATGCCAGTATTGAAGTAAAAGTCGGGCAGAGGAACGTCATAAATGAACCCCTAAGGAATAGATGTTCATGCATACTTAATGAGTTCTTGGAGAAATCAATATTAAAGCTGAGGGAAATTCCTAAAGGCTTAAGCGTCTGGTTTTCCAAGAATGTGTTGGGACGTGAATGGACGGATGTAGGTGTCCATGCCTGTATTTGGTTTGTAAGGACAATGTCTAAATAAGGGCCGGATTTCTATGTCCAAATAAGAGCAATGTGAATTGTACCTATATAAGGGCATAAATCGGGAAACCTATATACGGAATCTAAATCTGCACACAACAAGAGTAAGCAGAGCTGTACGTCTGCGTAGAGGAAAACAGAGGTGAGCAGTGAAAGTCTAGCCTGAGAGCCTGGCGCCCAGCATACAGAAACTAGTAACATAAGAAATGTGCGGTGAAAAAGAGGGATAAAGAGGGTGAGCGGTGAGAGCCTGAGTTAATGAGGGAAGCTGAGCTGAGCAGAGGAGAGCGGCGATTCCCCTCAATCGTGCTTTGTACCCTGCGTCCTGTGTCCTGCTTTCCTCAGCATCCAGCACCTAGCACCCAATATCCAACACCCTTTAGCCATCGACTCCCAGCAAAGGAACCTAATACTAAAAACCTATCGACAAAAGAAAGAAGCGAGAAGCAAAAAAACACTGCCTGTGGTAAGACTGTATAAGACCTAAGGTCTTTTTTATGCCACACAATAAGGTCCGGTCGTCAGCGTTGGACAGTGCCACGGCCCCAATTAAAACGGCAGCGAAAGAATGAGGAGATTCTAGAAATTGGGGATGATCTTCTGCACGGACAGAGCAGTCCTAAAGGTGGTACACCTCGAGACCTATCCAACTTAGCAGTATCTTTTTTAAATACAAATTCTCCTGCAGACGTTCGATACTCTGGAGTCCGTAACAGGCCCAGCAGTAGTCAACCATCTATCATAGGGTTCTTCAAGCAGCAAAAATCTGCAAACAAAGCTAGTGATAATGATAATGGAACATCGCCAGCAACCATTTGTGCTAATGGAGATCAAAAATTTGAGGCTAACACAGTGTTCTCGCATAGCTCAGGCCCTGACTCGGGGCATATGTTGGACAATGCCCTATTTTTCCCAGAGACAAAGACAGAAACAAAGAAAGCCTGTAGTGATTTTCAGTCAGTAGTCAACAATACTGGGATCTGTCTGTCTGTAGCTATTGTGAAAGTCTCAACAACAAAACCACAATCTATTCGCCTGAGTCAGGTAAAAACTCAAGTTCATGCCACCATGGCCATGGCTTCTATGGCTTCTACAGATTCTACTGCAATATCTGATGGGCGCAAAGACACAATCATACCAATACGACAAGGTCTTAGTCAAAGCGAGACCAACTCCGTGATCGGCATATCGTCGGGTCCAAACTCAAGTGACGAGGTCTTTATATCCTCCCCCACTATACCTAAGTCAGAAACTACCAAAGGTTGTCAAATCTTGATACCAGAGGCATCTTCCAGCCCAAATGGCACTAAAAAGTTATTCAATATGGACTCTTCAAGTTTAATTCTGGAAACTAGTATCATTAATAAAAACAACAAGTCAACTCTGGTCCCAGGCAAAGTCACAGTTGAGAATGGGCCCACTTTATACGATCAAAGCAAACTTGCGCAAGCCGATTCCTTGATCAATCCGCTTAATTCAGCCGACCTATCATTGCTAGCCAAATATGATGAAAACTTTCGGGATAGAACCTGTGCCTTAGAAAATAAACAAAGAAGTTCAGATTGTGGAATATGGGGAAGTTTACTCAACACAATGGATAACATCACCAATGCTCTTAATTCTCTCTCTGATAAATTGAACATTCAAGTGGACTTATTAAACACACTAGCTCTCTACGTAGCTGGAATAGATGCTAAACTGCTCCACCTATCAAACCTGGTAGTCAAAGTACAATCAGACAATGAAAACCAACTGTTAACATGCACCTGTGCACAAATAATTGATAAAATCTCAGAGTTACCGACCATTGTGAGATCCATGGTGTAAGAGGTAAAGGCGATGTTGGACTAAATTGTACAAAACAAAACAGTCTTGACCGAACATAACCATGGTTCCCTTTTGGTTACAAAAGCCTCAACTACGGGTCCCTCAGACGAAACTGGGAACACACAGGCAAAAATTGAAATAAGAAGAAAATCAACAACAAAAAAAGAGATATAGCTCTAATAACAGTAAAACTCAGCAACAAAATATAGCTCCATCAAAAATAAATGTTGCAGCAACGGTAAATCAATCCCCAAAGGATGAGATTAAATCAAATATGCCACAGAAATCCCAGGACTTGAATGAAGGAAATGAATCCATGGATCAAACACCAGTAGACGAAGTTAATGCCCTACAAATTACATCGAAACAGGCACCAATTCTTAAAATAAACACAGATGGTCTAACCAAAAGGGCAAGAAAAAGACTGAGGAAAGCTCACAAAAAATCAAAAAATTAAAAAAAATCCACAATCAATGTCATGCCAACTGAGCCCACTACGAAATAAATGTATCCAATCTTTAGACCCTTAAATCATGCCGGAGCAATAATATAGTTGACCAAACTGGTCAGGCCCCAATACGACCACCATCCGAAGTGTTCCACAACAGCATATGGTCACAAATTACTACAATATCCAATTCACAAGTGAATGGACAAGGAACTGAACAACAATGTGAAGAGCAAAATGCTGTTATACGGAAATCTACTAATAACGTTGTCGTACCAGAAAATAGTGCAATTAACACGAAGCATACAGTATCCTCTGAACATATCATATTGGAAGATACTATGCCAGGTAAAGGGGTCATGCAGCTGTCATCGGAGAAAAATGGTAATATAAAAAAAGAAATATTAAAGATTAATGAACTCTCGGATACAGCTATGAAACTAGCATTCTATCCACGGTATACCACAAGAGATCCACATGATATCCTGAATCGCGGTAATATTCTGAAAATTGTTGAACGCAATTCCTGAGTTCAAAGATTTAACATCAGACGACTTAGATTCAGTTAAGTTCAGACAAGAACATAACAATCTCAACAAAGAGATAACTCGATCAACTTGGCATCGAAAAGACATTATCAGTAACATCTTAGCAAATAAAACTCAATTTGAGAAATGGGGTATTAAAATATGGAAAATCAGCGAAAACCAATATCCTACTCTACTGATCCCGACGCTAAGAACCAACAGTCCAGTCGTAAGGGATCCTGCTACTAATTCAAGATTAAGAGGACATTCGAGGGTTTTGAAAGGAACGTCAGGTCCATTGACAAAACTAGATCTGTCATCCGGAATTAAAATTAAAAGCTGCAAACCAGGCACTCATGTATGTGAAGAGCTAAAGAAAGATACAGCTCTCATTGATGACTGGAGTTGGCTCCCAAAAATACTAGCAAAAAGGAGTGCTGACATGCACAAATGATGCCCAAAGAGCTCAAATAAAGACATAAAAACCTTTAATATTTGTTCATGGAACACAAATGGTCTGAAAACGTTAATAGATGATCCCGACACAGTAAGCTTCCTTAGGGATTTTGATGTTTTAATGTTCCAGAAAACATGGAACATGAATAAGGAACCCTTTATTGGCTATTATGAGTATTTGAACCTTGCACTCCGTAAGGCTGCTTTTGGTCGCGCACATATATCAAGTAATACCCAGGATAGAAAGCGACAACAATCCACAATTAATTTCCTTGGCTTTATCATTTGCTCATCTGCCAGAAGCAAGATCAATGAAAAGTGTACCAACAGCCTTTAGCCTCAAAAGGCTAGTATGAAATCCGAGAAACCAAAACGAAATATTGGATTTTCTAGAATTCTTAATCACCAAAGTTCTGGAGGAGAAAAAAGAAGGAAAGTCCATGGTTGGTTGATATTTGGCCTTGTTTGTGTGCTTCACTTTTGGATCATTTGATCAAAAGGCTCCATCATGACAACTAAAAAAACAGGATGGTACACTAATCGGCTGCTTCGCCTAAAAAGAGAACTTAATAGAGCTATCAGGGCAACTTTCAGAAAACCGAACGGAGCACTAAAAACTTTGGAAATTAATAAACTAAAAAAGGGCAGATAACAATATAAAAACGAAACATGGAAAGCCAAACAATCCTACTATGAGGGATTATGGACCAAACTACATTTCTCTTGTAAAACTCAAAATCCAAAATTTTTTGGGGGCATAATTAACAATCTTGAAAATGGTAGCAAAAGAGGGAATAGCTCCAACATCACTGAATCTTGCTGGGCAACTTTCCTCTATAATCTTTACGTTGCACCCTCGGACCCTCAGTCTGACACCAATATTGCTTGCCAGAAGACAAACATATCAAGCAGTGAAGAAGGCAGAAAATATGGCACTGTCCAGCATATTGCCCAAGCAGAGCTTCAAGTTAAGGCTTTAGGGCCTAAAGAGCAAGTCCCGCACATTGCCCAAGCTGGGCCACAAGTAAAGGAGACATGGCCTGTAGAGAAAGTTAAAAAGGCAATAAGCAGGATCAGTTCGAATGGAGCGCCCGGCCCTAACGGGATTCCAAATACAATTTTTAAAGCAAATCTCAAGCATTGGTCAGAGGTTCTAACGATTTTATTTAATGATGTTATTAAATCGAGATCAGTCCCTGAGTCGTGGCAAGGAAGCATAATTCAGGCGATATATAAAAGCGGTCCACAAAATAATCCTGCAAATTACCGGCTAATCGCCCTAACAGACGTGGAGGCAAAAATCTTTGCGAGTTGCCTCCTTGAAGACTTGGAAGATTGGGCCACAAGAAAAGATCTAATTACAGCTTTCCAAACTGGTTTTAGAAGAGGCGAATCAACCAGCACGAACTTGACCTTACTGACTTTATTAGGCGAAAGGGCAAAATATAGAAAGCAAAAGTTATATATCTGTTTTGTCGATCTCAAAGCCGCCTTTGATTCTGTTTCTCGAAAGCAACTTTGGGCTAAACTTTTGGATTGGGGCATCCCAAACCAATTGCTTGATATGATTAAATTGTTATATACCAACACATGGGTTCAGATCAAGATGGCAGAAGTACAACCAACTTGAAACTAAGACTGGTCTGGAACAAGGTTGTGTTTTGGCTCTATGCCTTTTAAATCTTTTTATGGCCAACCTTCCTATACATTTTAATGAAGTTAATGCTCACTCACCTTCCTTCTTAGGCAAAGACATCAAATATTTAACAATACGCTGATGACACTATATTATTAAGTCATTCTGTCATAGGCCTGAGAAGATTAGTAGACTCTTTTAATCATTATATCACCCTTAATGGTTTAAAAATTAATACCAAAAAGACAAAAATAATGACTATAGGTGGAACAAAAACAGATAAGAAAGAATGGAACATTAATGGGTTACATATTGAATCTATGAAATGTTATAAATACCTAGGAATAACATTTGACGATAATATGTCTTTTAGACAGCATTTTATTAACCTTAAAGTGAAAACAACAGCTTTGTCATTTGCTTTTAGAAAGTTGAGGGACAAGTTGTCATGTCCAAATCATGAACATCTACTGAAGGTCATGAAAGCAAAGCTGATTCCATCCCTGGCTTATGGTTCAATGATTTTTTGTGGTAAAGACGCAAAAACTCTTGATGACCTACAAATAAAAGTCTTCAAATCAGTTTTTAGGATTCGAAGGTATATAGGACATGCCAATGTCAGATCAAAATTTGGTCTGAAAAGGCAATCTCTGATACGGCAATCTGCCTTTTTAAAAATGCTATATTCGTTATATCGCTCAGAATAAGGTACCCTTGCAAACCAGTGCTGGCAGGAGATAATGAGGTATGAGCATGCCAGTAGCTGGAGATCCTTTTTAAGTGAGAGTTTACATAATTTTGAGTGCCCAACTTTTGTAGACGAAGTTAGGAGCAAAGCTGTTTTTAAACAAACAATAAATCGGTCAGTCACTCTACTATCGAGTCTTCAAGATAAGGATGAGCACAGAAAAAAGTATCATTCCTGGACAGTTACCAACTCATTTATTAAATTAGAACCTCAATCATACTTGAAGACCCACTTAAAACCATTCTTAAGGAATACATTTATGTTATTGCGGCTTGGGAGATATCCTACTAAGGACGGAATACCTAAATGGGAACAAAAATGGTCCAGTAAACTTTGTAGGTTATGTGGCTCCTATGACGAAACTTTAATATATATTGTAACTATATACCCCCAACTGCTAGAAGAGCAGAAGACTCTGTTAAGACCTATTTTTAATGAATTAGGGCTGAGAACATGTCGACACGCCATTATTACATGTCTCACCCGGACTATGCCCCGCTGGATCTCCCAATTTGTAAAGTTCATTTTTTATTGCTGAAAAAAAACTATTAACCAGAACTGATACTGATTGTTAATACAGTAACATGTTGTTAATGACTTTAAAGCAAAAATTAAATGAAAATGAAAAATCTGCTCTTAAAATCTGTTCTTAAAAGTTCTGTATATAATTTTACATCATAGTTACAAAAGGTTTTAAAATGTTATAGGATGGGTTAATTAAATTTAAGACTAAAGACAAATCGTTTTAAAATTTTAATAATAGTGTTTGGATATTGTCCTCTAGCCATTAGCACAAACGTATTCATTGCTGCTCTCTATTATTGTTGCTAACGTTTTCAGTGTAAAGCTGTATATGCTTTTTTGGGCAAAAATAATGTTTTAAACCTACTGTGTTTTGTATATATTGTATTGTATGGTATAAAACACTTATATAGCACGATGTCACCCTGCGGCGCTGCGACTTAGAAGATGACCACTGCAAATATTGACTTGATTATTAGTGAGAAGCATTATGCTCGTTCCTTGGGAACAGCCAGGTTTTCAGACTTTTTCTAAAGCATAGCAAGGAGTTGGCTTGTCTAATGCCCTGTGGCAGCTCGTTCCAGAGGCGTGAGGCCGCGACCCCGAATGCTCTGCCTCCCATCCTAGACTTCTTGAATCTGGTAGTCATTACCAGATTTGCACTGGAGGATCGAAGCTGCCTCTTAGGCTTACACCAAGTAAATTTCTCCTGCAAGGGTACTGGACCCAGGCCATGTACTTCTCTAAACACAATACAGAGAGACTTAAAACAGACTCTTTCCTTAATAGGCAGCCAATGAAGATCCCTCAAGGCCAGTGCCGTAGAGGACCTACGCTGCCTATTTAGCACCAATTTTGCTGCTATAGATTGGACTCTCTGCAACTCCTGCAAGATGAAAAGTGGTGCTCCCAGATACAGGGAGTTGCAGTAATCCAGTCTACTCAGAATTATGCTCCTTACTACAAGAGGTCTAGTATCACCAGGCAGTAGCGGGAGAATCTGCCGAAGCACTCTCAGCAGGGAAAAACAGACACTGACTGTTTTATTGGCCTGTGACTCCATTTAGAGGTTATCATCTATCAAACCCCCCCAAATTACGCACAGTTTTAACTGGAGCCAGGGGTTCATCCCCGGGGTGAGTTTGAACTCCAAAGGTAGATGTTGAGACATTCTGGTAGTGGAGCAATATACCACCTCTGTTTTTCCCCCATTAAATTGCAGGGAGTTTTACCTGAGCCAGCTTGATGTCTGGCACATACATTCCTGGAATGTATCCATGGTCACTGCTTGTTTCCCCTTAAGGGAAAACACTAATTGGGTATCATCAGTGTAGTTGATCATGTCAATTCCAAAAGGACTTGATAATAGGGATCAGAGGGCGCAGGTAGATATCGAAAAGAATAGGGCTGATTGCAGAGCCCTGTGGCACCCCGTGGCACATCGGAGACTTAATGGAGGTAAACGGTGTCATGGTCACGACCTGTTGTCTCCCTCATAAATATGATTGCAGCCACTTCAGAGCCCGTCCTTCCAGTCTTTCCACCAGTACTGTATGACTCACTGTATCGAATGCGGCCGACATGTCCAATAACACTAATACAGATGGATAACCATTGTCGGCACGCATTCGTAGATTGTCCATTACGGTTGTCAAAGCTGTTTCAGTACCGTGGCCTGGGCAAAAACCAAATTGGTCCCTAGCCAGCAGATGGTTATCCTCAAGATAGCAAGACAAAGTTTTGCTAACTGCCTTTTCCAGGATTTTAACCGGGTAAGGCAGGAGGGAGATGGGTCTAAACTTTGCTTGATTTGTTGGGTCCAGAGAAGGTTTCTCAAGCAGGGGGGTCACCACTGCCTGTTTCCATACCTGTGGAACCACTCCTTCTTCCAGGGACTGGCAGCAAGTCTGGCACAGCCAAGGAAATATTTCTTGCCTGAATTCCTTCCAGATCCCATGTGGAAGAGGGTCTAGAGGGGAGCCCGAGGAAACACTTTGGGCAAGACTATTAAAGAGATTCTCAGTGAGAGGTTGAAAATGCTCCAGAGAAGTTTCTACCCGGGGTTCTTCAACTAGCGTCTGGGGTAATTCACCCTGGCAGCTGGTGTTACCTGGATTAAAACCTCCAACAATTTTGGTGATCTTTTCATTAAAGTGGGTAGCAATCTCATCGCAAAGTTTTTGCGATGCGACCACCTTATTGCTCGTACAGGCTGGACTGGAGAGATACCTTATGATATTAAAAAGTGCTTTTGTACTGTTAGGCGCTTGCAGGATGGATTTGGCATAAAAACTTACTTTTTACCTGGAGATAGACTCCTTATACAGCGCCTGCGCTAGTTTCAGCTCTTTCCTATCTGACTCTAAGTATGACCTTCTCCATTTTCTCTCAGCCTGCTTACAAGTAACCCACATTGAGTTCAGCTCCTCGCTATACCAAGGGGCTGAGGGTTTCCTCCTATTCTTCAGTCTTTTAACTGGAGCATGCAGGTCCAAGATTCCAGTTATGTGATTGCAATACGTTTTTTTCCACTGAATCATTAGGGTGTGTTCTGTTTTTTCTTAACTTGGCCCATTCTCTTCTCTTACGATAGGTCACCGACCAATTGCTATTATTCACTGAACTAGGCAGTGTAGTTCTAAAGTGAATTAAAAAATGATCAGTCCAGCCTTGAGGCAATATGACCCCACCTCTGTCTCGGTTTGATTAGCAAACAAGAGGTCTAAGACATGCCCTCCTTTATGGGTTGGCTGTCGTACCAATTGATATAGGCTAAGGTTCTCACATATTTGCCTTAGATCTCTCAGATGGTTTCCTAAGCTCCCATTATCCCATAAGTTAAAATCCCCTAGTAAAATCATTCTTGAGTGTGTTAGGGTCAGAGCGACAATTGTATCAAATAATGCTTGATATTGGGTATCCAGGCCTGGAGGTCTATAACAGACTATTCCCGTTAATAGCCTTCCTTTAGCCTCTTGCAATGAGAAGCCCAATAGTTCATTCCCCGCGACATCGTCAACCTGTAGTGGTGCGAAGTCCCATTTTTCTTTGAAAATCACCCCGACCCCCCCTCCTCTCCCGACAGCCCTTGGTTTATGGAACATTTTATATCCTCCTGGACAGGCAAAGCCCATTTCTACGGAGGAGTCAGTGCTAGTCCAGGTCTCTGTTAAAAAAAGGGCATCCAAGTCCATGTCCTCTTGCATATTAGCTACCTCCTGATGGTGCTTTATGAAAGATCTGCTATTAATCAAGCCACAATTTAACGTTTTATTATCAGGTGTAAGGGCAGCTTGTTTTTCCCCTGGCGTCCCTCTCACCGATACTAAGCAGTTGTTCCCTGGAGTATCTTATCCTGTCATGATCTTGACTGGGACGGACAGCATGGCTGGCGTTGAGCACGACCGGAGCGCCTCTGGCGTGCCATCGGCGTGCCCTCTGCGCGCGTGCGCTGCGCACTTGCATTACCCTTCCTAAATAGGAAGGCGTATGCAAAACAGCCAACCACTAGAGCGCTAACCAAAATGGGGCTGATAGGAAGTGCAAGAGGCCCTGATTCCCACTAAACAGCGAGATGCGGTGTTTGAATTTTATGGTGCGGGTAAGAGGACTACGTTTTATTTCTGTTTAAAATTTTTAAAAACAATTACCAGCAAAGAAAGCAATTTTAGCAGCCCCCTTGTTCCCGGTCTCATAAAAGCAACAATAATAGAGGCAGAGTACTAACAACCTTACGAAATACTTTCCCCCAAAATCATGCGCTCAATGCATAGCGTGTGGGATTAAAGTCTATGCAGTTCTAGGTTGCAACGCGCTTGCATTACCCTCCCTAATTAGGAAGGCGTATGCAAAACAGCCAACCACTAGAGCGCTAACCAAAATGGCGCTGATAGGAAGTGCAAGAGCCCCTAATTCCCGGTAAACAGCGAGATGCGGTGTTTGAATTTTTGGGTGTGGGTAAGAGGACTAAGTTTTATTTCTGTTTAAAAAGTTTAAAAACGATTGTAACGATTTTTATTAATCAACAAATAAAGTAATTATACTAAGTGCCATGGTCTGTGATACACGAATAGCTTTCATACATAAAATACAAAAGCTCACTGATTTTTTGAAGGGATTATATTAAACTAGAGTACCATTAAATCAGTAATAGTAGTGCCTGTTATTTATAGTGAAGAGCAATGGTAAAAACACCAGTAATAAGTGCTTCAAAATGTTCACTATAACATACAGTAATATTTTTGTGAACAGAGAAGTATATTTTGAAAATAAATCAGGGTGATTTGAGGGAGCAAGGATTTTTTCAGTGCGAAAAAGTTGAAATAAAGGCATTTTGGCTTAAAAAAATCGGTTGTCTCTCGCCTAAATCGGGTAAATTGTAATAGCCTGTAAGCTATTAAAATTACATATTGTTTTGGATTTTATGAAAATAAAACATGACTGGGCATTGGTGTTAACTCAGCAACTTCTTTTGCACTGAGCTCAATCTCTATTCCCATTCCAAGAAAACTGCAAATTACATACAGTGAAGCAATTTTAATGAAAACTCAGAGCTGTATTAACATGAGGTGATTAAAATAATGGATTTAAGATTTTTTGAAGAGAAACTGTTCTTATTTTAACATTGATAATGTACGCCTCGATTTCAAGATGGTCGTTGCTTCATGCAGCCATCTAATTTTTACACTTAGTCAAGTCTCTGTCCTTTCCCCACCATACACTCAGCACACGATTAGTAATCTGTAAATAATGTTTGAAACACAATGTCATTCTCTCATGTAAAACATGATGTTGTGTTATCAAGCTTCATTCTCACGCTGTGTTATCAAAGTGAATGCTTTTCCAAGGGCTTACCCATTGGGGCTATTACACTGTTATTTTCATGTGAACATTGACTGGTATCAGAATTTGTAGTAAATATATGGTGTTGCAGGAACACCGGGTGTTGAAACGACATTGTTCAGTGAGAAAGTGCTGACAAATGTGATTTAAAACTGTATTATTCCTACTGTAATATGATTGGGTGGTAATTTTGGGCCTTTGCATTTTCACATCAAATGTATGGACTTCTTGTATTTTATCCTATAAAGTGAGCCTTTCCCAGAAGGTGCAGGGTTCACTATACCTTGATCTTTCGATGGCGGCACTGTCGGTCTGAGCTCTGATTTATGACCTATTTACTGGTCTGCATTATACTATGTCCTAATATTTCAGGATTTGCATTTCATTCAGAATTTCATGCATTTATATTACAAAATACTTTACTGTTGATTTGGTTTCTGTTATGACTTAAAAAATGATCGAATCCAGTTGTGGAGCAACAAAATCCTTAGGCGATTAACCACCCCCAGTTCATCAGTAGCTCTATAGATTGGAGACTAAAGAAAAAGCAGCAGATCACACACCCTATCAATTCAGGTGTCATGGTGTTTAATTACCTCTTGCTGATATATTTCACAAATGTTTGTTATGCCAAATTGTTAGGGACATCATGTATTTACAAGTGCTCAACTTTTTATCGGATTACACTCTAATAACGGAGTCAGAGGCTCTCATACATATCAATACTTTCAATGTTGGGAGGCCACACATGATCTTGTTATGCAGAAATTGCTGCATTCTCAAATCAAATCAAATCAGGTGTTTGTTAAGCGCGACTACTCACCCGTAAGGGTCTCAAGGCGCTGGGGGATGTGGTGGGAGGTTCGCAGGTTCCAGTCCATCAAGGAGGGGGTCTGTCGAAGAGCCAGGTTTTGAGGTTTCTGGCGAAGATGGGGAGCGATGTTATCTGTCTGAGGTGGAGAGGAAGGTCGTTCCAGGTTCTGGCCACGCGGAAGGAGAAGGAGCGGCCTCCCCATCTGGTCTTTCTGGTGCAGGGGACCACGGCGTAGGAGAGCTGGGCTGATCGTAGGGTCCTTTGGGGTGCGTGGAATGTGAGTTGACTATTCAGGTATGCTGGTCGGGTGTCATGGAGGGCCTTGTGAGCGTGGGTTAGCATCTTGAAGGTGACTCTAGCTTCAATGGGGAGCCAGTGGAGTGAGCACAGGTGCTGGGAGATGTGTCAGTGTCTTGGCAGGTCGAGGACCAGTCTTGTGGCGGCGTTTTGGATGTTCTGTAACTTGCGGGTGAGGTTTTTATTTATTCCAGCATTCTAGCTTTCTCCCGCTAATAGCTTCCCCCACTTCAATGTAAATTGATGGGGAAATTAAAAGCTCCAGATTATTATTTGTTAATATCCCACATGTCTATTCCTAGTAGCTAGCATGTATGGGTGCTAGCTCTGAAGTTTTATCTTGGGTGCTTTAATTGCCAGTTTGCTTTCCATTCAAGACTTCATCACTCAAACTGGCATACTGCTGTAGATTTGATGTCTGACAGTACTGCTTTCTCTCAGGCAATTTTTCATGTGTAACTGATAAAGTGATGCCTTCAAAGTTTGAGTTAATATATACTGAAGTATCTAAGAGCTGTGGCTCTACATTAGTGAAAACGACCAGCTACCCAGCAGCAAATTATCTGTATCTATAGCAGAGGTCTTCAAACTGGGGGAGGGCCCCCCTATGGAGGCCTCAAGTAATCTCGGGGCGAGGGCACCAGGCTCTGGCCAAAAGAAGTATTATGCTGATAACAGTGCTTTGTTTTAACCTGAAATAAAATAAGCGGCAGTAAGCCGCTCTGTAATCGGCCATCACTATCATGTCATTTATATCCTAGCTAGGAGTATGTGTCCAAAGGGAAGGGACTCCAAATATTATTCAAAACCCACACTTCTAATAATCATACTCGTACACATTATTAGTAAGGCCTGCCTGACTAGAATAGTATGATTGGCAATCATGCATTTCATTGCATTTTTAAAACAGTAACATAACAGAACTCCAATGTTGAAAGAATTATAGAATTATTTAAACATTGCCAATTGAATAGAATAATTGTGAAAAATTCTGAGGAGGTTTGATGATTTTTTTTCTCAGGGGTGTTGACGCGGGATTAAAAAGTTTGAAGACCACTGATCTATAGTGCTACCAAGTACAGTAGCCTAATATGCAATGTGTATTTCTGGGACAAAAACATTATCATATTGAGCATTCTTATAGCCTTCTTCCTGGGAAGCAGGGCCCAGGAAGCCCTCCATGAGGGTCTCCCTAGGGGCAATGTAAGCACGAACAAGGCAGGCTGGGTACTGTACTCTGGAACTTTATTTCTACATTCCCCTCTTTGGGCATTGTATTAATTCTCCTGTGTTTTTATGAAAAACCATGAACAAACATAGAATGAGTAAAATAAATTGAAGAATACAAAGTGAGAAAAAGTGAATAGTAATGGATTAAAACGTGGAATAATTGAAGAGTTAAAAGCGAATTTGATTTATTGGAATCATTCATAATGGTCGTGGCTGAGTAGCTTGAATGGGGATCAAATTTGGTTCCCTCGTGTTCATTCAAATGTAAATGTACACATGCCACGGTCTGGAAAGCTAGGTCACATTTACACTCACCTAGGTAAAACATATCAGTCTGTATACCACTCACACAAAAGACCCTTTAGCTCACACACACACACATAAGGTAACCTTACTGAATCTCCTTCACAAGAAGCAAGGCCACCTCCTCCATCCCTGGTGGTAAATATATTGAAGGTTCACCCAAGACACCATGGATTCACCTAAATGTCAAGCAATGGAATTAAGTTCTCTCAGGAAAGCATGCGGCTTCAGTCAATGGCTGTCCACTGACAGTGAAGGAAGATCTCACACAGACCTAAACTGGGACTCACAGCACCAACTCGTTGACTAACAGAAATCGGGAGGCCCAGTATCCAGTGGTTCTTCCCAATACTCTGCACCTCTTAATAAAATGCTCAGCCTGGATAGCCGGGGAATCGGCCTGCCTCTGACTTGGACATGACGCAGTGCCAGATTGATCGTCCAGTCCGTGGGTGCCCAAGAGAACAGTCTTTTCTCCAGGAAAAGGGCCCGTAACTGTCGAGGACTTCCTCAGATCTTCTCTGCTCCTTGTCATCAAAAACGGGCATGGCAGGATAAGGTCCACGGATTAACTTGCAAGAAGTGCCTCACTTGCACATTGCAGCTATCACCTCTATAGAACTGCCTCTATGAAAATTTACAGAATTTAAATACAATCATAATCCTGCAGAGCAAAACACACAAATCAGATTTCATCAATCCTTATACCTGGCCTCTCAAATTACCACTTAACTCACCCTACCTGACTAGTGATTGTTAAGCTTCCTTGTAAACTGTGGCTCACCCAAGGCTCTGCAGAACATTTTAACTGCTCTCGCTCAACAGAACACAGGCACCTGGACAGTAGGTAAGATATCCCTACATAAGGTTGATTTGTATAGAGGCGCTGTTATAAAGACAACGTGGGTGGCATTTGCCCAACAAATGAATAGTCAGTTCCTCTAACTCTAAGAATGAAAGGTTTTTCTGGCTTTCCTTTCGAGGGCGTGTGCTGATTAACGTTTCTCATAGGTGATTTCTTGCATTTTCTCTTCCTGGGCTGGGTTTTTCAGAGTGAATCCTTATGGCCCTGCCCTGGGAAGTCTATGGTGTCTGCACAGGACACTTGAAAACAACTGGACCTGTGAGATAATGAAGACGACAATGCTGATATTATATATTAACAAATCCTTAATAAGAAATTAATACTTTCCTTATCTTGGAATAATTATGATTGCAAATTCGACCGGCACTTAACATACTGCATACATATCAAAGAAGGTATACGCCCATGGAAAGGCACTGAAGTCATTTTATGGCGCAACAGGTCACAGGCACTTTAATCGTCCAAAAAGAATATAAAATTAAGATTCGGTCGACCCTCTTATATGCTATAGAGACAATAAATATTAATCAATGGCACTTTATGCATAGGGTGGAGGGAACAATTCTTTGCACTATTTGCCCTTTAAATTCAATGGTCTCGATTGAAGTGCTTAGGCTAGAATTAGGATTGGTTAGCACTTACATAAGAGGACTAGCCACCGTTTTAAGATGATATTATTGTATTCTAGATGCCAAGGAAAAGTCTTTAAGGAGTCTTATGGCCATGGAATGTCTCCTTCCTTCTACAAAGGCCACTCCATTTTGACTAACATTTTAGCTGCACTTCAGCATGTTTCCCTGACTAACTTAGAGGTTCAGAATATGAATTATGCTCTCCTTAAAATATTTGCATTTATTTTTTTTAAATATTTTTATTGACATTTTGCAGAGAACACAATAAGCATGTGAATGCACCAGATGATCATGGACACATATTAGAAAATACATGGGCACATGGAATCTCAGCAATACAGGAGATGGTCAAGTATTAACAGTTAACAATAGGGTGACATGGTGGTACATATTCTGATTCTCATACCTTAAAAGATTTTTAAAGCTCACTATGGCAAATGTGCCAATGGAGATTGATATGGTTATATGTAGTGCAAAACCCCGCTTTCAGTGTGTTATTCACGCATGTCAGGCAGCAGTTCCCGAAGTATATCTGAATTGGAACCCGGAACACGGGGTGCAAAGGTGTATAATGCTTACCGTTAAAAACTATCATGGATGCATGGCAGAATGTTGCCTGGGAGGAAAGATTATGCAATTTATGTTATAATGGTATACACTTATTGAACAGGTTATATTTGTCTGTCCCGTTTTAAGGGTCTATCAACAGAGATTTTTAAAACCACTTTTTTAAAAACATGGAATTACAACTGCTAAAGCTGCAATGGAGATAATAAATTGTGCTATGAATAAATTAACATGTTGTAATATTTTTGAAAGTTTTTGCTACTTTTTAAACTTGTTTTAATTGATGCATTTTATGTATTGTAGATCTCATTGTAAGATCTAAATCTCTAATAAAAACCTTGAATTAACACTTTCCTACATTTTTCCGGGTTTTCCTATTTTATTTTACAGGGAAGTTTCCTATACCCATTGCTGCTCCATTACCACCCGCCCATCTTCTTGCACTTTCCCTTTATCCTACACAACATTCTTTATACCATTCCCAGTGATGAACCAGGGCCATAAGCTGCTTTAAATGGGACGATTTGCACCTGCATTCTCATTTACTATTTTGGAGCAAGACAGCGTGCTGTAAGTTACTTTACTATTCCTTCTGAAATAGAAAAGGCATTGCACACTCAGAAATGGTGAAAGGATTATTGCCAGAGTGAAATGACATTCCAGCTAACCCAAATAAAGAGGCTGAGATATTAAAGTTTGCTGCTTGGAGGGGCGAACTTGTGTTACCCATCCATACGATACAAACCTCCCAAGCACCTCCCAAACGTTTTTAATTACCACCTCCCAACACTTTTCATAATACTAACTTTCCAAATACCTCCCTTTGTAATCTCTCACAATAATACCTTTCAACAACTATTAAAGGTATGCATGCCCTGCTACTCCATGGCCCTTCTCTTACCATCTTAGTCATCCCAGTCTCAGACTGGGCCTTAAGAAACGTGAGGACGTATAACTCTCGCCACCCTTGCTTGATTTTCAGATCTCCATCTATAGCATTCACCTTCCTTATTGCCGGCCCTCCTGCTGCTTTCCCATCCTCTGCTGCTCTATCCACCCATTGATTACCCTTCCGTTATCAACTCTTCCCCTGCAGCCTCTCATTGTGATATCTTGCCCCCTTTTTAATTTTTCTTAGCTTCACCCAGTAGCCTTCCACTAATTTATCTCACCCGACATCCTAAACATGCCTTTTCCCACTCAGCTCACCTTGCCTATAACTTCTATCTTCCTACCTGCTTTCTCACCCATCTCTTCTAACCCTTGCTTTTGCAGCACTTGCTGTTCTATCTCACCTCTGCATCAGCTCCCACATCTCACTTATGTGCCCATAGTCCTCCATTCTTCTTCCTCCTTCCACAGATATTCAGGGCCCTCTCATCCTTAAAAATCCCCCATTACTCCCACCTGTTCCTGCAGCTCTCCTCTTCTCTTTCCTACTTAAGATGTCTCTGCTCCTTTACCTCACCTCCTGCAGAAACACATTCCTATTGTAATTTCTGTCCTTACAGATTTATATTGTCCAAACCACTTTTATTGCAGCAACTTTCTCACCTGCCTCTCACCTCTGCTGTAGCCTCCCTTTTACCTCTCAGATCTCCTTTGCATCCCCTGCCACCTCTCACATCAAGATTTACTTTCATCACCACCATCTCTGTACCCAGAGTTCCTCTTAGCACCTCTCAATTTTACTCTAACTTCCCTTTTCCCATAACTACTTTCCATGAAGCTTTCCCGCTCATCGCTGCACCTGCAACTCTGTTTCTCCTCTTCTCTATCCTCCTTCACACTGCCTTTCAGCTCTCCCCTTCCGCACTAAGTCCCCCCTTTTGCTGCATTTCCCATTATCCCTCTGTTCTCACCCTAGTCATTACTTGTGAGGGGATCCCCCCTCTTGACAGAGGAAAAAATCAGGAACTAGATGTAGCTAGGCTTAAAGCCCTCCTCCCTAATGAGTGTTATAAAGAATAGCTTACCCTTAATCACTCTTTGTCTTTTTCCTGTCTCATGAGAGAGAGAGAGAGACAATGGGGTAGGATTATTGGGTCCCTGATGTTACACCCTTGGACCTTTCTGTTTGGCACAGAGGGAGCAACTTTCTGCATCCAGGAGGATACCAAAGAACATCACTACACCTAAGAACTCTGATAGCTTATCTGTTGTACTGGAGCCATCAACGAGGTACAAGAAAATGATTCCAGTAACACATAAAATTTCTCTCCATCTTCAGTGGTGGTTGAAGGAAAGAATCGTTGGCAAAAGTATTTCCTCTTAGTGAAATGAAAGGAAGTAAAAATGTGTAGAACACTCTACTACCCGAAGGTGTCTAGGTGCTGAGATTCAGGAGGAGTGCACAAAGGAGCCTCGCAAAAGCCCAGGAAAAAACAAAATGAAGAAAATATACAGACAAAAAAACAGAAGAAAAAACAGAGACAGATTTGGCAGGCTTATTTGTTAAATAGCCATGTTTTTAAAGGCTTGCGGAAAGCCAGTAAGTATGATTTTTTTCTCAGCTCCAGGGGCATGGAGTTCCATAGTCTGGCAGTTCCAACTACGAAACTTCAGGTTGCTTTCTTAACCTTAGGAATAACAAGTTTGGCAGAGGATGCTGACCTTGAAGATCTTATCGGCACAAACCATTGAAAGTATTGCCTGAGAGATTCAGTGCTGTCATGGTGCAATGCCTTAAAAGCACTACATAAAGATTTGAACTCCACCCGATTTTTAACCGGGAGCCAGTGGAATGCAGGAAGAACATGAGAGACCGAATGGTGCTTGGGGATCTCCAGGAGTAGCCGTGCTGCTGCATTTTGAATAATCTGTAGTATGTGTAAAGATTTTTTTTGCATATTGACCAATAGCGCACTGCAGTAGTCAATTTTAGAAAAGATGAGCATGGTGATCACCGGTTTACGTAGGTCCAAAGGGATGAAAAGAAAGCGGAAGATTGAAAGATGATATAAATGTCTCTCTCTCTGTTGGTTTCATAAAGACCTAGTGGGCACTAATATGTAACCGTGTGTTTGGAGCTTGATGTCTTGGTTCAATTTTATGCTATCTTGGAACACCTTGGGATAGATGTATATTCCACATATGTAATGTATAACTGGTTGGACTGCAACGTTTTTAAGTTGTGTCTGCTAAAGATTCTCTTCTGAGTTTGCCAACATGCACTGTTTGTTTCTTGTTAATGAAAAATCAATAAAATACAGTAAAAAAAAATACCTTTGGTGATCAGGGTCAGAAGTACCCCAAGCTCCTGAGGCCACCATTTGGGTGACCAGAAAGGTGTTTGTCTACCAAATAGCAGGACCTCGGTTTTATCCAAGTTAAGTTTCAAACAGTTGTCTGTCATCCACCTATCTATCTGTTGCATTTAGTCATGGAAGCAAGAGGCAGTCTTATCAGGATTCTCCGTCATCGACACCACGATTTGGGTGTCGGCGGCATATGAAACCACTGCAAATCCAAAGTTTTTAATTAGATTAGCCAAGGGGGTGAAGTACAAATTAAAGAGTGTAGGACTCCGGGCCGAGCCCATAGGGACTCTCCATGGCAAGGAGAAGATCATCATCTATGGCCATTTAGCTTCACAAATTGTTCCCCATCAGAGAGAAAAGACTGGAGGAGTTTAAGGGCCTTATCCCTAATGGTGTAGTGAAAGAGCCACTCTTGTGGTTTGGCACCCTATGATGACCTTCGACTACCACTATTTTAACTGACTTTAGTATGTTATTTTACCCTAGCTTGGATATATGAGACTGTTCTGCATATGCCTGCTTTTCTTCTTTCTTGTAATCTTGCTGTCTTTCAGTGGGAGCAGTCACAGAGTAGAATAGTCTTGCCAAGAATTGAAGGTGCATTTGAAAGCGTGAGAGGGAGACAGAGGTGTGGAATGTACTCTTTGGTTTCGAAGTGCAGTGTTGTGGGCAGTGATGCACACATGTGCATTGTGTTGTACATTGGTGAGAATTATGAGCTCTTACAATTGGCTTTGAGATGGCCTCATGTCATCTTGGTTTCTGTCTTTGCCTTGCTTAAGCATTCACAGCAGTGCTTGCAAGTTGTTTGGGTTATGAGAATTATGAGCTATTACTATTGGCTTTGACATGGCCTCATGTCATCTTGTTTTCTGACTTTGCCTTGCTTCTGTGTGCACAGCAGTGCTTGCAAGTTGTTTGGGTTATGAGAATTATGAGCTCTTACTATTGGCTTTGACATGGCCTTGTGTCATCCTTTTCCCTGGCTTTGCCTTGCTGCAGTTCTTCTGTGTTCACAGCAGTGTTTGCAAGTTGTTTGGGTTATTCACATTCAAGGTCTTTCTGATTTTCTAAGCGATTGCTTTTGTTTAATGTACTCTGGAAGGCCTTGTGGGAGCTTCGTCAAGATAGCGGTTGGAAGATGTGAGAATGTACAACTCTGCCTCAGAGTCAAAATACAGGAGCTTGGCCAGCCTCCATCTTGGCCTTGACGCAGACTGGTACAGCCAGCTTGTTTTTTTCTAATGACAAGGGGGCGAGGTTTTCTAGAATCTTCACCTCATGTTGAGTAATGATATTTAAGCTGGGAGCATTCGGGGCCAGGTGGAAGATCACCACAGAATAGACACATTGCTGTGGAGGTGACGGAACTTGAGTCCTGATTGAACTCCTTCCTGGGCTGTTGAAGGGCTTTCCCAGCTTGAGTTGGCAAAGATGATGCAAATTCAATCGGTGAGGTGTTCCTAACCGTTTTTTGTATATATAATATATTTTGTACTCTTTGCTATTTGTATATACTGCATTTTATTTCAATTGTTCATTTAATTGTTCACTTGACATTCGGGAATCTGCATTTACTGATAGATTTGGCCTACTGTTCATTAATAAACTTGTGTGTTATTTTAAATGCACCTGAATTTGTTTTCTTGCCTCGCCTAAAGGGAGTGCTGTGTCCTTTCCTCGTCTTTAGGGGGTGCAGCTCAAAGTGTGTGTTATTTAAAGGTGCGGTGTTCTATTTGTCTCCCAAGTGGGAGTGCAGGGTTTGGGTGTGTCCTTTTAGTGAAAAGAACATTCATTACAAATGGGTAGTGAAAAAAGGCAATTGATAAGAAGGCTTTAATTTACCATTTCAAACGCTGCAGAGAGGTCTAATAAAACCAAGGCGGGTTTCCTCCAGTGTCTAGAGTTTTTCTGCTTTGTTCTGAGACAGTTATAAAGGCTAGCTCTGTGCTATGTTAGCCTCTAAAGCTAAATTGGGTGGGATCCAGCAACTCATACTTCTGAATGAAGTGCAAGAGCTCCGTGTTCATAGCTTTTTCAATGATTTTTGTGGGAACAAGGCGGCAAGATATGGGCCTGTAGTTGTTAGGATTTCTGCTGTCCACATTGGGCTTTTTTTTTTTAAAAGAGGCAAAATTGAGGCTATCTTCCAGTTTTGGGGGGAAATAGCCTGAGAACATTCTATTAAAAATGTACATGAACAACATCCGGGGCAAGGTGGAGAACTCTGGAGGGACATGGGTCTAGCGGAGTGCCAGATTTAATTTAGCTAAATATTATAAGAGCAAGCTCCTCTGAGAGAGGGGTAAAAGATAGAAGTATTGGGGCACTGGATGAGACAGACTGGCAGGAGGCACTCGCTTCCCCGCGGGAGGTGGCAATAGCCTCAAAATTGAAGTTAGTACAACTAAAAATCCTTCATCGAATCTACTGTACATGCACAACTCTGCACCACTTGGGTCGCGCTGACTCACCACTCTGTCTGAGGCAATGTGGGAGGCAGGGTACCTTTTATCACATACTGTGGGACTGCCCAGAGATCAAATTGTATTGGGAGAGTATCATGGGCACCATCTTGCGGGTGGCCGGAGCTACCGTCGAACCGGAAGCCAAGAGATGTCTTTTAAACATCTGGGAGCCTACAGACCTTACCCAAATGGCCCAGGGCTGGGCGACGTTAGGTATGATGATGGCAAAGCGGAATATAGCTCAATACTGGGGGGCAAGACTCATTCCCTCCCGTCAGTGGTGCAGTGACATGGACGGCACAATGTTAGCGGAGAAAGTGGTGTATGTACATAGGAGATGCCCTAAGAAGTGGACACGGGTGAGGGGAAAATAAAATACTTTCAGGGGAAACATTTGTGATCCTCCTTCATAGGAATCGATATCAGATGTCAGTGACTAACTGTGCGGGTGGGGAAAATGCGGCGCTCTCAACAGTTACATAAACGCGAAGAATTGACTATGAGGAGAAATTGCGGAGAAGAGCATATAAATGTAATTAATCGCTCTGTGCCAAATCGATGTATCATCATGTATCAATATCTGTCAGATTGTAATCTTAAGTGCCAATTAATGAAAAATGCAAATAAAAGTTTTTAAAAAAAGATAGAAGTAAACCAGCTCCAGTTGTAGTTCTCCTGGGTTGCAGCTACATAGTTTGTTTCATTCCTGGCATCCGTAATGGACAAGGTGTCCCCAGCCACTTCTACTCCAGTGGATGTGAGCTTGGATGTAGCACTAGAAGCCTGATTATTTAAAAAATGTATTATAGACGGCTTCTACTTTATTTTGAAAAAAAGTAGCTAGATTATCGCAAAGGTTGTCGACCATGTTTTTTGCTTCTGTAAGTTTGCTGAGTTTCACCACTGTGTCAAACAGCTCTTGGGGGATATTTAGGGAGGATTTGATTTTAATTAAAAAGTAGCTAGACTTAGCTTTGTGCAACAATTCCTTGCATGTCTGAATAGCCATCTTATAGGACATTTTGTACTCCATGATATATTTAGAGCGGCATTTTCTTTCAAGCCTTCTGCGTAGTTGTTTCCGAGTTCTCTGTACCGCATCAAACCATGATTTAAATGGAGATAGTCTATTGTTAATATGATTTTTTAGAGGGGCAAGTACCTCAATACTAGAGTTGATCAATCGGTGGTAGGCTTCTGTTTCAATGTCTAAGACAGTTTTAATCTCAGACGTAGAACTAGCGAGATGTGCTAAGAGAATGTCTAGGGTAATTCTCTGCCAGGGGCGGTGCTTGGAATTGGCCAGAGGGAGATCTCAAGGCTGGTGATTGTCTATTTTTAGTTCGAAAATCACTGCACTTGATCAGACCAAGTGAGCAGGAGAACGTTGAAGATTTGTGGATCCTTCTCTTTTTTTTAATACAAACTTTATTGTATTTTCTTGTACAGACATATGCCACAATCTGGCTGGCAAAGGTACAGTGTATAATTCGAACAGCAAAATGAAATTCAAGTACAAACAATTAACTCCTACCCTCCTTGGCTCCAAACTGGTCACTGTCTTGTTTGAAAATGTGTAGCCACATCGTGCTACTGTGTGAATATCTATGTGCTGACTGGCACAGTGAAGCCTAGAAATCCATCTGGAATTGGCTGTTGTAAAAGAGAGTATCATATGTCATTAGCCCTTCCTCTACGTGTCATTACAGATCATAAGTCGGTCAAATAGGGGTGGTACTGTTCAGGAAAGAGTTGCGCTGTTATGCCATTGACTGTAGTACAGAGGAAAGATGTGTGTAGTTTGTTTCTGTCAAGACGAATAATCAAGTGTTTCCTGTGCTCTGAAGGCTTCAAGTAGGGTTTCGTATTCGACAGAGATGGGCTGCTTTTGCAACTCTATGTATTCTTTCCTCACAAAGCACCACTTCCAGTCATTCCACATCGCTTCACCTCCACGCGTCATTGGGATACAAGGGGTGTCGCCGAGTACTTCCAGCAACTCATAAGAAGCCACTTTGCTAGTAAAAATGCTAAGTCTATGAAGCGTATAAGCACCTTGAAACCTTTGGGCCTGGAATACAGTCCAAATATACAATGTCCCGCTATGTGCCAGTATTCTAATTCAGTCAATTCTGATAAGGCAGCCCCGATATCCGCCCAGTGAGATATTGAGGGACAGGCCAACAACATGTGCATTAAACGTGCATCCAAAGTGCGGCAACAGGAGCAGGCAGATGAAACTGTGGGAAACATTGTATAAAGTATGTGTGATGTGAGGTAGGCCTGCTGTATAAATGAAAACTGAACACATTTAATGCAGGAGTTGCACAAGACCTTGCTCGGGCATTCTAAAGGGGAGGCCCATTCCCTATCTTGAAGGGGTTGCATAAGAGCTTCTTCCCACCTGGCTCGTAGGGGTGTTAAGGGTGTTATCAGGTAAGTAAGCAATCCCTTGTACAACCAGTGAATAAGATGTCTACTGTCACCCATAACATGCATTATCTGTATAAAATCGTGGGTGATCAGTTCAGAGCTGTCTGGTGCCCAGTGCAGTCAAACCTAACTGGCGATACAGGCATGTGTCAAAAAATAGTGTTTCCAGCAGACCATGAGTATGAGCAAAATCCGTAAAGGAATATTCTGGACATATGGCACACATGAGGCATTATTATAACAGAGGGCTAGCTTTCAGTAAGCAAGGGCTATGCACAGTAGAAAGTAACAGGACAAAGGTGATGTGAAACCGGGGCAGATCAAGCAATGTAATTTACCCTGACCGAGCAAAGTATTTGTGTACCCTATCTCTGCTAGGTTGTAACCTGCTAACCACTGCAGTTGTCCTGCTAAGCAGTAGGCTTTAAAGTTTGGAGCCACCATCCCTCCCCTCTTGGTGGGAAGCTGTAGCTTATTCAAACTGATCCTACATCGTCCATTGCCCCATATCAAATCAGTTAGTAATGCGTTTAGTGTCTTGAATGTTGGGGCAGGTATTAACACCGTTAAATTCACAACTTGATAAAGGAGTTGGGCAGCATTACCATCTTGGCGAGAGTTAATCGTCCCACTACTGATTATGGCAATGTGATCCAAAAGCTGATTTGTGATTTAAGGGATGCAACTGTCTTCAAAAGATTCCCATCCAATAAATCTTCTGCTTCGCAATATATTTGGATGCTTAGGTATCGGAATGTGTGGTGCCATATCAAGATGAGCATCACCGAAGGGTAGTGTCCTGCATAAGTTTCTGCAAACTAAAAGGCATAGGATTTGTCACCACTCACACGAAGACCAGAGAGGTCCCCAAACCCTGAGATACCAATCAAATCCGCCCGAAGGTCCTTCACATATAATACCATATCATTGGCTTACAATGAAACAGCATGTACCGTGAGACCCCTGGGGACTCCCCCTTTCTTGTGCTTCCTGCCAAATCCACTGCGCCAGCGGTTCCAGTACTAGAACAAATATCAACGGGGAAAACAGACATATTGGTCTGAGAAAATAAAGATTATGACAAGGCCTATGTGTCCCCTATGTGTTCCCCAACGTTTCGTGTACATGCATGTACGCCATGCATTTTCCCTACATGGCCTGTCAACCATGATGCCTATGCTATAACGTGGCCTGCCATCAAGTCTCCCATGAGAGAAACGACAAATCTGCACTGAGGCCTACACGTTTTGCATCATGTTTTCCTGCACTCGTGCCATTTTCATGAAAGCCCATTTTGTGGCTCAGCCGGAGCCCGTAAAGAGGTTTCAGGCCTCAGACGCTCTGAGAGCTGCAGCTGCGTATCCTTGGCCTCGCACACTTGGGCCTCAGCCAAAGGGGCCCAGTCCGGGGTGCCGAGATAGTATTGAGCACGATTATCTGCTTACTCCTACTGAATGACATTCCTGCCTGGAAAAGGAGGAATAAACAAAACCCGCCTGCAAAGGATAGAGCCTAGCCTTTCTGTCTCCTTTTCAGTGATTGCAAAGCTCACGTCAGTGAAAAGCCCATAGCCCCCATGTAAGGCCCACGCAGGGAATAAAGAAATAGAAGCCACATCGGCTCTTGGTGATGGGCAACCTATGTCACAGATCAGTTCCTGCTCCGGACTTTAGATATCAGATAATACAAGATGTGCTGGTCGTCCTGACACTGAAGGCTTCTCTTCCAGACTCCCCGGCTGCACAGCAACCTTCCCCCAGTTACACGTCAGTTTCACGTCATGCTCGAGTTGAGCACAAGTAAGGCAAAGTTCCAGTAAAGTTCCAGCTGATCACGCAACCCCCTCCAGGTACCCACCCACCTATGACACTCACCTATGACTCATCAAGTGGACGCCCACATGGACACCCACCTTCAGGCCTACTTACACGCCCACATGCTCTTATCTCATTCTCTCTTGCTCTGCCTGAAGCGCTCCTGCTTACGTATAATATTGAATGTATATATACTGTACTCTGTGAATAAAGTTTCAGAAGACCCTTCCTGATCCCTTGTGGTGATGGAACCATTCTCCCTATAACTCGAGTTATTGGAATAAAGCCCTTTTGAACCTGATACCACGGACTTAGCCTCTTGCTTTATGCATGATCCTATTGATACCTATAGAAATTATGAGTGCGTAATACTTTATTTACGACATTATATGGCGCCCGAATAGGGACGAATCCCCTTCCCCACGCGCCGGAGATGAAGGTCCAGTTTTGCCCCCTTCTACAGCCGTGACGGACTTCAAGTGTACACGTCGCGGGTTTTCCCGCCAACTCCCTCAGGCCAACGGAGGAGACGGACTGCGACCAGGCATCCATACGAGGCGGTGAGGATTGCGGATCGTCCCGACCCAGAGCCCACCCTGCGAGAGAGCTGTGTCCGAGGTTTCTAGAGATCCGCCAAAGATCCGCCATTCCCGCGCATGCGCAGCGTCGAGTGCCCGAGGCCTTCAAGTTCTGCTTCCCGGTGAGTTTCATGGGGGTTGCATAAAGACGGGTTCATTTAATGAACACGGTAAAGACGTGTCTCACTCGTGAGACCGGTATGGTTGTGCTGTATTCCAGTGCACAGAGTTTTCAAGTATTCAAGTATACAAGTGCATGCATAGAGTCATTCAAGTATTCAAGTATTCAGGTGCACCGATTCAACTGTATGAATGTTATTGTCTTAGTCAGGTTCAGTTAGGTTTGAATGTGTCAGGTTTGTATGTAAGATTGTTTCATTGTGATTTTGTTTTAGGTTACATTTCAACATGCCGTTGTTTTCGAAACTGCGTAAAATAGGTACTAGGAAAGGTGTATTAGAGGAATCAGTTAACATTCCGCCTAGAGACACACCTGGACATTTCATGTACTGTAAACATGGTTTAGAGGCCGTGTTGTTTTTAGAGCTATGGGTGGATTACACGAAGGATTTAGAGACACAGTATAGATGGCCTATCACGGGAACGTGGGATGCGGAATGCATTATGAAGGTAGAGGAAGAGCTATGGAAGAGAAAATGTAGACCTGCTCAGAAGGATGCCATTGAGTTTTGGCGCAAGGAGTCACATAGAAGAACAGAGAAAGAGTTCCACAAAGCAGAGAGAAGTAGACAGGAGTCTGAAAAAGCCAAAGAAAAGAAGTTACAGGAGGAAGGGGAGCGGGTAAAAAGAGAACAGGCTGAAAGAGAAAGAAATACTGTCGTTGCTGGTATTTATCCCGTCCTTTCAGAGGAACTAGCAAGAGTGGCCCCAGTAGAAATACCCGTTAGAGTGCCGCCACAAGTACCCCGAAAAATAAGACCAACAGCATCCGAAGCGTTTGTTACCGCCTATCTAGAGGAATCCCCACCAGCATACCTAGACGGATCTTTCCCTGCACCCCCAACACAGGCCCAGCTCCAGGAGCTCGAGGACGGCGGGGAGGGATCCGGGACAGCATCAGGAGGGGGGCCGACTGTAAAAGTAGACATCTCCGAATGTATATACGATCCAGATCCAGGAAAGGGCAATATGCTCGTGATTTCACTAAGACTTAGACAAGCAGTCGCATATTTGGAAAAATTACCAGATATGGATGAAAACATAAAGAAGATGTACAATTTCATAAGAACAGGGGAAGGTCCTGAGTGCATAGCAGAGGCCACACAAGACAGAAAAGTAATTATTAAGAACTATATCCTTCGTTTCCTAATTAACTGTCTGATCAGGGAAAAAGACGAAGGTAACGGGGACGTAGACCCTTGTTATATAGGTTGGAGTGATCACATAGATGCCGGTCAGCATGATAAATCAGGACAGACAGACAGCATGTTGACCAAAATCCGAAAGGCAATAATAACCTCACACGAAGCAGGACCGGACGGAAAGGCTGAGTCATCCTCTGATGACGAAGCCGGGGACAAAGACAAAGTACTATACGTGGGCCATGCCCGACGGTTCGAGAGGCCCAAGGGCCTCAATTACCGTAAACAGGGTAGGGCTATAAAAGAAAGATATTCCCTTAAAAGTTTATTCCAAACTACCGAAAAGGCCCTGAATAGATGGATAGGTAACGACCAGCCCCTCACCCCGACCGAAAAAGAATTAGCACGGTCAGCCACCCTGTGGGTGTCCCAATATGATACATATAATAATGATATAGTAGCCCAAACGTTCTTGAGCCTCCCACCAAACGAACAGCGCATAGCTGGTGTTTACATGGTCCAACATTTGATTACATTGTATGAGAGTCAATATTCTGATCCCGGTCTATTGTATAAGTTGCTGGACGACATAGTACTAGACAGGTGGACGAACATGGGTACTGAATTGATTAATGTCATCCTAGATCAGCGACACAAATATATAGAATTCGTGACTAGGTCCCTGCTTCCCGCTCCACCCCATGATAGGCGACAGTTATACGACAAGCTGAACCCCCTACGAGAGGTTCATCCTGTAAAAGATACAAACAATGTGCTACAACGAGTGTATGTCTACACCCCCTTGTCGAAATTAGAGATACTGGAAATGAAAAAGATGTGTTTTTTTTTTGTTTTTTTTTGGGGCAAAACGGTGATGGATTAAAACCATGATCTCTTGACTTGGTAAGAGTATTCTGCATCATTCAGAAACTCTGTCCATCACCACCCCCTTTTTCCCAAATCGATTTTATCCACACTCAGTGTGGGAGGGTATGCTCAGACGTGAGTCCCTTGCTCATTGCACCATCAGGATTCAGGCAAGCCGGGCCGACGAAGGCTGTGATGCCAGAAACCGGTCCCCGGAAGCTTGTTTCCTTCCCAGTATAAGAATTGGCTTGGTAGTTTGGTTTGCCCTGTTCCCATCATGCACTGGGACAGGTACAGACTAATTTGCATGTAGCCAGGTTCTGAGCTGGGATGGTGCAGTGAGCTAAAAAACGGTGATGGATTAAAACCATGATCTCTTGACTTGGTAAGAGTATTCTGCATCATTCAGAAACTCTGTCCATCACCACCCCCTTTTTCCCAAATCGATTTTATCCGCACTCAGTGTGGGAGGGTATGCTCAGACGTGAGTCCCTTGCTCATTGCACCATCAGGATTCAGGCAAGCCGGGCCGACGAAGGCTGTGATGCCAGAAACCGGTCCCCGGAAGCTTGTTTCCTTCCCAGTATAAGAATTGGCTTGGTAGTTTGGTTTGCCCTGTTCCCATCATGCACTGGGACAGGTACAGACTAATTTGCATGTAGCCAGGTTCTGAGCTGGGATGGTGCAGTGAGCTAAAAAACGGTGATGGATTAAAACCATGATCTCTTGACTTGGTAAGAGTATTCTGCATCATTCAGAAACTCTGTCCATCACCACCCCCTTTTTCCCAAATCGATTTTATCCACACTCAGTGTGGGAGGGTATGCTCAGACGTGAGTCCCTTGCTCATTGCACCATCAGGATTCAGGCAAGCCGGGCCGACGAAGGCTGTGATGCCAGAAACCGGTCCCCGGAAGCTTGTTTCCTTCCCAGTATAAGAATTGGCTTGGTAGTTTGGTTTGCCCTGTTCCCATCATGCACTGGGACAGGTACAGACTAATTTGCATGTAGCCAGGTTCTGAGCTGGGATGGTGCAGTGAGCTAAAAAACGGTGATGGATTAAAACCATGATCTCTTGACTTGGTAAGAGTATTCTGCATCATTCAGAAACTCTGTCCATCACCACCCCCTTTTTCCCAAATCGATTTTATCCACACTCAGTGTGGGAGGGTATGCTCAGACGTGAGTCCCTTGCTCATTGCACCATCAGGATTCAGGCAAGCCGTGCCGACGAAGGCTGTGATGCCAGAAACCGGTCCCCGGAAGCTTGTTTCCTTCCCAGTATAAGAATTGGCTTGGTAGTTTGGTTTGCCCTGTTCCCATCATGCACTGGGACAGGTACAGACTAATTTGCATGTAGCCAGGTTCTGAGCTGGGATGGTGCAGTGAGCTAAAAAACGGTGATGGATTAAAACCATGATCTCTTGACTTGGTAAGAGTATTCTGCATCATTCAGAAACTCTGTCCATCACCACCCCCTTTTTCCCAAATCGATTTTATCCACACTCAGTGTGGGAGGGTATGCTCAGACGTGAGTCCCTTGCTCATTGCACCATCAGGATTCAGGCAAGCCGGGCCGACGAAGGCTGTGATGCCAGAAACCGGTCCCCGGAAGCTTGTTTCCTTCCCAATATGAGAATTGGCTTGGTAGTTTGGTTTGCCCTGTTCCCATCATGCACTGGGACAGGTACAGACTAATTTGCATGTAGCCAGGTTCTGAGCTGGGATGGTGCAGTGAGCTAAAAAACGGTGATGGATTAAAACCATGATCTCTTGACTTGGTAAGAGTATTCTGCATCATTCAGAAACTCTGTCCATCACCACCCCCTTTTTCCCAAATCGATTTTATCCACATTCAGTGTGGGAGGGTATGCTCAGACGTGAGTTCCTTGCTCATTGCACCATCAGGATTCAGGCAAGCCGGGCCGACGAAGGCTGTGATGCCAGAAACCGGTCCCCGGAAGCTTGTTTCCTTCCCAGTATAAGAATTGGCTTGGTAGTTTGGTTTGCCCTGTTCCCATCATGCACTGGGACAGGTACAGACTAATTTGCATGTAGCCAGGTTCTGAGCTGGGATGGTGCAGTGAGCTAAAAAACGGTGATGGATTAAAACCATGATCTCTTGACTTGGTAAGAGTATTCTGCATCATTCAGAAATTCTGTCCATCACCACCCCCTTTTTCCCAAATCGATTTTATCCACACTCAGTGTGGGAGGGTATGCTCAGACGTGAGTCCCTTGCTCATTGCACCATCAGGATTCAGGCAAGCCGGGCCAACGAAGGCTGTGATGCCAGAAACCGGTCCCCGGAAGCTTGTTTCCTTCCCAGTATAAGAATTGGCTTGGTAGTTTGGTTTGCCCTGTTCCCATCATGCACTGGGACAGGTACAGACTAATTTGCATGTAGCCAGGTTCTGAGCTGGGATGGTGCAGTGAGCTAAAAAACGGTGATGGATTAAAACCATGATCTCTTGACTTGGTAAGAGTATTCTGCATCATTCAGAAACTCTGTCCATCACCACCCCCTTTTTCCCAAATCGATTTTATCCACACTCAGTGTGGGAGGGTATGCTCAGACGTGAGTCCCTTGCTCATTGCACCATCAGGATTCAGGCAAGCCGGGCCGACGAAGGCTGTGATGCCAGAAACCGGTCCCCGGAAGCTTGTTTCCTTCCCAGTATAAGAATTGGCTTGGTAGTTTGGTTTGCCCTGTTCCCATCATGCACTGGGACAGGTACAGACTAATTTGCATGTAGCCAGGTTCTGAGCTGGGATGGTGCAGTGAGCTAAAAAACGGTGATGGATTAAAACCATGATCTCTTGACTTGGTAAGAGTATTCTGCATCATTCAGAAACTCTGTCCATCACCACCCCCTTTTTCCCAAATCGATTTTATCCACACTCAGTGTGGGAGGGTATGCTCAGACGTGAGTCCCTTGCTCATTGCACCATCAGGATTCAGTCAAGCCGGGCCGACGAAGGCTGTGATGCCAGAAACCGGTCCCCGGAAGCTTGTTTCCTTCCCAGTATAAGAATTGGCTTGGTAGTTTGGTTTGCCCTGTTCCCATCATGCACTGGGACAGGTACAGACTAATTTGCATGTAGCCAGGTTCTGAGCTGGGATGGTGCAGTGAGCTAAAAAACTGTGATGGATTAAAACCATGATCTCTTGACTTGGTAAGAGTATTCTGCATCATTCAGAAACTCTGTCCATCACCACCCCCTTTTTCCCAAATCGATTTTATCCACACTCAGTGTGGGAGGGTATGCTCAGACGTGAGTCCCTTGCTCATTGCACCATCAGGATTCAGGCAAGCCGGGCCGACGAAGGCTGTGATGCCAGAAACCGGTCCCCGGAAGCTTGTTTCCTTCCCAGTATAAGAATTGGCTTGGTAGTTTGGTTTGCCCTGTTCCCATCATGCACTGGGACAGGTACAGACTAATTTGCATGTAGCCAGGTTCTGAGCTGGGATGGTGCAGTGAGCTAAAAAACGGTGATGGATTAAAACCATGATCTCTTGACTTGGTAAGAGTATTCTGCATCATTCAGAAACTCTGTCCATCACCACCCCCTTTTTCCCAAATCGATTTTATCCACACTCAGTGTGGGAGGGTATGCTCAGACGTGAGTCCCTTGCTCATTGCACCATCAGGATTCAGGCAAGCCGGGCCGACGAAGGCTGTGATGCCAGAAACCGGTCCCCGGAAGCTTGTTTCCTTCCCAATATAAGAATTGGCTTGGTAGTTTGGTTTGCCCTGTTCCCATCATGCACTGGGACAGGTACAGACTAATTTGCATGTAGCCAGGTTCTGAGCTGGGATGGTGCAGTGAGCTAAAAAACGGTGATGGATTAAAACCATGATCTCTTGACTTGGTAAGAGTATTCTGCATCATTCAGAAACTCTGTCCATCACCACCCCCTTTTTCCCAAATCGGTTTTATCCACACTCAGTGTGGGAGGGTATGCTCAGACGTGAGTCCCTTGCTCATTGCACCATCAGGATTCAGGCAAGCCGGGCCGACGAAGGCTGTGATGCCAGAAACCAGTCCCCGGAAGCTTGTTTCCTTCCCAGTATAAGAATTGGCTTGGTAGTTTGGTTTGCCCTGTTCCCATCATGCACTGGGACAGGTACAGACTAATTTGCATGTAGCCAGGTTCTGAGCTGGGATGGTGCAGTGAGCTAAAAAACGGTGATGG
Source organism: Triturus cristatus (assembly GCF_964204655.1). Lineage (NCBI taxonomy): Eukaryota > Metazoa > Chordata > Amphibia > Caudata > Salamandridae > Triturus > Triturus cristatus. The sequence goes on from NC_140592.1 coordinate 1,136,371,844, forward strand.
ATTAAAACCATGATCTCTTGACTTGGTAAGAGTATTCTGCATCATTCAGAAACTCTGTCCATCACCACCCCCTTTTTCCCAAAATGAAAAAGATGTTGCCCTCCCATGATAAAGACCCGGGGGGTTTTCACCGAGAACTAAAAGACATTCTCCGCTTGGGAGAGTATACATATGCTGACATTCTAAAATTATTGAAAGTACTATTGCCTGCTGGTATTTACGAGAAGCTTAAAGAAAAGGACTGGGAGGTGGGAGAGAAAAAGATTAGCTGGGATGTGTTGGAAGCAGAGGATGCAGCCAGAGCCCCGGGGGTTGGTCTGGGTCCCCGAGCTAAAGAATTACCTGAATTCCTTGTACAAGTTTTGCCTAGATTATTAGTTACTAAAAAGGAAGACTGGGATGCTATTTAAGCAGAAACCAGACGAGGACACAGGCGATTTTTACTCTAGGTTTGAGAAATGTTTTACTATCAATAGTGGCCTTAAGCCCGGTAGCGAATCATATCCCCATCTTTTCGTGAGCAAACTAGTAGAAAATTCCCTATCCGAGATTAAGTATAGGGTACTGAAGGTTGAGAGTACTTGGCAAGCAAACAGCCCTACTGTTACAGTCTGTTGTAACAACCATGCTCAAACCCATCTGGAAGAATCACCTTGTAATTATGTACAGAAATAGTAATGTTAGTTTGTTTTCCTTTGTACGTTTTGCCAATGCTTGTTGTTAAACTATGCATCAGTCTTAAATGACAAAAACTCGATGGCAATGATGGTAAAGTATTTTCATTGGTCTCGTGTGCTAAAACTCCTCACAGGTGCATGTTTTGGTAGCAATGAAATCATTAGGCTTTTGTCTTTTGCTCCTGCTGCTGTAAACGTGGGGCACGTGGAATAATTCTTATTTGCACAGTTTAGAGGCGCACGTTCCCTTAGGAACTTAACTTGGTCCAACTGTGTTAAATATTCAGTTGAGTCCAGAGAAAGTTCTTGGGGGAAGTCGAGAGCTATCCACGCATCTCTGAAGTTGAACAGCCTGCATTTCAGGTGAGTGAAGGTTAACAGCCCTTCACAAATGTTACAAATGTTACAATATCACCAGAACAGAATTAGAGAAGAACACGAGCAGGAAAAGAGACGCATGAAAGACACAAAGATGAAGATGCTGGTGGCCCAATCGGCACCGGCAAACACAGACACGAATAAAAGTAGCGCGACACCAGTTAAAGGGAACTGTAATTATTGCAAGAAGCCAGGCCACTACGTAAATGAATGTGCAGTCCTGAAACACAATATAGCTACAGGTAAAACAAAGCCACGTCCATATCCTCCCAAGGAAAATAACACGCATCAGACATCAGATACGTTTCCACCGCCGCCACCGCCAGTCCATGCACCTGCACCCACCCACGCTACAGCACAAATGTATCAGCACGCTCAACCTCCCTATCCAGAATACCAAGCATATTCATGAAGCAGCCTAGAGAGGGAATTCGACTTGCCCCTTATTCCAGTTCCTGTGGACCAAGAGGGTCCCTATGTACATGCACGTTTACTGGGACAGGATAAAAAGTTTTTGATTGACACTGGGGCGAGTAGAACTACCATCAGTCATTCCGAGGTTCCAGGGGCACCCCTCTCGGGCTCAAAGAGCATATCCCTGGGTTTTTCAGGAAAGCCAATTATTAATGAGGTTTTGGAACCAGTCTCTTTAGGAGTTGGTCCACTGATACATACAACAGACTTACTGCTTACTAAATCATGTCCAGAAAACTTACTTGGTATAAAGACATTAAAGGAACTGGGAGCAATTATCTGTTGCTCGCCAGAAGGAGTACGACTGTATTTACGTGATTTCAAGGGACATTTTGTAATAAAAGATTTTGACATCAGGCTCCAAAATGTACCACAGCACCTATGGGCACAAGGTCCGACTGACGTAGGTTTCATGAACATTACACCACACCAGGTCACCCTCAAAGCAGGAGTAGTGCTGCCACGGATACGACAATACAAGATCCCACCTGAGGCTGAAGTAGGGTTACTGAAATTAATCAACGAACTCATTGCACAAGGGGTGGTGGTGAAGACTGATTCAAACGTATGCAACTCACCTGTTCTTCCTATTCTTAAACAAACTGATCCCAAAGCACCACCTGTCTATAGATTAGTTGTGGACCTGCGAGAATTGAACAAATGTGTAGTCCCACAGTACCCGGTGGTCCCGGACATTTCTTCATTATTGACTGCTATTGATGCAGAGGCTACGTTCTTTACAGTTATCGATCTGAAGAACGCATTTTTCAGTATCCCAATACATCCAGACAGCCAATATCTTTTTGGCTTCAGTTTAAAAGGCCGCAGCTTCAGATTCACAAGAGCACCACTTGGCTACACAGAGAGTCCTAGCATCTACAGTCAGGCACTCAAAAGACAACTAGACAGTATTCATATGCCTACCACTACAGCGCTGATACAGTACGTAGATGACATTCTCATCACAGCAAGATCAGAAACTGACTGCGAAGATGCATCACTCACGGTTTTACACTTTCTGGCTGACAAGGGGCACAAAGTGTCCCCTTCGAAGTTACAATTCTGTGAACAGCAAGTGGCGTACCTTGGGCACTTGCTGTCCAAGGACGGTAGGCGACTGACACCGGAACGTATTCAATTGATTTCTGGCCTTTCACAGCCCAAGACACAAAAGGAGGTACGTGCATTCATTGGCCTCACTTCATATTGCAGGCAGTGGATTCCCCAGTATGCTTACATAGCCAAGCCCCTAATACAGTTGACGACACAGGAGGCAGCTTCTACTAATGTCCTCCCTTGGACACAAGAACACACTGTGGCATTTGAAGAATTAAAAAGAGCTTTATGTCAAGCACCAGTTTTAGCGACCCCTGATTACAACAAATCTTTTATGCTTTTTGTGACAGAGCAGGATGGAACAGCACTATCTGTCCTCACACAAGATCATGCAGGAAAACACAAGCCCTGTGCTTATTTTTCTAGTACATTGGACCCAGTAGCCCAGGCTTTGCCTGCGTGCCTAAAATCTGTTGCAGCAACGGCCTTAGCCATAAGACAAAGTGACTCGATAGTGCTGGGCCACCCCCTGACAGTACAAGTACCGCACGCAGTGGAGGTTCTCTTGAACAGGACACAAACCCAACACCTGACTGTAGCGAGACTGACAGGTTATGAGCTGACGTTATTTCAACCACACATAGAGATCAGACGATGCAACATACTGAATCCTGCTACTCTTTTGCCCTCTAGTACAGAGAACGTTCCACCACATGACTGTGTTGAAGTGATACATACCGTGACTAAACCAAGACAAGACTTGACGGATGTTGCACTCCCAGACCCTGACCTAACACTCTATGTTGACGGCTCATGCATGAGGACGGGGGCGGGAGAATTAGTGGCAGCGTATGCAGTGACCACTGCTACTGAAATCATAGAGACTAAAAGAATAGACATACTGTCAGCACAAGCAGCAGAGCTCATCGCTCTGACACAAGCATGCATAAGAGCTAAGCACTTGAGAGTAAACATTTACACCGATTCACAATATGCATTCGGGGTAGTTCACGATTTTGGAGTACTATGGAAAGAAAGAGGTTTCTTGACCTCTCACGGGGCCAAGATACAGCATGGCCCCCTTATACAAGCCCTTCTGGAAGCGATACATTTACCGACAGCCATAGCTATTCTGAAATGCAAAGCACATACTAAAGCCACAGATACCATTTCTCAAGGCAATGATCTGGCAGACCGAACTGCTAAACAGACAGCTCAGACCCCACTAGACATGACGAACTCACAGATACCATCAATGACCAAAGCCATGACAGTGAGGGATCCTTCCAGGGATGTACAAGATATACAGACACATGCTACTCTAGACGAATTAAAGAAATGGTCGGAACAAGGAGGGGTACTGACTGATCAGGGTTGGATGACTAAGGGCAAGGCAACATGGTTTCTTCCTGATTCGATGGTACAAGTGATCATAAATACCGCACATAGTCCTGCACACTTAGGAGAGAAAGCAATGCTAGACAGCTTACAGAATATCTGGTTCAACAAGCACCTGCGTGCAGCAGCGAAACAAAAAGTCAGAACATGTATGATCTGTTGCCAATTCAATCCAGGTAAAGGCTTTCCGGTGGAACAAGGTGGATTCTCTCCACCTGACCATCCTATTGAAGTCCTCCAAATGGATTATATCCAAATGAACAGATGTAGAGGTTACAAATATGTCCTGGTAGTTGTATGTGCACTCACAAGATGGACAGAAGCCTATCCAGTGCCTGATTATACTGCTGTAACTACCGCCAGACAATTGGTGCGAGAGTTTTTCCCACGTTATGGATTACCGCGTGTCGTATATTCCGACAACGGTCAGCCTTTCTCCTCTGAACTCATGAAGCAGGTGTCCCTTCTGTTAGGGTATACTTGGAAGTTTCATTGTGTGCGACACCCTGAAGCAGCAGGCCTTGTAGAAAGGCACAATCAGACCTTAAAGACAAAACTAGCAAAGATTTGTGCAGAAAAAGGTGTAGATTGGATGGTAGCCCTGCCGGTTGCCCTCTTTTACATGAAAATGGTAGCCCATTCTAGAACTGGCTTATCTCCTTACGAAGTGGTCTTTGGTAGGCCACCGAATATGTGGGGCACTCCGATGCCTAAAAAGATTACTGATGTTGATAGTAACATGCTGACAGATTACCTGGCTTCCTTGATGTCTGCACTACTCTCTTGTCGTTCGCAGGTTGCCGCCGCCTTCCCTGACAACACCCCGGTCAAGGAACACTCCATCGCTCCTGGGGATTATATTTTAATAAGGAACTTTGACAGGACGAGCCCTCTTGAGCCGAGGTGGAAGGCGCCGAAGTTAGTGCTATTGACCACAAGGACAGCCGTTAAAGTCGAGGGACGGAAAGGATGGCTGCATATACATCACTGCAAGCGCTACTTCGGGAATAACGACTCTTTTAAAAAGGAAACAAACTTTTCAGACTTTGAGCCCCCTTTACTAGAGGAGACTCCTCAGCAGGAGTACAAAGCTAAACTTAGATCTAGAAAGCCAGACCCTGTTTGATCAATTAAGTCCACTAGGTGGTGAATCGGTTGAACATGTATTCTGACTTGCATAAGATCTCGGACAATGATAATCATAAAAAGAGCAAGATGAAAAGCAAATACTGTAAAATATTACGTGGTAGATGTATAGTGACTTTGATTTTTCTATCTCTTCTGTGCATCACGATAATATGTATCAGCTTAATACTACATGCTATTTTTCCTCCTATTGCCTCACTCTTACACTCCTCCACTAATGATACCATAAAGCACACATTTAGTGATCTGCCATCCTATGAGCTATCCTATCGACTTGCCCTGCGCAACAATACCTTTATTCAGATGCTGCACCATTCACATCAGACTAGCAATGCTACAGACTGCTGGGTCTGTGGCCGACTTCCCCCGTATCAGAAGGTGAAGGGAGTGTTGCCTCTTTTCCCTTTTCCGTTCTCCCATAATGGTTCTTGCGGAGCATGGTTTGCCTTAATGACATCCATCAACGGTGATGCCAAAGAATGTCAAGACAAGGAGTGTAGGGGTGACTGGGTATGGGGTAACTTGAATAAAGTAATGAATGAAGCATGTTTCCCAGACGAAGAAGGTCTTCCCCAAAGAAAAGGTACAGATCTAGAAAATGAAGAGTATCAGCAAGGAAATGCGACCCTCGACTTTATAATGTTGAATGTCAAGCCCATAGACAATGTAGGTCCATCCTCAATTACAATCCTGCCAGTAAAAGGGGACTTGTGTGTCAGAAAAGAAGGCTCAGTACATTTGGGGCACAGCGAGTGTAATACTATAATAGAGTTAAAAGACAAAGGAAAGTCCTATTTCAGAGCATCACGACACACCTACTTTATTTGTGACCAGACAGCCTATGTACAGCTGCCCTTAGACTGGGGTGGGACGTGCTACATATCATTTCTTTTACCACCCGTTTTCTTGGCCCCATCGAACTATCATCAAGATCCCCAACTAGCACTTATCAGACACAGACGAGGGCTCGATGCCTCCGGCATTGACCAGACCGAGACAGCTTGGGAGCAATATACAGATTTCAACAAAGGATTCTTTTTCTTCATAGGTCCCGTCCAGAATAGTAAACTTATCCGCAGGCTAACAAGGATTCTAGAAACAGTTGTAAATGAGACTGCATCAGCCCTGGGGAACTTGACCCAGGAACAGTCTGCTATGAGAATGGTCGTTCTTCAGAACCGCCTTGTTCTTGACGTCATCCTGGCGGATAGGGGCGGGTTTTGTAGAATCATCGGCTCCAGCTGTTGCGTTTTTATTCCTAATAACGCACCATCTGTATACAAAGCAATAACAAGGCTCCACAAGATTGCCCAAAGCATACATCAAGACCCAGGCACGTGGACTTGGTCCAGTTGGCTCTGGGGAGTAATATCGGCATGGGGATGGAAAGTGTTGACCGTCTGTGGGTTAATACTACTAATGGTATTCAGTTGTTGTCTATGTCTGCAGTGTGGCCCGGCCATTTGCGGCCTGTGTGCTACTACATGTGTTCCACGTCCCCATATACAAAGCATTGAAAATGGAAAAATAATGCTGCAAGAACAGATCGACTGTCTCATGAGAATAGATGTGACATGAAGGGTCCACTAGGGGACAAGGAGGGAATGAGAAAATAAAGATTATGACAAGGCCTATGTGTCCCCTATGTGTTCCCCAACGTTTCGTGTACATGCATGTACGCCATGCATTTTCCCTCCATGGCCTGTCAACCATGATGCCTATGCTATAACGTGGCCTGCCATCAAGTCTCCCATGAGAGAAACGACAAATCTGCACTGAGGCCTACACGTTTTGCATCATGTTTTCCTGCACTCGTGCCATTTTCATGAAAGCCCATTTTGTGGCTCAGCCGGAGCCCGAAAAGAGGTTTCAGGCCTCAGACGCTCTGAGAGCTGCAGCTGCGTATCCTTGGCCTCGCACACTTGGGCCTCAGCCAAAGGGGCCCAGTCCGGGGTGCCGAGATAGTATTGAGCACGATTATCTGCTTACTCCTACTGAATGACATTCCTGCCTGGAAAAGGAGGAATAAACAAAACCCGCCTGCAAAGGATAGAGCCTAGCCTTTCTGTCTCCTTTTCAGTGATTGCAAAGCTCACGTCAGTGAAAAGCCCATAGCCCCCATGTAAGGCCCACGCAGTGAATTAAGAAATGGGCAACCTATGTCACAGATCAGTTCCTGCTCCGGACTTTAGATATCAGATAATACAAGATGTGCTGGTCGTCCTGACACTGAAGGCCTCTCTTCCAGACTCCCCGGCTGCACAGCAACCTTCCCCCAGTTACACGTCAGTTTCACGTCATGCTCGAGTTGAGCACAAGTAAGGCAAAGTTCCAGTAAAGTTCCAGCTGATCACGCAACCCCCTCCAGGTACCCACCCACCTATGACACTCACCTATGACTCATCAAGTGGACGCCCACATGGACACCCACCTTCACGCCTACTTACACGCCCACATGCTCTTATCTCATTCTCTCTTGCTCTGCCTGAAGCGCTCCTGCTTACGTATAATATTGAATGTATATATACTGTACTCTGTGAATAAAGTTTCAGAAGACCCTTCCAGATCCCTTGTGGTGATGGAACCATTCTCCCTATAACTCGAGTTATTGGAATAAAGCCCTTTTGAACCTGATACCACGGACTTAGCCTCTTGCTTTATGCATGATCCTATTGATACCTATAGAAATTATGAGTGCGTAATACTTTATTTACGACAGGTCCCATGCCACAGTTCACTGAATATGGCGAGGAAATATGAAGGCCTGCTCTAGCTCGTGTGATTCGTACATTTAATGGTACTATTAGCTATGGGAGCAATTTAAAATCACATGCACTTTATGTCTCATGACCAAATTGGTTACTGGCACTGGCTGATTGATAATATCTCCTGACCTAGATTTTAAAGCTTGTGGAAAAGGTGTGGCGCAGCGGCCAGGGTGCCTGACTCCGGACCACAGGGTTTGATCCCCAGCACAGGTGACAGGTTAGCCCAGCACCATGTGACTCTGGGCAATAGCTCGCTTGAGCTTACCAATGGCCCTCAGCGCCGGGATACCTCTCCAGAGGTATCTGTGCGCTTTACAAACGCTGGTTTTTCATTTCATTAAAGTGTTTTTACCTTTTTTATTTTACATGAGTTTAAGATGAAAGGTTGGAATTTTTAACCGCACTATTTGAACCTTTCAAATTATTTGTTTTTGCTTTCGTATTGTTATTGATTATAATTAAACAAACTACTTTTGCCTTTGGACATAAAGCTTGCATTCCTAGAGCCCTGACAATACATGTTCTGGGTTTGAGCTACTTTGCATTACTAATTCCTGTTCTGTAATTACAGTTAGTGGAATCCTGCTGCTGTTTTCGCTAATATGGTTTTCACACACTTGCCAAATAATCCAAAATCTGCTGCAAATGCACCAAATTGTACCAAATGTTTGTAACACAGGTATTAATCCTTTATGGGTCCCAGAGTAGCGTGCTACTCCCCAAAAAAGCACTTCACCTCATCAGAGGTAAGCAAGCATTATATAAATGCAAACCTTCCACCACTCAAACTACTTTCATATTTCACTATACTAATTTTCAACACTAATCCTTTTTGGGTTCTGGAGTAGCGTGCTATGCGCCAATAAAGCACTTCAACACCCCATCAGGGTTACAAGCGCTATATAAATGCAAACCTTTTCCACCCCTCCCCAAACCTTCTCAATCCAAATAACTGACTAACATATCCACCATTTAAATTACTTTCATATTTCACTATACTAATTCATGGGTTCCACAGTAGCGTGCTAATCAACCAAAAAAAGTGCTTCAAACCTCATATGGGGTAGCAAGCGCTATATAAATACAAACCTCTTTCCATCTTCTATCCTGCTGCTACCCTTCTCTATCCAAATAACTGAATAAAATATCCACCACTCAAATTACATCATATTTCACTATACTACTTTTCAACACTAATCCATTATGGGTTCCAGAGTAGCATGCTACTCGCCAGAAAAGCGCTTCAACACCACTTCAGGGGTAACAAGCGCTATATGAATGCAAACCTTCTTCCCCCTTCTATCCCTCCGCTATCCTTCTCACTCCAAATAACTGACTAATACCCACCACTCAAATTACTTTCATATTTCACCATACTAATTCACCACTAATCCTTTATGGGTTTCCGGAGTAGCATGCTACTGCCCAAAAAAAAAAAAAAAAAAAGGCACTTCAACACCCCATCAGGCGCTATATAAATATAAACCTTTTTTCCTCTTCTATCCTTCCGAATCCAAATAACTGACTAACCCAGCCACCACTTTAATTACTTTCATATTTCACTATACTAAGTCAACACTAATCCTTTATGGGTCCCGGAATAGCGTGCTACTCCCTCAAAAAGCACTTCGACGCCTCATCAGGGGTAGTAAGTGCTATATAAATGCAACTACATAATATTGCACACTAGGTGCAATGTGGCATATGACTATTTGCTCGAGTTCACAAGCCACCATTTGTTTTGATTGGTATTCATACATTTAAGGAGGTGACAATTTTGGCCAGATGGTGTTAAGATCTAGATTTGTTGTCCAGTGGGTGGTGGCAGCAGGAAAGTAAAACATACACATTTGAATCAAATTCAAACTGGTTGGAAAGAATGATTCCTTCTTTGCGAAGAAAACGGTTGCATTATTCATGTTCACACCACAAACACTGTTCTCAAAATGAGTTATTTAAAAGGCATGGGTTTCATATCACCAGTTATGTACAGAGGGGCGTAAGAGTTTACACGATTTTCAGAGACCCTACACTAAGAACACAGGGTGAAAATGAGACAAAAGACAAGTTTTAACATGCAACTTAGAGGCACAGACTACGTGAGAGACTTTTTACAAGTGTTTACATGTAGCCTCTGTTGTCTTCAGTGTGTTTACACAAACTATTTTACTTTGGGATAGCAAAGAGAAAAAAAAAAAATGTGTCTGTTCCATCACAAAACAATCAATTTGTGGCAAATAACATTTTGAATACCATATAAATGTGTATGGTTTGATTTTTTTTACAAAAGTATGCATTTTCTACAGCAACAAACATTAAAATAGTTAGATATTGCCATTTAGTTTCGGCCTGCAAATTTCCAGTCACGGAGATTGTATCTTTATAGTGTTTGAGTGAGATTTGCCTTAGAGCTGACCACAGTATATACGTCCTGTAAAATAGGGAAAGATGCACTACTAGAGGAGGTGCTAAACAAATGTACTATCTCTCCCCCATAATTTACAATTCATGTATGGCGAATTGTCAAGTCCCTTGAATATAGTTGATTCAGAGCAATGTTCCGAACGCATCTGAAGTTCCTCAGCATGTGAGGAGTGCCTTTATGTTGGAGTTACAATTTTGTGTAGTTATATGCAAACCGTTGGAAACTAATCCATTTCATGTACTAACGCTCTGCTGAGAACGGGCAGTATTGTGCCTTTAAAAGAATGGGTGCACTGCTAAAACATGTTGGTTTTGTGCATTCAAAAGCATACAAGTCACACTACGATGCATCAGTACTATAACACACAGCCCACTCATGCCTTATTATACTTGCTCAGGCAGGTAAAATGGACTTCAACACCTCAGCGCTTTATTCCTTGTCCTGAGACTGACATGTGTCTTTATCCTCTACACACATACTTCATACTCAACACACAAACATGCATAAAAAACACATCTATTGGCGATGCTATTTTCTTTTAAAACAAAGATCAATTTATTTAACCTCAGTAAAAAAAAAAAACTAATTTTCTAGCTGGCAGACAACTAACAGATTAACCCAGTCACCAACTCCGTAACTTTGAGACAAAACACGATTAAAAAACATAAGTACAATTTTACGCTAAAGGCAACAGAGTAACCATCAGTTCAGTGCACTCGGTCGTGGATACCGTCTTTTCCTTGTCCATGATCACTAGGGTCAGAAGACTATTTAACCATTTTTGTAGATTGTAAAAACAACAAAAAAATACATGAGAGTTAGTTACGAGCTCAATAAAGAGACCCAATAAGTCCTTTCATAGATACTATCTTCCAACATAAATTACTGACATCTTAGGAGGAACTATTTTGCAGCAGGTGTTATGCTTTCGCTAGCCACTCTGCCCAGCCGAAAACACGGTGTCTGGTACTTTGTGTAGCCATGCCCACCTCTGTGGGAGGTGGCAAGTGTGTTTAATGTCTATCTTTTTATTTTTGGGTCTTCTCTTACACAATTTTGATAAATCTGTGGGCTAGAGCACGGCCATTCAGATGGCCCAAGGGTCGAAGTTGAACCCCCGCAGCAGAAGTATCACTTTTTCATGTTCTTAAGCCGGATATCGCGCTCCAACTCAAACTGCCGGTGGTCCACCCGTTCCAGGAAGGCTTTCCTTTCGATGTACCCTTCTTTTCCCCGGTTGTGAATGGCCAGCTCGTCCCCAATTCCTTCTTTTTCTTTGAAAGACTCCCAGTCCAGTTTGGATTTCTCCAGCGTGCTCATCTTTTGCTTTTTGCCTATAAGGCTCCCCAGGACACTGTTCATCCCGCCAGGCCTCTTTAACCCAAGGGGCGCAGCTGGGGAAGCGACGGGAGGAGGGCTCGCCTGCTGCGCCCCCTCGTCTTGCTGCTTCAGGTACGATTTAGCTTCTTTTGACGTGGCTGCAACTTCCTTGGTCACTCTCACTTCTTCACCAGCAAAATCAAACACCCTGGTGATGGTGACCTTGGCAGCATCTTTAGGTTTGTCCGAGGGCTGTATCTCCTGTGGTTTCTGGTCAGTCTTGGGGGCGGCCTGGGTATGCTCCATTGGCGTGATGGCTGGTACAGAGGCTTTAGGCTTCTGCCCTACGTCGTTCAGGAAGCTGGCCCACAGATCATCAGCCTTCTTCTTTTGATCATTTTCCGTTTTAGCCACTTTCTCCTGCGAGAAGTCTGGCGCCTCAGCGTCTGTGGGGGCTTGCGCATCTCCTGTACTCTGCAGCTCCAGAGCGAGCCCTCCTTTCTTCCGCTTCCTTGGCTGCAGACCCTTCGCCCTTCTCTTTTTCCCCGCTCCAGTTTGGGTCGCATTTTCAACACATTCTACACCCTCTTCGTCCACCAACTCGTTGACATCATCCTCGCTGTAGTCTTCCCCCGAGGGCACGTAATCCTCGTCCTCAGAGGAGACGTAATCCTCTGAGTCGTAGTCAGACATGGCTGCACCAGCGGTGCGCACACGAAGCTCGCGACGGACAACAGCCTAGAAAACGATGGTCTGGCTGGTACCAGCGCGTGAACCAGCATAGAACTAGAAAGGGGGCGTCGCAACGTCCGGTAGTACAACGAGAAACCCCCCCCCCACGCGCCACTTCTGCGGATGTTTTGAACTAATGATCCGTATGTTCTTGGCCGGAGAGCTAAATAAAGACTTGAGTGGTACCGTTTAGACTCTTGAAAGAAAGTAAAGTATTTTTGTTGAAATGATTAAACTGCCTATGTGGTGTGAACGTCATCTATATTTAACGAATTAGATACTGTTTGTTCGTAATTCTATACTAGTTTGGGTTTAAGGGTTGCTATAATGAGACCGATTAGTAGTCTTCTCATTAGACGGGTTTGTTACACTGTCACAGAGAGTATAGTACCTATTACAAGATGGCTGCGTAGTTAGCGTTGGACCAGCGTCCTCGTCCTTCCTCGGTATCCACGGCGCCGGGTGTTGTCTAAGTCGCTGCTTACAAACAGCCTAACAGGGGATCGGAGGAAACAAGCAGTGGTTGAGCAGATTCAGGTGGGTGACATACTTTGATTTTTCTTCAAGACTGAAACTTTTACGGGTCTTTATGTTAGTCTTGTGTGTTGGAAATTACCACAGGTGAAGATCACTATGGCCACAGCCCACTTTTTTTAGTGACACCTCCCTACGCTGACTGCATTCTCTGAAGAGCAACCTTAAAGGCTGGCTGCCCGCGACTGCCCACCCAACCTATTTATGTTTTTCAGTGCCACTTATTGCCTATTCATAAGCAGTTCCCTATCATACTAGGATCCAGGCTGTCTGTTGAAAATGAATGCTTAGAGCACACAGGAGTACGTATATAAATGTTTAGGGTGAAGTAACAAATGGGTCCTAACTGAGGCTCTTTTTGGGCTTCCATAGACAGACTGTTAGGTTGTCATACTTTTTCTCTGGTGCGTTGGGTAGCAGGAACCACGGTTGTATGAAAGTGAGATTGTTAATAGTGTTCCCAGTTAACAAGCCAAATTCTCAATGGTGGAAATTTGCCCCCCTCACTGAGCCTCTTTACCACTCCGGGTAGACGTGAACGAGGAGTCGCTTCCAGGGAGGTGGCATAAGATGACATACATGTCACTGTTCAGCCATAGTTGAGATTAGACAATCTCTTTATCGTGCGTCTGTGTGTGTAGTAGTAAAAGTCTGGATACTAACCGTGCGTATTAGAAACTGTTCTCAATCACTAGTTGAGTATGGACAGCTTCACAATCCTGAAAGAAAAGGCGCAATACTACGACAATAAAATTAGTAGAATGTTGATAATATTTGCAACCATATAGCTAACAGTAATTGACTGCAGTCAGCAAACTAGAAAATGGATGAGCGCAATCCTCGTGGCAGAATAACGTTACTTTCTTACCATTCACTAACACTTAATGCTCCTGACCATAGTCTTCACTATCATATAAAACAATGCTGAAACTAAACAAAGTCAATAGCTATAAATACATAGCATGGAGTTTCGTACTTCACCCTGAGAATGTGGTGCTTAGGACCTTTTTTTTTTTATAAACAATTTTATTGTTTTAACAGAATGCAAACACCATTGACACAACATTGCATAATACCAATATTGACGCATTACAGTTGGAGGAACACAGACATTGCATTCAGACCCCCACCCTCCCGCAGTGAGTACAGAACATTGTGTAGAAGGAACATGCTACTCCACGGCACCCAGCCATTTGCCCCACACCCTCCGGTATTTCTTAGGACACCCTGTGCCTTGTACATGGGTTTTTCTTGTGCTGCACACCAAACCACCCTCCTTCGCCATTTATCAGAACTTGGTGTGTAGGGAGTTTCCAGGAGGCGGCTATATCCCGTTTTGCCACAACCATGGCTGTATTGTAGAATAATTTCTCGTTCCTGGACCGGTCTAGTCCATCTGTAATCCCTAAGAGGGAGTGACGTGGATCGTGGGGAACTTCCCACCCCAGGACCTCGGACAGCTCACTTTCAATCTCTCCCCAGAACTACGCCAGTCGGGGGCATGCCCATACCATGTGGAAGAAGTCGGCCGGGTCTTGACCGCATCTTGTGCAAGAGGTGGATGGGGAGAGGCCGGCTCGATGCAGACGCTGTGGGGTTAGGTAGGCCGTGCGTATATAGTATAATTGAATCAGGCGGAGTTTGGCGGATGTGGTGACTGTCTTGGGCGACATGAGGGCATCTCGCCAGTCCTCCTCGTCCAGGGGACCCACCCATTGGTCCCTGAGTCGGTTGAGCGAAGTCGGGGTATTGTTGACCAGCATCTTGTAAATGCCGGAAATACCCCCCTTCCCCAGGTCACCCAACATGGTCTGTGCCTCGGGGGGGGGGGGACTATATTCAGGGATCCTTGTGTCCTCAGGTAAATGTACGTGGAGGGCATGTCGCAGTTGTAGATATTTGTAAAATTGTGATGAATGCAGGGAATATTTGGATTGGAGGTCCTTAAAGGAGCGCATATGGCCGCTCGCCCACAAATCGCCAAGCTGAAAGATCCCCATAAGATCCCACTGTCGGAACCCCTGTAGCCCACTGACCTCCCGAAGCCATGTACCGTGCCATAGAGCCGTGTGCTGAGTGTGTTTGCACGTCCGTTTGGTATGCCGTAAAGCAGCCCGCCAGGCTAAAAGCATGGAGCGTGTGACGTCAGGCAGGGTGGACGGGATGGATTCCCCGTACATTAGGGATTGGATTTGGGGCAGGCCGAGTTCACTTATTTGAAGCCTATAGGCTGGATCTGACCACCCCCCCATTCAACCAGTCATGAATACTCAATAGACGAGTTGCCAGGTAGTAGAGGTATAAATGTGTCATCCCCATACCCCCGTCGAATGATGGAATCTGACAGGTACGTAACTCCATCCGGGCCCTCGCTCCCCCCCCCCCCATAGGAATTTAGTAGCCATAGTGTCTATCTCCCGAAACTGGTGATTAGGACCTTAAACATGAATGCACTATAGATACACAGTGGACCTTGTAAAGGAAAGAGACAGAATTTTGGGATTCTCAAATTGCATTTAATGAGTCCTGGGGGGAAGCTTTTCTCTTGGGTAAAGGCTTAGTGCGTAGATTACCTACAATTAGCCTACCTGATTACCTGTTTTGATGGGGTAAGGAGTAGACTGCAGTCTGGACCACAGCAATGGAGGCAGTGCCACTGGCACAAACGGTCCCCTCCAAAACTTGATCTTACCATTTCTTTTAAGTGTTTGGGATGCCCCAGAAAATAATGAGCAATCTTCAATGTAGCACCAGCAAAAATGAAATATTACTTTCTGACACCACCCTTCCTGTGTGGGGAGGTGGTTTTACGCCCAGATGGGTTCCTTCTCTGTCTACTCCTACCTTGGTTGTACGTAATCTGGGAGTAAAATTAGATAAGAAGTTATCTTTTGTCCCCCAAGCAGAGAGTATCGTGGGAACGTGCTTTGGCCTTTACCGTTCCTTAAAAAAAGTTTCTATTTTTGCTTTCCCGATACTGCCAGAAGACAGTAATTCATGCTCTCTTTACTTCACGCGTGGATTATGCCAATGCCTTACACTGAGATCTCCGCAGCATACCAATTTAGGAGACTCCAGTTGGTGCAGAACACAGTGGCTCGATTGCTGCTAGGACTCCATAAACACAATCATATTTGTCTGAACTTAAAGGAGTTGCATTGGTTGCCGATCTGTGAGCGTGTTCACTTCAAGGGTCACAGAACTTTATACCAGTCTGGCTCTAGTTACCTGGCTAATAGAATTGCACACTATCCTCTAACTAGAACTCTGCGACCCTCTGACGCTTTGTTGGCAGTAGTACCAAAAATTAAAAGGAAGAAATGGGGCAAATGCTGTTTTTCGACTTTGGCCGCCTCAAGCTGGAATGTTCTTCTTGTGGATCTGGGGGCTACAATTATGAAGGTTCTTTCAAACTCAGCCTCAAAACGTGGCTGTTTGCACTTGCTTTCTGAAATATTACTTCTGATCAGTGGTTACCAATCTGCTAGTGCCGGACACACTTTAAAGTAGCCGTGCACTCTACAAAAATCCAATATTAATAATAATAATATTAAAGGGGAGTATCCAACAACTTGTTATGGCTGCATAAAACATGATAAAATGGCTTCTGTATGACCTGATGCATATTACGTCACATAATCGCCTTTCTGACAAGTCAAAATCAACCTGTTGAAAATCCTGGTTTTCAGGAAGTTATCCTTGGTGACTTCAAGAGCGAACGATGAATTGAAAATTTACGATCAAAACATAATGCAGGACTTGGTCATCAGGTAATAGGTTTATCAACCCAAGAATAGTAGAGTACACAGCTTGAACCACTTGTTCTCCCTGAACCCTACAGCCAAAATTACCTTCCTCCAGACCCTCTGTACATCTGATCACCTGTTGGTACCTTTGTATGAAGAGGAAGTTAGGATCCAAGCTTGTATTGTCCCCTGCCACTGAACCTGCCTACCGTTGAAGAATTTGGGCAAAAAATACCATTCTTTAGCCTAGCTTTCATAACCACTGAGAATCCAATATCTAGAAGGGTAACTTCACTGACCTTGCTGGGAGTGCTGCTCCTGTTTGCCTGTCCGTTTTCTGGCCACTTCGCCACGCCTCGCGGCCCCCGCTTCGCGGGAGCCGCTCGCAGGCAAGAGACCTTGTTGGGGATCCAGCCCTTGGTTTTCACTCGTGCATTGGAGCACCAACGCGCCTTCAGGGACATTACAGCTGACACCAAGGACAGAGGCGGGACTGCGAGGACCAGCGTGCTCAGCGGCGCTGATCGGCCGCAGCTGGTCCTCTTCCCGCCCCCTCCACCTGTTAAAATCACTGCGGAGTGGGAGCTGCTTGGGTAACTTCACTGACCTTGCTGGGAGTGCTGCTCCTGTTTGCCTGTCCGTTTTCTGGCCACTTCGCCACGCCTCGCGGCCCCCGCTTCGCGGGAGCCGCTCGCAGGCAAGAGACCTTGTTGGGGATCCAGCCCTTGGTTTTCACTCGTGCATTGGAGCACCAACGCGCCTTCAGGGACATTACAGCTGACACCAAGGACAGAGGCGGGACTGCGAGGACCAGCGTGCTCAGCGGCGCTGATCGGCCGCAGCTGGTCCTCTTCCCGCCCCCTCCACCTGTTAAAATCACTGCGGAGTGGGAGCTGCTTGGGTAACTTCACTGACCTTGCTGGGAGTGCTGCTCCTGTTTGCCTGTCCGTTTTCTGGCCACTTCGCCACGCCTCGCGGCCCCCGCTTCGCGGGAGCCGCTCGCAGGCAAGAGACCTTGTTGGGGATCCAGCCCTTGGTTTTCACTCGTGCATTGGAGCACCAACGCGCCTTCAGGGACATTACAGCTGACACCAAGGACAGAGGCGGGACTGCGAGGACCAGCGTGCTCAGCGGCGCTGATCGGCCGCAGCTGGTCCTCTTCCCGCCCCCTCCACCTGTTCCTTCTCCCTGATAATCAGTGATAGCAACGCGCACGCGGGACGCGCGCGGGGCAAAGACCGGGGCTAAGACTGGGCAAAGACAGGGCCGTTTTAGGCCGTTATAGACCGATTAAGACCGGACCGGGCCATCCCTCTTGGTTATATTTTGTCTTATTTGCGTTGTTTAGTTGCGCTTGTGTTTTAATTTTAAACAACCTATAGTTTAAATAATGTCTGTCCGTGAAACTAGGAGTAAGTCTACCAAATCGGTGAAAAAGGCTACAGGGACCCTGGATGATTTTATCACAAGGACTACCCTTTCAATTGATAATGAGATTACTAAACTCCAGCACAGAGTATCCTTGGAGCTGGAGTCTGCAAGGAGGCTCTCTACCGAACTAGTATTAGGGAAAAAATCCTCTCTAGGTAGTATTGCCTCCTCAAAAACCCCTGAGCGCACTACTGGCCCACACCAATTATCACCTTGGTCGAGGTTCACTCTACTGCTGAGGAAACAACTCCCTCTATTAATCAAGACTTTGTTCCCTCGGGCCCCTCTGTCAGTGTTGTATCTGAAAGCTTTCCATCTTCGGACCCACTGATAGGGAATATCATGGGTAGTAAAAATGGTGAGAAGCAAAAGGTATTGGTGGAAACAGACCCGATTAAAAGCCAGGTGTCGGTTAAGACATCATTAAAACATAAGAGAAAACGGAAACATATATCTGCGTATGCTAGAAAAAAGGCGAAGGTAGCCTTTAGCCAAAATATTATAGGGGGGGCCCCGCAAACACTCAATGTAAGTATTGCTAATAATATGTCTGACCAAGCGCATCTAATTGTTCAAAGCGTCAATGCTAGTACAGATGAGCAAAACTCGGTCATAATGACTGACCACTCTGTCAATGAGGGCCAGAGAAATTCTTTGAACATGGTAGGACAGGAAGAGGGAAGGGAAGAGTTTTTAAAACTGGTATGGGATACGCTTAAGAAACTACTCAGGCCATTAGAAGTGAGGTTAACTGGCATTGAGAATCAGTTGCTTGAGGTAGAAAAAAGTGTTATTACACTATCTAGCTTAAGTCTCAATTGTGTACCCATAGTATCTATGCAAGCACCAGCTACTGCTCCTGTGATACCTCTGAATAAAAATCCAACTAGCATACAGCAGCAAAAAGAGGAAATAGTTAAAAGAACAAATAAAACATCGATAACAAATACATTAGTTACATCAAATATAATTCCCTCGACCTCGTCATCTGCAAATACCTCTAACAAATCTCTGCTGAAGGGTCATGTTCAAAGCAAAACGCCTCAATTACCAAATGTTGCTACTACCCATTCTGCTATCCCCAACACCCCTGTTCCACAGAAATCCACATCTAATCTACCTGTCAGCAATAAATCCTTGACTGATAGATCTTTTGCCAATGTTCCTAATAAGCCAAACAGTCAATCTGGCCATGCTTATAACAACTTTAAAGGAGGGTATATAGATTTACCACCTGAGGCAAGCCCATTTGTAATTGTTCTTACAGGGGTACCTGAATTAGAAAACCAATATGAGGAGAACTTTCAATCTCTAAAAAATAAAGTGATCTATTGGTTAAATTCGAATAAACCCATTCCGAATCATATGAAAAGTAAAATCCTCATGGTTCGTAGGGTGCCGTGGGTAGGACCCATGGCTAAATCAATTATGGGTGACTGCATAGTCATTTCTTTTGAGGAACCCCATAGTGTTGAACAGATTTGCAAATGGAAATCATATGGAGATACACCACCCATTGAAGCCAGGCCTCTATCGTTTTTTTACCCCCCACCTAGGCCCATACAATATGGGTCCAATTGGAACACTGTCAAACAGTGTCACGGCTATGTACCCAACTTGGCTAGACAGGCAGATCGAAATATGTGGTCTGGTATTCCCACCTTTAACAGGTTCAGTTGTCTAGATGCTGTCGATTGACTTGGGACTATGCCAGATTGTATTCCCAAGTTATATGACACCTACTGTACACTAGGTAATAAGTCTTATTACCACCAGAGCAAGGAAAGGTCTCTAGCAGCTGATAAAGTATGTCACGATCTGGATGTGGGTTGCCTAGATGGGGGAACCAATACTATAGTAAGAGATGTGGTCATTGAGACAGAGAATCAAACTGCCGATATACAGTTAGGTAATGTTCATCATCAGCCGGTACTTATGCCGGCTTTTGATGATCAAACCTGTTCCAGTAATAGACTGACCCCACGTTTTCTCATTTTGTCTTGGAACATTGCTGGTGTTGGTAAAAATCTTAAGGATCCTGAATGGGCTGATTATGTTGATACTAGTGACCTTTGTTTATTGCAAGAAACATGGGCAATAGATGTTCCTCATAGAGTCGGATACAAAACCTGTGGTACTGAGGCAGTTCAGTCTGATAGGGGGAGACCGTCAGGGGGGTTGATCATATGGCTTAAAATCACCTTGGTTATGAGGGTTGAAATTATAGAGACAGGAACACCCGATATTCTGGCCCTAAAAATTGTACCCCCAAATGGAAATGAATGTTACATTGTCAACGTCTATAATAGACCACTTGCCCATTCCAAGGTCTCACCTACTTTGGAAACACTGGATCTCTTTTTGAAAAAGGTAGTTGGAGATACCCCGGTAATTTTGGGAGGCGACCTAAACTGTAATTTCGAACCGGTTTCTGGTATTAATGACGTCTTTGAGGATGAGGACCAGGTGTACAAAATTCCCCAGCTTGAAACCTCAAACTTTGTTAAGTGTTCCACTTTGGCCGTTCAATTGCTTAGGCTAACGGCAGATCATGGTCTAAGAGCATGTAACGGCCGCCTTCCTTCGGACCTGACAAAACAACCAACTTTTGCGAAATCCAATAGTAATCTAGATTTCATACTTGTTTCACTTAACCTTTGGCATTATTTGATTGATTTAAAAGTGGCAAGTAGGGAGGAAAGTGATCACTACCCTTTAGAACTTTACATTGATGTGCAAATGTTTAGTGATATTACTACCAACCTAGCTACTCTATCATCTGAGACCACCAATGGCAAAATGTGTGAGGATGTACACATAAATAATAATAGACGTGCAGTAAAATGGCCCTATATTTTGTCTGATGGCAAGGCCCTAGCATCGGTGTACTCTCTCTTTGGGGAAATGTTTGGACCTATAGCTGGACAATCTTTTCTACCTGTCCACTTTGATCACTTTATCGAAATACACAATGTTTTCTTCAGTGAACTAAAAACTTGCTTGTCAAAAATGCCAAGGAAAAAGCAACAAAATATAAGAGTGGGAAGTCATGGAAAACTATGGTACGATCATTCATGCAGGTTGGCCAAGAGAAACCTCTTGCTTGCTATTAAAAGCAAATCAAAAGAAGGAGTCAAACTTGCAAGGGAGGCATATAAGTGTGCCCAAAAAACATCAAAAAAACTATGGGAAGACTCGATTTGGTCAGAAATGCTAGTTGCTGCAAAAACTAATGATAATGTTGGGTTTTGGAGGTTGGTGGCAAATGAGGGGCATGCAGGCAGAGCTGTAAAAGACACGTTTTTGGATGAAATGACATGGGTGACACATTTCGCATCCCTTTATAAACAATACGATGGTGATGACAACAAGATATTATGGTGCCCCCCTCCTATTGAACCCCTTGACTTCACACTGGAGGAAACAATAAGGGCGATTAATGAACTAAAAAATAGCAAAGCACCAGGCCCTGACAAAATACCGGGGGATCTTTATAAACACGACATCGAAGTATGGGCTCCTTATGTAAATCGTTTGTTTAATGTTCTGTCTACAAGCTGTCGCTTTCCAGATAGTTGGCGTGCAGCGGAAGTTGTGTTAATCTTTAAAAAGGGGAACAGATCGGTACCTTCAAACTATAGACCAATTAGTCTAATGGACACCCTGCAAAAACTCTATGCCAAACACTTACTGTTTCGGATTAATGATTGGCTGGAGGACTCAAAAATAATCTCTAAATTTCAAGCCGGCTTTAGGAGCAAGACTAGTACCATAGATCAAATATTCAGATTCTGCTGTTTGATCTGGAAGTATGTGCATATTAGGAAAGGTCATTTGTATGTAGCTTTCGTAGATCTGAGAGCCGCATTCGACCTTGTCCCTCGCAACTTGCTCTGGAGGACCTTAAGTGAAGTAGGCTTGCCAGGGTGTCTTTTGGCTCAAATAGTTGAGCTGCATGCTGGAAATTATGCAAACATCAGGTGGGGTCCAAATGGTGAACTGACACGTAACATCCCTATTGAACGTGGGGTTCGCCAAGGGTGTGTCTTGGCCCCTACCTTGTTTTCCTTGTTTGTTAATGATGCTCCCAACTATTTGAATGGTTGTACTAATGATTCCCCGCAGCTTAATGGAGAGAGGGTGCCTGCGTTGCTCTTTGCGGACGACACCATTCTTATATCCCAGACCAAGAAAGGACTCCAGGCACTCTTAAACTCCTTTAGCTGTTATTGCATGACCAAGGGTCTGGAAATAAACGCTGATAAAACGAAATGTATGGCATTAAACCCCAGCAAACCGGACAGAGGGTTTTTGACTTTGAATGGCCAGAAATTAGGAACTGTGGAAAACTTTTCCTATTTGGGCGTTGCACTTGATTCAAAACTAAGTTGGAAGGCCCAAGTTGAGAAAAGTAAGGTATCATATGCCCACAACGTTAAACCTATTATACGTAGACTGAACGCTAGCACAAGCAAGAGTGTAACCCCTGTCTTAGAGCTTTTTAAATTTAAAATTCAATCTGCTGTGTTGTATGGAGCAGAGATATGGGGACCTTGGGCCAGAGACAGCTTTCAGGGCTTGGATAATAAATTCATGAGAGCTATTGTTAGGGTCCCGAATAGTACACCTTTAATACCCCTCCAGCTCGATTTGAATTTTAAAAGAACAGATTACTTTGCCATTATAAGACCATTAATGTTTTGGGTTAGGTTATGGTCTACCCCAGAACTGCTCGAATACAGAAATGGCCTTCAAGAATTGTTGATTCTTGATTCTTTTAACTCTATTCAGTGGCTTGTGCATATTAAAAAATGGTTCATGCTTCTGGGATTGTACTCAATGTGGGAGAATCCTGACAATTTACCGGCCTTTTCTAAATCTATAGTAAAACGAGCATTTTGGTCCTACATGAGTGACAGGCTCGTACATGAAAGTAGAGTTGGGTCTCTAATTCAAGGTTTTTTATCCTTTAAGGACGAACCCCGTTTCGAATCCTTTTTGGATGAAATTGAGCCACCTATTGCAAAGTCCCTTTACTTGAAGTTTAGATATGGGATCCTTATGCTGAACTATAATACAGAACGCTGGTCACAGAAAAGACTGGGAGGCTTGAATGACAAAAGCGGGTGTTGTCCTATGTGCTTAAACTCCTGTACGGAGAATGAGGTTCACATGTTGTTTGGTTGTAGTGCCTACCTGAAGGCTGGAAAGAAATGGCTAAAACCCATGTGTACTCTCCTAGGAACCAGATCCTGTTCTACAGCATACAGGATTATAAAAAGCAATACAACCCAGTTTATTGTATTTAGCATAAGCAGGTTCCTTTACTCTGTGTATATTATTCGCAGGAAACTTGGTCAGATACTCTGAGTAGGACCTCCGTATATGCTTATAAAAACCTGTTCCTAAAATGAAATGTGTTTTAAATTGAGGAGATGAAAATTTATTCCTGTATTACATTTTTTAAACTTATTATTTTAAAGTGTTGCTGCATGTATGCTATTATGATTCTCTGGTTTTTTTTTATATACATGTGTCTTTTATGGCCAAATTGGCCGAAATAAAGAAATAAATAAAAATATCTAGACCCCCTTATATGGAGAATAACAACAGCCTTCAGTAGTTTGACTCCTTTGAGATCACTAAAGACAAGTTCTGACTTCAAAATATGAAATGACTGGTTCACCAAATAAATCTATCGACTTAATTAAAAAGCATTTGCAATACAATAGGTCTCGCACTTGCGAGAGTTTAAGCTATTTGCATTGTTAAATGACAATGCCTTTCATGTATGTGTTGGTTTTTAAAACATAAATAAAAGGCATTGTCATTTACAATGCAAATAGCTTAAACTCTCGCAAATGCAAGACCTATTGCATTGCAAATGCCTATTAGGTCTCGCCTGAGCCAGCGCATGCCCTGCTCTGGCGAGACATTTAGTAAGCGGGGTTTTGAAAGGGCTACCCCCATGCTTTTGATGGCCTAGCGCTTGCGTTCACGCGCGCATACCCACCAGCTTTCCAGTCCGAGGCGCTATCTGGACCGCGATCAATTTTCAATTTCGCGCGCGTGCACTCCCGTTCCACTTGCGCATGCGCACTCCCGTACGCGGCCGCACATCTTGTTTAAACAACCGCGGCGAGGGCAGGCTGCATTCTCGTCTCAGGTTACTTGTTTTCCTTTACTTCTAGGACTCCATGGGAGTGTGTGTGTTTTCCTGCTTTCTACTCTGTATGTTGCTTCCCCTCGAATCACACCCACTCTCCATGCTGATCCCCCCCTCCTTCTCGCACAGCTGTTCCATTGATTTCCCTGACAGTTTAAAAAAAAAAAAATCTTCCACCTCTCCATTGCTATCTGCCCTCAACCCCGCCCCCTGGTGTCTGGAGATGTTGACATCCTTCCCCTTGGCCCCCATATTTTTTTTTTTATAGGCAGATGGCTGCAATTTGTTGCCGGCCTCTCCTTTCTTACCAGCTCTTTCCCGCACATTTACCGTTCCAAAATAGTCGCCTGCAAACACACTATCATACTTATTTTTTTTTTTCCCAACAATGTTCATGATCATGCATTTTTTTTCTTTTTGCTGATATGGAACAGCATCAGCGAAAATGCATGAATAAAGCCAATAGGTCTGCATAGCTTTTTGAAGGCAAGCAGATTAACTTTGTCATTGCTTGTTTTCTTTGCCATTCCCTGCTCTGAAGCATTCTGCAGTGATCTAAGAAACCAGCGGTTGCCAAGGCGAGCTGGGACCGGGCCAACCTTGGTGTTCTTTAGGATCTTAGATGCATCATGGAGGCCCGACATGGCCTTGTAACCCAGGGTGATAGTCAAGTTGTGGGCGTCTTTCTTCAACAGGGTACGAGGATGGCTTGTTCGTGGGTGGCTGAACTAATTATTCTTAAAATGTATGATTTATGTGATGAGTCACTGATGAAGCGAAGCCAAGATACATGTGCAATATTTTAAGAACTTGGTGTCAGTTTTTTATGATGCCTTTGGTGGTGGGTGGTGCAAGAAAAGGGGTTTGTTAGAGGTATGTTCTCACTGGAGCTCTGCTTTGTGAGGTCTTTTTAATGGGGAGCTACGCTAATCTGCTAAATAATATCACTGTTGACTTTAGAAATTTTATTGATAAAAAAATATTGTTAGCATTGATTGGTTATTGTTGGATGTAGACAAATCCGGTTTCGAACTGAGAAGCAAAAAGGAATTTTCTGTTGTGAAGAAGGAATTGTGGGGTCTTTCGATGTTGTTTTAAGGTGTATGAGGTTAGATGAAGCAGCTGGCCGTTCATTTCTTCTGTAATTCTGTCTACAGGATGTGAACTAGTTATTGAACAAGCCAATTCTTTTTCTTACTGATGGTGGATGTGCAAAGGGTGCACAGGTTGGTAGACTGAATGATAGTATTCTTGAAAACAAAGTGCTGAGGGTACTCTCTTTAGGGACCTAGCCAGATGTGTGATGGTTGAGGTTGTTGCTTGTTCTGGAGTGTTGAGAAGGATGATTATGAAAAGGATGGTACAGTGCTTGGTTTAAAGAAGGGATATGCAGTACAGACTGTTAATCAGATTGAGGGTTTGTCCTTGGGTGACCAGCGTGCGTGGTCTCCACCTTCTTGCAAGATTTTATTGAAAATAATTCGTCTTTTTATGACAAATGAAAATCTTGATAGCGCATAATCTGCCCGCTACTTTTAACACCCTTCACTACCCCATTTGGAAGAGAAGAAAATAGAACTTGAAAAACAATGAGGAAGGACAGTGTGAGGGTATTGCGGTGGAAAACAGATGTTGCAAATACAAGTGCCAGCTACAACCATGCAAACAACACCAAGTAAAATCCTCCAGCTTCAAAACCCAGTAGAACGGGGGGGTCATTTCACGTTTCGATGACAAACTACTCACTCACAAACGTGGTATCATGTGTGCTACAATGATGGTGTGCCAGCTCTATTTAGAGTCATTCTGTTTTCACTGTCAATGCCCCCGCTAGCTCAGCTGGGAGAAACCTTACACCAATAGCTCGTGGATATGGGGTGCTGAGGGTGCAAATACATCAAATCATCTACCCTATTTAGAGCAGACTGTCTCATGCACTTTTTTCCTTTTGGGAATTCCACGGAAAACCTGGTGGTCCCACATAGGAAAAAACAGACAAATAATGCCCATTCCCTGGGAGGCTACTCCCTGAATGTCAGGGCTATTAGTCAGTGTCTAAATTGTAAAAGAATAAGTGCCAGGTCCCAATGTTTTGCTCAGACATCTGTGGCAGCTGCTATCGAAGATCAGGGTACCGAATAGCAAGGTTTTGTAGTCTTGATTCCACCTAATGCCTCTTTAATCCACCACAAAACACTCCCTGTCTCTTTATCACACTTTACCAGGTTGTTTTTCTTTCCTGATTTCTCCCTTTGTCACTGTTTTTCGTTCTTTCTCTTCCTCATTCTCTCTCACTTTTAATGTTTTTGTCTCTCTTGTTCTTTGTTAAAGTCTGGTGACGAAAAATAAGTGCAGGACCACAAATATGAGTGCTTGTGGCCCCCACCTACAACCACCGGCTCAAATTAAACACTGTTATTAGTATTTTGTTTTGCAAAACAAAAAAAGTTTGCTGAGAGGCCATATGAAATATGGTGTCTGCTGAGCAAACGTTTTGCACAATTAGTGGAACCACAATGGCAGGGCTCTTTGGAGGCACAGATATCTTCCAGGCAGACAGAGATCTTTAAATATGGTAGGCAGTAGTCTGCCAATGCGGTGAAGGTCATTAGTGGCAGGCTGACAGACAACCTCTAAATCAGAGGTCTTAAACTTTTTGATGCCGAGAACCCCCTGTCAAAACGTTTTAGGTATAAGGACCCACTCCTGACAAAAATTTCTAGAACTTGGTACTCCTCACCCTTGACAACTATCGATAACCGTACATGCCCCCAATTCCCACAGCAAACCATTTTTACATTGGGGAAATAAATTAAACAGTTTAGCAAACCAAAGGTCAGTGAGCATGGGGGCTTGATCAAAGGTGTGGCTAAAAACAAAGGGCCTAATTTATGAGGCATTGGCGTGGGGCAGCGCCACAAGGCTTCTTGCTGCGCTGCCCTATGCCACTGTGAAAGGGTAGGAATAGCCATCCACATACAGGTGACAAATGGGATTTATGATGTCACAGCAAGTCATGTTTATTGTCAAGAGCCACCTTTTTCCATATACAAACAAGCATTGGCATAGCCAATAGGTCTCGCCTTTGGGACCTTATAAGTGTTTAGCCATGCAACAATTGATGTTGTTGCACAAAGGATATTGTACTGCATAACTAAATATTTATAAGGTTCCAAAGGCGAGACCTATTGGCTATACCAATGCTTGTTTGTTTTGCCATCTGACTCTGCATCATGGGTGTACTCGTGCGCACCAAGACAATGGAAGGTGCATCCATTTATGGATCGACTTGAAAGATGCGTGCAGAGTGCAGATCAAGGGGTAGTCGGAATAAAATCCTTGCACCTCAGCCTTAAATGAGAAGGTTAACTTTGTTAATATTATTAACACTTGTTTTAAGATTAAAGTCAGAAAATAATACAGCGTTATTACTTGAAAAGCACAGTCTATATATCAAGAGTACTTATCTTCAAACACGCTGAACCACATTTTGCGTTTAATGCTCAGATTTGTCACCTTGCACCCAGCAGGGAGTTTAATTTTGTACCTTGTAGTGTTTCCTAGTGAGCTGCCATTTTGGAACTGGAGAACTGCTCAGTAAAGCGCTCCAATACCGTCCGGTCGGTTCGCGCTCATGGTTGTGAGAGAGTGGGAAGAGACATTTGCAGCCAAAGAGTAACTTTCCTTTTTTATCCATTTCACAGAAGGGCAAATTGAGAAAGGAGGGTAAGAGTCCTTTGTTGAAGTCATGGTTTTTAGCAAGTGAGTGGAGGAGTAAACCTAAAGCATATTCATGTTTAACATAGATGTTCGTTCAGAAAACAAACACGCTGGAATTTACATCACACACGTTTGACCTTCCTATAGGTATCGCTGAGTCGCCCCCTTCTGTCTCCCATGGTCCCTGAAGAGCTCCCCGTTTGCTACGAGTTAAACAAGCCGATAGTCACAATTGCGCATGGGAAACCTTCCTGCAGTAAGAAAAACTCATTAAAGAAAATAGTGCTTACAGACTAAAGAAGACGTATCGTGTAACAACTGAACTAAAAGGGCCAGTCCTTATGGGAGATTACAAATGAAGACAAGGTGGTACTAAGGAGGGACTAACAAGCCTAATAACGAATCAGAAGCCAGCATTTACAAAGGACAATGACACAAGCCAATTACATATATGGGTGGAGTGTGTGCGGGGCTTCAAGTACATACTCCAATACAACATGGCTCGCAGAGCAGGGCATGCGCTGCCCAGGCTCAACCTAAAAGGAAGGTTGCTGGTCACATGCCTAATGCCAGGTATAGCATATGCCAGCACCACTCTTGGAGACTTTAGCTAAAAATGTTTGATTGATTTTTGCCATTAATAAAGTGCATAGATTACCCAAAAAGGTGTCATGGCTTTAGTAAGAAAGAGCGGCCACAAAATTCCAATAAGAGACCGCAGAACTAACGGCTTTACAACCAAGTTTTAAGTGTCTTTCTAAAGTGGAGCCGGTTAGGGATTGAGTGTAAAGGTAAGGGTAGACCATTTCATACCAGGGCAGCCTGTACATAAATGGCTCTTCCACTCAGCAAACAAGTTTGATTTTCAGCTGCAATAAAAGGTTAGCTTCTGACAAATGAAGATGTTGGATGAGATAGTAGCGCCGAAGCCTGGTCTGCAAATAGGGCCCGTACCATAGAATGCTCTATGCACAAAGAAAAGGGACTTAAACAGAATCCTTTAAGTAAAGGCAGCCAATGTAGTTGGTCCAAGGCAATGATCACCAAAGAACGGCGAGGGAGCTAAAGAGAAAGATGAGCTACAGCAGTTTGAATTCTGTACAGATGTTTGATCAAAATGTGGGGGACCCTAAGAATACTTAATTCCCGCAGCCCAGCTGAATCAGGATGGTCGCTGAACCACCAAAGATCAAATGTGAGGAGATAGGAGTGAGAGTATTATACACAAGATCCGCAAGAGAGCAAAACATTAGGACGCCAGCTTGTTAACATAAGTGGTAAGAAACAGATTACTATCAAAGTGAACACCAATGTTTCGTATTGCAGATGATGAGGAAGAAGGAAATTCCAACTGTGAGGGCCATAAATCATTAGGAAGCGAACAGGATATCGAATTCCTGGAGTAGCAGAGTACCTCCGGTTAGTCCACATCAAACTTTAGGGCATTCTGAGATAGCCAGGTTGTGATTTTTACCTATACAGAAATGAAATTGGTGGAAAGGGTCAGGAATGATTGATCCATCACGATTATAAGCTGTATATCATCTGCATAAATCATGAAGTCGATCCTGTGATCATGAATCGGCTGAGCAAGTGGCCCGGCATAAACATGAAAGAGGGTAGGGTTTCGGGGGGGGGGCCTGAGGGACCCTCTTCCCCCCCCCCCCCCCCCCCCCCCAGTCGATAGGCCACACACAGATTGGAAGGAAGGGAGGTGGAGTCCTTGGGCTCGACTTCAAATACAGGGTCTGCACCATTCTTCAGCTGTATCTCTGACCCTACCTCCTACAGCCTAGAGATCAAGATCATACAGGAAGTGGTTTCAAAGGCAGGCAACAGATCAAGTAGTACCAAAGTTACTCTTATTGGCTGCCATTCAAAGGTCATCTTGCTTCCAATCCTGCATTACAATATTTTACATGCTGTCAGTCTAAACATAGTGTCTTCCACAGACTCAGCTTCCTTCTACCATAACCTCATATTATTCTTTTAGAATAAGATTAACTCAATTGTGGTTGACATTGTGTCCAAAGCCCTTCCTCCTCTAGAATTCTCTTCCACTATGCTATTGCAACAATTCAGCGATTTATCCTACTGCATTCAAAGGACATGCCCAAGATCTTGTTCTTATTCTAAAAGCTTTGTCTTACTACCAGGAGCTGCAGTGAAAACGTTTTCATGTTATGGGAACTCTAAAAATTGAAATATGTTTATTGCTGAATCCATGCTTCTAAATGGGGCCCTTTTTTGCATTCTTGCGACAGTGCTTTCAAACTTATTTCTGCTTATGAGGTAAGATGGATGGCACTCCGGAAAATATTGTGTTGATCGGTATGGCTCTGTAAACCACCCGCAAGTCCTCAAAAAATGCGGTCAAATGGTAGGGTGGGTCTGAAGGGAAGTGGCACACAAAGAAAAAAGTGAGCGGAAAAAGGAAAGAGCTTTGGGATTGTGGATTTATAAAAACGATTAGTTTCCCAATTATAAGTGATTATGAGCTATGGTGGGGTAGTCACATTAGACGTCTGACCGGCAGATGGTGGAGAGCAAATGTGGTTAAGATTCTCGTATATAGTATTGTTTGCAGGGCTGTGATCATTGTCTTTTGATGCTGTTCTTTGATTGTAGTCATGTGCTCATCAGTGCACCAAAACCGCTGTAGAGATAGTATGATTTTTACAATTTGCTTCTTAACCGTTATTCATTCCTTCCCGTTCTAAGCTATGTCTTAGCTGACCGGCTCTGGCCATACTGCCTTGTCGTTTTTTTCCCTCAGCTGCCTCCACCTTTCCACGGCCACGCTGAGGAGGTCCATCCTTGAGCGAGGGAGTGTAGGAATTGTGTAGTTTGTTTTCATTACGATGTTTCTGTGCACTAGTATGCTTGTGATCTCTATAACGATCTTTAGTCACGTTCCTACCCACAACATTATGTTAGGTAGTCTCTTAGCGCACTATTATACACCTCCGCCCACGGTTAATAATATGGACGCTTTTCCTTATGGCGGCCCGTGCACACACTATGAACCGCTGACCCTTCGGGATTTTTTTTCTTCGTGGGGCCTGTTCCATCTCCAGGCACAATTATTGATACAGACCACGGTATAGCCTCACGTTCCCACCCCAGGTTATGTTATTTACTGAGGCTTCATGTCCGCACTTAGAACATCCCGCGGGTGATTGTTTGGACCCCCCCCTTTTTTTATTCCCCCCAGCCCCCCCTCCTATAACATGCTTTCCCCCATAATTGTGCTGCGCATGTTAGTGATTCTATCCCCATTCGAGTTGCACCGCTCCATCCACGTGTGTGCATGTGTCCAGATAGCATCCCCATTTGGGGCACTGATAGACACATTTCCCACATCATGCACAGACAAACTATCAATACTACTTGAGACTTTACATGACGCCCTCCTATTGTGTTCTCCCCCCCCCCCCTTGTGTGTTTTTTGTCTCCTTCATAGGCAGCATCTAGGGACACGCATAACGACGTGTTCCTCACCTAATATCTCTACAGCTTCTCCTATAATAAGGACCCATGGGATTATAGGGCGTCTTTTCCCGATTCCCAGTTGACACTCCTTTTCTTAGGTCCTGATGAAGCGCTCCAGGATCCATTAGGGACCACTTATAGCGCGAAACATGTTGACCCCTTGATATATCCACACATATTCACCACACGGGTGAGAGAAGAGGGATCGTATTTGTTCAATTTCCCCTCTCACATAGGCAACAAACTTTGCTTCTCCATCCCCGTGATATATTTTAACCAGA
Organism: Triturus cristatus; assembly: GCF_964204655.1. Lineage (NCBI taxonomy): Eukaryota > Metazoa > Chordata > Amphibia > Caudata > Salamandridae > Triturus > Triturus cristatus. Next base: position 1,136,403,588 of record NC_140592.1, read on the forward strand.
CTCAAGGACATCCTCAATAAATTGCTAGTGTCCTTGGGCTCTTTTTATATTTCACTCACCACCACCACTTTGACCCACACACCCCCATGCACAAGTGCGGCAAACTCCTAAAAGATCTCCATCAAAGAGCCCCGTCAAACAGGCCCGTGAGGGACTGCAGCGCCACCCCCACGAGGAGCACCAGCCCGATGATGATGCTAAACACCCGCAAGGGTGTGTGAGGGCACCTCTAGATCCACACAGGAGTACCTTTACTCTTTCTCGGCACACTCTAACCCATCTGGAGACACTTCACACTTCCCTACAGCCTACCTGGCTGTTGATTCTCCTTTCTTTCCCTACAGGAACTGTTAGCATCCTACATTGCTGTCGAGATAGTATGTATGTCTGTTGATTCTCCATTACTACAATCAAATTACTCCAACCCCCTGCTCCATGGTTGCTAGACGGCATGTTTTTTAGGGCTCGTGCCCTAGCGTTGCAGTGCGCAGCAGTGCTCGAGCAGGCGAGTGCCCTTTTGTACAGGGTTTTAAAACTGAGCCTGGAATAGCACACGCTCGTGTGTGTGCTCTTCCTTTTGGCTTCCGCAATTGGCCTTTGTGTGCGTGTTTTTCACAAAGACTGCACGCAATAGGCCAAAGGCGGGCGCATTGCTCCACCCATGGCCTATTGGTGTCTGTTAAGCGCTTGGTGCGCGTAATAAACACCATTAGGCCATGTGGTTTCAATTATCGTGCCCAGACACGGGCGAGATAATTGAAAGCACATGGCTCGCAGTGGCACATGCGCGCGCACCACTCGCGGGCTTCTTTGTTTTCTTCTCGGGGATTGGATTGCAGCATGTGAGGTGAGACGCCAAAGAATGAGGAGCTGTCTCGTGTTCAACCACTCCGCCCTGCGAGTTTTAACTGCATCAGTGACTGGAGAAGCCTCGCCCGCGGTCTGAGTCAAAATAAACATCGCCCTTTCACTTTCCTATATTATATTTTGTTAAAAAGCGTCCATACACAGTTTGCGGACTTCTCACAATTTCCGGTCTCCTTCCCATGACCCAAATAAAATACAGGGAAACTGTGCTGTTCATCATTGCAGAACGTTTTATCAACAATACGTTTTTATATGTATCCAGCTAAATCGACTGTGGTGCAGGGCCATTGAAATTATGCAATTTTGCCTCGTGGCGTTTCCAGATAATTGGGCCCACGCTGCCGTATAATTCCAGTGCCCTACAGTAGGCTCTAATAATTGGTAGCAATGCGAAAAGGAGAACTTGTGCCCAACACGTTACAGTTTGCTCAAGAGAGAATGCGGGAATTTGAACCCAAGCCTACTGGCTTCGCTCTCTGAAACTGAATCGATAGACTGGGTGTATGCACGAAGCGTGACTGCAGCACAGACTCGTGAGAGGAAGTCTGTGCGTAGTTAGAAGTTTTATCTTTTATGCAAACTAGAGTAAAAACATAATTCATTAAATGACTTCGTAAACTAGAAAGTGGGAGGAGCAGGCAGTAGCAGTAGCGCTCCTGCTGGAATAGTTTCCTAAAGCTGGCGAAGGGTGTCGAGGGCTGGACAATGCTGCTGTTGTGCGTGGTTACAGTTCCAGAGACACGCTTTCTGTTACACCACAAAACCATGCTGCCCGGGGCAGTAGAACAGAAGAGAGTGTCATCTTTGATAATAAATACCCCACCCTAATTGCTAACGCAGTATCTGTGAATCACAAGATTGCCCTGATGCACGTGTGATCTGCGGCAGGGCGGATGGTCTGTCAGACTGTGCTGGCTGCAGCAGCAGAGTGTTGCCTCGCACGTCCGGCGGACGCCGTGCTGTCCTGGGCATCAAGTCATATGACAGACCGAGGAGCAGCCAACCCAGGATAAAGAGTGGGAAACAGGGAGACGGTGGCATGATCAAGTTCTTAAAAATGGCGCGTAATAAGCCAGCGATGGAGCGGGTAAGTAGCGAATAAACAACTTTCTGTCTTTGCAAGCGAAGCCTTTGTCCATCCATTAAATGGATGCAGATTTGAAGCTTGGCTGCCTGGCTCAATGAACGAATAGTTGGATGGATGAGGAGTGGGTGGTTGGATAAATTCAAGTTTGGATGGAAATGAATCAAGACTTCTAGTTTAGCATACTAAATAATGTGGCCAAGCGTGCCTACACGTTACATAATGTATACACAAATGTTGATGTGGACTATATTTTAACTTGAGAGACATTTTGGTATGTTGCATCTTTGACCAGGTCCATATGCAGCAATCGTCCTCGCAAGACTGACATCCCAGAGACCAGGGACCCGGGCTCAGCTGTGTAACAGCATCCCCCACTCTGCCTCATTCCGCCTCACTCCAACTCACTGTTCCTTACGGTGCCTCATTCCACCTTATTGTGCCCCAGGCTCTGTACACGGGCTCAGCTGTGTAACAGCATTCCCCACTCTGCCTCATTCTGCTGCAGTGCCACATAATTATTTGCAACATAATTGCACTGCACTCAATGCAACATACACTCCAAATAATACCACTCAGTGCCACATAATTACACACCACATAATTACACTCCACTGAATACAACATACACTCCCCATAATACCACTCAGTGCCATATAATTACACACCACATACTTACACTCTACTCAATGCAACATAAATACACTCCACATAATACCACACAGTGCCACATAATTATATGCTACATAATTACACTGCACTCAATGCAACATACACTTCAAATAATACCACTCAGTGCCACATAATTACACTGCACTCAATGCAACGTACACTCCAAATAATACCACTCAATGCCACATAATTACACTCTTCTGAATACAACATACACTCCCCATAATACCAATCAGTGACACATAATTACACGCCACATAATTACACTCTACTCAATGCAACATAAATACACTCCACATAATACCACTCAGTTCCATTTAATCACACATCACAATTACACTCTATTCAATGCAACATAAATACAATCCCCATAATATCACTGTGCCACATATTTACTCACCACATAATTACTCTACTCAATGCCACATAAATACACTCCACATAACACTGTGCCACATAATTGCACGCCTCATAATTACACTCTACTCAATGCAACATAAATACACCCCTGATACCACTCAGTGCTACACCATTACAAGCCACATACTTACACTCTACTCAATGTAATATAAATACACTCCACATAATACCACTCAGTACCACATAATTACACTCCACATATTTACACTCTACTCAATGCAACATAACTACACTCAACATAATACCACTCAGTGCCACATAATTACACGTCACATAATTACACTGTATTCAATGCAACATAAATACACTCCACATACCACTCAGTACTACATAATTGCACACCACATAATTACTCTCTACTTAATGCAACATAAATACACTCCGCATAATACCACTCCGTGCCACATAATAACATACCACATAATTGCACTGAACTCAATGCAACATAATTGCACGCCTTTGGGTCAAGTTCGCGTTATATAAAACAACAACAACAGAAAAACATTTGCAATGCAATAGGTCGCGCATTACTGAATGTTTGAGCTACTGGTGTTGCATTATTATTAGCAATGCCAATAGCTCAAACTTTTATAATGCGAGACCTATTGCATTGCAAATGCTTGTTATTAATTGGCTAGTGGGCACGTTTTTAACTGGATCTGTGCACTTGCTTTTCTCAAACCTGCGGGGTTTTGGCACAGCCAGGAGTCCTCATATGAAGGCGTTCTTCTCACTTGGTAAATGCAATTTGTGTGTTACAAAGTTAAAGAGGCCTGGCTGTTGCTTCTCATCAGCATTTGTGCTTTAAAATTTGTGAACTTGGGGAGAAGCAGACCTCTGTACGTAGGTCGCATTCAATTCTTATATATCCTGTAGAAACTATTTATTGTAAAAATTGATAAATTTGACAGTAGAGTTACCACTACATGCTTCTGTATGAGTCGGAGGATCCTGAAACAGCGCTACCTCAGTGTCTTAACCACTGTCCAGAATTCTTGTTTCAATCATGCCTGGACGTCAGGTGCTGAATCGAAGGCAGCTGTTTTTTTTTACGGAGTTTTATATAGCGTGTACTTGACCTGAAGGTATTGGCTATCAGAGCGCTTTACCCGAGCCCCAGTTGCGTTACATGAGGACACATTCATGTTTTTAGGTCTTGCCTAGCTATTGCGTAGCAATCGCTATGCGAGACTCTAGTAAGGGGTTCCCAAAAGTGCTCCCAAAAGTGGATTGCATGGCGAGCACCCGCACAATCACGTGCATCGTGCCGCCATGCAATCCGTTTGGGAAAGCGCTTCAGCCCACTGGCGCGTGCACTGCCGACGGGCGTGCGGTTACGCGCACAATGACGAGCAGAGGCGCCATATGGCTTTCCTCTCTCGTCATGGTGCGCGCACATCGCACACCACTCGCCAGCCAGCCTGCTTTGACTTTTGCGCCTCAATGCTCCTCCCCCTCCCCCACCACAAAGCGCGTCTCGCGGCCGCGCGTCTTTTTGTTGCTTGTTTCAGGAAGAGATAGGCCGCTCCATTCAGAAGTGCACGGTAACTGCGCTCTCCAATTGATTGCTACTGTGTCTAATTCTTAGGTTTTGCAGACTGTCTCCATCTGAGAACATCCTATTCTGTGAAGACTGATTACAGTGTGAGTAGAATATACATTTTTTTGTTGTGACCCTTGGCATTCAGTCATGGGGTCATTATCGTTGTACTTTGTGAGCTCAGTTCCTTGATAGTCTCTATTAGGGAATTTGGTGCATTGTGAAGTCTGGAGTTATCCGAATAGTTGGTTGTTGATGGTCACTGCTCATCCAGTTTTATACAACTGCCAGTAGACTGTAAACCTTGCTGCCATTCAAGTGTCAACAGTTTATTTTACTTAGCGTACCCCGCTCGTGCAAGCTTACGTTTCAGCAGTTGCCCGCGCTGCGGTAACAGAGCGCCTCTTAGGCGAACAGTGCTTCTTATGTTTCAGCCCACTTACCTACTCCAGTGACTTCTGAATTTCATTTTCATAATGCCTGTCAGTCAAATGAAAGAAGGACGCCACCGGCTTCAGGAAGGCTGGAGCCATGAAAATTTGAACTCCTAAAAGGCCTTTTTTTCTTCAAAGCAGCGAGTATCAACGCAGCAGAATGTTCTGGTTAGAAAACGGATTTTAGATTCAGCTCTACGATCGTGTTTTCTTAGGTGGAATGTTAGAAGGCTGAAGCAAGTCTTGGGCGGCATGCCTCTCTTGTCCAAAACCACCCACATTTTCCTTGAGATGTTTCTCGTGCCATGGAGTAGAATGTTGAAATGGAGAATTGTGATTCGTCGCACCCAATCATGACTGGTCAAGAGAATTTGTTGTGCTGTGCTTTGCGGCAAATTCTGATTACTGTGCATTTTACCTCAACTGAAATGTTCCAGCAGGCCGCCTATGCCTACTCTTTCTGACTTGTTTCTCCATGGAGTCCTTACAGACAACAGAACAGGGTTAACTGTAAATGTAATGCCATCGGGGAGGGGATTGACTCTATATTAATAGGTGTCGTCAGAAAAGATGTTAACTTCAAACTCTGTCCTGCAATGAAGCACAACTTTAGTTTATGGACATGTAGAAACAGTGTTATTGTATTATGGAGGCCAATCGTTTAAAAAACAAACTTGGTGGCCTAAGATAGGTTGTTAGTAGCCCTATTTTATCCTCAGGAACATGATCCGACCCTATAAAGCAGCAAGGGCTCTTCGCTCGGATCATAAATTTCTTCTCCAGTCTTTTAGAGTAAGGCGAGCCCGCACCGGAGGGAGGAGGTTCTCAGTGAATACGGCTTCCGCCTGGAACTCGCTTCCACTTAGGTTGCGGGCAGAGATCAATACTCTGCGCTTTCGCAAACTATTAAAAACTCATTTGTTCCCGGTCTAAGGTGTCATGCGTTGGGTGGTGGTCTGATCTATGGACAGCGCTGGGATGCTCAAGGGTAACCGTGCGCGATATAAAACTCCAAATAATAATAATAATAATAATCTGGGTATGTGCAGTGGGAACATGAGTATGCCACTGGAGCACATTTCATTGCCAAGTTGTCTGAATTTCATATATATCATGGAATGCAGCAGACCTAATGTACAGCACAGTGTTAAAATGGTGTCACTGAATTTCTACCCATAACCTCTACTGATATACATTGACATGCACAACAGCAGTTGGCATGTGAAATAATGCAGCATTCATATTAAGAGCGTCAAATATTAAAATAGTGGTTTTCAAAGACATATTTGCATATGTAAGTAATTCCAAAACGCACCACTTGCTCTGTATTGTTTTTTTTTTTAAACTTGTTTTTATTGGCATTTGTTAGTACAGTTGTTACATATCAGTATTGGAGCGTGGCGTCATTAAGTACATTGTTCCAGTCAGGTGATATCCATCGTGACATGTAGAAATAACTTTACTGCAATTATATGCAATGTAACAGGTATTTGCCATATGAATAAACAAACCAGGGAGGGGGAGAGTAAACTAGGGGCAGTCATGGACTATCAAGGATAGGGCAGCCGGACCATCTCACATGTGGTCCGTTAGGTAACTGGTGAGACAACGCAGTGGGAACCCCTGGTCGGGGTACGACTATGCAGGCGGACATACGACATAGGTGCAGGCCCCGGAGTAGCGGGGATAGGAACGTGGTCACTCTAGGGTGGGCGTGGGGCATTAGGGGGAGCATTATCCGAGTGGGGTTGTGTCGCGTAAGGCTGCGTGGCAGTAGGGATGGTCGCGGTCGCGCCCTGGTCAGCTAGGGGCTGTTTAAACTGATGCATCAATAGCGCCCACTCCAGGGAAATCGGGGTTTTACGTATGCCCTTCGCTTCCTCCTCTCGCAGGGCATCCTCCTCAGCCGCGGACCACTTGAGACTTGCTCTGTATTGTTGATAGGTATTTTCCTCTATGCCCCTCTTAATACAGAGAACTCGGAGAATGTAGAGTTAGCAAATTGAGATGTGCATGTGTTTTTCACATAAATAATAATTTGCATTTTCTCAAAGATCTGCCATTTTTTTTTCTTCCTTCTGGTATTTATATAGTGCAACCCCAGCTACTGGTGCACCGGGCACTTTACATGGAATACTTTACATGTATAAAACACCAGAACGTAAAGTAGCAAAGCAGATATAGGGAAGTTGGTTAGAATATTGAGATTTTTAAAAAAAATTACACCCGACCTCTCTTCCAGTGGGGTAAAGCGGGAGTCTGGAGTCGCAAGGAAAAAATAACTAAGTCTCCCAGTTTTCCATTTTTACTGATTTTTACAGATAAATTTAAACGGGAAACTATCTTGATGTAGGTATGTCCTACATTTTTAAATATGGACCAAACAGAAAATGGATAGGGCTTTAAAGTTTGTATAATTTCTTTTAGTCGTGTCTGTCATGTTAGTGGCTTTGCAGATTTACATATTGCTGAGTTAATAAACAAGCATTGGCATAGCCAATAGGTCTCGCCTTTGGGATCTTATAAGTGTTTAGCCATGCAACAGTTGATGTTGTTGCACCAAGGATATTGTGCTGCATAACTAAATACTAAGAAGGTCCCAAAAGCGAGACCTATTGGCTATGCCAATGCTTTTTGTTTGTTAGGCATGGGGAGATTAAGTGATTTGCCCAGAATCAGAGGTTGTTCAGCAGCATTGCCGAGACTCGAACCTGCTTCCCCAGTTTCGAGGTCGACCGCCCTAGCCGTTAGGCCAACTAAAAAGCAGTTCAACATCTATGCTTTTTGTCATATGCCTTAGCCATTTGAATAAGTGAGACCACCTTTCACTATATACACACCCAATGTGCCAAATATAAGACACTTATCCCCACTCCTTAGTTATAACTTGTTTTTGCAACTGTTTTTTGCAAGGTACATGAAGTTAAACTGTCATACAATCTCATCTTTCACCCTGCATCTCATTTTTTTGTTCTCCCCTTCTCTGTCTTCTCTTTTACTCTAACTTTTATTCTCGTTTTTGCAAATCCCAACGCTGTGTTATAATACAGAAACGGAGGTAAAACTTCATACGGTCATGTGCATTTGAGACTTACATTACAAAATCACTATTAATGCGCCAGTTTCCACATCTAAACCCGTAATGCAAGCCGTGCTTTTCGCAGGTGGTAACATGCTGAGAATTTCATGCAGTATTACAGGATCCAGGAATTCTGCTGTGCCATAACAATACACAACTATTATAACCTTTTTGGCCAAAAATGGATGACTGGGCAGCTTCTAATGTTCGCCGAAGTCTGCTACATTCCACTAAAAGAGACTCACTCCTTACCCTACTGACAGCCCATTTTGGTTTAATTATAACTGATTTCCTGTATCTTGTTTATCTTCTACGTCTCATTCATCTACGAATGCGATTGCCCCTCTTTAACTTTCCACTCTCCTACGCACTAAAAGTCCCTTAAAGTAAGTCCTTTAGCATTGCTTAAACACATGGGCAAAGGCAATAGCTCTGGCTAAACACTTCTAAGGTCCCAAAGGCGAGACCTATATGCTATGCCAATGATTGTTCATTTTCTTCCCACCATCTACTTTCTTTACTCTTATGCTTTGTTTTCCTGACAATTCCTCCTTATCTTTTATTCCTGCCGCGGGCATCATTTCTTCCAGATCAAGTCACAGGTGAATCACAAGGTAGACTACCATCAGCAACTCAAGCTGCTTCTTTATTTTTTGTTTGTTTACATAATAAATATGCACATTTTTCCTCTTCCTAGTTGACTTAAATTTTCTTTCATGCAACTTCTAATTTTATAGGAATTGCAGTAAAGATTTTGCTAGCCGAATTTAGAAACTGATTTATAACTGTGTGCGCATTATTAGTATTTCTGTCATGTTTGACTTGCACATTATGCATAACAGGAACTATACCCCAAGGATGTTTGTGAATGTAATATATGCATATTCAATACTGGTCCTCCTGCTGAATTTGAGTTTAAAGACTTAACCTAACTCGGTCTGCAATCTTTTATTTTTTGCTCTGATCATAGCAACAGTGATGATGATGAACAGTGCATTTCAAATCCCGTTGCTGTCTGTGTTAAAATAAACAACAGTGCTATGAGAAGGGAGCCATTTTGACTGGTTTCATCATTACAGTAAAACAACAAGAATTTTTAATGCAATAATTCTCGCATTACTGTAAGTTTGAGCTTTTGGCGTTGCATTATTATTTGAGACGCCAATAGCTCAAACTGTCAGTAATGCAAGCATTTATATGTTACGTGACCGACATGGGTCAAGCAATTAAGTAGGTGGTGGGGGGGAGGGATGAAGGTGCAAAGTGGAAGATTGGCATGCCGCAAAAAAAATATAGAAAAAAAAGGATTTCGGTGAGCCGCCCAATAAGGAAGTTGCGTTATCGCCATTATTGAAGCTCAAACGCGGCATGCCACCCCCGGTATAACAGTAAAAAAAACTAAAGGTGCACAGCCGCCATGAATACCAAGCTTGGTGTCCCACGCAGGATTTAAAAAAAAAAATTTAAAGCAAAAAGGATTTGGGTGAGCCGCTCTTTAAGAAAGTTGCACGCCCACCATTATTGAAGCTCCAAGGCAGCATGCCAATGTGCTTCAAAAAGAAAATAGTGCTCACAAACAGTAAATAAGATATCCTGAGTAGCAACACATTTAACATGGGCAGTCCTTATGGAATGGTACAACAGGAAAACCAAGGAGGTTAACCAAAGAAACAAAAGTATTGGAAAAGACAGTCAAATGAGGCAATTAAACCATCGGCAGAACATGGGTGGAGCTTAATGCCCATAACCTGAATACAGCATGTCTCGAAGAGACAGCGTAAATGCTGCCTAGGCGAGACCTAAAAACATACTATATATTGCTGGGTACTGTGATGAAAGACTGCATTGCACCAAAACTGTTGGTGAAGATTTATTATTTATGCTAAAATATATTTTCTCATTAAATTTACTGTGTGTATCTTTTCAGAAGTCCTTAGTTTCAAAGTGCTGACCAGATTAAGGTGGCTCTTCAGAGCAGGAGACCTGCTGTAATCGGCTCCTGTCTGCCTCTCAAACTCACAGTTCTCACATCTCATTTAGATGTGAAGGAACCACCAAGTTTCTGATAGTGGATCCTTAGCTGGCTTCTTGGAAATCTTTGATCTGTCAATAGGGTCGCCACCTCACTGGTTTTTTACCAGCACCACCGGTATTGTGTTGTCCTGGCCAGTACAAAAATAAGCAAAATCAACTAAAGCTGGTGTTTTTAGCTTTTATGAGTACATACTTCAAAGAGCAAATAAAAATAGAAACCACTTAAATGCGTTCTACACCTGTGTTCATGATCCATGACTAGTAATTAAATTAAACAAATACAGAAAAGTTGTGTTCCAAATGAATGCATGCAATTTTACTTGCAGTCCTATTTATTATCACATCTAGGCCTTTGCAAACTCTTAAAACCACATCAAATGGCCAATATTTTTCTCGTGAAAAGGTGGCAACCCTATCAGTTACCTGAACACCACATGCCTGCCAGTCAGTGTATGTTAGAAGGCTTACAGCTTTTGTCCTTCTAACATGCATTTTCCTTTATTAATGGACCTGGACAGGGAAAAACTCCTTTGGGCCTTTATTTTTTTCTGTTACAGAACTAAACCACTGCTCTGGTGTTTGTTTCTTAAACAGAAAAAAGCCAGGAGGACATATTATCAATATCAACACATATTATCAATAGTAGGAAATAATCAGTATTCATAGATTTGACAAAAGTGCCCCCACTGTGCAGGCATAAGCACTTTTTTTTAACACTGTCCCTGGTAAGCAGATGGCCTTGCATCAAAGCAGGGGATGCGAGGTCCTCCTGTCATAGTCTGCGTGACCATTTAAATGTTAGGATGAAATAACAAATGTTTATTTGATGTTTTTTGCCTATTCTCCAGTAGCACTTTTTTGTACACTTCAGTGAAGATTTGAAAATCATCTGTGAATGTTATAGTTGCTGTGTTGGATGGCATGGCCTCGTGGCTTACAGACCATGCCCTGTTAGCCTGCAGTAACCTTTTTAGGTAATGTCTTTTGTAAAGAGTCAGACTCCATTAAGGATCTCGGTCAGTAAAGCTGCTTATATGTGCTTATCTTCTTGTACATTCAACAGGCTCTTTTGAACCAGAAGAGTGACCGACTGAACGTTACGGATTTGAAGCCTGCATGTTGGGTGTAGAATGGGGAACAGTGCCTTAAAAGCTCACCTTGAGACAGCCCAGAAAACTGGAGTGTTTCAGCTCACCGGCAAAGGATTACTAGAGGTAACTACCCTGGAGAGGCACAGTATTATCATTATTTAACAGCCTGCTTGTTCCAGTTTTATCGCTGTCACAGTTAGTTTGTGTCTCTCAACTACTTCTGGAATGCACAAGGAGCTGTTTTTCTTCACTTACAGCAAAGTACAGAGAGACACTTTTTTGTACATAATTGTATGCTGTGTGAACCACCCATTTACAGTCGGAACTCTGCATCTAGTGGTCAGAACCTTTCTGGAGTGAGAAAGAAAGGGCAGACCGTATTTCTGTGGGTGGAGGCAGCCTCATGACCTTAAAGTTTTAGAGACGGCTTTTGTAGAAGTAGGGGAGATATGTAATTTACGAACTTTTTTTTGCATTTATACATCAGCTAAAATGGTTTAATAATATTTTAGACATTCATTTCTTTGTGTAAGATATTGTGTAGGAGGATAGATTTGTATGCCAAAGTTGTTTTTTTAGGTCTCGCCTAGCGTTGCAGCGCGAATGCGCTGCCATCGCTTTGCGAGGCTTGCAGTATATACTGTAGTGTGGAAGCTTCATGGAAGCTCCGCCCACTCTCTGCCCATCGGCTTTTGTCTTAAATGCTGCCTTCCGATTGGTTTGAGGCTTGTTAGTCCCTCCTCATTCCTCATTTGTATCCTTCCACAGCTATTGGCCCCTTTACTCCTGGCACTATTTTCTTTTCGGTGTTGCCTAGCGTTGCAGCGCAAATGCGCTGCCATCGCTTTGCGAGACATGCAGTTTATAGTGTAGTGTGGAAGCTTTGTGGAAACTCCGCCCACTCTCTGCCCATTGCCGTTTGTCTTAAATGCTGCCTTCCGATTGGTTTGAGGCTTGTTAGTCCCTCCTCATTCATCATTTGTATCCTTCCACAGTTATTGGCCCCTTTACTCCTAACACTATTTCCTTCCCTGTCTCCCCACCCCACCGCCCCCTCCCCCAGTCTGTGACTTCTCAAAATCCTGCCCCCCCCTCCCATTCATGTTTTCTTGCCTGCCGGCACTTCAGTTTTCATCTTTATTATTGCCACCTTTAAATATGCGAGTTCAAGATGTGTGCTGTACAAAATTTTCTCGTGTTTAATTAACTAGATTTTAATGTTACTCTAAATATAATAAGACTCTAGGCAACATTCGGGGTATGCATGGCAACTGACGCCTCTTAGTTCACAAATGGCATTGTTGTCGGGCGGGAGGAGCAGCAGTGTTTTAACTCATGCTTAAAACGAGCACTTTTAATAACTTCCTCTCAGTGCTATAATCTTGTGTACTGAGGTGACGCGCTAAAGAAATGCACCTTTTTGAATTCTGAAGAGACATTATCGCACATTTACATCATGTTTACTGTATGATTGACATGCCGATCATTTTCACGGCTCGCCCACTGGCTCGTATGCGCTTGGCTCGTGTCCGGCTGGCTCTACCTGTTAATTAATATGTTGGCTTGCGCATCTCTAACAAAGAGAGATGAATGGATACATGACAGTGAGCCCAGTAGATGTTAGAGAAATAGACTGGTGCAGACAAACAGACAAAGTCAGTCTCCATTGCCTCACGTCAGAATCATCACTTTCAAGAACCTGGAAATCTGCTGGCAACTCCCGCATGCCCCAACCTCATCCCCCTCACCTATTCTTAGCAGAAGCGGTAGATTCTGAGGTGTGCCCTGCTGGTGCAGAGGAGCTCCGCAGAATCTGTAGAAGCGCTGGGATCCCTAGCCTCTCCGGGTGGGCACATAAGCCTTCCAGGTGCCTTCACACTCAGGATAAATGAATACATTTTGTTCTGTGCTTTAGTCGCCCCTCTGTGAGCACTGTCTGGTAGATGGAGCTCTGTGTTAATAAACACATTCAGAGAGATGGTTGTGTACAAACAAACAACAGCCACAATACTGTACGTTTTGAACGTGTAGTTAAAAATCTGCTCATCGAGTACCTCATTGGCTGATCATTCCATGGCACTACCAAAATTACATTTGGACACATTTGCTCAACTGTAAAACACTCATTTAACAACTCAGGCTTTGGGGTTAGGTAACCTACTTTGGATGCTGTGTAAAAGAGTAAATACAAAAATTAATGCAATGAAACTAAGCAACCAATACTGTCTAAAACACTGTGAAAACTGACACGCATTCTGACATTTTGTTTAGTTAATGGCGATTTTCTCATAGATGCGAGTAAAGTACTCTTAATATCTTAATGAAATCTGCACACTTTTAACTAATAGCACCGGGCGACCTTTGACAACTAGGCAATGAATACATTTTCATGTACCCTTGAAGCCCCCCTGCCCCCGCCCCCTTAGCAAACTTCATTGCCTCCCAGTGTTTGGGGGATAACCAAGACGCAGGAGAGTGTGTCAAATAGTCTAGAAAATGAAAGGGAAGCCGGGATTCGGATTCACATGCTCTGATCCCAATTGCGTTGGTTAATATGTAAGTACTACTTTTATGAATGAGTTTCGCATTAGTAAAGCACCATGGTGTTAATGTGTGGCGACACTTCACCCATGAGGTACATGCCAAGCAATTGTTGATACAATCCACACTTTGCGTCTTTTTCAATATATTTATTACGAAGTGCAGGATCTTTCCAAGGGATTTTGCACACTACATACATTCACTCCAAAAATAAAACGTATAGGTAAAAAACATTGCCATTTACAATGTCAATAGCTCTAACTCACAAATGCGAGACCTATTTGCATTGCAAATTATTGTTTTCATGAGAGATCTTAATTTCTTGAATGGTAACAATGGCTAACACTGCTTCTGGAGAATGGTTCAAAGCTTTTTTTATGTTGTCAGTCTTTGACCACTGGCCAAGTCCGGATTTTTAAAAATGATTTGGTGGTCCCTCTATTGAGGAAGTCCTTCCTAGATCCTTGGACTCTTGCTGCCTATCATCCAATATTTCTTCTCACCATGCTTACTAAGATAATGGAGAGCTATGTTAATTCCCAACTATCTTGTTTCATTGAAAAAATGTCACTACTTAACACTTGCCAATCAGATTTTTGGCCCAACCCTTAGTACTGAGACCATGCTAACGACCGCCAACAGTGACATCCGGATGATCTTGGATGCCAGGAGCTCTGTGGCCTTTATCCTACTCAATCTATTTGCGGCTTTTGACACGGTTTCTCAGGATATCCTCCTGGACAGACTCTCTACAGCTGGCCTCAAAAGTAATGTCTTAGGTTGGTTTAAATCGCTGCTCTCATACTCATGTTATCCATATCTCGTTGTGTTTCTCGTCTTTTCAAAAGATGAATTGTGGAGCTATGCAGGGTTGTTCCATGAGCCCACACTTCTCACTCTTTATGTGGTGGCTGTGGCAGACCGAATTATATCCTATGGCTTTCAATTCTACTCCTACACAGATGATTCTTTAATCATCATTCTCTTGAAGGGCGGGCAGAACTCCATCCAGGACCACTTGTGGAAGCGGATTATTAAAAACCCACCCTTAGCCCACGTGTTCTTTACAAGTAAGGAGGAATCGACACTGGAGCGAAGTACAAACCATAGGTCATTTATTAGCATTCATGAATGGGGCCTCGTCCGACAAGCACCATAGAGATACTCAAGGAGGAAGCATACTGAACGATGGTTACATGGGTTTTTATAGCAAAAGTTCACAAACAAGGGACGCCCAGAGGTAAATAGAACTTTGGGAAAAACACACAAATGAGGTACCGGTATGAATCATCAGCCTTGGTGCCTTGTGCAATTGTCACGTCCTGAAGTTGCACAATAAGATATGCTATCTGGGTAAACTTTACTTGAGGCTTTACCATTGTCTGAAAAACCCCAAGCAGACGCCAACTGTTCTTTTGCGCTGACTCTGCATGTATACACAGCCTACAATGCCCCAATCTAAATTCTTTACTCATGTTTATACAGATGTGGTGTTAAGGATAGAGCCGGGCTGGAAGTAGGGCAGGGGTGAAAAATGGATGAGGCATAGCTTAATCAAAAAACAAGAGAATCAGATTTTACATTTTAACACACTTTCGAGGATGCCTTACATCGGTGACAGGCTGGATGAATGGCAGTTCTTTGAGTCTTTTTTGATAATCAACTTAATTGATTTTGAGAGAACAAAGAAAAGATTAGCAGCAACCGCACAGTGCACAGGTTCATATTTATGACACTGCAAGGGTGTCGATAGCAATGTTATACAATATGCACAGCGATTGAGCACATTACATGGTAGAAGCAAGCAGTCTGTCGGAAGTAAGGAGCTACCCCCATGGACCCCACTATCCCAGTTGCTCCGCCCATTCAATCAATCAATCAATCACGGAACTTATATCTCGCACTACTCACCCGTAAGGGTCTCAAGGCGCTTGGGGAAGGGGGTCTGCTACTGCTCGAACAGCCAGGTCTTGAGCTGTTTCCTGAAGGCCAGGTGGTCCTGTGTCATCCGCAGGTGGACGGGTAGGGAGTTCCAAGTCTTAGCTGCCAGGTAGGAGAATGACCTTCCTCCAGCGGTGGCTCTCTGGATGCGAGGGACAACGGCGAGGGCGAGGTTAGCGGAACGTAGCTGGCGGGTGGGCGTGTAGAAGGTGAGGCGGCTGTTGAGGTACCCTGGGCCTAGGTCGTGGAGGGACTTGTGTGCGTGGGTGAGGAGTCTGAACGTGATCCTCTTGTTGACAGGGAGCCAGTGCAGGTCTCTCAGGTGGCATGAGATGTGGCTGCGTCGGGGGACGTCCAGGATGAGTCGGGCGGAGGCGTTCTGGATACGCTGAAGTCTTTTCTGAAGCTTGGCTGTAGTACCGGCGTAGAGGGTGTTTCCGTAGTCTAGTCTGCTGGTGATGAGAGCCTGGGTGACCGTCTTCCTGGTCTCGGTCGGGATCCATCGGAAGATCTTTCGGAGCATGCGGAGGTTGTGGAAGCAAGCTGAGGAGACGGCGTTGACTTGTCTGGTCATCGATGAGGAGGAGTCCAGTATGACGCCCAAGTTGCGTGCGTGGTCCGTCGGTTCAGGTGCGGTGCCTAGTGCCGGGGGCCACCAGGAGTTGTCCCATGCGGAGGGTGATGGTCCCAGGATGAGGACTTCTGTCTTGTCCGTGTTCAGTTTCAGGTGGCTGGTGTTCATCCATTCAGCGACGTCTGTCATCCCTTCGTGCAGGCTGGCTTTGGCGGTGTCGGGGTCTCTGGAGAGGGAGAGAATCAGCTGGGTGTCATCGGCGTAGGAGATGATGTTGAGGTTGTGTTGGCGTGCGATGGCAGCCCATTTACCTCATACTTTCTGGTATTTGGTAGGGCAGCCTCTGACCTCAAACAAGGGTTTCTCTTGAGCTGCACAACAGTCCACACCTCAGCGCCATTTAGCTATTGTGGGGGGGTCAGGTTGCGTTCAGGCCATGGCGATATCACGTTTGGCCACAATGATGGCTGTCCCCAAGAATAATATATCCACTCGGGACCCATCTAGACAGTCTATAACACCCAGGAGGAGGTGCTTGGGGTCGTAAGGTACATGCCAAACCAGGATATGTGTGAGTACAGATTCTATCTTGTCCCAGTATTTTATGAGGCGGGGGCAAGACCAGACCATGTGGTAAAAGTCTGCTGGTTGATGCTTGCAGCATGTTCATTCAAACGAGGCATGCAGCCCAGCTCTATGTAGTCACTCCGGGGTGAGATATGCAGTGTGGAGGTAGTAGATCTGGATGAGTCGAAGCCTGGCGGAGGCAGTGACCGTCTTGGGGGCCATAAGGGCATCCCACCAATCCCCATCCTCCAGGGGGCCCAGCCATCTGTCCCATCAAAGTATAAGTGAGTCCAGCGTTGTGGGGCCGTTGTTTGTGAGGGTATGATATATACGTGATATCCCTCCCTTCCCTAGATTTCCCATCATGACCTGCGCTTCCAGTGGGCTAAATTCAGGGAGTGTAGTGCCTGTCGCTATGTGTGTACTCAGGGCATGTTGCATCTGAAAATATCTGTAAAATTGTGAGGCATCTAGGGTAAAGCCCTTCTGTAGATCCTGTATGTCCTTATGTGGTCTCCCACTCACACGTCGCCCAGTTGTGAGATGCCAATGTAGTCCCAATATTTAAATCCTCGCAATGCCGCCACCTCAGCCACCCACACGCCTTGCCAGAGTGGCGTTTGCTGGCTCAATTTAGATTCCCATTGTGTATGACGCAGGGCCGAGCGCCAGACCAGGAAGACTGCCCGGGTCACCGTTAGGAGTGTTTTAGGAACGGGGCATCCATACATGAGGGTCTGGATTGGAAAGAAGTCCATGTCTCGAAGTTCGGTTCTGTAAGCCAGATCGGACCATCCTCCGGTAAACCAGTCATGTAGGACAAGCAACCGGTGCCTAGATAGTATAGGTCCATCATGCCCATGCCTCCATCGAAGGATGGGATGCGGCATCGGGCGAGAGCCATACCCGGCCTCCCACCTCCCCACAGGAACCATGTAGTCAAGGCGTCTATCTCCTTAAACCAGCTTCGGGGATAGTGGAATGGGGTATTTTGAATAATTTACAGGAATCGAGGGAGGATCGACACCTTAAATAATGCCACCCTTAAGAGTGGATTAAGTGGCAGGGTTTACCAACGTCTGAGGTCCTCCTTAGCCTTTTTGATAAGCGGGGTAATGTTCAGTGCCCATTCTAGGTCAGGGAGTAGAGCGAGCCATATACCCAAATATATCTTAACGACTGCCGTCTAATGGGGATATTAGTCTGCCAGTCGAAACATTCCCTAGAGAGATGAAGAGGCACGAGAGTCGAATTTGCTGGGTTCAGCCAGAGACCAGAAACCTTTTCAAAGGCTTGGAGGGATTGGAGACATTAAGGGCCGGAGCGGGCCGGGTCCGCCGAGAAGATCAGGATGTCATCCGTGTATAGGGCAACTTTATCAACGTGGTGGCTTCCCCACGCCCATCCTTGAATCAAGTCGTCCATGCGGATGAGACACGCCAGGGGTTCCATCGCCAGCATGTACAGGAGCAGGGAAAGGGGGCAGCCCTCTCTCGTACCTCTTCGGATTGGGAATATCTCAGAGGGGGTCTTGTTAATAAGCACTCTGGCTCTAGGGTTAGAGCACAGGACTTGAATGAAGCGCCAAAACCGAGTTCTTTGAGTCTTAATTCAGACATGACTGAGCTTCTTGTTTTTGACACCTACTCCTCCACAACCCCACCCCCCACAACCTGGCAGTAATGTTTGATTCTACATTTCTCTGTGAGGCCTATATTACTGAACTCACTTCTACATGCTTGTGTATAATGAACGTTCTTAAAAAAAATCTTGCCTTTCACACCTATGTTAGGTCCTCCAGGCAATTGTTGATCCAGTCGCTTATTAGAAGCAGACTGGACTATTGCACTGCTCTGGTTGTGGGTCTCTCTTACTCCCTTCTTTACAGATTACAGCTCATACAGAATGCTGCTGCTGTTGACATTTTTGTCTTGTACATTCCTAATTCTTACATGATCTCAACCCACCTCAGTAGTCTTCACTGGCTATCTGTCTGCAAGAGATGCTTCTTCAAAGCCCTCTGCATCTGTCGGCTCTCACTAGTTCCTCTCACAACAGTTATATGGCCCATATGTCTTCTAGATACACTCCTCCCAGATTGCTTTGCTTGTCCTTTCTTCCAAGTATTGCATTGCTCTACTTAATTGAATTGACTTCTCTTGACCATGCTAATACTAACAATTGGTTCACCCAAAGCATTACCTTCCATGTGCGTCTTTCCTTATGGCAATATTATCTTCATCCCCTTCCCTGACCATTGTCTTCTTCAGTGTTCAGACTTTGGAACAGTTAGTGTTTACCAAGTACTGCTCTTGTTAGTTCTCTGCAGTTTCAGGAAAAACTTTCTCTGTGCAATGTATGACGGACGCATGCCCTTCCTTGAAGGTTTTTCTATTTATCTTTTCTAATTAGAATGCCCCCGCTCTTAAAATGTGGCGTCTTTGGTGTAGGCTGTCCAAGTCTGTCTTGCATACTCTGCAACAGTTTCTTCCAGTGTTAGATCCTTACATGGCCTGTGTATATTCGTATGATTATCTCCTCTCTATTTTTCACAGGAAGTTAGTTGGAGCTAAGGGAAGTCTATCCAGTAAAGGCCTGGTGTGCAGGAAACCATCAACTATGTGACAGGACTCCCCGTTTATAACTGTGTACTAGGGACTTGGAGTGAAGTATTTATAGTCCTGGCCCCTTGATATGCCTCCGTAAAAAAAATTGTTGTTTAGAGATTTTTTTCATTTTCGATTTGTGTTTTTGCATCAACAGTGAAGTATTTTAGCTTGGGTACTCCATGCTAATCCGACATTTTTTTAAATGGCGGATGTGTTACAGGGATGATGTAATATTTCGGAACCATGAGACCTATATACTTCATTTTGGCGTCAAAACATAGGCTTTTGGGAGTCAAGTAGTCTTATAGAGACAGAAAATAACCTCTCAGAGCAACCCTTATGCCATTTTCCAAAATGGCAGCTGTATAATGATGTGTTTTAGCCATCATATTGGTAATTTATTTTAATATTTTTTATTTCATGTTTTCCTTTGATTCAAATTTGTAAACATGGGCGAAGCAGGTGGTAGCAGAGGATCTTTACCTCCTGACTGAATGTGGCTAACTACAAAATCTGAGGACTCCTTCAACAAAGAAAAATGTGTTGTATGACGAACTATTCCGAAAGAAAAGCTGACATCAGCTGTGGCTGGACAGAAGAGAGTTCAAGATGCTGCAGAAATACGACCAGACGAAGTTCACAAAAGATTGAAACTGAAGGGTGAAGAGGATCAAATTGTTTTTTGTGTTGTAATTCTTTATTAAGGAGCATCAAATATTTTATCATTGTAACAAGAAGTACTACAAGTCTTATTGATCAAATATTTTTGTGTGTGTTGTAATTCTTTATTTAGAAGGATCAAATATTTTATCATTTTAACATCAAGTGCTACAAGTCATATACAATGGATAAAACCCTGAAAAAATGTTGTAAAAAAAATAAATAGCAGAAACCAGTGCATCACAACAAGAATCCAAGTCTTCTGGGAAAGCGACGACAACAAAACCAGTGCCCATCCACTTAGAAGATCAATGGCTACCCCTCGTTCACCTCCAACAACTGATTAGAAAGCAGAGGATCGTCAATGTATTATCTGTGGTTTAGCCAGAACAAGGGCCAAATGGATTGATGAAAGAAAAAGTGCCGAGTGTGTGAGTCTCAAAGGGCAAACATTTTTATCTGCAGCTTTTTTCTTCCCAGCTAAAGTTTTCAGCTGAGTAGCTGATCTAAACAGCGAGGTGAATGTATTTGCAGCAGATTTGTTTGTCCACTCAAAGTGCATGCATGCATACATTCAAAATATGAATGTACAATGAGCTTCCAGCAGCAACGTAACCGCCAGCCTTCAGTTAAGTTTGCACTCTTTGAAAAAGTAAGTTACATTTTAGAGCCACTATTTACTGCTGACTACGGGTTCACACTGCATGATATCAGAGCAATAATGGTCATCATTGATGAAACTATTGATCCATAATAATGACATTAAGATTTTTCTGATGAGAATGTACAATGTCATAATTCGCTTTCGTGAGTCTAACAAAAAGAATGAGCCACCTATGATGTTCTCAGCTGATTTGACTCCTGAAGTTCTTGCTACCAAAATAAGATCAATCAAAGGATGCAGTAAAATCAACAGGAACCATTTTAAGAAACTTCCTGAAAGATTTAGATTTTGGACTTAATGAGAAAGTTTGTGATGCCCCTGAGCTCTGCAAATCATGGGAGTCAACTAGAATGCCTGATATTGTTTAAACATTTTTTACATCATTGTTTATTGATAGCAAAGCAAAACTGTTACAAACTAAAGTTCTTGAGTTCGGAACAGAAGCCAACAACATTGATGATGGCTGTGAAGATCTAAGCGAAGAAGTGGAATTCAATCCAGTGAACCGATAGGCTTATGCTGTGCAAATGTACTGTCTTATTTCCAAATCATGTTTTATGAATTACATCCCGGCAAAAAAAACTCAGCCACACACACGCCCACGCAATCTACGATGTGCAAAACTAGAGAGCTAATCACTTCAATCAATAGGATTGGTGTATCAACAAATTATAATTACATAGTATGGAGCAGGAACTTGTTAGTGGCTCATACTGTAAAATCTTGTGAATCTGACAGCACACCATTTCCAAGTCACTTTACCAGGAAAGGATTTGCAATTGCTGCTCTTGATCATTTTGATTTTGAAGACAGCTCATCTTTGTCTGGAACATCCAGCACACTTGATACTGCAATGGTGCATTTTCAGGTCTGTACCAATGAAGTAGCTGCTGGAAAACAAGCTGTGTCAGCTGTAGGCATGAACAAACAAAGCTGCAATAAACCAACTGCCTTGCCAACATGTGTAAAATCACTACAAGCCATCAACACGTCCCAGTCTGCCAGAAAGTTTCAAAGTAGCTGAGGACATGGATCTTCTTATCCCTGATGCTGGAGTCCGAAAAGCTGGTTTACCTGAATCTATCATATTGCTTATTCGGTGCAGACTGAAGGATGAAGAAAAGCCAGTTCTTCCGTGGGCTGGAATGAATGCTCTGATCTTACAGAATACCGTCCCACTGGAGAATGTTGGGTTTTTACCTGTAAAATCGTCTCCAGTCACAAACTATGCAGCAGTATACACAGCTCTAAAGATATTTCCAAAATGTGCATGCTCAGCTTGAAGACCAGCCTATCCTGCCAATTTTCTGCAATGAAGATGTTTTCCGTATTGTAGCTGACATTTGTATGAGCAGTCCAGTAGAATTAGATGACCTTTATCCAATGATGGGCATTTTCCACAAGACAAAATTGTGTTGCGCTGTGCAGGATGTTATCTCAGTGGATGTGGCATAGACAATGCGCTTATTAAGGCTGAAATCTTTGGAAGCAAAACTGTCCAGTCAGTATTGAGCATAACTCATTATGTTCATTCATTGTAAGGTATGCTCATCATATTTGAGGCTATAGAAACATTGCGTTGGAATGCTTTCTGTAACAAGAATGACAAATTAGGTTTTGCATATCTTATCGTGGAAGTGAACAAGGCGAAGGGTGCGCTTCATTCAAAAAACATAATGCAAAGCCAGCAATGTTCAATACATGCTGTTCAAAATCAAAAAAACAAGTTCGTATGGTTTGTCAAAGAATGTGAAGAAAATCAGAACTTTGAAAGTACTGGGGAAATCTTTTACACATGATAGCTCTAGTGAAAAACTTACTTGGTACATGATGATCAGGAAGGTGATTGGGAGCTGCACTTGAAGACTGGAGTCACTGACTACTGTGTTTCGCAAATTCGATTGCATAAACTACCTGAGATATGGGTCCTGGTATTTGAAAGAGTGAAGAAGCTAGAGGTGGAAAAACCCATACCTCTAAAAAAAATTAATCCAAAGAAATTTAGTGGGAAGGTTCAATGTTGTGGCTCCAGAAACTGGAACAGAGGATCCAGAGTCCACAGAAAAGCTCCTAGGGAATTGTTGGTCAGACAAGTAAAAGTAATATGTTACTCAATGGCAGCTAGTTTACCATGAAGCCCTTGCTATTTGCAATGTTTTCAGAGAGCTAACAAATTCAAAATTAATGGACCATAGTCAAACTGTTCCTCAACACGAACTTGTGGGAAAAAGAGGGGAACATTTTAATAAACATGTTGACAACCTTCTTCATTTCATGCAGCAGCAAGTAAAACCCTTTGAAATGACTAAGCCTGTGCAACTACACAACTTCGTGACCAAACAATATGTAGATAACTTTATAAAGATACGTCTACTAGATGCCCTATAACATGGATCAAAACTATACACTGAACTGAAGCAGGAGAGATTTGTATTGAAAGAGTAAAAGCTGTTTGACATAATCACTAAAGCTAAACTTCCAAATCTTAATTGCCATTGTAAGAGGTGCGTCCAACCAGCCACTACAAAACAGGTTCTAAAATACAACTTTCGCAGGCACATAGAGAGATGAATGTAGCAAAGAAAAAGGGTGAATTTATCCAGGACATTCTGTTGCATGATCTTCTTCCAACAAACACGTTATTTGATGGAGATACTGCAACCAAACCAGTGAAGCACAAACTCATACAGGAGCTCGAAAGAAAACTTTCACCTGAAGAATTTCAATTAAAAAAGTTTGCCTCATTGAAAACTGGTGTTGTTGTGGACTATATGTCAAAATTGCGAATGGTCAAGAGTTCATCCATACAAAACTTCGGAGAGGTCGTTCAGAATGTTCTAGACATATCAAAGTCAGTGTGCACCTTGCAGGAACTGCACATTGTCTTTGACAGTTATCTTGAACTATCTGTCAAAGAATGTGAGAGAATCAGATGAATGTATACAAGTGTAACAATTGACCTTGCCTGCATCAAAAATTCGACACCTATACTTGTGCAACTTGAAAAATTCTGGTCATCAACATTGAACAAGATTAACTTGAAGATGTTAACTCGCTCAAGCATTGCTGATGCTTCAGTGAAAACTTGCAAGTGGAATGCTGGTCATTGAGGACTTGGTGCCTGCAGAGAGAGATTCAAAAGGTATGGGCTATATTGTTCAAGAACTTAACCGCAAATTGGAGGAAGCTGACCTTCGTGTTGTGCCACATGCTGAGTGGGCTGTTCGAAATGGTTCCAATTGAGACATTGTATTGCAAATGACACCGATGTTATTTTTGCGCCACTTAGATTTGTTGCAATGTTCAGAAGTCAATGATTGTGAGAGTTATGGATACGTTATGGAACAGGTGAAAAAAGACACTTAATCCTGCTTCCTATTCTGTACAAGAAACTTGACCCAAAGGTGCCCCGTTTTCTTATCAAGGCACATATTCTTACGGGTGATGACGCTATGAGCAAAATTGCAGCAAAGCTTGCAGCTTTAACTGCAGAACATATGAAGTTTCTAAATGGATTTGCGGATACAGAAGGAGAATGTGACTTTAAAAGTGTAGAAAAATACCTTGTGCGTGTATGGAAAACGAGTTATAGCTGTCACACATTTGACGGTCTTCGGTACAGTGAGTTCAAGAGATCAGTCCCGCTAGGCGACCTTCCATCGATGTCCTATTCTGTGCATGACACATTAAAAGAGCGTTATTCTTGATCAGAAGATATGTAAATGTTTTGGATCATGCATATGTAAAGAAAGATCCGTGTGAATTTGGTTGGGAAGATATTGATGGGGTGCTAAAACCTATGAAAATTCAATTGTCTCTATCTACAGAACTTACATGTACATGTACTTGCCAAACCTGTGCTACAAATAGATGTCCCTGTCTATATGCTCTTTTCAAATGTTCAACATTCTGCAAATGTACCACAAGGGATTGATGGAACAAATAAGTAAACTGAACTATGAAAATGTGTCTAAAACAGGAGTGCTAAACCTTATTCTTTTCATAGTCAGATCATAAACATTGCTTGGTTCTACATCAAAGGATTAAAAAAAATATTATTTGTTGCATTTCTATATATGTCTCTTCTTCCGCTATTATAGCTGCCATTTTGGAAAATGGCAGGAGGCTTGCTCAGAGGAGTTATTTTCTGTCTCTATAAAACTACTTGACCCCCAAAACCTATGTTTTGACACCAAAGTGAAGTATATATGGCTCATAGTTGTTGAAATATCACATCATCACTGCAACACATCTGCCATTTTAAAAAATGTCTAGAAACATTCAGCCCTGATCAGCATCATTACCCAAGCTAATGATCCAAAAACACAAATCAAAAATGAAAATCTAGACAACCATTTTTTCACAGAAGTGTACAAGGGGGCCTGGATTATTAGTACCCGTTTAAAATGTGTCTATTGGTACTGGTGTGAGAGCCACCTTCAAAGCACCAGGGTTCACACTCAACATTTAACATAACGTGTATTTGTAAAGCACACATTCACCCGTGGGCCTCTTGGTGCTGAATAACAGATGTTTATTGTTACCCAACTTAATGGTACTCATTTTACCAACTTCAGGAGGAGGAAAGTTTGAGTGAACCCACCGAGATTTGAACCTGTGACCATGAGGTCAAACACAGGCCCTACAGTGGACGCATTAGTCCGCTAAGCCACCAGACCCAGTATTAGAAATCCCTCACAAAGCATGCACCAACAGTTAACTCGGGGGAAAACTCCTAGTCACAAAACTATGTGATCTATGTTTCCAGGCAGTGCTTATTGTGTTAATAAGAGAGCCAAGGCCCAATTTATTTCTTAGGAAGGTACGGCCCACCACCACTCCTACCACTCCCTTCCACCACTGCCAGCATTTTATCTGCTTTTTTAGGTGCTGCGGAATTTCCCTCGCCATTCAGGGGCAGCTCTTAAATGCTCTTCTGTAGGAGCTGTGTACGTTGTGTCACTGCTTTGAAATTTGAGACACTGTGCAGATATGTGGTTAAACTATGCCTGTGCGAGGATAAACTTTCACCTTTAGTCTCATTCTCTGTGTGTGCCTCATAATGGTGTCCTGTCTTCATGAGAACATTAAATTTAATGTGTCACTTTGGAATCCTTTTCTATAGAAATATTAATATTCTTTTGTTCCAAAATACTAATGTTTCACTTCAGTGAGCTACTGGGCCCTAAAAGGAGTGGTGTGTATGTGTGTGCAGCTGCAGTGGCTGCTTTATCCCTGAGGTATGGTGTCAGGTGGAGATGTGATTACTATTATATCATTTCTATTTTGAGTATTCCCGTGCTTGAGTTCTATGTGGCAGTTAAGCAGTCAAAGATTAAATACGTAGGACGATTTTGAATAAGTGTGATTAATGTGACACAAATTTAGTTGTGTTCTGCAATGTGATAATGAAGCGTATGTCCATATATTTGCAGTATCTAATTTGAACATTGGCTTCTTCATTTTACATCAGCTTGGTATTGATTTCAAAGAGTTTCTAGATGGTTGACAACTATGTGTCTCTTTCATTGTTTTAAATATAATGCAGTCTTGTGTAGCGAAAACAATTAAAAGGGCATCCTCTGAGACACTACTGTTCCCTGCCCAAACTCCCCCAGGCAGCAAACAGATCTTTACTCCCTCCCAGTGGGAGGCCCGAAAAAAGCTGCTCCTGTCCGGTCTGAAGTAAAGGAATGGAGACAGCTCTCAACGTTACCCAGGATGGGTGCTGGTTGGGGAGCTGGCAGGGGGGTTGTGGGGGCTTTGGGGCTCTCCTCGCTGCCCCCAATGAAGCCCATGTTATGGGTGTCCTGGGTGGGCACCGGGGCACCCACTTAAAAAAAAAGAGCTGGCTCCTGCTGGCACCCGCTAGGGGCTCAGGCTGGTGAGCCAGCAGAGGCTGTGGGGGCCTTGGAGCTCCCAGACAGCCCCAAATAGTTGCCATATTGTGGGTGCCCTAAAAAACATAAAAAGAGCAATAATGAAGTGGCAGGAGCCGCTCTTTTACTATTCACTAATCCGTACAGGGATCGCCCAATAATGCATTGCAATGATTTTTTTTTAATTATATCTTTTCTTCCTGGTGGTGCCTTTAGAAGGGGCAGGGGCACCACCAACCATTTTTAGGTTTTGCTTTCACAGCGCTTGAGCTGTGCTTGTGAAATTTATTGTTTCTAAGATATCCTAAAAGGAACTTACATTCCACCTTCAGTTCTTATTGGTCCATGTGCTTACCAGTTTGCTTTCCTCAGTTCCTATTGGTTGTAGACTTTTCTCTCTTCTGTGTCTTTCTTATTAGTTTCCCATCGCCTGACTACTCGTCCACATCTGCGTTGGTCGTTTCGAACTTTGTTTTATTTTTGGTTACATCCATACCGTTTACTTTGCTTGGCTGTGTGCGTGCATTTAGAACTTCCTTCGTTCCCTGCCTCCGTGCATTAGAGATTGCTTCATGTGTTTTTTACACCACTCTTATTTGTAGCTCCGATGACTGATTTTATTTTATGCACAATTTGTTCATTATTTTTAACTCTGCTGCCTTCACTCCGACAGCCATTCTCACCCCCGTGCCTCCACCCGCATGCACACAGGAGGCAGAAAAGAGTGTGAACAACTTTTATTTTTAATTTAGCATTTCTGGATCTGATGACCGACTTATTCTGACTGTGTACATTTACAGCTTGCCTCCCGTGTTTTTTACTACACACTTGTTTGTGGCTCCGATGACTGATTCGTTTTATGCATAATGCATTCATTATGTTTAACTCCATGCGCCCTTTTCTGTTATCAATTGCACTTCGCACAGTCGCAAAGTTGGTCAATGCTCAATTTTTCTTGTACACTATTAGGACTGTCTATTCCACACACAAGGTCCTCCTTTAAAATAGCCCCTACAACCCCTATATCGCTCCCATTATCAAATACTTACTGACAAACACTTCTAATGCGAAGCCATAAATAAATCATAATGGGTTAATCTCTAGTTAACTCAAAAACGATTTCAGTTGCTTTTCCAATGCTTTGTACAAATATTTCTCTACTTCACTAAATAAATGTGCAAAACCACAAAATAATTACTTTTCACAGGATACACTACAATTACATCAGGAACACATTTACAATAGACAAAAAGTTCATATGAGCCGTATTCTTTATAAACAAACATTTCATATAATCATTCAATCTTCTCTCCTTTACCCAATTCTAACAATGTAAAACGTATACTACACAATTAATGCAACAGGGAACAAAATAACAGTTTTTTAACGCATAATCTTATAATTAATTTGGCCTCTGCTGCTTTCACTTCGACAACCCATCTCAAAACCCCATGTGCACCCCCTTGCACAGAGGAGACGGACAACAACATGAACAGTTTGCTTCTTTTTTTTTTTACTATTCATGGCCCTAATGATAAATCATTTTGAGTAGAAATTTATCACTATTTCTGCTTTCAATCACTCACTATTACTGCCTCCGATGCCTTCACCCCGACAACACGTCTCAATCCACCCTCCACACGAATAAATAAAACAACTTCTTTACAAAGGAACTTGATAAGCAAAATATATATATATCTTGCCTTTAGCAATAACCAGTTAACCCCTTCTGTGCCCATGACGAGATAGTCTCGTCATGGAGCGCGATTGCGCTGTGCCCATGACGAGACTATCTCGTCATGGACCCCGCCCGCTAATGAAAGGGCCGGCACAGGAGGGGGAAAGGGCGGGGCACTCAAGGGGTTAAAACACTTTCAGTGTGTTTGTTTCACTTATGTGGCACAACTGCCCAGATGCTCATTGCAAGAAGTAACTGTTATTCTTCATTTGTTCATATGATCGCTAGCCAATAACCCAAGAACACATTTTCAACCACTTTTGCTAAACTAATTTATTACGTTTTAGCAACACAACTCTTACTTTGTGCTTGTTTTGTTTTTCATCCCTCCTTCACTTAATCTGCCCATAGCTGCACCCGCTTCCACCGCTAAATAAATAAAGTAAATACAAAAAAAAAGTCACCTCCCCCACCCCACGTAATATCCCCACTTTATAATAGCACCAGGAAAAGCACAATATATTGATTTTCACTACAAACAACTCATAACACTTTAATAGAGTTTCAGTAACTTATACTGCGCAACTACTTTCAAAACGGCAAATTATAGTAAAAACAAATGTATTAATAATCTGGCGATGACTGGTAAGGCACAGAACAAAGCCAAACAGGACTTGCCCCAGAGGGAGATGATAAAGGGACGGGGATAGGCAAGATAGGCAAGATTGCTCCTGACCAAAAAGATATTAGGGTCTGTGGATGCTCTACTTAAAAAGAAGAGAACAAGTTAACAAGGCTCGGACGAGCCGAAACTTTATGGCGACATTGCGAATTAAATAATTAATTGCACTAACTTTTTGGTCCGTATCCATTGTTAGAGAGAAGATTCTCATGGGAAAACGCAGAAAACAGTGATATATATATATTTACTGAAAAAACCATTGGTTTCAGGGGCGTTATAGTTAGCTGGACATTTCCCTCGTACAAAACCCTAGAAATTCCCCCATTCTAGTTAGTTCAGCTAACTATAACTCGCGCCCCCGCAATGCACTGCTGATGATGTCACATATTACATCACTCATGACATCTCAAATGACATCACTGATTACATCACTGATGACGTCATCCAGTGAGTGTGTGTTTCTGTAAAGTTTAAATATGTTTAATATATATAGGGAAAGGCCTATGGAAGAATGAGTGGGTGTATAAGTGTGTGAATGGATGATTCAGTAGGTGCGTGACTGACTATAAGTGAGTCATTAAACGTATCTTACTGCAGACAAGTGACTAAACTGTGTGAATGTCTGTATCTGTCTGTCTGTTGGTGTATAAGTGGCTGCATGGTTTTGTGAATAGCTATATGAGGGTCTATATGGGTTATTGATTGGTTGTCTGAGTATCTGTATGGGTGCCTGAGTGTTTGTGTGGGTGGGGTGTGTGTGACTCTGTGCATAGATGTGTGAGTGGGTGATTCTATGGGTGCATGGTTTTAAGAGTGCATCTGTGATAGACTGTATGGTTGGGTGAGTGTATGTATGGGTGTGTTAGTGATTGAATGTATATCTCAGTGGTACATGTGTGAGTAACTACATATGTGAAAGGCAGTATATATGTGTGTAAGAGTATATAACTGGCTATATGTGAGTGTGTGATTGTGAGAGTGGCTGTATGGATGAGTGTGTGCTTGTATCAGTAATTGTATAAGAGCATAAGAATGTGGTAGTATTTTTATGAGTAAGTGAACTTGTGTGTGTATAACTGTATAGGTGAGTAAATGGGAGTGTGATTAATTATTTGCATGACGGACTAGGTGTGTGAGTACCTCTATGGATGATTGGCGGTGTGTGAGTGTCTATATAGGTGTATAAATGCATATGATAGTCCTGTACTGAGTGACTGTAAGTATGAGTGACTGTACAGGTGAGTGAGTGGATGTGTGTGTAGACCTAAGAGTCAATGAGTGGGTATGTAGTTATTGGTATTGGAGTATCTATGGTTTTGAGAATGGGCGTCTGAAATTTTGAGTGGGTGTATCAAAGGTTATATTAGGGTGTGAGAAGATGCACTAATTTATCACATGGATGATGTCATCAGTGATGCCATTTGAGATGTCATCAGTGATGTAATCAGTGATGTCACTGACCATGTCATGAGTGATGTAATATGTGACGTCATCAGCAGTGCATTGCGGGGGCGCGAGTTATAGTTAGCTGAACTAACTATAACGGAGGAATTTATAGGGTTTTGTACGAGGGAAATGTCCAGCTAACTATAACGCCCCTGAAACCTATGGTTTTTTCAGTGAATTTCTAAGGTTTTTTAAATGCCAATTCCTAACAATAACGTGCATGAAACCTATGTTTTTTTCAGTGAATTTCAAAGGTTTTTTTAAATGCTAATTCCTATCTATAACTTATCTCTAAAACTATGATGTTTAATGATTTTTCATTGGATTTCTAAATTATTCTTTTTCAGTGTGTCAATTCCTTTAATGATGTTTTTTTTAAATACTTTTTTATCACCATTTTTTTACTTATTTTTTCAATTCATTCTTTTAAAAATTAAAAAATATTTGTTTTTAAAAAATTTTTTAATTGTAATTTAAAAAAAAAAATATTTTATTATATTTTTTAAAATATTTTTTCAACTATATTTTCAATACTTTATTATAATATTTTTGTTTCCATTTTTTGGGGGATTCGCTCACCCTATGCGCACCGTTCTCGATCCCTGCGCGAAAGCATCCGCGTACGGTATGCGTTGGGTAATGTTCTGCTTGGGTTTTCGGATCAGGTGGAACCCGCTCAACAGAGCCTTTCTAACCCAAACCAGAACGTTACCCCCTCCCTAGGGCCTTTTTACACCTAAATAACCACATATATATGTACCACCTAAGGACAGGGAATTCCTATTATATATATATATATATATCAAGACCTCACAGCCTCGCGATCTCAGACAGACCCAGAACTTCCTACCCAGACGGCAGCCACAGTCTTGCGGTCTCAGACAGACCCAGAACTTCCTACCCAGACGGCAGCCACAGTCTCGCGGTCTCAGACAGACCCAGAACTTCCTACCCAGACGGCAGCCACAGTCTCGCGATCTCAGACAGACCCAGAACCTCCTACCCAGACGGCAGCCACAGTCTCGCGGTCTCAGACAGACCCAGAACCTCCTACCCAGACGGCAGCCACAGTCTCGCGGCCTCAGACAGACCCAGAACTTCCTACCCAGACGGCAGCCACAGTCTCGCAGTCTCAGACCTCACAGCCTCGCGGTCTCAGACAGACCCAGAACTTCCTACCCAGACGGCAGCCACAGTCTCGCGGTCTCAGACAGACCCAGAACTTCCTACCCAGACGGCAGCCACAGTCTCGCGGTCTCAGACAGACCCAGAACTTCCTACCCAGACGGCAGCCTTAGCCTCGCGGTCTCGAACAGACCCAGTACTTCCTACCCAGACGGCAGCCTTAGCACGAGCTCATCCTGTTATCACCGTAGTACACGATAGGGGAATCGGGGTTACTATGTATCAGATCACACAAAGACTATTAGTTGAGCACAACCTGTTCTTTAGTTCGAGGGGCTCTTTTCTCCCCCATTCAGTTACCACTTACCTGATCAGGATTAACATCTGTTCATGTCAAGTTGAATCTGACTAGAAGAATAGGCTATCCTCCTATACAAGGATACACAACACATGCTGACTCACAACAAGCTAAATACTTTATTTAATTGCTACATGCACACTCACAGAATACATCATATATACAACCTGCAAGGAAAGTAAAAGGTTAAGTTATACACTTCAATAAAAAGGGGTCGACATCACCTTAGTCGTATGTAGCCTGTGCTCAATGGTCATCTAGGTTCCCTTCTCGTCTGTGCCTCGGCTTCGCCTGGAAGTCACACCTCCGCAGTCTCGGATCTACTCCCTTCTCCCTCTCCGAGTCACTGGAACCTCTTCCTCATCGGCTACTCTCTCCTCTTTAGATTCAAGTTCATCATCTGTCTTCCCTGAAATAAGTAGTAGCTTTTCTGCTAACGGCCAGGTGCCGCCTATGGACTAGAAGCAAGTGCCAATCTCTAACTCAGACTTTCACTAATATAGAGGTGCATTCTCTCATGGAAAATTCCAGCTTGAAACCTGCCGCCCACCAAATTCCTGTACCTCCCCGTGCCAAGGACACGTTCCCAGCCGGCCGGCCTGATGTAGTGTCTTCGGCAGGGGAAAAAATACACTCCTTCGATAAGGGCCGGCCTGAACCGGTTCTCTCCGAGCGAATAACACCTCATAACTAAAATATCACCCTTCACCTAGAAATGTCCCAAGCTGCCGGGGCAGAAAGAAAGATGGAGTCTCTCCTGTCTGAGGCCTACCAGGCCTGAATTCAGCACGACTCCATGAAATACCCTCACTATAGGGCAGGTTATCCTTAATACTAACGAATCTATCCCCTAGGCTATGTATGTAAGCCCTGATCTATGGGGAGGAGCACAGGATCGTGTCAAAGTGTCTAATAAATAGGCTCTATTCACTACTCTAATCCTTAGACTTGGATGGAAAGAGACTGAAGTCATATTAATCGCTCTACAACACAAGAAGGCCGGGAAAATCGAGCAGTACAGGTACGTGTTTGGTGCGCGATTGCAATGCGACCGGTACGCGACTCCAAGCCTATAGGCAACAAGTATGATGCACGTTACGCGACGCTTGCATGCTTCCGCAATACGTCATGTGCGTGTATGACGCGGTGGGTGCGCGAATCCTGCGAAATATTTTACATTTAAAAAAACATATATATATGTATTTCATGTGAATATTAATTGAAGACAAACTCTAAACTACTCATAAAAGTGATATATTTTTACTTCTAATCCTATATTCCTTTCAAATTCAATTTCGCGGATTCGCGCTCGGTGCGTGCTGCGTATGCACATGGTGCGCGGATCCCATGTGACCTGAAAAAAAGAGATTTGATTTGGTTCACTACACTTCCTATTCTAACTATTGTAAGACCCCACCCATTTCAATCATTCTTCTTTGACCTTCTTTGGAGGAGCATCTCTCTGCAGAGAAGAACTTTTTGGGGGAGATTTCCACAGCTGCCATTCTTTTCATTCTAAAGAAAATGCCTTCTGGACAGCAAGCACCATTTGATTCAGAACATTCTTCAGATGATGGGTTTCTTCCAGAAGCTCCACGCCCTCAACGATATACTTCAGTGGTATGGACATTTTTTACCTTTCCTGATGGAGAAACAAAGACAAATGCAACTAAGGTGACGTGCAAAATTTGCCAGAGAGTCCTATCAAGAGGAGATCCAACTAAAAAATACTCTTGCGGGACCGCAAGTTTGATAAAACACCTCAGGACTCTCCACCCCATCAACCTGGCAAGGGAAGAATGCAGAAGAATGCGTCACAACCCTCCGCCAGCAGTGGCAAGTACATCTACAGCAC
Source organism: Triturus cristatus (assembly GCF_964204655.1). Classification (NCBI taxonomy): domain Eukaryota; kingdom Metazoa; phylum Chordata; class Amphibia; order Caudata; family Salamandridae; genus Triturus; species Triturus cristatus. The sequence continues at coordinate 1,136,437,388 of NC_140592.1, forward strand.
TGCCAACTGTTGTTCACCCGGACATACGTCCCGAATTTGGACAACTTAAAATTAGTTGCATTAAATGCAACAAACTGCTGTGTTACGGTGAGCTTATCTGCAGGGCGCAGAGAAACCATCAGTGTTAATTTTTTTTTTTCCCCTAAAGTTCACTATTTTGTTCATCATGTTCCCTTTTTTTGTTTAAATAAAAAAAATCACAAAATCGTTGAAAAAAGCACAAAAAAAATCAAAGAAAAAAATTCTAGTTAGAACTAACTTCTCTGTTTAAAAAAGAGCTATATTTGTATGTTAGTGTGTGAAAGTTTAGATGAATGTATGTATATTGTGTTATTGACTGAACAAATGCATTAGTAACGTATGATGAATGTATAAGTGCAGGACTATGAGGAAGTGCTGCAGCATCACACAGTAACCTCTTTAACTGCAGAGTGCTGTAGTACTTCCGAAGCACAGGGATGCAACATATGTACATAAATATGTTGCAAATCTATGCTTTTCTCTGCACGGCTGCTTAAACTGCAGCCATGTGGTGACACAGGCACCCTTGCACCATGGTGCAAGGATATCTGTGTCATGTGCTGTTTCTTTTTGAGCAGGAAGACACACCTTCCTGCACAAAAACAATCAGAAAATGCATTTTTCTCCTTCAATGTATGCTGAACATTTTAGCATGCATTGAAGATTTAAAAATGAGGAGAAATGAAAACAATTCTCCTTGTTGTGCTTTCCTACACCAATTGGAGAATGGTGCAGCATTCACACACATTTTGAGATTTATGATTTCTTATAAATCTGGAGATGTGTCTTGTTCTATGAGTATTCAGTGCAATCACGCACAACAACACTTATAGAACACCCTTTCAACGCAAAGTGGTGTGTATGATGAGGTTTTATTTACATAGAGTAGAAAAAGTACACAGAGTGCCTTTTCCTCTCTTTGTAAATATGAAAGAGTGTCTTGCGCAATAACTATGTTACAAAAAGTGACATATTTCTGTTCTTAAAATTGCTTGCGAATGATAGAAGGTAAGCACAGAGTTTTGTCTGCAAAGATGCTCAAAGAAGAATGATTGAAATGATTGCGGTCCTTCAATAGGTACAATGGGAAATATTATGAACCAATCAAATCTTTTTTTTGGGAGGTCCCATGATATCCGATAACAGAGAGATTTCAAAACTACATAGGTATAAACAGAGTGTTTTTAAAAACGTGTTCAAACTTTGTAGCTTCTTGCAGATCAGCCCATTCTGCATATTAATACTTAGTTAAACTTACCTTCACAGTAATAGAAATTAAAAATGGTACACAATTTTTTCAGATGTTTTTTGTGATGTAAATTGAGCTAAATTGCTTATTTTAGAATTAGGATATGTGAAAGAAAATAAAAAATAGTTATAACATGTAATAATACATTTTTTACAACACAGCATAATTTCAACAAAGTATTTTGTTTGCCTTTTTTGCTGTTCTCAGAATATATTGAATTTCACTAGAAATAGTGATTTCAATCGTACTCATCACTTAACAGCGGGCACAAAAAAAACAATCAAAAAGATTGTTTAAAAAAAACCAACATGCTATTCTCAGTAAAATACCAGAAAATACAAATCACACATATATGAAATGCTTATGGCTAACAAAATTTTATAACTTTAACTTATAAAAACTGTAAATGTTGTCGCTTTAAAATATTCACCGAGTCAATGAGCACGAAAAAGTCCATAATTCAAACATATACCTTTCCTTGAGGCCAAATGGTATTTTTGCACTCCTTTTTATGTAAATTGTCCAATGGTAATCCTATTAAATTATAATAATAAATTCCTCAGAGAGTGAATTATCTTCCTAAAACTTTGACTTTAAAAATATTAGGTAGGAATTTGGTAATTCCCTAGGCAAACGTTGTTTGAAAACCAACTGGGAATCATTACAAAGTGTCCAGCCTTTTTCACATTTTAGGCAGTGTAATGTCCAGATGTTGTGGAAGGACCATCATGGAAAATTATTGCAATTGCTACAAAAGTCCTTCCTGATATTGATAGTTGTGTTGCTACAAATTGCTTTATTAAAGTATCCAATTTTCTTCCATCAGCTGTACAACGTTGCATCATTAAAATTATGTATTGTCCATATTTTGTTAAAATAATGTGGATAACATTTCTGATTTACATTGGCTACACTCCATGTTTTGATTTGCACCTTTAACTAATTTATTGAAAGACACTGATTTACAGACTGGTAATGTTAAATACAGAAATCTTTCAGTGTCTACATTAGTGGTACATGTATACATTTTCACAATGATGTTCCCATTTGTAAGAAAGGCCAAAAATATTTTCTATTTCTACACCTTCATTTTCAAAAATGGTAAGCATATACATTAACAATTCCTGAGCATCCTGTTGGATATTTTGTGTAAATTGTGTGGAACCAGAACACACATCCAAAAGATTACGAACATCTGAAACAGATTGTATTTTACTTGTATCTGTTGTCAATTTTTCATAAACCGAATGCAACAGAGAACAAAATCTTTTTTGCAGATTCTGCATAATTTGTTCTTGCAAACCTTCAAGATAAAAAACAACATTGACCACTACATTAGCATAGCAGTTGACACCTGAACTATTTTCAAACTGATAACCAACAATCTCTTGTTTTATAGTGTCCTTTTTCTTTTTACTTGCAATCACAACATTATCTTGTTCTTTTCCCTTCTCTACACCTTCAGTACAGATATTCTCAAACCTTCTTTTTCGACCAACCACACGTGTTTCAAATACAGGATATTGACCTAAATTTGGAGCATACACCCTTCTTAACCTATTATACTCTTTTACACAGTTTGCATCTGCAGTAACCTTTGTCTCATCCAAATCAATCAAAAACAAACCAGATAATGTTCTGACTCGCGACAAAGCAACATATGCCATGCCCTCTTTAAATACGGTAGATCCAATGTTCACCAATGCACTGTCTACACTTAATCCTTGAGATTTATGAATAGTCACTGCATATGCCAAATGGAAATTGTTTCGTACGGACATATAAATCTTTAACAAGCAAAATACGAACTGAACAACGACCACTTTCTTTAACTTCTTCAATCTGATCAAATTTAATTTTTAAAAATTCAATTCCTTCTTTTTTCTGATAATTAACAAAATCCACCACTTTACCCATTGCTCCATTAACTAAACCTTTTTCTACATCCAAATTACGCCTTAAAATTACCCGACAGTTTACACATGCATATAGTGTCTTTCTAAACCAGCTGTTTTAGATATTTTTTTTTCTAAAGAATCCAGTTTTGTTTTCAACTTTCCCGTCAAAATAATAGTGATTCCTTCATGCTCTATTTTATCGATGGCTTCCATTTTTATAATTTCTTCATTTTCCAGTTTCAATAGTTCTTCGTTGAATATGGAACACTCGCGCAGTGTTGGCATTAAGCAGATCACTGATTTATTTTCTGCAATTTTCATGTACACTTTCTCAGGAACTACATTTTTATTTGGAAACAAATTGCAAAGTAATCGACTCTCCAAAGCTTGTTTGCCATGTTCTGTCAGAATTCCAATTCCTATATCTTGAAGAATACTTCCATATTCAGCATCATTTGCCTGACGCATATTTGTTGTCAGTTCTTTGTATTCAAAATAAGTCCAAATGTTCACGTTACCAACACTACCAAGAGACTTTCTGGTATCTTCATGTGCAAGTGTTTTAAATACCGGTTGTCCTTTTACCAGAGTCAGTTGCAGTAGATCTCCAAAAACTATGATGTGTTTTCCTCCAAATAACACGTCCTACTCTGTTTTAAGAATTTACTGCATTCTTAAATGCACAAAGGCAAGCATCAAGTTTGAGACCATGCTTACCTCATCAATAATGAGAAGTTTCATTTTCTTCAGGACTCTTGAAACTTCACAACAAGCTTCTCCAGATAGCTTGTGGTATTCCAATTTGTTCTCATGCTCTACTGGTAGCATTAGTAAACGATGTAAAGTAATTCCTTTAATGTTATGTGCTGCCAACCCAGTTGGAGCAGTGACAACACAAGACAAATACGACTCTGTTGTTTTCTGCAGATAACTTGTAATTACTTTAATTAAGAAACTTTTTCCTGTTCCAGCTTGACCACTCGCATACATTCGGATAGGGTGAAATGATGTACATGAGCACCCTTTCTTTTCATGAAGTAATCCATGGTCAATCTGCTCTTTCACTTGTTGATATATTTGTTTCTGTTCAACATTTAGTTGTTCTTCCAAGTTTCCTAACTGTATTACATCTTCTTGAGCTTGATACATTGCTGTTTCCACCTCATTCATGGCAGTCGCTGCTTCATTTTCAACAATTGGTTGTCCTAGTGGATCTTGACTCGGTGCAGCAGAACTTTGACTGTCTTGAGAACTGTCTCTAGTAACCTCAGCTGCAATTGTAGCTTCTTGATCAATTTCATCATTTTCACATAATTTGCAAAAGCACTGCATTGTATGGTATCTTTACAAGCATTAAATGAATCTTCATAGCTCTGAAAATCACCAAGTAATTCCAGTTCTGAATGCCACGGTTTGAACATTTGCAAAAGGGCTAAATAGTAAAATTCCCTTTTGTCAGCAGTGTCGCAACTCAGTTTCCTGTGATTAATTAAATTTCCTTTCCTTTGTTTCACCAGACATCCTTCGGAACCAATCACTGCATATTTTCCATCGTTGATGTTCTCTGTAGTATTCCGTTTAAAAGTGTAGTTTTGCAGCACTTCATAGAGACACATGTTCTCAAGATGATGACTTCTGTTTGGGTAATATGTGTCCAACATATTCGTTTTCAAAATATCTGTACTTTCTGGTTCTTTTTCTGCTAAATATTCAATTGCTTGAACAAATTTCAGTACCCGATTTCGCATTCCTGCAAGACCTAGACTCACCCAAATACTTTTGGAATATAGATTTGCAGATGATAACCGATCTGAACATGCATATGCTCCGATTTCACGATGCGATAACATCTTCAAACTGAAACTGTATAATTTCTTACTTATAGTCTTCTCGTGAGAAATCTCTTCCCACATTTCTTTCAATTCCGTCTTTTCTGATTTAGTAATGTAGGTCGTTACATATCGAGCAACAGCAATGGAACTGTCTGCAACATACTGAATATTCATGTTAGCATTCCACATGGATAAAATAACTGGATTGTAGTCATTTATGTATTTTGATTCTTCGCTTCTTCTTAAGTTGTAGGTATTTTTTGGAGACTTTCTTGTGATGGTATGTCGCATAGCTGACATAAAACTGTTCACTCTTCCTTTGGATAATACAGGACGTGAAAATCCAAAACGACATTTGGTATAGAACTTATCCTTTGACTTGTACTTTCGTCGACAGTATTTTTCACACCTATGGCTTTGGAATGGTAAGACTTGTTGTTTTAAGTTTTTATCTTCTCTGCTATTGGGTACAGCACATGTGGCATAATCTTAAATGAAAGACAAAACAGTTTCATCTGAATCTGTTCCAAATTTGGGGGCGTCCCTGATCCATAACAACATATGTATATGAGGAGCACCTCTTGCTTGATACTCCTTTCTCCAAAAGAAATCCACAACTTCTCCAAGAGGAGGATACTTTTTATTGCAGATGAAAGACATCATAGCTTCAAATCTATGATTGAAATATCTGCATACATTAACAGGATCCAAACAGCACAATTCTCCAGGTGTCTTGTATTCAATATTTTTTTATATTGGAATTTGCCTCTCGAAGAAATTCAAGTAAATCATCCCAAGCATACTCAGCACAGCTTAGTGTAACAAACCATGTAGGAGTTCCCAAGTTCCGTAGCATACATTTCAGTTCTCCATGACGACGGTACCAATATTCATTAGTCCCACGCTGACATGCCATCAGATTAATCAACTGAGATTCTAAATGATCATCTCTCTGATGCACTTTATCCATAAAATCCTTTGCAGTTACATTTTGCAGATGCATTCCAGTTTTTAAAATGCGATTTACTGCATATGAAAGTCCAGACAAGTCACTTAAAAACAGAAGATGAAACATTGTCGAAATCTTGGATCTTCTGCATATAATCTTGTTGTCCGATATTCAGATGCAGGAATCTGCACAGGACGTTCATCATATCGTCCACCTTTTCCTGTTGGAAACAACTGCGGGAAACAACGAGCTTCCAAGCTCTCTTCCTATACACTCATGGAACTTCCGCTTGCTTTTTTCATTTGGAACAACTCAATCGTATTCCCCATCACCTCTTTGGAATGAAGTGGATGTACACTGTAATGTTCATAGATTTCTTCACATCTGGACATGTCCACTTTTTCAATTTGTCCACTTAATGTTTCAGTATCTTCAGTATCTTCTGCTAAATCTATTTCTTCATCTCCTACAAACACATTTCTATAGTACTCATTATTTTTTATCAGATACAATAATGCCTTTTGCACTTTTCTAACATCCACTAACTCTTGCCAGATTTTCTTATTCTTAGTAGGAACGACTAGTGGTTCATTTTCTGCATGGTCTACACCAATAGTTTCAATGTTTTTCTTTAAATCTAACGGTAAATACACAACTCTTCCTTTCAATCCTCTTTGTAACTCTGATGGAGGTAATTTACCTGTTTTAGGCTCCATACGAACAATAGCCTGAAACGGGTGCACACATTGAATGAGAATAGACTCATACGTATTTAAATCTATCAGCTCTGGAGGAATAGCAACCAACTCTAGATTATTATGAACAGCTCTAGCAGGCATTTTATTCTCATCTAATTTGTTATAACAATATTTGGAAATACGCTGCTCAGATCCCAAATCAAAACAATCCTCTACCAACAAATAAGTTGCAAATTCCTTCCACTTACCATTATTTTCTATTTCACTTTTTAAATACAGATTGACACCCCTAGTCTGATTTTTATAGTGACTTCGCCGACAACAAATACAAGAAACATTTGGTCTTTCACCTGAAATTACCGTAAACTTTGTGATTTCATCCTCAACATTTTTTGTAATCATGGGTTCTACATTGTCTTCAACATTTTGTTCTACTAATGTGTCAGTTTCTGCACTCTCTTGCTGAGGACCAAAGTAACAAAACTCAATATTATCACAAACCTTCTTCACATCTGACACTGACCCACGCAAAAGAGCACTGTTCAACTCATTTAAGTTTAGTGCTGGACTTCTTGCATAATACAATCTTCTCACTAACTTCCGAATTTGAGTATGATGTACTGCCAACATCCTGAAATGGTGAAAAACACTTTGACAAACTTTCCTAGAAAGACAATTCAGAGACTGACCTTGCAAACCAGTATTTTTTCTCACTCTGCAAGGGTCTAGTCCTTGCAACACCTTAATCTTTTGTTTAACACTTTTTTTACTATATGCTCGTAAAAAAACTACATAATTTATCAATAGATTCTTGTCGTACACTACAAATACTACTGTAATCCCAAGTGTACACAGGGTGTTTAGGACGTCTCCCTAGAACTTCATCAGCTATGCATTTCTTTCAACCATTTTCTCTTTCTCCATTGGACAACCGTCACTAACCTCATAACCTCGACCACTGGTGTCAACTGCATACAATAATTTTTTGCTCTGTAAATAACTCTCTTCATTAAAGAAAGGCTCTGAACTGGAACTGTGTTTCCATTCTCCCAAAAAAAAATCACAATTTTTTTTTCTATTAATTACTCTTTTCCTCCTACTTTTGGCCTTCATTAAATGGATTGGTTTATCTAGTGATCGAATTCTGTTTAATACTAAAATGAATAGTTTCCTTTTTACTTCAAAAGCCTTTTCAACAATGGTTTCAATATGCTTCTTCTTTTTATAAAATAGAGCTCTCTTTTTATATTTCTTCACATCTTTCAGCAAATTATGTACTACTCTCTTGTAAAATATTTTTTTGCGTAATTCCTTATACTGATTTTGCCTTCTTTTACCATACTTTGTCTCCTTTGACTGTCCATTTGCTTTTTTGCTTTTCCTCTTATTTTGAATTTGTTTTCTAGTTGAAGCATTCTCAGGGGTTTCAGCATTCTGTACATTCTGTTTGGTCCTACAAACATTTTTAATAAATTGCTTTGTGATCTTACCAGAAGATTTTTTCTTTTTAGCCACATTATCTTGTTCATTCAATACTTGTGGTTGATGTTTCTTCAAGTAATTCTCCCGTCTCTGTTCTTTTTCTTTTTTTTTCTGGCACGATTTCTCCATTTTAACGGTGAAAAACAGTATCTGTAAAAAAGAATCACAAATAAATGTATATTAATAACTTTCAAATGTATACTATTCTATTACTGTACAAACACATTTTATATAAATACTGACTAAGAAACTATAGTCCTGAAGCACAAGTGTGACGATGGTTAAAACACTACATGCATAGTGCATACTACTTTGTTCATGCCCTAAAGCCTGCCTCACTAAAAGACTACATGCTAACTGACTGAATGATTACAGTACTATAAGGTGAGACACTGGGTGAGTGACCGGGTGTTTGCTAGAAGTGTATGGATACTGACTTGGATATTGATGGTGTGAAAGACAAGTGTGTAGGTGATTAGAGACCTACATGTATAGTGGATACGTGTTTGAATCCATCCATATGTTAAGGCCTGTCTCAGTCCAATATTACTTGGATACTGACTGAATGTTTTGAGTTTTGCAATGAGAGTGCCAGGATGAATTTATAAGTATTTGTATTTTGGTGCAGTAAATACAGTAAATACATTAGTACATGGTGCTGAATAAGTCACTGGAGAAGTATAAGGGGAGTGGCTGGGTGTTTGCGGAAACTGTATGAATACTGTCTGGGATATTGAAGGTGTGAAAGACAAGTGTGTAGCTGGCTACAGACCTACATGCATAGTGGATAGACGTTTGAAACAGTCCATAGAGTAACACTTGGATTACTGCAAAACTACCTGAGTACTGACTGAATCATTAGAGTACTACAAACAGAGTGACTGGGTGAATCTTTTTAAGTTTTTGGGTTCTAGTGCAGTGAATAGATTAGTACTTAGTGCCAAATGAGTCAGTGGAGGTGTGCAATTGAAGTGACAGTGTTTATTGGAGTTTATAGATACTGACTGGGAAATTAAAGGTCTGAAAGACAATTGTGTTGGTACTTAGAGACCTCCATGCATAGTGGAAACACGTTTGAATCAATCCATGTGCTAAGGCGTGCCTCACTCCATTATTACTTAGGTAATGACTGAATGATTAGACTATTGCAAGAAGCGTGCCTGGGTGAATTTATAAGTGTTTCAGTTGTGGCGCAGTGAATGCATTACTACATGGTACTGAATAAGTCACTGGAACAGTGCAAGCGGAGTGACAGGGTGTTTGCTGGAAGTACAAGGACAAGCTGTTAAAGACAAGTGTATAGTATGTTAGAAGACTGCATGCATACTGCATAGACATTTGAAGCAGTCCATGTGGTAATGCATGGTTCACTACATGAGTACCTGGGAACTGACTGAATCATTAGACTACTGCTAGGAGAGTGCCTGGGTAAAACTTTTAAGTTTTTCAGTTTTGGCGCAGTGAATAGATTAGTACATGGTACTGGATCAGTCACTGAATGAGTGCAAGATGAGTGACAGGGTGTTTATTGAAGTATATAGATACTGACTAGTTAATTAAAGAAGTGAAAGACAAGTGTGTAGGTGACTAGAGGCCTGCATGCATACTGGATAGACGTTTAAACAGTCCATGAGCTAAGACCTCAGACACTGCATGATTACTTCGGTACTAACTGAATAATTACACTACTGCAAGGAGAGTGCCTGGGTTAATCCTTTTAAGTTTTTGTGTTTTGGTGCAGTGAATAGATTACTACATAGTGCCAGATGAGTCAGTACAGGTGTGCAAGTGGACTGAAAGAGTGTTTACTGGACTTTATAGATACTGACTAGTTAATTGAACAAGTGAAAGACAAGTGTGTAGGTGACTAGAGACCTGCATGCATACTGGACAGACGTTTGAATCAATCCATGTGCTAAGGCCTGCCTCACTCCATTAGCACTTATGTACTGACTGAATGATTAGACTATTGCAAGAAGAGTGCCTAAGAGAATTTATAAGTGTTTCAGTTTTGGCGCCGTGAATACATTACTACATGGTGCTGAATAAGTCCCTGGAAGAGTGCTAGAAGAGTGGCAGGGTGTTTGCTGGAAGTACATGCATACTGATTGGAGAATTCAAGCTGTTAAAGACAAGTGTATAGAAGGTTAGAAGCCTGCATGCATACTGGATAGACCTTTGAAGCAGTCCATGTGGTAATGCACAGTTCACTGCATGAATACCTGCGTACTGACTGAATCATTAAACTGCTGTTAGGAGACTGCCAGGATGAAACTTTTAAGTTTTTCGGTTTTGGCGCAGTGAATAGATTAGTATATGGTACTGGATCAGTCACTGGAGGAGTGCAAGATGAGCGACAGGGTGTTTATTGAAGAATATAGATACTGACTAGTTAATTAAAGAAGTCAAAGACAAGTGTGTAGGTGACTAGAGGCTGGCATGCAAAGTGGATAGACGTTTAAACAGTCCATGAGCTAAGACCTCAGACACTGCATGCTTACCTGGGTACTGACTGAATCATTACACTACTGCAAGGAGAGTGCCTGGGTTAATCTTTTTAAGTTTTTGTGTTTTGGTGCAGTGAATAGATTACTACATAGTGCCAGATGAGTCAGTAGAGGTGTGGAAGTGGACTGAAAGAGTGTTTACTGGAGTTTATAGATACTGACTAGTTAATTGAAATAGTGAAAGACAAATGTGTGGGTGACTAGAGGCCTGCATGCATACTAGACAGACGTTTGAAGCACTCCATGGGCTAAGGCGTGGGTCACTGCATGAGTACCTAGGTACTGACTGAATCATTAGACTACTGCAAGGAGAGAGCCTGGATAAATCTTTTAAGTTTTTGGGTTTTGGCGCAGTGAATAGATTAGTACATGCTGCTGAATGAGTCACTGGAGGTGCAAGGGGAGGGACAGGGTGTTTATTGGAGTATATAGATACTGACTGGGCAAATGAAGGTGTGAAAGACAATTGTGTAGGTGGTTAGAGGCCTGCATGCATAGTGGATAGTCATTTGAAGTAGTCCATGTGCTAAAACCGGGTTCACTACATAAGTACCTGGGTACTGACTGAATCATTAGAGAAGTACAAGGAGAGTGCCTCAGTGAATTTATAAGTGTTTGGCTTTTGGCGCAGTAAATGGATTAGTACATGGTGCTGAATGGGTCACTGGAGAAGTGTAAGGGGAGTGACAGGGTGTTTGCGGAAACTGTATAAATACTGACTGGGATATTGAAGGTGTGAAAGACAAGTGTGTAGGTGGTTAGAGACCTGCATGCATACTTGACAGACATTTGAAGCAGTCCATTATCTAAGGCCTGGGTCACTGCATGAGTAACTGAGTACTGACTGAATCATTAGAGTACTGCAAGGAGAGTGCCTGCATGAATCTTTTAAGTTTTGGGGTTTTGGCGCAGTGAATAGTTTAGTACATGGTGCTGGATGAATCACTGGAGGTGTGCAAGGGGAGTGACGGGATGTTTATTAGAGTATATAGATACTGACTGGCCAATTGAAGGTGTGAAAGACAATTGTATAGGTGATTTGAGGCAAGCATGCATAGTGGATAGACATTTGAAGTAGTCCATGTGCTAAGTCCGGGTTCACTACATAAGTACCTGGGTACTAACTGAATCATTAGAGTACTACAAGGAGAGTGCCTCGGGGAATTTATAAATGGTTGGGTTTTGGTGCAGTCAATGGATTAGTACATGGTGCTGAATGAGTCACTAGAGGAGTGCAAGGAGAGTGACAGAATGTTTGCTGGAAGTGTATGGATAATGACTGGTGAATCGCAGGTATGAAAGACAAGTGTGTAAATGGTTAGAGGACTACATGCATAGTGGATAGGGGTTTGAAGCAGTCCATGTGCTAAGGCCTGGTCACTCAATGAGCACTTGGGTACTGACTGAATGATTAGAGTACTGCAAAGACACTGCCTAGGTGAATTTATAAGTGTTTGGGTTTTGGCGCACTGAAAGGATTAGTACATGGTGCTGAATGGATCAGTAGAGTAGTACAAAGGCAGTGTCAGGGTGTTTCCTGGAAGTGTATGGATATTGACTGGGGGATTGAAGGTGTGAAAGACAAGTGTGTAGGTGGTTAGAGGACTACGTGAATAGTGGATAGGCGTTTGAAGCAGTCCATGTGCTAAGGCCTGGCTCACTGTATGAGTACTTGGGTACTGACTGAATGATTTGAGTACTGCAAGGAAAGTGCCTGGATGAATTTATAAGTGTTTGGGTTT